>NC_044396.1:69132528-70422412 GCF_006542625.1 Nomascus leucogenys | reverse complement strand
TATGTGCCACATTTTCTTAATCCAGTCTATCGTTGTTGGACATTTGGGTTGGTTCCAAGTCTTTGCTATTGTGAATAGTGCCGCAATAAACATACGTGTGCATGTGTCTTTATAGCAGCATGATTTATAGTCCTTTGGGTATATACCCAGTAATGGGATGGCTGGGTCAAATGGTATTTCTAGTTCTAGGTCCCTGAGGAATCACCACACTGACTTCCACAGTGGTTGAACTAGTTTACAGTCCCACCAACAGTGTAAAAGTGTTCCTATTTCTCCACATCCTCTCCAGCACCTGTTGTTTCCTGACTTTTTAATGATGGCCATTCTAACTGGTGTGAGATGGTATCTCATTGTGGTTTTGATTTGCATTTCTCTGATAGCCAGTGATGATGAGCATTTTTTCATGTGTTTTTTGGCTGCATAAATGTCTTCTTTTGAGAAGTGTCTGTTCATGTCCTTCGCCCACTTGTTGATGGGGTTGTTTGTTTTTTTCTTGTAAACTTGTTTGAGTTCATTGTAGATTCTGGATATTAGCCCTTTGTCAGATGAGTAGGTTGCAAAAATTTTCTCCCATTCTGTAGGTTGCCTGTTCACTCTGATGGTAGTTTCTTTTGCTGTGCAGAAGCTCTTTAGTTTAATTAGATCCCATTTGTCAATTTTGGCTTTTGTTGCCATTGCTTTTGGTGTTTTAGACATGAAGTCCTTGCCCGTGCCTATGTCCTGAATGGTATTGCCTAGGTTTTCTTCTAGGGTTTTTATGGTTTTAGGTCTAACATGTAAGTCTTTAATCCATCTTGAATTAATTTTTGTATAAGGTGTAAGGAAGAGATCCAATTTCAGCTTTCTACATATGGCTAGCCAGTTTTCCCAGCACCATTTATTAAATAGGGAATCCTTTCCCCATTGCTTGTTTTTGTCAGGTTTGTCAAAGATCAGATAGTTGTAGATATGCAGCATTATTTCTGAGGGCTCTGTTCTGTTCCATTGATCTATTGTGGTACCAGTACCATGCTGTTTTGGTTACCGTACCCTTGTAGTATAGTTTGAAGTCAGGTAGCGTGATGCCTCCAGCTTTGCTCTTTTGGCTTAGGATTGACTTGGTGATGCAGGCTCTTTTTTGGTTCCATATGAACTTTAAAGTAGTTTTTTCCAATTCTGTGAAGAAAGTCATTGGTAGCTTGATGGGGATGGCATTGAATCTATAAATTACCTTGGGCAGTATGGCCATTTTCACGATACTGATTCTTCCAACCCATGAGCATGGAATGTTCTTCCATTTGTTTGTATCCTCTTTTATTTCATTGAGCAGTGGTTTGTAGTTCTCCTTGAAGAGGTCCTTCACATCCCTTGTCAGTTGGATTCCTAGGTATTTTATTCTCTTTGAAGCAATTGTGAATGGGAGTTCACTCATGATTTGGCTCTCTGTTTGTCTGTGATTGGTGTACAAGAATGCTTCTGATTTTTGAACATTGATTTTGTATCCTGAGACTTTGCTGAAGTTGCTAATCAGCTTAAGGAGATATTGGGCTGAGACAATGGGGTTTTCTAGATATACAATCATGTCATCTGCAAACAGGGACAATTCGACTTCCTCTTTTCCTAATTGAATACCCTTTATTTCCTTCTCCTGCCTGATTGCCCTGGCCAGAACTTCCAGCACTATGTTGAATAGGAGTGGTGAGAGAGGGCATCCCTGTCTTGTGCCAGTTTTCAAAGGGAATGCTTCCAGTTTTTGCCTATTCAGTATGATATTGGCTGTGGGTTTGTCATAGATAGCTCTTATTATTTTGAGATACGTCCCATCAATACCTAATTTATTGAGAGTTTTTAGCATTAAAGGTTGTTGAATTTTGTCAAAGGCCTTTTCTGCATCTATTGAGATAATCATGTGGTTTTTGTCTTTGGTTCTGTTTATATGCTGAATTACGTTTATTGATTTGCGTATGTTGAACCAGCCTTGCATCCCAGGGATGAAGCCCACTTGGTCATGGTGGATAAGCTTTTTGATGTGCTGCTGGATTTGGTTTGCCAGTATTTTATTGAGGATTTTTGCATCAATGTTCATCAAGGATATTGGTCTGAAATTCTCTTTTTTGGTTGTGTCTCTGCCAGGCTTTGGTATCAGGACGATGCTGGCCTCATAAAATGTGTTAGGGAGGATTCCCTCTTTTTCTATCGATTGGAATAGTTTCAGAAGGAATGGTACCAGTTCCTCCTTGTACCTCTGGTAGAATTCGGCTGTGAATCCATCAGGTCCTGGACTCTTTTTGGTTGGTAAGCTGTTGATTAAGAACTTTCAATTTAGGAAAGCTATGAAATAAGATGGGTAAAATTGTGTTCTTGTTTCTTTATCCTCTCTGCCTTCTCTCACCATCCGATCAGCCTAGTCTTTCTTCCTCCTTCCCCTGTCTTTTCCATCTCTGTCATTTGCAGAAGAAAAGCATATTTAATGTGTCATTGCAGCTTTTGTGTGAATTGTTTTAATATGTTACCTCTCCCAGGAGTACTGACTTGATGAAAGAAAAAAGTAGTAAGTCCTGGGTGTGGAATGTGAAGGTGGGGGTCTTTGCAAACCAGGCCGTCTGGTTTACTTACAGAATATTAGTGAATATCTTTGGCCCAGGCATTTTCAGTCCTATCAGATAGGGAGTCATGGATCTCCCTATTGCTGATCATGTGTCATAGGATAACCAATGTATAATAAAATTTATGCTGTGAAAAAGCACATAGAAGAGGAACGGTTCAAGTGAAAAGCCAGGGCTTGGGACTGCAGATCATGATGGTGCAATTGTAGACAAACAGGAACAGATTTGCAGCTGGGTGGTCAGGACCACCCACAAGCATCATTGGGTAGATCCATTACCATGAAAGCTGCATACGACCAAGGATCATTGGGTTCCTTGACCTCCATATTCTCAATGCCCAGAGGAAATATTTCATAAATATTTGTTAAGTGAATAAATCAAAGAGAAAGAAGAGTGTGACATTTTAGAGTTTGTAACCACCCTTCTAGAGACAAAGGCAGACTGGTTTTTTTTGGCTATCTTCTGCTTCTGTGAGAGCAAAGCACCCAAGAGTTGACAGAAATGTGCTGGCAACAGAGAGAGGTAAGGCTCCTTAGGAAATCGTAGCCATTGGTTTTGTGAGGGAATCTCAACTGATTTGGTGTTCTACTTGAAAAGAGGACAGTGGTATTTTTTAATCACTTTTTTGAGCTGTTATTGACATACAAAAAGCTGTACATGTTTAATGTGTACAACTCGATGAGTTTGGAGATAAGAATATACAGAATATACCTATGAAACCATCACCACAATCTGTGCCATAAACATACTTCCCAGTTTCCTTCAGCCCTCTCTAATTTTTATTATTTTGTGATAAGAATACTTAACATAAAATATGCCCTCTTAACAAATTTTTAAGTATACAGTGCAGTATTGTTAACTAGGCACTGTGCTGTACAGTAGATCTATAAGACTTACTCATCCTACATAACTGAAACCATGGGGACAGTGATATTTTGAGCTACAAAGCTGTATCAATAATACATTTGTAACTTACTTGTAATAGAATATCATAGATCGGTTACAAATTCCACCTAGCTAGCACACCTAAGCTCATTCTTCAGATATGCACATGATGACCACCTCATCCACATAATTGACTTCATTGGTGTCTCTGCTCCCATGTTCCCTTATCAAATAAGGTCTCCCACCCTTTCCCCTTACCCTACTCTGTTGTCCTCATAGCATGCATCACTGTATGACATATCACAGGATGATTTTTAACTATCTCCCGTAGAGTGAATGTTATACAGCTAGACATTCTCTCAGTTTAGTTTCTTGTTGTGCACCTAGTACTGAGAACAGTACTTAACATAGAGTTGGCACTTGGTATATATTTGCTGATTGAATAAATCTGGCTTTGAATCTATCTGGGTGATCTTCTGCAGGTTAATCTCTCTGAACCTTGGTTTTCTTGTCAACGAAATGGGGGTAAGAATGACAATATGGTGTTATTCTAAAAATTGAAGCACAAATAGTATGCCAAAGATCCTGGCAGAGCATCTGACCCTGAGTACGTCCTCAAACGTGAATTTCTCTACTGTTGTCTATTATAGTTGTGTACTTTCTTCATGCATGTAAGAATTTTTCGATTATATAAAAGTATTAGTAGGCATTTAGGAAATTTGTTAATAGTAGTGATCTATATATGCATTGTAATACTTAAATTTCATCTTATTGACAAAATCAAAGTTGGCTATTGACTACTAAATAAAATGTCATAATGAAATTCACTAGATGGCAACCTTGGTCTCAGTACGGCAAGAGTTGAATGATTGACAGAAGTTCTTATTTGTTAAATCAAATTGTAAATGACCACATAAGATGACACGAGCAGGGCAATAAATGTAGAAAATGATTTAAGACAAGGTTCTTCTAATGTCAGTCTTTTTTTGGTGTACAAATCTAAGTGGTAGGTTTCTCCATAAAAAGTACGTGTTAATGCAAAATAGTGTCTCCTTAAAATGTCAAGTGCAGTGAATTACTAGGATGCTGCTGATGGTTTGTGTTTTAACCTCGAACACTCCCAGTTATTGTCTTGATTGTTACAAATAGCAGATATACTTTCTGACATGATTATTACTTTATTAAATAATTTTGTTTAATGCCCTTATACCTCTTCCATGTCTCTCTAATAATTTATTCATGAGGCTCATCATATTCTGCATAAAGCTAGCATGATTATATTTGCACCTGAAATTTTTTTAGATTGAGATGGATGGCAAAGATCAGATACTTTAAAAATACTTTGCAGCGCTGCCCTCTAATTGCCAATTTTACTGAATATAAAATGTATTTACTTTCTCTTCCTTGTGGCTTCCCTGGGAATAATACTCAAAAAGCCAATGAAAACACTTCAGTACAGAGGAGGCTTCCAGGTGGATCCCTTTTGGGCCTTTTCTCGAGGAATTTTATTGCAAAAGCATCCGAATGTCCTCGTTATAGGGTGAGGTGACCTCTTCAGGTTCCCTGAATTACTGATCCATGGACAGCTTTAAAGCAAGCAATAAAATATGCACAGTCATCCTTCCATACCTGTGAGGGATTGATTCTAGGACCTCCCACAGATATCAAAATCTGTGGATGCCCAAGTTCCTCATATAAAATTGCATAGTATTTGCATATAACCGATGCACATTTCCTCTATACTTTAATCTCTAGATTACTTACAATAATTACTGTAGTGTAAGTGGTATATAAATAGTTGCTATACTGCATTGTTTAAGGAATAATGATAAGGGGGGAAAAGTCTGTACATACTTATACGACACAATTTAAAAAGAAAATATTTCCCATCCAAGGTTGGTTGAACCCACAGGTGTAGAAATCAATGATATGGAGGAGGATCAACTGTACCCATTTTCCTTCCTTTCCATTTGGCAGCCATTCAGTAAAAGTTGGAATGTATGAAGTGAAGTGAGTTGGGACAAGTTAAAATGATTTTCCCTTCCAAAAGTCTCTGTAACTCTAGATTGAAATGACTAATAATGCCCATTTGGGGAAGGTAAGTGTCATCTTATATCAAGGGTCTGACCTGCTGCATTAAGTTCTCATTTCATGTATTTAAAATTATAGGATTCGGCACCTATTGAATTAAAAAGATGCTCATGACCTTTATTTTTGGAATGAAAATAATGGATGGTCATTTAACAGATGTCATTGGACATCATCATACTTTGAGGAGTAATACTGCCTGGATGTGAATTCCTGCTCTTCCATTAATTAGCTGTGTAATCTTGCCTAATTTGTAAAATGGAAATAATTGTTGTAATCTACCTCATGGGGCTGTTAGGGAAATTAAACAAGTTAATATAGGTAGAGGTCTTGGAACCTTGCCAGACTCAGAGTAAGTGCTTCTGTGAGTGTTTTCCGAGGCGAACTGCAGGTCTCACTTCCTCTATGGAAGCTTCCTGTCTCTCCCTTAAGTGATTTATTGTCCAAGCCCTGTATTTTGGAGTTTTATTATATTTAATGGAACTCTTTTGTGCCTCTGCTATTTTTTTTTCATTTAGGTAAGTCAGTTGTGCCCAAACATTTATAAGATCATTGAAGGATGGGATTATGATCAACCATTTGTAAATCCCTCCTGTGCCCCCAAACCATCTAGCACAGGGCTGGTTAAGTCTTTGACTTCAAATCATTGGTAAAAATAGATCAAAATGGCCCTCCTCTGCAAAGCCTGTTAGGATCTTATTTTCTTATTCCTTATAGAAAATTAACTGGTTCTTTCTTAGTCTTCCTTTGTCCCCTGAACTCCTCCCTCCCTTTCTCCTTTCCTTTCTCCCTCTTTTTCTTCTTCCTACCAGTTTACCAGCCCACCACCTAACCTGCTATTCAGCAAATATTGTTTTAGCTCCTACTATGCGCTGAGAACACTGCTAGGTGTTAAGTATTCAAATGGTGACCTAAATAGTGATGGCCTGTGTTTTCATGTATCTTATATGCTGTAAACAAATAGTTTAGTACTAAATTAGAAATTGCTGTAGAATGGCTGGGCACAGTGGCTCACACTTGTAATCTTGGCACTTTGGGAGGCTAAGGCAGGCGGATCACTTGAGGTCAGGAGTTTGAGACCAGCCTGGCCAACATGGTGAGATTCCATCTCTCTACTAAAAATACAAAAAAATAAAATAAAATTAGCCAGGCTTGGTGGCACACACCTGTAATCCCAGCTATTCAGGAGGCTGAGGCTGGATAATCGCTTGAACCCGGGAGGCAGAGGATACAGTGAGCCAAGATCGTGCCACTGCACTCCAGCCTGGGCAACAGAGTGAAACTCTGTCTCAAAATAAAATAAAGTAAACTGAGGCTTGAAAGATGAGAATAAATTATTTTGCCAAGATCAATGGAGAAGAGGTTGAGAAAGGCCTGGGCAGATAGAGGGAATTGTATGGAGGAGGTGGCATGAAGGGGCCTTCAGGGAACTGGAGATGCCAGTGCCGCTGGAGCCAAGTCCAGAGGTGAGGGTCACCACATGCAGCCCTACAGGCCTCATTAAGGGGCAGGATCTGAAGCATAATGGGAAACTAGGGAGACAGCTGAAGGGCTGCAGTTTCTGATGTGCATTTTTAAAATCATTCTGGTTGTTTCCAGGAGAGTGCTTTTGAGGGGGCCCAAGTCAATGAAGGGGGGCCAGTTAGGAGACTATTGCAACAGTTTATACCTCTGTCATCGTATTGAACACGTTGGGTTACTTAATGATTGATTTACTTGTCCCTGTTGTTTGCATTACTGGGTCCAAACATAGTGCCTGACATTCGCAACTGCACTTATTTCAGTTAAGAGTTTTATAACTTCGCACTAAAATTCAGAAATTGTATAATCAACTTACACTACAATATTTGATGATAAATCTGTAATTTTTAATACATGTTGTGCGAGATATGGTAGTACAGGATACTAAGTAGTAGCAAGGAGTGCTAAGGAGTGTTGGGGAGATGCATGCTGCCCCTTGTGCGATTCAGGAGGATTGCTTCTCTTCCTGTAACCTTCTAATTTGCTCACCATACTGTGGTCACCCACTGCTATCTTTCACTTAGGACATCTGGCATGATGCTGCCTCTCTCCACAGGCGTCAGTAATCAAGTACAACGTCCCTGCTACTGAAGCTGGAATGGAAGAGAAAACCATTTGCTTCTCCTTGCCTAGAAAATCATTAAATAACCTAATGCTGAAGTTTTCCAAAAGTGCATGCCTAATTTTTTTGTTGTTTTGTATGCTTGGCTTTTGGTGTTATTTAGATTCTGCAAAGACCTTGCCTATTGAATCTAAATATGATTCTGGTATTCTGTTTACAGTTTTCTCCCTCTGTCCTCCTTCCCTCTTACCTTGTTTTCAAGAGATAATATGTGCAACTGTGAACTAAGAGGGCCTGTGATAGTGTCCAGGGATGTAGCAGTGATCACAAATGACAAACATACCCACTTTTGCAGAATTTACTTTCTAGAAGCGATTATATTTAAAAAAAAAAAAAGAGAGTATCATGGCAGGGAAAGAGTAAGGGAAGGATTGCTGGTGCTCGTGGATGCAGTAATGGGTCAGAGAAGGCTTTGCTGAATAGCTGACATTTTAGTAAATACTTGAAAGAGAATTAGCTATGAGAATTTTGGAGGAAAGGGATTGATGTGCTTTGGCTCTGTGTCCCCACCCAAATCTCATCTTGAATTGTACTCCCATAATTTCCAAGTGTTGTGGGAGGGACCCGGTGGGAGATAATTGAATCATGGGGGTGGTTTCCCCCATACTCTTCTCGTGGTAGTGAATAAATCTCACAAGACCTGATAGTTTTATAAGGGGCTTCTGCTTTCACTTCTCATTCTCTCTTGCCGCTGCCATGTAAGAGGTGCCTTTCACCTTCCGCCATGATTGTGAGGCCTCCCCAGACATGTAGAACTGTGAGTCCATCAAACCTATTTTTCTTCTGAGTCTCAGATATGTCTTTTATCAGCAGAGTGAAAATGGACTAATAACAGTGATCCAGGTGAGGGGAACAGCCAGTGCAGAGGTCCTGAGGCACAGTGTGCCTGGCAAGTCACAGAAAGGGCAGAGAGGCCAGTGTGGTTACAGGGTAGTGAACTAAGGTACAGTGGTAGGAGATGTGATCAGAGAGACAGTAACTGAGACACAGATTGGGAAAGACACTGTAGTTTGCTGTAAGGACTTGACTTTTATTTTGAGAGAAATGGGGAGCCAATGCCGAGTTTTGTGCAAAAGAATTACAAATGTATTGACTGCTAACTGTTCATCAAATGACAGAGGGAAAACAACCTACCAAATCCATTTGTCTTGAAAATGGTGTCCCAGGTATGGAATAGAAATTTTCTGACACTGGCCTTGAGTAACTATGACATATTTTCATTGCTTGGGTAGCTTAATGTCAAATAATGGAGTGTCAGCTCTTCTCTAATGAGTTCCTGGAGCTCCCACTCACTGCTGGGGAGAAGCAGCGCACATCATGAAAAGCAGATCAATGCGGTGGAGACTGCGATGACAGAAACTGCCCCAAGCAGCTAGTCATTAGGAAGAGACTCAACTGTAACTGACACAGAGAGGCAGCCCAGAGTGGTGGTTAATAGCAGAGAGTCTTGGGCCAGGCTGCCTGGTCAGTTCTGCCCTTTACAAGCTATATGATGTTTGGTAAGTTTATTTATTTGTGCCTCGCCTGCCACAACCCCGAAAGGGGAACAATTATGAGTTGTCATGATAACTAGTTACTATATCTAATGTGCTTTAGAAATGTTTTAAATAAAATCTACATACACTCCCTCCCTTTCCTTGGGTTTATGCAGCAGGTTCATTACTTTGTGGCTTAAGAAAATGAGATGGCTCTCCACACAGCCCTGTTGGCTCTTCCCTGGTTCTTGGTATTTTCCTCTTTGTCTTTGGGTGGTCAGTGGCTCTGCAGTTAAGCCTGATAATTCAGGTCTCTCCTCTAGTCCTGATAGAAAAGTGAACAGCAGGTTTCCCTTAATGGTAACACCCTGATGGAAGAAAATATTTTGGCCAAGCCATCTTGCTAATTATCTGAGGCTCAAAGGAATTAAATTTCTGGTAGTTGTTGAGCTCACTGCCTTTTTATAAATAGTTGATTAAATTAATTTGATATAAAAGGATTTATATTTAGGTAATTGGATGGTGATTAGAATATGAATGAAGTCATATTGAGAACTAGAGGTGCAGAGTTAGGCAGGCAATATTATCGAACATATATTAATTCTTTTTTTTTTTTTTTTTTTTTTTTGAGACCGGGTCTCGCTCTGTCACTCAGGCTTGAGTGCAGTGGCGAGATCTCGGCTCACTGCAAGCTCCACCTCCTGGGTTCACACCATTCTCCTGCCTCAGCCTCCGAGTAGCTGGGACTACAGGCACCTGCCGCCACGCCCGGCTAATTTTTTGTGTGTTTTTAGTAGAGATGGGGTTTCACCATGTTAGCCAGGATGGTCTCGATCTCCTGACCTTGTGATCCGCCCACCTCAGCTCACAAAGTGCTGGGATTACAGGCATGAGCCACCGTGCCCAGCCGGTTCCCTGTCAGAATTTTCGGTCCCCACAGCCAATATTGTAGAATCCACGTGGGAATAAGTCCCTGTGCATATCCTGTTCCCAATGTCCATTGAGACTTACAAACATTCAACTGGTATTCAAACCAAAGTATCATTTGAGCCATACATATAAATTCAAATGATTAGAAAAACAGGAGAGCCACTAGCTCAAAATAGGAAAATGGAAAAAGTAAATAGTTTCAGCCAAATATATCTGGGTTGTGTTAAAACAAAGGATCTTTTATCTTCAGCTAATTATGTGTAGCTGTCTCAGGGAACAAGCAGGAGTTGCTGTTTGAAGACTTGTGAAACAGCCATTATGAATTGAACATCAAACCGGCCACAGAGGTCAAGCACGATGGCTCTTGCCTGTAATCCCAGCACTTTGGGAGGGTGAGGTGGGCGGATCACTTGAGGTCAGGAGTTCAAGACCAGCCTGGCCAACATGGGAAAACCCTGTCTCTACTAAAAATATAAAAATTAGTCAGGCATGGTGGTGGGCGCCTGTAATCCCAGCTACTCAGGAGGCTGAGGCATGACAATTGCTTGAACTCGGGAGGTGGAGGTTGCAGTGAGCCGAGATCATACTGCTGCACTCCAGCCTGAGCAACAGAGCAAGACTCCAACTCAAAAAAAAAAAAAAAAAAAAAAGAAAAAAAAGAAAGCCTCAGAATCAGCCAGTGGTCCGTCTTGGTGCTATAATTCGCCCCGGTGAATAGAGAGGCCTGCTGAAGTACGCAGGTACAGGAAGTGATGTGTCTGGATTGGAAACAGTTCATGATAGGCTCTCTAGAGGACTGCGTTTGTACCATTGCTGACAGTTGGGAAGAGACAGTGGGCATTGCTCAAGAGCTGGCAGAGAACTACTCGAGCTAAAGAAACAAATGCCATTTTCTGAGCATTAAGGTTACTTGGCAGAAATCGTTGATATTCAGGCTGCAAGAATGCAAATGAGGGCATGCAATAATTTTAGTATTTATTTTTAGTAATTTTAAGAACATGCCTACTATTGTCATGTTCCTAGAGCCACCTGTTCAAATTTGTTGAAATGAGATGGTAGCAATACAGCCGCCTTTAGTCTCCTCTATCACTGTAAGCCCCTCCATGTGATTTCTGTCATTTCTCTTGTATTCTTGTGATGATGTCAGCCGTGCAATATTTTGAAACTGGAATCTGGGAGCTTTAGAACTGTTGGGGGCTTTGGCAGAATTAAAGATGTCTCGTCTTTCTGGACTAGACTCTACTTGGATTCTTTATTTATCTCTGTAAAAGAAAAATTTCAGGCACTAAAGGACAGGAGCCATCCAAAATAAATGTATTATCCCTCCTTCCCTGAAAAAATGGAGAGTGCCTAGCAAAACCCAGACGCTGCCCACATCACTCCTGTCCTCTGTCTAAAGATGAGACTCTTCTCTTATTTGCATGGTCCAGAATGTGAGAACTGGCTTAGTTTACCCAGACTTTGAGAGGGATGGCAGAGGGCACACCTGCGACATGCATCTAAGATTGTGTCTTTCCTAGTAGGTGGTCAATCAAGTCTGGGGAAGTGTTTTGACTCCTCTTTTCATTCAGGTCAGGGAGTGTGGACTCTGGTGACAAGTCACAATTCCCTTGATGTTTGGGGAACAGGTTTAATAATGACACCCAAACAAACCCATGGTATTTAGAATACCATGCACAGCCTTTGCAAACCCATGGTATTTAGGATACCATGTAGCAGATGTTTTATACTATTACTTAAAGAAATGATTCCTATGAAAGAGAAGGAGTTTCACAGGCAATTTACAAACCTGACATTGCCTCTACCTATCTTGTTGCAGATACAGTTAGTCTTCTGGGAAGGGACATTGAGATCCTAGCAGTGCCTTGCTTGGGAACAGTGAATAATTTGTTAATCTGTTGATCCCATCTGCTTCTCCTGCAAAGAAGGAAAAAATTACATGGTGACGCTAATGGATCTTAAGCCCAAAAGAGGATTTTCCCAAAAGGCTTCTATAACCAAATCTAGCCATACTTTCCTATTTTTTGATTCCAATTTTGTGTGTAGTAAGCCTCACTAACATTTATTAAATAATCCAACAAATGTTATTTAAGTCCCTTTGAGGCAGTAGACCACGGAATACAGACTCTGGAGCTAGACTCCTTGGATTTCAATCCTGGCTCTGCAATTTATTAGCCTTATGATCCAGTCAATCTTCTTAAGCATACTATGCCTCAGTGTCAACATCTGTAAAATGGGGGTAATATTAGTGTCTTAGTCTGTTTGCATTGCTACAAATGAATACCTGAGGCTGGGTAATTTATAAAGAAAGAGGTTTATTTGGCTCACAGTTCTGCAGGCTGCACGAGAAGGATGGCCCTGGCATCTGCATCTAGTGAGGGGCCACAAGCTGCTTCCACTCATGGAGAATGGTGAAGGGGAGGCAGCGTGTGCAGAGATCACATGGTGAGAGAGACAGCAAGAGAGTGGAGGGAGGTATCAGGTTCTTTTTATTTTTATTTAGTACTTTTTAAAGATGGAGTCTCACTCTGTCACCCAGGCTGGAGTGCAGGGGCATGATCTCAGCTCACTGCAACCTCCACCTCCCAGGGTCAAGTGATTCTCCTGCCTCAGCCTCCCAAGTAGCTGGGACTACAGGCATGCATCACCATGCCCGGCTAATTTTTTGTATTTTTGGTAGAATAGGGTTTCACCATGTTGGCCAGGCTGGTCTCAAACTCCTGACCTCAAGTGATCCGCCCACCTCAGCCTCCCAAATTGCTGGGATTACAGGTGTGAGCCACCATGCCCAGCCAGCAGGTTCTTTTCAACAATTAGGTCTTGCAGGAACTAATAAAGCGAGAACTCATTACTGCAAAGACGCCATCAACCCATTCATGAGGAATCCACCCATGACCTAAATACCTCCCTCTAGTCTCTACCTAGAACATTGGGGATCAAATTTTAGCATGAGGTTTTGAGTGCTAAATATCCAAACTACAGCAATTTATCTGTCTTATTGGGTTGATGGGAATAGTAAATGAATTAATACATGGAAAAACACCTAAAACATTGTTTGACAGCTGGGCGTGGTGGCTCACGCCTGTAATCTCAGCACTTTGGGAGACCAAGACTAGTGGATCACCTGAGGTCAGGAGTCCAAGACCAGCCTGACCAACATGGTAAGACCCCCTTTCTACTAAAAATACAAAAAAAAAAAAAAAAAAAAAGCTGGGCGTGGTGGCAGGTGCCTGTAATCCCAGCTACTCAGGAGGCTGAGATAGGAGAATCCTTTGAACCCAGGAGGTGGAGGTTACAATGAGCCGAGATCGCACCATTGTACTCCAGCCTAGGAAACAAGAGCAAAACTGTCTCAAAACAAACAAAAAAAATTGTTTTATTGTTTGGCACATAATAAGCACTGGTTTAGGTGTTCATTAGATGAAGGGGAATGATGATGCTTACAACAATATTGATGATAATGATAATTATGTTGGGCTTTGAATAAAAATAGCTCTAGACCAGGTACAGTGGCTCATGCCTGTAATCCCAGCACTTTGGGAGGCCGAGGTGGGAGGATCACTTGAGTTCAGGAGTTCGACGCCAGCCTGGCCAACATGGAGAAACCGAGCATGGTGGTGTGTGCCTTTAATCCCAGCTACTCGGGAGACTGAGGCAGTAGAATCACTTGAACCCAGGAGGCAGAGGTTGCAGTGACCCAGGATCACACCACTGAATTCCAGCCTGGGCTATAGAATGAGACTGCATCTCAAAAAACAAACAACAAACAATATCGCTCTACTGTCGAGTGGCTAGTAATACTGGTGGGGATATAACCAAGTCAGTGAAGGTTTCATCCCAGATTTGTTGTTTGGATGGACCTGTGCAGTACTATAAGAGGATGGAGGAGACTTGGTGTGGGATGATGGGAAGAATTCTAGAGAGTGTGCCATGCCAGCTGCATCTCATGGAATAAGCAGGTTATCTAGAGAGAGCAGTGAGAGCAATGCCTCCCAGGCCGAGGAAACAGTATATGTGGAGACCTGTGCGTGAAAGTGCATGATGAGTCGGAGAGTCACAGTTAGCAAGCATGTGGAGTGCAAGTGAGGAGGGTGAGGGATTAGGCTGGAGGAAAAGGAGCACAAAAGATCTCATATGCCTTGGTGGGCAGTTTGGATTTTGTCTGGAAAGCCCAAAGCGTGGGAATAACAGTCAGGGTGGCAGCAAATCCAAAAAATGAAGATTGGTGAAAACACCAGTGATTCTTAAAGCACTTGGATTTTCTCTATAAAGATGTGGCTGTGGGACTACAGGATCAGGGACTGTGCCATGTTTTTAAGTCCAGAGGAGTGCACAGAACATTTTCTTTATATTCTCTATTACTAAGGCAGGAAACAGATGGCATACTCACTAGGATTTTTGAAAATAAATGTTAAGAAAGGGACTACTTAGAGGTATAGGGAAGGTTTAGAAAACCACCAGGGCACAGAGCGAGACCCAGGAGGTAGCTGTAGTGGAGGGAACAGTGTGACAGAGCCTGGCTCAGAGCTGATGCCAGAAGGAGGTGCCGCCTGATAGAGGACAGAAGCTGGAGGGAGAAGCCACTGCCAGAACCGCTTTGAAGCAGGCAGGGAGCAACATACCTTGGCCGCCCCCTTCTCCCCACTGTCTCACCTCCTGCCAGTGATTCCCATTGGTTGACCCCCACTGCAAGCAGGAGAGCAATGTGTAGAGGTCAGCCTCCTGGGACTGAGAGAGGGACTAAAAATATATCGGGTGAGCAAATGGGAAATACCTAGCACTCCTCCTAGGACAGACCATTTTGAGACGATTTTAAGCCTTTTTTTTCTTTCCTGTCAAAATCTACAGCAAGGCAATAGCTGTGGATAAGATTGGCATTTGTGGAATTTTTCAAATTACCTTCTATTCTAAGTCAGCAACGTATACCAGGCTTTTTTACTGTAACCAGCCACTTTCTTCTATTAGGATATTCCAATGGAAAACCACTGAATAAGTAGAATCCCTCCTGCTCTTCTTCCTTTTTAATTTTTTTTTTACATTTATTATAGAAAGCCTCATTCTGTTGCCCAGGCTGGAGTGCAGTGGTGCAATCATCACTCACCGTATCCTCAAACTCCTGGGGTAAAGGGATCCTCCCACCCCAGCCTCCCAAGTATCTGGGAATACAGGTGCAGGCTGCCATGCCCAGCTATTTTTTTCTTTTTAGAGATGAGGTCTTGCTGTGTTGCCCAGGCTTGTTTTGGACTCCAGCAATCCTCCTGCCTCAGCCTCCCAAAGCCAAGGGTTGAGAGGCATGAGCCACTGCACCAAGCCTCTTTATACTTATTGAAACTCAGCTGTGTGACAGGCTTTTGAGACCCATTACCATGCCTGACAACAATCTGAAAGGTGCTTGGTATTATTGCGTACTTTTTTTTTTAGACAGAGTCTTGCTCTGTCACCCAGGCTGGAGTGCAGTGGCACGATCTTGGCTCACTGCAAGCTCCGCCTCCCAGGTTCACGCCATTCTCCTGCCTCAGCCTCCCGAGTAGCTGGGACTACAGGCACCCACCACCACGCCCTGCTAATTTTTTATATTTTTAGGGGAGATGGGGTTTCACCATGTTAGCCAGGATGGTCTCGATCTCCTGACCCCGTGATCCACCCGCCTTGGCCTCCCAAAGTGCTGGGATTACAGGCGTGAGCCACCGCGCCCAGCCTATTGGATGAGGAAATTGAAGCAGTAATTTTCCAATGACACTACAGCTAGTAAGTAATGAAACTGGGATTCAAACTCAGTTTTGTTTTTTCTCTATATCCCACTGCCTTTAGGCAGTAGATTTTCTTTAGGTAGATCACCACCCTACTGTGTGGACTGTAGCGGGTACCGGGATCTCTATTGTCATCACCATCACCACCACGGTCACCACCACGACTGCCATTACTATTGCCATCACCACCATCAAAACAAAAGCAGTAATTAAATACCTAAGACTAAGAGCAAGCTTCATGGACACTACATGCAAACATCCTAAAGATGAGTTATTTTTGCTTAACTGTAGTTTCATTTTTTAACAACATGCTTTAATTTTGGCTTTGCAAAGGGATTTTTATCAAGTTTCTTTGGCCTATTCTGCTGCTAATGTTTTCAGTGGTGACATTGGTTATAATTTGGTGTCATCAAACATTTCGATGGCGTTATTGGCTTACCCACTACTTTAATACTATTTTGGTACAAGTAAAATTTCTGCCATAGAGTACATGATGAAATTGCTTCATGCTATCCTTCCCTCTCACCAAATAATGGTGAATGCTAAGTCCTTACAACTGCAGACTAGGTAATTGAATAATTTGTATATCAAATTAAGGTCCAAATGATGCTTTTAATAGCATAATTACTCATAATAAGGAAAAGGTCAGCATTCACTAGTAATTATCTGTTCTCTATAATTTTTAAAACACGAAAAAAAAATGCTGTGACCAGCACATCCAAAGGGGAAAAGGCACTGTAAAACACCATTGGTATGAGAAAATCATGCTTTATTATTAAATTAGTAATTTCATTTGAGAGACATAATGTATAATTGATCAGCTAATTTGCCTGAAGCCATTCCATTTAAATGCTGTATTTCACAGATTTTTAAATGCACATATTCTTTACATTTTCAAAATCGGGCATCATTGTGTGACATAGTTTATTTAGCATCATTCTTTTTCTGTCTTAGTTGTATATAAAATTAATCCAAGTCTTAAAATCATTGCTATCTTATGTCAGATGAAATAGAGGATTCAGATCTCTTTAATTTTTCCCGAGAAGATACCCCTAAAAGACTACGAGAACTCTTTGGAGGGAGCTAATGCTGAATGAATACAGAAGAGTGAATATGTGAATAGAATATGTGAATTCTAATTCTAATATGGTCATTCATTTCCCTAATTTATATTATGTGCCTTATCTATGTGAGACACTGTGTTAGCATTTTATGGGAGTAATAATCACAATGATAAATAATATCCCCTACTGCATTTGGATAGTGCTTTATAGTTGATCAGGAGCTATTACATGGATCATCTTACTTGTTCTCAGAGTTAACCTTGGAAGATAGACGTTATTTCTATTCTCTGGCTAAAGAATAAGTGACAACCCTTCTGCAGGTTGGGTGACTCAGCTAAAGTCATTCGGGTCAGTGTTGACAGAGCCAGAACAAGAGTCTTTCAACTGCAGGTCTGCTCTTGCCACTGTAAAAACAGAGGAAAGTACAAGTGAAAAAGAAGGGGCTTCCAAAGCAGCTAAGTTTAGTCCACTGTCTACTTCACAACCTAATACCTAAGCCACCCACACCAAGTTATCTATCACTTTCCATGTTTTTTTTTATTACATAAGTGATACATGAACATAAACCTGTTTTTTTTAAAAAAATAATGTATTGAGTGACAACACACTATGTGTGTATGTGAGTGTGCAAATAGCTTTATAGCATAAGTGGAGTCATATAATAGTGTTTAGAGATTTGCTTTTCTCACTTACACTATATCTTGGTGATCTATTCATTCAACAAGTATTTACTCTTCTCAGCACTGAGAAATATTCATATGTTGTTTTCTCTTTCTGTCTTACTCTCTAAAAGATGAAGAATATTTCATTATATACATATATATGTATGTGCATGTGTGTATATAAAATTATGGTATCCATGTCATAATTTATTAAGACACTTCTCTGTCACTGGACATGTGGCTTCTTTTGAATGTAATTTCATTACAAGTAATGATGAAATAACTATGTAAAAATTATAGTACAGGCCGGGCGCGGTGGCTCACACCTGTAGTCCCAGCACTTTGGGAGGCTGAGGCAAGTGGATCACCTGAGGTCAGGAGATTGAGACCAGCCTGGCCAACATGGCAAAACCCCGTCTCTACTAAAAATACAAAAATTAGCCAGGCATGGTGGCACGCGCCTGTAATCCCAGCTACTCAGGAGGCTGAGGCAGGAGAATCGCTTGAACTCCAGAGGCAAAGGTTGTAGTGAGCTAAGATCATGCCACTGCACTCTAGCCTGGGTGACAGAGCGAGACTCCACCTCAATATATATTATATAATATATATATTACATGCTCATCTGTGTAAATGTGTATACTTGTGGGCTAGATCCCTAGATAGGAAGGTTAAAGATAGGTGTGCTTAAATTTTCGTTGTTTTTGCCTAACTCTGCAAAGGAAATGGAACCAATCGTGTGACAGGCATGTTGGTTCTCTCCAAGAACTCCATTTATAAAATGGATGAAATAGCACTTACGTCACGGTTCTGCTGAAAATCCTGCAGCGTAGAGCTATGGTAGCCACTCTGCAGCATTTCATCCTCTTCCATGGATAAGATAGGTCCACAAAACAAGTACACAACAAGGCAGTAAAGGCTAAGGGGCATCTGAATGGCATGGGTAGTTTTAAAAGGTCAGAGATGACAAGAGGACTTCTGGCTGCTGTGTGGAGGAAGGGCGGAAGACTGAACCTTGACCTGCTAGTGGACAGGCAGAAATGTGTTGGGCTGCCTTCCAGGCAGAAGGAATAGTGCGGACCAAGGCAGAGAAATGAGATGAATGTGATGGGAAAGGAGTAAAATCCAGCAGAATCCTATATGATATGATGAAGCAGTAGCCTCTCACTGTAACTTAATACTTTTGGATTAAAACTTTGCCTTTGCATCTCATTAGTCATAAGCAAAATAAGCCACTGTGCTATATCTCCTCAGCTTGGCAATTGCTTTTTGTACCTCCCTTCTCTGCACAGTGACAAGAATTAATACACCCATGGATAAACTACCAAAAGTTGTGCATATTCCTCTAGCAGGGCATAGTGTTCATAAAAAGGTCAGTGATAAAGTTGTAACGGAGGTGAAAAATCTAGTATGTTGCCATAAGGAAGCCACATTTCAGTTGAACTCATTCGAACAGCTGTGTGCCCAGCATTCTGCCAGGTGCTTGAGTCAAGGAGAGAGAAGAGTGAAAGGGACAATCAGGTTATAAGATCAACTCCCAGCTCACTGAAAACTTTCATATTAAAAATAGAACATTGCTTCATATCAACAGAGCTCTATGAAGAACCGTGTGCCTCACTGGCTGTCTCTTTGCATTGGGTTATTTACTAGAGGCATTTCTGAGCCAATGGCAATAATAGCAGGGTAGTTGAAAGACACTGGCATTTTTAGAGAGGATGCTGCTGCCAAGAGGAGTGAGTTTTTTGTGAACGTAAGAAGACTGTTTGGTTTACAGAGGCAGTTGGCAAAAACCCATCTCTCCTTGCTAGTTCATGTTACCACCTGGTGAATCTGCCAAAGATTATGATGATACACTTTTTGGCCAGCTTGCCGCAGCTGTTTTTCCACCATTCATATTGTTCATATTGTTAGGAGTGCGCCTGGGATGTGTATCTGCATATGTACTTCTTGTACTAGGGTACTCTGCTGTGTGTAACAGTTCACTGATTTCCACATTTGTACTGTTGACAGACTATCTTGTTACGTGCTACAAAGTAAGATTTGTGGTTCGCAAGAATGAGATTACTGAAGGAAAAAGAGGTGGTGTCTTGGAGCAGATTTCAGTCTCCCGTTGGATGGATAAAATGATCTGTGGCATATTGCCACATTGTCCCCATCTTTATGCACTCGTGGTCCATAATGCCATGAGTATTTTGATCTTGTCAAAGCCTTTTAGGCTCTTGAATTGACGGAGTGTCTTGGCGATTTCAGTGTGTAATCTAAAGAGCCACCTTAAGCCATAAATTGATTGGCCCTGTCATCAATATATTGGGAACCATCTATTCTGCAGTTTTGTCTTAGACCATAATTGACAGAGCAGGATTCAAACAGATCCTTACTAACTAGCACGTTTGACCTGTGCCAGTCTCCAAATTGATTAGGAGGTGCCAAGCCCGAGGCTTTCTTAGAGTGGATATCTAACAAGCTTGTAAAGTAAATGACTGCTGTCTAGACATCTTGCTATTGTGTATTTTATTCTGAGTTTCCATTGTGGCAAAGATCATGGCCACATGTTCTGCAGGGAGTACAAAAGATGGCTTTTCTAACAGAACCTGGATCAGAGGGCTTAACTTTAAAGTAGAGGTAGCACAGCTTTTGAAATATAAAACAAAAGCAATAATAAAAATAAACATTCATGTAAAATTTTCTATGTGGTAGGCATCAATCCAAGCACTGTGTGTGGATTATATCACTTAGTTCTTCAACAGTCCTATAAGTAGCACAATTGTTCTCATTTTACAAAGGTAACAGAGGCATACTAAGAAGATTTGCTCTGACTTATATAGGTGTCAAGCTGGGATTTGAACCCAGGCAGTTTGACTTTAGCATCCCCAAGCTATAATTGGTCATGAGGGTCCAAGGGGGCCCAGAAGTAATTGTATAAACAAGAAGTTCAGGCAGGAGGCAGAATCATTTCATGGTTGGACCACTGCCTCTGAATAGATACTCAAGAAAATGCAGTCCTGTCATTTTCTGTTCCCAACTGCCTGGTATCCTCTTTTGTGACTACTACTAGTAATCATTGATTACTGGAAATGGTTTGTGAAGCAATCCAATTAAGTGAGCCAAGAATTACATGTCAAGTGTTACCATCTTTATTTGCTTATGTCAAGTGGAGTCAGAGGCTTTCTGTGATCAGCAAAGCAAGTGAAAAGTGGTTGATTAATTTCCTTTAAGATTTGTCAAAATTCGTGGGCAGAGAATCTAATTTTCAGTTTAATTTTCCTTCTTAACACCCAATGTATTTTTTTCTCTCTCTCTCCCTATTACTGTTAGCCAGAACACATCATTTGTAGTTTCACTTTACTTGAGTGTTAGGCTAATAATATTAATATGAATCCTTCTCTCGTCTTATCTTTATTTTAAGTAATTTGTAAAGGATGGTCAGTTACAGACCTGCTTAAATAGATGTCAGCCATTTTGTAGAATACCTGAAAAAGCAAAAGATTTTAATTAAATTGTATTTTAAGATATTTATACTTACCCCACTTGGGTGCTTTTTGTAGTTAATATTTTTGTGTTATTTATGGTATGCCTACTATAGGCTGGACGTGGAGGAAGTGAATAAGGGTGAATAAAAGCCCTAAACAGCTTTGAGTTTTCTCCTATGTAAAATGAATATACTAACTACATACAATTATGTAGTGTAATAAAATGAATATAGTAATTGTATTTATTTCATAGAGTTCTGGTTAAATCATATAGTCTTTGTAAGTGTCTTAGTCTAGTGCGTGTGCTAAGTACTCAACAAATGTTAGCTGTGGCCACATGGCTTCAAGTTTGTCTTGGCTCCTGATCCCATACACTGGATCCAGCTGATTGGCCTGGTTCAAGGCCTCTCCTTGTTCTATAGGCTACTGGACCTGCCTGGAGACTTCTTTTGCTCTTTTACATTGCCCATGCCTGAACTGTGACTGTTTTCAATCCTATACTGAGATTTCATCTGTGATAACACTATGCTACATGTTAGTTATGAGTGTAATAGAGTACTTGTTTGAGATGAGATATGAGATGGAGATGTGAGATGGAGAATATCTTCAATTCCTCATCCAATATGCTTGTTTCCTTTTAGTTAACACTTAAGTGATCAATGAAGCCTCTCTTAAAATAAAAAAGAAGATCTATGTTAGAAACTAGGGCTGTACCTAGGATGACCAACTAATCCCAGATGGATTTTGCATTGAAAGTTTTGAGTCCCAGAAGCTCCCTAAGGTATCCCCAGGACTGTCTCACTTTTAAAACTGAAAGTCCTAGATTCCAAGAATGTCCTTGGTCCTGTGCAAGCCAGGATGGGTGGTTATCATATACATGGAATACTAAGGCAGTCAAGAATTTGCCCCTCACATCTTGTTTGTATGTAATTGTTTGCCATAATTTAAAAAAAAAACTATTCCATTTAACATACAATAACTGCCTTTAAAGTTTGGTAAAAGAGATAAAGCTGTTACATAGCTTCTCCTAAGGGCAGTCCTTGACATGGTCATGAGAAATCTATGTCTTACCCTTTGCTGTGTGTACGTCCAAAGTCATGTATAATTAAACAGATCTAGAGACTCTGCAGGACTGTTTGAGAATAACAAGAAGACAACTGACAAATGAGAAGTCCCTTTTATTGATTTAAAATGAGAACCATAACTGGCAAGCAGACAGATGCCTTGGGTTAGCTGATCATCTTCTTTTAGCCCCTATAAAAAATGTCAACCTAGAAAATAGAATAAATGTTGCTTGTTCATCATGGTACCAGAGCAAAAAAAAAGTTGAGTAATCGTATTAGGAAGACATCAAGTTTTATGAGTTCCACTCACCCATCTGAAGGTACTTCCCAGTTCAGTGGTTCTCACCCTTGGCTGTGAAGTATAATCATTGCTCCTGGGTCAGCCCCTCCCTTCCCTCTTCCCCCACCCTACCCAGAGATTCTGATTTAATTTGGTTGGGTATATTTTAAGATTGGGGTATATTTGCTCCTTTTAAGAAACCCTTCAGATTATCCTAATTTTCAGCCAGGGTTGCAACTAAGGCCATAGGGATCACTCACCCTGCAGGCATGGAGAACCTCCTCTGGACCAGGCACTGAAAACCATGCACATTGCCTCTGCTCCAACTCCAAGACCAAACCATTTAGTGAAGACAACACAGCAGAGTCTAGCATCTATTAATTTATGTTTGCAATATCATGAGGATAACCCAGACCATTTCAATAGGACTTGGGAGGAGTTCCAAACTATTTCTTATGGTGGGATAAATCTTTGAGTGGCTAATAGCCTCCATTTATAATTGATTATTAGCCCCAATTTTAGATAATTTCATTGGCAAATCTTGCCCAAATATTTTAGTCTCCATAGAAAAAAAAAAAGAGTTGAATTTTAAAGGGGACGGCCCACTAGGAGCATTTAACAAGAACTATGTTCCCTCAAAATAAACCAAATAATAACAAATAGAGTTTTTTCTGTGTATCCTTTAAGCTGCTTTCAAAAGGCTTTCTCTTTACCTTCTTGACTTTTGGAAGAAGCATATTATTCTTAGTGAAATAGCATTCCACTGGTTAGGTTTAAATTAGTACCATTTTCCCAAGTATAAATAGCTGTCTTTAGTTGACCTAATTGTTTCCCTGACTATGAGAAATAAGTTTCCTACTATAGTCAACCTATAATACGCTTTTCCTGGACCCATCTTTTCTCTGAAGTGTTATCTGTGGTGGTTCTGGTCCAACTGTCATGGGCGAGTGGAAATAGACTCACTCTGCCCCTGCCATTTCTCATTTACAAGATTCTTGAAAGTGAATGACTCAGTCATGTTACACTGTTTTGCAACACAACCAGTTTAGGTTTAGCAAAGTTAGCCCCATCACCTATATAAATACAAAGCAAATGCATTTCTTTACAATGGCTATTTGAGGGGACTTCTCCCAGCCTTTGTATATTTATTTATTTATGTTTTGCAAGGCCAGAAGGTAAAGGACAGTATATAATTGAAGGATCAGCTGAAATCCTAATCCTTCTAGCAACACTGTTGCTCTTATGAGCTTCCCCTGTAAGCTGCTTCTAAAATATTATTTTCATTTTTTAGTTGTGGAAACTCAGACACAGTCTCACAGAGAGATTAAACGACCTCCCTAAGGACATTCGTTGCGAGTCAGAGGTTGATCTGGTAATCTAATTAAGGCCTTATAATTCCAGCAGTGTTGCCAAAACCATACTTTTCCCTCCTCCTCCTGCCAAACCCAGTAATTGAGTATGATGACCTGCCTGCCCCCTTGTGCTGGAGGCCCTCTGATTGCCCCAGCTGAAGCCATTTGACCACATTTAAAGGTTCCACCCAGGCCAAGGGTATGGGATGTTGGTCGTTAATCAGAGAGAATTTAAGGGACCCTCATCAGGAGTCAGATTTTGTCACCTGGGTTTCTTCGGGCTTAGCCTTTGTTGGAGCAGCCCAGCCCCATTTTGTAACGTGGTACTTGTAATGAGTGGGATCACTTTTCTGTTCCCTTTCATCAGGATTCTCCCATTCATCTTCCAGTTCCTGCAAGGCTGGCAGAGCCCTGCCTTGGTGCCTGTCCCACTTTCCCAGAGCCCAGGTCCTTTCCCAAACCTGTGCCAAGCAGTGGGAGCCTGGTTTTCTCCTGCCCACTCGCCACCTGCTCAACTTCCCACACGATGCTGAATGTCACATGTGCCACTGCTGTGCCCTCTGTGATTCCTGGATGAATCCTTGTCTTGATCCTAGACCTCCTGATCTCCTAACACCTGCCTGAGCCATGGCGTTTCACCATGCGCCTAGCGCCTGTGCCGCACCTGCCTGCCTGAACTTCTCCCCATTCCCTACTGCTGGGTCAGCCCCACCCCAACGAGTTCAAGGTTCTAGCCCCACCACCTGGAAAGTTCTAGTTTCTTGGTCTGGAAAGAAGCCATCATTCCCCACACCAGTTGAGGATTCTATTTGGGTTCAGCACTTTCCTTCACTTTTTATCTATTTCTTACAGAACTTAACCTTTTTATCCTAGCACTCGGGGATAACCAGAAATTGCCTTTTTGTCTTCCCATGTGGTCCTTGGCCTCTGTGCTTTGGATTTTGAGAATGGTTCTCATTTCTCATCCTTACTTTCAGCTGCGGTGTCAGGTTCGCTTGCTTGCTTCCTTGCTTTCTTTCCTAGTTTGATTTTGTGGAGGATTCTACTTGATCCATCTTTCACTGCATTGATCTAGCCAGCAGATGGATGGATATATGAACAGACAGATAAACACACAAACATTCTGCTTATTTCCTTTTTAATGATCCATGGTTGCCAGAATCAGAGTATCCGGCTTGTGTGAAACTGAATGGTGTATCTGTGTATGTTACCACTATCCCCTGCATAATCCCTTAAATATAATTGACATTCAGCACATGCCTATAATAAAGCAAAAACTACTGTTGTCTTGTCATATTCAAGTTTGGTGTCAAAATGAAGGAGAGATGTGTACAAGCTTAACAGAGTAACCATATCCTTTGCTTTGTGCAGGAAGAGAAGCAAGACAAGGCTATTAAAAGTCTCTGGAAATAAGTAACATCTTTAAAGGAATCATATTATCAGATGTGCATATAATTCTGAATTGCAGTATTTGAAAATACTAGAAATGAGAGAGATTTGAAATAAAGGAGGCTTAGGAAGGAACAGACATGGGACTATAGTAAAAATAGAATCATTTGATACCATGTACCCAAAACTGACAAAATCAAATGCAGGTATTCCACCATTTAGTAAGTCCTTACGGACATTTAGGATGTTTCCAAGTTTTCCCTATTGAAAATACCATAGCAATGCACACCTATAGTGTCCTTTTAAACATACGTGCCTGTGTTTCTACAGTATAGAGGACTTGAAGTAGAATTGCACATTATAAACTTTTAGAAAAACACTAATTTGCCCTTCAATAAAGCAAAACTAGCCTAACAGAGAGCATGTTTCCCCACTGGGTATTCTCAGTCTTCTCAGTGCTTGCATATTTAGGTGAAAACTCAATGATTGTTTTTCTTTGCACGTTTCTGTTTACTAGTGAACATTATGCATCGATTGAAAATAAGGAGGTGAATCTATATGTTCCAAGATATAAAATATAGCTAAAACTTATTAAGTGAAAACAAGTTGAAAATTACTGTCCCATATTTATAGATGGCCTGGACTCATAGAAAACGATACATTGCTGTTTTACATATGTACATATGTAAAATACAAAGGAAAGAAAATGTGCCTAAATGTCTACCTCAAAGTCATGATAGTTGCTACCTCTGCTGAGAAGAATGGAATTGGGAGTATAGCATGAAAAGAGTGTTGAGGTTCTTTGTCCATCTTTGTTGTTTAAACTGTTACAGTGAGAATACATTCAAGAATTACCATATATAATTTTTTAAATATTATTTGAAACATCCATAGTATAATGTTTTCTCTCTTGGCTATCTGAACCTTTGTTAAAGGACTGCTGGAATAGCCAATTGTATGAAGCAAACATTTATATAATCAGCAACTGCTACGTGGCAGACCATGTGAAGTGTAGAAATGATTGATAGAACTGTCTGTACCCACAAAATGCTCAGGGTTCTGTGTTGGAGCAGATAGTTATACAGATAATTAAGCCTAACTGGGAAAGGTACTCTAATTGGAGAATGTTACCAAGAACTGTGAGAACAAGGCAGAGGGAGTTGGGGAAATCATCTAATAGAGGTTATATTTAATTTAGGGCTTGAAAAGTGTGTAGGAATTCTCCAGGTAAAGAAGGTGGAAGTGACATCCTAGCCAGGTAAACCATTATGTGCAAAGGCAGAAAAGGAGCAGGCATTTTTGTGGCTAGAGAAATGATTCTGGCAAAGTGATGAGTGATGTAGCTGAGAAGGTAAGTTGGTGCTGTCATGTCAGTTTTGCCAGATGGGACCATAGAAATGGGTCCATTTCATCCTTGCATCATCAGTACCCAGCCAAGCACAGTTTGAGAGAACGCCTGTGTGTGTGCATGTGGGCAGCCTTGTTATATGTGAGCCAAACTGTCTCACTATTCATGGTCTCATCATCTCTGCTCTACTCCAGCTTTTTTCCCCCTCCTCCTCGCACTTCTCCCTCCAGTAATTTTCCCTTCTCACCGTCTTCCAACTCTCTCAATTTTGTGGTTTCTTGATTTTATTGCATTGGTATTCTCATGCACCTCTGTCCTAAAGATACCCTGTTTGTCTATCTCCTCCCTGATTCCATGTCTGCATTTCACATTCACTTGTGCAGACAGCAGGTTCGGTGCCCAAATCATCTGATGCTTTTCTCTATCCTTGCAATTCTACTGTATACTCACTACTCTTACCTAATTATATTTGTCTCTCCTCCTGTCTCTCTGAGACTCTAAGCCAGAATCCTTGATTTTTCATCTTTGTGTCCCAGCAAATTGCATGGCTCATGGCAAACAGTAAGTGCTTCATAAATGTTAAATAAATGAATTAAATTGAATAAATGAAACTTCCTTCTATTTAATGGTGGGTTTTTATACTTTACCCATCAAACAGTACAATGCCATGTGTGATTATGGGACATGACAATTATGTGGTTATAGGACCATGTGAATTATAGTAATTCATAGAAGAAAAAGAATAGTAGGAGAGGGAATGGATCATTTGTGAAGGACAATACTGTATTAGAATTCAGAACAGATCAGAGGCCATATTATCATTGCAAGTAGAAGCTTTTCAATAGAAATGTGTAGTTGTGATAGGAAGTGACTCCAACCACCTCATTTTAAAATAAACAGCCCCTCACAGTGCCTCTCCCATTGGTCCTGGTCCTGGGATTTCTCATCACCCAGTTTTATTGCCTTCCATGGCACTTGTCACCACTGGGTTGTTGGCTCCTTAGTGACTGCTCTTGTGTTAGAATATAAGTCATGTGTGGGCAAGTGTCTTGTCCGTGTTTCTCACCAATGTATCCCAAAGTGCCTTGCATGTAGTGGAGACTTGATTAAATATTACATAAGTGAATGAATCTTCTAGTTATTCTATAGAGAAAGCTACCTAGTAAAATCTCATCATTTTTAAGTTTTCTTCTTTTAAATTTCTTAGGAGTTAGTAGGGGCCACTTATTAAACAAATTCAAAAGTCTTTGCATGTACCTGACCCCAAATAGTCATCCATAGTTATTAGTAATTGTTTGCTTGTTTTAAGTGGCTTTTAAATCATTTGAATTATAATATGCAATAGCGTATTACCTGCTTTTGATGCTACGCTTCTGTCCATTCCTTCACTTGGAAGTAGTTTTTTAAAGTAGAAAATGAAGAAAATGTAGAAGTGCCACTGAATATGTTAACCCTGTAAATCAGAATGCGTTGCAAATAGGAATTGCAACTTTAATGTGATAGATTAGAAATTATTCTTTGAGGCCGGGTGTGGTGGCTCACGTCTGTAATCCCAGCACTTTGGGAGGCTGAGGCAGGCAGATCACTTGAGGTCAGGAATTTGAGACCAGCCTGACCAATGTGGTGAAACCCCGTTTCCACTAAAAATACAAAAAGTAGCCAAGTGTGGTAGCAGGCACCTGTAATCCCCGCTACTCAGGAGGTCGAGGCAGGAGAATCGCTTGAACCGAGGAGGCAGAGGTTGTAGTGAGCCAAGATCATGCCAGTGCACTCCAGCCTGGGCAACAGAGTGAGACTTGGTCTCCAAAAAAAAAAACAATTGTTTGACACCTTTCCTGTGTAGCAGATTTTTTTTTTTTAAAAAGCAATATATTAACGTTGTAAAAACTGAAGTCATGAACTGAATAAACACACACGTGCACACACACGTATATAGCTGAAGACTTTACTATTTGCTTTGAACAATGGGGCAAACAGAGCATGAAATTAAGTGTCAGGCACAGTAAATCTACAGATTTTCAACTTTTTATATGGTCACTTTTGAACAAATAACAGTAACTTGAAAACTAGTTTGACTCTAAAACAAATTATGGCCTAAAATACATTTGATAAGTAGAAATAATATGATTGAAAAGCTAGCTAAAATAGAGGTTGGCATCACCTTGCTTGCAGTGTGAAAGATTTTTGCTGCTTCATAATCAATAATCCCAAATGACTCTGAAATCCCAAATGACTTCTCTGATGTATAAAGGGTACAGAAAAATAATGTAATGGAGGAACAGAGAATCAGTGGAAAATGAGTTTGGAATCTTTTTCTGAGCATTTCTATAAAGCATCAGAAAAATGTCCTGCACTTGATTCTCTCTGGTCTGTATATCAAATGTGTAACCCAGATATTTTTATTATTAAGGTAATGTGCTTTCAAATCAAAGGGGTCAAGAAGTGCAGAAGATACACCTTTGAACCTGCAGCCTTCTTTTGCACCTGTTCGGAATGTCAAATGGCTAAAGGATCAAAATTAGGCCCCAGAATAGAAATGGAAAATAATGTGCATGCAAAGACAGAAGATGAGGGTTTTTAATTTAACAACCTGGCTACATTGAAGGGGAAAATGGAAATGGAATTAAAAAATGAAAAGGGGAGCTTATTAAAAAAGAAAAAACGGGAGCTAGAAAGGATGAAAATGTGAAAGAGGATTTTAGATGGTGTTTTGTGGAGAAATGTGATTAAGTTAAGTAGGAAAACTGCATTTGTGGTGTATCTTTTAGTGTCATTGTTCATTCAGATGCACTCTGGGTGATGTTTGTCAAGTGGGAGAGTTTTTCTGCTTCTGGGTTTGTTAAGCACTTCCATGGGATTAGAGATTTCATTTCCACAAATAGAATTCAAGATCCAAGTGAGCATTGTTCAGTGAGATTCCAGATTTCTATTTATGGTCCTGAATGATCCTCCCTAGAGGAGGCCGGTCACCCTCAAAGACCCAAAGGACAAGTCATATTGGAAGAAAAGGCTGAGCAAATGAAAATGCTTCCACTTGGCCAAGGCATATGTGAGCTGACTGGGGGCTGAGATTCATGTTTAATTGGATATTTGTGCCCCATCAGCATGGATGCTGATATTTCTCTTTCTAATAATAAGAGCCAGCTTCATGCCCAGGTCAAAGAAATGACCAGGATATTTTACAGTGTTTCTTATCTTTTCATACTGTTTTCTGGAAAGGAGCTATCAAATGGGAACCATCAGATCCTACACATTTTTGCTTTCCTGTGGGTCTGAGTGAATTACGCTCCAGGGAAATAACCAGTCTGGCTTGTTAAGTAGCTGCCGACATAATATTTCTAAAAACACATTTTAATTCTGATTTCAACCTGCCCCATATGTCTTCAATAAAAGAGTGTTAGTAGCAGGGATGATTGCTTCAGACCAGGAGTTCAAGACTAGCCTGGGCAACATAGTGAGACCCTATCTCTATTAAAAAAAAAAAAAAAAGCTGGGTGTTGTGGTGTTAATCTATAGTCCAGCTATTCAGGAGGCTGAGGTGGGAAGATTCCCTGAGCCCAGGAGTTTGAGGCTGTAGTGAGCTATGATCATGCCACTGCACTCCAGCATGGGCAACAGAGTGAGCCCTGTCTCTAAATAAAAAAAAAAAAAGTTAGTAGCAGTAGTGGAAGTGGCAGCTGTACCAGAAGGAAGACTAATAATAAAATAGTAATGGCAGAGAATACTATTTATTAATTATCATTAATTGTCAGTAGTATCAGGGACTGAACAGCATGTTTTACAGTTATTTTCTAATTGAATTCTCATAGCAAACATGTGAGATAAATGTATTCATCCCCTTTATCTTGATGGTGAAGCAGAGGCTTAGAGAAATTAAGCTACCTGCTTGTGAGTAACACAGCTAGTGAATGGAAAAACCAAGCTGCAAACCTGCATCCATGGAATGCCATTTGAGCAGAGTCAGGCTGAGTGTGTGATGTCATACAACCCTCCTTATTAGATTTATTGGTCTGTTTAGCTCACACTTGTGAATAAAAAGTGTACAGTGACAGAAAGGCTTCTTTTGTGTTATTCGCACAAAACTCCATACCTAATACAATGCTAGGCTTTGAACAAGTATCCAGTAAATATATTTGAATAAATGAATGAATGAATGGAGACAGAGCAGACACATTCCTATATTTTAATACAGATCCACAAGGCCACTCCTGGGCTTTTCAAGTTGTTTGCCTTTGTCTTGACATGAAAACCCTGCTCTACTATCAAATTGGAACAGGAACAGATACATGGAGAAAAGGTTTTATTCTGTACTCTCACTTCTAGAATGTATATATCATTAGGAAACATCATGGACAATGGAGAGAGCTCCATACTTATTGTATAATTCATGCATCTAAAGAATATTCATTAAGTGCCTAGGTGCTAAGTGCAGAGAATGTTGTAGTAAATAGGTGTAGGAAAATATCAGATCACCATAAGGGATATAGTGAAGATGGGATGTGTTAAAAACGTCTTGGGGATTACTTAAGATTACATGATCAAGGAAGATGACCCTGAAGAAATGATGTTTAAGATGAGATCTGAATGATGAGCTGAAGCTAGCCCTGAGAACATCTGAGAGAAGAACTAACTTTCATTACTCACCCTAAAGTAAGGGTGGGCTGTATATGTTGGAGGAACAGAAAGAACAGGACTCTCTTATTCTTGGAACATCAAGACCATGAAAAAGAAGAGTAGAATATGTGTTAGGAGAGAGGGCCTGCAGGCTTGGAGTTTGGATTTTTTTATAAGTGCAGGGAAAGCCACTGAAGGACCCAATCAGGTTTACATATTTATAAGTTTACTCTGATTGTGCTGTGAACAATAGACTGTAGGTGGAAAGTGTGGAATTTGGAAAATAGGACGTTATTGCCAGAGTCTAGGTAAGAAATAGTTGCCTTTGAATGAGGTGGAAGGAATAAAGGTGAAAGTGAATGTATGCATCCTAAAGATACTGTCTGGGTATACCCCACAGTCTTGTATGTACATGTATGTATGTATATATGTATGATGTATATATGTATGTATGAGGATGATTACTGGGATTTTGGTCAGGATCTACCAGGATGTAGAAACTGGTGGGAGAGCAGATTTGAGGGAAGTCATGAATTTTGTTTTGAGCGTGTTAAGTTTGAAAGTTCTGTTTGTTGGACAGCCAAGTGGGATATCGAGTAGGCAGCTGGTAAAGATGGAGAGGGAATTAAAGAGAGATATTGAGAAAGAATAATAAACTTGAGAGTCATTTGATTTATTGACAATATTTAAAGCCAGTGGGACTTGAAACTACCCCAGGAGAGAGTACAGATAGGAAGTAAAAGGGATTCCCAAACCAAACCCCAAAGCACACCATTTAGGTCAAAGTGGAAGGCGGGACAAAGAAGAAGGACTACCTAGTGCGGTAGAGAGAAAACCATTTTATATTGTGTGTATTTTACCAAACTAAAAATAAAAACTTTTTAAAATGTAGATATTCAATCTAGAAGGTCCGATGTTTAGTAATAGGCATTCTAGAAAGGAGAACAGAGTAAACAGTAGAGAGAGAGAGAGGTGTGGAAGCCAGGAGAAGAAAGTATCTCAAGAAGAAAGTGTGTTCCATTGTGTCAGAGGCTACCAAGAGGCCACAGGAAGGAAGTTGTTGTCTTGGAAGAAGTAACACTGGAATTAGCAACCTGCATGTCTCGGTGGCCATGACAAGAGCATGACCAGTGGGAGGATGAGGAAGGAAGCCAGCTGGAATGTGGGGAGACCGCATGAGGTACTGAAACAGATTCGGTTAGCTCATACAACTCTTCCAAGATGCTTTCTTATGGAGAAACCAGACAGTGTTATTCATCCTCAAAAAGGAGGGAAATGCTGACACTTTTTACAACATAAATAAACCTCTAGGACAATAGGCTAAGTGAAATGAGCCAGTCACAAAAAGATAGAATGGCATGTTCACTTATGTGAGGATAGAGTAGGCAAACTCACAGAAGCAGAAAGTAGAATGGTAATTGCCAGAGGGAATGGGGAGACAAGGGGATAGGGAGTTACTGTTTTAATGGGTGCAGAGTCTCAGTTTTGCAGAATGGAAAGAGTCCTGGAGATCAATGGTGGTGATGGTTATACAACAGTGTGTACTTAATACTACTGAACTGTACAATTAAAAATTATGAAGATGGTAAATTTTGTGTTATGTGTATTTTACCAAACTGAAAATAAAAACTTTTTAAAATGTAGATACTCAATCTGAAAGATTCAATATTTAGTAATAGACATTCTAGAAAAGAGAGCAGAGTAAACAGAGTAGGGAATATACTTTAAAGACTAATAATGCATGATTCACCATGGCTTGATCTTTAAATTGAAACGGACTACAGAAGACCCATATCTAAGCACATTCTCATGAAATTTCAGAATGTCAAGAATAAAAAGGTCCTTAAAGCCTTCTAGGGGAAAAATATAAGATATCAAAAAAGGAATGAGACTCAAGCTACTTTAGATTTCTCGCAGCAACATTTGAAGGAATAAAACTGTGGAGCAATGACTTCAAAATTGTGAGGGATTGTTTTTTCAGCTTAGAACTCTAGATCTAGCCATTTTATCAATCAAATGTGAAGGTGGAATAGAGACTTTTTCTGACATGCAGGGATTGAGAATGTTTACCCCCAAAGCCATTTCTTAGGAAGTTGCTTATGAATATGTTCCAGCAAAGAGAAGACATAAACTAAGAAAAAAAGGAAGATTGGGATCTAGGGAACAGTTTATCCATCCATCCAGGGCAGCAATGGAGGAAAATACCAAATGGCCCCTTTGTAGCAGGTCTGGGGAGCAGCCATTGTAATCTGGGGTAAGGAGAACTCTATGAGGTAGATCTTTGGGAAAAACAGGGAATTTGGTAAATAGATAATTAAAATGTTTGAAAAAATTGATACCAACAAAACAAGAGAAGAAGAAATGAAATTAAATACTCCGAAGTGGCCAGGCATGGTGGCTCATGCCTGTAATCCCAGCACTTTGGGAGGCCGAGGCAGGAGAATAATTTGAGCCCAGGAGTTTGAGACCAGCCTGGACAACATAGTGAGACCCTCATCCCTATAAAAAAGTAAAAACATTAGCTGCATGGGAGCATGCACCTGTAGTCCCAGTTGCTTGTGGGGCTGAGATAGGAGGACCATTTGAATCTGAGACGTTAAGACTGCAGTGAGCCAGGATCACACCACTGCACTCCAGCCTGAGTGACAGAGCAAGACCCTGTCTCAAAGATAAATAAATAAATACCCCCAAAGACTCTAACATTGCATAAGAATATTTGCTCCAAATATGAATTAAACTAAACTGTGGCATGAATTTAAGCAACTTCTGGCATATGAGAAAAGAAAGGCTATTTACTTTTAATGCTGGGAAACTTATTTGTGATTGTTAGTGGATATGACACTGGACCACTGAGAATGTGATAGAAGAAAAAAAATCATCCAAACCGGACTAATTAGCCCAGCATTGGAATAGTATATGTAATCATAAGCTAAATGCTGCTTATTGATTTTTTTACCTGTGTCTCAATTTACAATCATACTTAGCATAGCAGACCAAATAGAGGTCTTAGAATAGAAAATATTGCTGTTAACCTTGACAATATATAATAAAAGTAATATTGTGGATGACAGAAGGTCAGACTTTGAAGGCAAGGAACAATTATAGGAAAAAAAATTTAAAACCTTTTTTGGAAAATCATATAGATTTAAATACATCATTTAAGGTTAAAAAATAATAGATGAACTAAAATTAGTAATACTGTCACAGACATTCAGAAGAAGAGACAAGAGGAGGAAGCTAGCACGTGTCTGCTAATTCCTGATCATTCTCATTGTGGTATCAATGGATAATCCTTTGAGTCTCATAAATTAGAGACTAATAAGATAAACCACTAAGAAGTTACCCCTGGAAATTGCACCTGAAGTTGCAGAAGGGAGATGTTTGAGTTAGGATCATGTTCGGGTTATACTTTGAAAACAAGATAGTTTCCAGTCAGAAGAGATGGGACAAGAAGTTCATGGTTTTTTCTCTGAGCCTTTTGGGATAACTTATTTTTTAAAACCATGTGCATACTTTCTTTTATAGCAACAAAAGGGTTAGAAATAAACAGGATAAAAAATGAATGATAGAATGACTATGAAAGTGTAAAAATTAATTAATCAAATGAGGGCCCATTATTATTTACTGGGAATGTGGTTGTAAAGATATGTGCATGGACATGGATTCTGGAAAAAGTTTTTATAAATAAAAGTAATTATGTTAATGAGGCAAATTCTCAGCAAAAATTTTTTCTGATTGTATAAAACCTAGTATTTGAAGAGTAAATGCAAATGTATGAGAATATATATAAAGTAAAAAATCTATTATAATTCATTTAACCTCTAGCTTATCCTCTTCCCACTATGTTGGTAGTGAGATTTTCAAAGCTCTGTCCATCTTAGATTGTCAGACTGTTTTGTCTGAATTGAACAGTCCATCTGAACTGGAGTTTGCTCCTGTGTTAATCACCTCTGGCTGCCATAATGAAGTACCACATACTGGGTGCCTTAAACAACAAAATGTATTTTCTCCTAGTTCAAATGTCTGGCAGTCTGAGATCATGGTGCCAATGAGGTTCGATTTTGGTGAGCGTCTCATCGTGTCCTCTTTTGCACAGGGGCCACCCTCCCTCTGTGTGGTGGAGAGAGAGCAAGCTCTCTGAGGTCTCTTTTTATGAGAACACTAATCCTATGTACCAGGGAACTACTCTTTATGAATTCATTTAACCTTAATTACTTCCCTAAAGGCCCTGTCTTGGAATACAAGTTGGGACTTAGGGCTGCAACATATGAATTTTGGGGAGACACAGATGTTCAGTCCATACTAGCCCTGTCAATTTATTCATCATTTGGCTGAATTAACAGATAGATAAATTGTTTTAACACCAAGAAAACCTGGGATTGGGGGTGGCTAACTTTTAAAGCCCAAGAACACTAGTATTGGAAACTTTGTATAGACCACCCCCTACCCTAGTGGATTCCAGAATTCATAGGCTTTCCAAGCCCCCAAATCCCTACACTGCCCTACTAAATACAATCGCAGCAATATTTTGTAGTGCTTCTGTTTTTAACACAGTGCCAACAGCATGGTGACTGTAACGTCCCTTGGGCCCATCAGCCCTCTCTTTTCTATAAAATGATCCAAATAAAACACTTAGACTTTTGAGTATTTGATTTGATCTTCACAACAACTTTGTAAAATGGGCAGAGTAGATATTTTCTCACTTTACTAGTGATATAATTGAGAGACAGAGAGATTAGCATTGCCCTATTGTATAGTATGCACCTCCTGTATGCACCTCCTGCCCTATTGTATAGAAAATGCACCTCCTTCCATGATAAGGTGAGTAGAAAAAGCCCTTGAGCAGGAGTCATGTGGCTGGTCCTGAACCCAGCTCTGCCTTTGGCATACCCAGATTAGGACAAAGTTAGAGTCATTTTTGATCAGGTTTATCTTAATTCATTAAGGAAGCAAACTAGCACTGGAAACCTCAGTAAGATGCTCACATCTCTAATCCTCATTGTTCTCTCCTGTTTCTATCAAATTAGTGTGATATCATGAAGTAAGCATGAAGTTTGAAATTACTGCAGACCTGGACTGAATGCGTTCTGAAATTCACTCGCGGTGTGACCTTGGATGAGTTACCTTTCTAAGCATGTTTCTCTACGAGCAGTAATACCTACTTTGCAGGTTGTCAGGAAAATTCAAGATGATTTATGTAAAGTTCTTAAGACAACTCTTCCCATGTTTTGTGGGAAGAATATCATTAGAATGATATCGAACATGATGTCTGGAATGGCATCAGTATACTTTTAAGCCACATCCCTGAAGCTAATTTGGTCAGGCTTGACCACACACGTTCTCAGAAGGGTTTCAGAAAAGCAAAAGAAGAGTGCAAATGCATGCCAAGCCTCTTGGAAACATATCTGAGAAACCTGGCCCGTCACCACCTCTGCCGCATTCTGTTAGTCAAAGCAAGCCACATGGCTCTCTTCTACCCCCCAGACTCAAGAGGTGGAAAAATAGATGCCATCTCATGGCAGAGGACCTTTAGTCATATTACACAGGGGCATTTTTGCACTGAGGACATTTCTGTCATCAATCTACCACATTGTTATTCCAAAGTAATTGTTGTAGAAATGACATGATAATGATGATCAATAACAATTTTTATGGTTCATTTTTGTTTTCATTTTTGCTTTTGTCATGCTTTCATTCATCAAACATTCACAGAGGGATTTGCCCCAGGTACGTGCTCAGGGCATACATACGCCTTTGTGTCGCAGCACCTCCCATAGAGTGTGCTCATCTATGTGGATGAGTGATAGGTTTTCCTGCTGTACTAAGACAGAGCAGACACAGAGTACAGTGTGATCCTCTCCCTCCATATTTCTCTTGACAGGCTGTGCATTCTGGGCTGATAGGAAGAACAGGCCTTGATAACCAGAGCCATCCAGGCTGCCAGGATGTCTTGTTTCCTGTTGAGTGCCTAAGGACATCTGCTTATTCCCTCTATGAGTTTTTGTTGTAGACACCCTGATGCCCAGCAGCATGTGTTTGGGGGCCAGCAGATCTCACCAGCTTTGCATACAAGCATCCGCTTCAGAGCTTGTGAGCAGTGGCGTTTACACATCTGGATAGTGTGCTTTTATAAACAGCTCCATGAGGTGCCTGGGGAAGCTGGGCTGTATCTTTGCATGGAATTGGGACACTTTGTACATGACTGTCCCTGGAAATAGAGGACCGCTGATCCTGAGTTTCAGAGAGAAATAAATGACAGGACTTATCACTGGAAGACATGAGGTGATACCGTGTCATTGCAGCAAACCTAGGCCTGAATAAAGAGAAACTTACCTTTGCCCCTCTTAATTTGGTATCTTTATTTTTCCATTTTCCCCCTTTTTCTATATTTTCTCTTTTTTTTTTTTTTTTTTTGAGACAGTCTCGCTCTGATGCCCAGGCTGGAGTGTGGTGGCGCCATCTCTGCTCACTGCAGGCTCCACCTCCTGGGTTCATGCCATTCTCCTGCCTCAGCCTCCCGAGTAGCTGGGACTACAGGCACCCGCCACCGCGCCCAGCAAATTTTTTGTATTTTTAGTAGAGACGGGGTTTCACTGTGGTCTCAATCTTCTGACCTCGTGATCCGCCCGCCTCAGCCTCCCAAAGTGCTGGAATTACAGGCATGAGCCACCACACCCAGCCTATTTTCTCACTTTTATCCTCTTCCTATGCCTGCGTTTTTCACTGGTACCTTTTAATCCTCTTCCTTTCTTAACAACTGTTTTTCTTTCAATCTTAGCTGACTATACCTAACACCATCTCACAATGCCTACAGCTCAAGTCAGCTGGACTCCAAAGACTCTGCCTCTGTAGGCTGGCGCGGTGGCTCACACCTGTAATCCCAGCACTTTGGGAGGCCAAAGCGGGTGGATCACAAGGTCAGGAGTTTGAGACCAGCCTAGCCAACATGGAGAAACGCCATCTCTACTAAAAATACATAAAATAACTGGGCATGGTGGCGGGCACCTGCAATCCCAGCTACTCGGGAAGCTGAGGCAGGAGAATCGTTTGAACACGGGAAGCAGTGGTTGCAGTGAGCCGAGATCACACCATTGCACTCCAGCCTGGATGACAGGGCAAGACTCCATCTCAAAAAAAAAAAAAAAAAAAAAGACTGCCTGTGTCCATGGTGCTGCCCCACTGCTTCCCCAAGCCAGGCTTGAGAATCCAGCAGAAGAGGATGCCAATGCTATTCAGGAGATATTAAGATACGCTTTCAGGAAACATAATATGTGGGAGGCACTATTTAAAGTGCTTTAGTTAAACCATTTCTAATCCTTCTACAAACTGTAAGATAGGTGTTATTTGCAGTGAATTTAGAAATATGTTCAGAAAGGTTCAGTGACCAGCCCAAGGCCCACAGTGCTAGTGAATGCCAGAGCCTTCAACCCAGGTCTGCATGATTCCAAATGCCAAGTTTGTTTCATCACATCACTGTCTGTGTCAGTCGAAAAAGAAGAAAATTGAGGATCAGAGATGTGAGCTGTCTTGCTAAGAATTATAGTGCTAGACTGGCTCTGCATTTTTGGCTCAATATAAGAGAAATCTAGTCGGGGGAAAGGCTGTTTTAGTCCTAACGTGGGAATGTCAAGAGCGCAGCTGGGACCTGAACCAGTTTTCTGACACTCAAAGGATATAGGATCTGTGATATATGATGGCGGAACAGACAGTTCTTTCATTTGTTCAACAGATAATTATTGAGTTCCTGCTTTGTGCCAGGTACTGTTCTAAAGTTTGAGATTCTTTGCAAATTAAGAAAGACCCTTGTCCTTGTGCAGGTTGCAAGCCAGTGGGAAGAGACATATAATAAACAGTAGAAAAAATAACTGAATTGTATAGTGTGTTAGATGATACCTATAATGGAGAGATAAATATTGGAGCAGGGTAATGAGTATAGGAAGCTTCAGAGGGGGGTCTTGCATTTTTAAACAGGGAGATCAGGATAGGATTTATTGAAAATGGAGCATTTAAACAACTCCCAAAGGCTTTGAAAACAGTGAGGGAATTAGCCACATAGATATCTGGGAGAAGGGTATTCCAGCAAAGTAAAACACAGGCATAGTTGGCATGTTTGAGCAATAGGAAGAAGACTGGTGTAGTGGGAACAGAATGTCTTAGGGAAAGAGTAATAAAGATGACATTGAAGAGGCTGGGCGCGGTGGCTCACGCCTGTAATCCCAGCACTTTGGGAGGCCGAGGCAGGCAAATCACGAGGTCAGGAGTTCGAGACCAACCTGGCCAAGATGGTGAAACCCCATCTCTACTAAAAATGCAAAAAAGTTAGCTGGGCATAGTGACAGGTGCTGGTAATCCCAGCTACTCAGGAGGCTGAGGCAGGAGAATTGCTTGAACCCAGGAGGCAGAGGTTGCAGTGAGCTGAAATCGCTCCACTGCACTCCAGCCTGGGTGACAGAGTGAGACTCAGTCTCAAAAAAGGAAAAAAAAAAAAAAAAAAAGATTTCAATTAAGGGGAAGGACAGAACAGGATGACCTGTTTGTTGTATTAGTGCATAGATGCAGGAATCTAGGTGTGGCATGACAGTGTTTCCATTCAGGATTGTAGCAATGTTGGTAATGAAGAGATTGACATCTGGATACATTTGAGGGTAGAATTATCAGGTTTCCCTAATAGATTACATGTAGAGTACAAGAGAAAGAGGAAAGTCTATGAAAAATCCAGGATGCAGGGCCTCCACAGTGGGAAGTATAGAGTTTCTATGATATGAAATGTAGGCTACAAATGAGGCATTTTTAGGGGGAAGACCAGGAGCTCAATTTTGGACATGTTGAGTTTGATATATTTATTATATGTAAAAATGAAACTGAAGTCATCAGTTGCATATGTATATATGATTCTGTAGTTCAGGAAGAAAACTGAGCTGGAGATATAGTTTTGGATTCCTCAGCCTACATCATGGTAAAAGGAAACCAAAAATCAAGCCATGAGACTCAATGGAGAGCCCTGATATGACATGTGAAAAGGAGATTAGTACAGTGGGCAGTGAGATTTGTCTTGCCTTTATCCAAAGGCAAAACTCAAGAATCAGTAAAAAGATGATGAAGATCTGACTTTGACTTCCATTTGAAAGTACGTTTTAAAGCATTAATATTTATTAACAATGGTGTGGCCTATTTCATAGGATACATTTTCGGATGCTGTGGATTTTCAGGGAAAGTGCTGAATCTAGATCAGTGTTTTTCCCAATTTTGTGTAGCTCAAAAAAAGAGAAGAAAAGAAAAAATAATCATTTTAAATTAGGAGATTGACATTTTGTCTTTACCCAAGTAAAGTTGTTTACACACACAAGCCTTGATATATTCATCATAGTTTAGGTTTACTAACCCCCATCTTAGATGTCTTAAAGTGGATTGGACTCTTGCATTAGGTTTAAACTTGAACCCACTAACTACTGAAAGTCCTTGACAACTTTTTGAGTCTGTGGTCACAGCATTTAGAAATTTTAAAGTCCATTAATAATATTCAATGTGGGCAAATTAGAGAAAAAAATCCTCTAGTCTTATCCCCTTAAAAAAAAAAAAAAAAGACACTACAACAGTGATGTCTTTAAACAGTGGTTCTCAAATTTATGGTCCCAGGACTTTGTTGCACTCTTAAAAGTTTTTGAGAACCTCAAAGAGCTTTTGTTTATGTAAATTATGCAAATATGGGAGAATAACGAATACACTGGTTAAGGATTTCAAATGATGAACTGACACCTGTTACTTGTTAATCATAAAAATTTAGGCTTTGGTAATCCATTCCATTTTCGTTGTCAACACATTGAGGGCACTGCCTTTTGAAGGAAATATGAATAAGCTACAATTCTCAGTGAAGAAGGCTAGGAAATGAAGTCTCTAAAATAGATCCCCTGTGCAGAACAGATGAAAAAACTAATAATGCCTCACTATATGTTCGGAAAAGTTATCTAAGTTGCTTACACATTACTGGTCTTTAGGGGCTCTTGCACTATCAGAAGAGATTAGCATCAAAATTTGAAAAGCAAGAAATAATCCAGGTGATATTAAAGCAGTGGTTAAAGAAGGAAGAATGTGAAATAACACTATATGCATTTAATTATTCTACTGCTTAGCAGAAAAGGTTCAAGTTTATTTTGGAGAACTTAAAACTTAATGTTTAAGAGTTCTTTTCAGTTAAACACAAATACACTATGTATATTTATCTTTCTTTCACCTAAGGGGATATGTATTCTTCTTTTACCTGTAAACTTTCTAGCAATGAGATGTCTTCCCCTTAGGAGGCATGAAGTTTAAGAGTTTTCTCTGTCATAAAATATTTAGGTCCAAACCCATGAATAATCACTAATATGTGCATTTTATAGACCATTCGGGAAACAGCATGCAATAGACAAGATATGTTTTTAAAATTTTCTAACCATCTCTTTCCATGAAAGGATTAAGGTGACAGAAGAAGACATTATTAGTACTTTAAAATTACTTAATTCAAATATCAAGTATTCCATGAGCTAACCATTTTGCCTGATATTTAGTGACCTTTTTTGGGTGAATGAGCATTAAAAACTGCTAAAGTAGACATTAATTATTTGTTGTGTATGTGTGTGTTTCCTCCTTTTGCTTCTTTCTCTCTCTCTAATTTTGAGTAAAATGACACAAGAGAAGTTAATAAAAGAGAGGACTGGGAACTAAAGAAAGGACATTGCAAGATAGGGAAGAAGTAGGCAATTCTTAGAGCTTGCAAACACTTGCTTATAATGATATACTAAACCGCTTTCTGAAATTTGGCCATAAAGCTCACTTTGTCCTGCCAATGAAAGTAAACAGTCCAAGCATTCTCTATTTTTTGATAATCAACCAACTGGGCTCACCTAGTTAAGAGTTTGTACAACCATTGGGATCTTACAATTGCAGTGTTCTCTTATAAATCAAAGCCCAGTAAATTAAAAGATAATTTATATTGTAAAACAGATAAGCTAAGGGATAATTGAATCATAAAATAAAAATTTAACTTTCAAGGCATTTTGCAATATGTTCTTTCAATTTCAAACTTCTTTAAAGCATTTAATTATTCTGTTACTTAGCAGAAAAGCTTCAAGTTTACCTTGGAGAACTTAAAACTTAATGCTTCAGAGTTCTTTCCAGTTAAATACAAATCAGAATTACTGTAAAACATAGCTGAATGTATTATATAAGAATAAATTAAAATAGAAATCATTTACCAAAAAAAAGTAATTTGCAAACAACCTTTCTCTCAGGAATATGTATTTTGCATAAAGTGAGTTCTTCCTGTAAAACAGAAAGGCATCAGAAAGGAAAAGCATCTGAAATTCACTTTCAGTTTGTCTGTAGCAAGGCCAGGACGAATTCAGAAAGGAAATGTCTGGAATTCTGCTTGGTGTCACTATGCATAGGGGTTAAGATAACAAACTGCCTCAGGCCTCTTTCAGGGCAGCAAAATAAACCAAAATTGTCTCCAGGGTTGTAAATTCAGAGAATGATGTGGTAGACATGAACATTGAGAAAGAGAACTGGGGCAAGTTTTTTTTTAATGTTTGCCATTGGGCAGGATGTTTTTTTCTTATGAGTTTACTGTTTCTAGTAAAGGTGAAATGCTTTATTTCTTTGCTTTATGGACTATCACCATTTAGGCTTAGGCCCCTACTGCGGGGGAAAAAAATGCCCAGCAGCATATCAGAGAAAGTCATCGTCTAGGGATGGCTGTGAAGAGAGTGTAGGTGTTGGATGTTGAGGAAAGGAGGCGGTCGAAGGCGTTGACAGCTCTGCCTCTCTTTTCCTACCTTCAGTGGGACAATATGTTGAATTCAAGTGATATAGTTTAACATGTACTTCTTGTTCTAATTGCACATGGAAGTGAAGTGTAAGCTCTTTAAAGGAATCAGGTTATGGCATTCACTCCCAACATTTGGTAGCTGCTGGGGATGGAGGAAATGCTGATGGAAGCGGGGTAACTGAGGTTGACCCTGGGTACTACAAAAAGAGAAGTTCAGGCAGAACAAATCAAAGTCAGCTCTGAGAATCCCAAAAGAAGAAGCAGACTGGGGTAACTAGAGTCATTACAGCTCTTAAGGTGTGGCAAACTAATAGTAATTTCATTAAAATGCCAAGGCTAAGAATCACCTGCTAAGTGGTATCAATACTTTTATTACCATCTGATTAAGAAGAGACAAACAGTAGGAATCTTTATTACCCTCATTTTACTTATTATGTCTGTTTACATGGAGGCATTTTTGTAGGCTTATAGCATCTTAATTTTTTTTTTTGGAGACATTGTTTTTTATTTTTTGAGACAGTGTTGCTCTGTCACCCAGGCTGGTGTACAATGGCACGATCTCTGCTCAAGGCAATCTCCACCTCCCAGGTTCAGGCAATCCTCTTGCCTCCTGAGTAGCTGGGATTACAGGTGCATGCCACCATGCCCACCTAATTTTTATATTTTTAGTAGAGATGGGGTTTCACCATGTTGGCCAGGCTGGTCTTGAACTCCTGACCTCAGGTGATCTGCCCGCCTCAGCCTCCCAAAGTGCTCAGATTACAGGCATGAGCCACTGTGCCCAGCCTCATACAGTCTTAAAAATCTATGCCTAAAGTTTTGAGTATGTGCTTTTACTAGTATATGCCTAGTAAGAGTATATGCTGAAGAATAAAGCAAAGCAACTTCTTGAGTGTTAGCCTCAGAATCTCTGAATTCATGATAAAAGGAAAACTTAGAACAAAAGCATACGTGGTGGGCTGGTGAGGATGCATTCTGAGTCAGCTTAGCGTGTTTGGGTAAATCTCCACCTGAAGCCCAGTGGAGGCTGAGCGTCCTCCCTTTCCCAGGAAATGAGCAAGTTAAAGAATGACCTTCCAAGAAGGAAAAAGTTTAGTATATTGATGTATAAGCAACTTTATCCTTCTGCCTTTCCCTTCCTAATTTACAGCCTTCTGTGACTGGTTTACAGGAGTTTTCAAAAGATGTGATTAGCTTTACTTGCAAGAGTTTCAGAGTAATGATGTGTCAGCTATAAACTCATTCAGCTAATCTGAAGGAACATTTGTAGAGCAGGAAAGAACTGGATTCAGAGGTGCTGACTTGTGAAACATGGTGATAAGTGATTTCTAGCTAAAAGATCTAAAATTCTAGCTTCCTAGTTGTGCAAAGGAAAGAACATGATGAGGAGCAAAGAGAAAAAAAACCTAAACATCGTCAACAATAAACACATTTATTCATTTATACCCTCCATGCCCAAGGTCTTCCTCTCCTCATCAAAATTAGGCAAAGTCAATATGGTTTCCCACAGAGGTTAGAGGGAAAATGGCTGCAGCCCATTACCCCAGTATGAAGGGCTGCAGGCATGTTTGATTAGGAGCCATATAGGCACAACACACAGCAGGGTAGAGAAGCAAGGGCTGAACGTGAAAGTCACTGCTGGTTAAATAGCAAGCTATGTCTGTGAATGCTGTTTCATTTAATTAATTAATTCACTTAATCCTTGTGGATGTACATGGGATCTACTGAAAACAAGACACTCTGGGGAACACAAAATTATAACATATCTCACCCTCCCATCATCAGACTGCAAAACAATTTACCCCAAAACTTAGCGGCGTTAGACAACTGTTTACGATGCTCATGGATTATGCGGGTCAGGGATTCACTCGGCACTGCAAAGATGGCTTGACTCTCTATTGTGGTATCTGGGGGCCTCAGCTGGAAGATTTGAAGGCTGGTGGCTGGAATCATCTGAGGCTTGTTCATTCGTTTGTCTGGTGGTTGGTGATGACTGACAACTGAGACCTTAGCTGACAAATTGGCCAAAACTCCTACACGTGGTCTCTCCATGTGGCCTGGGCTTCTTCACAGCATGATGGTTGTTTCCAAAGGTCAGTGCCAGAGAGCAAATCAGGCAGAAGCTGTTTCTTTTTTATGACCTAGCCTCAGAAGTCACATAGCATCAATTCCACTATATACATTGGTCAGGAAGGTCACATACCTTGCTGAAATGGAGTAGGAGGGAGCATCAACCCCACATATTAGTGGAAGAAATGTCAGTCCCATTGAATGAAAAGCAGATACATATGTACGTATATATGTCTATATGAAAACATACGTATAGAATATATGGACATATATAAAATCATCTTTGGAAAATACAATCTACAATTAATAAAAGAAAAATATCACAATACAAAATAAAATGTGATCAGCATTGTGATTATTTTGAAAGCAATGGCCCAAGGACTCATATGATTGGAAATATACAAATAAAAAAAAACCACCTGAGCATTGTGCTTTCCAACCTTGAATCGCTTCCATATTACTTCCACTGTTTTCACTATGACTCTGTCACCATCTGCACCATTGTTTATTTTTTTATTAAAAATTGGCCCATGGGATAGTTGTGTCTTTACACTCAAATTTGTTTAAAAAGCAAAGAAGATATTGCTACAGAAAATAAAATTTATTTTGCCATAATTATTTGCCATAAAATAAAGGATAACTTTAAATATACTAAAAAGTTCTAAAAAGTTATTAGATGCTAGATATACTGCCTTTTTTTAAAGATTCTGAGACTGAAGCAAGCCCTTTCTTTGTCAAGTAAACAACAACAACACATATGTCAGCAGGTGTTACAATCACACTCATACCAAATGAAGGCTCTCCCCTTGCCTTAATCTGAAAGATTTGATAGAGAAGTGGAAGGAAATTATGCGTATGGAGAAGAGCAGGGATAATAATGGCCATGTCCTTGTACCACCCAGGAGCCTTCAAACAGCTGCCAATATGATAGCCTTACTTTTTTGGCAAACACTGATCCAACATGATAAAAATTCTAGATAGTGAAGCATTAATCTGTCCAAAACCAAATTCCTGGGATCTCCGAGGGAGACCATCAGAGCATGGTCATCCTGTGGGCATGAAATTGATGCTTATTCACTAATGAATGTATTTGTAATCCATCATTTGTCAAAGGCTAAGCTTCTCTCACTCCCTGCGTTTTTATATGTGTGTGTGTGTATGTTTTCCTCATAAATACTTCCCTGAAAGATCCAGTGAACAAAAAAAAAGACCTTGACTAGTTGGCTTCTGTATAAAGCCTAACTGCCCCATTATCTTATTACCATTCTCCACATCCTGGTGGAATTGACTTTTTGCTTCCCCACTTTGGTATAACTAATGCCCCCGGGCGTTTCAGGGCCACCCTAAGTCCAGAGCCCCCAGGCAGACTTGCAGTTCTTAGTATGCAGTTATCTAAATCCAGTGACATTCATTCCTAAAAATATTATTAGCACTTCCTGGAGCCAGTGTTGTACTAGGCTCTAGAAATGTCAGGGATAGCAAGAGATAAATATCTTCTTGGAATACAAAGAAAGGTACTTGGGGCCAGCTATTTCTCCCATTTAATGTAATTAATTGCTTAGCAACCCCATTGTTTTTTGCGAGAGTATTCATTAAAAAACACTACTTCCTAGGAATTCCTTGGGATTTTTTCTCAGCAGAGATGGTTAGATCATTTTCACATCTTCTCCACCTGGACCTTTTCTTTGTGCTTTTCAGCAGTATTGAGAAGGTCTACAGAGGTTAGGAGGAAAACAAGAACTGGATATTTATCTTCAGGGAATCCAGTCTGTAGCCTTTAACGTACTCTAAGACTTTTAACTATAGTGTCTTCCTAGGCATGGGGCCAGCATTGACAGATCTTCCTTTCCTTCTTTATTTATAGTCAGCTACGGTGAAGCTGTCTAAACCGGTGGCTCTATGGACCCAGCAGGATGTCTGCAAGTGGTTGAAGAAACATTGTCCGAATCAGTATCAGATCTACAGTGAGTCATTCAAACAGCATGACATAACTGGTAAAGTATGCAGTATCCCAGATATTTCACTCCTTTTCTTTCTTTCTCCCAGTCACGATGGCCTTTCCCATACCCTTACCATGAAACAACATCTTCCTGCTGAAATTTTCTGGCATGGGTTTACTTTCAAAGGGATGATAAATTCCAGATCCATGTGAGCCATGCTATTTAACAAACATACATGGTTATTATAGAAAACAGTGGATTGTGAGCATCCACTGTAAAAGTATATAGGAATCAGTGTGCAGGGTTGGGGGATCCTAGAGAAAATAACAGCATACCAATCATAGAGAAAGGAAAGAAGGAAGTCTTTCACATGAACTTGGCTACAGGATCACTATGTAGATCTTCCGAGTAGAAAAGGTTTCTAAGTAGGAAAATGCTTTTTAAAAAATGTCTAAGATAAAGTATATTGACTTCTTTGGGTGAGTTATACACATGTATCCAATCATGTGAAAGAGTCCATGGTGGAAAGTCGGTTTTCCTGACACTCCTATCCTCTGGCCATCCATTTCCCTGTTGAACACCTTCTTGTATCTGCACCTAGCAATGTTCCAAGTTTCTGAAATGGAATATAATAATACTAACTCTCTGCCCTTGGGATGAATAGTTTCAAGGCACAGATAATGATTCCATTTAGATCAAGGGTATTCAAATATACGTGGAGGTCAATAAGTACTTGAAAGCAGAAAATAGGACAGGATAGTGAACCATAAAGGGCCTTCAGATCAAGTCTCTCAATTGGGGGATGGAGTGGGCAAGATGGAGCAAATATGCCCACCATGGTAGCTCATCAGAGTAAGGGGGCTTTTCTAGACCTTGCCTGCCCTTTCACCCTAAGATCCTGCTTGTATGTGGGCAACACTTCTCTTTTCCCTTCACAAACAGTGCAGTGAAAGATAGGACTGAGGATACACTCTGTAAACCAAAACTGTGTGGCTTCAAGGGGGAAACAGTGTTAAGAAGTCTTTTCTAGTCCAGATCTTTTTTTTCTGAGAAAATGCTTTCACTCTGGTGGTAAAGTGACTTGTCATGAAATAGCTCAGCACTCTCAATGACAAACCTCTTTCCAAACCCACGCTTTCTATCATGACAAATCCTAATCTCTCTCGTTCTGTTCACTCCTATTACTTTGAAAAGGGACTTGTTAAGCAGAAAGTATTTCTTTTTGCAGTTCAGCTCTTAGGCTGTAGCTGTGAGATCTGGGGCAGGTCAGTTCACCTTCTTAGAATAGGTCTCAGTTGATGGTTTTCTAAGTGTGTTTCATGGAGCTCTTGACTGCCAAAGGGATGTGGGTGTGCTTTGGGTAGAGGCGGGTGTGTGAACCAAAACCACTCCCTTTGTGTCTGTTGTATATATTTGAACCATACAGAAAACTTGATTGATTTAAAAAAAAAAAATGCTGAGCTAGATGATCCTAGATTCCTGCTGTCCACATTGATATGTCTAAATATATAGGGAAAACACCCAATTGTAGCTCAAGTTGAGTTAACAAACGAGAGTAAAATCCTTCTATCTTAAATATAAAAATGGTCCTTTATGCATTTCCTCTCTGTCACTCCCAACTAGAGTCAATGGCCCTTTTGGATGAAATCTCTGAAATTCAGAAGGCAGTGTGGGTACTTAGCTTCAATTCCAAGTGTCTACATTTCATTTTCTTAGTTCCTCCCTTAAGAGTATAAGAAAAGCCCATCTAAGGTCAGTTATTCTACTCCTAACCATGATCAATCAGTTAGTAACCATTTGCCTGATTATGGTAGCCTTCATCAGATAATGGCTGCTTAATGTTTTTTAATGCCTGTGTGATAGTAATGGCAAAGCCTTTTTCATGATCTTATTTGAAAGCAGTGTTATCTTTTATTAGGGGTGAGAATTATGAGGTCCCCTTGAGGGAAGGATAAGCATTTATAATGGTTTGAAGAGGATGAGCCTTACAGTCCTCAGAAATAAAGATTCATGCTTCAATACTTATGGAATAAATGGTCCCACTTCCCAAGGTTTTCTGCTAAGTACATGAGGACAGGAGTGTGGGAATGAGGTATGTATTTCAAACAGTTGTCATATGCTTTTGGTGGCAGACTTGGTCTTCATGAAACATACCTGGTATTGGGAAATCACTACTTTCTTGGGATCTTGGGCAAGCTGCTTGACCTGGGCAAGTTACTTAACCTCACTACCTCATCTCCAAAATAAAGATAATAGTACCTGGCTCAGAGAGATGTCGTGAAAATTAAATGAAATAATATAGGTAAACCACTAAGCTAACCATTTATTGACTCCTTTTATATGTCGGCATTATGCTATTATTCATCTCAGGACTCACCTGGAAGTGTAGAAAAACATGCTGTTATTTCCTTTTAAGGGCAGCCTATTTTCCGGCAAGAAGAAGAAAGCAGGGAATTACTGGGGGAATTAGGGAACAGAGAGAATGATTTCAGATTAACTTTTGGTCTACATCTTTTTGACATTCACCTATTTGAAGCCTCAGAAGACCACTCTTCCCCTGTTCTCTGGCCCCTGCCTCTCTAAGAGTGAATGCAAAATACCCAAATGATCACAAGTGCCAAGTGGCCAGAAAATAGCTTTCAGGACTTCAGCCAGTGTGCATTTACCAGCCCTGTGATGCTAGAAGCTGTGGGAATCCCAGTACTCTTGGAGGCTGTGATGAACAGGGCAAAGAGGTTTGTAAAACTCAAGATGTGATGACAGAGCAAACCTCACCAGGCTGTGCAGACAGTAGAGTGACTTAAGAGAGGACAGGGGAGTGGTTACAAGTACCAGGTCACAGCCCACAGCTGCATCACAGCCTTGTGATTTTGTAAAGGTTGCTGGGTGCATGTCAGCTTGTCATCTGCAGAAAAGGAGATGCTAATAGTATCTACCTCATAGTGTTGCTATGAAGGTGGTACACAGTCACAGCATACAACGCATGTCAGCTGCTGCTCTTTTCCAAGTGTTGCCCTGATGGTATCTGTGATAACAAAACAATACACATGATGTTGAATTCATCCAGCTTTATTATCCTGGGAAAGGAGGGAAAGGAGCATCTAAGGGAAACAAAACATTCTGGGCTGGTAAATATCCTGTGCTAATCTTTAAGACTGCAGAAAAGATTGTTCATGTATCTCTTATTTATGCTTAGATTCTCCTGAGTGCTGCTGTTCTTTTGTTTTTCTTAAAGCAAGTATCTCCTATATCATGCTCATTGAGGAAGCATGTTATATCAATGTTATATACAAACATCCCTTGATTTAGAGGCACATGGTCCAGTGACAGTAAATAAAAATGACATATATTAAATGGAGAGAAAAAGAAGAAGAAAACAGAGATAGGTTTTCTGATCTTAGGTCTGAGTCAAATCCTCCCTGCTGCACTCTACACCAACCTTTGACATGTAATAAAAACATAATGCCACACGTTAGTTTCTTGTCAGTAAAATAATATTTATCTTAAAGAATTTGGGGGAAGATTAAATGGGACGATGTATGTGAAGAGCCTAGCTTAATGACTGACATATAGTGAACATTCATTCATCCATTTAGCAAGTATTTATGGACCATCTACCATGTACCAGGTTTTCAGAATACAGTGGTAAATAAGATAGTCAGTGATCCATGTAGGAAAAAAATTGTGCTTCCATGGAAAACTATGCATGGTCATCTATAGCACAACATTTTGAGTTATCTAATTCTTTGATTCTAGGGAGCAATTTTATAACTCTGTGAGTTGTAAATAGCAGAGAGTAATACAATATAATTTTTCTCCATTGACATGTAAATTCTGTTCCATAGAGGTTCAGTTGACTTGCCTAGCCACTGTGGAAAAGGTGAGTTTTACCTCCCATTTACACATTTATTTCAGTCTTCCTGATCTATAATTGTGTCTGCTGTTCAGATTCTCCCTTGAGCTGGTTGTAATATCTTTAAGACTTTAATTTAACTTATTAATGAGGAAACTGACAAGATGTTACAACCAGCAGGACCCCCAGTGGATGCCTGAAACCATAGATATTACCAAACACTATTTATATAGTGTGTACATACATACCTATGATAAAGTTTAATTTTTTAAATTAGGTTCAGTAAGAGATTAACAAGAACTAATGAAAAAATGAACGATTAATAATAATATACCATAATAATAATTAGGTAAATATCTCTCTGTCTCTTGAAATATCTTATTGTACCATACTCATCTATTTTTCAGACCACAATTGACCACAGGTAACTGAAACCGCACAAAGCGAAACCTTAGCTAAGGGGGGTGCTGCTGTACTAGTAGCATTAACTCCCTGCAGAAGCACACTTTAAAAAGAGTAAGATGGTTAGAACACTGGAGAGGCATTAGGACATATAGACTGAAATCATGAGATTAGGTTTAAAGGAAAGAAATTTGTGTATGTTTCTGTGCTTGTAAGATTCTGTCCCTAGCTTTCTGGGGCCTGGCTTGGAATGCTGATGAGGAGGCTCTACTGGGGCCAGGTGTAAGCTCACAGGCAACTTTCAGATTCTTTTATGCACAGTCAAGTATCTCTTCAGGTTTGAAGTTTCTTCCTGTGGTGGTTGCTAACATCACCTCACCTCGTTTGGCTTCAAATCCTCTATCTGTGAAGGGTTCCTTCCCCTGCCAACTTGAAAGACTTATTTTCAGAGGTGAAGCACTCAGAGCTCCCCAGAATATAAAATATTTTTTAAAAGCTGCTTTGAATGTATAAAGGGTTTCCTTGGTCTACTTCATGGCCGAACCATGGGTATCCTTTAGATGTCTACAAGAACAAATAGTTGTCATATAATGACAAATGATTCCTATTGATTTATCATGTTTCTAAATCATCACCTACAAAATAGAAGTATGCCTTTGGTCTGTTTTTTTATGCTGCAACTATCACCCACTTGTACTTCTTTTCCTTTTTAAAAATATTCTGCTGAGATGCAGCACCTTGAAATTGGGCAATTCTGCATATGCTATTGAGTAAAGGGAAAATCACTATGTTTTTAGGACCTTTGGAATGTGGCTCCATGCATTTGCTAACATTGTTCTCTTCAGTGCTGATTTTTCTGAGCTGTTCTACTCCTTTATCCTTCTGCGATTGTCTTCCAAGTCTTTAATTATGGTTAGAGTTCCCTGTAGAGACCAATGGGGTCTATAGTTAACAAGTGTCAAAAGAAGTAGAATAATTACTTTATGTGACGTACTTAGGAGAATACTACTTAGTAGAATCCAGTATAACCAAACAAAATGTAGATGTATTTAACTATCCGGTGTGTCATCTGCACATTTTCTCATCTTTATCACTTCCCCTCTGGATATTGTGTTCTGCTTTCCTATATCTTTGTATTTGTTTTTTCACATTTCTTTTTTGTGTGAACTGCTCTATACTCTTATTGAAACTTGAGCATAATTTTATATTTACATAGTAAAGTTTCTGATATGATTAGAACATAACTTGTTTCTCCTAATTTTCCAATAGAGCCATTGATTTTTCATTTTATCCCCTTTTAATGGAACTCTTACTAGCTTTCTAAATTATAAACTTCCTAACTTTAATATATATAATTTATTTCTCAGCATTCTTAAAACAAGGGTACTGAACTCTGTTTTCTTGATGATTCAGGGGAAAAGACTTCTGAGTGTTGGAAAGGACTTTAGATGTCTTCCAAGGATTTATGGGGTCAATTTAAGAAGAAAAAAAAAAGACCCTGTCAATGAGAAATAAACACAAGTGGTAGGTCAATGGACCACAAAATACCAGCTCCATTCCTGATAAAAGTCTTTGGAGAATGTAATTTATATCTGTAGACAAATTTATTTACTAAGAATGTTTCCTTTCTAAATGGATCATCCCAGTCACTGGCACAAGTAGCACTGCCTCTTTTAAGGCTTGGCAGAAAGCAGACTACATCAGGACACAGGTCTCAAGTGAGGACAGAACATGGGACAGGGCTGAATGAGTAGCAAATGGAGGGCAGGAGAGAGGCCAAGAGCATTAGTCAGGGAAGTCCTTCCACAAGGGAATAGGAAGAACAGAGGCTGAGTGTCCCCCTTACAATATAGCCACATGTCCCCCTATGTACCCTTTCTAACATCCCTACTGTGCGGTTGGACAGCCTTTGCTTCAACACCTCCAGGGATGAGCATTTTATAGCTTTAAAAAGCAGTCTGTTTTTCTGTTCAAGATGTTGGATTATTGTGGTGGTGATGGTGGCAGTGGCGGTGGTGGTAGTGGTGGTGGTTGTTGGTGGTGATGGTGCTAGGCGTGATGGTGATGGTGTTTGGTTTTGCCTATACTCCCTCCTCCTCTAAGCTGGAGGCCCACTGAACTACTTTGAAGGGTTCTCAAATGTCATACTCTCTACCTTCCTGACACCCACCCATTCACCTGAATAATTCCAGTTTTCCTTCTGGCTTGAGTTTTAGATACCGCCTCCTATAGAAAGCTCTCCTTAGTTCTCTTCATCTGGGTTAGGTATCTCATCTCTAGTTCCCAAGATAAGGCTCTGTGGTAAGACTTATCACAGTAAGTTGGTAGTTGAAAAGTTTAATAAGAAAGTTTATGTTGAAGTTTGACTGAAACACACCCCTCGGTCCTGTTTAGGTTCCCAGGTTAGAAACTCTTGCCGAAGAAAGCTCTTGATGACTGCTCCCATTAGATTCTTGCTTCCTGGCATCAATGAAGCATAATGCTATCTTCCAGTCCCTTCCTTTGTTCTAGTGGACTATTTATTGGATATCCCCAAATGCCTCCTCCCAAGTTCTTATTACCGAATACAACATGTCCAGGTTTCAGACACACACAAAAAATTACAAAGCATGCAAGAGGTAAGAAAATAACAAACTGAAGAGACAAAGTAATCATCAGAACCAGATTCAGATACGACACAGATGTTAGATTTATCAAAAAGGAAATTTAAAATAAGTATGATCAATATGTTAAAGGCACTAATGCAAAATGTAAACTATTTGCCAGAACAGATGACTAATGTAACAGAGAAGTGGAACTAATAAACAATCAAGAAAATACTAGAAATAAAAAACACTGTGATAGCGAGTAAGAGTGCCTTCAATGGGATCATCAGTAGACTCAACACAGCCATGGAAAGAATCAGTGAACTTGGAGGTAAATCAATAGAAACCACCAAAACCAAAATGCAAAGAGTAAAATGAGTGAAAACAACAGAGCAGAACATCCAAGAATTGTGGGACTATATTAAAAGATGTAACATATGCACTACTAGAATATCAGAAGAAGAAGACAGAAGAATAGTTCAAATAGTAATGACAATAGATTTCCTAAACTAATCACAAACATCAAACCACATATCCAAGAAGTTCAGATAACACCAAACAGGATAAATATTTGAACTACTTTTCTCAAACACACACACACACACACACACACACACACACACACACACACACGACAAAGGTAAAATTTTGAAAGGAGTCAGATTTTAAAAACAAACGTCACATACCTTAGTCCCAGAGAAGATATAAGAATTCCAGGACACTTCTAATGAGAACCTCTTAAGCAAGAAGAAAATGAGTGAAAACTTTAAAGGGTTGATACAAAAAAAAATGGCCAATTCTATATCCAGTAAAATTATTCTTTAAACATAAAAGAAAAGTAAGGAAAGACTTGCCCAAACAAACAAAAACTGAAGCAATTCAGTGTCAGCAAACTGCCCTGCAAGAAATGATAAAAGTTCTTCAGGCAGAAGAAAAATGATACAGATCAGAAGCTTGAATCAACAGAAAGAAAGGAAGAATGTCAGAAAAGGAATAAATGAAGGTAAAATAAATTCCTTTTCTTATTAATTGATCTAAAAGCTAACTGGTTAAAGCAATAATAACAATAATACATTAGGTTTTATACCATATAGATAAGTAAAATGAATAACAGCAATATCACAAGGGATGGAAGGGAGGAATAGATAATGCTTTGTTATAAGGTACCTGCAATACATGTGAAGAATAGTGTTATTTGAAAGTGGACTTAGATTACTTAAAAACGTATATTGTTAACTGTAAGGCAAAAAGTAAAAATTTTTTTATAAAGAAAAGATAAATGGTGTGTTGAGAAGATAAAATGAAATGGCATCAAATACTCAGTTAAAATCAGAAAAGGTCAAAGGAAAAAGAGAGAAACGAGCAATGAATAGAAAAGTATAAAGATGGTAAAGTTTAAGTCTATCAATAAATACCTTAAATGTGAATAGTCTTAACACACTAGTTAAAAGACAGAGATTATCAGATTAGGGGCAAAAAAACCTAACTATATGCTCTCTAGAAGAAACACACTTTAAGTACTCAGGTTAAAAGTAAAGTATTGGAGAAAGATATATTACACTAACACAGTCAAGACACTTATAGTGGTTATATTGAGTTGAGACAATGCAGACTTCAGAACAAGAGTGAAAAGAAAAAAGAGGGCAATTAGGCCGAGCGTGGTGGCTTATGCCTGTAATCCCAGCACTTTAGGAGACCAAGGCGGGTGGATCACAAGGTCAAGAGATTGAGACCACCCTGGCCAATATGGTGAAACCCATCTCTACTAAAAATACAAAAATTAGCTGGGCATGATGGCATGCACCTGTAGTCCCAGCTACTCGGGAGGCTGAGGCAGGAGAATTGCTTGAACCTGGGAGGTGGAGGTTGCAGTGAGTCGAGATCATGCCACTGCCCTCCAGCCTGGCAACAGAGCGAGACTCCGTCAAAAAAAAAAAAAAAGGGCAATTACAGAATGATACAGGGTTACGTTCTCCGAGAAGACATAACAATTCTAAACATTTGCATTCTTAACATAGAGCATCAAAATACATAAGGTGAACACTGATAGTATTCAAGCAGAAATTGATAAATTTACCATTACAGTTGTAAACTTCAACCTCACTCTCTGATGATCCGAACAGCATTGTCAATCAACGTGACCTAACTAACATCTATAGAACACTTTATAGAATGTATGTCCAATATACATTCTTCTCAATAGATGCAGAGAAGACATTTGACAAAATTCGGTGTTGATCCACAATTTTTTAAAAACTTACCAGAAAAGTAGAAATAACAGAAATCTTGATAAACAGCATATTTATGGTGAACTTACATTTTTATGGTAACATCATTCTAAATGGTTAAAAAAAAATTTTTCTCTACAGAATAAGACAAGACCATTAACTTTCTTACTTTTTTTTTTTTTTTTTGTATGTGTGTGACAGTCTCACTCTGTCAGCCAGGCTAGTGTGCAGTGACATGATCTTGGCTCACTGCAACCTCCACCTCCCAGATTCAAGTGATTCTCCTTCCTCAGCCTCCCGAGTAGCTGGGATTATAGGCATCTGCCACCATGCCCAGTTAATTTTTGTATTTTTAGTAGAGACAGGATTTCACAATGTTGGCCAGGCTGGTCTGGAACTCCTGACCTCAAGTGATCCACCCGCTTCAGCCTCCCAAAGTGCTGGGATTACAGGCATGAGCCACCACCCCCAGCTACTTACCTTCTATTAAATATTGTTCTGAAGATCCTGGCTAGTGAAATAAAGCAAGAAAGAACTAAAGACAAAAAGATTAGAAAGGAAGAAGTGAAATTATTTGTATTTATAGATCAAATGGTTTATATAAAAAACTATGAGATCTGGAGTTTGAGTGTTGTCTAGAATACATGGAACCAGAAGTGTTTTCAGTTTTGTATTTTTTTTGGATTTTGGAATATTTGCAGAATACATACCAGTTGAGCTTCTCTAATCCAAAAATTTAAAATCTGAGGTACTGCAGTGAGCATTTCCTTTGACCTTCATGCTGGTGTTCAAAAAGTTTTGGATTTTGGAGCATTTCAGATCTTGGATTTTCAGATTAGGGATGCTTAACCTGTATGAAGAAAAAATCCTACAAGAACTAATAATATAACTTAGTGTGCAAAATACAAGATTACTATGTAATAGCTAAACAAAATATATCTAAGACTACACAGAAAACTGTAAAAACATTGCTGAGAGAAATTAAATATCTAAATAAATGGTGAGATATCCCACACTTATGGATTAGAAGACTCAATGTTAAAATTATGTCCATTATTCTGATGATCTATAGATTCACTGCAATCACAATGTAACACCAGATTTTTTAAAATCAAATGAATACATTGATTCTGAAATTTGTATGGAAGTGCAAAGACGTTAGAGTAGTGAAACTCATATAGAAAAAGAACAAACTTTTGAGGACTTGCCCACCTAATTTTAAGACTTACTATAAAGTTACAATAACTAAGGTAATATGGTACTGGAATAAAGACTAACTTGTAGGTTATAGTAGTAGAACAAAATAGAAATTCCATAAATGTACTCACACATATATGGCCAAATGTTTTTCAAAAATCATACCAAAGCAATTCAACGAGAGAAAGGGTGGTCTCTTCACTACAGGGTACTGGAAAAACTAAATGAACTTCATTTAGTAAGATAAATGAACTTCAACTTCTGCATCACACTATACACAACATTTAATTTGAAATAAATAATGGGCCTACATTTAAAACCTAATTCTATACAATTTCTAGAAGGAAGCATAAGAGAAAATTTCACAACCTCGAGAATAGGCAAGGAATTATTATACATGTCCCCAGAAGCACCTTAGTTTAAAAGAAAACAATTGATAAATTGGTCTTTTTATTTCTTTCCTTTTCTTTCTTTGTTATTTTTTGAGACAGGGTCTTGCTCTGTTGCCCACGCTGGACTTGAGCTCTTGGCACAAAAGATCCCGTGGCCCCAGCCTCACATGTAGCTGGGATTACAGATGCACATAATCACACTTGGCTTCTAAATTGGTCTTTATCAAAATTAAAAGTCTTCTGCTTTTCTAAGAATCCGTCAAGGGAATGAAAAAGCCAAGCCAGAGACAAGAAGAAAGTACTTTTAATATATATCTAAAAAAGAACTTGTATACAAAATACATAACATTTAAAACTAAAGAAGACAACCCAATTATATGGGCAAAATTATTTGAAATGATACTTCATAAAGAAAATATAAGGATGGCCAAAAGGCACATGCAAGTATGATCAGAAATATTAAGTCATCAAGAAAATGCAAATAAAAACCACAATGAGATAATACTTTACACCCAGTAGAATGGCTTAAATTCCCATACCAAGCCATACCCAGTGTTGTATGTATGTTGTATGTGAGTATAATATGGAGTCACCTGATTTGAAAATGTCAAGTTTCTTATGAAGTTAATCACAAACTTATGAGATGATTCTGTAATTCCACTCCGAGGTATCTACTCAAGAGAAATGGAAACATATGTTCTTAAAAATTCTAGTACAACAATTTCAAAAGAGATTAGAATAACCAAAAATTCTAAACAACCCTTATATCAAGCAAGAGGAGAATAAATTTTATGTTCACACCAAAACCTCTACTCAACTATAAAAAGGAACCTACTACTGATGCACACAATATGAGTGAATCTCACATTGTGCTTGGTGAAACATGTTAAACACAAAAGGGCACATATTATGTGATTCCAATCATACAAAATTCTAGAACTTGCAAGATTAACCTGTAGGGATAGCAGTCAGATCAGTGGTTGCCTGGAGTAGGGGATAAAAGGGAAATTGACTGTAAAGGGGAGTGAAGGAGGTGAAAATGTTTTGTATCATTGTCAAACATCATCTACTTGATATTTCAAATATGTGGGATTTATTGTATGTAAGTTATGTCTCAGTAAAGTTTGTTTATAAAAACTTGTATACGTTTCCATTTTTTAAACTACATACCGTTCTTAAAATGAAAAGATGTACGTGTTATCCTGCATTTTTTCCATTCTGGCCATAGGATCATTTAGGTTAAAGATGGATGGATGGACAGATGGATATGGTTTTCTGTTTATCCATGATATAGATAATTATAGAGAAAGAAATTGAGTTTGAAAATCCATATTTGCATTTTTTTTCACTGAAAGAATAATCTGAAGATACCAAAGCATTCTTATAAAGAAAGGCGTGGTATTGCCTGTTGTTAGGAGATGACTGCTGACAAAGGAACAATACTCTCTTCTCCTTCAGATTCTGCTCGTCTGAGTCTTCATCAGTGCATCCAAGACTTTTGGATTTCATAGACAAGTTAAATTGCAGAAAACATTTTTGCAAATGACATACAGTTGCCACCTTTTGTATTTTGCACATTAATATTTTTTAATTAAAAAGCACTCTCACCACCATTTCATAAACCAAAGGAATTTTAACACAAAATACTCATGATTTCAAAATAGATTTTTGATTGAAGAAAAACATACATTATTTTTATTTCTCCCATTTTCATCACAGAACAGCACCAATTTTTAGGCTAGTGTAAGTAAACTGCTCCAAGGACACATTTATCGATACTCTAAATTCAAAATTTATTTAGTGATAGTATTTGACAGGAAAAGAGTGGAAATTGTCACCAGATGAACTATTTGTTTCATAAATCAGAACTAGAAGGAATATTCTTACTATGGGAGCAGCCTTGCATTAGAAAATGCCTGACATCCTTAATAATGCCCATCGTTTCTTGGAGGCTTTCTATGTGCAGGATGCTCTGCTGAGAACCACATGGACTGTAGTTGTGTCTAGTACATGTGATGCCTGTCCAGTACCTAGAACTGTGCCTAGAACTCCTCAGTATTAAAGAGTTAGTGGCTTTCAACAATTTTGCAAGCCGTTACAGGTGAAGAAGTGAGGCTCAGAGTTCAATGGGTGACTCAAGGTAATTAGAGGAGCTGAGCACTTACCATCAACAGGACCCACCACACAGGATTGTTGGGAGGATTAAGGAGTTAAAACCCGGACAATATTTAGAACAGTGCCTAGCACATCAAAGGACATCAAATGTTACCTATTATCATTGCTAGTCAATAATTAGTGAATTGATAATCATTTAATGACACCACTATGAGCCAAACACTGTGCTAAGAGAGATAGACTGTATCCCAGTGCTGTGAAATATTTTATAGAAAAGCATGGCATCATGATGTCAGACTGTAAGGGACCTCCTTCTGTCTCCTTCCTTTCACATGAGTAAACAGAAACCCAGAGACTAAACTGATTTGTACAGGGGCACCAGAAAATGTTCAAAGCTCGGTGACATTGCTGTGGGAGAACAGGAGACCCATTCTTATGAAAAGTCCATTAGGTTACCTCATTTAGAAATAACCAGAGTGGGGTTCTGAAATGGACAAGACACTCTTTTCATGAGTGTGTTTTTCCAACCAAATTCGAGGAGCAGAATGAAGCCTTTATAGCAAGGGACTTGATTTCCTACTGCCTCACCTTTGACCAGATCCATTTTCTTTTCCCCTGTCTTTATTCTATTCTCTAGTCTCCTGTGATAATGACACATGATACTAAATCAAATATGATCAAACATCTACATCTGCTTACATTGTGAATGCTGAGCTTTATACCCTATCAGAGAAACTAAGTCAATTAAGCATGCTGCATTCTGTTATCCCTGTTTTAAAAAACTCCTGTTTCCATTTGATTTCTTTGTTTCTTAGACAGGGTAGGGGTCTCACTGTGCTGCTATGCTGCCCGTGCTGGTCTTGAACTCATGGGCTCAAGCAGTCCTCTTGCCTCAGCCTCCTGAGTAGCCAGGGATATAGGTGTGCACCATCATGCCCAACTCTGATTTCTTTTTTATTGATGACTTGTTAATTACTCTGTCAGTTTGTTTTTTGGTTTTGCATGTTTTTGGAAAGCACTGGAGTCAGACTGCAAAATTGGAGATGCCCTGTCCCCTTGGTTTTGCTCCCATTTTCTGTTTAAAAATTAATATACCACAGCCGGGCACGGTGGCTCATGCCTGTAATCCCAGAACTTTGGGAGGCCAAGGCGGGCAGATCACAAGGTCAGGAAATTGAGACCATCCTGGCTAACACGGTGAAACCCTGTCTCTACTAAACATACAAAAAATTAGCTGGGCGTGGTGGCGGGCACCTGTAGTCCCAGCTACACAGAAGGCTGAGGTAGGAGAATAGCATGAACCCAGGAGGCAGAGCTTGCAATGAGCCGATATCCCACCACTGCCCTCCAGCCTGGGCAACAGAGCAAGACTCCGTCTCAAAAAAAAAAAATTAATATACCACATGCTCTCTTCCTGTCAAGTCAGAGTTCCCATCCTTACAGAGCCTGCATGTTACTGGGAGATCAAAAATTAGACCTGTTAGAGGCAATCAGCAAGGTAGACCAATGACTCTTTTCCTTTAGATGGCGTCATTTATGGCGAGGAGCCTGATGTCATGTGTTATTGATGGAGGAAACTGAAGCCCACACATGTATGATTGACAATATTTAAAATCCTGTGGCAGTGTTTCAATAAAACACAACTATCTTCAAGAGATCTTGGCCAGCATCCTTTTAGGACACTATGTTTGATCCCCCATATTCCCTGTTGAAATTCTTATTAGAGATATTTTTCAATTCCCATATTAACTGTAGGGTAATGTTACTCTTAAATGTTTAGAATACTCTTGGCAAGCTTCATGTCTTTGATACCTATGAAAGATTAGAGAAAGATTGGACTATGTTGATCTGCAATAGAGTACATTCCATTCATTATTCACGGTGTGTGACCTCGGCCAAGTATGTTTAACCTCAATGAGCCTCAGTTTCCCTTTCCCTAAAATAAAATTATAATAATAGGTATCTTATAAAGTTGGTATTGGCTATTATTATTGATCCGTAGTTGCAGGAACTCTACATCAAAGTTTGTGAGAAACCACTTTGCAAGTGGTAAAGAATTATAAACATATATGTGTTACAGATATACATTTGTATGTAAAGAATTATATAAATGCATATATATACACATATACTTATGTGTGTAATTTTTGTTTTTTATTGTTTAGAAGCATCTCAGTAATCCAGTTAAGGCCCTAAAACCTAGCAATTAGTGATAATTTCTCCAGCCCATGAAAAGTTTGCCTTGCCCAGTGTGTTTTTTAGTAATAATGATTATTGTAAATATCAACCCATTTCCTGAACATATATTTAGCATCAAATACTCCCAAGATATTTCTCTAGCAACTCAAGGTATAAAGAATTCAGAAGATGTGGTTCTTGCCCTTCCTTAAATTATCATCATGTTGGGGAAAACCATATATCTTAAAAAATATTTATTGAGGGTTTATATGCCAGGCAATCCAGGAAGTATTTTTGATACATTGTTTAATTTTATCTTCACAATAACCCTTTAAGGTCGGTATTATTATTAATATTATTATCATTTGGCAAATGAGGAAAGTGAGGTTCCCAGACCTTAGATAGCTTTTCACATGTCATACAAGCCCAGAGGTGGCAAAACCAGTATTTTAACCCAGGGCTATCTGAATCCAAAGCTCATGCTTTGACCTGTACACTCTGAGAGATAGCATCTTGTATGTGCAGGTAACTGATATAGAAAATAAGCATGGGGATGGACATGCTTATAACCCTAATAAGACATGAGAAGGAACTCTTGTCTATAAGCCTGATTGACTGGGAAGTCTGCTTAGAGAAGGCTGGATTGATGCTGTGTAAAATTTTAGAAGGTAAAGCCTCTCAAGATAAATGTTAAACTTCTAACATCTCTGTGTGTATATATGTTGCTTGCCTCTCAGTGAATTTAAAAAGAAAATATAACGTCCTGCGAGCCATGGACTCACCACTTCAGGGCCTCGGACCTTGCCACTTCACCCCCTTGTGTGTTACCCACCTGAGTCCCGAAGACATTTGGAATTCTAAACCCTCAGGAGGGAAGAATAAAGGAGGTGACAATGGATCAGAAGAATAGGTTGTAAGCTACATTACAGAATACTTTGAGGGCCAGGTTAAGGAAATCAGATTTTTCCTCTCTTGGGTATCATTCAATACCCTTTAGTGACGTGACATGTGACATCACGGCTCACTGCAGCCTCGAAACCCTGGGCTCAAGCCCCAGAGCCTCCACATACAGCCTCCCGAGTAGCTGGGACTACAGGCACACGCCACCATACTTGGCCAATTTTTTTTGTATTTTTTTGTAGAGACAGGTTTTCAGCATGTTGCCCAGGCTGGTTGAGGAAAAAAAAGATGTTCCCTTTCCCAAGGCCAGTGACCTAACTGTGGTCTTCTCCTTGCCTACCGTCCCATGCTCCTCCCACACCACAATTCTTTTCATCTGTTTCTCTTCTAGGTCTTCAGAATGTCTCCCTCCACTTTTGCATTTCAGTTTGAAGACATGCTGCATCCTGTGTCCATCTCCTCTTCTCTCTTCTTACTGCCATTTTCTGGTCTAAATTTTCACAAGCAGAACCATTTAGTCTCTCTTCTTCCTATGATCCTGCCTCATGGCTCTCTAGGAAAGTATTCTCTGGTCTTTTTAAACCAGACTGAACCAAGCTGCTTCCTGCTTATTGAGAATTAATGCCTACTGAATAAAGTCACAATTCCTAAGTTTGGCTTATAAGGTTTTTCGTCAGCTTCATTTTAACCATTACACCAATCCATTCTGTCCTGAAACCATAGCACATCACTCTCATTCTTGCCTCGGTATTTGCTTCATGAACTTTTGGTCATTTTCAAGTGCTGACTGTAATTTCTCCCCTCCTCCCTACCCTCTCTGGACCTCTCCAAGCAAAACTAATTTTTCCATTCTGTGTTTGCTTTACATTTTACACAATTAATAAATGACAGCTATTATTGTTAGTATTATAACACTTATCACATGATATTAAAGTTATTTGGTTCCATGTTCATCTCCCTCCCACCAGCCCAGAAACTTCTCTAAGGTAGAAATTGTGTCTGATTTATCTTAATATCTCTAGCTGTGTTAACCCAGCACCTGGCATAAAGTAGGCATTTAATAAGTGTTGATTGGATTAAATTGGGTTTGTTCTTCCTTTGATAGTCTTAGCACTGAACTTAAAGCCTTTCTTCATTTCTGTTGATAAGAATACTTTGATTAGTCTTTCAGTTTCCTGATTTTGCCTCCTTTTCATGAAGCTCATCCTATACTTCCCTATCTGCAACTTCTTACACTTACATTCCATTGATGTTCCAGTCGGTCTTCCTGTCTTGTTCTTGGAGAAGCCCCATTTTACTTTTTTAAAGAATTCCTATTTTGGATCTGTACTAAGCCCCAGAATATCATCTTCAAGTGCGGTTGAATGACAGTCTCCAAATTTTGTGGCATCCTGAGCCCCACGTTCCCTTTGGCAGTTCTTCCCAGGATATTGTGGTAGACTGTGTCAGAACTTTGCTCAGTGCCAAGAGTGATTGTCGCAGTGCTGTGAAAGCTCACTGAGTCTGCTGAAATTTAAGTCAGGTGCTGTTTGGTAGGGTGGAAGCAAATATCCTTTATCTAAAAAGCTTCTATTTAGGGCAGCAGGAAAGAGGCCCTAATCTGTCCCACCATAGGTGCATTGAATGCAAATTTCCCTGTGTTACACAAGTGACAAAGTGAAATACAAATACAGTGTTTTGTTTCAGACACCCAAAGTGTCCACATTTGGATAGAACAATGCTATTAATAGATTTTGGTTTCCAGCCCTTTGTGGCAATTTAGCTAACCCTAAAACTACCTTGGTGACGATAGATACAAGCTCAGCAATTACAACTTAAACAAGAGCAATGAGAATAGTAAATGGCTAAAGTATGATTACATTGAGCCATATAAAATTGCCAATGTTGAACAATTTTGACTAACAAAAATGGCAGTTTCATTAGATTTGCCATGATAGTAGAATAATGCATTTTATTTAAAGGAAGTGGAAAATAAGTAGGAGCATAATATTTATTGAGCATCTACTATGTGCCAAACACAGTGTTTAGCACCTTTTACGTATTAAATCATGTAATTTTCATAAAATCTCTAAGATGTGTTATCCATCTCATTACACATGAGGAACCTGAGATGTGAAAGTTATGACTTCCCTAAGCTCACATAACTAGTAAGGTAAAATAGGTAAGACCATATTAGGAGGATTCTTCTAAACTGGGTTTTGGCAAACTTTTTTTGTAAAGGACCAGATAGGAGAGCCATTTGGCTTTGTAGGTCATAGGGTCTTTGTCACAACTGCTAAACTCCATGTTTGTAGTATGTAAATGAAAGAGGTGGTTGTGTTCCAATAAAACTTTATTTACAAAAACAGGTGGCAGGCCAGATTTAGCTCAGAGGGTTGTAGTTTGCCAGCCCCTATTCTAACCTCTTCTTCCCTTTGCCCAAATCAAATCTGTTTCCTTAGTGATATTTATAAGAGAAATTTAGAATTCTTTTCTAAAAATGTGCTACTTTTTTTCATTTTTACATAGTAAATGTAGGAAAATTAGAAACTGTACATACACAAAAAATAAAAAATATAAAATTCCCCTCTAATTGTTATGTCCAGAAATAATCTCTTATGTAAACATTTCGACATGCATCCTTTCAGATAGTTTTCTCTATACAAATATTATTTCTAAGAATGGCATCATACCTTAAAGGGGTGGCATAGTCTTCTCTCTTCCACCAAAAAGTATATTGTGAATGAATTTCTGTATCAGTGGTTGAATACAACATATGTTATTTGACTGTTTGCAGTTATTCTCTGGATGTTGTATATGTGTCTGTTTTCCAGATACATTGTATATCTGGTCCCATATGCTTCTCCATTCAACCCCTGTCCCCCCTTCTTTGGCTGCGTCCATGGCCCACATTCTTACGTTCTATTGTGAATCCTTCTACCTACTACCCTCCCACATATACACACAAACACACACAGAGGCACATGCAAAACATAGCACCACAAACCTTCCATCTCCACATCAATTAGCCCTTAGTTGTAAGAGTCCCAATTTTCTTTCTCTAGCATTTGTACCTTGATAGTTATCAGATTTCTTCACTTTTCCCATGATTGTGGCCAGTCACCAGAGTGAAAACAGATCTAGGTAAATGAGCAGCAGAAGAAATCATATGTCTCCAAGGTCCTGTCACTGTCCTCTGTAGATGCCACCCTTGAGTGCAGTGTAATTTCTTTGAAAGTTTTCTTTCTGTCTGCCTCTCTCTTCTCCAAGGTTCTTCCAAAAGGGAAGCTTGCACAGCTTTTCTTCGGTTCATTAAATTTTCAGCATCTTCCCCCAGTGGTAGGTACGCAGCAGGTAACATAGACAGGAGGACATTAGAATTCCTTCCAAGGGAGCAGTTTCAAAAGGTCACATGTTGCCACAGTGTCCTTCTTTATAAATCTTTCAGGGGATGGTGAAGCGTGTATCCAGTGGGGGAAGATAGGACTGCTGTAGTTATTCCATAAGGATCTTAACCTTAAAACTTCCACTTAGTAATACATTCACAGTGATGATCAGTTCAGCACATAGAAAAATGGGGACAAGATATACTTACCTTTGCAAAATGAGCTCCAACTAAGTTCAAGTAAAAGAATAGCCTCTCTCCCAACAAATGAAGAAAGCTACAGAGCAAAGGATGAAGTGATGGCTGGGGCTGAAAAATGGTACCACTATAGAATATAAAAGGGAAGTCACTTAGTGTCTCTAAACAATTTCCTGAACATACTCAGTTAACTATTCTGAGGAAGTCCCCAGAATCTTACAGGTTTTGTTATCCACAAGAAATTTCCCACTGATACTTGTATCACACTTGAAATTTGTAAAGTGATATTTCACACACATTTTCCAACCTCAGACCCCTGTCGATAGAATATTAGTGTGAAACTCTTTTCAAATGAGGAATCCAGAAGCTCAGAGATATTAAAAAACGACAAAAAAAATTGACCCAGATGCCATAGCCAGCAGATGGCAGTACTCAGCTCCTCTGACACCTAAGGCTTTTTTTTTTCCGCCTCCAGCTCAAGGAAAATTCCTTACTTCCATCATTTTTGCTTTGTCAATTAAATACTCAGCACATTCACATTTGACTAGAATAGAGCCTTCTATGCTGTTAACATGAAAACTAGAGGGGAAGACTTTTGACACCAAGAAGGAGATTGTCCTAGGAGAACCAGGAATCTAGAATGATGTAAATTATCTCAGGCATAGTCATTCCTTATTAATGTGGAAGATATTAATCACCAAGAGAAATTGTTACCTTTAATTAGAAATAGAAGGGAAAGGAAAATTATACATTATACAGTAATCCTTTTTTGAGATAATTAGCAAAATGTCAGGGACAGATGGACTAGAAACAATGGAAAAACATGTTTTACTGATGTTTCTCTTTGATCATGTATTGGATGCTATAGTGGCAAAAGCATTTCCTGGTTGGAAAAATTATCCTTGTCCTTTCTTCTGCTTTTTATTTAAGAAACTGGCTGGCTTTCTTTTTTTTTTTTTTTTTTTTGAGACAGAGTCTCGCTCTGTCACCCAGGCTGGAGTGCAGTGGCGCGATCTCGACTCACTGCAAGCTCCGCTTCCCGGGTTCACGCCATTCTCCTGCCTCAGCCTCCCGAGTAGCTGGGACCGCAGGCGCCCGCCACCATGCTCGGCTAATTTTTAGTAGAGACGAGATTTCACCGAGTTAGACCAGGATGGTCTCGATCTCCTGACCTTGTGATCTACCCGCCTTGGCCTCCCAAAGTGCTGGGATTACAGGCATGAGCCACGGCACCCAGCCTGGCTTTTGGGGAGCTTTTGCAGTCTATATCCCTTCTTCTTTATCACCTCTGGCTGCACACATTTGAGTTGGATGATTTTAGTACATTTATAAAGAAAGGCTAGGGAATAAATTGAATCTACAAACAGGTCTACTCTGTTTCTTGTAAAAGGTATCAGTAGAAAAGACAGCTGCATAAACCACTAAGGGTGAAACCAGGCCAGGCTTGGAAGGTAATGGATAGTATAATGCTTTGAAACCTCATAGTTTAAAAAGATAAATGTTACAAGTATGCATTCATGTATTTGAACGCACTACCTCAATTTTACAAAAATTGTCCTGTTCCACAGTAAACCACACAGAGGGTAGGCATGAAGGAATAGGAATGAAGTTGATGATGGGCAGAAAGAATATAAGAAAAGAAAGAACGAGCCAACTGGAAGACAGCTGTGCCCCAGCCAAGAATATTCAATCAGGTCATGTATCTGAAATGGGGCTCAAAGGCCTCATGTCCAAAACAATGGAGTTTTAATAGAAAACCAACCTCTCAAGTATGTTTTAACACCAAGATTCTAAATTGGGCATTTAGGAATTGAATATTAAAGAAATTGTTGTTAATAATAGATTATTATACAAGATGGCATGGTGAATTGCCCTGCTCAGTAATTTATCTAATTTTGTTTCAGTACCCATTTATATCTTACAGTGTTTGAAAATAATAACATTTCTTTCCATTGCAAGTGTTCTGTGGTTTGCATCTTTAATTTTTAGGGGATTTTCTTTTTTTGTTCTGGCCATGTGTTTACTTACTGAATATTTTATCATTATCTCTATTGAAGTTTAATTATTTACTGATTAGCTAAATTGTAATTTATTATAAGTTGTTAATTTGCAGATCATTCATTACCTACTAATTGTTCAATTATCTTTAAATTAGTGTTCATTAATTTACTCAATAAACATTTGCTGAGCCATTACTAGATGGCCAGCTCTATCCACTAGAATGGAAACACAAAGAAGCCTAAGAAGGAAATTGGGCTCCTTCTTTCAAAAAGCAACTCTTTCTGGGCACAGTGGCTCACAACTGTAATCCTAGCACTTTGGGAGTCCAAGGTGGAAGGATCACTTGAGACTGGGAGTTCAAGACCTCCCTGAGCAACATAATGAGACCCTGTCTCTACAAAATAATTTTTAAAAATTAACTTGGCATAGGGATGCACATCTATAGTCCTAGCTACTCTAGAGGCTGAGGTGGAAGGATCACTTGAGCTTAGGAATTTGAGGTTACAGTGAGCTATGATTGTACCACTGCACTCCAGCAATAGAGACCCTGTCTCAAAAAACAAAACAAAACAAAACAAAAACTATTCTTCTGGAAACAATATTCTTTAGCACAAACACATATGTTCACTACATTTCTTCATTAACCTAGTTTCACTTAGCTCCATTTATAAAAATTAAAAAAGGGGGTGATGTTCAAGAATGTTTATCTGCTGCATTTTTTCCCCAAGTTTGGTCACATGGAAAAAAAACCCTCTGGAATATCTGGAAACACTTTGAGAAATGAAAATGCAAAAAGTTAACTGAATCATCAAAATCAGATTATTGTAAAATCACAAATAACATATGGCAAATTACTCTTCAAATACATATAGATGCTAAGGATTGAAGGGGTGGAAGAAGAGAGTTGGATGAAAATACTGGAGGAAAACAAGCTTGGATGCACTGAATAAGGTTAAATGGAGTTCAGGGATTATACTTGGGTACCATTGTGCTGGTTATCGTGAGTAATACTGGTCAGGCTAATCAAACCCAAATGAATGAAATTGTATACCACTGGATGGTTTGATTTTCACGTAGGACAATTCCTTCCGTCTGGAATTTTGACAGCTGCAATATTTATTTCAACTAGCAAAGTGCTATTTCAGATGAAACTAGTCTTTGTTATTTGATTCTGCTCAAGTTTAAAGATTTTCTTGATTCCATCTGACTCTCTAGGGCATGTTAGAGATATACTAAGTAAAAGTGTACTGTTATGGATTATCTTTTGCCAGAATTTGGGTAATATGCCCTGAAAAAAAGAGTTGAAGCCTGTTAGCCTAAATTCTTTCCCAGGTCCAATTAACTTATTGTAGTAATAGTTAATAATTATAACAATAGTTAATATGGTTAAGGATAATGTAATTATGAAGCTCATCACTTCATATAACATTTTCTCTGTTTTCCTCTACATCCAGCATTTAATGTTATGCTGTGATTTAGATGGGTGGTATATACTGCAAGTTGCCTCCTTGATTCTACTTCGGTAGGAACTATTAAACTATTATTGGAACCCAGCTTCCCTAATCTGATAGAAAACCTATTCTCCTTTTATAACACTGAGCACTGATGTCTGTTCTTCACTGTGCCGTGGGAAATGTCTCCAAACACTTTAAAGAAAAAAAGGGGGGAAAGCCACGCTAGATAAATGAAAACATCGAAACAGTTTAGTTTAGACAATTTTAATGGAAGATCCATGAGTCATCATCTGAGGCCTCAGGCTCTATTAGTCTATTGAAACCCTCTCTTCAGTTTAGCACATAACAGGCAGATCCCAACCTGTGGGTTGCCACTTCTGCATGTGGAATGTGCCCCGGAGGTTCGCTTATTTGACTTATGTGGGCAGATTAGATAGCTCATTCTTAAAACATACTTGGAAAAGAAGCCTGTTTATCCTAGAGGAGAATGGTTACTTAAGACCATAGACTACAAGGAAATCTCCTAATTCTTTCAAAACCTCAGTAAGAGTCAGCTGCATGGTATGCTCATTTTGAATAAACAGTAGAATCTCCAGATTCTCATGTAGTCAAATAAATCTTTTTCAATTAATTACAAGCTTTTGTCAAGAAGTATCTTTTTCTCTTCATGTCATTTTTAGAATAGAAAGCAACTAATTATTGGCAGTAGTCTACATACACACACACACACCCCTTAGGACAAGGTTATTTACTTTTTTTACACTGGCATTTCCTCCAGTTGGTTGAAGGAGGTAAGTCCTAACTACAACAGGGCTCGCATGGTGGTGTGGTTCATTATTTGTGTCTTATTTCATATTAGAGGTGCCAGTTGAATAAGAAAAGATCTTGGATGGAAGCAAAAAATACTTTTGTAAAATAATTTTTGGCAGAAATGTTTATGAAGATGTTGTTCCCTTTGCCTTTTCTTCTGAAGGACAGGAGCTGGTGATGGAACCTTTCAGTTGTGTTGTGCAGTTGTTTTGAGCTCCTCTAGGGGGAGCTTTCACACAGGCTAAATGTAGGATACTCGCCCCGGAGGCATGACTTGGATTTCAGTGGGTATCCCTTATCCACCCAGTTATCCCTGGGAGAATTCTCCTTTTGATAGGCAACCTTTACTATTTTAATTGTCACGAGGAGGAGGTGACAGATGACTAATCACAATCTTTTGAAAAATTATATCAGTTTGTATGTGAATGTAAATTAATCAGCTTCAGTATTAAGTGTTCCACTCTGTGCAAAGGGAGGGGTCCTTCTGGTTAGTGTCGCTGCTAGGTCAGAAGAACACCAGAAGCTGGGCTTTAGACTTGTACTTTTAATTAGAAAATTCTTTGTGCATAGGGTTATTCAAACCTATCTCATACTGCCATACAAGCAATGCCAATTTTTTTATGACTAATATGAAAGGGATTACTGCCATCCTTTACTAGGCTTCAGAAGATAATCCCTACCCCACCACCAAACTCTTCCCCTTCATCACAAGTCTATTACAATGATGGAATACGTATTTAGCCTCATTTTAAATTTCTGGATGTAAGGACTGGCTAAATCCTACTCAAAATGAAGAGGAAATATAAATTAATAAATGTGCTTACCTTTCCTTGAAGGTAAAATTAAAGTAGATTGGGTATAAAGAAAATTCTCTTTTTTCTCAACAGATGCTAAAAGATTATTTCCTATTTCTCCTTTTTTAAAAAAATTAGATGTGGTACGTTGTCACTAAAACGTGATTTTCGGCAGGTGACTGCTCTAATTCAGCTTCCCCATTATCCTTGGAGGTAATTTCCATGGAAGGAAAGATGAGACAAAAAGATTCAGAGTAACACTTCTTATGATTCTTGGAAATACAATGCCCTTTCATGAGAAATACAATTATTTAAAGGAAAATGGTTCTTCTTTTTCAAATGTCTAAATACAGTGGGAGGATTTCTGTGGAATATAAATATTTGCTAACTATATAAGCATGCGTTAACCAAACACCTGGTAAATATTGCACAGTTTATTAATAACTTGCAAAATCTCCAAGTTGGGAAATATAGCTATGCCATTATGATCAGTCATTTGGCAGATAGTCAAGCCTGACAGCAATTGTTTAATACCTTTTTACCGATAAACAGTCTGATTCACTGAAAATATTCGAGATTTCAGCAGATTTTCCTCCCACCCCCTGACCCTGCACCAAATTGCTCAATTATCTTTCATAATGGGTTCTATTATCTTTCAAATTTGAAGTAATAGAAAATGACTATAAGCAATGTTATAAAATGTGTATTTTGTTGACTCCCCCTGTCTAAGATCTTTTCAAAAGCTGTAGCTTCTTCTTTGCCTTCTTCCTATATTTACTGAACACCTATTACGTGCTTTAAACTGGGCTACATGCCATAGAGCCTGGGATGAAAGGTGAGAAGTAGTATGACACAAGACACTTGTCTTCAGGGATCGCAAAATATAGGTAGGGAGAAATGAAACCCAGAAGTAAGTTAAATAGCTCTCAAAGCAATCTACAGTTAATTGTGAAGAGAATTATATATAAAATGAATTCTACAAGAATCCAGAGATAAGACCATTGTGGATGGAGTGCTCTAGGCTGATTCTAAGGTTGCAGAATTTAAGCTAGGCCATTAAGGCTATGTAGGATTAGGAAAGGCAGAAAGAAGGTAAAGGACATTCTGGAAGGAAAAGGTATCCTAAGATAAAATAGCAGATTAAATATGCCAAGTGTATTAGAGACAGTCCACGAAACTCTATGATTAGAAACACAGTGTTTCTATGAGGAGAGCGCCTTGCAATAAAAATCTTTACTGTACTGTCTGTTGCTACTGAAATGGTACATAACACATACACACCCTCCAAAATGAGTGGCTTAAAACAATAAGTAATTAATCAGCTCACAAGTTTGTCTCCTGGTGATTTAGGCTACATTTGCTGAGTGGACCTTCTGGTCTTGGCTGGGCTCCGTCACTTGTCTCTGAGGCAGCTGGCTGTTGATTCATGTAGGACAGACTCTACCAGTATGTTGGGAACAATTGGGGTCCTCTGCTTTGCTTCTTGCCCTCCAGCAGGCCGGCCCAGGTATACCTTCTCATAGCAATGGTGTGGAGGTGCCATAGAAGAGAACCCCAATCTTGCACGTCCTTTTCAAGCCTCTACTTGTGTCACATTTGCTAGCATTCCATTGGCCAAAGCATGTCACATAGCTAGGGCCCCAGTACCACCCCATTGCCAAGCATATTCTGTACATCCATAGTGAACTGTTTCAGCTACCTATTGCTGCAAAACAAAGTGCTCCAAAACTTAGTAGCTTAAAATGACACCCATTTTATTATATTTCCTACATTCTGTGAGTTAAGATTTCAGGAAGGATTTGGCTGAGGAATTTACTCATCCTAATGATATCAGTGGTACCTCAGCTGGTAGATGGACTGCCCTGGAAGGTCCAAGACAGCATCCAGAGCAAAATTAGACAGGAACTGCATGGCCTTTTCTGACCTAGTCTGGGAATGTATGCAGTAACCTTTGCTATAGTCCATATGTTAGAGCAGACACAAATCCTCCATCCTCCCGACTTCCAGGAGAAGGGACACAGACACCACTTTTCTATAGAAGGAATATAATAGAATTTTCAGACATTTTCAAATCATTGCTCAAGCAACAAACTGTTTCTATTTTATGTATAAATTATTCTCAGCTCCTCGGAAGACCCCCCCACCCAAAGACCCATCTCATTACTGTATCAAGCTCAGACACAAGGTCCAGGCTTGTTATCTAAATCAGGTACTGGTTGAGATGAAATTTCCAATAACATGCCATTCCTTAGGTATAGTTCCTCTCGATCTGAATATCAGTGAACTAAAGAGATTAGTTATCTGTCCTCCAACATAAAATGAAGGAATAGGCATAGGTTGACCACAAAAGACACAGGTCTGTGTTAATTCTGAAACCTAGCCAGGCCCAGGCTACCAGCTATGATCAGGGCCCATTACTGCTTCCTGGGAATGATTCTCTCTGTTTCTTGGCTTTACCCTCTAGGTGAGGGCTAGTAAACTTTTTCTATGAAGTGCTAGATAGTAAATGTTTAGGCTTTGTTTGCCACGTATGGTCTTTGTTGAAATTTATTCTTTTTAAAACAATCCTTTAAAAATATATACACATCCTTAGATCACTGGACATGTACAACCAGGACACTGCCCAAATTTGGCTGTAAGCTGTAGTTGACCAACTCTTATTGTAGACCTGTTGTTCTACCATTTGAGTCATTTTTCCTTTTTCACAAGAAATAGACTGTGTTTATAGCTGAGTAATTGTCGCAGAGTGTTTTTAGCCCTCCCCATAGCATTTCAGGAGTTCAAAGCCCTCTTTTATTCTGTATCTAACCCTTTTAGTCAAGCTGTCAGTATACTCTGTCAGTACAGTTCTCTTTAAAACTTAGTGGATTTTCCAGGAATCTTTTTGGAATTCACCCTATTAGACAAAGAAACATGCATAAAAATCTTCAAAATATGTATTCCTGTAACTATTGTGGGTCCCCTGTGAGACTGCTTTGGGACAATGCCCTTAAGATTTTTCAAAGCCTTACTTTTAAAACATAATTTATAAGTCACACTCTTAAATCCCTGTGATGCTTTTATTTTTACTAGAATGATCAATGACATACTACCTTAAATCTTCTGACATGTTAAAAAGTAGTTTCATAGTCATACCCTGAGTCCACGCTCACTGTGACCCCACATCATGCTCGCAGCATCCTGGACTTGATCTTCTTGCCCTTAATTAAACCCTTTCTTACTTTGATAATGTTTGCTGGGAAGCAGTAGAGTTAATAAATAGTTTTATTTTTGAACTAAGCAAGGAGTAAATGGCTCCTTTATTTCTTTCTCTAAATTGTGCTTGAAAATTGCAAATTTCCTTTTTTAACTCATCTATCTTTTCCTGTAACGTACAAAACACAGTTAAAAGAAACTTTTGATATTCTTCTGGAAATGTACTTAGATTCTTCAAATCATTAGCACGTTTTATGTTTTCTACAATGCTATACTCAACAGTGTTTCTAAAATGTCTACCATTTATCGTGTGAGTCTTCTTTCCTCTAGCCTCCAATAATACTTTTCTTACTTACTAATGACATTTTCCTCACTTTTCTCACTGAAAGATTCCTCAAGCTTTTCTCATCTTTTACCCACTGCCTTGTGTCGAAGTTAATGCCACCTGTTTAGTTTTTAGTTTATTAACACATCACTTCTGATAACAAATTCTGTCAGTTATTTATTGCTATATAACAAAGAACCCCAAAATGTTGTAGCCTTGAAAAAGAACCATATTTTCATATTGCAGAGATTTTTATCAGTAAGGAACTTCAGATAGGCTCTTCTGAGTGATTCTTCTGAACCTTGTAATGTTAACTGAAGCCATTCTCCGGTATTCACCTGGCTGCAGACTAAAGCCTCACTTAGCTATATGGCTCAGAAGATTCGACTTAGCCAGAAACATTTACCTGCACATGGCCTCTCACACATGCCTGTCTCAGGATAATTGAGCTTCTTCCATAGTGGGTATCTTCCTCCTAACATAGCAAACACCCACAAGTACCAGGAAGATGGTGATTGGCTTCTGCGGACAGCAAAGTCTAATAGTCAAAACACAAACCCACTCAGATCCAAGAAGCAGGAGGTATCGTCCCTAACTCTTGATGAGAGAAATGTCAAAGAATTCAGGTCTGTGTTTTAAAACCACTGTATGGATCATTAATGCAGGTAATATTCCATATGAGAAGTGTTTCATAGCCTTGGAAAAATATGTGGACTTGAGCTTAGACTGACCCTACTCCTTTGCAGTCAGTGAGGAATAGGACAACTCTCTCCCTTTCAACCTTCGTAAACCGTTTTCAACATGTACCCTTAATATGTGTAAATAGCCTTAGATATACTCTTTATCAATAAATAACCTCATTATTATGTTCATGGAAAAACATTTCTAAATAGAAAAATAAATGGATCTTGAAAGACAAAATATTCTTAAATATCTTGCAAATTGTGATGGCTTCATATTATTACTAGCTAACATTTTAAGCCAAAAAGATATACGTGTAGTTTAAGATGACATTCATAGTTAACAATGGTGGATAAAATAAACATATGAATTAGTCTTTCTTGATAATTTTGAATGCAGAGGCCATCTTCTTAAAGAGTGGAACATTATTGTTGCTTTTACATGATTAGTGTAGCTAATTAAATGTTTTACTTTGGAGTGAAATGTGTTAGCTTCATTATCTTACTGGTTTTCAAGAACTATTTTAACTTTGAGTCTATTTTATGTGAGCCAATTTAGTCAAAACTAGATATTATAAGCCATTTAGCCAGGTACATGTAAGTAGTATATCCCAGTACTGATCAGGAGCCAGTGAGTGTGGCCAACACTGCCTTCACCTCAAGCCTGTGGATTTATCACCTCTCTTGGGAATACTTTAAATCCATCCTGACCTTCCAGCTAATCTTATTTCTTTAGATAAAAAGTAAATAAATTTTAATATACAGTCTATTTCCTTGTCATATCCTAATGAATCATCTGGCACTCCCACCCCCCACCCCCAACTCCAGGGTACAAATAAACACCATAATGAAATCAGTGAAGCAGTCGACATAGGGGACATTCAATAAACATATATTGGGCTAATAAATCTTTAAAAACCAGAATGACACAAGTAGGTACTCAGTATTTGCTGAATGAACAATGAAATTGCTCCATCTGTAGCAAAAAGAAAATTGTAGAAACACAGTTGTTCTCAACAACTCATCTCGTCAATGATCTAGTCAAAACATTGTGGAAGATTAGGACTTATTTTCCTATAAATTGCATTCCCACTGGAGGCTGATTTGAAAAATTAACTTTCTGTATCAGTGAAGATTAACAGTTTTTCCTCCCCTCCACACCCTTCCCATTTGTAACTTCATCTTGATTTCTTGGGTATTACATTTCATAACAGCCCCATAAATAATTTAATTTTTTCTTAGCCGGGCATGGTGGTGTGCACCTGTAGTCCCAGCAACTCGGGAGGCTGAGACTGGAGAATTGCTTGAACCCGGGAGGTGGAGGTTGGAGTGAGCCGAGATCGCGCCACTGCACTCCAGCCTGGGCGACAGAGCGGGACTCTGTCTCAAAAATATAATAATAATAATTTTTTCAATAATTAGCTAAGTTGAGTTAGCAGGATTAATATCTTCTTTGCTCTTTTTAATGGGAGAGCTAAGGCAAAGTGAGCTAAAGGCCACATAGAGAAGACATAACTACGCTGGGATTAAATTTAAAAATTCTGACGCAGAGGCTTTTCCTATGTTCCTTTGAGCCACTGTGGCCTTTTGATCTTTGTTTGAAGTAAAATAATTCTTGATGGTTAACTGAGTGGATTGTTTTTTAAATTAGCAAATAATGGAGCTTTTAAAACTAAAAGCAGTTAATATTTAATAAGAATGATGTTTTATGGAATAGAGTTGCTAAAACAAAACAGCTTGTTAAGTTGGAAGACCCAAGATAGCAGACTACCTTGCTTCTTCCAGAATCCTTATTAAGAAGGGGAAAACTTGACTATTCTGTCTACCTCTGTCCCAAAGCAGAACACTTCTCTCTGAAAGCGATGGCAGGTAGTGGTTAGATGGCAGGTAGTGGTAGAGGCAGGTAGTGGTTAGATGGCAGGTAGTGGTTAGATATGGAGGCTGATGATCCTGTAGAATTTAAAATAACGTTGCAGAGTAGGGAAGACACTCACAAAGAACTGCTGAGAGGGTTTGACGTCTAGGTGAGGATAGAGACCATGATTTAACTTGTACTGGCAATAGTCTGCACACTAGTGAAATTTCTCTCCAGTGGTGTGTAGATTGAGAAAGCAGATGGTAATCTTCGACATTTATCTAGTCTTTTGTAGCGTGTATACAAGGGTCACTGAATTTGAGGATACTTATCAAGGGAGTCTGGTATGGAGTTAAGTGTAGGACTGGAGTGAAAAAGTGAACTCGGGAGGAAGTGTATAAACTTGGGTAAAGGGGAGGTACAGGGAACTTGAGTGTATATACAGTCGAAGGACAGGATTAGCTGGAGTGAGAACAGCTGGGCACACAGGAGGTTGTGATAAAGTTTCAACTTTAAGAGCTCAAATCATTCACAGTGAGAACAAAGTCCAGAGGATGGTTATGGAGGTGGGTGGTTGAAGAGGGGTAATAGTAAGATAGTAGGTTCATTTGTATGATAGAGAGTAGGATTTGAGATTAAAAAGAGTCTGTGATCCATGTTCCTCAGGGAATGTGAGTGACTAACTGAAAAGCTGTCAAATGAAAAAAAGGGCAAAGGTGCAATTGGAGGAAGGCATAACACCAAAGGGAAAGGATGTCTTTTATGATAATGTGGTGATAATAATCTGGAAGCAGCAATGGGAAACTGTCACCAAAAATCACCCGGGACCCACTTCACTGACTGTCCTTCCAAATGACATTTGTCAAAGAGGAGGAGATTCCTAGTTGGTTAGTTTAAAAATAAGTAAATAAAGGCTGAGGCATTTGTCCATACATAGTTCTTCCTAGCTTAATGAATGCAAAAATAGGACGAACCTCCTTCTTCTACCAACATTTTCCCCTCTGGGTTTACTTGATCATTGTGTGATTTATTTTCCTTAAGAATGCATAGTGTTACCTGCATATGAAAAGGTGCTCAATATATATCACTGATCATTAGAGAAATAATAATCAAAACCTTGATGATATATCACTTCATAGCCATTAGGGTGGTGACTATTGAAAAATAGAAAATTACAAGTGTCAACAAGGATGTGGAAGAATTGGAAACTTTGTCTACTATTGAGAATGTAAAATAGTGCAGCTGCTATGGAAATCAACAGGCGATTCCTCAAAAATTAAAAATAGAATTACCATATGATCCATCAGTCCCATTCTTGAATACATATTTAAAAGAATTGAAACCAGAACCTTGAAGAAATATTTGTACACCCATGGTTTTGTTGTTGTTGTTGTTACTTAGTTTTTTTTTATTTCAATGGTTTTGGGGGAACAAGTGGTTTTTTGTTACTTGGATAAGTTCTTTAGTGGTAATTTCTGAGATTTTGCCATGTTTATTGCAGCATTATTCACAATAGCCAAGATGTAAAAGTAACCCAAATGTCCATCAACAGATGACTAAATAAAGAAAATGTGGACACACACACACACACACACACACAAAATGGAATATTGTTAAGCTTTAAAATGAAGGAAATTCTGTTACATGCTACAACATGGATGAACCTTGAGGACATTATGCTAAGTCAAATAAGCCAGTCACAAAACGACACATACTGCATGATTTCACTTATATGAGGTACCTAGTGTAATCCAACTTAAAGAAACAAAGTACATTGGTAGTTGCCAGGGCCTAGGGAGTTGTTATCCAGTGGGCATAGAGTTTCAGCTTTGCAATGTGAAAAAATTTTGGATATTTGTTGTACAATAATGTGAATATAGTTAACACTACTGAGTTTTCCACTTTAAAATGGTTAAGAGGTTGGGCACAGTACCTCATGACTGTAATCCTAGCACTTTGGGAGGCCGAGGCAGGTGGATCACCTAAGGTCAGGTGTTTGAGACCAGCCTGGCCAACATGGCAAAATCCTGTCTCTGCTAAAAATACAAAAATTAGCCAGGTGTGGTGGTGGGCACCTGTAATCCCAGCTACTCAGGAGGCTGAGACAGGAGAATCGCTTGAACCCAGGAGGCGGAAGTTGCAGTGAGCTGAGATCGCGCCACTGCACTCCAGCCTGGGTGACAGAGCAAGACTGCATCTCAAAAATAAATTGTAAAAAATAAAAATAAAATGGTTAAGATGGTAAATTATGTTATATATTTTTACCATATTTCTTTTTAAAAAAAGAATCCATAGTGTTTGTTTGAATCTAATTTCCTGATAAGAAATATTAGAGACAGGCATGTCAGGGAGGGTCCTATGTATTTATCCTGTTTAAGACTCTTCTCTTTTGTAGTAGGTGGAAAATACTTAGATTTGGTTCAATCCAGCTTATATAACCTGGTGAAACCAACATTCCTCAACCTCCTGTTGTCATTGAACCTTGTTGTATTCTTCCGTGGAAAATATTTTTTATGACTGGCCATAGAGGGAAAACCAAAAAAAAGTAAACAATATTTTTCTTGTTATCTGTTTGCACATATGATTTCCATCTACCGTTAACATTTATTTACAGAAAGTATTATCTCCACCTAGGCTTTCTTTATAGCCTGGAAATATGATAGCTGAGAAGGGACATCATACAGTCTGTGACACCACTAGTGGCAAGGACCCAAAGGGGTTTTAAACTTTTTCACACTTTCAAATTCTAGGACAAAATGGTTTATCCTTCCTTTCCATTTTTTCCCCTCCTTTCTCTCTCCCTCCCTTCCTTTTCTTTCTTTGTTTTCTGGTACAACTTATAAATAGTAAAGTATACAAATCTTAGGTACAGCTCAATAAATTTTTACAGATGTTCATACACTTATGTAAACCTTACTCAGATCTAGACATAAGACTATTTCTAAAACCCCAGCAGCTCCCATGTGTATCCTTCCAGTTGACGTCTTCCAAGGTAACCACTATTCTAACCTCTGCCACTGTAGATCGCTTTTGCTTTTTTATTAACTTTTTTTGTACCTGGTTTTTTTCCACTTAACATTTCATCTGTCAAATTTATAGGTGTTGAGTATGGCTGTAGTTTTTGTTGTTCATTGTTGAAACATATTCCATTGTGTAATTATATTTTAATTTCTCCATTCTATTGCTGAGGAACATTGGATTATTTCCAGTAAAGCTGTCATGAACTTTCTTGTGCACGACTTCTGGTGAAAATGAGCACTCATTTTCGAAATGGAATTGTCGGGTCTTGTGTATATTTAGCTTAATAGATACTCCAAAGTTTTCAAAAGAGATTATTTCAATTTATACTTTGACCAGTAGCATAGGATAGTTCCAGTTTCTCCACATCCTTGCCAACACTTGGGATTGTCAGTGTTTTTACTTTTAGCCATTCTGGTGCAGTTGTAAGAAAAATCCATTCATGAATTAAATAAGACAGTTTTAAGATGAATGAAAGAAAATACAGGTTCAGGAAGAGCTTATAAGGGTACCATTAGTAGGCTGGGCATGGTGGCTCATGCCTGTAGCCCCAACACTTTGGGAAGTTATGGTGGGAGAATTACTTGAGCCCAGGAGTTCAAGACCAGGCCTGGCCTCACATAGCAAGACCCTGTCTCTTAAAAATAATAAAAACATAAAAAGGTTATTACAAGTAGAAAAAAAAGTAATGGATTTGTAGAGCCGATATTTCTCTAAGTAAAATCCCCAGATGACCCTTTCTCAGCCTCATTTATGGTGCTTGTTAAAGATACACTTTTCCAGGCCTCACAGTAGAGTCACTTAGTCAGAATTCTGGCCCATGAAATCTGCGTATATACCACTCCTTTGGTAACTCTTATGGCATTAATGTTTGTATGCCACTACTTAAACTTTTTAATAACACAAACTCCAAATGGAAGTTAAGAAAAAGTGGATTCAATCTATGATGACTGTATTTTCAGGCAAACAACCAAGGTTCTTTGAAATCAGGACTGTCTCAGACCATTTCAACCACCTATCACATCAAGTGGTCTAGCATATGGGTAATTGGAATTCCAGATGGAAAAAAGAAAGAATGAGACCGAAAAAGCATTTGAACTTTCTTCAGGAGGCCAAGAATTTTGCAAAATTATGGCAGATATCAAAGCACAAATCCAAGAAACTCAGAGAATACCAAGCAAGATAAATAACAAAAATCAGCTAGGCATGGTGGCTCATGCATGTAATCCTAGCACTTTGGGAGGCTAAGGTGAGATAATCGCTTGAGCCCAGGAGTTCTAGACCAGCCTAGGCAATGTAGTGAGACTGCATCTCTACAAAAAGTTTTAAAACTTAGCTGGGCATTGTGGCACATGCCCATAGTCCCAGCTACTTGGGAGGTTGAGATGGAAGGACTGCTTGTGCCCCGCAGGTCGAGGCTTCAGTGAGCCAGAATCAATCGTACCACTGCACTCCAGCCTGGGGACAAAGCAAAACCCTGTCTCAAGAAAAAATAAAGGTACCAAAAATCTATCAAGCAAAACACATGACACTGAGACTTACATTGCTGGAAACCAAAGGCAATATATTGTCTCTATTCCAAAGATATGGAAATATCTTTGTCATCAAGAATGCTATGGCCATCTAGATTCAAGCTAATCACTCTTCTTTGTACAAGGATGTCACTGTTGTTTCTCTACCTCTCCAGAGCTTCCTCTCCCTCTGATTTATTTCTCTGGTGCACTTCATTGTATTATGTCATGATAGACCTGACAAATCTCATTCTTTAGAGTTGACCCTGTAAGGTCATGTTCTCCAGATATTCACAATCTATTTTAAGAAATAGGGTTTTGTTTTGTTTTTGTTTTTAGTTTAATGCAGCTCTTACTAGGGCCTTCCTGTGTGGCAAGCACTAAGTGTATATGGATCATCAAATTTAATCCTCATTTTCATGACTACTTTGTTAAAGAAATACTACTATAATTTTTTTTTATTTTAGAAACTAAGGATAAAGGAGCTTAAGATAATGTTCCAATTTACCAAGCTAATAAGTGAAACAGCTAGAATTTAAATCCAGGGATTCTTATTCCCTAATCCTACTCTTACCCACTCTGCCATACTGCCTCTTATTAAAAAAAAATACACCACACACATACAGACTATACATAATATTTATAAAAGTATATCAGACTTTATTCCTCCTTTTCACTGAGAATTAGCCCAATTTGTGCCAGTTAGGACGTATTTTTATTCCTTTCTCTTTGTTTTCATTAGCCCAGTTGCAACAGTGACCTGGTTGAAATTAGGAAATACCCTTGAATTTGAAGAAACTGAATGGGAAGGCTGTCATGAAGATGCAGCATTCCCTTCGCAGACAGATATTTGTGATGCCTTGTTTGTGTGAAGATATGTGATAAATCACGAGAGAAGCTTAGTACCCAATTCACAGTGCAGGCTGTGTGGGTAGACTCTTGACAGGGATTTGGGTAAGTTTTAGATATTGCTTATCAGCAAGTTTTTACCCAACTTCACTATGTATTCTGGCTAGCTTCTCTATTTTGGGCAACATGTAGCAACTAGTTTTTAGCATCAGATTTTTTGTGTGTGCATGAAGAAAAACAATAAAAGATCAATAAGACGATGGCTTACCAAGGATTTGTGTTATCAGAGGTCATATAGTAGAATCTGAAGATGCTTAATATTTTGGGGCAATTCTGCTCTGATTATCTTAGTGAATGCCAGCATCTGTTCTTTCATGCTTTTACATTATCAGACAGGGCTCCTTCTGCCGTATCTCCTCCCTTGCTTTCTCCCAACACACACAGGAGAATATTTATGGCTGCCCATTGCTCTTAACTAGAAGGAAAACAAGGCCAGGAATCTCTAAGGGTTAAATGACATTCCATAGATAAAAGGTTGGGGTTTACCCACACAATAACAGCTTTCAACCTTTGACCCCATAAGGGGCTTTTCTGGCTGGAGCAGTTCCCTTATAAGCCTCAGTCCTTGGACATTTTGTCACTGTTTACATTTCTATGCAGAAAACCTGAAAAAAGTGTTCTCTCCATGATGTTTCAGTGTTATTTCTCCATCTGCCTTTTCTTTGCATCTTATGTATTTCTCTCTCATATTTCGATCTTGCCTTTTATTAAGGGCTCTGCTCCTTAAATGTTCTTTTTTAGTTTCTGTACTTTATCAAAAGCTTAGAAGTACCTCCGGTGACCCAACATCTCTGGCATATTAAATCCGAGTGTCAAATGCATGCACTTTCTTTGATATATGACCTAATAAGCCTTTTCTATCTAATTTCAATGATTTTGTAATACCAAATTATTTCCTTTTGTGGTGTGTGATTTTTTTTCTTTTCCTCTAACTTCCCTAAGTTCAATAGGTTTTCATTATTAAATGCAGTGGATTGTTTAGAATAAAACCTTGGAAACGTGCCTTTTTCTTATGGAAAGACAAGGAAATTGAGCTCTGGAAATCGGAATATTAAGCTTAACATATAATTTATAAGGAAGAAATAAAGGAAATGTAAATCACCCTCAAGTAAGGCTCACTTTCATCTTAAAAATTAGATTGAAAATAATGTGGATACATTTCTAAGTGATGAGAAGACATTCTGAAAATAAAATCTCAAGGTTAAATATAGAAGCACATTTAGTAGATATTTGAGCAATCTCCAATATCTTCAAAGGTTGTGTGTGTGTGTTCAATCCCAGCAATGCATCCCATGACTTAACTCATTTTAAAAGTGAGTTCTCACAGATCTAAAAACTCCTTGTGAGTTTTTAATTTTTTGATCTTCTACATGAAGCCCTTGGCTGGACACGGTGGCTCCTACCTGTAATCCCAGCATTTTGGGAGGCAGAGGTGAGAGGATTGCATGAGGCCAAAGTTCGAGACCAGTCAGGGAAACACAGTGAGACCGTTTATACAAAAAAAAAAAAGGGGAGTTTGTGGCACACACCTATAGTTCCAGTTACTTGAGAGGCACAGGCAGGAGGATCACTTGAGCCTCGGAGTTCAAGCCTACAGTGAGCTATGATTGCACTCCAGTCTGAGTGACAGAGCCAAACCCTGTCTCTAAAATAAATAAAGCCCAGACCTGTCATAATCCAATGCAGAAATATGTAGGACCTGAGGCAAAAAGGAACCAGTAAGGCTATTGCTTTATTATCAAAGAAAATCTGAAATGTTATAAATTCACACTTTCAGCCATGTTGTTTTCAAAGTACTCTTTGAATAAGGGAGAACTCTAGGAATATTTTCTGCAAACACATTTTCTTTTCATTAGAAGCAAGATACAGAAATGATCTGGATGCTTTGTATTGGGATGATTTGGCACTGAAAAATACAACCCAAACCAAACAAAATTTGATATTCAATTAGAAATTTGTGATTTTAGACCTAACAATTCTATAACATTTTAAGGATGGTGCCGTCTAATTGTTCAGTTTAGGCACATTTTGAAGCTATTCTTCACTGTAATAGTGAAGTTGTAACATTTGACATCTTTATGTGGAAGACTTAATTTAACCAATATAGTTTTCATTGAATTCAAGCTGTTGATGTTATGATAGCAATACATTTATCGGTTACAAGATTTTTTTCCAATCTCAGTTCTGTTTTTAGTGGCTGATCAGTATTCACTGGAATCGGCCATTCTTTTGACAAAGGCTGTCTCCTGGCGTGTGAGGGTATGTGTTCTCACAGTCAAAACATGGTGGAGTGTGTGTTGATTTACAGATTGTTGTAGCTGAAGGCATGTATCCTGCTATGCTCCATTACTCTGCATGCAAAGGAAAACATTTCAATTGTAAAAAGCAAGCTCACTTCAATTGTTAAGAAAATGTAGCTTCTGCAAGGGTCAGAGGACAATAATACAATTCTCTGTGACTTTATTGTCTGTAACTTTTACTTATTTATGTTTCCAAGTGTCTCCTGATGTGTGGAAACTCATTATATAAAACTTACATCTACAAAATGAGAGATCAGTGAATTACTCTGTTTTTGTTACTCTCTTGTCCAATTCATACATTTTTGTAAGAAAGTTGCTTAAAATCATGTTGTGTCGTATAGTGATTAGAAGTATAATGTTTGAAATCTGGTGGTCCTAGATTTGACCCAAGGCATCGCCTCTTTTGGCTGCGAAGTGTTTGTCAGGATCCTTAACCAGTCTGTGCTTTTGTTTGCTCATCTGAAAAGTGAGAAGAAAGTAATTGTGCCTACCTATGAGAATCTGATGGGATAATTCGTGTCGAGCACTTATCACAGTGCCTGGCATAGAACAAGCCCTCTGTAAAATAGATTACACATAAATGTTTGTGTGTGTGAAAATATATGCATGCGTATGCATACATAGGTATTTATTTATGATTTACATGGTGCTCAAGTACATCATGCACTGTGATTATATAGTGCTCATAGTGTTTTATGGAAAATGAGGCACACATAGAATCAATAGATGATACACACAGAATTTTTAGCAGCAGACTTATCTTACTAATTATGTATTGCAGAGGCCACTATTCAACGTCTTTCATTCCTCACACACACACCTATTAACTGTAGAGATAGGTAACCTAGAAGCCTGTTAAAGGGTACAGTGAAGCCACCTGGGCTGTTTTAAAACCATCACAGGCAACATGGAATGTTTGTGTCAGATGATTGGGTACACATTGACCCAGTGAAACCCTGCCAGTGCTTTGGTATCCCATGAAGCAGGCTCAGAGAAGGAAATATACCTTTCAGAAGTATATTGGGTGGTGTCCTCATGTTCAATACTTGTGAGGGAAATGAAAGAAGCAGGATGGGGCAAACAACAAGACCTCTGCCATCCCCACGGGGAGCTCTGAAGCTAAGATTACCCTTCAAAGTTATCCTGAGTTGGAACTAGGATACCTAGTTACCTGGGGTACCTGGGGCAGGTACCTTCATACCTCCTGCCTCCCTCATCTACCAGTCATTGGATGCAGGCCACTCGCAGAAAGAGAGGCGTGACCTTGAGCAAGGTGGCTCTTCTTAGATCCAGGAAATTCCCAGAAGGACTGTCAGCTGTCAGCAGCAAGCAGCTGGGGAGTTCTTTAGTCCTTAAGGAGGATCTAAGTGGCATCACGTGAAGTCCATACCAATCATTAGAACTAATTATTGCTGGGAATTGTGGTTTGATTCAGCCTAAGTTATCTGAACTCTTATCTGGTCTTTCACACTTTTGCTTTCTTTTCCACCCTTCCACAGCCATTTATTTAAAAAGAAAGAAAGAGAGAGAGAAAGAGAGAGAGAGAGAGAGAGAGAGAGAGAGAAAGAAAGAGAGAGAGAGAGAGAGAGAAAGAAAGAAAGAAAGAAAGAAAGAAAGAAAGAGAAAAATTTATTGGGCCTGGTGTGATGGCTCACACCTGCAATCCCAACACTTTGAGAGGTGGAAGCAGGAGGATTGGTTGAGGCCAGGAGTTTGAGACCAGTCTGGACAACATAGTGAGACCTCATCTCTACTAAAAACTTTAAAAATTAGCAGGTGTGGTGGCCTGTGTCTGTATTCTCAGCTACTTGGGAGGCTGAGGTGGGAGAATCACTTGAGACCAGGAGGTCAAGTCTGCGGTGAGCTGTGATTGTGCCACTGTACTCCAGCCTGAATGACAGAGTGAGACCCTGTCTCAAAACAAAAACAAACACACACACACACACACACACACACAAACAGCTTTATGGAAGTATAACTGATACACAATAAACTGCACATATTTAAAGTGTATGATGGGTTTTGACCTATGAATATACCTGTGAAACCATTACTACAATCATGGTAATGAACAGGTCTATCACTACCCAAAGTTCCCTCATTTTATTTTTAATCCGACCCTCTCTTCACAACCTTTCTCCCCCAGTTCCACTGATCTGCTTTGTCAAGCAGTTAAGTTTGTCAAGCAGTTAAGTTCGGTTTTTCTAGAACTGTATTTAAGTGGAAATGATAGTACTTTAGTGAGGGCTCAAAATAAGAAGATAAGGAAAGATTCTCTTTCTTTCCAAAAGTTCTCTTCATATACGCAGAGAAAGCAGAGCGGGTGGAGAAGATAAGCTTTGGATTTGGAAAAACAGTAATCCAAAATTCTTCTGTCCTTTGCTATCTATGTGATCATAGCCATTTTATTTATTTACTTTTATATTTTTTTATTTTTGAGACAGATTCTCATTCTGTTGCCCAGGGTGGAGTGCAGTGGCACAATCTCAGCTCACTGCAACCTTCATCGGCTGGGTTCAAGCGATTCTCCTGCCTCAGCCTTCCTAGTAGCTGGGATTACAGGCATGTGCCACCCAGCTAATTATTTTTGTATTTTTAGTAGAGATGGGGTTTCACCATGTTGGCTAAGCTGGTCTTGAACTGCTGACCTCAAATGATCTGCCCGACCTCCCAAAGTGCTGGTATTATAGGCATGAGCCACCACACCTGGGCAATAGTCATATTATTTAAATTCTCAAGTCCTGGCTTGGCATGGTGGCTCACACTTGTAATTCCAGCACTTTGGGAGCCTGAAGCAGGTGGATCACCTGAGCCCAGGAGTTTGAGATTAGCCTGGGCAACATGGTGAAACCCTGACTCTACTAAAACAAAACTTATCCGGGCATGGTAATATGTGCCAATCGTCCCAGTTATTGTGGGGCTGAGGTGGGAGGATCACGTGAGCCCAGGAAGTCGAGGATGAAGTGAGCTGTGGTTGCACCACTGCACTCCAACCTGGGTGACAGAGCGAGACCCAATCCCATTTTCCTCATTTTTAAAATGGGGATAATAGTTGAACCTACCCAGAGGGTTGTCACAAAGATTAAGGAATGAGAAATTGTTCACAGTTATACCCAGCCCGGCATAATTTGAATGAATTGTTGATGATGATGTTTTTATTATAATAATGATGATGTGAAAGGTTTATGGTTCAATTTCAATGTAATTTCTTTACCTTTGTGGGGTCAAACAAAAGATATCTAACCTAGGAGAAAAACTCAGTTATCGAGTGACCTAGACATGCTAGACTCTTCACTGTTCCACAATCTGTAGACTTGGGGCTTCTGTGCTTCAAGGACCTTATATCGCAAGGTGTGTTCTAGTGACTCCACCTTGCCAGATTTATCAACACTCAACAGACAACCAGTTACTTTTTCCTGAACCACACTTCTCTGGGATCTCATTCTCCCAGATTTTTTTTCCATGTCTCCTGTCACCCTCTGGGAGTATCCTTGTTGGTTCATCTCACTGATCTACCCACTCAGGACCTCAGTTCCTCAAGGGATGTCAGTCCTAAGACCTGTGATCACACTTGCTTTCTTCTTGCCTATGGGTTTGTATGTCAGCTCTAATGATGGTGGCTCCCAAGCTAAAACTCCAGACCAGACTTCTCCTTGGAGCTCCAGGCTGTACAGCAACATGCCCACTTTGCATCTCTATTGACTATCTCATAGATGTGGGCAGTTTGGATTTATTACATGTCCAAACCACAAGTATTGTTATTTTTCCTCATCCTTGCTCACTCAGTCTTCCCCATGTTAGCAGTTGCACTTTCTTTTATTACCCAAACCAGAAACATGTGGCTCACCCTTGGCAACTTCTGTCTTGCTTCAGATACCTCATTTCTCACCAAGTCCTCTAGATTCTGCATGCAAAATTTCCCCTCTCTGAGCATCTTCCTGTTACCACCTCTCTAGCAGAAACCACCGTAAACTATGGGCTCAACAGAAGCTCTAGGTTCCTAACTGGTTTCTGTACTTTGAAAATCACCTAGTTTATCAACTGGCACATGGTAAGTCATTAATGGTTCATTAAATGAATGCTGAACTAAACAGGCACAGCCTTCCTAAGTAGAAGTAGCATGGTTCTTGTCTTTGCTCTGACAATTACTAGTCTTATGACTTTGGACAAATCTCTTCACTTTTCTGGGCCCATTTCTTAACTTTAAAATGAGGATGATGCTATTCTCCCTTTCTCACAGAGCCATTTATTCACTCAGGAAAACTTTAATGAATATCTACCAACTGCTGAGTGCTGCAGTTACTGAGATAAATACAACCCATGCTTTCTTCATAGAGAGCCCAGAATTTAGAAGGAAAAACAGGCATGTGAACATATTCATGATTATATTATAATCGAGTAGGTGTTACAATAGACACCTACACAAGGTATACCTTTATGTAATGTTTAATTTGAAATGAAGGCATTGAGTCAGGTACTATACCAGACACTTTCTAATTTACTGCCTAATTTAACTTTCACATAGAAAACTCGGAGTGATTAAAATGATAATTATCATTTTACAGATGAGGAAATTGACTCAGTGGCATTAAATAAGTTACTCAAGCTCACAGAGCTTGCATGTGGAGACACCAACCTGCAAACCCAGGCTTTTTACTCCAAGTTCAGGTCTCTTTACTCACACAAAACAATGCATAATTAAAATATAAGTCATTGAACACATTATTGCTGGAAGAAGAATGAATGGACACTGAACTGAAGCATTTTGTAACCAAATCTAAATCAGAAGAGAAAATTATACAAAAAAACTCACTTTTTTCTTCAACTTTCTCTTTTTTTCTAACTTTTTCTGGGTCTAATTTTCTGATTCTGATCAATTATAGAAAGGGTCTTATTGATTATAGTATGTACTTATTGGTACCCACAGTGAACAAAGTGTTACTTAAAACAATGGCTTGAACTCTTTGAGGTTGGAGAACCTTGTACATGACATTTTGGTCCCTGAACACTGGCCTCAGGGTGTTTGCTAAAGAAAACCCAAGTAAACATTGCTTTTACTTTCTTTCTAAGTAATTCATGAAATTTTTAGTGGCATCTTGGAGTCCTAAGAGACCAGCTCAATTTGAGAATTGCTCTACATATCTGAGATACACGTTCTGTAATAATAGAATTATGAAAAGGGAAAGAAGGACATCTAAGTGGCCTGGGCTGTCAAGCATAAGTCGTGAGTGAGCAGTGAATGAGGGAGTGTGGTACATAGGCCTTGGCATTCATGTGAGTGTTTGTAAATATAAATTGGCATGGATGTACCATACATTTCACCTGAGGGTATCAAGGGTCACATTGCTGACTCACCTGTAGCTAGCCCTCAGCTTTTGAACCCATTATCATCCATTGCTAATTTATATTATGTGCCAGGAATTGTGCTAAGTGCTTTTCTCTGTATTAATTAATTTAATCTTCATAAATATTCCTATACTGTTAACATACCCACTGATGAGATGGGAAAATGGAGACTTAAAGCAGGGTAAGCAACTTACTGGGTAGTGTGTCATGGTGGTGATTTGCACCCAAGCGTCTGACTCCACAGAGCATCCCCTTAAGCATCGTAAAGCCATTTGTCTATCTTTGAGAGCCAGCCAGTGCCCTCCCCAATCTTCAGGGGTTATCTTCTTCATCGTGGTATGAGCTCCCTTCCTTCTCTCCTCATATGTTTCTCCCATCTTCTTCCAACTCCAGCACTATAATCTCTGGGATAAAAGAGCTGAGAGGATAAAGCCATTATCAACTATGTCTCAAGTTCCACAGTCATTCACACCATCACTAGCCTACGTCTACTAGGTGACTGTTGCAAGCCTATAAGTCTTTTGGCAAAGTCAGGATATTGGCACTACAGACATGGTAAACCCACTCAATTCAAATATACATGAAAATGCAATATGGTACTGTCACTCTTAAGCTCTGCCACATTCTCTAACATGGTTTTCTCTCAACAACATTTATTTTGACACTGCCCAAATACAATTTCACTAGTTTATTAAGCAATGTCCAGGATTTTGGCAATATATCAATGAAAAGATACACCCTTACTTTCAAGAGCTTATAATTTGAGGAGGGAAATAGACATCTTTACCGTAGCACTTGCCACCTTGTATTTTCCCTGTAGGTTCCAAGGTGAGTGGGGAAGAACTTGCTAAGCATCTAAGACCTGAACCAACCCTTGAAGCTCATCAGACAAGAAGGGAGGAAAGATATTTGAAGGCTGAGCATGTGTGGAGATGTGGATAATGGAAATCTGTTCATGTTCCTTATCTTATTCCAACATAACTTGTAGTATGTAACCTGCTGACATCAAACTTTGGACTTCAAGCTTGATGAGCATATTGTTACTTTCTTTAAGGAACAAAGGGAACATGATGTAGATGTGTGTTTGTATTGTCTCTTCAGCACTGAAGCAATGCCAGTGTCAATCCATGTTTATGGCCTTGGTTTCCTCAAATTTTTGTCACTTATCAAATAGGGGAAATTTAGCCAACTTTTATTACTCTTTTATTGATGAAGACCCTGAATTTAAACTTCACTTGAAGTGCTACAGTTATGGGCTTTGTGACCCTTTAAGATCCAATGCATGGGGCCAGGCATGGTGGCGCATGCCTGTAATCCCAGCACTTTGGGAAGCCAAGACAGGTGGATCACCTGAGGTGAGGAGTTCAAGAACAGCCTGGCCAACATGGTGAAACCCCGTCTGTACTAAAAATACAAAAAAATTAGGTGGGCGTGGTAATGGGTGCTTGTAATCTCAACTACTTGGGAGGCTGAGGCAGGAGAATCGCTTGAACTCAGGAGGCAGAGGTTGCAGTGAGCCGAGACTGCACCACTGCACTCCAGCCTGGGCAACAAGAGCAAAAATCTGTCTCAAAAAAAAAAAAAGAAAAAAACGCATGGGTATTTTTGCTTGTAGAACTGAGTCAAAATCCCTGTTCTGAGCTGGGCATGGTGGCTCACACCTGTAATCCCGGCACTTTGGGAGGCCAAGGCCAGAGGATGGGCCAGGAGATCGAGCTCAGGAGATTGAGATCAGTCCGGGCAGCATAAGGAGACCCTATCTCTACTAAAAAATAATATATATATATGTATATAAACACATACATATAAAACAAACACCTAGCCGGCCACGGTGGTGTGCACCTGTAGTTCCAGATGCTCTGAAGGCTGAGGTAGGAAGATTGCCGCGGTGAGCCATGATCACACCACTGTACACCAGCCCACATGACAGAGCAAGACCTTCTCTCGAAAAGAAAAAAAGAAATCCTTGTTCTGCTACTTGTGTGTGTTTTTACTTTGTCTCCATGAACTTCTATTTCCTCATCTTTGACATGGAGGTAAGAATACATCCCAGGGTGTTGCTGTGGATTAGATTGGGACAGTGGGTAGAAAAGAGTCTGACATATAGTAGGTGATTTTTCCCAAAAGTAAGTTTTTTGTTGTTTTCCCTCCTCGGTAACCTGAGTCCTATAAACCCCTAACACTGAAGATTATTCTGGCCCTTGAGTTAACATTTGGCGAATCACTTGGTTGAAAGCAAACTCCTAAACCAATGGTTCTCAACCAGGGGCAGTTTCACCCTCCAGCAAACCTTTGCCAAAAATCTGAGACATTTTTGATTAACACAAGTAGGGGTGGGGAGTATTATTGTCATCTAGTAGGTAGAGGCCAAGGATGCCACACAGCATCCTGCAGTGCATAAGGTAGCTGCTATCACAAAGAATCACCTAGCCCCAAATGTCAGTAATCCCCTGTTCTAGATAAAGTGAAGCAGAAAAGTTTGTCTATTTGCATATCATGTTGATGACTTTTGAAATTTGACATGTAATAAATAGAGTTGCCATTTTCTTTTTACACCTCTATCATTAGAAAGATTTCCCAGGGTCATCATCAGGATCCCATCCTTTCAGGTGCTCCCATCATACTTTTGGTGTAAGCTACACAGCTCCCCATAGGGTCTTGGGTGACCTCTTACCTTTCTTTAGGTCTGCTTCCTGAAGACAGTGACAGGTTTTTGTTTTTCGTTTTTTGTTTTTGTTTGTTTTGAGACGGAGTCTCACTCTGCACCAGGCTGGAGTGCAGTGGCGTGATCTCTGCTCACTGCAACCTCTGCCTCCCGAGTTCAAGTGATTCTCCTGCCTCAGCCTCCCAAGTAGCTGCAACTACAGGTGTGCACCACCAGCCCGGCTAATTTTTTTGTGTGTATTTTAGTAGAGATGGGGTTTCACCATGCGGGCCAGGTTGGTCTTGATCTGACCTCGTGATCCGCCTGCCTCTGCCTCCCAAAGTGCTGGGATTACAGGCGTGAGCCACTGCGCCCAGCCAACAGTACTTTTAATTGTGCTTACCGCTGTGAGTAGTTACTCAGCACAACATGGGGATAGAGGGTGTCATATTATTCCCATTTTGCCAGCGAAGAAACGCAATCCTAGATGGGTAAATTATCACAGCAATGACCATGTAGCTAATGACTGGCTAATCCAGCCCTGGGCTTTCAACTCCAAACCCAAGACCTCTTTTTTTTTTTTTTTTTAACCAGAACTTTCCTAATGTATCTCATGATCTTCATGGTCATGGCTAGAGAGTTTTATCACATTATTGTTTTTGTAGCTATTTAATACCTGCTGGTCTTACATTTCTGGGTAATTTTTAAGCTCCATGAAGGCAAAAGTACTGTTACCGTCTCTTCTGTTGAATATATCTGAAGCTGTGACAATACTTGTTAATTTTTCTACCTAAGAAATCCCTGATGCTGATAACATTTATCATTTAAACGTTTAAGGAAATACGGATCCCTCAGTATTAGAGAAAGAATGTCAAAGTAGACTTAAAAATGTTTGAACAGTGCTTTGGCTTTGGGAACTGGCTCAAATTGATTCACATGTAGGAACCAGCATGCCCAGTGCCTGTTCTCTTTGGCATGTGAACACTGTGCTTATGTGTTTAATTGTTATGACCACAAAGTAGAATATTGAGGGGCAAGAAGATGCTTGTTAATAGACACTTACATGCTTCTTGGCAATTAATTTAAAAAGATGTCTAATGCCCAGTGGGTTTCTCACCACCTAGTGACACTTAATAAACAGAGAATCCCAAACCAGTGCATACAAATGTTGACAAATAAAAGTACCAAGAGGTTTGGTCTACCTATCAAAAACAGAAAAGACCTTGAAAGTTGTTTATTTTATCATAAATATTCCATTATAGTCTCCGTTATGTTGGTACTAGACTTCTTGGCTTGAAAAATCTGCTCTGAGGTACAAGGCAAGTAATTACTGAGTCTTCCCAGGGACTAAGACAAAATTCCCAAACAAAACCTTTTAGGGTTTTTAAAAATTAATTTTTTGGATGGGATTTGGTAATTACATGTACTAACAAACACTGTAGAATATTTAACCTTTAACTTACTGTATGTGAGCCGTGTATTCCTTCTTGGAGAGCTAAAAACAATGCAGGGTCACATTTTCTGTTTGAAAAACACTGTAATATATTTCTTTCTGAATTTATATTTCAGGTGGGAATTAATGTTATTCCAATTTTCTCCTGTTAACATCAGCACCTGAATATATTCAGCCAAAATAATAGATTGTCTAAAATAGTATTTTTACCCAAGACAGGTAAAAAAAATCAATATACAGTTCCCATCAGTGTGGTAAATTACAGTAACTGCAGTGCAAATTTCCATTAACCCTTCTCTTCCTTGGCCCAGAGAAGGGGCCTTCAATTAACTGCTAATCATCTAAATGTAACCAAGTGAGTGACCGGGCTTGACGATGGGCTGTGCTCTCAGGTAGAAGTGCGAGGAGACTTATTGGTCTTGGAAGGTTTTGTGTGTATTCTTGCCAGGAAATGAGGCAATGGGTTGGCTGACCTTTCAGTCCTTGCTAGCTCTGGTATTGGGTGATTCGTAGTCACCTTCAGGAAATCAGACGTTGGGCTGGGGGTTACTTAAGAAGCTGGATTTGCAATGCATCTCTAGGTTATGAAAAATGAAGGACTAGCTCAGACTTGGTCTTGGTTGGCTATTGATTTAGAATAGGCTACACAGAATGGAATCACAGAACTTGGAGTCCATTCCTAAAGTCAGCCGAAACCCTGCAGACAAGGCTGCCTGAATTCCTTTGCACTGAAAGTTGGAGGGACATGGAAGAAGGAAGGTTAAAAGTTAAATTTGGGCAGGGTGTAGTGGCTCACACCTGTAATCCTAGCACTTTGGGAGGCTGAGGCGGGTGGCTCACGAGGTCAGGAGATCGAGACCATCCTGGCTAACACGATGAAACGTCATCTCTACTAAAAAATACAAAAACATTATCCGGGCGTGGTGGGCGGGTGCCTATTTTCCCAGCTACTCGGGAGGCTGAGGCAGGAGAATGGCATGAACCCAGAAGGCAGAGCTTGCAGTGAGCCAAGATCGTGCCACTGCACTCCAGCCTGGGCCACAGAGCGAGACTCTGTCTCAAAAAAAAAAAGTTAAATTTGAAAGTAGCAACTTGTAAGCCAACTATGACCCAAATATACGTAATTTGTTTGGCTCTCATAGTATGGAAAAAATTAGCCAATTTTAAATTGGGAGATTTCATAGACCTTCTGGATTTTCACTTGTATCTAACTTAAAAATAAAAGAAGTAGCAATACTTAGCTTGTATTCTAGCATAGCAAGAATGGATTGGAATTGCCCATTTTAGGGAAAAAAATTGTCCAGTCCACTACCGTCTATCTTTCCTATTTTTTTTTCTTTTTTGAAATGGAGTCTTGCTCTTGTCACCCAGGCTGGAGTGCAGTGGCATGGTCTCAGCTCACTATAACTTCCTCCTCCCGGGTTCAAGTGATTCTTCTGCCTCAGCCTCCCCAATAGCTGGAACTACAGGTGCATACCACCATGCCTGGCTAATTTTTTTTTCTTTTTTTGAATTTTTAGTAGAGACAGGGTTTCACCATCTTGGCCAGGCTGGCCTCGAACTCCTGACCTCAAGTGATCTGCCTGCCTCAGCCTCCCAAAGTGCTGGGATTACAGGCATAGGCCACCACACCCAGCTTCAGTCTACCTTTTCTTAGTCATCCCTTAGAGCAGTTCTCTTCACACAATTATGTTATCCTGACAAGAGCATCTGAGTTTATGACCTCTGGTATAATTTTATAAGGAGGTTGCCCTGATGCATCAAGCATACATAAATATGCATCAGATTAAGGTGTACTTCAAATAATTTGTAAGAAATTCTAACTAAAATACATTTACCGATGATTAACTTTTTGAGAACCAATTACTATAGGTTCACATCATTCTTACCCACTTACACCATGATAGGCTTTTGTGAAATGTGGAGAGGGATGGAGTACTGTGACTTAACTGAGAATCCCTCATAAACTAGGATGTTTAAGTCAAGATTCTCTTGGTGCAAGTGATTCAAATGAGCTCAACTAGCTTATCCCCATCCGCTGCCTCATATTGACTTACATAACCAAGAGTGCAGGGGTATCTGACTTCAGGCCAGGCTGTATTCGAGAAACCAAATAATGTTCTTTCTCTCTCTCTTTTTTTCTCTGCCTTTCTCCTCTCACCCCACTTTACTCTTTCCCAGCTCTGGTCTCTCTGTTGGCTTAATTCTCTAGGAAATACCCTCCATAGGGTGGTAAAGACAGCCACTAACAGCAAGTCTAGCATTGTATTTTCCCTTGGGACATAGTTGAAGAAAAAAAGAAAACTTTCTTCTTAGTGGCCATAATGATCTCAGCAAAGAAATGTAGATATTCTGGTCTGGCTCACATACCCAGGATTAATTTAACAAGTATCTTTTTAGTTCCTACATTGACTAAGGCGCTAGCGAGGTGCTTGAGAACCTCAAGGAATCCCTGCTTTCATGGAGCTTACTTACATTATGGGAAGGGGTGGGAGTGAATCCAAAGATAAACATAATAAGCAAGAAAATTATATAGTACTCTAGAAGTAAAAAGTACTACAGGGAAATTGCTTTTAACTGTTAAAAACCCCACCAGGTGAGAAAAAGCAGCTCTCAAAAGACAAAAGAGAGCTGCTTTTATCAGAAATAAGCAGAGATGTAGTGTAGGCACAAATGAAGTGTTTATAATATTAGTTCTACAAATGGAGGGTTTTACTATTGGGAATATCATCACTTGTATCTCACCTCTGCTGCTTTGTGGTGAAAGGTAAAAATAAAGAAAGAGACTAACACCAAGCATGAAATGGCGTGTATAGCCCTGCAGCAACTCCTTGCTGCAGGTTTCACACACAGCCACATAGAGCTCCTGGTTCTTCGGTCTCCATCTTTGCCTATGCTGTTCCCTGTGCCTTGAATTCCCTTCCTACTAACCATCTTGATTTTTTGTTTTTGTTCAAGGTCGCCAGATGAGTTAAATGCCCCTCTTACGGGCTTGCAAAGAACCTATGTTTGTCCCTCTGGCAAAGAAATTATCTTATTTATCCTTGTCTACTAGTTTCCAGTAGTATAGCTGGTTCAGTCCATGGTACACATACAAACAGTCTATGAATCTGTTTGATGGCTGCTTTCAGAGACCCATCATTTCCCTGTCGTTCTCCACCAAGTGAACCATTACACCCTTGTGCATAGTGATGCTATGACAATGTTCCCACTGCTTGCGTTTGAGCCCTCAGAGATGAAGACGTTTTCCTGACCCTCAGCCTCTCATTTGCTCATGAGTTCTGTTCCCTATGTAAGAAGTGGCCTTGAGGAGTACATAGGTTTGTGTAAAGAATCTCTGGGTGGCAGTTCAGGGAGGTGGTTCAGAGCACGGCTTCTGCCTATATTTGTATCCCAGAACTGCAGGTTATTAGGTATAAGGCCTTTAGCTGTTTTATAGCTGTTAATAATAGATAATAATAGTACCTTCAGAAAACTGTTGAAAATGAGATAATCTATGTAAAGCTACTAGAATAGTGTTTAACAGAGTAACTGCACCATAGGCATTTGGTATTATTATTACAATTATGAGGAGGAGGAGGGGACGAGGAGGAGGAGGAAGGGTAAGAAGAGGTGGTGGCCAGTCAAGAAACAGTAGTATCCAAGTTGTGTTATTGTGGTTCCAAGTTGCGAAAGTCCTATGTATGTATTATTGCATTTGAGTCTCATGGTCATTCTATGAGATAGTGTAGTTTTCATCCCCATTGCAGAGATGAGTAAATTAAGACTCAGATGGTGCTTTCCTAGGCATTTATCTACACCTTTTAGCTGTGATCCCATGCTTTTGTGATTTTGCTTCTGTTTCTTTGTTCCCCAAATTCCGATTTTGGAGTAATGGCATGATTGGAGGAACACAAGTTTGGGCTATGGGACACTGGTTGTATGGCCCGTGCCTGTTGCTGTGGCCCAGCCAGGACTGCGGTGGAGCAAGAGGCATTTGCTTAGTGCATGACCCAGGCGTTTACCTGAGAGCAGTTTTGGAGCTAACCCAGTGCACAAAGGGCCATTTATTTGGGGAACTGTCCAATGATCTATTTCTGGCAGAAAAGAGGCCTTATAATTCATCCTATTCTGGGAAAAGTGGCACCCCCCCAACCACATGCAGTGGCACTGAGATTTCCTAATAGGACAGGGTCTGAGGCCACTCTTGGCTCACCTCCAGCTTCCCCTGTCATTTCCAGTCATGCCTTATGACATGCAATCATTTATCTTGAAAAGTTGTGCCAGGCTGTCTGTTGCAATTCTCTGAGCAAAAGATGAAGGGCACCTGGAATAGAGACCAGAGACCAGGCCGGGCTTGAAAAAGTTAGAGACATGGTCTAGACCTAAGTCTCTGCCTCATCTTCTGTGCTGTTTTAGGCAGGACACTTTCTCTGTGCCTCACTTCTCCATGTGGAGCACAATGAATCCTGTGCCCTAGTCAGAAACTCAAATGTTCCTTTCAGCTGTGATAGGCTGAATAATATCCACCCAACAGCATCAGGTCCTAATCCCTGAAACCTGAAAATGTTACAAGGACAAAGGGTCTTTGCAGATGTATTAAGTTGAGGATCTTCACAAGGGAAGATTATCTCAGGTTATTCAGATGGGCCCCAAATCCAATCCCAGGTGCCCTTGTAAGACAAAGGCAGAGTGAGATTATACATACACAAGAGGAGAAGTTGATAGGAGAATGGAGGCAGAGATTTGTGGCCACATGCAAGGAGGTGCTGGCAGCTGGCAGAAACAGGCACACCAGAGAACGTATTGTGTCCTACAGCTTCCAGAAGGAGTGTGGCCCTTCTGACACATTGATATTAGCCCAATGGAACAGATGCTGAACTTCTGACTTCCAGAACTCTGAGGAGTAAATTCCTATTGTTTGAAGCCCCTGTGTTTGTGATAGTTTGTCACGGCAACTATAGGAAATGAATAAACTGCTCTGTGACTCAATTATCCCTCACCTTTTCTTGCCGCTCATCTGCTCGGCAAGGTTTCCAGTCTCAGTTGGTGTGTATTCAAAAACAGAAAAAGGTGCTCGTCTTTCTTGAAGCTTCATTTAGTCTTGTGTTCTCTATTGCTTTCGATTGGCATTTGTTTCTGTGGTCACCACAATGAAATGGAGCCTCTTCCCTCTATATGTTCAGTTTCTTCTTGTTGTTTTAGCCGACAGCTTCCAATCAAGTCTTTTACATCTTTTCTGATATAAGTAATTTAGTAGTCTTGAGAGCATCAATTTGTGGTAAAGAAGATTACCTTTATGTTAATTTAGTGGCACTAAGGATATGTGCTCAATAAATACTTATGAGCACTACTGTGTGCCAGCACACAGGCAGCACCAGGGAATCCTGGGGGTAACAGGGCCCCTGACAGGAGAGACCGCCCCCCCCCAGCATATTAGTGCTCTCCAGAGAAACAAAACCAAGAGGGTATATACACAGTATGAGCATATGTATACATACATATACATATACATGTACATACAGAGAGATATTTATTATAAAAAATCGGCGTATGTAATTATGGAGGCTGGCAAATCCAGAATCTGCAGAACCAGTGTCCCAGTTGGAGTTGAAAGGCTAGAAGCTGCTGTAGAACCAGGAAGAGCTAACATCCTAGTTTGAGTCCAAAGGCTGGCAGGCTGCTATAAAATTAAGAACCAATGTCCCAGTGCAAAGGCCATCAGGCAGGAGAATTCTCTCTTAGTCTAGAAAGGGTCAGCATTTTGTTCTACTCAGGCCTTCAGCTGCTTCGATGAGGTCCACCCACGTTATGGAAGGCAGTCTGTGTTATCCACTTCACCAGTTTAAATTTTAATCCCATCCCCAAACACCCAGAATAATGTTTCACTAAGTACCTGGGCACCTCATCACCAAGTTAAGCTGGCATATAAAAGTAACCATCACATTTGCTCTTGTGTTACTGGCATTCTAGTGGAGTACACACAGTCATGCTTTTTCTTTTTTTCTTTTTTTTTTTTTTTGAGACGGAGTCTCGCTCTGTCGCCCAGGCTGGAGTGCAGTGGCACAATCTCGGCTCACTGCAAGCTCCGCCTCCCGGGTTCACGCCATTCTCCTGCCTCAGCCTCTCCAAGTAGCTGGGACTACAGGCGCCCGCCACCACGCCCGGCTAATTTTTTGTATTTTTAGTAGAAACAGGGTTTCACCGTGGTCTCGATCTCCTGACCTCGTGATCCACCCGCCTCGGCCTCCCAAAGTGCTGGGATTACAAGCGTGAGCCACCGCGCCCGGCCCAGTCATGCTTTTTCTATGTATGCTCAAGCTTCAGATTGCAGCAAAACTCTAATTTTCCAAGATTGCTAGCAGAGTACCATGTTCTTGCTGCAGGCACATCCTCACTGAATATTCCCTGGCCCGAGCCTCTACAAGGAGTTCTGGGGAAATGTTTTTAGCTCTGAGGTCACCTAATAAGGCTAAACAATCCAGAGCTGGGTTGTAAGAGGTCCCTCTGATTTCTCTAAGTTCCGCCAGGATATGCCTATGCTTACCTTACCCCCAGACAACTCAGAGCTTTGGGGTTCGAGGAGAGTCTTGAAGGAATAAGAGCATTCAAGAAAAGGATAATATTTTAATTGTTTTTTCTTTGTTTATTTCTGTCGTGTTTGTTCTTTTCCATATCCCAAGTGCTCTCTATAGAAAAAATAGCAGTAAAACTACCAGGATTTCCTCCTTCCAATGCATCCTCTCTTGAGCAGTGACTCAATTTCTTGCTCGGAAATGGTGCCCCCAGCCATCGGTGGCTCAGGTTGAAAATGTGAGTCATCTCTAATGTCCGTCTTTCCCTCAGACCCCACTTCTGGGCATTGTAAAAATTATTAAAAATATATCCAGAGTTTTACTATTTCTTATTACTTCTTCCCCGCCACCTCAGTACAAAGACACCATTACCTCCTGTTTAGATGACTATGATAGTCCGCGGACTCCTCCTTGCTCCTACATGTACCTCTGCCTCGAATCCATTCTCCACAGAGTGACCAGAGGGATTCTTTTAATAGCTGATATCATGCCCAAGTTATCCTTGCTCACAACTTTCCAGATTCAGAAGAGTAAAATCCAAAGTCCTCTCCAGGGCTTCCGAGGCCCTGTGTGATCTGACCCTGTCTTCTCTGAGACCTCATTTCTGACCATTCTCTTATCTCACCTGCTCTGCCTAGTGACACTAGTCTCCCTGTCATTCCTCTGATTGCATTGACACTTCTATTCCCTCATTCTCCTTTCTGGTTCCAGCCTCACCCCTTCAGAGAGGCCTTTCCTATCCTAACCACCCCAACTACAATAGCCCCCATCTTTTTAATAGGCGTCCCTGTCTGCCCCTTCATTCTGCTTTTTTCTTCAGAGAACTTATGACTATCTGGGATCATACGTCTGTCTCTAGATCTAGATCTAGTTGTCGGTTTACTTGTATGTCATCTTCCTCCCACACTAAATGGTGAGCTCCGTGCAGGCGGAAGACACTACTCATCTCCATATCACAGCACCCCAAATAGTGGCAGATACATAATGGTGATCAATAAATAATTAATAATGGAAAAGAGTAAAAGGCAGGGAGTAAGAGCAATGTGAAAAACTTTAAGCTTCTTCTAACCCCAAGAGTCTGTGAGTTGATGAAGGGCCCAGCAGCCCAGGTCACCTAATTACTGTTATAGCAAGTTTGATGGTATCAGGCAATTCAATTGGTGCTTCTTGTTTGAGATTGAGTTTATTTGTCACTCCTTGGTCCTTCTCTGTATTGGCAGAGGACCACAGAGCAAGGTGGCCAAGAGACTCATGTGAGCAGAGGAAGGGAATGTTCACGCTGGGACGGTGCTCCTGTGTTGTCTGTCTATGATGGCAGCCCCCCTCTTCATTCATGTGGCAACTTTAAAAAAATATTTGCTCTATCAGTAGGTTTTGTCCAACTCTTGCTTCCTCCTTAAGTCCTAGGTTACATGTTCATTACTCATTAACAGCTTCCTGGTGCCCAGACTAGGTTAGATCACCCTGTTCTGAGCTTCTATATTTGCCTTTCTTAGCATTCATCACATACTTGTAGACATTTGCCATGTGCTACTTTCCTTGTCAGCCTGAAGGCTTCAAAAATGACCCTGTCTGCTGTGTTCATCACTGTACCCAGGGGGAGTGTCAAAGTAACAGAGGCCTAGTGAGTGCTCAATAATTGTTTGTTGAACTAACAATTGAATTTTATGATAAACAACAAAAATTAACATAAATTATAAAATAATTTGATGATTGCTTATCACTTCCTTGATACCTCATCAAAACAGTACCACACTTATTTGGACCTTCGTTTATTTTGTATTCAGCAGGAGGTGGTGGAATAGGAGATTGATGGGACATTTACTCCTAGAAATAATTTAATTATTACAAAAATTTTCCAGAACCATCAATCTGTAGAAACCATCCAAAGAAGACCATGAATCGGATTTTGTTAATAAGATTTTTGGTATACAGATCATGATCTTTTCTAGAAGTGATTTTATCAGGAAATTTTAAAACAAATTTTATCCTTAATCTTTCTTGAAAACTAACCCTTTTATTTTCCTACCAAGGAAGGTAAAGCACAACTGAATATAGAGTGGGAAAAATTAGGACTAGCTCTCATGTTTTAAATATTCTTTAACTTCTCAATTTCTCTTCCGACAGAGTAGAAATAATTATATTCTCAGGATTTGGATTAAATAATTTGAACAGTTGGACATTTAATATGTGAACTGTTCATAAGCATGATTGTTTGTATCACACAGTCAGAAAATGAACAGACTTTTATAACTGACAGAATTTTCTGACTCATATATTTAAACCCAATGCTATTAACCCACCAAAGTAGAAATAACATTCTAGTAGGGCTATGTATCCATACTTTGACCAATCAGATGCATTTATGGAAAGGCTGGGGCTACAGGTTTACAGGAAGGCATCAAACAAAGGAAAGTTGAGCTGTGTGCACTGGAACAAAACCCTCGCTCTGATGCCTTAACACTGTGTTCCAACGATGGCCCAGCCAGCCTAAGACAAAAGCAGCCGTGTGTCTTATCAGCGCCTCGGCAGCTCTTGCTAGGAAATACCACAGCTTGTGAAACCACAGCCCAAATAATTGGGAACAGAAAGGAGGGAGGGTGATCTACATTTTTATGTTGGGAGGGATTAAGATCATAGGAGCTTCAGGGATGTTTTATGCAGTATTTGTAAGTTTACGACATGTGTAAAGATGTAGAGTCTGTTATTTGGAGGCCAATTATCCATATAAATGATATTTAAGCCCTATTCTTTGTTTTCTGAGTGAAACTTCTGGACTAAGGTCTGACAGTGAGCAGAGCATTGGACTGCAGGGCTGTCCTGGAAGCCAGGCACTCAGGCTCACCTCTCCTTAGCATTCCTCTACTATTTACGTTTGTGTGTGCCAGCAGCCAGAAATGGGGAAAGGAAAGGAAATCAAAAGCCATCTGTTTGACTTCTTAAAAACATGTAAATTCCAGTCACAAGGCCAACTGCTGCTGTAACAGATTATCACAAACTCCCATGACTTTAAACAACACAAATTTATTGTCTTACACTTATGGGGGTCAGAAGTCCAAAAATGGGTCTCACAGGGCTAAATTCAGCATGTTAGTGGAGCTGCTTTCTATAGGGTCTGGGAGATAATTCATTTCCTTGCCTTTTCCAGCTTTTAGAGGCTGCCTGAATTCCTTGGCTCTTGGCCGCTTCACTTTGACCTCTGCATCCATTGTCACATGTCTCTCTGGCTCTCCCATCTCCCTCTTTCACTTCTAAGGACCCTTGTGATTAGATTGGACTCACCTGGATAATGAAAGATACTCTCCCATCTCAAGATCCTCCTTACCTTAATCACATTTGCAAAGTCCCTTTTGTCATGTAAGGTGAGAAATTAACAGGTTCCAGAGATGAGAACATGGACATCTTTAGGGGCCCATTAGTCCACCAAGCATAGAAAGCAATGGAAATTACTCGAGTCCGATTTTGTCCTTTCCTTCCTTTTCTCATGACCACCATGATCTGCCCGGTGTTTCCAAGCCTGAGCTGTAGTTATGTAGGATTCCCCTTACAAATGCAGGTTCCACTGAATCTTCAGACCTCCACCCCCAACCACCGCAAACATGCGCACATCCAAGAACTCACTTCCCCTCCAGGCATTGGCCCAGGGCCACATCTCTATTAGTATAATTCTCACTAGTGTTGCTTGTTAAACATGTCACTTCTGGGCACATGTTGGGAGTACAATTGGTGGCCCTTTTGTGGGTGGAAATGTTCATGCAACTAGTTCTGGCCAATGATTTATAAATAACTCTAAGCTGAGCATTTCATTGATGGCATGAAGATCTTCCAGCACCTTCTCTTCTCCCTCTTGTTACATTGATCAGCAGCATTCAAGATGGGTAGACTTGCAGTTAACATGCAGAATAAACTGGAAGTAAAGTTTGTTGTAGCCACTAATATGTTGAAATTGTTTTTTACAACAGCATATAAACTAACTTATCCTGACTGATGCACTTAGCAAAGGTTAAAAGGAAGGAAACTAGAAGCATAAACAACACAAGCTGCTGCTAACTGGTTTTCTCCATTTACGTGTCTCCTTGTGAAATGTATATGATAATATACCTAAAGACATCATTCGTCACATGGAATTGCCTCTGTCTCTTCTTCATCTGTGGAAATGAGAAAAAATCTGCAGATGTGATGAGTAGGAATGTCGGAGAAGAGTAGTGGGTGGTGCTGTGGGCATTTAGCAATGATCGCTCTTTTTATTCTTTGCAGTAAACCCTCAAAATGGAAATATGCTTATTTTAGGGCAAGCACAGAGTGGAGGAGAATTTGATGGAAATCACAGTAGGAAGAGAAGTATACAGGGAAAGAGAGGTTGAAGAGAGGCCATGCCAGCTGACCATAGCCCAGGGTGTCTGCACACTGCAGGCACTCACACCTCGAGGTGCCTTGTTTTTGAACTCTTTGGATGCCCTTTTACTCTACTCTTCTCCCTCTCAGGCCTGCTAGAACGCTTGCATTAGGCCAGTAATTGGGATTAAGGCATAGCTCCCACCAGCTAGAGATGGAACCTCCAGCCCAATGCCAGGGGTACAGCAGGAGTGTCAATTGCCTGCAGATTAAAACTGGACTTTAAATGCATATTTCACAGAAATGTTATTATATCCTGTGTTACGCATTGCTAGAGTTTCTGTATATACCACTGTTAGAGCACCCAGTTCTTCAGCTGGGTGGTAAGTGAGTTGTCAGTGACTTGGGCTCCTGTGGGCCAGCCTGAGAATCCAGCCCCCAATGAAGAGCATTGTTTCTATGGCAACCGCAATTTGTGACCCAAATATCCAGGTTAAGGTTTTCCTATTTTATCTAACTGAATGTATGAGTCACACATTCTAACTGAATGTGTGAGTCAGTGGGGTTTCCCAATGTTCAATTAAAAATTAGGGTTCTCTTTTAAATATGTATATTTTTTTCACCCAGATAATCCATTTGTGTCAGCAATAATAATGGAGGACCTTTATTCTAAAATGTCTGTGTTTAGGTAGAAACTTCTGTGATGGCAGGGTTAGTCAAGACCAAAATGGACATCTTTCTTCAGCAAGTAGTTCATTTGCTTTTCCTTTTATTTCTCAAAACCCTGCAGGGCGAGCCCTGCTGAGACTTACTGACAAAAAGCTCGAGCGAATGGGGATTGCCCAGGAGAACCTCCGGCAGCACATCTTACAACAGGTACTCCAGCTGAAGGTGCGAGAAGAAGTCAGAAATCTACAGTTACTCACACAAGGTACCCTGTTGCTTCCTGATGGGTGGATGGAAGGGGAGATGAGAAGAAAGAGCACCTTACTATTAGGACAGATGGGAGTCAGGGAGAATTTGTTGTTGTTTCTTCGCAGAATTTCCTTCATAGAAAATAGTATACAGATTTAAAGATTACTTCCCTTTGAAAACTTTTTTTATAGCTCACTAGAGAGAAGGATGCACAAATAAGTAATGGATGAGCAAACAGAATTACCTGAGCTAACTTCAAGGTTGTCACATACAGCTGTATGGATTGTATACTGCACAACCCCAGAGAATACCAGTCACATCAATCAGGGTACGACTGCACTCACTAGAGTTGTATAGTGTGCAGCCTGCACAACTGTACAGTCCAGCTCTAGCTATCTTCACCTGCGCCAATTGTGAGGGCGCTTTAGAATTTGAGTGATTCTATAGTTACGATGACCAGTGATATAAGTGGAGTTTTTGTTGTATTTTTATTTTGCTTTTCATCGGTTAGTGGGAGAAAAACATTTTAGATATGTATAACTATACATGAATGTATTATACACACACACTTTAGAGATTGTAAGAACCCCATTTAGCTTCTTGAAAGTGGAATAATTTTTAAAATAGACTACAGTGAATCTAAAACTAGACTGTTAAGAGTATATAATTCTTAACAGGAATTATAAATAACTTCAATATGATGAGAGCACTTAAGATCTCAATAACTGTGGAAGTGACAAAGCTAGAATTCGAAGAAAGCCTTAAGTTACACTATATGTAACTTATATGTCCACGTAAGGTTTGGATGCTATCAACCTTCATTGGCTATAAACTTTGTTTTATTTTAGTGTCCATTGTACATCATTTTAAATGAAAGGATGATAAAATATGTGTTTTTGAGAGCCTTGAGTATTTGTCATTCTGCAGAATATTGTAATTGCATGCATACTGATATTGGAGAAATCTGGGTCAGCCAAGTTTCATGTTATTGCATTTAGATTAACCTAGTAATAGTCCATTTGCCTAGAGGAAATAATGTGCTCCCTGAAAGATTACTATTCTAGAAGGATAAATATAGACTTCAAGTGATCATAAAATAGTATTGTTTGTTTCATATGCATTATTTGCATTTTGTCCCAGAGACTTCCAATGGTGAATTTACTGGTATACTAAGTGATTTAAATTTGAATGTGAAATACTGATACACTTTTAAGCTTCTTTTAAGAAGTAGATAGAAATATGAAGATTATGATAAGAAAGTCTATCACAGTGCTATTTGGAAAACAGAAAATTTACAAGAAACCTAGAGGTCCAGCAATATAAAAAGAATCAAGTAATTCTGCTTAAATTCATAAGATTCAGTATAATGCCCAGTTATTAAAATTACTTCTTTAAAGAATACATGACAACATGGGAAATTACTTAAGTCATACAAGGTGGGGGGAAAGGTCATGTGTAAAATTGTATGCATAATATAAGCCCAATTTTGTAAAAACCATATATTCTTATAAGTACAGAAAAAAAGGACTGCAAGTAAATATGCCAACCATTTTAATAAAGGATCTCTCTGGATTGTGGGATAAGTGGGTGACTTAAATTCTTATTTTTCTATATTTTCCAAATCTTCTGCAAATTCATATTAAAATTATAATCAGAAAATACACATATGCCTTTTTTTAAGCTTCAACCACAAGCATAGCTGCCCAGCTTCTGTTTAGTGCCTACGGTTTTTGCAGCTCATTCTTTTTCCCTCTGGTGATGATCTATAGAAGAAGACCTAAACTCACGTGTGATGCATTGTGTGTGCCTTTGACCCTTTTCCTCTACTAGTGTCAGCCTGCAGTGTGTTTGCTTTGGAGAATCATTTTCTACAGCTCTCATTGCCCTATATATGCATAATATATAAGATTTTTCCTAAGATAGTACTCAGGTCTATTAAGCTAAATATACGTATGTGTTCTGGGAAGATAATGCCTAGTTCAGCCCTTTCAATTCAGTTGTTGTTGTCACTTTCTTGAGCTTTGAAAAGCTGTACATTTTTAATTCTTTCACTCAGTTCCCTTTGGAAGACCGCATTGTTCTCTAGCTCTTGGGCATTTTGTCTGTGCTGATATTACCTTTTTTACTGCTTGTTCTTCACATGGGTTTTTGGTTTTGGTTTTGGTTTTTTCAAGACAGAGTCTCACTCTGTTGCCCAGGCTGGAGTGAAGTGGCGCAGTCTTGGCTCACTGCAACCTCCACCTCCGAGATTGAAGTGATTCTCATGTCTCAGCTGCCCAAGTAGCTGGGATTACAGGCATGCACCACCACACCAGGCTAATGTTTTGTATTTTTAGTAGAGATGAGGTTTTGCCATGTTGGCCGGGTTGGTCTCGAACTCCTGGACTCAAGTGATCCGTCGGCCTCGGCCTCCCAAAGTGCTGGGATTACAGGTGTGAGCCGGTTCTTCACATGTTAATGCTCAAACTCATGTTATGCCATGCATCCTTCAGAAAATACATAGCCTTATTGAAGTAATAGCTTTTTTTTTTTTTTAAAAAGGAAGCAAAATTGATAAGTTGTTTTTATGTTTTATGACTAATAATAGAAGTTCTAAAGACAGTCGGATTAGCGTTAAAATATTTTGGGTCTAGGTTTGCTATAATAAAAATATTAGAATTTCATTCTACTCAGGTGAACCAATTAGTTTAAAATATATATCATATAGAAATTCACCATAGGGGTAATAGATGTTTCAGTAATGAATATTTGATTCTTCATCTCTGTAAATATTACTCGACAGAAACAATATGCTGAATAAGTACAAACAAAGACTTTGCAATGTTTTTGGAAATCCTTGGGCTTCCCTCTTAAAGAGGGTGAATCACAGTTCTTATCCATAGAGATGGAGTATCCTTCCATGGCTCGTGTGGGGCTGTCACTCTGGTGTAATGCATTTAATTTTGTGTTGCTGATGATTATCTAACATGTTCAGGCTGCGGTAACAAAATGCCATAATCTAGGTAGCTTATAAACAACAAAAATTTCTCTCTCACAATTCTGGAGACTGAGAAGTCCAAGATCAGGGCGCCAGCAGATTCAGTGTCTGATGAGGGCCCACTTCCTCACAGATGGCCTTCTAATCCTTGTAATGTCACGTGGGGCAGGATCTCTGTGGGGCTGCTTTTACAAGAGCACCAATCACATACATGAGGGCTGCACCCCCATGATCTGATCACCAAGCAAGGGCCCCACCGTCCAATACCATCACCTTGGGGGTTAGGATTTCAATACATAAATTTTGAGGAGACATAACATTTAGACCATTGCATTGATAGTTAACAAATATTTACTAACCAACACATTTTAAGAAGAGTTATCACTTTCAAAGAAGTCCATTTTTGAGGAAAGGAATTTATTTTAAAAATGATTGCATTTCTTAGGAGTTTTCTTCTTGCCTTTGGAGGCAATTTCAAAATATAGTTTCTCGGAAACAACTGCCCATCTTGAGGGGAATAGTGAATTAAATTATGGTACACCCAGGCGTTGGTGTACTCTCAGCTATAAATACGAGAATGAAGAATACTAATATGGTAGGATCTCTGGGATGCTATGAGATGAGAAAAAAGCAAGGTGCAGAACAATGTATACTATATTTGAACAATGCATATAGTATGCTACATTTGCCAAAGAGAGGGAAATAAAAATGTATATCCATATGTGCTTTGTTTTAAGGAAATGCTGAATGATGTACAAGAAACTAATACAAGCTGCACCTGTGGGACAGGGAAGATGGTGGATGGAGAGAGGGTGTGTGCCTTTTATGTCACTTTGTTTTATGAAATGTACGAGTATATTAACTATTTAAAGGAATAAAATTTTTAAAAAGAAACAAGAAGGAAAAAGGGTGAATTTTGGCATCAGACAGGCCCAAATTTTAAATCCTGTACCTAACACATTTTTCTGTGCTCACCAAATAGGGATGTTGTAAGAATTAAGGGAGCTAAGATATATAAATCACTCGGTACAGTATGATAGTAAATGCAGAATATTGTTGGCTATCAGTAATAGAAGCCACGTAATTTAATCAACCTCATACATTTATAATAATCCTTATTTTTATAACATCTTTATAGAGATATAATTCACATAACATACAACTTACCCACTTAAGGCTTAAAATTCAGTGATGTTTAGTGTGTAAAGAGAGTGGTGCAACCATCACAATAATTTACATATGCATATAAAAGAGGATGAAGAGGTTAAGTAATATACTCATAGTCAGACAACTAGTAAAAAGCATAGCACAGGTCTGTCTGACTCCACAGCAAACTTTTACCCATTACGCTTTATTGCCTTTATTATGTCAAATGGGCTAACAATTTCCATCTCCAGGTGGTTGTTAAATGAGATTTTACATACAAACCATATCATAGAGTTCATTGCATATTCTATGACAGAGGTTGGCAAACCCTTTCTGTAAAGGACCAGTTAGTAAGTATTTTAGTCTTTGCCAGCCATATGGTATCTGTTGCAACTACCCCCACTAGGCAAAACCCAAACATAGACAATACTTAAATGAATTAGGCATAGCAGTGTTCCAATACAATTTTATTTACAAAAAGAATTACTGATACACATCAAAGGAAACAACAGAGTGAAAAGACAACACAGAATAGAACATATATATAAATCACATATCTGAAAAGGGGTTAGTATCCAGAATATATAAGAAACGTCTATAACTCAACACAAGGAAAAAAAAACAAGCCAAATAATAAAATGAGCAAAGGATTCAAATAGACAGTTCTCCAAAAAAGGTATACAAATGGCCAACAGGCATAGGAAATGATGCTCAACATCACTAATCATTAGAGAAATGCAAATCAAAACCACACATCATCTCACACCCATTAGAATGGCCACTACAAAAAGAACAGAAAATAACTAGTGTTGGCAAGAATGTAGAGAAATTGGATCCCTTGTGTACTGTTAGTGGGAATATAAAATTGTATAGCCATTATGGAAAACAGTATTGAGGTTCCTCAAAAAAACTAAAAATAGAGTTACCATATGATACAGCCATCTCACTTCTGGGTACATATCCAAAAGAATTCAAAGCAGGATCTTGAAATAATTGTACACCCATGTTCAGTGCAGCATTATTCACAATAGGCAAGAGATAGAAGTGACCCAAATGTCTATCAACAGATGAATGGATAAAGAAAACATGGGATATATACAAAATGCAATATTATTCAGCCTTTAAAAAGAAGGAAATCCTACCACGTGCTGCATGATAAACCTCAAAGACATCGTGCTAAACAAAATAAGCGAGTCACAAAAGGACAAATAATGCATGATTCTACTCATATGGAGTATCTAAAATAGTCAAAATCATAGAAACAAAGTAGAAAAGTGGCTACAAAGGCTTGGGGAGGAGGAATTTGTGTTTCATGTACAAGTTTCAGTTTTGCAAGATGAAACCTCATAGAGATCTGTTGCACAACAACTTAGATATACTTAACATGACTGAACTATATACTTAAAAATGCTTAAGATAGTAAATTTAATACTATGTGGTTTTTACCACAGTAAAAAAAAAAAAATTGCTAGCCCATTGTTTATGGACCCCTGCTTTACAAAGTAAAAAAATGCAAGCTTTTGAAGTCATCATCAAGATTATTATTTTTATTGTTTTATTTTCTCATGCTGTAGTGTAGGGTTATTTTTGGAGTGTCCCTTTTAGTGACTTTCTTGGCTGCAAATATGTAGAAAGTGTAAAAATATATCAGCAACTATGAGGGTTGGGTAAATTCAGGCAATAGAAAACAGTATCTCAACTGGCAAGTTAGGCAGATGTGAGTAGAAGATGCTACCATCCTCATATGCCTTTATAATTACTGCCTATAAGATGAAAAAAGAATAGTATGTTTGTTTACCAGGGCCAGTTATAGCTCATTAAACATCAGTGTTTCCTGAAGAACTTTTTTCACATTGTCCAAATATATGTGTCAAATTTTACTCGGGAATTGCATAACCAGATGGACTTTCCCAAAGCTCTGTCTTTTGGAACAACAAAAATTAGAAACACTACTTTCTAATCCAAGAAGACTTTTTAGAACTATATGTACGGACTAGCTATTTTAGTCCAGTCACCTCCGCAATGATACTTCAGCAACTCAAGTAGGCCATCTGAACTGAAGTAGGCCATCTGGTCCACAACCTTGCTTAAAGAAGAAAGTCTTTGTAGAATGGAGCAATAGACTTGTTGAGAAATTGTCCAGTCTCCTTTTGCAGATTTGGGCACCAAGAACCAAAGAGGATTAGAGGTTTGTTCCTAGTTACACAGCTAGTTAGTGGCATAACTGAAACTAGATTGCAGTTCTTCTCATTCCCGTGCCAGTATTCTTTTTATCTCATTGTTTTTATTAACGTATATTCTGTATTGCATACAGTAAAATTCACCATTTTTAGTGCACAGTTATGCAAGTATTGGCAAATGCACACAGTTGAATAACTACCACAACAATCAAGATAGAAAATTTCTATTACTCCAGAAAATACTCTCCCAGTGCCCCTTGGTTGTCAGCTCCTTTTATTACTACCAGCCCCTGGCAACCTATGATGTTTTCCATCCCTACAGTTTTGCCTTCTCCAGAATGCTATATAAATGGAGTCATAGTGTCTGACTTCTTTGACTTGTGGAGATGGATTTAGACTTATCAAAGCTGTGACGTGTCATCATCCCTTTCACTTTCATTGCTGAGTATTCCACTAAATGTATTAGATTGGTGCAAAAGTAATTGCAGTTTTTGCCATTATTTTTAATGGTTAAAAACTGCAGTTACTTCTGCACCAACCTAATATAACCACAGTTTGTGTATCCATTCCCCAGCTGTGGGACATTTGAGTTGTTTGCAGTTTTTTTTGACACAAATAAAGCTGCCATAAGCACTCACACATAGGTTTTTATTATAAACACTGATTTTTATTTCACTAAAAAAGTAAATATCTAGAACTGGAATTGCTGATTGGTATCTTAAATGTATGTTTGACCTCATAAGAAACTGCCAGATCAGTATTCTTAAGATGGTGGGAGAAGAAGAAAAATAGAATTAGAGACTGGCTTTAATATATATAAAAACAGTGGGAGGTTTTCTGGAAAAAAAAAAAAAACTGCATCTTTGTAGAAGTTCTACCTAGTGCTTCCTGGAACCACCAGTATCGTTAGGGGCCCCAATTTCCTGAGAGTCTCAGGTCAAACATATTTACCATTAACTTATTTATTCAAAACAAATTTTCTCAGTATCTATTGATCAGGCAATAGGATATGTCTTTCTACAAGTGACATTGAGAAATGCTTCCTTTGTCCGTCTTCTGAGGAAGAGAATCTTCTTGCTCCTGAGAAAGAAAACATGAGCCAGTCAGATTCCTTTTTATGCATATGTGAAGAATGTCTGATGTTCTGATTGTCTAGTATGTCTCAAATTATGCTATTTGAATTTCCAGGCTCTTTCATGCCTTTTATTTAGTTGAGGCTTTAGTGTTACAAATCTGATGTTCACATGCCAGTTCTCTTCAACACAGTTCTTCTGCTTTATCATTGGATAGCATGAGCTTTTCCTTGCCTTGGTGCTCACATGTTCCATGTACATGATATTGACTCTCTTGGTTCTCTTTCTAATGGCCTCGTTCAGGGTGTTCGCAAACTGCCCTCTTCTGCCACTTCCCAAATGTTGATTCCTCCTGGGGGTAGGTCCTCTTAGTTGTTGGCGTTTTGCATGCTGCCTGGAAAATCTCACCCTCTACCACTTAAGCATCCCCTACTTCATAGTGACTCTCAGATTTACGTTTTAGACCTCTCTGAAACTACAGATTCTTATTTTTCTCTCTCTAAAAGATGTGTACCGCTGAATATTCCTCTGACATCTCAAATTTAAAATATCTGAATCTAGCCCATTATCCTTTTCTACCATCTCCCCAGTCTGTTCTTCCTCCTGTGCTGGTTTTCAAGGTTAATACCTCCATGACTCACACGCTGTCACCTGTCATAGAAGGTTCAGAGTCACCTGTGATTACCCCATTTTCCTCATCACCAACATGGAGTCCATGACCAAATCCTCAGAGTTCTGCTTGTGAAGTGAGTTTCCCATCTTTCCCAGCCTTGTCTCTACCTTAACCACTGTGTTAATTCATTCCTCTTCAGCTCTTTCCCAGGCCATTTGAATAACCTTCTAGTTATCATTTTATCTGAAGTCTCTATCCTGCTCCCTCAATTCTACTTAAATTAACATCCCACTTCTATTGCCAGAGTTAAATATATTTCTGACAACATTATTTCCATCCTTAAAACATTTACTGGTTCCCAATTACCTACAGAATAAAAGTCAAATTCTTTAGCATCGCATAGCCATTCTAGGCATTTCATGGATGTATTAACTTTGGGCAAGTTGCTTGTCAGAAATTAAGACATCTTCATTATAAAAATGGGAATAAGATGTATTTCACAGGATTGTTATGAATATTGTATAATAAAACTCACGAAAAGACATAGCCTTGATGAGATATTAACTCTTCTGAGAAGACTTACCTCATCTTTCAGGCAGAACTAATCATTCTCCTATCCATCTGCATTTCTTTTTTTAAAAAAAATTTTATTTAAGTTCCAGAGTACATGTGCAGGATGTGCAGGTTTGTTACACAGGTAAACGTGTGCCACGGTGGTTTGCTGCACCTATTAATCCATCACTTAGATATTAAGCCCGGCATGCATTAGCTATTTTTCCTGATGCTCTCCCTCTCCCCACCCTCCACCCCAACAGGCTCCAATGTGTATTGTTCCCCTCCCTGTGTCCATGTGTTCTCATTGTTCAGCTCCCACTTATGAATTAGAACATGAAGTGTTTGGTTTTCTGTTCCTGCGTTAGTTTGCTGAGGATAATGGCTTCCAGCTCCATCCATGTCCCTGCAAAGGACATTATCTCATTCCTTTTTATGTCTGCATAGTATTCCATGGTGTATATGTACCACATTTTCTTTATGAAGTCTATCATTGATTGACGTTTGGGTCGACTCCATGTCTTTGCTGTTGTGAGTAGTGCTGCAGTGATTATGTGCATGCATGTGTCTTTAAAACAGAATGATTTCTATTCCTTTAGGTATATACCCAGTAATGGGATTGCTGGGTCAAAGGATATTTCCAGTTCTAAGTCTTTGAGGAATCACCACATTGTCTTCTACAATGGTTCAACTAATCTGCATTCCCACTAACAGTGTAAAAGCATTCCTATCTCTCCACAACCTCACCAGCATCTGTTGTTTCTTCACTTTGTAATAATCCCTGTTATGACTGGCGTGAGATGGTATCTCACCGTGGTTTTTATTTGCATTTCTCAAATGATCAGTGACGTTGAGCTTTTTTTTTCATGTTTTTTGGCCACATAAGTGTCTTCTTTTGAGAAGTGTCTGTTCATTTCCTTTGCCCACTTTTTAATGGGGTTGTTTGTTTTCTTCTTGTAAATTTGTTTAAGTTCCTTATAGACTCTGGATATTAGACCTTGGTCAGATGGATATGTTGGAAAAAATTTCTCCCATTCTATAGATTTTCTGTTCACTCTGATGATAGTTTATTTTGCTGTACAGAAGCTCTTTGATCCCATTTGTCAGTTTTTACTTTTGCTGCAACTGCTTTTGTCATTTTTGTCATGAAATCTTTGCCCATGCCTGTGTCCTCAATGGTACTGCCTAGATTTTCTTCTACGGTTTTTGTAGTTTGTGATTTTACATTTAAGTTTTTTGTTGTTGTTGTTGTTGTTTTGTTTTGTTTTTGTGGGTTATTTATTTATTTTTGAGACAGAGTTTTACTCTTGTTGCCCAGGCGGGAATATAATGGCGTGATCTCGGCTCACTGCAACCTCTGCCTCCTGGGTTCAAGCGATTCTCCTGCTTCGACCTCCTGAGTAGCTGGATTACAGGTGCCCACCACCATGCCCAGCTAATTTTTGAATTTTTAGTAGAGATGGGGTTTCACCATGTTGGCCAGGCTGGTCTCGAACTCCTGACCTCAGGCAATCCACCCGCCTCAGCTTCCCAAAGTTCTGGGATTACAGGAGTGAGCCACTGTGCCTGGCCTACATTCAAGTTTTTAATCCATCCTGAGTTAATTTTTGTATCAAGTGTAAGGAAGAGGTCCAGTTTCAATTTTCTGCATATGGCTAGCCAGGTTTCCCAGCACCGTTTATTAAATAGGGAATCCTTTCCCCATTGCTTGTTTTTGTCAGGTTTCTCAAAGATCAGATTGTTGTAGGTGTGCACTTTTATTTCTGAGTTCTCTATTCTGTTCCATTGGTCTGTGTGTCTGTTTTTGACCCCTCTGCATTTCTTAGCACTTTGTTCAGACTAATAATACTGTATTCATCACATAGTATCCATTGTTCTTCCATCCAGTGTGCTCCACACTTTGTGTGAGGTACTAGAGATAAAAAGGGAGTGCCCATTCTAGCAATAAGGATAAAGTGATGTATGCCATTATAGAGACACATGATAGTATAATGATGGCACAGAGCTGGAACTCAGCCTCACTTGGGAATAGGTGGGATAAGGAAGACTTGCCAGTGTTACAACAGATGAGCTAGTTTTTAAGGGATAAAAATGTTAACAGGTGCACAAAGGCTGGCAGAAAGGGAAGCCTGTATAAAAGCATGGTAGCACTTTGTCTTCCTTGTAGACTATGAGCAAACTTCAGTTGTGTTCTAATTTTGCTTTGCATAGTGCTAGCGGGAATGGATCCTCTGTATGTTTTTGCTAATATAAATTTAATTGTTGCCCTTTTCTGTCATTTTCTTCCTCTATTTCATTTTCCACTAAATCTTCTCAAAGCAGTGAATGCAATATCAATTTTCATGGATTCATAAGAAAATAAACATAGCTACAAAGCCATTTTGAATCATCTTTCACTGTGAGCAACATTACCTAGGATCTCCTTTTTTAAGAATCTCTTTATTCCCTTGTGATCTTTTTCTATTGACCCATCAAGTAAAGACAATGGCAAGCGCTCTTAAACATAAGCCATTCACCTGCTTTGAGTTGTTTCATCTAATATTTTCAGTCCTTAAATATTCTCCTGAGTGACACTCTCAAGTGATTGTTAAGTGAACCTTCTCCTATGGCCATGAGCTCAGTGGCTAATGGTAGATAAGGATTTTGGATGAGTAACCTAATAGAATCTGAACAGATTATTCTTCTGTAACCAGGGTCTTTTATTACTACTTCTTCATTCAACCTTACTTGATTATGATCTGCCAACCACGTGTCCCTTCTCAATTTCCTCCAAGTCCACATTTTCTCAAACTGCTACCTCCTTAAGATTTCCCCCGACACATTTCAAAATCTTCGCACTCTTGCAGAAATGTTGTGGCCAGGAATATTTCTAATTTTATCAAGTCTTTAAGCCATCAGAGAAATTCTCCTTGGAATGAGCTTTATATGCAAAGGCCGAAAGACATGTTTTTTGAGGGAATTATTAAAATCATATGTCAGTTTATCAGTAGCGGTTAGAATTATGAGATGTATATCCTGATTAGCATCTATCCCTGTTTCATTTTCATTCTGGGAATCCATTAGATCATTTAATCCAAGAAGGAGTTTTGTTTAAGGCTGGACATGGACTCATGATTCTTGTCTGTTACATTGTTCATAGTAGAGAAATATCTGCCTTTTGTAGCGCCCCTAATGGTTCCTCTAGCCAGCATATGGGAGACATGTCTACACATTATTTGTCTAATTTGGACTTTTTCTATCAGGAATGATCCTTGTCATTGCTGCTTCACAGCTCAATGTTTTAAGTCATTCTTTGCATACTGATGACTTAACTTTTAGGGAACTTCAGAGACTTCAAAAAGGCTTCATGTCTGCCCCTGCAGAACTCACCAACCTCAAATGCACTGACCACTTTGCATTTAAATGTACTAGGTGAAACAATATATGTGATATCTCTTGTTTGGACAATTTAAGATGGTCATAAGGTTGCATTGTTATGTCACCTTGACCTTGTGGCTTGACTGTGGATTTGAAGGATCTTAAATTATTAATGTTGCATTGAAGAAAGATGAGTTACAGGTTTTCAACAATTGATATTGGTTTTATTCTTGAGGATAAGTCTAGACCCTACAATCTAATATGTGTGGTGTTCAAATGTCCTATGGGATTTTTAGAGAGGCAGTTGATTTAGAACATCGACATGTGGACTGGATAAGAGGAAATCAGAGCCACTTTCAGAGATGCACTGAGATGTTCTGGCTTTTCTAAGAAGAAACAGAAAAATATGCCATCTGTGTGCTTTAGGACTTCTGTCCCTAATATTGCATATTAACTAATTTCTCTGTGGCCTTTTTTGTGGGGACCACCAATTCTCGGTGTCTGGCATAAACCCTTGTACAGTGTAGATGTTCAAGCCTCCCATTGCATCAGAATTTCTACATGCCAATTCTAGAAGGTACCATGTGCATAGACTACACTGTGAATGGACTCTAAAGTTGTACAGCCATTGGTCCAATCTTGAGCCCCAGACAAGAATAAAGCCTTCTATCCTTCTCCTTATCTGAAATAATACTTCCATTCTTAGTATCCCCCTTTTCATTTTGTTTTTTTATTCTTTTATTTTATTTTATTTTATTTTTGAGACAGAGTTTCACTCTTGTTGCCCAGGCTGGAGTGCAATGGCGCAATCTTGGTTCACTGCAACCTTCGCCTCCCAGTTTCAAGCAATTTTCCTGCCTCAGCCTTCCGAGTAGCTGGGATTACCGGCATATGCCACCACGCCTGGCTAATTTTGTATTTTTAGTAGAGATAGGTTTCACCATGTTGGTCAGGCTGGTCTTGAACTCCTGACCTCAGGTGATCCACCCACCTTGGCCTCCCAAAATGCTGGGATTACAGGCATGAGCCACCGTGCCCGGCCCTCATTTTGTTTATCTTTTTACAGTAGCAATTATATAATCATTGGTTTAGTAATTCAAAAAACATTGAGAACCTACTAAGTGTCAACTACTATTTATATGCTATATGTTAGGGATACAGGGATGAATATTAAATTCTTGCCTTTGAAGTCATGTGAAGGAGACCTATATGTAAAATATTATAGCACGGAAATGTCTGAGGTGTGACAGAAGTGTGGATGTTTGCAGTGTCATATAGGAAGGGTATCCAATCTAGGAGAAATGTGTTAGAAAAGGTTACAAGGAAAAGTGACCTCTGAACTTTGCCAGCGATTACAGTTAGCAAGATGTGTTTATTTCCTCTTTAGTCATCAAACATATATAAAATTGCCAAAGTGTTAAGAGCTCTAGAGAGGTGCAGCATGTTGTGATAGTATATTTACTATAAAACCGTGTATTTACTGAGTGCCTGCTTTGTGTCAGGCCTTTACTAGCTTTTGGCAAAATATGATAAGCAAGATAGATATGGTTCTTGTATACATGGATTTTACATTTTAGTGGAGAAGACACTCATCCACAAGGAATCATAGTAACATGGTGGGTGATATGAATGGGGTCATTAATTATGCTTTGGGGAGCAAGTAAGCAGAGGGACTTCTCTGGCTCTAAGGGATCAGGAAAATCTCCTTCAGGAAGCTGAGATCTAAAAGAGGAAGAAGAGTTAGCCAGATTAGGTGGTGCTTGGCGACTATAGAAAGAAAATGTCCCAGTTGCAAGGAACAGACTGTTCTGAGGCTGTATTAGGGTTCTTCAGAGAGAAACAACCAATAGGATATATATAGACATATAAGAGGAGATTTATTATGGGAATTGGCTCGCATGATTTTGGAGGCTGAGAAGTCCCACGATCTGCCATCTACAAGCGGAAGAACCAGGAAAGCTGGTGGTATAATTTAGTCAATTCTGAAGGCCTGGGAATAGAGGGAGCTGCTGGTGTAAGTCCCAGAGTCTGTAGGCCCAAGAACCAGTAGCTACAGTGTCCAAGGGCAAAAGAAGATGGATGCCCCAGCTCAAGGAGAGAAAGAAAGAAGTTGTCCTTCTCCACTTTTTTGTTTTGTTCATGTTCTCAACAGACAGGACAATTCCACCTACATGGGTAAGGGCAGCTCTTCTTTACTCAGTATGCTGATTTAAATGCTAATCTCTTCTGGAAATACCCTCGCAGGTATACCTAGAAATAATGTTCTACCAGCTATCTGGGCATCCCTTATCTCAGTCAAGTTGACACATAAAGTTAGAGGCGAAGGTTGAAGAAGAAGTTTGGTGTGTTCCAGGAGCATGAAGAAGCCTAATACAGTTAGAGGCTTAGGAGTTGGTCAGAAGGGAGGGAAGATGGCAGGAAGTGAAATTGGAAAAGTGAGGAAAGGACTGGAATGTGAAGTGAATGCCTTATATGTTTGCTTTTCTCAAGGAATCTAGAATTTATCCTGAAGACAGTGGCAACTACAGAAGGGTTGTGAATCAGAGACTGTCCTAATCAGATTTCTATAACAAAAGATGAGAGGATGCACTGGAAAAGCAAAGACAGGAGACAAGACATCTAGTTAGGAGGCTGCTGTGGTAATCTATGCAGGATATGATGACAACCTGGATGAGGGTGGTGGCAAATGAGGATGAGGAAGTTATCCTCATCTCCAAGAGAAGAGGAGACTAGACAACCCATGGTAATGGATTGAAAAACGGTAAATGAGAGGGAGTAAATGAGAGGGTTGTAAAGATTCGTCCTTCACTCTTCTTTACCACATTCTCCTCCCCCAAATTCGTGACCTTCTTGCAGCAGAATTGTTTTGTTCTACTACTTCCAAATGGAGATTCCTGGACCTTACCTTGAACCTGACAAATTAGACCCTCAGGCCCAGGCATTGGTATTTTTCCCAGCTTCACCGCAGTTGACTTCTGTGCATGTGAAAGCGTGAGGGTCTGCTGTCCAGCTCTATGCAGATTCAGAGCACACGGTACTCCAGACATGCATGAAGCTCTTTAATAGTGTCTGAGTCAAACTCCCTTTGGCCTTAAGGAGTTCGTTTGTCATAACCAGGTGAATTCAGAAGGAGTTTTCAGCTCTTGGGGTACCTAAAGGTATCCTATCTTGAAACCCAAACTAGGATGGAGCCCATCTAACACTATCACCTAAACTTGCAGGTTATGTCTTCAAGACCTAAGAAAGTGGCCCACCCTCCATAGTTCTCAGGAGACAGTACTGCTGAAATTCCACCTCCTATTTCCCCAGAAATATGAAATAAGTTTTCTTAGGCAGCCCCCAAAGGATAATAAACAAGTTACTTTACACAGAGACTACAATTTCCTGTGCTTGGCAGGTATAAGGGCAAAGTTATCATGGTACCACCTCCTGTGAATAAAGAAGAGAAGAAGAAGAGAAAGAAAGATAGTTGCTTCAGCTCTAAAAGGTCAGTTTGGGGATTCATATTGGAAACCATTAAACTCTCAAAGTTAGGTAGCAGTTTTCTAAATTATTAATATCTAACATTAGCATTAGATACTAGTTTTTATTTCTATATAAAGTTTCCCAAATCTTCACTTTATCACCAGTGGAAGTCTGGAGCTAATATTGATTGTGTACCTGTGTACACACTTCACATTGTATTAATAAATTCTGCGTTTAGTTCACACAGTAATTTTGCAAAGTAGGTGTCATGGACCCCATTCTACAAATAAAGGAAGCCCAAAGAGCCACAATGCCTGCCCAAGGCCACACAGCTAAAAAATGTTTCTATTAGTCTGAATTCCTGGAGAGCCAATAAGATGTATGTATATAGAGAGAAGGAGATTTATTATAAAGAATCTGCTGATGTTATTATGGAGGCTGAGAAGTCCCAAGATCTGCAGTTGGCAAGCTGGAGACCAACAAAAGCTAATGGGGTAGTTCCAGTTCAAATGTAAAGGCCTGAGGACCAGGAGAGCAGATGGTGTGAGTTTCATTCCAAAAGCTGGCATGCTCAAAACTCAAGACGAGCTAATGTTTAAGTTCAGGTCTAAAGACAGGGAAAAATACCCAGTGTCTCAGCTCAAGGCAGTCAGGCAAAAGGAGTTCCCTCTTGCTCTTACTCCTGGGAAGGCCAGCCTTTTTGTTTTATTCAGGCCTTTAACTGATTGGATGAAGACCATCCACATGGGGAGGGAAATATGCCTAACTCTATTTACCAATTCTAATGTTAATCTCATCCATAAACAGCCTCACAGATACACCCAGAAAAATGTTTGACTAAATATCTGGGCACCCTACGGCCCAGTCAAGCTGACACACAAAATTAACCATCGCAATGAGTAAGATGACTAATTGCCTCCAAAGCCCATGCTCTTTCCACTCCCCTATCTGCCTGCTGTGAAGTATTTCTTATTTCAAAAATACATTTTTTTCTTTTGCAAGAAACTCAAGATGCACTTAAAAAAATTAACACTTGAGATTATTCAAATAAAAGATTTAGTAGCTTGCTTATCAAAACATAGTTATCACCCTCCATCTTCCATTTTGTATTTTTTGGGCTGCTAGGAACACGTGGGTGTGTGGTTTTGCTGAGATGCTTCCTGCATACCTGAGCTATTGGGTCCCTAAGAAATCAAATTTGTTTGTTTTTCAACTTGGCATCATAATGAAGCAGAGATGTCAGCATAGCATTTCTTAGTGCTGCCAATATCTTGAGTAATCTTAATCTTGTTAGATCAATAATGTGAAATTTTGCTAGTTGCCATTTTAATTGATTTAATTGAAATTGATTTGGCATAAATGAGTGGACAGAAATTTATTAACAGTGACCATGAGGGTTTGAAGTATCTGCTATGTAAGAAGTGATGTTACTTTGATTTATACATCTAAAGACTCTGTCTTTCCAAGTTCTATTAGAGAAACAAACCTAATGTTTAGTGCTAAAAACTATTAAACATTGGTGAAGGTAGTATATGGAGATTCTGAAAACATAAGTATTTGGGTATTCATTTCAGTTTATCCCATTTCTATCATGTGGTTGGTTGTTATAATTCACAGTTACTGTAAACTACATATGTGTGCATTTATCCTTATGTCTATGTATCAGAAAATTTGATTTTTCCTTTGGCATTTGTGACCCTAAAATTCAGACCACACCACAGAAACGAGGAAGAGATGAAATAATAGAGCAAATTTTATTCACCTCTGTTTTATATATTTTTTAAATTAATTCTCTCCTAACACTTGGATATTTGTTTTGTTACAGAAAGAGTTTTACTGTAATAATTTTGGTCTATCAGGATTTGACATGTATTAAAACATAAATAAATGGTCTCTAATTTTCGTGCTATTTTTAAAATTTTAAATATGCATTACCTTTTGTGCTTCCCTGTTCCTTTTCTTCTCCTTTTCTTTCCAACTTCTCTTCGCTGTCCCTCCCTTCATCCCACTCCCCACCCCCACCAAAGTGCTCTATCACTAAAGATCTTCCTCAGCCCATGGAAGAGCTATTAGAAATTTATTAACAAATTTCTGCTTCTTTGTCAGGGACAATCATTTGTTTTAGAGCTGATTTTCTGCCTTAATTAAATGAAAATGTCACTCTGTCAAATGAATTCATTTATATTTATTAATCCAGTTCTCCAGGCTTGAATTTCTTAGTAGGGACTTGGGCTCATCACATTTGCTCACAGAATAAACTGAAAAATATCTCTTACATCAGTTTAAAAGACTCACAAATTATTGCTCCACCTTGTAGAAGTACTATATAAACAAAGCTGTGATTAACAAATGTGTGAATGATTTTCTTGTGTAGATGCTATCTAGGTACATATAAATATACACATTTGGTTATGTTGCTGCACACACGTGCGTCTGTGTGTGTTAGGGCAGGAAAGTGATGAATATCCATTACTACGGTCCCTTAGTACTTTAAGAAAGTGTCAAAGGTAATATTTTAGCCACCTGTGTGTTTTTATTTGCCTTTTCAAAATGCTAATTGATGATGCAAAGTTTAAGTGCTACCCAGTCTTTCCCTCCCAAAATATTAAAGGATTACTTATTGAGTATGGTCTTTGTATCTAACATGGTAATAGGTAATAGGTACTTAAAAAAATTAAAATGGAGTAAACATATTCATTCACTCATTGAAGAGCTTTTTTTGAGTTACCTACTATGTGTCTGATGAGGTAGTGGGAATCAGTGATGAAGAGTGCATCCTGAATCCATGCTTTTATGGAGCTTATAGCATCTAGCTCATAGTAGGTACTTGGCAAACTGAATGAGCAAATAAATGAATTAATTAATCTTGCAAGAGAAAGAGGCAGCAGACTGATAATTATTAAGTTATTAATTGCATTAAGTCCTCAAAGGAGAATGTACAGACTTGAGATTGTATAGTGGGGACTAACAAAGGCAGGGATTGGAATCAGGGAGAGTGTTTACAAAGAGGGAACAACGATGTTAAGATATTTTGCTAGAGCAGGGGGTAGTTGTGAGGTGACACTGGAGAATTATGCCAAAGCTAGACCACGAGAACATTTAGGTCATATTAAACATGTGGGCCTTAACCCTAAGAACTTTAGACACTCATGGAAGAGCTTTAAGCAGAGATGTGACATGATCAGGTTTCATTTTGAGATTAAACCCTTCCAGAAGGCCAGCACACTAGTTCTTTTAAGCTTTCTGTTCTGTTTCTCCAGAACACATACTGAAAGGGGTAATATTACCTTGAATTCTTCAAGAAAAAAACAAATGCAATTAAAGAAATTCTTACTGGAACAGTAGAAACTGGCACTGATGCTTCCCTAGCACAGGTAGAGTTTGCTTTAGACTTTCTGGCCATCTCACAACCATAAATGTGAACTCCTTAATCATCCACCCTTTGTGGCAAAATCCCCGTGGGTACCCACGGCATCTTCGAGGTCCGTTGTATACACATTACCGTTTTCCTTCCTATAAAAAGCATACTTTCAACTCTACCTTTTTGTTTTGTATTTTGTTTTGTTTGTTTCGTGTTTTTTTTTCTTTTACCTTAAGTGGTCTGGAGACAAAACTTGTTTTAAAGGACCGCAAAATTGAGTTTCCAACAATGTAAACAGTGACTTCATAAAATAGGCAGTTTTAATCTTTAAATAAATCATTCTTTTATTTTCCTTTCTGTATCATAATAAGAGTTAAAATTATGGCCTTGCAGTTTCTATTGTACTGGGAGTCAATTGGTCGCTTGGGTTAACCTGGCATTCGGGTCAGGAATTGCCAGTACTTTTGTTTCCTCATCTTCAGAATAGCTTCTTGTAGATACTAAGATTTGTTACAGTAAAGATATTTGAAATACTTATTACTTAGACTCCAGGGAGCCCATCCTATTCAAGCCTTGGTCTTAGAAGGAAAAGGTTGAGAAAGAGTTGAAGAAGTCCCTCTTATCAGCGGACTTCTTTGTGTATTGATAAAGATGACCACTGCCCAGGTGGAGCAAAAAGTGATCTCCTGAGCAGGGTAGGAGAATGGCTTTGACCCAGAGCTCCATCGCAGACCCTGTAAGGTCAGCTCAGAGAGTATTCAGTTGAATAAATGTTTGCTGAACACTTATTATATGCTATATATAGGACCCTTCAGCCCAGTAAATATTGCAAAACCTTAGAGCTTTAACTTCTCCAGTTTTTATCAGAATTGGTGCACACCCCAGGATACTTAGCCACACATGAGGCCAGGGCAAATAGCAACATCAGTGATAATCACTATCATTTATTATATGCTTATTATGTGTTAGCACTGTTCTAAGCACTTTTTTAGCACTGTCATTTTATCCTTACAACTCTATGAGATGGGAGCTGTTATTATCCCTTTTCTTCTGCAGATCAAGCAGCTGAGGCACAGAGAACTTAAATTATTTGAACCAGTCACACAGTATAAGAAGTGATGAAGCAAGGATTTAAACACAAGCTCTCTCCAGGAGCGTGATGCTCTTAGATACCATGCTACGTTTGTTGCTATAACTGCATACATTGGGAATATAATATCTCATCATTGCTTTGTGCCAGGTGCTAGAGTTACAACTGGGAACACAATATACATGGTCCCTGTCCTAACTGGGTTTGGAACCTGGAGGGAGATTATATTAGTCGTCTGGGGCTGCCATAACAAACTACTGCAGACTGGGTGGCTTAAACAACAGAAATGTACATGCTCGCTGTCCTGGAGGCTAGAAGTCCAAGGTCACAGTGTTGGCAGAGTTGGTTTCTTCTGAGACCTCACTCCTTGGCTTGTCTATGTCCAATTTATCCCTGTGTCTTCACATGGTTCTCATTCTCTGTGTTAGACCCAAGTCATATTGGATTAGAACTTATCATAATGACCTCATTTTAACTTAATTCCCTCTTTAATGACCCTATCTCCAAATATGTTACATTTTAAGATACTATATGGATTAATATTTTAACAATTGGGGGGGCAGGGAATAATTCAGCGCATAACAGAGATAGTTGTTAAAGGAGGAGAATACACGCACACACACAGTTTAATGCCATACCCTGTATCAATGATCCATTATAACTACTTCTTTCTTAAGTGTTTTCTTTAAAGACTTGTTTTATATCTATAATGGTCTAACATGGGATGTGTTAACATATTTTAATTCTGTGAATACTACCATTCTGTCTCATCCAATGAATTGGATATACTTTCATCGCTGGAGTATCCATATACTACTCTGAACATGCTCAGCCAATTAGCAGTATTTCTTAATATTCTAAGTTCAGTGTGTTCCTAGGTTATATTTATTCTGCTTTGGCCTCTCTTCCTGTGATTTATTTTGTCATCTGGTGATTGGTTTTGACGCATAATGACAGAAAAGGTGTGCAGGGGATAGTGCTAAAACTACAGTAAAGAAACCAAAAAATATGTATAATTATGGGATGTTAAAATTCAAGGCTTATAGAGACTCAAATTTGCTTTTAAGGTAATGGCTAAAGAAGCAGAAGGTAATGATAAGTGGGAAGTTAGGAATGATCTGGACTTCATGAAAGGCAACATGACTATCACTACCATCTGAAATTGGCCGCTGGTTGTTGGAAAAAAGCCTATGGTGAGAGGGCTGTGAGACTTAATTGGATTTGAAAGAGTGGTTACCATTGTCCAGTGCCAAGTTGTGTTAATACAACTTACATACCGCTAAGTTGTATTAAGGGCAATAAAGGAAAAGTATAAAGTGCAAAGAGCAGCTCTAAGTTAGACTAGGGAGTAATAGTTACCTTTAAGTGGTAGTAAGAAGGAGAAATGTGGTCTGGCCAGATGAAATATAGGAGAAGAGCAAGCACATAGTTGGAAAAACACATGCTAAGCTCTGAGGCAGGAGAGTTTGTTTTGTTTTGTTCTGTTTTGTTCTGTTTTGTTTTGTTTTGTTTTGATTTGTTTTGTTTTCAAAAGACAGGGCCTCGCTCCGCTGCCCAGGCTGGAGTGCAATAATGCAGTCACAGCTCACTGCAGCCATGACCTCCTGGGCTCAAGCAATCCTCCCACCTTAGCCCCCTGAGTAGCTGGGACTAGAGGTGTGCACCACCACACCTGGCTAATTTTTTTTATTTTTTGTAGAAATGGTGTCTCACTACATTGCCCAGACTGGTCTCAAACACGGGCTTAAGGGATCCTCCCACCTTGGTCTCCCGAAGTGCAGGGATTACAGGTGTGAAACACTGTGCCTGGCCTGAGTTTAGCATTTCCTAGGAACTGAATGAAGGCCACAAGTTGAATCACAGAGTCCAAGAGAGAGTCATGTGGCTGGGACACAGGCAAAGGCCAGGTCTCGTGGAGCCTCAAAGCTACATTAAGGATTTAGAATAGGATCCAAGAAGTGCAATGAGAAGCCATTAAATAATTTTTTTCAGTTTCATTATTTTTGACAATAATATTTATTTTTGGAGTACAATGTGATATCCATGTATAGATTGTAGAATCATTAATTAGGCTAATTAACATATCCGTCATCTCACATACTAATGGTTTATTTGTGATAAGAACATTTAAAATCTACACTTTTAGGCCGGGTGCGGTGACTCACACCTATAATCCCAGCACTTTGGGAGGGCAAGACAGGAGAATCACTTGAGGTCAGGAGTTCACCTAAAGTAATATGATAAACCTTGTCTGTACTAAAAATACAAAAATTAGCTGGATGTGGTGGTGCAGACCTGTAATCCCAGCTACTCAGGAGGCTGAGGCACAAGAAATGCTTGAGCCCAAGAGGCAGAGGTTGCAGTGAGCCTTGATTTTGCCACTGCACTCCAGCCTGGACAACAGAGCAAGACCCTGTCTGAAAAAATATAAATAAAATCTACACTTTTAGCAATTTGAAATATGCATCATTATTAACTATAGTCACCATGCTATGCAATAGATCACAACAATTCCTTCTGCTTAGTGGGAACCCTTTGATTATTTCCCCCTTTCAATTTAAACAAGGGAGTGATGAGATCCCATTTACATTTTCAAAAGATTGTGCTGACAGCTGTATAGAGATGGATTGGATGAGAGCAGAAATGAAACCAAGGAGGTCAGATAGTCCAATTTTGCAGAAATGCAGAAGAGAACAGGCGACAGTTAGAACTGAGGTCATAGCCAGAGCGAATGGGGGTGGATCTGTTTGCAGATAGGATCAATGGAACTTGGTACTGGATTGGATTTGGGAGGAGAAGGGGGCTTTAAGAGTGAGTGCAGGTGGTTGGCCTGAGCAGCCACAAATGTGGAGGCACCTGTGCTGAGGAAGAAGAAGCATGAAGCAGAGAGTTATCCTAGAAATAAGAGAGGTCGGTTTGAGACATGTGAGGTTTGAGGTCCCTTTGAAACACCCAATAAAGCAGTTAGATGTCTGAGTATGACGCTCCAGTGAGGGACCTGTATGAAAATAGAAACCGAGGAATCATTAGAATATCTGTGTCAAGTATGCCATCGGAGTGGTGCAGTCACTTGATCACTAGACATTTCCACCCTTCACTCACATTAGGTTTTGTTTATCATCAAGTAAGAGAGCTGAAGGTGCAGGCTCAAAGTGTCCTGTGGATGGTTCCCTCCCTGAGCTGCAGGTGGGCGTTTATATATGTCATGGGTCTCTTCTCATGAAGGTTTGTTCGCATGAATATCAGCAAAGGGCTTGAGAGGGACAAGCTGTGCTGAGAAAGACTACGAAACAGCATTGCAGGGCCAGGTGGTGCCCTACACCGGCTCCCATTTCCAGCATTACTTCTGTCAACAGTGGAATAAACGATCACAGAGTGGCACACCATGGTCTTGGGAGTCGAAGAATCTAAGTTGACTTCCCAGCTCTGTCCCTCACTCCCTGTATAACCTTAGGCAAATGACAGATCTCTCTGAAAGTAAGTTTTCTTTTAAGTAAAATGAGAGCACATATACCTAGCTCAGAGAGTTGCTATCAGGATTCAAAGGGATATTTTTGCAAATTATTAGCGCAGATCTCAATAAACAGTATATAGTAAATGGTTCTACTTCTAAGAACATGTTCTTAGTGGAGATTAATGTAAGGATGAAGAATGTATTTTGTAAGGCTATTCTAATAAATCAAACCTGAAATTTTGTGAAAATTCTCAAGCCAGCAAGATAAGAGAGGGGATCGTTTAGGGTATATAGCTTTATCACTTCCATTAAATTGCTTCAGACACAGGCTAGATTTTTTGTCAACCAGAATCACAGTCAAAGGTGTACCAATATCTAAAGACAGTTTTCAGCTTTTGTGAACAAGTTTAGTGGGTGGTATATATAAGCTTCTATATAGAGATATGCATTTGGATCTTTTTAATAATTTCCTTTGATCAGACTGAATAGCCAGTTGGAGAATCATTTCTAATGTTTTAGAAAATTTCTTTCTGTGTACATAAAGAGGATGTTTTATAGGATAGAGAGGATTTTTAGTTTTTTCTGGGACTAGAAGAATCCCCACCTCTACTACCTCCAAACTGTCTAGTCTATCCCCTTGCTCTATACCTTTGCATTAATTATTAATAGTTCCTTATTTTTTAATAATTTTTATTTCCATAAGCCTTTGGAGAACAGCTGGTATTTGGTTACATGAGTAAGTTTTTTAGTAGTTGTGAGATTTTAGTCCACCCATCACCCGATCAGTGTACACTGAACCCTCACGCCTCTCCTACCCTTCCCCCCAAGTTCCCAAAGTCTATTGTGTCATTCTTACGCATTTGCATCCTCAAAGCTTAGCTCCCACTTATGAGTGAGAACATACAATGTTTGGTTTTCCATTCCTGAGTTACTTCACTTAGAATAATAGTCTCCAGTTCCATCTTGCTGCGAATGCCATTAATTCATTCCTTTTTATGGCTGAATAGTAGTCCATCGTATGTGTATATACCACAGTTTCTTTATCCCCCTTGTTGATTGATGGGGATTTGGGCTGGTTCCATATTTTTGCAATTGCGAATTACACTGCTCTAAGCATGCATGTGCAAGTATCTTTTTCATATAATGATTTCTTTTCCTCTGGGTAGATACTCAGTAGTGGAATTGCTGGATCAAATGGTAGATCTACTTTTAGTTCTTTAAGGAATCTCCACACTGTTTTCCGTAGTGGTATTTTTAAATGTTCTACTGAGAAATATTTATAGTTATTATCCAAGTCAGTATTTTTACTAAGTACCTGCTGGGTGCCAAGCACTCTCTGGACCCAAATGAACAAAGCAAGGTAGACTTCTGTTATTTCTGGACTCTGCAAATGTGATTTAACTGGAGAACAATACAAGGATAGCTATGATTTAATTCTCATTTGAGCCATATATAATTAAGTGCTCTGGAATACCTCTGACCAGTAGAACTTCTGAAATGATGGAAAGGTTCTAGTTCTGCACTGTTCAGCAAAGCAGCCACTAATGACATGTGGCTATTGAGCACTTGAGTTGCGGTCAGTGTGACTAGGAACTGACTTTATACTTTATTTTAATTTGAATAACCACAGGTGGCTTCCAGCTGCCATACTGAACAGCATAGCATCAGTAATTCTGGGAGGGATGGTGTGGACTCCAACAATCCAGGAAGGAAGAAACCTGAGCTTAGAAATAAGGAGGAAACTGGAAGAAAACTCCGTTTAGGGTAGTAGCATGAGCAAAGGCTGGGAGGAAGGAAAAGGTATATGGTTTATGAAAATTATGGAGGAAGGGGAATTGAGGGAAACAAGATGAGAGAGGCTTTCTGAAAATAGGAAGAAAGTTCTAGAATCTAGACCATTCCTCTACTTTACATGTTTGTTGTATTTTACTAGCACCAAACCTCTCATTATTTGGAATAGTGGTTGCATAGTGTTTAACTTTTTTATGCCTTTTATAAATAATTGTTTTCCACAGAGTCATCATTTGCAATGTATAAGTTGTTTGTTGAAATTTTTAATATCAGCCAGATGGGAATCTAAAGAGAATTCAAAGAAGCCATTACTTAGCAGAGGTTAAAGGAACTCAAAAGGGTTATTAAGTCGCCCAGGAACAAGCAAGGCAGAAGCCTAAGTGGCAAAAGTGTGGGAGTGTGTTAAAGAGCTCTGCGAAGAGCTGGAGCCTTGGAGGAGGGGTCAGATGCCTGCAGGGAGGAAGGAAACGTTTCAGAGCAGGGCAGCCAATGCCAAAACTGTCAGGGGCAAGCAGGGTGGGGAGAGGAAAGAATAGCCTCACCTCTCACCTCCTGCCTCCCACTGATACCACTCACTGGCTAGCTAAATGCATCCAGAAGCTAGAGGGCAAGGGATGGCAGGCTGCATAGTCCACAGAGCCCAGCACTTCATTGGAACAGAGCTGGACTGAAGAGACAAGAATGGATAGCAAGGGAGGGGCGGGGAAAGGAAATGGAAATAAACAACACTGTTATTTTCCCCCCTTAATGTTTAAAAAAATAATAATGTCTTAGTTTCAGCTGCTATAACAAATCTGCCATTTTCTGGGTAACTTAAACCACAGAAATCTATTTCTCATGGTTCCAGAGGCTGGAAAGTCCAAGATCAAGTTGCCTGCAGATCTGGTGCTTGGTGAGGCCCTTCTTCCTCATTTGTAGACAGTTGCTTCACATGGAGGAGAGCAGGAAAGGAATTCCTCTTCTGTCTCTTCTTACAAGGGTGCTAATCTCATTCTAAAGACTCCACCCTTGTGACCCTATTACCTCCCTAAAGCCCTGTTTCCAGATACCATCACTTTGGGAATTAAGGCTTCAACATATAAATTTTTCTTTTGGTGGGGCACAAACATTAAGTTCATGGCAAATACTAAAAGGAAAACCAGTTTAATATCTAGTATGTTGGTTAAATTATGACAAAACCATATAATGGTATGAGATGTAGCATTGAAATTACATGTAATAACAAGAGAACATGCTCACTAGATATTAAGTTAAAAGAATATGAAAACATCACATACAAAAAGATCAAAATATTGTATTTAGTAGTGTATATACAATAAAATATAAATGTATATTATTTTCACACAAGAAAACTGAAAAGATACAGCAATATTTTAACAGTGGTGTTATCTGGATGATGGTTTAAGATGATTTTTCTTTTTTTTGTATTCTCTCAGGTTTTCCAAATTTTCTAAAGCAACATAATTATTTTTATGATCTGGAACAATGTTTCTGTTGTTTTTTGATATACCTGTAGGGCTATATTGAGTAGAGAGAGGTATATGGCCAAGTTCCTTTTTATCAGTCATTTGCTGGCTCTAAGGTTAGCATAGGTCTTTGCATGTACCCCTTTCTACAGTGACCAGGCACCTTAGCTGCATTTCTTAGTGTATTACAAATGAGACAAGTCAATAAAATGCTCTTCTTTAAAAATATTCCTTTGAGAAACCCTGAGGTACTGGAGAGTGGCCTGATTTCCTATTGATCTTTTTATTGCCTCAATTATTTTCTCAAACACGGTTAGTTAATTCAGATCCCCACCAACCACTTTTCCCCATTGTCTATTACATTTGGTCTCTGTTAAATATGAATCTTTGGTGACACTTCCATTACTAAATTGACAGTTGCATAATGCTTTATTGGCATCTGTAAGAATGGTACATATTTCTTAGGAACTATGGAGACGGTAGGCTTTTGTTTTTTTTTCTGAACCACCTAAGCATAGCCAGTTGTGTGTGCTCTTGTAATTTTAATCTTTAAAACAGCAATCCATCTGTTTCATGGTTTTATTCTTTCCTAATAGAAAGAATTTCCCCTTACTGTCTTACTGATCTACAACCATTTGACCATGATGGACTCTTGTAAATGGAATTATCTGAAGTGATTTGATGACTTCTCATATTACTTTTCAGTAAATCCACTCCCTCTTCCTGGCTTGCTTTTTAATCTCCAGCTGCTACCCAATTATTAGTTCTTGGATGACTGCTTCAACAGCATTACTGTAGTGCTTGCTTGTAGCGGATATTAATAATACTAAGCAGTTTGTAAATGTGCGCAGTGTTAAACGCATGTAAGGATTGTTGATAACTCTAATCATAGTTTTGCTACTCGTAAGTTAGGATTCTTGTGGTTGCAAGGAACAGAAATCAACTCAAGGTGCCTTCAGCAAAACAATGGGCCAAATACATTGGTTGGATAATCCTAATACACATACAGAAGGAGTCTTCACCAGGGCTTCAAGACAAAGAGCCAGCAAGGATTCCAGAAGAATGAGAACTGTGAACTGGAAACCCAACAAGAATTCAGACTATCTGCTCTCATTTTCTCTTGTTTCTGCTTTTCTCTCAGCCTACTTCTTCATTTTTTAGACACACTCTGCAGGTTGATTCACAGAATGGCAGAAGATGACTTCCTACGTTTTTCAAGTTGACTGGCTATGCCCAGAGCCCTCAGAACTCTCTCAAGTTCTCTCTAAATTTCTCAACTTTCTGCTCCCAGAAAGGAACTTGGGCAAGTTCCTTTCTTTTCTTAGTCTCACTAGTGTATGTCAATCCTACATACACATATATAACCTGATGCTATCAGGTTAGGGTTGACATACACTAGTGAATGGTTGAACCATGACAGACCACAGCACAATGAGGTAAATGCTGTGATTGAGGCAGCTAGAGAGGAAGTTCTGCCACTCCCTACTATAGGACCTTCGGCAAGTTCCTTTCTTTTCCTAGCCTCACTTTCCAGTAAAATAAAAGGAGTATGTTCTGCCGCTTCCCATCCCAATTCCAAATTCCCTGGACAGGAACTCTAATTGACCCAGCTTTGATCTAATCAGCAACAACTGTAGGCAGAGTTGAGAGGTAGGTCCCTCACTGCCTGCGACATCCCGTGTCCCCGTGATCATTTTGAGAGGATCAGACCATTTTACGAGGTGTCAATCATAATTAATGTGTAGTTGATGCCTTCACTGTACTTAATAAATTACAGAGATACAAATTTGCCAAAGTAAGTGTCTTTTTGCATCAATATTTAGAAGAAGAAGAACCATATAGCTCATAAGGATGTAGCCAGCGAAGAAGTAGATTTTGGAGACTCGTGTCCCACGTGGTGAGAAAGAGTAGATTTTGCATTCTTCACTTAAGAGATTGTCATAGAGATATTTCAGGGAGATGATGGGATGTGATCAAAAGAACTGAAGTAAAACATCAGAACTAGGAATGACACTGAGAAAAGTGAAATAGAAAAGGATTAGCTTATGAGAGGCAGGCAGGTTTCCCATTGTGAATATGGCTGTTTGGGTACCACATTTATTAAGAATCTACTATGCTATGGTCTATACATCAAAGCACACTTTTTTCTTTTTTTTATTATTATACTTTAAGTTTTAGGGTACATGTGCACAATGTGCAGGTTTGTTACATATGTATCCATGTGCCATGTTGGTGTGCTGCACCCATTAACTCGTCATTTAGCATTAGGTATATCTCCTAATGCTGTCCCTCCCCCCTCCCCCCACCCCACAACAGTCCCCAGAGTGTGATGTTCCCCTTCCTGTGTCCATGAAAGCACACATATTTTATGAAGCTTGAATCCTGGACATGAGAATATCTGTTTTGAAGCAACCAAAATATGGTTAGCCTTTCTGTGTGGGCCTTATTGCATTATATCCCCAAATAAAGATAGATAGGTAGTCATTCACTTAATAGACATTTGTCCAACACTGCTAAGCCTCAGGCAAATCCTAGGTACTGTGGTTATCAAACAGACCTTTAAATGAGTATTAGTATTAATTAAGCTCTGTGGCAGGCACTTAGGTCAGCACTTCACATTCTTTTAACTCATTATTCTCAAAATACACACCAGGAAGTAGGTTCTTCTGTAGTTTCCATTTTATAGAGAAGAAGAAACAAGGCACCAAAACACAAGAATGATGAGGGCTGGAGCTTGACCTCAGGTCTACCTGACTATAAAATCCTTGGTTGTATTGATTTAGTTAACATTGCTATCAAGTTAGGATTGACATACACTAGTGAATGGTTAAATCATGACAAACCACAGCATGATGAGGTAAATGCTGTGATTGAAGCAGCTAGAAGAGGAAGTTCTGCCACTCCCTACTATGGGACCTTGGTCAAGTTCCTTTCTTTTCTTAGCCTCACTGACCTGTAAACTAAAACGAGTAAAGGACTGATCTTACAGGTGATTGTGTGGAGTAAGAGAGCTGATAATAGGTGAAGGGCTCTCACAATGGTAGCTTTTGTTTTTGAGCCAGAGTCTCGCTCCGTTGCTCAGGCTGAGTAACAGCTCACTTGCAGCCTTGACCTCCTGGGCTCAAGCAATCCTCATACCCCAGCCCCTTGAGAAGCTGGGACTACAGGCATGCACCACCACGCCTGGCTAGCTTTTCAATTTTTTGTAGAGATGAGATCTCACTATGTTGCCCAAGCTGGCCTCAAACTCCTGGGCCCAAGCAATCCTCCCAGCTTAGCTTCCCAAGGTACTGGGATTACAGGTGTGAGACACAGTGCCCAGCAGGTGGCTCTTGTTATTATCCACAAAGTGCTCTGTACTGTGAAAACAGGTACTGCCTGAGTCTCTGAGGACTCGGAGGAAACATCTGATGCATCTGATGTTGCTAGGTAAAGAGACAAAGGTTGGACATTAAATGTAGAAGGATCTATAAACAAAGGCTCTTCATTTATTCAGTGCACATTTATTGAGCATATACTATGTGCCAAGCACTGAGCTCAGTGTGTTAGTTAGGGGTAGATAAGCACAGCACCATGGAAGCGTGTAGAATGTTCTAGAGCCTGACTTTAAACAATAGAAGAACCCGAGGAAAGTTGCCACCAGGAAATATCTGTGAGAACAGTTATGGACATGACAAACCTAAGATTGTCTCAAGGAGACAGCAAACCATTTTCCTCACCAAGCCCTTTCAAAGTTCTGTATTCAGCAACTGTTTTATCACACCTTGTGCACTGAGGGGTTCCCCCTCCATACTTTTTACATCCACCTGTGTCTACACACTACAAAAATAAATCACTGTCCTTCATTTTCCAGGATGACACAGCCGACTTTTCATATATCTCGATGAAGGATTATTCAGTTATACAGAACATTCTTCAACTGGAGATAGCTTGAGAAGGGGTAAAAAAAAAGTGTTAAGGCATATTAAAAATTGGCTTATTCTAGTGGCAGTTCGTCATTTTTCAATTTGGCATCTTTCCCTGTTCTTTTTTCTACCATGAAGATCTGTATGACTCTTGATTCAGAGGGGATTTTCTTGCGAGGTACCTTTCTCCAAGCATATGGATAAAATCGCCAGGTTTAATTGAAGGCTGTTTAGAGTCTTGCTCTATTTACAGTCAAAAGCAGATCACTTCTGCCCTTGGCCTCGGTCCTAGACTCCCAGGAAATTAATGGTGCCTCTTGGCCTGTGACAGTCTGTGTTTACTTCCTGGAATTGGCTTCTGGCTTTGATTGGCCTTGAGTGTCAGGGCTTCCTTGGCCCAGGTGGGCCAATTCCACCTGGGACTGTTCTGGTTCCCTCAGGCTACCCTTGTCTGACCAGCTCATCCTATAGTCTCTGAAGCCACAAGATTGTTGTCTGTGCCTTCCTGTGATTCATAGCACGGAGCAAAGGATCAAAACAGCTTGAGGTGGAAATAACTTCATTTACTTTTTTAAAAAAGTAATAAGTGGGCCGGGTGCGGTGGCTCACACCTGTAATCCCAGCACTTTGGGAGGCCGAGGTGGGCAGATCATGATGTCAGGAGATCGAGACCATCCTGGTGAACACGGTGAAACCCCGTCTCTAATAAAAATACAAAAAAATTAGCCAAGCGTGGTGGCCGGTGCCTGTAGTTCCAGCTACTATGGAGGCTGAGGCAGGAGAATGGCATGAACCCCGGGGGGTGGAGCTTGCAGTGAGCAGACATCGCACCACTGCACTCCAGCCTGGGCGACAGAGCAAGACTCCATCTCAAAAAAAAAAAAGTAATAAACGGTCAGGAGCAGTGGCTCACGCCCATAACCCCAGCACTTTGGAAGGCTGAGGCAGGTGGATCACTTGAGGCCAGGAGTTCGAGACCAGCCTGGGCAACATGGCAAAACCCCGTCTCTACAAAAATTTAGCCAGGCATGGTGGCACGTACCTGTAGTGCCAGCTACTCGGGAGGCTGAGGTGGGAGGATCAGTTGATATTGGGAGGCAGAGGCTGCAGTGAGCCGAGATGGCACCATTGCACTCCAGCCTAGGCAACAGATCGAGACCTTGTCTCAAAAAATATAAAAAATAAAAATGAGTAATAAACACATTTGTAGCAGTTGGTGTGTACTAAGCACTGTTCTTATTTTACAGGTAAGGAAACTGAGACACACTAAGGTCAAGCAGCTTGCTATACAGCTGATCACTGGCACAGCTGGGAAACTAGCCCCAGCAGTCAGATTCAGTGCGTGCACTGTTAACCCCCGACTGTGCCACTTTGCCATGCTTAGAGGTAGCCTAGTTCAACCTCTTATTAGATGAGTTATTCTATAAAAACGCTCTTAACACACAGTAAGAGCTATGTAAGAGCTAGTTATTATTACTAGTGTGTTTGATGATGGTGAAAACTGAAGCCAGACAAGTGATGGAAGCTCATCCATTTAGTCCAGGATTTCACAAATTGTATCTGTAGAACATTTGTATCAACAGGATGTTATAAGTGTTCTTTTTAAAAAATATTATAGTCAAATAGGTTTGGAAAATATACATTTAAAAAACAGCCTTTTATAGTGTAGTACTTCTCAAACCCTTTAATATGCTAATATGCATTATTAATCTTCAAAAAGCTGTAGTATCCAGACTTTTCCCACCTTTCCCCACATTTTACACATATTTGAGTCCATTGTGGAGAAAGCAGTTAAAATAGCAGGCCTTAGATTGTTTTCCTTAGAAGTTTCTGATTGCAAGGTTGGTCCCTGCTGGTGTCTAGAAAACTTGGGTTTTGGGAGGGTTCCCACACTCCCTGACCAGAATGGTTCACTGTGCCTGAACTATTTGTATAAACAGTGTCATTTATGCTGAACACCTGCTTTCCTTCTGGGAGCCTAGAATTTTGGCACATGCTAGGAAGGATCCCCAGTAAAAACCTTGGACATTGAGACTGGGCCCAGTGGCTCATGCCTGTAATTCCAGCACGTTGGTAGGCCAAGGCAAGAAGATCACTTGAGCCCAGGAGTTCAAGACCAGCCTGAGCTACACAGTGAGACCCTGTCTCTACAAAGTAGTTTTAGAAAATTAACCAGGCATGGTGGCATGTGCCTGTACTCCCAGCTATTCAAGGTGGGCCATGGGGGTAAAGGGGTACTAAGGCAGGAGGAATCCCATGAGCCCAGGAATTCGGGGCTGCATTGAGCTGTAACTGCACCACTGTACTCCAGCCTGAGCAGCAGAGCAAGACCCTATCTCTGACAACAACAGCCACCTTGGCCACTGAGTCTCTGATGAGCTTGCCTCGTAGACATTTCACATGTGTTGTCACAACTCCTTGTTGGAGGAATTCAACACATCCTGTATGACTCTACTAAAGGAAGGACTCTTGTTGGCTCATGCCTAGTTTTCTCTGGACTCCGTCCCAGGTGCCTTTTCGCTTTGTTGATTTTGCTTTGTATCCTTTTGCTATAGTAAATCTTAGCCATGAATACAACTATATGCTGAGTCTTGTGAGTTCTCCTAGTGAATCACAGAACCTGGGGCTGCTCTTAGAGACCCCCTGTCACATCCAGAAAATTATTTCCCTTTCAATGCCTTTTAACATCTCATGGGTCATTGGTTCTACAGCATGAAGCCCTGAGGAGCTGTTCAGTCCCACAAGTTAGAGGCAGAGATTAGCCCACATAATTATTCTGGGCTTTTGGTGAAAAATGTTAGGGTTCTGAAGGCTCATGTGGAGTAGCACTTTCTTCCTGCCTGGGACACATAGATTGAATATATATTGAGAGAGCAAAACTGACTAGTACATTTCTACCATCTTTCTGGAATATTCAGTTGGGAAGGATAAGCGTGGAAACAGTAGCCTCACGACATAACCATCCTTTATGTTCTTCCATTTTTAGATTTAGCTCTTTAGCCCATATTAAAATTATTTGTATAAATCTATATTAGCATGTGTATTAAACTATAATAAAATTACATATATATATTTATATAGTTTTATAAAGTTTGTTTACTACATCTAATCAGAAAACCCTACTAAAGGGATTATATGGCTTTGGGGGCCTCATGCTGGAGCCTGTGACATCCCTCGATAATTATGATTTCCCTGAGTTCATTTACAGAATAAACAGATGCACCAAGGGTCTCCAGAGAGCAAGTAGGCTGCTGCAATGCAGGACAAGCCAAATGGAGACGGTGGTTAGCCCCAGCATCCGTTCTCTCAGCACCTTTCCTGGTACTCCTCCTCCTCCTCCACATTCTTCATGGCTGACTTGTCTTCCTTTTATGTGTTTTCCAGATGCCAAAAGTTATATTTGCATATCCTCTGCCATGGGTGGGAACTGTGTCTCCTGCAGTCCAGCTGTCTCCACTTTACTCCCCTACTTTGTATGACTAGACCAACCTACCCTGTCCTTTGACCTTGTTTTCACTGCTCTTGACCTGTTTCCAGTTAATACAATCTTACTCCAACAACCCACCAGGGACTAGTTGGTTTAACTGGCTCCTTGCCCCATTGGCTAGTTGGACAGATAATTCTCTAAGCAGTTTGTCTTCCTCACTGTCTACACCCCACGCTCATGCTGCATCATGCCTTCATTTATGTCTTTCTTCTACATCTTTGTCCTTTTTGACCTCTCCAAATCCCAGCTCAGGTTCCACTCTGTCCTCTGAGAAATTGGCCCTCCTCATTGTACCACTACTAACCTTTCCAGACCTGTGCATTCTCATCAGTACCTCTGTCTCTACCATACACCTTAGCGCGTATCACTTTATTTGCTTATACAGTCATGCATCGCTTAGTGGCAGGAATATGTTCTGGGATATGCATCATTAGATAATTTCATTGTGTGAGCATCGCAGTGTGTGCTTACAGAAACCTAGATGGTATAGCCTATTACAACCCTAGGATATGTGGTAGAATCTATTGCTGTAGGCTACAAACCTGTACAGTGTGTCACTGTACTGAATACTATAGGTAATTTTGACATAATAGTTGGTATTTGTATATCAAAACATGTTTAAACCTAGAAAAGATAGAGTATAAATGCAGAATAAAAAATAAAAAATGGTACCCTCGTATAGGGCATTTACCGTGAATGAAACCTGCAAGACTGGAGGTTGCTCTGGGTGAGTCAGCGAGTCAGTGAGTGAGTAGTGAGTGAATGTGAAGACCTAAGACATTATTGAATACTACTGTAGACTTTATAAACACTGCACACTTAGACTACACTAAATTTATAAAAATATAATTGTACCGTAATGTTATAATGGTTATGATGTTACTAGGTGATAGGAATATTTCAGCTCCATCATAATCTTATGGGACCACCATTGTATATCGATTCATTTTTTACTAAAATGTCATTATGTGGCATGTGACCGTACATCCAAGACCCAGTGATTGAGCTCCTGCTGAGAGCCTTTCATTACACTAAAAAATGGAGACACCAAAGAGAATAAAACAAGTCCCTGCCTTCAGGGAGTTTACTGTCTAGGCGAGCTATGACAGGGTATGTTATCCTGTTCTTTATCACATGCTAGTGCTATTCTACATGAGAGCTGGGAACTCTTCTTCTGTTGTTTCCATTTCCAGAGTGATGAATGATCAATAGGAAACAATGGTTAAGAACTCAGGAACAAACCCAGTTCATATCCCACTTCTGCAGTTTACTAGCCATGTTAGCCTCTATTTCCTCATCTTTAAACTGGGAATAGTTACATCTACCTCTTACAATGTTGCAAGGGCTGACTTTGATAAAGTTTATAAAGTGCTCAGCACTGGGCCAAGCATATACTAATCACATAAAGAAAAGGTAGCTATAATTCTTACAAAGTTGGCCTACGACACAAGCCTTTGTGGTATTTTTCCCTGGAACTCTGACCTCAGAGCAGCCCTGGGAGATGTTTCCTAGTGGACAAGGTCCCAGCATTGTACTGTCAACCTTCCCACATTAGTTCAACCTGAGCAGGATAGGGGGAGTTAAAACAGAATGCAACAGTGAGTCAGAAAGTCAACAATGAATGCAAAGACGTACAGGGCTTCCTCTGCACAAGGACATGGATTTCCACATCCATGTTTGGCTTGAAGTTTGCTGTCCCTAGCTTGCTTCATTTCCTGGCAGTCACTAGAGGCAGAATAGAAGTTGGAAGTCAGGAAGGAATTTCCGTGTAATGACCACGTACTATGTGCCATATATATATGCACATTCTCAATCTTTACAACATCCCTGCCAAGAAGATATTCTTATTCCCACTTTACAAATCAGAAAGCTGAGACTTAGAGGTTAGGTAACTTAACCGAAGTTGCACGGCTAACGCAATGCAGATCCAAAGCTTGTGTCCATTATATTGAGTGCCCCTCAGTAAATCAAATCCATGGAAGTCCTGACCTAGTCCGGCCTGATCTGTTTGCATTTCCCCCTCTACCCAATACACTCCTTGGCCCAAGGGGTCTATGGTAGAGATGGAAACTTCAGTGAGCTTGCAACTGTATTGTTCTAACACACCTCTTCAGGGCCAGGATGAGGTAAGGCAAGCAAAGTGCTTGGCACAAAATGTAAAGAGGCACTTACTCTCAAGTTTATGTATGTACAAGACCACAAATTTGCTCATCCTAATCCCAACCCAGCCCCTCCTGTTGATTGTCCTGGGATGTGGCTGCTGGGATACTCTAGAGGAAACCACAAAGATCTTCATCGCCATGTTAACCAAAATAGGACTGGGACTGGCTTGCAGGCTGTTTGATACTACTGCCCTGTCAGTTTTTGCATGTTGCCATTTCTGGTTAGCATCTGTCCCCAAAATGATTTTCCCCCCTCCAAAACTACCTTTTTTTTCCACCAGATTTTCTCTCCAAAACTACCATGTAGCCACACAAGCCGGAAGAGAAAGAGATCACTGAGATCCTCCACCAAGGCTAGAAAATTGGTTTTAACCAATTTGCTAACTCCACTCTGTTGGAAGTGGCTGAATAGAGGAGAACTGGGGAAAGATTGGTGCACAGGGTTAGCAGGACCTGCCTCCTGCATGGGATGTGGGGAATTGCACTTGCCATTGTTGGAGCCCAGGCCAACTCTCCTCATCTTACAGATGAGGAAACTGAGGTCTTGAGAGGGGAAATGACTTCTGTGAGCTTACTTAGTTGGCCAATACTAAATTAGAGCTAGAACCCTATTTCCTACTCCTAGCGCTTTTTCCACACTGAGTCAGGGAAATGGGGTCCACCATATACATTCTTATCTTGACTGCATTGCTACCACCTCCACCACCAACACCTCAAAGGAGGCACCATCATGACTCTAGCTGTGCCCATTTTTCTCTCTGTCAAAAGCCTGTTTATGTAATTGAATACCAGCAATGCAGTACATGGCCCACCTACATCAGAATCCTCTAGAGTAATTAATTGAAAATGAAGATTCTTGGGACATCTCCTAGTTCTTCTGAGTCAGAAGGTGATTCTATCACTAGCGTTTGAGAACTGCTAATCTGGATTTGGGACTATTTATATCAGTGACTTCTTATTCAATTTGTGGGACTCTTTTTGTTTTTCTTTCCTTTGGGGCATTAAGTCAGTACTTCCATCATCATCTTATATTTCTAGTTCTCAGTCAAATTCAACAAGAAATGAAACTCACTATATTCTTCATCAGACTGTAATTTGGCCAAGATAGAAATGGGAAAAGGGAAATTTCAAAATAGGAGATATTCGATTTTCTCTCGTGGGCATGATAGAGTTATGTAGAAAGATCCCTTATCTGTGATTGGTGGGTTTCAAGTCTCTTATCAAAGACAGTGAAACACTTTTAAGATTGTTAAAGTTGTAGGCAAAATATTTCCAAATATATGTCAGTAGTCTCTTAAAATTTTTTTTTTTTTTTTTTGAGACGGAGTCTTGCTCTCTCGCCCAGGCTGGAGTGCAGTGGCATGATCTCGACTCACTGCAACCTCCACCTCCCGGGTTCAAATGACTCTCGTGCCTCAGCCTCCTGAGTAGCTGGGATTACAGATGCCTGCCACCAAGCCTGGCTAATTTTTTTGTTTATTTAGTAGAGATGGGGTTTTGCCATGTTGGCCGGGCTGGTCTCGAACTCCTGACCTCAGGTGATCCACCCACCTCGGCCTCCCAAAGTGCTGGGATTACAGGCATGAGCCACCATGCCAGGCCTCTTAAAACTTTTTCATAAGAATTTGGTTTAGTGTTTTAAGCAGAGGGTACACAATGGTAGGCATGGGCCATTTCTGTGAATATGCATGTCTGCCACACAGAGAGAGGGTTTCAGAAAATTTGAATTAGTTGCCAATATTTAAAACCAGATTTCGACAATTTAAAATATAAATGTTTATCTTCTATTTAAAAAATTTAAACTATTTTGACACTGGGCCTGTCATATACTGCCTGTTTGTGCCCTCCCGAAATTGGTACGTCGAAACACTAATCCCAATGTGATGGCATTTGGAGGTGTGGCTTTTGGGAGGTGATTGGATCAGTGCCTTTCTAAAAGGGGTCCCAGAGAGCTCTCTCATTGTTTTTCACTATGCAAAGACACAAGGAGGGGTTGGCATCTGCAGCTGGCACCAGAAACTGACCACACTGGCATCCTGATCCCAGATGTTCAGCCTCTAGAACCATGAGAGATAAATTTCTGTGGTTTATAAACCACCCAGTCTGTCTATGGTGCAGCCTGAATAGATTCAGACTGGGCCACAGCCACACAATGCAATAATCTGGTGCATAGAGGTGCTCTCTTAGACTATGGCATATTAAAGATGTTTGTAAATTATTTAACATTTATTTACTTGAGAGGTGGGGTCTAGGTATGCTCCTCTTGGATCTGGGAAGGATCAGTGACTGCTCTTATCAGTGAAATACGAGAGGCTAAGCTAGGCATACACTGGCTCATTTTCTATCTGTTGGGACACGTGTTCAGGGCAGTGAGGCACCATGTCACAAGGCCAGCTACCCTGAGACCACCATGCTGTGAGAAGACCAAGCCACATGAAGAGGCCCTAGAGGAAGAAACACCATGTGGAGAAAGACAGAAAGGTCAAGGAGCGCTAGGGTGCCAGATACACAAATGAAGAAGCCATTCGTTTTTCATCCCCATGAGGTGATGTCATAAGGATCAGAAATAAGCCACCCAGCTGAGCCCTTCAGGAATGCCTCACCCACAAAAGTGTGGACAAAGTAAAATGATTGTTTTAAGCCACAAATTTAGAATAGATAACTGAAACAAGAGAATGCCTTTCCAGTGCACTCTGTTCTGACCCCCGTTCCTTCCTCTGGCTTTACTTCAATTGTTTTACATCCTGGCTCCTATAGGAATTTGGGTCATAATCTTTATTTAAATTTCAGTCTGGAGAGCCTTGAATTATGTAAACTTTTGGAAGAGTCTCACTCTGTCGCCCAGGCTGGAGTGCAGTGACACGATCTTGGCTCACTGCAACCTCCACCTCCTGGGTTCAAGTGATTCTCCTGTCTCAGCCTCCCAAGCAGCTGGGACTATAGGCATGCACCACTACACCCAGCTAATTTTTGTATTTTTAGTGAAGACAGGGTTTTGCCATGTTGGCCAGGCTGGTTTCCAGCTCCTGGCCTCAAGTGATCCACCCGCCTTGGCCTCCCAAAGTGCTGGGATTACAGGCATGAGCCACTGCGCCTGGCAGGGAATTAAAATATTAAAAATAATAATATACATATGTACATATATGTATGAGTATATACATGACAAAATTAAGTTGTAAGGGCAAGAATGATACAGAAAGCAAATAAAATGTCTACTTGAAATACTTTACCTCCATGAGCCCCCTTACTCAAGGTAAAGAGAGCATAAGGTCAAGAATTTGTCATCCTTGGCAACTGGTTTTCTTATCTATATGAAGGCAGCTCCCATTCATCTTTGACATGGATGAGTCTATGAATAAGACAGCTCAGCTTTTGTGTTTTTCTTTTGGGTGTATATGTTTGTATCTTGTAATGTTCTAGAAATTTATTCCATGGCAATACAGCCTGTGGGGCAAATGAAATGTCTGCTTCTTTGTTGAAGCCCGTGCCTTATTCATCTTGTTCCTCCAGCTCTCAGTAAATGTTTGTTGAATAAATGAATGAACAAATGAATGTGTGTTAGTCACCGAGGGTACAAAGACAAATGAGACACGATCCCTGCCCTTGAGGAGCTCACAGTCTAGTGAACGCAGGCAGCAAATTAAATGCCGGTCATGCCTCCTGGGTAGCACATTCTTTTATTCAGAAACACCATTTCATCTGTGCTTGGTCTCTGTTCACAACCATACCCAGATGAAACTACAAGATGTGTGAAAATGCACCCTGGAGGAGCCCTGACTGGGGCAAGGGGCTGCAAACCACCTGCTCTGAGGAGACAGCCTCTCAGTGTTGAAGTGAATGCATGGGGAGGAGAAAGAGAGGACTGACCCATCGCAGCTGCAGGAACAGAGACACAATTACTCAGAATCAGCCTCAGCGACCCATCAGAAAAGCAAGAACAAAATCACTGCCGCATCATTCCATCAGGCTGTGCTTGCACAGACCGCAGAAACGCAGAGAGGCCACGTGATCAGCACCACTCCTCAAAGCTGCGGCTGCAGCCAAAAGATTTAGGACAGACACCAGAGTTTTGCTTGATTTTTTAACAGAGATGTGAGGAAGGCCCTGATTGTAATCAGCCTGCTCTCCTTCCACCTACCCTCCCCATGCATTTCGAGGAATTGTCTTTTTTCCTTCTCTAGTAGGTTTAGCAAAGTGTCAGCTTGTGCCGTTTTCTTTCTTTCTCTTTCCTTTTCTTTCTTTTCTCTTTATTTTTTAAGACAGGGTCTCACTCTGTGGCTCAGGCTGGAGTGCAGTGGCACAATCACAGCTCACTACAGCCCTCACCTCCCCAGCCTCAAGTGATCCTACTGCCTCCGACTCCCAAGTAGCTGGGACTACAGGCATGCACTACCAAGCCTGGCTAATTTTTTATTTTCTGTAGAGACAGGGTCTCCCTATGTTGCCCAGGCTGGTCTCAAACTCCTGGCTGGGCTCAAACAATCCTCACACCTCAGCCTCCCAAAATGCTGGGACTACAGGTGTGAGCCACTGTGCCTGGCCCCCTTTCTTTCTTTATGAGGTTGTTAGTGAAATAGGACAGAGGGGAAGCAAAGATCTTTGTTTAATCTTAGAGATAAGTGGCGGCTCATTCTTGATTCTCCCAGTGAGCTAGAGTATCAATGTCAATATATTGATATGATCAACATTTTACAAAGTGTTGGTTAACATTCATTTGGGTTTTGGAAGATTTCTATTTGTTTATGTTAAATAACAAAAACATGAGGTTGTCAGGAAATTATTAGGGAGGGATGCCTTTGCTGTCCTGTCAATTTCCAAGCAACAGGGCTGTGTTCTAGCCCAGGGAGGCTGAGCTATAGTTAGAAATGGCTTTCTGTGTGCAAAACAGAACTTAGTGAAATACTTAACCAGTAGTTAATTTGCTGCCTTTGCTCAATAGATTCTGAATGCCTTCAAGTAGAAATCCCAAAAGAAAAAGTAAAAGCAACAGCAATGGCAACCAAATTCCTCTTTTCCTCATAGTCTAAAAGTGTATCAGCATCTTAACATTTTGAGGAGAAAACATTATCTTTATCAGCGTTCATTTTCTTCTTTAATACATTGTTTTTTAGTCCGTTTCCACATTGGAATTCAAAAAGTAAACATAAACTCACTGTCTTGGTGATTAGGCAAAAGAATAAGAATTGATATCAAATATTATTAAAATTAAATAGCAGCTGCAGAAACTATAAATAACAAGTGGTTATTAACTTGCACATCTTATGTACTGACTGCATGCTTCATCCAATTCTAGCTGAAGAGATCCACTTTCAAAAAGGGAAGAATTTATGTCTTTGGGAAAACATAACTTACTTGCTAATCTTTGTTTCTGTCCTTTTAAGTTTCACAACCTTTCTTGTATCTGTAGAGTAGTTATACATCACGCTTAGCTGTTGAGTGTTTTCTGTGTGATCTGCTATCCTGATGATTTCAGTACATTTAAATCTAGAATCTTATGGCCTAAGATTTCTGTCTTTAGATAGGTGCTACATTGTTAAGTGAGTAAAAGCTGTACAGTAGTCTCCCCTTATCTGTAGGGGATACTGTCCAAGACCCCTGGTGGAAGCCTTAAACTGGCATCCTATGTATAGTATGCATGAATTCATTTTTGTTTCTTCACAATTTAATGGATAGAAGATTCGTTCTTACCATAGATCTTAGCAACCTCAGCATACATTTTTGTTGTTTCCTTGTTAAGTTGAGAACTTTCACTATTTCGCTTAAAGGAATCAATTTACGGCTTCTCTTTGGCATATCCTGATTGCTAGCATCACTACTCTTGAGCTTTGGATCAATTACTAAGTAAAATAAGAGTTACTTTAATAGAAACACTGCAATATCAGGACAGTCCATCTGAGAAGCAAGATGGCAACTAAGGAGGGAGTGTCTACAGTGTGGATACACGCTGAGTTTATGTCCCTCTTTGGGACAGCATGTGGGAGGGCATGAGATTTTATCATGTCCTTTAGAATGGTATGTAACTTAAAACTTATGAATCATTTATTTTTGGAATTTTTCATGTGATATTTTTAGGCTGAGGTTGACCCTAGGTAACTAAAACGGCAGAAAGTGAAAATGTGGATAAGGGGGCACTACTGTATTGCCCACCCTGAAGGACATGACTAGAAGGTGAAATAAAGCATGACAAGACAGCATGCTTGGTCTCCCTGCTTTGGAGGGGTCTGAATCAATCAATCCTTAAAACCCAGGTCATGTACAGGGACAGTGATGTGCAAAAGCAGAGCTGGCATGCGACATGGATTACTGGTTCCAAGCCAGCAATTACTAGGACCTGCTGGGTTTGCGTAATCTTGTCCCTTAATCTACAGCACTGAAATGTTCTTTCTTTTTTTTTTTATTTTTCTTTCTTTTTTTTCTTTTTTTAATTATACTTTAAGTTCTAGGGTACATGTGCACAAAGTGCAGGTTTGTTACATATGTATGCATGTGCCATGTTGGTGTGCTGCACTCATTAACTCGTAATTTACATTAGGTATATCTCCTAATGCTATCCCTCCCCCCTTCTCCCATTCCACTACAGGCTCCGGTGTGTGATGTTCCCCACCCTGTGTCCAAGTGTTCTCATTGTTCAATTCCCACCTATGAGTGAGAACATGCAGTGTTTGGTTTTCTGTCCTTGTGATAGTTTGCTCAGAATGATGTTTTCCAGCTTCATCCATGTCCCTACAAAGGACATGAACTCATCATTTTTATGGCTGCATGGTATTCCATGGTGTGTATATGCCACATTTTCTTAATCCAGTCTATCATTGATGGACATTTGAGTTGGTTGCAAGTCTTTGCTAATGTGAATAGTGCCGCAGTAATTAGAATGGCGATCATTAAAAAGCCAGGAAACAACAGGTGCTGGAGAGGATGTGGAGAAATAGGAACACTTTTACACTGTTGGTGGGACTGTAAACTAGTTCAACCACTGTGGAAGACAGTGTGGCTATTCCTCAAGGATCTAGAACTAGAAATACCACTTGAACCAGCCATCCCATTACTGGTATCTACCCAAGGGATTATAAATCATGCTGCTATAAAGATACATGCACTGAAAATTTCAAATGGAGACAATATGGGTAGAATTCCTGAAGCATAAGTCCCTTTCTTCCTGACTTCTTTAAGATAATTCTATCATGATAAAAATCTTAGACTCAAAAGAAGCTTTGAAAGGTTGTATTGTCCATGCTCCTGATTTTAGGTAAAACCATGTATGACCTATCCATAGAAGAGAGCAATTATGCTTGTTTCTAAGCTTTCGAGAAAATGATCATATTTAGCCCTCTTTGACAACGTATCCTGATGTTTAATTACCTTTTCTAGAAGGCAAATCCTGGTATTGTTTTAGAGTTAGTCAGAGCTGGGTTCAAATGTCTGTGCCGTCACTCTCATGTGACTATCATCAGATTACTGATGCCAAATCTTGCCAAATCTTAATGAACTAATTTGCAGCATGGAAGTAACATCTCCTTATATCCTGAGGTGGTTTTAAGGAGTAAAGAAAAACGTGGGCTGGGTGTGGTGCCTTATGCCTGTAATCCCAGCACTTTCAGAGTCAGAAGCAACGATTGCTTGAGCCCAGGAGTTAGAGACCAGCCTGGGCAACCCTGTCTTTACAAAAAGTACAAAACTTAGCTGGGCTGGTGGTGTGCACCTGTTGTCTCAGCTACTAGGGAGGCTGAGGTGATTGCTTGAGCCAAGCAGGTTGAGGCTGTGGTGAGCCATGATCATGCCACTGCACTCTAGCCTGGGTGACCCTGTCCCAAAACAAAATACAAGTGCAGTACCTGCCATAGAAAACGCTCTCAATGCATGTTACACCTTGTTCCTATTTTACCTAACCTGACATCTCATATTGCATTCCTAGTGCCAGGGGAAGAATGTTCAATGGCTAACCATTCCCTAGGGTGGTAGATGGCATGGCACAACTGAAAGATTCGGCACACACTTTAATGATAAACTGGCTTGCCACCCTCAGAATAGCAAGATAAAAGGGGAGAGCATTTAGTGTGTCACACCAGGTTGTGGGAGAATTAGTAGTCCCTGAAAATTCTTTGCTAGGTACAATTTGACATTGTACTCGGGACTGCGGACAAAGTAGCTTTATGTCAAGTCCCCTAAATAGTGAGGGAAGACAATTTCTTGGAAAACCAACCTCAACTACTTTGCAGTATTGGATGAGAGGGTGGGAAACATGATCCTGGTGGAAAGCTGTGAGTTACATGCACAAATGGAAGAAGAGGGAAAATCTGGATTTGTTGGGTAAGACAACAATAGCAGTCCTGGATGAGCCACATTGGGAGCATTGCACAGTAGGTAGAGGACCTTTGATGTCTTGCATATGTACTCCTAACAGATGCAAGAAGTTCCTCCTTTAGTGGTGGCTGTGCCTTCACTGGGGCTAGGACGTTTCTGGACCCACAACTGCAGTGCGATGCAAAGACCTTCAACATGACACAGGAGAACATACTTTAAAAAGAGATCTAGACTTGAAAACTGGTCTCCATGAGCACGGTAAAGTTAACTGGAACTCTCACACCACATTTTTGGGAAGTGGGACCGGCTGAGAAAATGTTAGAATAATTTTCAAATATATGAAGAGTTACAAAGAGCAATGATTGCAACTTCAAAGAAAGGGAGAGCCGAGCATGGTGGCTCATGCCCGTAATCTAGCACTTTGAGAGGCAGAGGCAGGAGGATGGCTGCAGACCAGTTCGAGACCAACCTAGGCAACATGGTGAATCCCAATCTCTGCCAAAAATACAAAAATTAGCCAGGTGTGGTGGTGCATGACAGTAGCCCCAGCTATTCTGGAGGCTGAGGTAGGAGGATCGCTTGAGCCTGGGAGGTTGAGGCTTCAGTGAGCCATGATCACTCCACTGCACTCCAGCCTGGGTAACAGAATGAGACCCTGTCTCAAAAACAAAATAGAAAGGGAGATTCCAAATGATGCTCAAATTATGGGAGATGTGATTCCAATTTGATTTGAGAAGAACTTCCTGCCAATAAGAGTTATTTATTAAAAATAAAGAGGTGGGTAAGGGAGGAGAGGGGGAAGGGGAAGAAGAAATTGTGATGAATTTCCTACATATCTTAGATACAAAGGCAGGCATCTCTTTACTATAAAATGAGCATAGTCATTCCTGAATATCAAAGAGCTGGGTTTTATCCTTCCATCATTGTTTCATGCACCAAAGAGATATCGTGTACATAACTTATGCCAGGTACGGTGTTGAGGTCCAGCATGATAGGAATGACAGACACAGGCCAGGCACCCCAAGAGCTCACCGACTGGTGCCAGATGCTCAGTAACTGGTTGTTGAATAAATATGTAAATAGAGATGTGTAAACAGATAAATTAGAGTACAATGACATAAGTATTAATAGCTTCTTCCATAGTACTTTGTTTATATTTCTAACTGTGGGAGTGCTTTGCAGAAGATGTGCTGTTTGGGCTGCATCTTGAAAGAAGATTATTGGTTTGCAGGATGGGCACTGAAGGGGTGAGACACCCCCCCCCACATACACACACACAGACACAGACATACCCCTGCCCCCCCGCCAATGTGCGCGCACACGCGTATGCACACACACACACCCCCGCCAATGCCCACACACACACAGACACACACACACAGACATACCCCCCCGCCAAGGCACACACACACACAGACACAGACATACCCCCCCCCCCCGCCAACGCGCATACACACACACCAGAGGCATGGTGCCTGGGCTATTGGGTCACTGAGTACAGTGTGATTGGATTACAGGTTATACCGTAAAGGTTGAGAAGGTCAGTGATCAAAGAGGAGGTTAGAGGAGAATGGAGTACATAAATCCTGGTCCTTTAAAGTATCTCTTGAGCTCCTAGTGACTAACACTTTACTATAAGTCAAGTCCTTCTGTACTGAATACTCCCTTGATCTGTCCTGAAAATGGGACACTCCGTCTTGGCCCTAACTTGTAAATTTAAAAAAAAAAAACAAAAGAATCGGCCGGGCGCGGTGGCTCACGCCTGTAATCCCAGCACTTTGGGAGGTCGTGGCGGGCGGATCACGAGGTCAGGAGATAAAGACCATCCTGGCTAACACAGTGAAACCCCATCTCAACTAAAAAAATACAAAAAATTAGCCAGGCGCGGTGGTGGGCGCCTGTAGTCCCAGCTACTCGGGAGGCTGAGGCAGGAAAATGGCGTGAACCCGGGAGGCGGAGCTTGCAGTGAGCCAAGATAGCGCCACTGCACTCCAGCCTGGGCAAAAGAGCGAGATTCTGTCTCAAAAAAAAAAAATAAAATAAAAATAAAAAAAAACAAAAGAATCATAACTTATTCTAACAGATAGGTGTGAGTGAGGAAATTCTTCAACTAGGGAATATTTTAACATCAACATCAGCTATTTGTGAACATCCCTTCTTTTTCAGAAGTGATGCACTTGGGATCATGATACTGAAAGCTGAGCAAGCCTGGGCATTGGCTTCTACCCAGAGAGTGGTGGAACTTGGTGTAGGAGGTAGACGAGAAGGGTTTTTCAATGAGGTTGGAGCCCCATAACACAGCAAACTTGTCACTGAGCCCCTGTCAACTTATTTTGTTGCATAAAAATCTCAACTGTGCACAGAGAGGAGGTGACTGTTGGAAATTAGAAGTACAGGGAACAAGCCTCTGGCAGACACTGGCTTTTAGAACTTAGGGTCTCTCCCACCAGGAAAAGATGTGAGTGAGGGAAGGAGAGGCTGGGAGCTGGAGTAAATCAACTCAGAAAAGCCTTCCCTGCGATAACTCTGTGTGAGTACCTTCTATTTTTCAGGCACCGTGCTAATGCTGGAAGGCAAATACCACACATTCCCTGCCCGCAAGAATCCCATATTTTCCTCATGAGACAGACATTTCCTTGGGGAGACAAATTACTAAGCATGAGATAAATACGAGGTCACTAGAAGGGCCCCTAACTTCCCTTAAAAGGGAGAGGTTCGGAGGTCAAGAAGCAGGGGACTCCAGAACTGAGACTTAACAAGGGAAAGCATGCCAGAGATGGTGGTGAGATTCAAGAAATGGAATTGTTTGGTATGGCTGGAGTTTGTGGTTTGTGATGGGGCAAGTATGAGGGCTAAGACCGAAGTAGAGAGAAAAGCAGAAAAGCGTATGTTACTCCGGTATTGGAATGTCAACAGTAAACCGTCACAGCCCTGCAAGGGATGACGCTGTGGCAGAGCACTCAGTGTCATGCGGCTTCATGCGGCTGTGAGCCGAGGTCCCATGCCCTCTGCATGCACACGCAGGCCATCATCCCAGGGCTTCTTCCTATCACTGCAATGCTTATGCTGAAAAAAGCAGGGACGAGCACAATTGTAAAGAGTAATCAGTGTTGTGACTAAATAAACGAACAACACCTGCGCATCCTGTTTTGGGAAATGAGTCAAATTAGTGAAACAAGTTGAATAATCACTGCCAATGCCAATCTCAGCCACTGCAGCGACTCTGGTCATTTCTAGTTTTAATGAGTGGCTTTGTGATCAGTGTTCATTCATATGAGTGAAGGAGAATTTTAGGTTTATGTTTTATTTTCAGTCACACATGTAATACGTCATCATTGTCATGGAATTAAATAGTTTTGCAAAAATAAAAAACCTAAAGTTACTCTAAACGTAGAAACGACTGTTAATATTTTGGTGTTATACACTTCCAGGCTTTCAGGAGTACATATATTTACAAAAGCTATTATTTCTTCTCTTAGTTTACATTTGACTTTTTAAGTTTTTTCCCTTTGTCCCCCTTTTTTTTGAAGGGGGAGCTAGTTTTGCTATATGGCCTGAGTTTTTCTTTGATTCCTTTCCCCCACCCCACCTAGGGGATTTGGAAGGTGTGGTACCTGTCTTAAGTTCCTCTGATAGTTACTATCAGATGTTTAAGTAATATTAATGCATGTTTAAAATCTATGTTCTAAACCTCAGGTTTCCCCAATTATGAATAGTGAGGACAAACAATCCATTGATTCACCCCTGTGAATAAGAAATTATCATACTTTCTTCCTCCAGCTTCCCACACATACCACCGCAACCTCCCAGTTTTTGTTATTCTAGTTTAAGATTGTTGTCCCAGTCTAGACTAATTGAATTATTGATTCTCACATGTATGGACCTCTTGTTTCAAGATTAATATTTACATTCTTCTTAGAAATTGTTATTTTAAAATGTTTATGTTCCTCCATTTCCACACTCTTGGTTAATCTCAGTTATCATGGAGGATATCAGCACTCTAGAGCCTTTCCCTGGCTGAAAATATCTTCTTGCTGCCTTCACTTACTATGGACAGCTTGGGCCAATAGAAGAATTTAGGCATCATAAAATCACCATTCTCCCTGAAAACCACGTAGACAAATGTCATTGGTATCTTGTTTTCCAGGGGCTCTATTTCTTTGTCCAAGATTTTGAGAAGTGTCTTTTTCTTAGAGTTAATATTCAGTAGATCCAAGTGTTTTTCTATTTTCAGTAAGTCTATAGTAAAAGCCTTTTAAACTGGAGATTATTTTTATTTAAGGGAAATTTTCTTCCATACAAATTTTTGAAATGGTTTCTGTTGCCTGGGTTCTAATTACTTCCTCATCTGCTTCCCCTTGTGCATCTGCTGTGTATACTAAGTCCATGTTCTTAGTCCATCTTTTTTCCTTTAATCACTTTCACTTGCCTTTTTCCTCCCTCTGAACTCGGGTGACTGTCTCAAGTTTGTGCTGACCTTTTGAGTTACTAAACCAGATTGATTTTCAGCATCATCTCAGGATATTTTTGCAAATACAGATTTCTTAGCCTGACCCAAGATCCACTGAATCAAAATTTCCTACATTTGACCCTAGGAATGTATATTTTATGCATCTTTCCCTACCTTTATATTTCTTTTTTTTTCTATTTTTATAGAGTTGGCAGGTACACGTGCAGATTTCTTACGCCCATGTGTTGTGTAGTGGTGGAGTCAGGGCTTTTAGTATACTTGTCCCCCAAATAGTGAACATTGTACCCAATAGGTAATTTTTCAACTCTCCCCTTCATATCTCTCATGATCATGTCGCTTGGGAACCACTGTCCGTCCCACTTTTCTAGTTTAGTCTGTTTCATTAAGGGATGATTCTCCTCTTTACTGCTTTTCATTCAGTTTTAAATTCTGCAATGGAATTATTTGCTTACTTACATTCCTTTTATAAGATACCTTTTTATCTCAATCTGTTGCCTCATTACCTGTCTTTCAGCAAGTTTGTGGTTTGAATAATTACTTTAAGGATACATTAAACTTTTGTATTTCTCTTGTGATCAATCTCTTCCAAAGTATATGATTCTTTAGTCTTTCGTATGTTATGTTTATTTCCTCCTTTTGTGTTGAGGAACTTTCTTCATTCCATGTTTGGGACCTACTTTATAACTCACTCTTCAGTGGTATCTTAGGTGACTTCTCTGCATTCCCAGGCACTTTTAAGCTGTGATTTGCATGATGTGTATTCACATAATAAGTTTTGTCATTCAGCCACCCAAGGAACATGGAGAAGAGCCAAGTTTGTGAGCAGCCCCAGCAGTAGAACTTTGCCTTCACGTTTTTCTACATATCTAGGAACTCTTGCATCAGGGCCTGTGTCTCCATATCTTCTGTATACTTAACCCAATGTAGCTACGTCTTGTGTCTTACGTGAAATGTCTACCCATGCAAATTAGCGAAAACTTGCATGAGTTGGGATGATATCCTGTCTAGTTCCAGAATGGTTCTTCTTCCTCCTACAAACTGCCCTTACCCCTCCATCTCAGCCCTCATTAATATTCTTAATATGAGAGAAGTTCTTAATATGAACCTCTCCTATAGATGTTGGAGGAAGTTCACAAAAAAAGTCAAGTAATAGCCAAAACTATACATAAAACCTATCATTCATCTGCAATTATGATGACATAAATTGTGCTATATCTGTGCAATGGAATATAAACCCTAATTAGCCACATGAATCAATATGAATAAATGTGAAAAAGAAAGTTGAGCAAAAGAGTCAAATAATGGAAAACATGCAGCAATGACCCATTCAGATGAATTTCACAAACAGAAAAAGCTACGCAGTACATTGTTTACACTAGAGATATATACATAGGTGGTAGAAGTGTTTTTTGTTTTCAAGTGGATAATGAACACAAGTACAGCACAGTGATAATCGTAGGTGGGGAGTGAAGGGCGGGGATCAGGGAGATGCACTCCAGACCTTTGAAGATGCTACTGATGTTCTACTTCTGAAGGTCAGGAGCTAATGGACAGGTGTTTGTTTTCTTGCAACTTTTCATAGTAATACTAATTTTTAAAATGATTTTTAAGTTTTGATATAACTTAATTTCATTTATAATAATTTTAATCACAATAATTTTAATAACTCCTTTATATATGATGATTTATAATACAAAAAACCTAAAAGGAAAAATAAACCATGTAAGAGAAAAATTTGCTAAAGCTGGCCACTCACTGTTCCTTCTGTGGGCCATTCCACTGTGGCCTTAGATGACCTTATGTCCAAAACAGGGAAGGAGTTTCTGCAGAGTACCATGTTCCTTCCACTCATCTATGTTGCCCAACTTCCTAATTTAGTGATTTTTTTTTTGTTTACTTTTCCAAAATTTCTTCCACTTAATCTTTAGCAAACAAATGTGCTGCACTCTTAGGAGGTGACGTACGTGTTTTTCCTCAATTCGAGGCTGTTTACGTGGCATCTGATGCAGATTTCTAGATGCTTATAAAATGCCTTTGTTGAGGAACCTACTTTAGCACTGAGGAGAAGCTTTTTCTTATTCCTCCTCCTCTTTGGATTACTGAAGGGAGGAAGATGGGATGCTTGCTTTCATGTGAGACCTTATCTTAGAAACAAAAAACATAGCTAGTGTTACACATAGGACGATATGACCAGTGATATGACTATGAACAAGGAAGAGCATCATTTCAAGCAGCACCGAAGTTGAAGACACCTTCAGCCATTCAGCATATTATTTGTTGAGTACCTCCTATGTTCTGGGCCAGGTTATTGTCACACTTAAAATATAGGATAGAACATGGGCATTAAAGAAAGGATTGCACAAATAATTATTAAATAACAGTTGTGAATAAATTGCTTTATAATTGTACATAAGGGGGGAACCTAGATTACTGGGTTATGGAAAGGATTTATTAATGAAGTTGACAATAATCTGAAACACAATTGAAAAACCAGGAAAGCAGAGAAGCAAGGAGAATAGCAACGTAATAGAGGGCACAGCCTGTAGGAAGAGCCCAGAGACTAGAAATAAGTTGGTATGAAGAAACTAGCAGAAGCACATAGTAAGGAAGACCCAAGATGGGAAGCAATAAAACCTGGAACATCTCATAAAGCTACAATCAGGATTTTGGTCTCAGCCTAAAAGTAAGGGCAAGTTTCTGTGGGGTTTAAAGAAGGGAGGAGGCATGGTCGTGTCTATTGGTTGTCTACTGAAAGAGGTGAAGAGAGCAGACCATGTTATTCCTGAGCCAAGATATAATCAGGAATTACTGACATATATGAACTATTTGTTATATTATTATATATTTGCTTATAAATATATAGTATCTATAATAAGACTCTTTAAACAGGTGAAAATATGTCACCCACAGTCTGCTTTTTGAAGATCGAAAACAGATCTGGCAAACCCTAAAAGCAATCCCTGGCACTCACAACTTTTCAAGCTCAAGATTTCTCTTCTGAATGGGAGATGTCGGACCTTGGTGCAAGCCCCATCAATCAGTCCATCTTTGCCAGTCAGACTTGCCCGCCCTCCTGCCAATAAACGGTTGGGGCCTTCAACCCTGAATACTACTTAAGATCTTCAAAGGGCCACAGATATGTACCATATGGCAAAATAATGGGTCTTTATTTTAAATCAACATTTTATTATTAGAGAGCCTTGTTCGATGATTTTGAAAGGACCCATTTAGAAGTTATTTTTAAGTAACAGAGAATTAATTTCAATGAAACTTCACTTGATTTCCCATCATCTTTCCCCTCTTCCTCGACATTTATCCATTGTTCTTCCATATACTGGGAGACTGCTGATTATTCTCCAGAACAATCCCATGTGGAGTAACTAATGGTTTAATTGACACCTGTTTATAGGGTATCTATGGCATGGGGATACTATGTCTTATGCTTTGGATGTGAATGACAAAGACAGATGAGTCAGATTTTCTGCTTTCAAGAGACTTCAAGCCTCGGAAGAGGAGATCAGAGCATCCCAAAACACTGTGATGAAGGGCTACAGAGATGGAGGACACATTTTGGATTTTCAGAAGCAAGAAAGAAGCCAGGAGCACTTTCAATTATTTGGATCTCTGTCAGTAGGAATTATTTTTTCAGGAGGTCGTTTAAAAAAACACACACACAGAAACAAAAAGCTGCAAGCCCATGCTCCTGAAAAATCAATCACATTAGAATTCTGGGCGGTCCATTCTTGTATTCCCTATGTAATTCCCTCACTGAGTCCATCTTTTTGAACAAATCTCTGAAGTAGTAGTGCATCTGTGGGGGATCACTCATGTGCATGTCAGCAGGCCACTGCATGGTTACTTTACAGAAGGGACCAAAATAGCTATTTTCTAGTTGCTTTCATCGTTGACTTGCTTCACTGTAAATGGGATATAAAGCTGGCTATGTTAAGCTAATTATGCGTACGCATTTATATTCTGCTGCTAAATGGAATCATGTGGAAGGCATCCCCCTGCCCCAAAAGAATGGAACATGTAACCATAATAAACATTTTTTAATTAGATGAAGCACCTTGCTGCCTTTTATGGAGAATGACTTATTAGGCCAGTTTTGCACCCCATTGCCATAAAGTATCTGACTAACCAGGAAAACATATGTGGGTCCTGCAGGATTAAATTATGTTTGATACTCAGGATAAAGCCCCAGATACCTTAAAGTAACAACTCCTTAGTTGGGGGGCTAGAGGGAGGATGGTGATCTCTACTAAGCATCAATTCGTATACAGATTGATAAATTTTTGAATTCCTCACAGATACACATTCCTAAATAAGCTGAAATGGCTCTCTTTCCCTGTTCTTGGTACTTGTCATCTTCCTGGAAATCTAAAGCAATGTAAGTCACTCAGTCATCAGAGCAGACATATAGTATAACCCAGGATATACTTTGGGTGTAAAAATAGATAATCTTCCCCAAGCCTTCCCCTAACTTAGGACCCTGAGTTTTTGGCTTCTTTTAGGAGGTGACATTTCACTACTTTCCCCTAAGTCATGGTAATTTTATGTCAATCCTGGTCCTGGAACCGTTGCTCCCGAGTTCCTTATGAGAAAACTTAGTTGTCATTTGCATTTTAGATCCCTGCAATGGATTGGCAGGCATTAGAGAGTTAATCCATCCTCTAGCGATAATTCATAAATATATACATATATGCATCCAATTCAACCGTGGAGCAGGGCGCTATTATTAAGAAATTGAAGCACCAGGTGTGATTAAGTAAGATCACACATTTCATTCTGTCTTTAATTTCACATCATTCTTCAGCAGCTGAATCCATGGGCTCCCGGCGTGAAGTCAGTCAGTACCATGCATTTTTAGTATGCTCAGTAGAGCGCTGGCAAAATGTTTCCAAAGTAAGCCACCCTGCTGGGCTGTTGTGAGTCAAATCTGGTTTTTGCCTCCAAACTATTCAATATTGCTAGACCTGGTTTATTAATCCATTCATCTCCCTAGAGAGTAAGACTTCTGGTACTTTTACATCATTGATGTTCAATTTCAGCTAAAAATACTTTCAAAAATAGGACTACAATCAAGGATAAAGAAACAATTAGGTTGCCAGGGGCCTGGTGTTGGGAGCTATGGGTAGACGCTGGTCAAAGGGCACATGCTTTCAGTCATGATAAGATCTGGAGACCAAATGCACAGCATCGTAACTATAGTTAATAATACTGCATGGCGAGGCCGGGCGCGGTGGCTCACGCTTGTAATCCCAGCACTTTGGGAGGCCAAGGCGGGCGAATCATGAGGTCAGGAGATCGAGACCACGGCAAAACCCCGTCTCTACTAAAAATACAAAAAAAAAAAAAAAAAAAATTAGCCGGGCGTGGTGGCGGGCGCCTGTAGTCCCAGCTACTCGGAGAGGCTGAGGCAGGAGAATGGCATGAACCCGGGAGGCGGAGCTTGCAGTGAGCCGAGATTGCGCCACTGCACTCCAGCCTGGGCGACAGAGCGAGACTCCGTCTCAAAATAAATAAATAAATAAACAAATAATACTGCATGGCGTACTTGAAATTTGCTAAGAGAGATCTTAAGTGTTCTTACCACACACATAAAAAAGATAACTGTGTGAGTTGATAGATATGCTAATTAATTTGATTGTGGTAAGCATTTTACAAGGTACACATATGTCAAAATATCACATTTTATACCTTAAATATATTTCATTTTTACTTGTCAATTATACCTCAATAAACCCAGGGGAGCAAAGAAATAATTAGGAGAAGTCTTCACAGCTTCCCTCTCACTCTGTCCGCTCGTTTCTTCCTTAGTTCTCCTTCCACCCCAACTCTGCTTCTAGGATTAGGAGTTAGAAATGGCATTAATACTTTTCCTTTGCAAGCATGTCCCAAGAAGCTACATTTGTGGCATTCCTGATGCTATTTAAAAAATGAAATTAGGGTAAGGAGGCAATTCTCAAATTAGGGTTCCATTGCCACATCTCTGCTGTTTAGCAGCAAATAGGTTGGGCTCCTGAGACTAAAGCAGCATCCCTGTGTTGAAAAGCAGGCAGTGGTCACATACACACCCAGCATACCAATAAGCACCAGCACAGATGCAGGCTCTGGAGAGAGAAGAGTAGCCATCCCTTCCCAGCCATGTTTGCCCTTCCTTTGCAATAAGAGGCAAATCCCTATGACCAGTTGTGAGTCAACTACATAGCATGGTGTAGGTTAATTCATTCCACAAATACAGATTGAATAGCCATGTGCCAGGTACTGTTCTAGGCAGCACTGAACATGCATGATCACTACTCTAATGAAGCTTATCGCTGTCTACGACACGACCTCCGCTTACTGCACCATTCTCATCTTCTCCCCCAGTGGACTCTGTTAACATCAGGCATATAGAATCACTTGTGGTCCCATGAACACCATGCTCTTTCCTGCTTCTGTTTACTTTGGCCCATGCAACTGGGCAACCTCCCTTCTACCCGTTTGTCTGTCTAACTTCAATTCAAATGTCAGGTCTCACTTCCTCCACATGCCTTCCCTGGGCTTACTCCTACTTTAAGTTCACAGCAATATCTTCTTGTTTTTCATCCCTACTATAACCTTTCCAAGGGTAGGCATGGTGTCTTATTCATTATAGTTCACCTTCTGTTTGAGATGTAGTGGGTACTCAATAAATATTTGTTGAATTAATTATTAAATTCATTTATATCCTTGAATACAGTCCACATGCACTCGTTTGCCCTCCAGGTAATCCTTGTAAGACCCACAAGATAGCTCTTAAATAGAAAGCAGAAGAATTGTGACATTTATAATCTTGATCACCTAAATTGTAGTCAGAATTAACAACTCTATGTACTTTCTTATGAAAATCACCTTCCCTTCCTGGTATGCTTTTTAATAAGAATGGAACCCCTTGGCAAAATTAAATTGGAACTGTTAGAAATATTAGGTGGTTCTTTGTTGAAATCTCTTCTGGAGAATTATTAAGCCTGTGCCTTCCTTACCGAATACAGATTAAAATGTATTTTAAAATAATAATAAGAAGAAACAGACTTATAACTATTAAAAATAGACATGCACATAGATAAAAGTTAGAAGGAATGGGCAAAAATGAATGAGTTTTCTTTGGGTAGTGGGATTAAGGGTACATTTTCCTTTTGTCAAAATGTTCTTTAGTATTTTGTAATTTTTAAGGGAAAAGTATTAAAAAGAAAACAATAATTTTCTTGAAAGAAACCTGTATGTATAGGAGGTTTTTATTTTACTCATATGAGTCCAAGTGAATTAAAGGTTTCCCCTGTGCAAACAAATATTGCCAGTGATGCTGTGTTGTACAGATTTTTTTTTTTTTTGAGACAGGATCTCGCTACTATTACCCTCATTTTACAGGGAAGGAAAGAGAGGCATAAAGAAGACAGGGTCTCACTCTTGTCGCCCAGGCTGGAGTGCAGTGGCGTGATCTCAGCTTACTGCAACCTCCGCCTCCCAGGTTCAAGTGATCCTCCTACCTCAGCCTCTTGAGTAGCTGGGACTGCAGTGTGTGCCACCACACCCAGCTAATTTTTATAATTTTTTTTAGTAGAGATGGAGTTTTGCTATGTTGCCCAGGCTCATTTCAAACTCCTGGCATCAAGCAATCCAGCCAACTCGGCCTCCCAAAGTGCTGGGATTACAGGAATCAGCCACTATGTTCAGTATAGATTTTTTTAAATCTGAGGACTTTTTTCAGCAAGATATCCATGCATTCATTCAACAGTTATTAAACATCCTATGTCAGACATTCTACTAGACACTTGTTTTCTCTGTATTAATAATATGATGACAAATGCATGCAGCACTTGTCACCTCCCAAAACTGTTCATTCCCATACATTAGATCTATCTCTTACAATTTATAATATAAATAGGGCATATGTATTTGTTAAACAAACACTAGCTGCTATAACAAATATATTCCAAAAAGTTAATGATTTAGTTCTTTCTCGTTTAACAGTCCTAATCAAAGGCTGCAGATCAGTGGGTGACACTGTTCTACACAGCCATTTAGGACTCCAGTCTGACAGCAGCTCTACCATCTCTAATGTGCCATTTCTGAGATTGCTCCAGTCCTTGCCGTTCCAGCCTGACTAAAGGGCCTTGAACAAGTAAACACAGGTTACAAACATCACTTGGGTTTACATTGTGTTGGCAAGACCAGAATCCCACCTGCCTCAAGGGAAGTTTCGAATTATGGTCTTGTCTTATGAAGGAAAGAATGGATTTTGGTGAATAGCTAGCAGTCTCTGCCACAACAAATATTTTTAAATTTTTTTTAAATTTAAAAAATGATGAAGATGTAAGATGAAAAACCTAAGGCTCAGAGAGGTTGACTTCATAAAATCACCCAGCTAAACATGAACAGTTAAACAAGAACTGGAAGTGTGGCTCCTGAATGCTAGAGCAATGTCTCTTCTATCACTTGGATAGTAAAATACTGGCTTGGTGGAAACTTTACACAGGGATACCATGTGTACTGCCTACATGAATGTGAACTGTTATACCACAGCCCAGGATTTTATATTCAGGTCTAGCTTTACTTGGTTCAGCCTAGGACAGAGAGAAGGGTCTTTTTAGTACATGAAGAAAAGCTAAATGCTATCTTGTAAATATTTTAATGTAAGCAATGTGTTTGGCTTTCCACCAGCTCCAGAACATGACTGAGAACAGACTAATGAAACCCATACCCACGTCAGAAGCTGATGCACTGCCCACAGGCATGTAGACAGGGATCTCCCTTATAACTTCAGTTGCTCCCTATTCAATGGTTCATTTAATGAATATTTATGAAGAGCTTATTATGTGGTGGGCATGCAGCAACAGAGGGGACCCAGACAGACACAGGCCCCATCACTATGGAGCCCACTACAGACAGAAGAACTAATAAAATGATCACAAATTGTGACAAAGAATGCTGAGACAGAGAGTAATTGTGGGAGGCCTATTTCAGAGACACCTTGGAGAAGGCATTTCTGAGGAGGGGGTGTTTAAGCTGAGTCCCAAAGAGTGGAGGAGAGAGTAATTGTGGGAGGCCTATTTTAGAGACACCTCTGAGAAGGCATTTCTGAGGAGGGGGTTTTTAAGCTGAGTCCCAAAGGGTGGAGGAGTCAGTCAGGTGAACAGGAGGGAGAATCTTTCAGATTGAAAGACAATTTGAATGGCAGCTCTGGGGGAAGAAAAATGTGGCCCATTGAGGAACTGAAGGCATTCTGTGTGGCCAAGGGTATTGAGTGAGTAGAAAGTGTTCAAGATAATAATAACTAAAGTATTTAAACCTCACAATCACCTATGAGAGGGCTTATTATTATTATCCTCATTTTACAGAGAAGGAAACTGAGGCATAAGGAAATTAAATGGTTAAATATCTTGCCTAATGTCGCATAGCTCATAAATAGGAAGGCAAGGATTTAAACCCAAGGAGTGTAGCTCCAAAGTTTACCCCTCCACACTGCATTATGCTGTCATACTGCCGTAGGAAGACTCAAAACCTTCCACTATCCACGAACAACTTTTCTCTTTCTTTTGAGACAGAGTCAAACTCTGTTGCCCATTCTAGAGTGCAGTAGTGCGATCTCGACTCAATGCAACTTCCATCTCCCAGGTTCAAGCAATTCTCATGCCTCAGCCTCACGAGTGGCTGGGATTACAGGCATGTGCCACCATGTCCCTCTAATTTTTGTATTTTTAGTAGAGATGGGGTTTCACCATATTGGCCAGACTGGTCTTGAACTCCTGACCTCAAGTGATCCGCCCACCTCAGCTTCCCAAAGCGCCGAGATTACAGGCGTGAGCTACTGTGCCAGGCCTACTTTTCTCTCAAAAAACAAAACAAAACAAAACAAAACAAAACAAAACAAAACACCTCTTTTCCCTTAGCAAGGGATTCTTAACCTGAGATCCCTGGATCCATTCCTTTCTCAAGGAACCATGGAAAGAATTCAGGAGGGCTGTTGAATTGTAGATGATATATATTGTAATATATATCAGATGATATATATTGTAATATATATCATCTATATTATATATATTATATGTATTCATCAACTTCTTGCTGGAATTCAACTCTTTATTATAAATGTAGGGTACAAAACTCAATATTCTTAGCAATACATGTGACTTTGTCATCAGGTCACAGGTGATTTTTTTATCACATAAAGGTTGCTGAAGATATCTAGAAATATCATTTGTTTGCACTCATCACTACTTCCAAATATGGTATTATTTCTGCCAATAACTAATGCATTGACAAAGACACACATGCATTGTTCTGTTATAGATTTTATATATATATATTTTTTTTTATTATACTTTAAGTTCTAGGGTACATGTGCACAACATACAGGCTTGTTACATATGTATACATGTGCCATGTTGGTGTGTGCACCCATTCACTCGTTATTTACATTAGGTATATCTCCTAATACTATCCTTCCCCACTCCCCCCACCCCACAACAGGCCCCAGTGTGTGATGTTCCCCTTCCTGTGTCCAAGTGTTCTCATTGTTCAATTCCCATCTCTGAGTGAGAACATGCGGTGTTTGGGTTTTTTTTTTTTAAACTATTTTGGTCAATGATTTTTCAATATAACGAGTTGATTTTTCTAATTTTCTGTTTTCCTTTTTGCATTTAAAAACATTCTTGAAAGAAACAAAAAAAGAAAATAAAAACATTCTCGAAAAGAGACCCAGAAGGTTCAACAGACTGCCACTGGAGTTCATGGCACAAGAAAACATTAGGATCCCTTCCCTTAACCCTTTCTATATTTAAGCTTTTGCCCTTCTTTCTCACAAACCTAGATTTCTAGAGTCGTCCATGTGAATTGCCTGTACTCTGTCACGTCTCATTTGTTCCATAGTCTGCTGTTTTTGGACTTTCACTCCCAACTTCTTTTCACAAGATAGCCATTCTAATATCACTGTAGTCCTCTGAAGTTAAATCAGTACTGTTCAGTATTTCCTTTCCATGACATCCGTAGAATTTTGCCACAATTGATCACTTTTTTTCTTCAAGGGGCTCTCTTGCTTCAGCTTCCGGGAATTCACTCTTTTCTTTTCCTTACCTACTCTGCAGTTTCTTTACAGGCTCCTCCACTAATGTCTCTTTTAAATGATCCAGTGTTCTCCTTGGTAAACCACACCTACTCCTAAGACATCAAGTGCACCAGTATGCTGATGATTCTAACTCTAGCGAGTTCTGAGCTTCCTTCCTGAATGCCAAGCTGTCCAATGAAGATTTTCACCTTTCTATCCCAGAGGCATCAAAGTTGAACTTACTTATTATCTCAACCACCAAAGCTGCTCTTTTCTCCTGCATCTATCTTTTGATTATTACCATCAGCCTCTTCCTGATCACTCAGGATTACCCTCAGTTGCTCCCTCTTTCTCACCCCTACTTCTGCTGAACACATAGCTCTTACTGGTCTGCATCATGGAGGAAGGGAGTCTGATCTGGCCTGAGAATGATGTGTAAGCCCTGGGAGAGAAGCAAGTATTCTAAGTATAAGGGTTGGAGCATAATATCAATTTATAACCCCTTGAATTTGCTCTGTAGTTTTAATTATCTGGGCCACAACTTCTGCTAGGAATTTGATAGCTCGGTTATGAATGAGAATTCAAATGTTAGTGGTTTCTTGTCCTTCTCAGAGTGGAGCATGTTGAAAAACAAGTCACCTTCTTCTGCCAGTGTCACACAGAACTCCTTCCCTTGCTGACTAGGAGTTTCTGACCTTTTCATGATTGGAATAGGAGGGAAAGTGGGTCAGGAAGGGAGGGAAGTGGGTCAGGAAAGTTCTTACTTGATGAATACTGTCATAAGCTGACCCTTGCTCCTGAGGGCTGGCAACTGTTTGCTCTTTGATGGTTTCTTTAGACACTGCCACCATCCCACCACCCCCATTACTGGAGGTGACTCACCTATGGCAAATGCATCTGTGCCTTTGTACAAGTTTACGTTTCTGGAATACTCATGGTAGATATTTATGAACTATACTTTATGGTTTATACTCATAGTATTCCAGCAATGCTCCAGCTTTATGGCTGAGGTGTGTTTGTACTTCCAAGGAGCCTCCCTGGATAACCCTTCATTTCTCCATACTAACTTTCTCATGCTAGATGGTCCAGCTCTTTTTTTTTATTATTATACTTTAGGTTTTAGGGTACATGTGCACAATGTGCAGGTTTGTTACATGTGTATCCATGTGCCGTGTTGGTTTGCTGCACCCATTAACTCGTCATTTAGCATTAGGTATATCTCCTAATGCTGTCCCGCCCCACTCCCCCCACCCCACAACAGTCCCCGGAGTGTGATGTTCCCCTTCCTGTGTCCATGAGTTCTCATTGTTCAATTCCCACCTATGAGTGAGAACATGCGGTGTTTGGTTTTTTGTCCTTGTGATAGTTTACTGAGAATATTGCTTTCCAGTTTCATCCATGTCCCTACAAAGGACATGAACTCATCATTTTTTATGGCTGCATAGTATTCCATGGTGTATATGTGCCACATTTTCTTAATCCAGTCTATTGTTGTTGGACATTTGGGTTGGTTCCAAGTCTTTGCTGTTGTGAATAGTGCCACAATAAACATACGTGTGCATGTGTCTTTATAGCAGCATGATTCATAGTCCTTTGGGTGTATACCCAGTAATGGGATGGCTAGGTCAAATGGTATTTCTAGTTCTAGATCCCTGAGGAATCGCCAACTGACTTCTACAGTGGTTGAACTAGTTTACAGTCCCACCAACAGTGTAAAAGTGTTCCTATTTCTCCACATCCTCTCCAGCACCTGTTGTTTCCTGACTTTTTAATGATGGCCATTCTAACTGGTGTGAGATGGTATCTCATTGTGGTTTTAATTTGCATTTCTCTGATGGCCAGTGATGATGAGCATTTTTTCATGTGTTTTTTGGCTGCGTAAATGTTTTCTTTTGAGAAGTGTCTGTTCATGTCCTTTGCCCACTTTTTGATAGGGTTGTTTGTTTTTTTCTTGTAAATTTGTTTGAGTTCATTGTAGATTCTGGATATTAGCCCTTTGTCAGATGAGTAGGTTGCAAAAATTTTCTCCCATTTTGTAGGTTGCCTGTTCACTCTGATGGTAGTTTCTTTTGCTGTGCAGAAGCTCTTTAGTTTAATTAGATCCCATTTGTCAATTTTGGCTTTTGTTGCCATTGCTTTTGGTGTTTTAGACATGAAGTCCTTGCCCATGCCTATGTCCTGAATGGTATTGCCTAGGTTTTCTTCTAGGGTTTTTATGGTTTTAGGTCTAACATGTAAGTCTTTAATCCATCTTGAATTAATTTTTGTATGAGGTGTAAGGAAGGGATCCAGTTTCAGCTTTCTACATATGGCTAGCCAGTTTTCCCAGCACCATTTATTAAATAGGGAATCCTTTCCCCATTGCTTGTTTTTGTCAGGTTTGTCAAAGATCAGATAGTTGTAGATATGCGGCAATATTTCTGAGGGCTCTGTTCTGTTCCATTGAACTATGTCTCTGTTGTGGTACCAGTGGCATGTTGTTTAGGTTACTGTAGCCTTGTAGTATAGTTTGAAGTCAGGTAGCGTGATGCCTCCAGCTTTGTTCTTTTTGCTTAGGATTGACTTGGTGATGCGGGCTCTTTTTTGGTTCCATATGAACTTTAAAGTAGATTTTCCAATTCTGTGAAGAAAGTCATTGGTAGCTTGATGGGGATGGCATTGAATCTATAAATTACCTTGGGCAGTATGGCCATTTTCACGATATTGATTCTTCCAACCCATGAGCATGGAATATTGTTCCATTTGTTTGTGTCCTCTTTTACTTCATTGAGCAGTGGTTTGTAGTTCTCCTTGAATAGGTCCTTCACATCCCTTATAAGTTGGATTCCTAGGTATTTTATTCTCTTTGAAGCAATTGTGAATGGGAGTTCATTCATGATTTGGCTCTCTGTTTCTCTGTGATTGGTGTACAAGAATGCTTGTGATTTTTGTACATTGATTTTGTATCCTGAGACTTTGCTGAAGTTGCTAATCAGCTTAAGGAGATTTTGGGCTGAGACAATGGGGTTTTCTAGATATACAATCATGTCATCTGCAAACAGGGACAATTCGACTTCCTCTTTTCCTAATCGAATACCCTTTATTTCCTTCTCCTGCCTTATTGCCCTGGCCAGAGCTTCCAGCACTATGTTGAATAGGAGCGGTGAGAGAGGGCATCCCTGTCTTGTGCCAGTTTTCAAAGGGAATGCTTCCAGTTTTTGCCCATTCAGTATGATATTGGCTGTGGGTTTGTCATAGATAGCTCTTATTACTTTGAGATACGTCCCATTAATACCTAATTTATTGAGAGCTTTCAGCATGAAGCATTGTTGAATTTTATCAAAGGCCTTTTCTGCATCTATTGAGATAATCATGTGGTTTTTGTCTTTGGTTCTGTTTATATGCTGGATTACATTTATTGATTTACGTATGTTGAACCAGCCTTGCATCCCAGGGATGAAGCCCACTTGATCATGGTGTATAAGCTTTTTGATGTGCTGCTGGATTCGGTTTGCCAGTATTTTATTGAGGATTTTTGCATCAATGTTCATCAAGGATATTGGTCTGAAATTCTCTTTTTTGGTTATGTCTCTGCTAGGCTTTGGTATCAGGACGATGCTGGCCTCATAAAATGTGTTAGGGAGGATTCCCTCTTTTTCTATCGATTAGAATAGTTTCAGAAGGAATGGTACCAGTTCTCCTTGTACCTCTGGTAGAATTCGGCTGTGAATCCATCAGGTCCTGGACTCTTTTTGGTTGGTAAGCTATTGATTATTGCCACAATTTCAGAGCCTGTTATTGGTCTATTCAGAGATTCAACTTCTTCTTGGTTTAGTCTTGGGAGGGTGTATTTGTCAAGGAATTTATCCATTTCTTCTAGATTTTCTAGTTTATTTGCATAGAGGTGTTTGTAGTATTCTCTGATGGTAGATTGTATTTCTGTGGGATCAGTGGTGATATCCCCTTTTTCATTTTTTATTGCATCTATTTGATTCTTCTCTCTTTTCTTCTTTATTAGTCTTGCTAGCGGTCTATCAATTTTGCTGATCTTTTCAAAAAACCAGCTCCTGGATTCATTAATTTTTTGAAGGGTTTTTTGTATCTCTATTTCCTTCAGTTCTGCTCTGATTTTAGTTATTTCTAGCCTTCTGCTAGCTTTTGAATGTGTTTGCTCTTGCTTTTCTAGTTCTTTTAATTGTGATGTTAGGGTGTCAATTTTGGATCTTTCCTGCTTTCTCTTGTGGGCATTTAGTGCTATAAATTTCCCTCTACACACTGCTTTGAATGTGTCCCAGAGATTCTGGTATGTTGTGTCTTTGTTCTCGTTGGTTTCAAAGAACATCTTTATTTCTGCCTTCATTTCATTATGTACCCAATAGTCATTCAGGAGCAGGTTGTTCAGTTTCCACGTAGTTGAGCGGTTTTGAGTGAGTTTCTTAATCCTGAGTTCTAGTTTGATTGCACTGTGGTCTGAGAGACGTTTGTTATCATTTCTGTTCTTTTACATTTGCTGAGGAGAGCTTTACTTCCAACTATGTGGTCAATTTTGGAATAGGTGTGGTGTGGTGCTGAAAAAAAATGTATATTCTGTTGATTTGGGGTGGAGAGTTCTGTAGATGTCTATCAGGTCCACCTTGTGCAGAGCTGAGTTCAATTCCTGGATATTCTTGTTAACTTTCTGTCTCGTTGACCTGTCTAATGTTGACAGTGGGGTGTTAAAATCTCCCATTATTATTGTGTGGGAGTTTAAGTTCCTTTGTAGGTCACTCAGGACTTGCTTTATGAATCTGGGTGCTCCTGTGTTGGGTGCATATATATTTAGGATAGTTAGCTCTTCTTGTTGAATTGATCCCTTTACCATTATGTAATGGCCTTGTCTCTTTTGATCTTTGTTGGTTTAAAGTCTATTTTATCAGAGACTAGGATTGCAACCCCTGCCTTTTTGTTTTCCATTTGCTTGATAGATCTTCCTCCATCCCTTTATTTTGAGTCTATGTGTGTCTCTGCATGTGAGATGGGTTTCCTGAATACAGCATACTGATGGGTCCTGACTCCTTATCCAGTTTTCCAGTCTGTGTCTCTTAATTGGAGCATTTAGCCCATTTACATTTAACGTTAATATTGTTATGTGTGAATCTGATCCTGTCATTATGATGTTAGTTGGTTATTTTGCTCATTAGTTGATGCAGTTTCCTCCTAGCCTCGATGGTCTTTACAATTTGGCATGTTTTTGCAGTGGCTGGTACCAGTTGTTCCTTTCCATGTTTAGTGCTTCCTTCAGGAGCTCTTTTAGGGCAGGCCTGGTGGTGACAAAATCACTCAGCATTTGCTTGTCTGTAAGGTATTTTATTTCTCCTTCACTTATGAAGCTTAGTTTGGCTGGATATGAAATTCTGGGTTGAGAATTCTTTTCTTTAAGAATGTTGTATGTCGGCCCCCACTCTCTTCTGGCTTGTAGAGTTTCTGCCAAGAGATCAGCTGTTAGTCTGATGGGCTTCCGTTTGTGGGTAACCCGACCTTTCTCTCTGGCTGCCCTTAACATTTTTTCCTTCATTTCAACTTTGGTGAATCTGACAATTGTGTGTCTTGGAGTTGCTCTTCTCGAGGAGTATCTTTGTGGCGTTCTCTTTATTTCCTGAATCTAAATGTTGGCCTGCCTTGCTATATTGGGGAAGTTCTCCTGGATAATATCTTGCAGAGTGTTTTCCAACTTGGTTCCATTCTCCCCGTCATTTTCAGGTACACCAATCAGACGTGGGTTTGGTCTTTTCACATAGTCCCAAATTTCTTGGAGGCTTTGTTCGTTTCTTTTTATTCTTTTTTCTCTAAACTTCCCTTCTCGCTTCATTTCATTCATTTCATCTTCCATCAATGATACCCTTTCTTCCAGTTGATCACATCGGCTCCTGAGGCTTCTGCAATCTTCGCGTAGTTCTCAAAACTTGGCTTTCAGCTCCATCAGCTCCTTTAAGCCCTTCTCTTCATTGGTTATTCTAGTTATCCGTTCGTCTAATTTTTTTTCAAAGTTTTTAACTTCTTTGCTAGTGTTTTGAATTTCCTCCCGTAGCTGGGAGTAGTTTGATCATCTGAAGCCTTCTTCTCTCAACTCGTCAAAGTCATTCTCCGTCCAGCTTTGTTCCATTGCTGGTGAGGAACTGCATTCCTTTGGAGGAGGAGAGGTGCTCTGCTTTTTAGAGTTTCCAGTTTTTCTGCTCTGTTTTTTCCCCATCTTTGTGGTTTTGTCTACTTTTGGTCTTTGATGATGGTGATGTACAGATGGGTTTTTGGTGTGGATGTCCTTTCTGTTTGTTAGTTTTCCTTCTACCAGACAGGACCCTCAGCTGCAGGTCTGTTGGAGTTTGCTAGAGGTCCACTCCAGACCCTTTTTGGCTGGGTGTCAGCAGCGGTGGCTGCAGAGCAGCGGATTTTCGTGAGACCACAAATTCAGCTGTCTGATAGTTCCTCTGGAAGTTTTGTCTCAGAGGAGTACCTGGCCAAGTGAGGTGTCAGTCTGTCCCTACTGGGGGGTGCCTCCCAGTTAGGCTGCTCAGGGATGAGGGACCCACTTTAGGAGGCAGTCTGTCCATTCTCAGATCTCCAGCTGCGTGCTGGGAGAACCACTACTCTCTTCAAAGCTGTCAGACGGGGACATTTAAGTCTGCAGAGGTTCCTGCTGAATTTTATTTGTCTGTGCCCTGCCCCCAGAGGTGGAGCCTACAGAGGCAGGCAGGCCTCCTTGAGCTGTGGTGGGCTCCACCCAGTTCGAGCTTCCTGGCTGCTTTGTTTACCTAAGCAAGCCTGGGCAATGGTGGGCGCCCCTCCCCCAGCCTTGCTGCCACCTTGCAGTTTGATCTGCTGTGCTAGCAATCAGCGAGACTCCGTGGGCATAGGACCCTCCGAGCCAGGTGCGGGTCACAATCTCCTGGTGTGCCGTTTTCCAAGCCCATTGGGAAAACGCAGTATTAGGGTGGGACTGACCCGATTTTCCAGGTGCCATCTGTTACCCCTTTCTTTGACTAGGAAAGGGAACTCCCTGACCCCTTGTGCTTCCCGAGTGAGGCAATGCCTCGCCCTGCTTTGGCTCGCACACAGTGCGCTGCACCAACTGTCCTGCACCCACTGTTTGGCGCTCCCTAGTGAGATGAACCTGGTACCTCAAACGGAAATGCAGAAATCACCCATCTTCTGTGTCGCTCATTCTGGGAGCTGTAGACCGGAGCTGTTCCTATTCGGCCATCTTGGCTCCACCCACGGTCCAGCTCTTACCCACAAGAAATGCTGCTGTAGCCCTTGCCCTGACAAACTTGGGGTCAAACTGTCCCCAGCATCAAAATCTCTCATTTAGTCTGCCACCAGAGCAGTTAGCTAGCCACAGCTTCAGGCTCTTTAGATTTCTTTCTCACTTTGTCCCTCAAGCTCCTAAAGACACATGTCACCTTGTTTGAGGGTCCCTTGAAGCCCCCTACCCAGGGTTGGGGTCAGAAAGGAGTGCTTCTTCTCTCCCTCAAGCAAATACAAGCAATTTAGTTTTTTTTTTTTTTTCGATAGCTTTGAGAATACGAGTGGTTTTTGGTTACATGCATGACTTATATAGAGGTGAATTCTGAGACTTTAATGTACCCATCACCCAATAGACTACATTGTATCCAATATGTAGTTTTATATCCTTCACCCACCTCCCACTATCCTGAGTCTCCAAAGTTCTTTATATCATTCTGTATGCCTCTGTGTATTCATAGCTTAGCTCCCACTTATAAGTGAGAACATATGGGAATTTGGTTTTCCATTCCTGAGTTACTTCACTTAGAATCATGGCCTCCAGCTCCATCCAAGTTGCTACAAAAGACATTATTTCATTCCTTTTTTATGGCCAAGTAGTATTCCAAGGTGTGTGTGTGTGTGTGTGTGTGTGTGTGTGTGTGTGTGTGTGTGTGTGTATAATATATATATCCCATATTTTTTAATCTACTCATTAGCAATTGTCAATTGGGCTGCAATAAACATATGTGTGCATGTGTCTTTTTCATATAATAACTTCCTTTGGGTAGATACCCACTAGTGGGATTGCAGGATCAAATGGTATATCCACTTTTAGTTCTTTAAGGTATCTTCATACTGTTTTCCAGAGAGGTTGCACTAAATTACATTCCCACCAGCAGTGTATAAGTATTCCCCTCTCACCACAACCACACCAACATCTATTGTTTTTTAACTTTTTAATAATGACCACTCTTATAGGAGCAAGGTAGTATCTCATTGTAATTTTAATTTGCATTTTCCTGATGTATAGTGATGTAAAACTTTTTTTAAACATTTTTGGCCGTTGGTACATCTTCTTTTGAGAACTGTCCATGTCATTTGCCTACTTTTTGATGAGATTATTTGTTTTCTTCTTACTGATTTAATGCAAGCAACTTAAGAGATGAAGGATTCTTGCCCACTTTTCTTTATCGAAAATCTCCCCGCTAAAACTTTTTCATTGAAGTATAACACAGAAAAGTACACCTATATTAATTGTACAGTTCACCAAACTTTTACAATTTGAATACCTATACAACAAGCACGCAGATCAAGAAATAGAACATTACTAGCACCCCAGAAGCCTTTCTTGTTGTGCCCTTCCAGCTACTATCCCCCAAAGATAAATGCCTAATTCTAATAGTGAAGAGTAGCTTCAACTCTTTTTGTACTTTATATAAACAGAATTGTACATTATATACTCTTTGTATCTACCTTCTTCAACATTTTCATCATGATATTCATTTATGTTGTCTGCAGTTCTCAATCATTTATTCATTAGTCAAAATTGTTCAACATGTGAGCATCCCACAATTTATTTATGCATTCCATAATTACCGTATTTAAGTAGTTTCCAGTTTGGGACTACTCTGACTATAACTGGACATGTCTTTGGGTGAACATATTTATGCATCTCTGGTGACACATACTCAGGATGCGTTTGCTGGGCCACAGGACAGGTAGATTGTATTAATACCAATTTGCTTGGGCTACCACAACAGAGTACCCTAGACTGGATAACAACAGACATTGATTTTCTTACAATTCTGGGGATTGGAAATCTGAGATCTAGGTGTTTGTAGAGGTGGTCTCTCCTTAGGCCTCTCTGCTTTGCTTGTAGATGGCTGTCTTCTCCCTGTGTCCTCATATGGTCTTCCCTCTGTGCATGTCTGTGTCCAAATTTCCTCTTCTTATAAGAACATCAGTCATATTGGATTAGTGCCTATCCTAATCACCTCATTTTAATTTAATTACCTCTTTAAAGTTCGAGTCTCTGCCAGGCACGGTGGCTAACACCTGTAATCCCAGCGCTTTGGGAGGCCAAGGCAGGAGGATCACTTGAGGCCAGGAGTTCAAAAACAGCCTGGGCAACAGAGTGAGACTCCTCCATCTTTACAAAAACAGAAAAATTTTTTTAATTAGCCAAGCATGGTGGACAGAGTGAGACCCTGTGGGGGTTAGGATTTCAACATAAGAATTTTGCGGGGAGTGGACACAGTTGATTCCATAACACATATGTTCAGCTATAGTAGATTCTTCCAGTGCCTCCAAGTGGTTGTACCAATTAATACTCCTTCCAGGAGTCAAAGGGAGTTCTAATTGTTCCACATCCTCCCCAAATACTTGATATTTTGTGTGTTTTAAATAAATCTCCCTTAAACATAAGCTCCAATTTTTTTTTTTTTTTGAGACAGAGTCTTGCTCTGTTGCCAGGCTGGAGTGCAGTGCCATGATCTCAGCTCACTGTAACCTTCGCCTCCTGGATTCAAGCAATTTCCCTGCCTCAGCCTCCTAAGTAGCTGGGACTACAGGCTTGTGCCACCATGACTAGCTAATTTGTGTGTGTGTGTGTGTGTATTTTCGTAGACACAGGGTTTCACCATGTTGGCCAGGATGGTCTTGATCTCCTGACCTTGTGATCCGCCTGCCTCGGCCTCCCAAAGTGCTGAGATTACAGGCATGAGCCACCGCACCCAGCCGAGTTCCCAACTTTTATATGCTCTTGATATGGCTGAGGGTCAAGATAATGGAACTGATTTTCACACCCCCCTTGCAAACCTTGTCTGGTAGTCGTCTACCTCCTTTCAGTATGTGGCATCTGTTGCCTTCGAGTCTCAGGGAAACTTTCCTTCGAACAGCATGTGAGATAGTTCTAGAATTTTTGCTTGTTTGTTTTTTATGCCATTAGACAGAAAAATAAGCTGACAATGTTTGTATCATTCATTTTATTTTTGAAATTTGTCCATTCTCCAGCATTTCAAGAGTAATTCACATCAAAAAGAAGATGGTAACAGAAATCTCTAAGCAGTTAGATCTCCTCATTCTGATGTTGGGACTGCAGCTCTCAGGGGGAAACCTGGTAATAACTCCATTCAGTAGATGCTGCCCCCACCAACCAGCACCCGCTAGAAGTTTCTAACAGTCCCACAGTGGTGGACGCTTCTTCAGCCTGCAGCAGTTTTTCCTTCCTCAGCCCCTTCCTAGGTGGGTAGTTCAGCTTTGGGTTCCCTGCACTGTCCTTAATGGGAGGCTTCTGGAAGGTTTTTTTTTTCTAACCTTCGGATGGCGTCTAAAATGCTGTGAGGTTTATTCCAAAATAACTATTTTAAGACACTTATCCCGAGCCCTCAAGGAACCACATATGAGTAACAAGTCTATGTTTCATCACTCCCACTTCCCATGATCCCATTCCCAGTGCCTAATTCATGGCAGAATCCGTGGCTCTCTCTTGGCTCAGAGAAACTTCTTCACCCCACAGATGCCTTACAAAGGATAAGGTGATGGATCTCTCACTCTCTCCTGGGAAAATCTAAACTCAGGAATTTAGGAGATCTGGGGGAAGCTATTCAGGCAAATTAGGGTAATAGCCTATAATTTCAAGGTGAATATCTATCTTGACCTGATATTTTGATTATATGTGGTTAAGTTGACCTTTAGGGTTCAGAATTTTAAAACTCGAACGCAGGAATACGACTTTGCACTTTTGGGGAGTTTTGTTACTGTTATTTCAGATGAGCTACAAAAAGCAGTTGAGAAATTAACAGCATTCACCAAAAGCAAATGGCAGTGGTTCCATGTGAGCATGTCTCCATAAGAATGAAACACCAAGCCAGTCTTCTAAAGCTTTAGGTCAGAAAACAGAGGAAAAGAATCTTTCCAAGAGGCGAGATAACATAGTTATCAGCTAAGTATGGGTAGGAAGACACTAGGTAAATATGTACATGAAATTAGTTTTATTATTCTTACTGCATAAGGCAGAAATACAAAGTTTTTAAGAAGTTTCTTTTCTTTAAAAAGAACGCTGTTGGACACTTGTCCCAGAAAAATAAAAACCTATGTTCATACAAAAACCTGTATAATAATGTTCATAGCCGCTTTATTTGTAATAGCCAAAGACTGGAAACAATCCAGTATCCTTCAGTGGGTGTAAGGTTAAATAAACAGTCGTACATCCATACCATGGCATACCATTTTGCAACAGAAAGGAACAAACTATTGAAACATGGCAACGAACTGGAAAAATCTCAAGGGAATTATGCTGAGTGGAGAAAAAGCCAATTTCAAATGGTTATATACTCTATGATTCTATGTACATAACATTCTTGAAATAAAATTATAGAGATGGCAAAAAAAAAAAATTATTGGTTGCCAGGGGTCGGGGATGGTGAGTGAGTGATGGATGTGGCTGTGAAAGTATAGCACAAGGAAATCCTGTAGGTAATGGAACAGCTCTGTATCTTGATTACACAAAGCCACATATGTGATAAAATTTCATAGTAATACACACACATACACACAAACACACAAGTGCTTGTAAAATTGATTGATTATACAAATGTGAGTTTCTTCATTTTGATACACAAAGGACCTCCCTGTATACTTATCTGCAACTTCCTGTGAATCTATAATTATTTCAAAATAAAAAGTTAAAAAAAGAAGAAAGCTGGTATATTTTATATCTTCAGGTTTCCACTGGCAACCACTGAGTCACATTACCCTGCTTAACAAATGGTATTTCCATTTTATTTTATGCTATAGAATTTATGAATTAAAATAGTTTAGCAGATACAGAAAAAATATATAGAAAATGCCAAGCCTATATTTGTTCCTTGATTTTAAGTTAATGAGGATAGTGAGATCTGGAATTAGGAACATTTAAAGATGTTTAGAATTACACTTTATTTTACATTTGAGCAAGATTAAAGACACAAATCACCTCCTCAAGAACCTTCACTTTAAATATCTTTCAAGTAAAAATTCAGAATTATTCATCAGCATGAGATCCCCCATCTCCTCTCTCCCTCTACACCACACATACACACACACATACGCATATGTCAAAAAATAGCCAAATTTCAATACCAGATAATCACCAAATTTCTATCAGAAATGAAAACCTTTATACATTTCAGTGTTTGTTCTTTCCATTAAATCATAGAAACCAGGGTAAATATTTCAGACTTAGGAAAAAAATGCAATAATGGGATCGCAGGAGATGTTCTCTTCAGGGGTGTATAAACTAACTGTCTCTAGTTCACTTCTACCCCCAGCCACCACTATCTTCTTGGAGGAACCATATTGCTTTTTTTAGTCTCTTGTTATACATTCTGTCTGCTATACCAAAAGGTCCCAATATAGCATGCTTTCTATAGACAGAATTCTTTGTTAATTTCCACATACTTCTTGATAAACTTTAGCACTTTGGGGTTGCCAATAGAGTCACTGCAGGTAGGTTCCTGCAGGAAAGGAGAAGAGAAGATTGGCAGGTCTCACATTCACATCCTGGAGGAACTCCAAAACGACCACTGCAGCTATTGCTTTGTACTTGGCCAAGTGAAGAAATATGAGTGAAGAAAATACAGAATAAGTTCTCTCAAATTATAAATTAGCAAGTTGCCATCAGATTATCTAATTTTCCTCCCTGCTGCTCTCACAATTGCATGCCATCAGAGTTTTGAACTAATATGTCAATGTAGGGGCATAAAGTAGCTTATATTCCACATGGATTTCTAGTTTGAATGTGTGAGTGTTCAGAAGAGAAAATTCGTTCCTTAAATCCCACAGCAGGTATGTGACAGAGAGGGCATCTCTTAAATACTTCCATTAATGGTTTTGTACCAGTGGCTCTTGAAGGAGGGAAAACTCCAATTTTGAGACCTTTATAATATAATCTCCTCTTTGTGGATGCAAATTCTCAGTTTTTCTATGGTTGTCTCCCTACCAATGTGGTTTAGTCATCTTAAGAAAGGACAAGATTCCTTAGTAGTAACTATGGGAACACTGTTATTTCATTTAATACCAAGTCAAGGTAACTAAGTTTCCCTTGCTCAGTCTCTATGTCATCTGTGAGTTTAGTCTGGAAAGATCAGGGATTTTGAAGTTAGCCCTTTGAACCCAGCTCTGATTCTTACTAGATGATTCTTACTTGGACTCACTATTAACCTTTCTAAACCTTAATTTCCCCAATTGCACACTTTAGATAAAATCATTATCAAAAATGTTGTTGTATTAGATATAACACATTAAAAATACACAGAGCCTGTCCTGCATGGATATTCACTCTACAAGTGGTTTAATAAAAGCTGTAGTTGGAGATGGCCATGGTGGGGATGGTAGAAGCATATTTAAACGAGGAGGAGAAAAGACTACCCCATATCAAATGATATTCTAAGACAATATATAAATAAATGTTGTAAAGGCTATAAGAGTTTAGACAACAGAACAAAAGAGAAGAGGAAGTGGCCCTGTAAATACTCAAGAGATGGGCCGTGATCTGGGCCTGGAAGGATGTGAAGATCAGAGGCACGGAGGGGATGAGGATGGCCTTTCAAGTAAAAATCGGCAACAGAGGCTGGAACTGACAGATTTTGTCTATGAACTTCTGAAGCATTCAGAGACAGGCATAGTGTAGAGCAGCAGTCAGAGGGTGTTTATATTTGATGCAAGAACAGATAAACAGCCAAATGCTCTGCAAAGCTATGTAACATGATAAAAGTAGCAATTGCTAAAGATTAAGAGAGCACTGCAGGGTGTGTAGGGAAAGGGAGAGACCTCTACATGGTTATTAAAATAATCCAGATATGAGATGGTGAAAATGTGTAAAGGTGTGATCCCAGGAATGAAGAGGAAATAGCAAGATGCAGGCACATTTCTAAGGCAAAATAAGATTGAGGAGGCCAACTGATGTCAAGCCCAAATATGAGAAGAATCATAGGATGGTAGTAAAGACAGAACACTGAAGAGAAGATACATAATTAACTGTCTTTTGGACCTATTGAGTGTGAGGTCATAGTAAAATATAAAACCAGAAATAATTGACACACTGTTGGAGATGTGATTGGAGGTGTTTAAGGGAATTAATTAGAGAAAAAGCCTTTGTGGCCAAAAAAGGATGGTGATTATTGAAATCAAGTGAAAGAGTAGCTTTTCCAGGGAGAGAAAATAAAGAGCTGAGGAAAACAGAGTTTCTGAGAAGGATGGGTATGGTGCAGAGACAGAAGAAGAAAAAGAAGGCAACTAAGAAAACCAAAAAGAACGTTCTTTTCTGAGAGACTTAATAAGGCCAAGGCCACTCACTATATAGACTCCAAGGGCACATGAGCCTCAGAATTTATATCTTGTTTTCAATCACCTAGACCTGCTTCAAAATTAATCTGAAACTTTGGATAAGCCTAGCGTAACTATATCTTACAGAGATGCTCTAAACAGGGATCAGCAAACTTTCTATAAAGGGCTAGATAGTAAGTGTTTCGTGCTTTGTGGGCCAGAGAGTTTCTGTTGCCACAACTCAACTCTGCTGTGGTAGCACAAAAGCAACCATAGACACATGTAAATGAATATGTGTTTGCCTGTGTTCTAATAAAACTTTATTCATAAAAAAAGGTAGTGGGCTAGATTTGGCCACAGGCCATAGTTTGCTAGCCCTTACTCTCAAATGTATATGACCCTAACCCAAGTTTCATTTTTTTTCTTCTGAAATCCTTTTATCATATAAGGAAACAACACTGTAATAAAAAGAGCAAGGATTTCAATTGCAGATTTTCCCTGCAATCTGATAACAGCTACTAGGTCCCATATCAGATGCATTGAGCAGTTTGCTAAATCTTTCCGAGCCTCACTTTTGTACTTGTAAAATGAGACTAATTATCCTGACTTCATAGGGCTGTTGTGAGAATTAATGAGGTAACAGGGAACATTTAGTGCATTGTGGAGACTAGCCAAATGCTTATTCCTATAAACATGCATTAAAATCTTTCTACTATGTCATAGGGGCCATTCAAGATACAGAGGATACAAAAATAAAAAGATACAGATCCTGCCCTCAACAAACTTTCTATCTGGTAGGAATATTAGTCAGGGCTCAGGTGAAGGAAATAGAAACCACGTCAGTTATTTTCAGTAGAAAGTAGTTAATATAGGGAATTAGATGCTTACAAAATTGTTGGAAGGGCTAGAGGAAGTCCAGGTTCTTTTCTGGCATTCTAGAAATTACTTCTGAACAAGACCACCCATCTGGCATTGTGAGGACAGTGATTCTGTCTCTGCCTCAACAAGAGAAGGTAGGCATTCTGGAGAATACTAGGGAAATCATTGAAGTCAAGAGCACACCCACCTTAGCAGTGATCCAGGGATCAGAAAACCACCAGCATTGCAACTGCCTCTGGATACCCATGTAGTCCTGGCTGTTGCTCAGAGCTCTGCCACAGAAAACTCAGTGTCTTCACAGCTGTGGATGTGCAGCCTCCACCTCACTTTCTCTATCCAGATCTCAAAAAAGATGATCTAATTTGCTGAACCTACAATCTAGCTGCAAGGGAATCTTGCAAATTTAGTTTTTGGCTTTCCAGCCTCTTCAGTACAATGAGGCACACTAGAGACAGACTGGAATAGATATTGAACACCACATACTCATCAAGGTAGAAAAACAAGCAGATAAATCAACAATATTAGGTCTGAGACATGAGTGGGAAAAGAAGGAGACCAAACAAAGGAAACAGCACAAAGGAAGGAGTGATTTTTTTTGTAATTAGAGAGGCAATATCTGGGGTTGAAGGATGAATAGAGTCTAAAGAGGCACATAGAAGAAAAACATTCTGAGCAGGAAAAACAGCATCGGCAAAAATGTTAGTGCCTCTTCCTGTCCTCATTCTTGAAAGTGACAACAAACATCTTGGGTGTAAATGTCCTGTTCTATAAGGAAAGTAGGGGAAGCTATAAAGCTTTCTTTCCTTTAATAATTATTAAGTACCTTCAGTGGTCTCTGCAACCAGAGAGTGTGTTTAAAGAATGCAGGTCTGTTTTGTGTCATGGATACAGGAATATGCTGAGAGGAGCACAGTAGGGAGAGAGGAATTAATGTCCTTAAGCATGAGCATAAATTGTGGTAACACAAGACAGAAAATATGGGACTAATGTCATCAGAGACCCAGGAGCTAAGTGAAGATGGTAAGGGGGGGCCTTCATGGAATTTTTAAGAGGAGTAGAATTCTAAGCAAAGAGAACTCTGTAAGCAAAGGCCTACAGGTTGGATTTTTTTTTTTTTTTTTGAGATGGAGTCTCGCTCTTTCACCCAGGCTGGAGTGCAGTGGCACAATCTCGGCTCACTGCAGGCTCTGCCCCCCGGGGTTCACGCCATTCTCCTGCCTCAGCCTCCCGCGTAGCTGGGACTACAGGCGCCCGCCACCTCGCCTGGCTAATTTTTTGTATTTTTAGTACAGACGGGGTTTCACCGTGTTAGCCAGGATGGTCTCGATCTCCTGACCTCGTGATCCACCCGCCTCGGCCTCCCAAAAGTGCTGGGATTACAGGCATGAGCCACCGCGCCCAGCCAGGTTGGATTTTTTAGGCTTCTGAATATATAAGGGAGTAGTCATATTCAAGTCTGAAAAAAGAACTTAGGAATAATCCTTTAAGTACCAAAAGCAGATCTACCATTTGATTGAGCAATCCCACTACTGGGTATCTACCCAGAGGAAAAGAAGTCATTATATGAAAAAGATACTTGCACATGCATGTTTATAAGAGCACAGTTCACAATTGCAAAAATATGGAACTGGCCCAAATGCCCATCAATCAACAAGTGGATAAATAAAATGTGATTTTATATATAGATACACACACACACACACACATATATATCTCACATATATATATATGCAAATGCCATTATTTCGTTCTTTCTTATGGCTGAGTAGTATTCATGGTATATATACCATCGAATACTACTCAGCCATAAGAAAGAACGAAATAATGGCATTTGCAGCCACCTGGATGGAATTAGAGACCATTATTCTGAGTGAAGTAACTCAGGAATGGAAAACCAAACATTGTATGTTCTCACTCATAAGTGGGAGTTAAGTTATGAGGATACAAAGGCAGAAGAATAATACAATGGACTTTGGGGACTCGGGAGAAAGGGTGGGAAGGAGGTGAGGGATACAAGACTACACGTTGGGTACAGTGTACACTGCTCAGGTGATGGGTGCACCAAAATCTCAGAAATCTCCACTAAAGAACTGATTCATATAAACACCACCTGTTCCCCTAAAACCTATTGAAATAATAATAATAAAAGATTTAGGAATCAAGAAAGATCTTATCCTTGAAGTCTTTGTATTACCTAAAATTTGGGCTTTTCCTAGAAGTAATCATTTGAATTATATTGATTATTTCCAGAAGCATGACTATAATCAAATAAATTTTAAGAACATTTATAGGAAAGTGTGACAAGCGGGGTGCAGAATAAAATGGGGAGAGGCTGGAGGCGTGTTAAGCAGCTATTAGAACTTGCCATCTGTGCAGTAGCGGGGTCTGAACTGAGTTGTGATGGAGAAAGTAGAAAAAAAATATCATGTGTACAACATATTCCTTTTTGAAATGGAAGGCATTTTTTTCCGATTCAAGCCTGAAAAATAAGTGACATCGACTTTTCGACATCTTTATTTTCAAGAATTTTACTCACACATTTAGCTGGGAAAATATTGTGTGATGATGGCCCTGATGCCTGGTAGAAGGAGTGAGTATTGCTCATATCTCAGCACCAACATTTACCAGTTCTGCTGGGGTTAATTACTTAATTTCTGAAATTCTTTTTCCTCCTCTGCAAAATGGGAGTGAAGCAGTCCCTAATACATAGGGTAGTTGTGGAAGTTAAATAAGATTATTTATGTAAAGTTCTCAGCACAACACCTTGCATATAATTAAGTGCTCATACAGTAAGTGTCATGGTATCATTGCCATCGTCATCATCACCATCATCACAATTATTATGTGAGGTAGGTGAAATGAGGGGGTGTAGAAGAGTGGAAAGAGGAAGACTTCAGAGCCAAACAGCCTGTATCAGGTTCCCGGCAAGAAACAAATGGAACGCTCAAATGAGTGAGTGATTTGGAGAATTTAATGAAGAAATGACTGTGTTTACAAAATTAAGGACAAGCTGTAGAGAAACAAAAGGTTAGCATACTACCTCATCCTAGCTAGAGAGGAAAACAGGAATTACCAGTTATCAGCATGAGGCCTGATATTCTCTAGCAGAAGGGGAACAGTTACAGGAACTTGGAAGAAGACAGTCATGTGGAAAGAGGGCTGTCATAAGGGCTGTGACCTTTGGTCAAGGGTAGCAGCCATGGCCACCTGCAGTGAAGGAGGCCGGGGGAAGAAATACCCTGATCTCGCCTTTCTCCTTCTTTCCAGTCTTCTCCACACTTCACATTGGCAGAACCCAACCCAAACAAAAGCCAGAGGCAGAGCATCCCGTGAGGCATTCTGTACAGGTCAGCATCTAGGAGCGCAAAGCACGATGAACAAGTGTATACAGCCAAACTGTACAGAGGAATAAACAGAATGTATTTAGCACACACCCCCCCAGCTTTGAAGCTGCATTGTAACTTTAGGCAAATTGCTTAATTTCTCTGAGCCTCAGGTTGCTCACTGTAAAACAAGGGTAACAATAATAATTATGCAGGTTTATTGTAAGCATAAACTAAGTTGATGTCTGAATTATGCCTAGCAGAGCCCCAGGCATGTGGTAGACATCAATTAATGTTCTCTAATCCCACCGCCAGCTGATGACAGCTCTCTTCACTTGTGGCTGCTTTACAGCCTTTATGAGCTCCCCAGAAGCAATGTTTCTCATCATGTGGTCCATAGACCATGTGCTTTAGAGGCACCTGGGGTCCTTTTGAACAGACAGCTTATGGCCCCCACCCTTTCCAACTAAATCATGAGTGGAAGGATATGAATCTTCATTTCAGACAAATTTCCCCAAATGGTTTTCACACACAATAACATTTGGGAGCCACCATTCCAGAAGTCCACATTTCTAATTTACACCCACTTGAGTAAAGTATAGGTGAGATTTATGTATGCTTGGCAGTCATTAGGTGCATTTACAGCCCATCAGCTCCGTGAAGAGGGGCTAGCAGACTAGGACACTAATGGCCTTTCTTGTGATGTTAGGTCATGCTGGTTCTCCATTTTACTGACTTTATTAATACCCAAGGAACAATGTTCCCAGGCTTTTAATTAAAAATTCCCTAACATTCAGGCTTTAATCATTTTCTAGGTTGGATATCAGCTTGGTCAGTGGCCAGATCTTACCCTGCTTTCAAAGAAAACTTAGTAGGCAAAGCAGAAGCTGTTAAAAGGAATAAAGCTTTTTGAAAGCTTCACAGATGAGCATACATCAATTCCAAGTATAAACAGGAGAAGGCAAAAACTTAGGATAAGATCAGAAGATCAAGGACCTTGCTTTAATGAAGTAAGGAAAGGTACAAGAAAGTTCATCAACAGTCTAGGACAGACATAGAGCTCATGATTTGGATCCTGAATTGGTTAGGATTCAGCTGCAATAAGCACAGACTCAAAATAGCAGCAGCTTAGACAAAAGAGAATTTTATTTGCTGCTCATGTAAAATTGCAGAGGTAGGAAGAGCAGGGCTGGGGTGGTGGCTTTACTCCACAGAGTTCTCAAGGACTCAGTTTCCTTCTAGCTTTTGGTCCTGCCCTCCCTAGAATGAAGTCCTTGTTCTCATGTTCCAGGATGTAACTCCAGTGGTCACATTTATGCTCTAAGCCACAGGAAGAAGGGGGGAAGAAGGTACAGAGGGTATGCAACAGCTGACTTTTAAAGAAGGTTTAGAGTCGTCCATCCAGCATATCTGATTCCATCACTTTCACCAGAACTTGTTCACATGGCCATGCTAAACTACAAAAGAGGCTGAGAGGCAGAATCGCAGCTAAGTATTCTTATTAGATGGATTATATATTGAGGACAACCAGGAGTCACTACCACAGGTTCTATGGCCTAAGAAACTTTGAACCTTCTTTCTCCAGTAGAAGATTCATCAGTGAGGTTCTGGTCAGGAACACAGATGCCACTCCAGGTGTTTTTAAAAGAAGCAACATAATGCAGGGAATTGACAGCACAAATGATAAAAGAGCTGAATATTGAAACTTCAAAAATGAGGCAGCCCAGAAAGTAGCAACAGTAGGAAGTTTCTACCTTCCCTGAAGCTGGAAGGACAAAGGACAAGGCAAAACCTCAAAGTAACAGGCTGCCTGGCAGAACTTGGAACCCAGTGGACTGTTGTAGTAGGAGCTGGAACCAGGAGGAGATGCAGCCACTGCCAAAGACACCACCAGAAGCAAAGTGATATATAGAGGGGGATATTCCCTCTTCTGCCCCTCGGCCTCCTTCCAGTGCTTCACATTGGCTAAAACTACCTGGAAGGTGTAGCGCAAGGGAGTCTAGGCAATGTAGTAGGCAAAGAAGGAAAAAGCACTGATCTAAAAGCAAACAGGTGAGTGTCTGGAGCAACACCCAAACCCAAGTTGTGGACCTGGATAGATTAGTAATCACTGGGACCTTTCTAGACATTATTTCTGGATGAAGTTGATACATTTGTAAAGCAAAAGAGGGTCCTTCTGTGGAAAGCAGGGACTCAAACAGATACTTGTACACCAATGTTCACAGCAGCATTATTCACAATAGACAAAAGGTGGAAACAGCCCAAATGTCCATCAACAGACAAATGGGTAAACAATATGTGGTATATACATACAATGAAATATTATTCAGCCATAAAAAGAAATAAAAGTCTGATTCATGCTATAACAGAGATAAATCTTGAAAACATGCTACATGAAATAAGCCAGACACAAAAGGACAAATATGATTCCACTTATATGAGGTACCTAGGTTAGGCAAATTGATGGAAATAGAAGGTAGAATAGAGCTTGTCTGGGGCTGGAGGGTAGGGAGCAATGGAGAATAATTATTTAACAGTTCAGAGTTTCTACTTCAGATGAAAAAGTCCTGAAAAGGGATAGCAATGATGGTTGCACAACACTGTGAAAGTACTTAAATGCCACTGAACTGTCCTTTTTTTTTTTTTTTTTTTTTTTTGACAGGGAGTCACTTTTGCCCAGGCTGTAGTGCAGTGGTGTGATCTTGGCTCACTGCAACCTCCACCTCCTGGGTTCAAGCAATTTTTGTGCCTCGGCCTCCCAAGTAGCTGGGATTATGGGCGCCCGCCATCACACCTGTCTAATTTTTGTATTTTTAATAGAGACAGGGTTTTATAATGTTGGCCAGGCTGGTCTCAAACTCTTGATTTCAAGTGATGCACCCGCCTCAGCCTCCCAAAGTGCTAGGATTACAGGTATGAGCCACTGCACCTGGCCTGAGCTGTACATTTTTAAAAGGTTAAAATAGTACTTTTTAAGTTTTAAAAGATGTATTTTATATTTATTTATGTATTTATTTATTTATTATTTTTATTTATTTATTTTTTTTTGAGACGGAGTCTCATTCTGTTGCCCAGGCTGGAGTACAGTGGCACAATCTCAGCTCACTGCAACCTCCGCCTCCCGGGTTCACGCCATTCTCCTGCCTCAGACTCCCAAGTATTTGGGACTACAGACGCACACCACCATGCCCGGCTAATTTTTTTGTATTTTTAGTAGAGACGGAGTTTCACCATGTTAACTGAGATGGTCTCAATCTCCGGACCTCATGATCCACCTGGCTCGGCCTCCAAAGTGCTGGGATTACAGGCGTGAGCCACCGGATAAGTCATTTTTAAAAAGAGGTTCTTATGCTTTTCAAATGTATTTACTGATTGAAAAACGCTTCTGGAGAAGATGGATATTGGTAAGGAAATAATAGAAGCTGACTAATGGACAAAACAGTGGGATCAAAAGACTAGGAAGACTTAAAAGACCAAAGCGAAACCCATCTCTGTTTCTAAAAATTGTTGTGACGTTTCAAAACACTTTCTCACAGAAGAAATATTATCTCCCCCTCTCCCAAATTGAGCTTGATATGACCATGAAGCATAAGCATAATTTAGTGTGAAAAAGCAAAGGCAAAATAAAAAATTCAGGAAGAATCAAGTGTCCTCTCTATAGGGAGCACCTGAAGACTTGGAATAGGTGGCTTCACCAAAGAATAGGAGAAGAGCAGAGAACCCGGGCCCACAAGGCGTCCTTTGAAGGATGGAGACAACTAGGAAGGCTCGATTTCTGGGTACCATGTGAATAGAGAATAGAGGGGAGTCAGGGAATACTCAGCTGTGTCAAAAGCAGCCCATAAATGTCATCGAGGATAAGCACTCGAAGATGGTTGTTGGGCTTTTATAGCCAACAATGCAGAAGGTCATTGCCTGCTTGGCTAAGGCCATTTCTGTGAAAAGAAGAGGATTTTAAACTGGAATGGGATGAGTAGAGCAGTCTTTTCTGCATTTCTTCCTTTGCTGGCTCAAGAGAAGCAGTAAACAAACCCTATTCCCAGAACTATGCTGACAACATTGATGATGGCAGCACACAAATTAGGAGGTAAACAAAATGCCATGTTAATTTCAGGCTCCATTAGAAACACAGTCAGGAAAAAAAAAGTCAATGTCTGCCAAACAGAAAAGGTCAAAATTAGAAGAGAAATAAATTTTGTTTTTGAGATCCTAAGAAGGCCCTGCCAACAATAAAGACAGAGGAGGATTTTGTTTCCTCCTTCTCTTTTGTCAATCATAGAATTCTAAAACAAATGCTCTTGGTAATGCCTTCTCTAATCAGATACGTGAAGTAGAATATGGGTTGCATGTTCTTTCTTCCGGTAAATGAAACCATACAGTATTTGGGATATCACCACAGGATTCCATTCCAGAACTGTCTTCTATTTGTCCCTAATGTACAGTTGTTGTTCTTGTTTGTAAGAACCTCCAGTAATGCTTATGACTTTGGCAGGATGCATAAGTACCATTCATTTGAAGACTCCACAACTTAAATTGTCTCTGACATGAAATTGGCACGTGTCTAAGAGACCTCAGGCCCTTTAATCCCTTTGTAGAATGTGTTGCATGCTCCAGATCAAGTCCAGGAAATGCACACATATCCTTCTCTTGCTTTCCTGTGTTGAAGGGGATGATACACAAATGAAAACATATCTTTTGTAAGTTATTTTTAATGTGATGGCAGTGAGCATTCTGGGTCTTTGATGATGGATGAGTCTTCATTTGTAAATTTAAAGCCGTATGTATTAACTTAGTTTCCTTCCAGGCATTTTGTGTTAGTGAATATCACATATGGCTTTATAATGCTCCAATAACAGATGCCTAGTTGCACTTTGATTTAATATATGCTAGGAGAAAAGATATATGAGAATTTCACTATAATTTTTTGCCTAGATAATAGGTCAGAGGTTCTATCCCACCTGGAGGTAAAGGATTGGTCTTACTGATTTCTTGGACTTCTCTCTGGATTTTATGAGTCTATGCTCTTTTTCCCAGAAGCATTAAGTTTGAAGATTCAATCACCAAGTGCAATCAAAGCTACCTTTCCTCCACCCAAAATTAAATAGACATTTTTAAACACACATACACATTTCTTTCTTTTTTTTATATATATACTTTAAGTTTTAGGGTACATGTGCACAATGTGCAGGTTTGTTACATATGTATCCATGTGCCATGTTGTTTTGCTGCACCCATTAACTCGTCATTTAGCATTAGGTATATCTCCTAATGCTGTCCCTCCCCTCTCCCCCCACCCCACAACAGTCCCCCGAGTGTGATGTTCCCCTTCCTGTGTCCATGAGTTCTCATTGTTCAGTTCCCACCTATGAGTGAGAACATGCGGTGTTTGGTTTTTTGTCCTTGTGATAGTTTACTGAGAATGATGGTTTCCAGCTTCATCCATGTCCCTACAAAGGACATGAACTCATCATTTTTTCTGGCTGCATAGTATTCCATGGTGTATATGTGCCACATTTTCTTAATCCAGTCCACCATTGTTGGACATTTGGGTTGGTTCCAACTCTTTGCTATTGAGAATAGTGCCACAGTAAACATACGTGTGCATGTATCTTTATAGCAGCAACACATACACATTTCAAGATCAACAGAGTTCCCTTTTGAGCATGGAAATATAGCCATTGCTAAATTCCATTACTGGACTGAACTCCAGGTATTAGTTACAGTGGAAAGTAAGAGATTGTAGGAGACTCTTTTCTTAGAACCAGGACATGGATTATGGCCTGGATTTAATTAAGTGTTGCTCATGGCACGATGCAGGCTGACATTTAATTATATTCAGTTTAGCCCTTTATTATATATCATCTCTTGTTATTCTCCAAATGTTCTAAATATGCTGTTCTTGTTTTCTCTAGCTCTGTTGTAAGCTCTTTGAGATCAGAGCTAATGTCACACAGTACATACTCAATAAACACGTTATAAATGAATTTATGAGCAAAGAACTAAATGAATGTGGCTACAGATTTGAGATGCTACTGTTCACAATACAAGATGTGACCTTAAAAATTCAAGAAAAGTGAACAACTGAAGGTGAGGGGGTTTCCCTGTTGTTCCCTGAAAGGCATCCAAATTCTCCTGAAGCTCCCATGAATAAGATGGAGGTTTAATTTTTCTCTCTTTGGTCCTCTGCTCTTTTAATCTGCTCCAGCAAAAAAACTCTCAAAGATCTGGTGTTAGAAAATGTTGTGAAGAGTTTTACCTGAATCTAGTATCTGTGTATTTATATACTGGTCTTATTATTGGCCCTAGCCTGAGCTTTTTGAATTTTCTCAGTTTTCACTGTCATCTTCTCAGTGTATTATCTTTGCCTTCTTTGTGATAGCCTATTAAGATACCTGTTTGAAATGAGATGTTTCTAAAATACTGGTCATGGACTCTACCTGTAAAGAATTTCTGTAAGAATAACATACAGAATTAGTAGCAATGATTCCATCTGAGAAGTGTAGAAATGCAGAAGAGGAGAATGTTTACTTTTATTCTGTATTCATCCATATGGATCACTTTTGTTTGGGAGCCTGTAAGACTTTCATAATTTAAAAACTAATAAAAAATAAAATATATCCATCACGACAGATGTCATTTTAGCAGATCTGAAGAATAATTCATGAACTATTAAGGCAGTTTGCCTATGCATGCGTTTACCATAAACAGAAGGACAACTTGGTTGTTTTAAGAGACAACATTTAATGAATCTAGTCCTCCAGTTTTCAAAGCAACTTGTGGGTGTCCATGATTAAGTACTGGTTAGTGATTCATCCTGGCATCCATTTATGGGCATATGATGGCTGAGCTGCTTTTGTATGTGTACCTTTTGGCTTTGAACGACCCACCCTCAGTGAGCATTTTAATAAGAAAGAAACTGTTTCAGTCAATGGGTCAAGAGAACCATTTCCATCATGACAGCTTTTTGTATTTTTCCTTCACATTTTTATTCTAAATGGTGTTCACGGTTGTATAATAACATGTGTTGCATGTTATAGGTCCCCATGTTGACTACAGCTTGCTATTTATCCACTTCTAGTGATCCCACCACCTTTTGCTCTTTGTATTTTCAAAAAGTTTTTCTTTCTCCTTAAGGTTTTTATGTAGTTTTTGTCCCAGGGTTTTATTCCCATCTTAGTCTGTGTAATCCTACTTCTGTTCTGTCATTAGCATTTCTACTCTGGCTTGTTTCGAGTTTCTGCAAATGGTTCAACTATTACCAGTCATCTTTAAACCTTTTAACCTTTAAGAAATGCTTACAAGTGCATAAAGTTATTTGACTCCATAAATGAATGCTCAAAAATGCATGCACTTTTTATAACCGTCTTTATGCATCATATTAAAATAGGTAAGATGTGTTTACATTTGCACATTATAGAAATTGAAGGTTTAATTCCCAGTAGACTAAATGCATACATACTCAGAAGAATATACAATTTTATGAACATGCACTACCTGTCAGTAATCTGTAACATTTAAGAATTAACAAAGAAGATGTGAAAGAGACTGGCTAGATAATCACTTATGCTGGTAGTTCTCTAACTCTAAGGTACATTGGAATCGCCTGAAGGGCTCGTTGGAACACTGATTGCTGAGCCACTGATCTGGTAGGTCTTCATTGGAGCTTATGAATTTTATTTCTAACAAGATCCAGTAGATTCCAATGCTATTGATGTGGGATGACACGCTGAAAACTACTGCCATCCTATTTCTCATCCTGAGCACTCAGAAAGACTGCATTTCCCAGCCTTCACCACTTCTCAACCTGACCATAAAATTCCCTGCATGGTCCTTCACTCTCTGTTGCCCCTTTCCTGGGCACCTCTGAAGGCCATGTATTGAAGATGGCAACTTGTCAAGATGGAAGGTGTCTAAAGACGTCTTAAGTTGATTTCACAGAAAGAAAAAGTAGAACAGAGAATAGGAGAAGCTAGGAATGGTAGAAGAAGGGAGGAATAGGGAGAGATTTGTTAAAGGATACAAAATTACAGCTAGATAGGATGAATAAGTTCTAGTGTTCTATAGCACTGTGGGATGACTGTAGTTAACAATAATATATAGTTTAAAATAGCTACAAGGAGGATACTGAATGTTCCTAACACAAAGAAATTATGAATGATTGAGGTGATGGATATGCTAATTACCCAGATCTGATCACTATATATTATATGTATTGCATCATTACTGTGTACCCCATAAATATGTACAGTTATTATATGTCAATTAAAAAAATAAAGAAGAAAAAAAGGAATAAGCCTTTGTATAACAAGGAACTGAGGTTTAGGGGCAGCATTGACAGACTTATCCCAATACACATGATTTTCGTGTCGTCATGAGATGAACCATGCCCAGCTTTGAGGAAACTTTTATGATGTAAATTTGAGACAAGAATGAATCAATCTACCATTCACTACCCTACAACAACAACAACAACAAAAAACCAAGTTGGTTTAGGTAGACTCAGCCTACAGCCATATGTCTGTAGGCCATGAAGAGATTTTTGCCAATTCTTGCTAAGATCTCCTAAATCCATCTTAGTATATTTTTGGGTCATCTTTCATCTGAACTTTTCCAACTGCATGCTCCTTAGATTCCTATATTATTTTCTCAAACTGGTTCTACTCACGTCTTTGCTCCATGTTGGATAAGACCAAGGCACTTTTCCTCTCATTCAAAACCCATTCATTACTGGACAGCTCTGCCTTGCTTCCCTCTATTCCCCCCTTACCTTGTTCTGCCGATAAGATCATCCCAGTGTTTCTGACCCTATCTTGATTGGGACAGAATTCCCCCTTAGGCGTCTTCAAAGTAAAGCCAGTGGACGTGTAGAGACCCACATCTTTCATCACAGTCATATGTTGTTGAGAGCAGAGAGCCTGCCAGATGATCCCTGTTCCTTAACCCTATAGCGAGTACTAGTTTTGCTGAATCTCTTACCTGCCTGCTTTCTCTGAACCCTGCCTAAATGTACATGCTCCTCTTCCCTGCCTCCACCAACCTCACTAAATCTGACCACTAGCATACCTGGGGACTCTGAGCTCTCAGGCTCTGATATCCTATTTATTTATCAGTTCCCTCTAGACCTTCCCATGTATCGTACCCTATGATTAAAGGAGTCACTAGTCAAACTTCCTTCTGTTACGCAAATGCACTATCATCGCCCCTTTTGATGTCTCCCACACACAGAAGTGGACAAAAGGCAATGATTTTTCCCAAATATAAAAACATGTTCCCAGCACTTTGGGAGGCCAAGGTGGGCGGATCACGAGGTCAGGAGATCAAGACCATCCTGGCTAACATGGTGAAACCCCATCTCTACTAAAAATACAAAAAATTAACCGGGTGTGGTGGTGGATGCCTGTAGTCCCAGCTACTCGGGAGGCTGAGGCAGGAAAATGGCGTGAACCCAGGAGGCAGAACTTGCAGTGAGCCGAGATCATGCCATTGCACTCCAGTCTGGGCGACAGTGCAAGACTCCGTCTCAAAAAAAAAAAAAGAACGTGTACTTCCTTTAACCCCTTTACTGCTCCACACTACCTTATATGAAACTAAAACCCAAAGATTATATAAAAATAGACAAAACAGTGCTTATTATTCTGTTTATAAGCAAACATGTAAAAGAGAATTTCAATGTTAAAAAGAATACACCAACAAAATGTTTCAAAATACCAACTACTGTTCAAATATCATCTCAGTATTCTATTACATATCAGTTTATAGTTATTTATTGCTATGTCTTTTAAATATATTAATATTTGCCTGCTTACTCTATTGTACATTTATGCTTCATTTATTGAAACAATTCAAGCAAGTGTTGCTTGCAGTTTTTGTTATTATAAATAACAATGGGATGAACATCTCTATGCCTAAATCTTTGTGCACATACCTCATATTTTTAGGTAGATTCTTAGCAGGTGAATCCCTTGGTAAAAGTGTATAAACAATTCAAAAGTGTATAAACAACAAAGTGTATTAAAAAAGTGTAAATGCTGCAAGAAGTAGCTAAAATAATTAGAAATGGTTATGTCTGGATAGCAGTTCACTAGGATAGGCAGAAATGGGGATTCAGAATCAACTGGGATTATCTAGCCAGTCTCTTTCACATCTTTTTTTAAAAAATTCTTAAATATTACAGATTACTGATAGGTAGTGCATGTTCATAACATTGTATATGCCTCTGAGCATGTATGCACTTATTCTACTGGAAATTCTACCTACAATTTTTATAATGTGTAAAGGTAAACACATGTTACCTATTTTGAAATAAACACAATGCGTAAAGTTGTTTATAAGAAGTGTGTGCATTTTTGAGCGTTCACTTATGGAATCAATTTTATGTACTTGTATTTCTTAAAGGTTAAAAGGTTTAAAGATGTCTAATAACAAATGAACGATTTGCCTATTTCCTATGAGCCATGCATTCAGCAAGGAACTACACATGTGTGTTTGACATTCACAATAAACCTACCAGGTAGGTGTGACCACACCCCACCTCTTGGATAAGAAGGCTGAGGGCCAATGGGAGCACCACAAAGCAGGGAGCTGAAAGAACCTTCTCTCCAGCTTCATCTCACTGCTTTCCACTGCGTTTGGGCTTTCCCATATTCATTTCTTCTGCTTCTACAATGCATAATGCTGTTTTCTATTATTAGCACTGCATTTGACTTGTTCTGTTTCTGTATTATGATAAAAGTAAACATTACATTATTTCAAAAAGTATTTGTCAGAATTATGTGATTGTTTTCCCAAGGCACAATTACATATGTTAAAAAAAAAAAGTATATGAACATTTCAGAGAATCCATATTCTATACCCATGTGAACAAACTGCCCTTGTGAAAATTTATAATAACTTACAAATCTCTCCCCTCAAGAGTGTGTAACACTGCCATTCCTGTGACAGCCTCTACAAAAAAAAAATTGTTAATCTTTTCTAGTTGAGAATACAATTTTAACTGGCACTCATTTTACTAATAATGTCGACTTGTTTTTACATCTTATTTACTGGCATATATATATATATATGCTTTTTAAATGAACATACCAAAATATGTTTATCCAATGTGTGCTGCTCCTGTGAAATTAGTCCCTTTGGAAGGTGGTGTCTCTATTCTAGTGACATGACCTTCCCTTAAGCATTTGGGTAACTCTTCTTTTGGAGTGACCATCAGGGCTTTAGTGACATTCTTTTGGATAGTCTTAGGATCAGTTATATCATCAAGTTGGGGACAAAAATGCAGAGCAACTGCATAGTGATAACCTCAGTTTTCTTCTTTGGCACATAAACCAGTCATGAAATCAACTATCAAAAAGGTGTTCTAGTTACATGGTGAACCGTGGTGAACATGAATGAAATAAATGCCTGGCTCCTGAAAAGCACCAATCATTTGAATACATCCATCATGGAGGGCTTATCTCTACACTCACCTCATCATTTCATAGACAGGCCTCATATTTAATATATTTATATTAATAGTTGTCTATCAGTCTGCACATCAATATGCCATACAACCTTAAATATGCAGCCATATACATCAGACACTTAGCAATCGGATCAAGATTGTCAACTAGCATGTTTTAGACCAGAATGTCATTCATTCTAAGGACTTGCATCTGTTTTGTACACTGTTGTATCCCAGACACTTAGAACAGTGCCTAGCACAGAGTAGGTGGTCAACAGATGTTTGTTGAATGCATGATGAACAAATGAATGAATGAGTGAATGAACCAACATTTAATAATTAGGCATCAAGACCAGAGCTTAGTTTGCCTTATTTTGTAGGATAATACAAGATGGCAAATTCATTTTGATAATAGGTGATGAATACACAATAAAGATAAATTGGCATGGTAGAAAAGCATGTTTCTATTCCCATCTCGGCTGTGTCAGCAAATAGCTGCTATGTCATTCTTTCCACCAATGTTGACTGCGTACTTACTATGTGCCTTGCACTTCACCAAGTGCTGGAGATATGTGAAGAGTGTAACACATGCAGGCTGTGCCTTCAGGGAATTTACAATCCAGTGGGAGAAAAAGACATTAATCAAATATTCCTGGAAATAAATAGGGAATTACAGATTTTGTTAAGTGCTAAGCATATAAGAGAAGAGGCCAACCTGGCATGAATGATCAAGAAAGGCTTCCTTTTCTGAGGAGGGGATATTTGAGCTGCATCTAGAGGCAGAGGGAACATTTTGAACACAAGTTCAAGCAAAAACTGAAAGCATCGTGCATTGAAGAAATCAAGAACAAACAAGTGTAGGGCATCACAGAGAGGGTTTGGAGAGCAGTGAGATAGCTGGAGAGAAGGTTCTTGTAGCTTTTTGTTTTGTGATAGTCCCACTGGCCTTCAGTCTTCTTACCAGTGATATGGGAATGGTTATGCTTACCTGGTAGGTTTATTGTGAATGTCACACCTACGTGTGTAGTTCCTTGCTAAATGCATACTCACAGGAAATGCTCAGTTACGGTCATTTTACTGTTTTTTCTATTACCTATATTTTGACTTCATAAAAGCAAGATCTGGATCCTATATTTTAATGAATTGCCTTACTTCCCATCCCAGTGTGAACTGCTTAGAAAATGTTCAATCAACCAGACACAGTGGGTCATGCCTGTAATCCCAGCACTTTGGGAGGCCAAGATGAGATGCACACTTGAAGCCAGGAGTTCAAAATCAGCCTGGTCTATATTGTGAAAGTTCATCTCTACAAAAGAAAAAATTAACATGATTTGGTAACACACCTGTAGTCCCAACTACTGGGAAGCCTGAGGTGGGAGGATTGCTTGAGCCCAGGAGGTTGAGACTGCAGTAAGCCATGATTGCACCACTGCACTCCAGGCTGGGTGACAGAGCAAGACCCTGTCTCAAAAAAAAAAAAAACAAAAAACAAAAAAAAACTCAATCAGTGACAGCTGGGGCTGTCATTGCACTTATTAAGCAGGCTTCTGTGTGCTAGGATATAACTTATTTTTCTCACCCAGGCTTTTATTTAATAAAAATTGCTGTGGATTTACAAAACTAAATTGAGTTTCCAGCATCTGATACTTTCATATGTAGAATTATGCATCTTTATTATCCACTGATGTTTCAGATTTGAATGTGCAGTTTGGGGGACATGATTTTTCTTCATATTGGCAGAATATTGGTTAGTTCAGAGGCTCAAAGCATCTCTAAGCTTTAGAATGATAAAAAATGTAATCTATACATATTGGATTGCAATAAATATTTGCATCACAGCATTCCTTGATAGCAATGAGAAAAGTATATACAGAGATTAAATAAATGCATAAAAATAGCCTTTCACCAATAATTTGCAGCTCAAACAACAAAGCAATAATTTAGAGTTCTGACCTTGTAATTTAGCTGATTAGAAGAAATCAGTTCTTTTTAGTTCATGTTGTGTTCGAGAATTCTAAGTGAATTGTATGGCAAAAATCAATGAGTTCCATTCCCTTTGTATCTAGATGACTTGTATGTCCTGTTTTCCCAATTTTCACATTAAAAAAAAAAAGAAGTTTGTTTTCTTCTTTCTAACTGCCAGCACTGTGAACTAAAGCGGGATTCTCCCCATTTCCTTCTCACATAATTGTATAATACAGTTCCTGCTTTCTAAACTTTGTTGACAATTCTGTTGACAGTACACACAAGAGAGTAAAATACATCCCAGTCTGCCTTAACCAGATGAGCCTAATCACTTGTAAAAGTTCCCGTTAATCAGATTAATGTACCAGATTCAAGCAGATGCTCAGAGAGCACGTAACAGCAGAAAGGATGTACAAAGTATCACTTTTCATTGCATGACCCTACATGATTCTTTTTTATTTTCTGATTATTGACAGTAGATGTGAGATAATATTTATACTCTGCATATTACAAGAATTTTTAAAGATATTTTCCTTTTTATGTTTTCATCCTTCTGCTTTTACTAAGAAGTTAAGTTCCTGTTTATCTCACCACTCAGTCCCTCTTACAAATACAGTTTTGTGTGCTGGACTATTCATAAATTATTAATGTCACACTGAAAAATAGGTTTTCGAAATGGACCCCCTGACATATAACTATTAGTGATTGAGGAGCTTCAGGGTACACGAAGCACGCCCGACCCGACTGGTGAAGAAAGCTGCTGAAGCTCTTCTTCCTCTGGTGAAACAATTAACTTTATGTTCCATTTGCTGATGATGCCGCATGCTTAAATTGATCATGTTTGTTAAACCCATGCCAGCCTTTTCAGCCTGCTCAGCTCAGGGGAAAGTCAGGATGTACAGTAAGGCTCCAGTGCTTTTCGGTAGAAGTGAAAAGATTTGCACTCATCGAACAAGAAAATGGCATTCCTGGCTGTCAGTGTGGAAGGAAGGGCTTTTCTCTCCAGTGCTGCATGGCAGACTCTCTGCTCTTGTTCCTGAATGTCAGCTCATGCCTCATTGCTAAGTAAGTGTTTTCCCCACCTAACCTGACAGGTAGATGTGTCTTGACATGAAAGCAGGCTGCTGTCACACTGGGGAGCAGGGATAACCCAAACTTGGGGCCAGTTCTGCTAAGCTAACTCAGTTTTGCTAAATGTTATTTCAATTTCGGTGTATTATTAGCTTTGAGGTATGCCTTGAGTGCCTTAGAGATCCAGTGTGAGAATGGTTCGCTAGAGCTAGCTTCTGTCTGATGACTGGTAAGGGGTACCACATTTTTCCCACTGTCATTCCAACCCCTTCATCTCTTCCTGCCACATCTTATCCATCAATGGGAATCAGGTTTTGCCAACAGACTGGTTATGAAAGGAGTTGGGATTCCTTGAAGAAGTGAGCTTTGAGCCTCAAGAGTAGGGAATATCTCTTTGAGAACTACGACCTGCCTGTACATTGGGGGTATTTGGCATTTTGCATCTTCAGCTGGCTTCCAGCAACATACATCTGGCTCCAATTTTCACCATAGTGTTAAAATTAAAAAAAAATAGATAAAGGCAAACTGGCTGTGGTAATTCTAAAGAAGATATAATTTCCTAAGAACATAAATTGCTGAGGAAAACCATGTACTTTTAAACCAAATATAAGTTGACTTCTATATTTTTCTGTTTTCAATGTCATATATTGTCTTTTCATTCGCAAATATTGATTAAATGCCTAGCCTGTGTCACCACTAATGTGAGCAGAAAGAGACATTTTTCTAGTCCTCAAGAAGGTAACCATCAAAGTAATTTCCCCTTCAGTCACCATGAATCATCAGAGTTGGTTGTATTAAAAATCCACAGCTTAACACTTCACGCTCACTATTTTATCTTGTCTAAATATCCCTACTCTAAGTTTCAGCATCTCTTGTATAAAATTAGGGGAATAGGTCTGAGTAATCCTTAATCTATCTGGAAAACATTCAGCTGGTTTCTGCCATTAGCACTTACGTGGTCTTAGAGATGTTGCTTAATGTTTCTGAGTTTCAAACACAGCATAAGAACAAAAATAATGCCCAATTTGCAAGGTTTGTTATTGATGATTTTTTTTAACGGAACGAAGACTAAATAAAGTCTAGAATAGCCAAGAAGTAGTACTAAATAGAGGTAGCTATTATTATATTGTTGTTTTTTCTATGAATCTATGAACACTGCCTTTGATCCAAGGTCTCCGGAATGTGTTTGTTTTTTTTTTTTTTTTTTTACAGTTTTGGACATTATTATTATTATTATATCGTTTCTTTTTTCATAGGTTATTGGGGTACAGGTGGTATTTGGTTACATGAGTAAGTTCATTAGTGGTGATTTGTGAGATTATGGTGCACCCATCACCCAAGCAGTATACACAGCACCGTGTTTGTAGTCTTTTATCCCTCACCCCCTACCCCCTCCCACCCTTTCCTGCAAGTTCCCAAAGTCCATTGTATCACAGAATGCATTTTAGTAGGCTTACCAAGATCCCCTGATTCTAGCATGCAGCTGTTTGTAATGGGCAATAGAATTCAATTTCTAAAGCATTGCCTTTAGCACTTTTCCTATTTTATATACTCACAAGCAGAAGCACAGATAAGAGAAGAAACATATTATTTGCTTTCACCAGGTGAAACAGGAGCATGCTTAGGATCCATTGCTGAGTGCCTAACAGGTTGTCAGCAATGAGTCAGCTGCTTCTTGTTGCCCTGATACCTCCTTCCAAAGTCACTCTGTGGAAGTCACCCTGTGGAAGTAACTTTGGGAGGAGGTATCAGGGCAACAGGAAGCAGCTTGTGGTTTCACCTGAGAAAACACATGACAGTTTACACGGGTCTTTCATGTTCCTCTAGCTTTTTTCTTCTGTGTTAGAAAAATGACAGAGATTTTTCTGTGAACTAAATAATAATAGATGATAATAGGGAACCTTCAGGAAGTTAGTAAATATTTCCCTTCAGAGCTGAGGACAAGCAGAAACCAGGCCCTTGAAACATCAGCCAGACCCTGGAAACTCACCTGATTTGGGCTCAGTAAAGATACGAAAGAATAATTAGACCATAAGGGGAATTCTGTGTTCCATTCCCCAAGGACAATGATTACTGACTTTCCATGTCATTCTTTTTTCCACTTCCTGTTTCTTCCCCCTTTGAGAACATTGTTTACTAAATGATGGAAAAGAATAGAATGGGAGCACCCAGGCAGCCTGGGCCATAGGACTGACCTGAGGAATGCCTCTGCTTTTTCATTTACATCCACCAGTTCTCCCTCTCCTGCAGGCCTGGACAGGGACTCTCTCTTTCCCTTTATCTCAAGAGCCAAATGAGGGTTTTTCCTGTGTGTTGTTAATCTAAAGAAAAAAGAAAAGGTGTATGTATATAGATATCATGAAGTTTGTTAGTATCCCTAAAAATAAACACAGTGAAACATTGTCAAAATAGGAAAAGACTTTTAACGTTTTCATTGTACTAGGAACTGTGCACAATTAAATTGAAATATAAATTTGTTAGCCAACATTTCAGTTAAGCTGCTTATGAAAATAATTAGGCCAGTGAAGCGAGGAGCAAGCCAGCCAAGGAAATGGTGAGTTTGGTTAGAATGCTCTCTCTGCAAGTATATGTTCTCTCTGTAAGAGTTGTAAAGGCATAGGTTTAGTAAATAAAACAGTTCTACACTGAAATTCAAAAGACACTGGAAAAAGACTAATTATTTTTCATATTTATATATTTGCTGTCATAGAAATCCTGAACTGGAAGGGATTTTAGTAAAACCCTTTCCTAACTGGTCACCACCAAGTTCCCACTCAGAACTTAGTTTCCCTATGAGTTTCACTTTTTGAAAGATTCTCTTTACAATTTGAACTTAAGTAGTAATAACTTGATTTATCACTAAGTAGAAACATGATGCCCGAATGGGAGCACTGGATTAGCATGAAATAACTAGTGTTAACTCTTTCAGTTAATGTAATTTAAGCAAAAAGCAAATAAATGTGGTGTTTTGACTAATTTGTGAATCATATTATGGGTTATGTGGTGTTTTGACTAATTTGTGAATCATATTATGGGTTAATATGATTTCTTGGCTTTTTCTAAGAAGCAAAAATAGTGCGAGGAGACCCACTGCTACCTTTGAGGACGACCAGTGGGTAGCCATTGTTTATTCCAGCCCACTTACTGTATGGTGGGTTCCAAGGTTCAAGACTAACACACTACAGTTTAGGACACAGTCAAGGCTAGAGTATTGATCTCTCCATGTCTAGTCTAGTCTAGCATGCTTTTTGTTTAACTACATTGCTACTTAATAAACTTGTGAGGCTGGGGAGTTTTTAATGCCATTAATTCCAAGATTTTGGAAGTGTGACTGCATTTGAAAGACCATAGAAATAGCACTGTGGTAACTCATTTTCCTCCCTGGATTTCTTATTACATTTTCTTAATATCAAATTGGGCATTTTTTATTTTTGGTCTTATGTGCAGTGCTGTTATATAAGGGTTATAATTTTTACTTAGCTGATTCTTTGCAAGCTTACAAGTCATTGAATCTTCCTTATTTGAGTCTTTTAGTGTGAAAAGTGCACACCCAAACCCTTCTGTTTGATCATAGAAACAGACAAGACCTAAAATGGCTCAGAAGATATCTCTCTTGAATGAATAATTTTGTAAATTTGCTTCTTTCTGATTTGGAAATGTAGTTAGATCTTTCTGATCTAGTTACGTTTGGAACCCAAGTCTTTACTCTCTGTGTCTCAAAAGAAGCTGGCAGGTAACTCAAATGCACAGTTGGGGACTTAATAAAGCATATTTTTAAATTAATTAAGAGCACACTAACTTTAGAACTACGTCCTTTCAGAACTTTAGGGAGAATGCAGTTGGCATCAAAAAAGTGATAACAAAAAATACAGTTACCAAGAATTAGAACAAGTGACAACAACTTAAGTAGAGTGTCAGCAGCCCTGATTCTGGTTAGCACTGCTGTAAGCTAGAAGGCAGCATGAATGATTGGTCCATCACACATGGCAACATCATATTTTTAAACCACCTGAACATGCAGTGAATGTGAAGAATGTGTTACCTTTGTTTTTAAAAGCCCTTTGGAGAATGTGGGTTTGCTGAATGCCACCTAGACCCTTCATATCATTCAAATTGCATTTGGAAAATAGAACATTTAACTGCCTGCCATTTTGATCTGCTGCCGCCAAGGAACCTATATGCTGAGGCTGCTTCAGGGTGACATTTGTGTGATCTAGCAGGTGTCTCTCTTTGAACCTATTAATTAGGAAAAGAGCAGAGGCAGATGTGATATATTAGTTGGCCCTAAGATGGATTGCTCTGAAAAATCTCATATTGGCAAGGGTGATTCAAGTTGCCAGGAATCCAGAGTTTGCTGTGTGACATCCCTAGAAGTCTGATGGGGTTTGACTGGTTTACTCCACTAAATGAAACTGCTGAGATGACTGTCTTGAGGTGATTAATAAAGTGCATAAATCTTAACTATGGGAAGAAAAGAAGATGAATTGATGCATGCACATATTGGAAATGTAATGAAACCTAATTGAAGCTACCGGGATTTGCTAATATATTACAGAAAAACAATACTGTGTTTATTGTTCTTCACTGGTCTTATTTTGTTGGCCTCAATTCAAAAATGACCAGGAAGACATGTTGGGTTTTATTTTTCATTTTTCTAGCATGGGAGACCTGAACTGGCAACAAAGTAGGAAAGTAATAATGACATCATATATATGTGCCCCTGGTATTTATTATTTTTTATTTCTCTCATATTGAGGCTAAAAAAATTTTAAAAGATTGGTTCAACTTCCATCAAAGCTGCTATTGAATGCTGTTAGTAATCATATATGAAGTTTCAGTAGTTTTTGAAGTAATTAGAACCTCGAAGCAAATAAATACTAAATGGACTCTCATCTTCAAAGTTATTTTTTCTAACTAAATAGCTCTATTCTTGTATAATTATATACTAGTCATGAAATTAAAAATCATTTTAAATGACTAGATGCTTTTTTTAGAAGTGTTTGTTTCTTGCTAGTTATTGTGGACTAATTGTAGTTTATGAGGGTCTTCAAAAAATCTGAAATTGCTGCCTTAGATTTCTAGTCTCCAAAGCTTGCAAACTTTAATTCCAATAGAAAAATACAATGATGAAGAAGAGTGTGTAAGGCAATCAAAATTAGAATTTTTGTGATTTTGAAAAAATCTGACTTTTCAAAGATCATAACAGACAGCTATGCAGGGTGATGGCATAAAAAAAGCTTTATTACCACGTGAACCTGAATTTGACCCCAGCCCCACTAGACACTGTGACCTTTGGCATGTTATTTAATTTCTCTGAGCCTCAGTCTTGGCACCTGTAACATGGGGATAATAAATAAGTATATTGCAGTATTGTTTTGAGAATTAAAGATAATATCTACAAAATCTTTAGCATAGAGTCCATCATCATAGTTAACAGCTAGTATTATCACTTCTTTTCACCACCATTGTAATTTTTATGATATAAAAATTTACTGCTCATAGGCCCATGCTTGGTCTTCAGGACAGTCAGTCCATGACACCTTGTACCAAGGTTCTTTTTTCCAATGGCAAGTTTGTATCAGAACACGGGATTTAAATTAAACAATCCAGAAAAGCAGAAGCTTTCCATGTCATTTTCCTATCCTTAGGGGCAGCCATCAGGTTAAGCATGGGTAGAAAGTATGACTGTTTAGGCCACATATTTATCAGGGGCTTTTCCATGAACCAGCAAGCTCTCAAGAGCCTATGCACTCATAAATTCGTGATGGTCTACACTTGGCCAATATCTCCCTGGGGCAACAAGGAAAACAAATGAGGTAAACAACAATCACAGAAAACCAAACCATGAAATAACAAGGAAAACCCTCGAGATGAGCCTCCTAAATGTCCCTTTCCCCCTAGTCCTTTCTTTCTTTCCTCTTTATTACTGATTGATATCATGAGTTATACAGGTGTGTAAAAACTGGGCACCATGTGCTTCTGTCAGAAGGCAGAGATGATGAATACCATGTTCAGAATTTCTAAGTCCCAGCACTATCCCAACTATTTTTATCAATAAAATATTTTCTTTTACTCGCCCTAGCTCTTTGCTTGGACTTCTTATTTTTCATTTTGCTGTCGGTTTAAAGAATATTCTTCCTGGCCGAGTGCAATGGCTCACGCCTGTAATCCCAGCACTTTGGGAGGCCAAGGCGGGAGGATCATGAGGTCAGGAGATCAAGACCATCCTGGCTAACACGGTGAAACCCCGTCTCTACTAAAAATACAAAAAATTAGCCGGGCGTGGTGGCGGGCGCCTGTAGTCCCAGCTTCTCTGGAGGCTGAGGCAGGAGAATGGCGTGAACCCGGGGGGTGGAGCTTGCAGTAAGCGGAGATAGTGCCCCTGCAGTCAGGCCTGGGCGAAAGTGCGAGACTCCGTCTTTAAAAAAAAAAATAGAATATTCTTCCTTACTCAGTTTCTTGGTTCTACCTACTAAGTTTGTTGTTTCTTACATTTCAGGCACAAAATATATATATTATCTTAAAAATACTTAATTTTACAGCTGTGAAAAAATTTGTAGGGTCATAGGAATAGTACGTGCTAGAACAAGGCAGGAATGAGTGAGGTGCTTCAGTGCACCTTCAGGCACATGAGAACAGGCTACTTTCCTAGATGTAGTCAACATGATGGGTACAGATTTGTGATTTCAGATGAAATTCCCATTACAGAAACCAAATTTTGATTCTAAATATAGATGCTGTGGCGGGCATTTAAACTGGGTTTCCTTAACCTGACTTCTCCAAACCTCCTTTACCATTCTCAATGGAATCTACCTTGTCTGACTAGTTTGCCCGGAATTGGTGGGTTCTTGGTCTCACTGACTTCAAGAATGAAGCCACGGACCTTGCGGTGAGTGTTACAGCTCTTAAGGTGACGCGTCTGGAGTTTGTTCCTTCTGATGTTCGGATGTGTTCGGAGTTTCTTCCTTCTGGTGGGTTCGCGGTCTCGCTGGCTCAGGAGTGAAGCTGCAGACCTTTGCGATGAGTGTTACAGCTCTTAAGGCAGTGCGTCTGGAGTTGTTCCTTCCTGCCAGTGGGCTCATGGTCTCGCTGGCTCAGGAGTGAAGCTGCAGACCTTCGTGGTGAGTGTTTCAGCTCATAAGAGCAGTGTGGACCCAAAGAGTGAGCAGTAGCAAGATTTATTGCAAAGAGCGAAAGAATAAAGCTTCCACAGTGTGGAAGGGGACCCAAGCAGGTTGCCACTGCTGGCTCGGGCGGCCTGCTTTTATTCTCTTATCTGGCCCCACCCACGTCCTGCTGATTTGCTGATTGGTAGAGCCAAGTGGTCTGTTTTGACGGGGCGCTGATTGGTGCGTTTACAATCCCTGAGCTAGACATAAAGGTTCTCCACGTCCCTATCAGATCAGTTAGATACAGAGTATGGACACAAAGGTTCTCTAAGGCCCCACCAGAGCAGCTAGATACAGAGTGTCGATTGGTGCACTCACAAACCTTGAGCTAGACACAGCGTGCTGATTGGTGTGTTTACAAACCTTGAGCTAGATACGCAGCGCCGATTGGTGTATTTACAATCCCTGAGCTAGATGTAAAGGTTTTCCAAGGCCCCACCAGAGTAGCTAGATACAGAGTGTTGATTGGTGCATTCACAGACCCTGAGCTAGACACAGGGTGCTGATTGGTGTATTTACAATCCCTGAGCTAGACATAAAGGTTTTCCAAGGCCCCACCAGAGTAGCTAGATACACAGTGATTGGTGCATTCACAGACCCTGAGCTAGACACAGGGTGCTGATTGGTGTATTTACAATCTCTGAGCTAGACATAAAGGTTCTCCACATCTCCACCAGACTCAGGAGCCCAGCTGGCTTCACCCAGTGGATCCCGCACCGGGGCTGCAGGTGGAGCTGCCTGCCAGTCCCACGCCGTGCGCTCACACTCCTCAGCCCTTGGGTGGTCGATGGGAGTGGGCACTGTGGAGCAGGGAGTGGCGCTTGTCGGGGAGGCTCGGGCCACACAGGAGCCCATGGAGGGGGTGGGAGGCTCAGGCATAGCAGGCTGCAGGTCCCGAGCCCTGCCCCGTGGGAAGGCAGCTAAGGTCTGGTGAGAAATCGAGCGCAGTGCCGGTGGTCTGGCACTGCTGGGGGACCCAATACACCCTCCGCAGCCGCTGGCCTGGGTGCTAAGCCCCTCATTGCCTGGGGCCAGCAGGGCCCGCCGGCTGCTCCAAGTGAGGGGCCTGCCAAGCCCCTGTCCACCTGGAACTCCAGCTGGCCTGCAAGTGCCATGCACAGCCCAGTTCCCGCTCACGCCTCTCCCTCCACACCTCCCTGCAAGCTGAGGGAGCCGGCTTCCGCCTTGGCCAGCCCAGAAAGGGGCTCCCACAGTGCAGCAGTGGGCTGAAGGGCTCCTCAAGTGCTGCCAAAGTGGGAGCCCAGGCAGAGGAGGCGCCGAGAGCGAGTGAGGGCTGTGAGGACTGCCAGCACGCTGTCACCTCTCACTAGCACATAGGTGTTGATCGAGAGACACAAATCCAGCTACCTCTCATGCTTGTTTTCTTCGTCCCCTGATCAATCCCCTTCCTACTCAAAGCTTCATGGTCCTACCACGCTGGCTTCCCAGCTAAAGGGAGCATGGAGAACCCTGCTAGTTTATGACACATTGCCACAGGGGTAATGGAAGAAAATGTTCTCATCTCAATAGGCTAAGGGAGTGGTAGTGTTAGCCTTTATTAGCTTTATTAAGATGCTGGCAAGAAAAAGAGGTTGGAAGGATTTCACAAGAAAGAAGGAAGAGAGATTGCTGAGAAACAGGAAACAAACCATGCTCAGAGATGAACAAGACCCAACAAAGAAACAAGTATTGCCATCCCTAACTGCATCTCAGAGAGGAGGGCCCAATACAGCTTTCTTTTCTTTTCTTTTCTTTTTTTTTAATTATACTTAAGTTCTAGGGTACATGTGCACAACAAGCAGGTTTGTTACATGTGTATACATGTGCCATGTTGGTGTGCTGCACTCATTAACTCATCATTTAGAATTAGGTATATCTCCTAATGCTATCTCTCCCCCCTCCCCTCACCCCACAACAGGCCCCGGTGTGTGATGTTCCCCTTCCTGTGTCCATGTGTTCTCATTGTTCAGTTCCCACCTATGAGTGAGAACATGTGGTGTTTGGTTTTATGTCCTTGTGATAGTTTGCTGAGAATGATGGTTTCCACCTTTATCCGTGTCCCTACAAAGGACATGAACTCATCATTTTTTATGGCTGCATAGTATTCCATGGTGTATATGTGTCACATTTTCTTGTATGTATGTTCACCCCTTCTCCCTGACCAGGCTCAGCAAGGCACTTAGATAGCCACCCAACTCTTTGGTCTTTCTCTAAGTATCAAAGGTTCTCACAGGGTCAGACTTTTATAATACTAATAGCTACCAATTACTGTACACCCATCATGCACTAGATCCTGGACTAAGTCCAGGACATATAGTATCCTATTCAGTCTGTTCAGTAGCTCCATGAGATTGCTAAATTATTATCCCCAACTTACAGAAAAGAAAACCAAGTCACACAGTTAGAAAAGGACAGATCTAGTATCCAAACTGAACCCTGTTATTTCCAAAGCCCATGTCCGTTTCTGCTAGGCCACATTATCTGAAGCAAGACAGTTTTTCAAGCGTGCTGTTGCACAATACTGGGCCTTCATTGAAGGGATGGCAGTGGGGCGGGAAAGAGGTCATTTTAGGGAAGACTGTTGATGCCACAGTGACCTGAGAAAATGGCATCAGTTCCTTATTTTTTAATGATAACATTCATATTTTATTAAATATAACAAAGCTTCAAGCTGCTATATGCATTATTTAGCTTTTTCTGTTTACCTATTTCTTATTTTAAAAATCCCTGTATAGTCTCCAAAGTTTATATGATCACTATAACATAGGGACTATTGGATCTCTCACGGAAAGTTGATTTCAGACTCATGGGTACCCACTGTGCAGTGTGGGTAAAATGGATTTACAAACCAGAGTTAGGAAATCCACCCCAGAATTCCACCTGTGTAATGCATAATCTAAGCTTTTTCTTCTGGCTATTAAAAAAAAAGAAAGAAAACGTGGCCAAGAGCAGAAAAATAAAAAAAGTTGAATGGGGACTCAGGAGGAGCCTGCCTGGATATAATAGAGTATAAAAATGAGAGGGAACTTCGGCCGGGTCATTTGTCTGCCTGGGACCATATAGTTTCCAACAACAGATGAATTTTGATTCACTGCTTCTTTTTTTTTTTTTTTTTTTTTTTTTTGAGATGGAGTCTCGCTCTGTCACTCAGGCTAGAGTGCAGTGGCGCCATGTCTGCTCATTGCAAACTCCGCCCCCTGGGTACACGCCATTCTCCTGCCTCAGCCTCCCGAGTAGCTGGGACTGCAGGCGCCCACCACCACACCAGCTAATTTTTTTGTGTTTTTAGTAGAGACGGGGTTTCACCGTGTTAGCCAGGATGGTCTCGATTTCCTGACCTTGTGATCCGCCTGCCTTGGCCTCCCAAAGTGCTGGGATTACAGGCGTGAGCCACTGTGCCCAGCCAATTCACTGCTTCTTTAAGATTCTCCTGTAGCCCATTTTCTAGAAAACAATGATGCTGTATGTATATATGTCAGCTCTGACAATTGCAAGAGCATTTAATGAATTTCACATCATCATTTCCAGTCAGTCTTGATGTTCCATTTTTGTCTAGATGGAAAGAGTAAGAGGGACTATTTCAGATTCTTTGTGTATGAAGATTAAAGGGGACAGGGATATATCAGGCAGGCAGAATCACTCACTTGTCAATCTGTGCAGATGTTCAAAACAGGATATTCTGATTCTTGTCCAATTCGGTGTGAAAATTTACAGAAGCATATTGTTATACTATTGGAAGGGAAGTTATGAAGCCATCCCAGCCAGTTCTGCTGCAAGCCAGGTGCACACCAAAACTGTAAAAGACAAAGGGATTGGCTGATTGTTTCATCTGCCTTTAAAAAATGCAAGAAACCTGGAGCTTTCTTCATTTTATCATTAAGGGGGGCAAAAAGTGGCCATCGGGGTTATCATAATGAATCCAAAAGAATATTCGCAGAAGGGCATTATTTAATGAGCTTGGTGGAAGGAAGATTTGGCAGTCTTTGGAAGTTACCTTTATTTTACCCATTTTATTGTCGTGAAAGCTATGACTCAGAGTCATCTTTGTTCTTTGAAAATGAGTCCACACACCTTCTAGAATGTGATACAGTTTACTCTAGGGTGCCAGAGGACTTCTATAAGCCAGAAACCATTATTTCTTCACCCTTAGTATTTTTGAATGGGAACATGCTGTAATAGCTGAAGTTTCTGAATGAAACTCCCAAATAATGAGAATAGAACCTTACTCTTCAAGCCCAAGTTGCCCTGTTTAATCCCGTATTCATCTGCTCAATCTCCTGTATGCATACATTTGCTCTTTAAAGTCTTTGCTCATTCTGTTTCCCTCCATCTGCCTAAGTTCTAGCCATGGTACAAGACACAGTAGAAGCCCTTCCTCTTTACAGAAGGCTCATCACCAGATCCCAGGATGGATCTCCCTTCCCTGGAGTTCAGCACTTGCTTGTTCTCACTCTCATGTTTAGCTTTATCTTGCAGATTAGTTCAGGTATGGCTTCATCTTATGTGCCAATTGACATTGGGAATGGCCAATTAGAGGAGGATTACAAGGCCACTTACAGAGTTTGTGGGAAGAATGCTGTGATGGATTAGTTGTGTCTCTCTTGGGCATGGCAGCAAGGAATGGAATATTAAGGCTGCATACTCCCTTCTAAAACTAGCTCAGAAGTGCCTAGAAAATAAAAATCTCTTGCCTTGGGTTTTATATATCATGCATGCCTAATTGTTCTGACCTCATAGGAGAGGTTCAGATCATATTCATTGATTGATGAATATGACCAAAAGGTGCCATTAATGCGCGACGAATAAGATCTAAATGAGTCTGGAAAGCAGTATTTTGGTTTTGTCAAGAAACAATATTTCCTTGTATATGTATGTAACAAACCTGCACATTGTGCACGTGTACCCTAAAACTTAAATAATAATAATAATAAAATAATAATAAATAAAAAATAATAATAATAATAAATAATAATAATAATAAAAAGTAAAGTACCAGAGAAGTACTATGTATTTCCTCGGTGAGTCCTGGTCAGATACTGAGATCATGTGAAATCCCACATGCCACTATACTTAGAACTAGATTTTATTTGTGATATGTCTAGGCCCATTGGAATTTTTCTTATTTCTGTATTTAATCCATGAAAGCAATTGTAAAGTTCATTCTACCAATGTCTAATTTGGGTTTAAATGATATATTTAAAGGAATAAAATATAAATAAATACATGTGTATACATACAGCTACACACACACACACACATATATATACATGTATATAAATAATATGGCTGATATAAAATTAAAATGAAAAGATTGCAGGGAACCACAGCTAATAAAAACAGTCTATGTGATAGAATGTCATAATTGCTTTAAAACCTATACGTCTTCCCTGTATTTCCAGTCTGAACAACTGGATGGTATCAACTTAAGCATCTGTATCCTGATCCCTGTCCAGTTTTAGCAAATTCCAGTCACATTTGAGGTTCATTCTCATTTCATAAAGAATAACCACCACCACCACCACCCCATAGTTACAGCACTCACTGCTGAGGTTAATTGCAATTTCAACTTCAACAATTTCTTGAAGCTTAAAGCAAGATATTGTGTGTTTGAAAAGCAAGAGAAATAAATTACAGGAGACCAGAAGGTAGGGTTTACACAGAAGTTACCCTTCCTTTGGACTGCAGAAGGGATAGGCAGGTGCTGGAGCTTAGCTTTCAACCAGCACGAGCCTATACAAGAGCGTTGAGAAAGAGAAAGCCTTTACCTACCTTGAGCCCCATGTCCTTGGCAAAATGGCAAAAACAAGGCACTTGCACTTACATGACCCAAGTTCAAAGTTCCTCTTAGATGTTTGACCTTAGATATATGGTGTAGCTGCTCCAAACCCAGATTTCCCCTCTGAAGAAAAGAAAAAAGGGAAATAATCATTTTTACTTACACCATAAGGTCATGATGGTCAGATGAGAAAATGGAAGTGAAAGGACCTGATGAACTGTCACTGAGGCAAATTAAGTTATTACCATCCAGTGTCATTCAGCTCCACTTGCTTACCCTCATCTCCAAATAATTTGCCTTAAAACAGACATCATTAACGTCTCTCTTCAGTGGTTATTGAGCTCATTTCTGCAGAAAGCACCTGAAGGATGCGGCCCCTGTCTGTAATAATGGCTTTCTATCCCTAGCTGGGGGAAGCAGAGATAGAGTTTCAAATGATACACTGGTAAGAACCAGAGATCTTAATGTAAAGAAAATAAATGAGCAAATTTTGGAGAGGGTAAAGGACATGTTAGTTTAGAAATTGGAGAAGGGCTTTTAACCATTCCTGGAATCATACTTGGTAGAAAACCTGCATTTAACTTGACCATGACTGAGGCTACTCAGCACTCTACCAGCTTGTCTCAGAGCCTGGTTTAGAACTATTCCCCATGCCCACACCAAAGCAGGTTTTGAGCAACTTCTGGATTTATCATGCAATTTAAAGGGAAGACTGGCATGTAGATGACACATTCTCACTACTTTCGGTCTAGGGATTGTCACTTTATGCCAAATGTCAGCAGACCTATTCCTAAAAATGCCTAGTATCTATTAAAAGTCATCCATTCATTCAGCAAATATTGCTTGTATACCTGTTCTGGAGTCAGCACTGTGTTAGATGACAAGTCAGGAGTGAGCCAGAAGGAAACAGTCACTGTCTCATAGCATCTGCATTCCAGGCCCTCGGAGCCACTGCACACGGAAAAGCCATCAAAGGAAGGGGATCTCCCCACTAGTCACATGCACTGCTACAATTTCAAAGAGCACTGGGTTCTAGACGTCATGGCATCTCAGTTCTTTCCTTCTTACTACTCATCATGTGATTGTTCTCATTTTCTGTTTCCTAATCTGTGAAATTAAAGGCCAAAATGAGTTATCTAAGGATCCTTTCAATTCCAGAATAACACAATTTTTTGACTTCAGGAAAATGTGTCTCGGTTTCCATATTTCTAAAAGAGAAATGATGATATTTTCTTTGCTAGTACAACTAGCTGTTTCTGAAATTGAATTCAGATAATATATGAATGAGTTTTAACAATATAAAGAGTCCATGTAAACTTAAGATTCTACTAAGACTATGATTAGGATATCATCATTAATATGGGACAAAAAAGGGTAGCCTTACCATTTCTGCTTGAGGACGCAGAATACAGTCTGGCCACTTAAAATGAAAGCATGGAGATACCTGCCCCTATGTAGGTGGCTGACATAGCCTGAAAATATTAAGAACTCTTACTTCTAGAGAACCTCCCCCACCAAAGTGCTGGAGGCCCAGTGTATATATAGTAATACAGTGGAGAAAAGTCTCAGTTGCCTAATGAGAAAATCATTACCATCTATGTGTATTCCCTGGAAGCTAGGCTCAAACCAGTTTCTCACTTCTGAAGAATGCTTTTCTCCTTCCCTTTTGCTGCTGCTTGGAGCTTGCCTTTGGAAGGTGATGTACTATTGTTTTATTTCTCCTAAGTTTGATAGTCCAGAGTCATGGCTCTGGACTATCATGTATCATGGATGATGGTATTTAATGGCTCACTAAATAGTATCAGCAACATTCAGGCCACTTTCGCCATATTTCTATTAATACAGAGTCTCCCTGGAGGTATCAGTGATGATAATTTTGTCCTTGATTCTATCTCACACTCAAGCTTATCCCTGCCCATGTAGCACAGAGTGGTCAAGGCAGCTGATTGCAGATAAGTTCAGTGCACTTTGAGTGACTGTGCTCCTCTCCAAATTGCTTGGCAACAAAATGGCACTAAGGGAATATTTTGTATTTACTGTGACACAATAACAACTGGACTAAAAGGAATATTTTGACTAAGAACAAGGACATTATGCTATCATTTACACAGGGGTTTGCTTTTGGAATTCCTTGTTCAGTTAAAGAAAATGTTATGGCTACTGGTGTTCTTTTATCTGAGCAATTGCAGTAGAACAAAGCTTAAAAGCATTTATTGGACTCTGTCTCCCAATTCCCTGCACATCACCATCACCAAAAGGACACAATTGCCAGTCCCATTTGTAAGTGGAGAGAACGTGCAATAGTCAACTCTGAATCTCAGTAGTGTTCTTTAGAAGGGAATCATTTGCACACCAAGAAACTTGCCAACATAGGGCATGTGCATCCTTGTGTTTTTGTGTGTTGTCTGAACTCGAGTGACTTACTTCACCAACTACCTCTTCGGTAAAGTGAATCCCACTGGGCCAGGCTGTTCATCTCCCATAATTTGCCCTGAAAAGAAACACTGAAATCTCAGATGCATGGGAAACAAGATTGTGCTGCATAGAAATCAGCAATAATGCATCAGATATGCATGTCCAGATTATAATATGAAAATAGACTTCTCACTCATTTCCTGTTATGAATATAAAGCACTGACAATGCACACCACAATGTCAAAACAAGGAAGTGGTGGGCATATTCACGATTCCAGTTCTGTATGTGACAGCTGTATTCCTGGCTACAGTTCAAAGCATAATTCAAATGTGGGCCAGAAATGAGTGATTCAAATAAAGTTTTAAAAGATACAGCATTTGCATCACTTCTCACATAACCATGTCTTCTTAATGTTAATCACAAACATTAATGAGAAGATGGTGATATCTGATCATTACCTCATATTAAAAGACACCCAGGCACACCCAAGTTTGATCTAGATTTCCATTCCAGTAAAAAGCATGGGAAGGTGTCAGGGTATTTTTTTTCATGTGTATTCAATTAATAATATGAGACTATTTTCCTGACCAGTAGAAAGTTTTTAAAGTAGCAGAACTAAACACCAGCTGATTGTAATTTATATTTCAGAAAAATAATCGATATGCTTTCTATTCCAGCAATGGGGAAAATTGTCAGGGGTGAGCAATTGAGCTTTTTGACCACTTGGAATTCATCTTCATTTTTGCATCAGAGGCTGAAGCAGCCCCAGACCCAGATGTGCAGTTGGTTTCTGTTCAACTTCAGCTCCTTTGGGGAAATTACACTGAATTGTGTAATTTTTTTCCTGAATGCCCAGATTATGTAAACACACCCATTTCATTTTTAATAGCAGAGCTAGGGAAGCCCATTGGGAGAGCATGTTAATACTTTTTTCTCTAAATTGTATTTTGGGGCAAACCTTACACAAAGAAGGATTTAGAGCCTTTTATAACCTCGAGTATGACAACATCTTATATGAGCCCCTTTGCAAATACGCATGGCTACATATAATGGAAACGATGCACGTTTACTTCCCTTCGCTTTGTACTGCCGTATTCGTCTCTTTGATCATGTATGAAGCCTCAAAATAGAAAACTTGCCCAACTTAGTTTTGCATGTTTGTTCACTGACCCTTTAATTTTAGTCATGCAAACTCTAACCCCTTCTCATACGGCTTGAGAGTGGGCTGGCTCTAGGTATGTTGCTCCAACCTGGTTTTGAGCAGAAATGGTTATGTTCCACTGGTGAGCACTTAACAGCAGTAAATAGTCAGTGACCAATGAAACTGACCAATCTGCACTTAACGTCAGCAGATAGTCAATGACCAATGAAAACTGTCCCGTGTCCATGGTTATGGTTTGTTCTCTAGGCTTCCCAGATGCTGAAGCTTTCTTGAATCCACTTTAAACATTCATATTCAGCTAGACAAAGGAGGACGTGTGGGAAGAGAAGAAAAGAGAGTCTTTTTCTTAACCCTTTGTCAGTGATAAAGCACAGTGATACAATAAGGTTGGCTTATCCATGGCACTCTTGGGTTGTTCATGAGAATTGGCAAGGTAGTCGCCTTCAATAACAGTTTAGGCTTAGCCTGCAGGGCTACATGGGCTCTTGCATAAATAGGCAAACTTCATGAGGTTTACTATGTGAACCAACATCAGGAGATTTTTATGAAAGGCTTAATTACTCTCACAGGTTTAAAGAGTATTAAATCTGAGATATTTGGTCAAAAGTAAAAATGACAATTAATGAAAATTGCTTGCCACTAGAACCCAAACAAAGGCTTGCTTTGAAAGCATTTGTGTTATCACTGTTTATGTTTTCCCACAATCTGGACCCTTTCTGGAGTCAATAAATACCATGTTTGCTAACAGAATGTGTGCTACCAATTAGCAGAATTCTAACCAGTGCTGGGTAAATAACTACATTGTTTGCTGTGGAAATTACCATGAAAGAGTAACCAGGATTGTTTTTCCCAGCTCTGAGAAGAATTACTCAGAGCTCTCTATCTGGTGAAAGACAGCCTGATTTAGGAGAGAGGGCAGGGACTATGGAATTAGATGGGCAATGTAATAACCTCAAAATGTAGTCTCAGGTACCTCATCCATAAAATGGTAGTAGTAATAACTATGTCATGGAGTTATTATAAGGATTCAATAAAGTCAGTATATGAAAACTATATACATAATGGACAGAAAGTATTTTTCAGGATTAATTCCTTTTGTTTCCCTGATTCCTAAATAATATCATTTGAGAGTAGAATTCTGCTTTTTTTTTTTTTTTTTTTTTTTTACTCAGGAGATGTACAAATCAAATATATTACTTTTTCCTCTTTGTCCCAGGCCTGCATAAACCTGTTAAAACTACATAAGGAAATGATTGCATCAAAACCAAAGTATAGTCTTCTGTTTCTGGCAAGATGAATAACAAGACGTTTACAGAAAACCCTTCCAGTATGCACTTAAATATGCTAGACCATAGATAAGATGACTATGATGATAAAAGATAGATAATAGATAGATAGAACAGTCAAGTCAAGAAGCATCCATAAATCTCTACTTCACAGAGGTAACAAACACTGGAACTAGCATTTTGTGACCAAGGTTTTTGAACTCGAACTATGCACCATGTGGGAGAGAGATGGACCAGAGTTAAGGCCTGGGTGGTGAGTGGAATAGCAGATTGAATCAGCTGTCCTTCACAAAAAGCCAGAAAGCTAGGAGTCCAAAAGGTGACATATAATAGGTGAATTAGGAAAACAAAACAAAACACAGAATGCTTGTTTGTCATGATTCCAGGTGTGGAGGGTACGTGTAGTCTAATTCCTAAGCTTGTGGAAAAAAAACTGGAGAGGCTGGGCGCGGTGGCTCATGCTTGTAATCCCAGCACTTTGGGAGGCCGAGGCGGGCGGATCACGAGGTCAGGAGATCGAGACCACAGTGAAACCCCGTCTCTACTAAAAATACAAAAAATTAGCTGGGCGTGGTGGCGGGCGCCTGTAGTCCCAGCTACTCGGAGAGGCTGAGGCAGGAGAATGGCGTGAACCCGGGAGACGGAGCTTGCAGTGAGCCGAGATTGCGCCACTGCACTCCAGCCTGGGCGATAGAGCAAGACTCCGTCTCGAAAAAAAAAAAAAAAAAAAAAAACTGGAGAAAGAGAGACTTCAAAAACAATGCTCAAAAAGTCATGAAAGAAACCGGGTGTGAGTGGCACCCACCTATAATCTCAGCACTTTGGGAGGCCGAGGTGGGTGGATCACCTGAGGTCAGAAGTTCGAGACCAGCCTGGTCAACATGGTGAAACCCTGTCTCTACTAAAAATATAAAACTTAGCCAGGCATGCTGTCACATACCTGTAATCCCAGTTAATCAGGAAGTTGAGGCAGGAAACCCACTTGAACCTGGGAGGCAGAGGTTGCAGTGAGCCAAGATCACACCACTGCACTCCAGCATGGTTGACAAAGTGAGACTCTGTCTCAGAAGTCAAGAAGAAATATAGAAAAATGAAACAAATACTACAAAACAAAAAAGTTGTAAAAACAAATCCAGATATTTCAGTCAATAAAATCAATCCAACTGTTATTATCCTCTCCCATTAAAAGACAAAAGTTGTCAAACCAGATTAACCCACATATGCACAATCAGACAAAATCCAGCCAAATGTTGTTTATGGGACACGCAAAATGGTTGAAAGTAAAGGGTAGAAATTTTGTATTCCAGAAAATGAAGAACCTTCCTTAATACAATAATATCAAAAGACAGAATTAAAGGCAACAAGTAGTATACTAGAGAAAAAGAAGTGTACTGCATTTTCTTCAAAGTTAACATTCTTCAGGAAACTATAATGTTGAATTTATGTGTACTGAATCACATAGCTCCAAATATTTAAGACAAATTAACAAAATTACAACATGTACAGAAATGCACAATTCTAAAATATAGTAGGGAATTTTTGTTTTTAGTAGCATATAGAAATCCAGAACAATGCAATGAAGAAGGTTGGCCTTATATGGAACACTATTCCAACAACTGGAGTGTCGTTATTTCTCTGAGGGGGACATAGAAACTTTATAAAAATCATGTTCTGGAGCATAAAGAAAGTTTCAACAAATGTTGAAGAACCTATTTTCTATACACATGCACTCACATGTTTATCACAGCACTATTTACAATAGTGAAGACGTGGCATTAAGCTAGGTGCCCATCAACGGTGGATTGGATAAAGAAAATGTGTTACATATATACCATGGAATACTATGCATCCATTAAAAAGAATGAAGTCATGTCCTTTGCAGCAACATGGAGGTAGCTAGAGGCCATTATCCTAAGCAAATTAATGCAGGAACAGAACCAAATATCACATGCTCTCACTTCCAAGTGGTAGCTAAATGCTGGGTACTCATGAACATAGAAATGGCTACAATGGACATTGGGGATTACTAGAGAGGAGAGAGGGGGATGGGGTCAAAGACTGAAAAATTAACTGTTGGATACTGTGCTCACTACCTGGGTAATGAGATCATTTGTATCTCAAACCTCAGTATCACATAATACACCTATGTAGCAAACCTGCACATGTACCTCCTGAATCTAAAATAAAAGTTGTAATTACTTTTTTTAAAAAAGCAGATTTTTGTATGTGAGTGAGTTTTATCAAGTATTCCATTCCAAAGCACGTAAATTATTTTAGATAATAGAAAAAGAATTTCCTCAAACTTACCTTACAAGGTCAGTATTAACCTTGGATCCAAAACTAAACACAAGCAGTGTAAGAAAATAAAATCACATATTATTCAAATACTTAGAACATTAACAAGTAAACAGAATGTTAACAAACCATCCTAAAAATTGGTTTTTTAAATGATGGAGCTAAATTTGGGGTTATCCCTGAAAACAAAATTAGAAAATGGTTCATCATATCAGCTTACTAAAGGAGAAAAACTGTGTAATCTCAATAAATATAAAAAAAAATTCTATAATGTTCTACAATCATTCATGATAAATTTTTAACAAAATGAATAGATTGGAACTTCCTTAACCTGATAAAGTGTGTCTACAATAAACATAGAGCCAACATCACTCTCAATGGTAAAATATTTTTAAAAGCCCCTTCAAAATTATGAACAAAACAAGGATGCTTGCTATCACAACATAATATCAATGTAATTTTGGAAGTTCTAGCCTATAGAAACATGGGATAGAGCATAACTTGTACACCAGGAGACATGCACAAGAATATTCATAGCAACTTTGATTTTCATAGCTGTAAACTGAAAATTACCCAATTATCCTTTGACTTAAAATAGATAAATCAATTGTGATGTCTTTATAAAATGGCCTCCTATACAGGAAGAAAGCAAATGGACCATATCTATGTGTGTGTCCACATGGATGAATACTGTGGAGCAAAAAAGCTAATCACAGAATACACATGCTGTAACATTCCATTTATATGCAGTTTATATACAAAGTTTACAAATAGGAACATTTTAATGTATATTTGGAAAGATATATGTATGTAAATTGTAAAGAAAAGTAAATCATTAACACAAAATTCAAAATCTTGGTTACATCTGAGGAGAGCATGGGAGGGATGGAATCAGGGAAGGGCTGTTGTACAGTTTTCTCTATGTTAAGCTAATAATAGACACACAGGCATTTATTGTTCGTAGTTAGACTCTACACTCTACACTTTGTATTGTCTGTCATTTCATAATGTATAAAACAAAACATCATTATGAATGTGGATGGAATACACATTCTTCCTTGATATGTTGTCCTATTTCTCTGTTAAAAGCATCATTTCTAGAAAATTGCCAAAGCCATATGCAGGAAACCTCACAGAGTAATGACTTAAGTATTTTCCTTTTGTGCTTATTTGGTCAAATAAGAATTTGACCAAATTCTCCTATTTTATTTTTCTTCACATTCTTCTGTGTCCACACTTTTACTTATAATGGAATCATAGGTTCGTGTCATGCAGCACTCTTAACTATATGCTCAACTTGGTCATCTACAAATTTCTTCCCTGAGCCACTTCCTCATCTATAAAGCAGAGAATGTAATACCTGCCCCATACTACGGGAGTGAAAATTAAACAAAATGATATCAGCCTGTAATTTAGTGAGCACCAGATAAACGTTAACTAATATTGATTAAGAAATGCAATACCTTACGTAGAGTGCAGCACAATGATGGGCACAAAGTAGACACTGGATAGATCACAGCCACTCTTAGTGTCATGGATGCAGGCCTTGCTTGTTTTACTTTTATCTTGATCTCTTGGAGACAACTGTTCCTACCTGAGGACTGTACTTGTTTCCATGATGCTATTTCCATAGGACACATTCCTTGAGGCAGGTACCCTAGTTTCCCATCTGTGTGCCTGTACTCACTAATACAGCTCACTGTTGCTGGGGTTCAGAATGTTCACTGGATTGAATCAACCCCTCCGCCCTGCCTGCCTTTAAGGCCATGTATTGACAGTCTGTTTCACAACAATCCTTATCCAGTGTCTCAGAGTTCATCATGGGCCCACTCTGGGAGGGTCTCCTGAACTCTGAGCTGTACCTTCCCCCATCTCTTAAGCTGTTTAACCAGCTTACTTTGTCCAGTCTGTTATTGTGGATCTTTCTCTTAAATAAAATTCAGTGGGGAAACTTATGTAAAAGCTGCTATTACACAAGTGACATATGAGAGATCTTCAAAAATTATTTTTGTTTCACTCCCTGATAAGGTTTGGCTGTGTCCCCATCCAAATCTCATCTTGAATTGTTGCTGCCGTAATCTCCATGTGCCATAGAAAGGATGTGGTGGGAGGTAATTTAATCATGGGCGTGGTTACCTCATGCTGTTCTGGTAATAGTGACTGAGTTCTCACAAGAGTTGATGGTTTTATAAGGGACTTTGTGCAGCACTTCTTGCTACCATCATGTGAAGAAGGACATGTTTGCTTCCCCTTCGCTTCCCATTCTGCTATGATTGTAAGTTTCCTGAGGTCTCCCCAGCATGCTGAACTGTGAGCTAATTACACCTCTTTTCTTTATAAATTACCCAGTCTCAGGTATGTCTTTATTAGTAGCATGAGAACAGACTAATACAGTAAATTAGTATGGTAGAGGGGGTGCCGCTATAAGGATACTTGAAAATGTGGAAGTGACTTTGGAACTGGGTAACAGGCAGAGGTTGGATCAATTTGAAGGACTCAGAAGAAGACAGGAAAATGTGTGAACATTTGGAACTTCCTAGACACTTGGAGAGCTCAGGAGACAGGCAGATGTGGGGAAGTGTTGAACTTCCTAGAGACTTGATGAATGACTTTAACCAAAATGCTAATAGTGATATGGACAATGAATTCCAGGCTGAGATGGTCTCAGATGGAGAGGAGGAACTTGTTCGGAACAGGAGTAAAGGTGACTCTTGCTATGTAAAGGGACTGGCAGCATTTTACATCTGGCCTAGAGATCTGTGGAACTTTGAACTTGAGAGAGATGATTTAGGGTATCTGGCAGAAGAAATTTCTAAGCAACAAAGCATTCAAGAGGAAGCAGAGCATAAAAGTTTGGAAATTTTGCAGTATGATGATGCAACAGAAAAGAAAACCCCATTTTCTGGGGATAAATTCAAGCCAGCTGCAGAAATTTGCATAAGTAACAAGGCGCCAAATGTTAATCACCCAGACAATGGGTAATATGTCTCCAGGGTAAGTCAGAGACCTTCACTGCAGCCAGCCCCTCCCATCACAGGCCCCAGGCCCAGACGCATAGGAGGGAAACATGGTTTGGTAGGCTAGGCTCAAGGCCCCCACTGCTGTGTGCTGTCTCAAGACTTGATATCTTATTTTCCAGCTACTCCAGCTATGGCTAAAAAGGGCCAAGGTACAGCTCAGGCTATTGCTTCAGAGGGTGTAAGCCCCAAGCCTTGGCAGCTTCTATGCAGTGGGTACACAGAGATCAAGAATTGAGGTTTGGGAACCTCTGCCTAGATTTCAGAGGATGTATGGAAATGCCTGCATGTCCTGGCAGAAGTTTGCTCCAGGGGCAGAGACCTCATACGGAATCTCTGCTAGGGCAGTGTGGAAGGGAAATATGGGATCAGAGCCCCCACACAGAGTCCCCACTGGGGCACTGCTTAGTGGTGCTATGAGTAGAGGGGCACTGTCCTACAGACTACAGAATTGTAGATCCACTGACAGCTTGCACTGTGAATCTGGAAAAGCCACAGGCACTCAATGCCAGCCCATGAAAGCAGCCAGGAAGTGGGGGCCTGTACTCTGCAAAGCCACAGGGGCAGAGCTGCCCAAGGCTGTGAGAGCCACTTCTTGCGTCAGTGTGAGCTGTATATGAGACAGGGAGTCAAAGGAGATCACTTTGGAACTTTAAGGTTTAATGACTGCCCTATTGGATTTCAGACTTGCATGAGGCCTGTAGCCCCTTTGTTTTGGCCCATTTCTCCCATTTGGAGGTTGTATTTACCCAATGCCTGTACCCCCATTGTATCTAGAAGTAACTAACTTGCTTTTGAGTTTACAGGCTCATAGATGGAAGGGACTTGCCTTATCTCAGATGAGATTTTGGACTTGGACTTTTTAGTTAATGCTGAAATGAGTTAAGACTTTGGGGGACTGTTGAAAGGATATGTTTGTATTTTCAAATGTGAGGACATGAGATTTGGGAGGGGCCAGGCAGGGGTAGAATGATATGGTTTGGGTGTGTCTCCATCCAAATCTCATCTTGAATTATAGTTCCCATAATCCCTGCATGTCATGGGAGGGAACTTGTGGGAGGTAATTTAATCATGGGGACAGTTACCCTTATGCTATTCTCATGATAGTGAGTGAGTTATCATGAGAGCTGATGATTTTATAAGGGGCTTTTGCTCGGCACTTCTCTCTCCTGCTACCATGTGAAGAAGGACATGTTTGCTTCCCTGTCTGCCATGATTATAAGTTTCCTGAGGCCTCTCAGCCATGCTGAACTGTCAAGTCAGTTAAACCTCTTTCCTTTATAAATTACCCAGTGTCAATTAGCAGCATGAGAATGGACTAATAACACCCCCTCTTAGCCTCACATTCTTTCTATGCATTCAAGCAGTTTGCAGAATTCCAACAATGAATTCTGTAAGAAGAGATGTAATAACTTCCCTGTGCTCCATTTGATTTAAACTTGGAGCTCCTGTGACCCTCAGTTACCCAATAATTATATTCAAATGATGCAGTAACCCCTTGGACTTCTCATGTTATAAATATTTCATCTTATCTCTTCTTTATGCTTGTTTGTTATTTGTTCATTTGCTATGCATTCTTTCTCACTGTGATATAGGATATATGTGTTGTTTTTTGGATTATAAGATCAAATGCATGATCTAGAATATGGTCATAGATGTGCAGATGAGATCACTAGGAAAGACTGTCTTATGACTATGTCATTAATTTCCCCCTGTAATATCCAAGCACTGAAAAGTACCAAAAGTCAGCACACATTATGTTCTGTGACTCCCCATCTCCCCCTAAAAAACCTAAATAAAAATGAGGAATGTTTTCATTCAATGTGCTATGTGTACAGCAAAAGTAAAATCCAAATAAACATTTAGAGGAGAAGGCTGAAAACTCAAGACCATCATACCCTGTGGGGAATTTACAATCTAAATATAACAAACATATAGAGTGAGATAGGAGAAAAGAAACGGGATGGTAATGATATTGCTGGTACTAAAGTCTATTCAGGAAATGGAAATATATAGCAAGAAGAGTCGGCTACTTCTTAGGCATTGATCAAAGAAAAATACACAAACATATAGAATGAAAGAAATGTCGTTTTGTTTTATAACATTTTCCTTCTGATTCTAGGTGATTATATAGCTAGTCTACTCTTCCACCCCCAAGATTCTGGGGTATTTTGGCTAATGTTATTTGCAATGTCCATAAACTCAGAAGAAGTTAGTATTAACAGGGATATGAAAGAACCTCCAGTTATTGTGCAAGAAACCTCAAATACATTTAGGGAGCAGACAGTTCATAGGAATTGTGAAGCAGCCCAGCCATGGTTCTGTAATAGGAAGTAACAATTACTGCAGAAAACTCTAGCTTATTTTCTCCTCTTCCACCATCATTAAAAGCAATCACATTCAAAAAATAAAATTTATTGTGGCAGACACTAAATATGTCTGCTGTCCCCAGTTTGCAAGCCTAACAACTCCCATTGCACAGATGAGATATGACTATAGTAGTGATGATTTACCTAGCCAGGGTTGCACACATTGGGTGGAGATGAGTCTTGGATCCAGATCTGTACACAAAGATGGATTCCATCTGCAACTAGGAAGGAAGGGGTGTGCAGGTGTTTTATGCAAACAACTCTTGCTAACTGGAATAAAACAAATTAGATGAGAGGAATATAGAAGTTTTGTAAACAGTACCAAAGTATTGGGGTCAATAAAAGAGACCAAAAACCTGATTGAATAAAACATCTTGCTTCCACCTCATTGCATCCTTGTCCATATTGATCAGCTGTAATAGAGCATGACAGAAGGTATTGATTGACTGAGGCAATTCTCAGGTATTTGGAACCTGAAAGCAGCCATAGACTATCAAGAAGGCAATGCTCTATGGAAGCCTAAAATTAGAAAGATTAAGTGAAAAGGGGGCCTTGGCATAAGGTGTTCAATATCTACATCAATCTGGTAGATGACTTACTTGAAGCAGAATGGGCCTCATTTTCTTCACATATAAGTTACAAATAAACATATGTTGGTTATTGTCTTATAAATAGCTGTTGATAAAATGCCTGCTTAAAGTATTTGCTTAGGTTTCTATGATATTGATTTCTAAAACATTCTCAAAAACAGTGAAAGCAAGTCGAATGCACACTTCTACATTTGTTTCCTACTTACACACACACACACACACACACACACACAGAGAGAGAGAGAGAGAGAGAGAGAGAGAGAACAAAAGCAAAGAAAAATGTGAAAGGCATAAATTCACCAAGACATGGAAAATAATAGGAAAGAGGACAGTGCAAAAATTTGGAGAGCTGGAAGGAAATAGATCCATGGTTAATACATTAGCAAGATAATGATATCTGAGCTAAAATAAAGAAGATTATTGGAAAGTTTGAGAAACAATCAGATCCCCACATCCTTTCTTTTACTCCCTATGTTCAGGAGACTACCACCCTCACACTTGGGTTGGTGGCTGAATATTTATCCTAAAGAAGGTAGAATAGAGTCTCTGAGAATGGAATTCACCAGTCATATCTGAGAGCAAGGCTCCAGGAGAGACTTCCCCAGGAATATAAAATTGATAGAATACCCGAATTATGGAGCATGTTCTTTTTTTTTTGAGACAGAGTCTGGCTTTGTTGCTTAGGCTGGAGTGCAGTGGCACGATTTCAGCTCACTGCAATCTCCACCTCCAAGGTTCAAGTGATTCTCATGCCTCAGCCTCCCAAGTAGCTGGGATTACAGGCGAGCACCGCCATGCCTGGCTGATTTTGTATTTTTAGTAGAGATGGGGTTTTGCCATGTTGGTCAGGCTGGTCTTAAACTCCCAACCTCAGGTGATCTGCCAGCCTTAACCTCCCAAAGTGCTGGGATTACAGATGTGAGCCACCATGCCAGGCCCTGAATTATGGAACATGTTGAGAGAGAATTTAGACAACTGGTATAGAGTTTGGGGCTGAGTTGGTGATAAGTATTTAGAAACCAAACAAATTAAAGAACAAGATTATCATTGCTTCCCAGAAAAACAATAGTCATGCAGGAAAGGAATTATGATGATAGTTTACTTCATTCTCAGCCTTGGATAGCATTTAAATAGTCAACGCTGAAGAGTAAACACTAAATATTGATTTAATGAAAATTACTGTATTGAGATGAAAGTAGGGCGTGGGAAGGAGAACGTGTGTGATAGAAGTGGAGGGAGGAAAGTTAAATCCGCTGCTTTCATAGTGAGAAGTAGCAATCATTTAGAGATATGGAGAGATATGCCAAAATAATTAGTTAACGAGGTTAGGGAGCAGAAGGAGGGATGTTATAGGATTTCTTTCTTTCCTTTTTTTGTTTGAGATGAAGCCTTGCTCTGTTGCCCAGGCTGGAATGCAGTGGCATGATCTTGGCTCACTGCCACCTCTGCCTCCTTAGTTCAAGCTATTCTTCTGCCTCAGCCTCCCAAATAGCTCAGATTACAGGCACCTGCCACCACACCCGGCTAATTTTTTTTATTTTTAGTAGAGACAGGGTTTTGCCATGTTGGCCAGGCTGGTCTCAAACTCCTGACCTCAGGTGATCCACCAGCCTCAGCCTCCCAAAGTGCTGGGCTTACAGGTGTGAACCCCCATGCCCAGCCTTTAGGATTTCTTTATAGCAAACCTTGTAGAGAAATTTGATTCTTTTAAACTATAGGTCTGTATATCTTTAAATACACACACACACACACACACACACACACACACACACACACACACACACAACAGATGGGAAATGCTGGCAACTGTATAGCATAATAAAGGTTTTCAAACTCATTAATAAAAATAAGATGGAAATATGTGCTAAAAAGCCAAATAAGTGAGAATATTTGACTCAACAGCCAGAGGTGAGGAGGAACCAAGAATTTTTTTCTCCCCATCTCATCTTTCCTAGCAAACCCACTCTGTCCACATACTATTGAAGTGATGCCTTCATGTTGAGCTGATGAAATGATGTACCCCAGCTTGGGAATGGTAGGAACCATATATCTTTGGCCTTCTCAGGGCATTTTTTTAAACAGGTTTTATTTATCCTCCACTCTTGGTTTTATTTCTTTAGGATAATTTTTGATCTTTCAGGTAGCAAAATTATTTTCTGAGAATCATGGCATCATAAAGACTTGAGAAATTCTTGGGTGTTTATGAAGTCTAGCAACCTACCTTCTTCAAAATGAATAGGGTATATATATGCCTTTTTCTTAAAAAGGCTGAGGTGGAGGAGGGAAGAGTAAATTGCTCATGTACCCTAGTATCTAACATTATATGATGTTTTATGGTCTTCATTATGGAGCTCTATGGGTTTTGGCTTTTTAATTGACAAATACAAAATGTATATGTTATGTACAGCATGATATTTTGATATATATATACATAACAGAATGGCTAAGTCAAGCTAACTAACATGTATTATCTCACAGTTACCATTTTTTGTGGCGAGAATGCTTAAAATATACTTTCTTAGCAATTCCCAAGGATGCAATGTATTGTTATTAACTGTAGTTACCATGTTGTACAATGGATCTCTTAGATTTATTTCTCCTGTTAAATTAAATTTTTTTATCATTTGACCAGTATCTCCTCAACCCCTCCACCCCCTAGCCTCTGGTAACTGTTACCTTTTTAGTTTCTACTTCTATGAATTTCCATTTTTTTACTTCCACAAATAAGAGAGATCATGCAGTATTTATCTTTCTGTGGCTGGCTTATTTTACTTAATGCAATGTCCTCCAAGTTCATCCACATTAGTGCAAATGACGGGATCTTCTCCTTTTTTAAAGGTGAATAGGATTGCATTGTGTATATATACCACATTTTCTGTATTCGTTCCTCACTGACCAACACTTGGTTTGATTCTATATCTTGCCTTTTGTGAATAATGCTGCAATGAACATGGGAATGCAAATATATCTTCAACATACTGGTTTAATATCCTTTGAATATATGCCCAGAAGTGGGATTGCTAGATTATATGGTAATTCTACTTTAGATTTTAAGGAAGTTCCATATCATTTTCCATACCGTTTTCCATACTGGTTGTACTAATTTACATCCCCACCAACAGTGTGCAAGGGTTTTCCTTTCTCCACATCCTTACCAATATTTATCTTTTGTCTTTTAATAATACCCATTCTGACAGACATGAGGTGTGATATGGTTTGGCTTTGTGTCCCCACCCAAATTTCATCTTGAATTGTAATCCTCATGTGTCAAAGGACAGACCTGGTGGGAGGTGATTGGATCATTGGGCAGTTTACCCCATACTGTTCTCATGATAGTGAGTGAGTTCTCACAAGATCTGATGGCTTTATAAGGGGCTCTTTTACTTTCACTCACCACTCTGTCTTGCCTGCCGCCATATAAGACATGCCTCTTTCTCCTCTGCCATGATTGTAAGTTCCCTGAGGCCTCCTCAGCCCTTTGGAATTGTGAGTCAATTAAACCTCTTTTCTTTATAAATTACCCAGTCTCAGGTGTGTCTTTATAACAGTGTGTAAATGGACTAATAAAAGGTGATATTCATGTACCTTATTGTCTTATATTGTTGATGTCATACAGTTTTGGATGTACAGCCCTATGGTTCTTAACCTTTTTTTCAATCATGTGACTTTTAATCTCATTAAACCTGTAAACCTTCCCTTCAGAAAAATTCCTATATACAAATTTTACATATACGTTAAGAAAATCACAGGTTCTCTTGATGCCAATTCATGTACCACTTAAGTATCCATGAGCCTATTATAAGTCTGATCCATATTGTTTATCATACTAGATTCTAAATTAGTGTTGAAATAAATGACTGAATGATCCAAAGAGAGGGAATCTAGTTCCAACTGATTTATTTGGTGAAAACAAGAAGGACACACAGCCAATACACTATTTTATCTTACATCTTTGATATTCCTCTTGGAATAAGGGTAACTCATTCTGGATCACTTTCCTTTCTTGCATTTTGGATTGTGTCTGTCCTTGTATTCACCTTCATTCATCCTGAAGCAATACATAAAGAATGTCTTCTCTACTGTTTAAACTCCTGAATTTCCATCCTCAACTTGTAAAAAAAACACCCTCAACAGTATGTCTTGCCATTCTAAAATAAATAAATAAATAATGCTTTATTGTTCTACATATTCAAGACTGCCATATGGCTTCAATGGATGTCTAGTGAAAATATATCTAATATCTCATAAAACCTACATAAAGATGTCAGATGCCCATAATTAAAGATGAATCCTCTTTGAGATATTGCTTTACCAATTAGCCACCTGGAGCTGTCTGGCCAAGTCCTAATCAATTAGCCAGTTGTGGGTGTTTTGAAGATGCACAAGTCCTAAGGAGAGTTGAGAATACTTAGCAAGCTTAGTAGCGATGATAAGTGCTAAGATAACTGAATCCAGGATGTTCTCATTATGAAAATGCCTCATTGCAGTACAGTTCCACTCCCTCAGGAAATCACCATTGGAAGTACCTGAGCAACATTACCTGAGCCCTACCCTTTGCAGGATAAGAGAACTCGCAGTCACCATGTAAGGAGCAACAGAGTCGGTAGAGGTCTTGAGAAGGTGCTTGCTGAATTCATCTTGCTCTTTCGGTGATCTCTTCCTTTCTATAAAGGACAATCATGTCTCAGTTTAGGTTCTCCGCTTGCTATGCTGTCACGTCCACAAAATGTCATTGTCACTCCCCTGTCCATCAGTTCTCCAGCCAGGTAGGAGCCACTGAGTGATATGTAACCTTTGGTGTGCCTTGCCTCTGGGAGCAAGTGTAAGACAATGCAAATGCCAGGTCCGGTTCCCAGAGACTTCCATCCTCCCTCTAGCACATTTACTTCATGTTCTGTTTTCCCCTGGCATTTCACCTTCACCCATTTCACTCTTGTGCAGATGGCAGCAATATTACTTTTCCCTCTAGTGGTTTTCCCAGCCAGCTTTAGAGAACAGTCAGCTCTGAGTATCCCAAAGACTCTGGGACAGGTTACCAGGGCTTGCAGAATGTTTTCTGTAAAAACAATTTTGTCTTCTCTTTTTGGCTTTAAAATCAAAAACACTACTCCAGTACATGATTATTCATGTCATTAAAGTGGAATATGAGAACATTCTTCAGTGCAAAAAATTTTGTAAAAGATGGCTAGCAGTCCAGGATTTGAGAGTATCCTTTAGTGGGACTTGGGAAGGACAGAGAGAGGTGGAGGAGGATGTATGAGTATTTGTGCTACGTAAACACATCAGAGGGTGGTAAAGATGCCAATACAACAAAAGCTACAGGGATAGTTACCCAGGAACTGTTTGCCTTATCTTTATAGAGTTAACTAGAAGATTGTGTTGATGCTTGCAAGTGTTCTTAAGAAATAGAATAAGAAAGTTGGACATGAGACCAAAAATAAACCTAAAGCGTATGTTTAGAAACAACACAATGTTGTACTATTTCAATTGCAATGGAATACAACTATGCTTTCATGAAGTAAAGGAGATCTCAAATTGCATGATGAAAACCATCATCTCATGGCTAAGGAGAGGAGTGTTGGGTGCATTTGCAGTTTGTGGAAGCTTTTTAAGGACTGTTTATGCGTTTACTGTCAGCACCTTGACTGAGAGCACCATTTCCATCTCCACTGCCTGACCGCAGGGCCAATTGCTGTCCACATCACTAGTGCTGCCTATATGTGAGCAAGAGTGATTATTCAGCATCTTCTGGTCACTTACGTATACAATTCTTGCATTGTATTTTCACATAGGCTCCTCTCATGTTTGTTGGAGTCTTTCTTCTGTAATTGCTCAGCCTTCACCATGGAATTCTTAACGTTCTAGAAGCTAGCAGCACTGTCTTTTTTATTTTTTTTACTCCCCGTCTTTCAGTGACATTTAGGGCAGCAGTGTGAGAAAAAGCCAGCCTATAAATGTAGATATTGACTCACTAATAGATTTTTTTCTGGGGTACATGTGTCTGTGCCTCTAAACCAAAATCTGTTATTTAACTTCAGTAAAACGTGTGTCTGAAGAGTTTCACATTTCCCAATATCCAATACTTAAAACAATGCCAGACCCCTAAAAGCACCTGATTTTCTTGTTCTAGTTTTGTTCTACTACATTTGACAGTGAAAAATCTCATCTTTCTCTACCCTCTGTTATTGTTTTTTTGTGTCCACACATAAGGATTAAAATGAACATTTATTTGAATACTTCACTTTCATGAGGTTTTATTCTTAAAACTTTACAACTTTTCTTCCAACCATCGCCTAAAGGAAGTAGAGACATTTTGCAAACAGGAAAACTAAGAAAGGGCATTTCACCCAAACTGCTTTAAAATATCAAAAAATATAGCTGGAGAGGGAATGAGAGATAAAACAAGGGTGGCAGACACTGATGGTTGTTGAAGCTGGGCATTGGGCAATGTGGGTTCATAGTACTATCCTAATTTTGTATATGTTTGAGAGTAGTCTATAAAGCAAAAGTTTTAAAATTATAAAAATAAAACTAATGAATTAAAGAAAACTTTTCGGAAGAAGTAAACCTCTTCTATGTCTAATCTTGGGTTAAAGTTATTTGAGTGCCTCCCCCTAGTATAGAAAATACTCATAACAACTGAGCTCTATTCTAGAGGCCTATTAAAACCTTGGGTAGTATGTTTCCAATGATTATTATCTACCATGGCCCTAAAGTCTTCAGATCTCCCTTAGTTTTCCTCCTGAGTATTCCACAGAAGCCAATTTTGTACCCCAGGAAGACGTAAGAAGTCATTTCAAATGCCATGAAATAATCTTTGTGTTCTGTTCAGTTGTGATTATTTTCCAGTAACTTTCCTTCATTGTAAACTGCTTCTTTTCCATGTTGTCTGTGCTGCCACCGCATTTTCTTGTTGTTAACTGAAGAATTGCTTGCCTTTATTTAGACTTCAGATGGGCATCTGCTTTATACTGTTCCATCTGTTCTGCATTGTAGTTTCTTTGTAATATATTAGGTGCAGGGTAACATTTAAAGAGACAGTCAAGTTAGCATGGCCCTTGAGCTTTCTTTCTCTTATGGGGAAGTTTCCTAGACTGTTAACAGAAATGTAAATGGCGTTTTGTTTCCATGCTGAAATCACTTTGTATTTGAAAATGTGTGAAATTGTTCCTCTTTTATTCTTTTTTTCTTGGCCTTGGTGTCATCTCAAAACTAAGTGACTTGGTCTCCCTGGACAGACTGTGAAAAGTCGAACACCTCCACACCAAAATAACTGGTATATAGTGGGTTGAAAATTAAAAAGTTCCTATGCATTCACCTGCCTCACTTTGAGACTAGTAGTGAGTGGCTGTTGATGAGATGAAGGAGAGTTCCAGCCTGTGACTTCTGAGTCAGCACACTGGGATTCAAATCCTGCCTCTGTCTGTATTCACTTAACTTGATATCCTCCAGATTTGTTCATGTTGTTGCAAATGACAGGAGTGCATTATTTGAAGGCTGAATAGTATTCTATTATGTATATATACCACATTATCTTTATCCATTCATCTATCGTTGTATACTTAGGTTGATTCCCTATCTTGACTATTGGAGAAAAAAAAAAGATGTCAATTTAAAAAACAAAAGAAATTGCAAATCCTACGTCTGCAACTGGACTCCACCAGGTTCAGCTCTGTGCTCCGTAAAATGACAGGACTATTACCTACCTTGCAGTATTGTTGTAAAGACATCCTTTGAAAAGATTCCAGTATAGGACTTGTCACCTATTTCAAAAACTTTATAAATGGTCACTAGCTATCATTACTATTAACTCTGCCAGTCACTGAGAGCATGGGAAAGTATAAAAAAAAAATCATGTGTTTTCTTGGTTGCCAAATTAAGTTGAAACCAATTTTCACATTAACAGCAGGCATTTGCTAACTTAGAAAACACAGCTACCAACGATGTTCCAAAAGATGGTCTTTGAGTCTGACGATCATTTAATGTGTCATATTCACTTTGGGTGGAAACTTTTGCTGAAATGTAAGAGTCTTGTTGAATTTAATTTTTCCTTTCTGGTCTCCCCAAGTGTCATTATGTGTATCCTCAGAGGTAGAAGTTTTCTGACTGGGGCTTGGTTAGGACAGAAATTTCATGCTTTGATTTTGCTTTGTGTTTGAGGTTGCCAATGAAGAATTCAGGAGAAGAATTATTGGATGCTCTAGGGAAAAGTATAGACGACACCTTATTTCTGTTATCTGTAAAATTAAAAATGACAAAGTACAGCAGTGCTAATAAGTGGTACTGTGTCTAGTTGAGCTAAAAAAATAATAATAATTCACTACTTCTGAGGAAATTGGAGCCTTTGATGAAAACAGCTTTTTGACAAATGAAAAAGTTTAAGACTAAAATTTTATTGTAACATCTGTATTCACTCATTTACACTTTTAACAAACGTTTGTTGAGCATCTTCCCTGGGCCAGGCACTTTGTTAGAGACTGGAATACTAAAATGAGTAAGACTATTGTGAAAGGAAAGAGAAGGCTCAATTTAATTCTATAATTTGATAAGAGTTTCAGAAAGGGGCTGATTGCAAATTTATAGACTGGATTTAGATGAAGTCACAAAAGATGGTGCAGTACCTCAGGGGACATAACAGCAGGGAGCTGTTACCACTCCTTGGTCTAACTGAACAAAGGGAAGGGGTGTGTCCTTCAACCTGGAGAGAGACCAGTATGAAGAAAGTCACCTCTGGGAGATGCAGGCAACACAGGATAGCCTGCCAAGGAGGTGGCTAAAGAGGATAGACACCAATGTCACTCTTCTCCTGCCTTCTGAAACTCCTGCTGGTACTGCCCATCAGCAAATCCCCACTGGGAGGTAGAAGGAAAGGGTAATCATTAGTACAATTCACAGAGGTCAGGCCTCCAGGGCATGGAGCAAGGCGGAAAAGTTGGAGAAGGGAACTGGAAAGAGCAAAGGGAAGAATCCAGCACAACTAGGAACTCCCTCAGTATACCCTATACTCAGTGCAATGGTAGAAGACTGACACACAAGCAGATACCTTTTAATAATCCATAGTAATTAACATACTGATATTTACAAAATAACATAATAACATAAGAGCCCAGATAATAAAGCTGCTAGCTTCAATATTAGAGGGCTTTATTCTGCATCGCAAAAGATGAGTATGAGTTTTTCTGCTGATGGGAGAAGAAGGAAGAATATCATAAGGGACCAAAAAAAAGGCAAATACATAAATCACATAAATATATAAAGCTTATTTAGAAATCATCAGCATGACCAAAGCATAAGGTATATGGGACACAGGTATATGGGTTTGGGATTTTGTGAGACTTTGTTTTGATTGTTGGAGAATATTACCCAGAACCACCACAACATGTTTCATAAGCAAGTATAAGCTACTTCTGACCTGCCAGCTTCCTGAGAGGAGATGTCTGTTTTGTTCACCACTGTATGTGCAGCACCTAGAATAACATTTGGCATGTGTTAGGAGCTCAATAGCTACTTGGAAAATAGACGAACTGGCAAACAAAAGAACTCCCCTATCTGAACCTAAGTCTCATGTATTTATTTTAATGTATTAACATTAAACTTGAAATGTACTAGCAACCAATACTATGTTGATTCTTCCTTTTTTGTTCTAGAAATAAGCAGGTCTAAAGAATGGTGGTTTTGTGAAACAGGTACAAAGTGGGGAGTAAGGACATCTCTTCTTCACTGGAAATGTCGTTTAGCCTTCTGTTTCTCAGCTCTCCTCGTACGGTAAAATTGCACTCTCTCCCTCAGCTGTCTCCTGAGATAATCATGAAAATCAAATGAGATCAAAGGGGCCTTGACAGGTAAAAAGTGCTGGACAGATAGGATGCAGAGATGCCTCCTCCTCCTGCAACAATAGAAACTGAGAGGGGCTACATAAGCGAATTTTTTGAATGATTAAATTGTGTTCCACTAAACCAGGGTTTCTCAGTCTCGACACTGTGCGCACTTAGGCTCAGAGACTTCTTTGTTATGAGGACCTGACCTGTGCACCGTAGGATGTCTTGCAGCATCCCTAGCCTCCACCCACAAGATGCCATTGGCACTACCGCCACTGCCATTCCCAGTTATGATAAGCAAAAATGTCTCTAGGCATTACCAGATGTCCCTCGGAGGGCAAAATTGTCAAACCACTACATTAAGCATTCTTTTTCAATCTTAACCATTCTATGGAGATCTTTCTAGAATATGTTGGTCACATTTCTGGCCTTCTAGACATAGGCTCCTGGATTGTTAAGCTAGAATACTGGCTGGAACAATTATAACATCTTTAAGACGTGTTAGAATGATTTGCCCACATCTCTGGTCCACTATGCTTCTGTAGGTCTCATGTCTGTGTTTCATGGTTTTTGTTCTCGCTCTCACTCACCCTGTGTGGCTGATAGCTGTCATTTCCCTATAAGTATCAAAGTGTACCAATTTGCTATTTCTAGTCTGCTGCGATTTTTAAAGTGGTCAGCCAGCTTTTCATAGAACACATCTAAAATGAGAATCCACAGTCCCTGAGTTTGGGCCTGGGTGTGCAGGAGCCTGGCAGATGAGCATGGTTTATTTCAGTCAAGCAGAGGCCTTCTCATTTCTCAATTCTCAACTCCTTTCCTCTTAGAGGCTTCTGCCAGGCAAAGCTGGTATCACTGTGATTACTATTAATGTCACTTTATGATGTTACCTATATCGACTTTATGATGTTACCCATATCCTCAATTTAGAGTATGGGAGGGATGGAACATCTGATAATAGTTCAAACATTCCCATCATTTGTAAACAGATCTTTCAGGGAGTAATTAGTCTTATTTTGCCGCCACCCTTTTTATTCCTGCTTCCATTTAGAAATCATATGGGGGGTGGGGTGGTAATGGATCATGTATATGATCTATGAGGCTACATAAAGCCTGGTATAATCTAGGCCAATAAGATATTCTTTGATATTTTAAGTAAAATTCAGTGTATTAGCACCTAACATAGTGGCATGGTGCCAGGCACATAGTGGGCACTCAAATAATAACAATAATTGTGGGAGGAAACATATGAATGAATGACAGAAATATAGTCTAACTCCCCAATTGCCAATATGAATAAACTCATGTAAGGTGTGGCAAGCCACAGATAAGGACTTCAGAAATCCAGATGAGGAAAGTGGTTTATAATGAAAGCACAGGCAAATCTTTCATGTTACAGATAGAGAGAGAACTGTAATAGTCTCAGAGGAAGGGAAAATGAAATGACTAAACTTCAGCCCATTTCCTGTTCTGCTGCAGTTCTCTTTTAAATTCACAGATTGGGAATGGCCCAGTACATTCCGGCTCTTAGCACATACTCACCTCCTTTTATTTTCTCCATTGCAAATGCTTGTGCCTTTCAATGGACAGAGAGAAAGGTCAAGACTCTCAGCATCTGCCTGACACCAGTGGATAGAATCTCCGGTATCTCTAATGGTCTGCTTAACCAGGTTGTTAGGCTATTTCTGTCTGCCGTAGCAAGGAATATTCCCTCATGCCAGAATAAAGCAACCTGTAGTGGAACACTTACCTGAATGGTGAGCAAGGTCAGGAGAAAGCATTTTATTTAAAAATGGCTCTGTACATAATAAAAAAGGGATCAGTGCCTAATATGACTGAACATCAGGAGAAGAACAGCATTTGATTTGCTGCATTTTTTCAAGGTCATGACTGGTCTTGACAGTCCCTATTGGTGACAGACTTCCAGATGGTGATTCTGGACCAGCCAGGCCTTCCCCTCGAGAAAGAAGGCTAAGACTGATCAGTTTCCACTACCCAGCCATATGAAGCCTGAGACCATCCTGGTAGCAGATGATCCTCAGAGTTGGGCCCAGAATGCAGGCTAACCTGTGAGTGTCCCCTGAATTGAATGATCCAGGGATGCTGTAACTTGTACTTGCGGATTCCGTGTGGTCATTTCATACAGAAGGAGGAGGAGTTCTGTTGAAGAGAAATCAAGACAATCTGACCTGACCAGAATCAAGAAAATAGCCAGTCCCCAAAGATAAAGAAATTCTTAGAACACAGTAACCCTCTATTGGTATTTTCAAAAAGGCAACATTAGTCACAAAAGATCTCTGTGTATCTCTTGGATTCTGCCATCTCAACATTTCAGATAGGTCACTGGTTAATGGGCTGGGTTAATGGTACTTTTTTTATTATGGTGACTTTTAACCACCTTTCTGGCAGAAGGTGTCTGATTAAATCATGGACAGCTGTGGGTGAAAGATACCACTTCTCTAGCATTTAGTTCCCCTTCAAACAGAGCAAGAATGACAAGGAGTGAATTTGGAACATGGTGGGTATTTAGCTTTGTTTTGTCTACGTTCGTAACAGAGAGCAGCCATCAGTGGTTCTGAATGTCTTTTCTAATTGGATGCCTACAGGGTCTGGGATGCCTACAATGTCTTGAGGCCAGTGTGTTTGCAGCATGAGCAAGCAGTAGAGTGTTATAAGATGACTTGGGCTCAAGTAGAGCGCACGATTAGTAACCTAGTAGGAAATGAGGGATGCAGAAGTTTAGCAAAAGCAGGAGTGTTACAGTTGCTAAATTCTGGACTGAATTCTTGCAATCTGCTTGAATCCAAAGTATCCTAAAAGACTCTATGAACCAAGAATTCCGTAGCTAAAAATAATATGTGTGTGTGTGTGTGTGTGTGTCTTATGCAGCTATATACATTAAGAAGGTCCTGCTGCCAATTTTATAATCATTTATCAAGTTCTGCTAGGAGCTGGCCATTTACATATGTGTGATTTAAGAGAGTTTTTTTTTACAGTCTTTTAAGATTTGAATCATTATCTTTATTTTAAAGATGGTAAAATGGGAACTTCTTCCCCATTAGTACTTTACACACTTTGAACTGAAACTTGACTTATACTGAGGCTTTATTTGGGAGTGGCAGAGCTAAAATTGGAGAATGATTTTTCTGATTCTCTTTTGTTCATTTTATCCCAGATAAAGTTCTTCTTATATTTTATAGGTTAAATTTATTTTTGAGGGGTAGCCTGGGAAACTAAATACCAGGAATAACACTGCTTCAATGAGGAAATATGTTCTCACAGCAGTGTGAAAAGGAGTTATTAAAACATAACCCATTTGTAACTTGTAGGCTAACCACATGTATTTATACTAGTTATAGGGAATGAGCTCTATATGTAATAATATATGTGCACATATCCATGTATATGGTTTATTTAGGTACCATTTATCCACCATACCCAGGAAAATTTTGTGAAAGAATAAATATTGAAATGTTAATAGCAGCTGTCTCCAGAAGAATTCAGGGTAACTTTATTTTTTGTTGTTGCTGTTGTTCTTGTTCATCTAAATTTGGAGGGAATGGACCATGTTTGTTTAGAAAACATAACTTATGAAATAAAGGATAAGGTCCACACCTGGCTCTTTTTAGATTCAGAGATGTATTTGATTTTTCCCTCCTTCTATAGTCTGCCCCACGATCTGTATTGGTTTCATCACAGTGATGCAGCTTAAGCTATGGATTTGAAAGTGATTCTGTGAGCTTATTAATTTAAAGTCTGTGCAGGTGTCAGGATTCCAAGGCATTGACTTAAGAGAATCAAGCCACATCATGATAATTAGGATTGAGGGGACATTTGGGGAAGGCACTGGGGAAAGAAATAAGGGAAACCAAATGTAAGGAATAGAAACGCCTGATCTGTAGGACTCTCAAGCAGGAGGCATTGGTTTTAGGGAATGGGTGAGCAAGTAGAGAGGTGAAATCAATGTGGGAGAGGAACAAAGGGCAAATTTCAGAGCATGAGAGGGCCCAGAGAAAGATGGAAAATCACAGGCCAAGGAGATCAAGGAGGGACAAGTCCTGACCTGAATGGTGGAAAGCTGAAGGAACAGCACAGCCGTGCAGTGGTCCCCAGAGTGTTAGAAAGGCCTGTCATGTGGTATAGCCATGTAGGAAGCAGAGGGACTCTCAAGAGTCATTTGTCATGGGAAAAAATAGGGTGAGGAAGTGGGAAGTTTGTGTGGGAGGAAGGAGTGAGGCCCCAGGACAGAAGGAATGGAAACAATTTAGATGCGTGTTATTAATTATTGTCTCCAAAAATCCTGGTGTGGCGAGACAGATGATGACACAGGAGATATGACTTAAGATCACTTCCAGCATAGCTCGCTGTGTCTTTCTACGTGGCATGAATCAAAATCTCTGGACCTTTCTCGTTTCCAGCAAGGAGGCTGCAGCACTGATAAAGGCTATTGGGAAGATTAAGTGTTACATCACTGCCATTTTTGCAACTGTTCTTCACCCTCCTGTCAACCCCCAGCTGAAAGACCCCAGAGTGGAAACGTTCACTGCAGCCTAATACTTGACAGATAGGGAATTGACTCTAGAATGATTTTTCAAAACTTAAGTTATATTCTGAAATAAGTGGTTAATGGACCCATTCCCATCACCCTCCTCTACGTCTTTCATCTTTTGTGCACAACAGATGTGGCCAATTTTCACACGGATGAAATCTGCTTTGTTTGAAGGAGCCTATGGTTTAGGTATTATTATTGTTATGGTGGTGGTTGCCAGTGTAATTTAGAGTTCACCCATGTCTAAAAAGTGTTTGAGACCATTTTCTTGGATACAATAGACCCTTTCAACAAGAGTGAAATGTAAGAACTTTCTAACAGAAGAGATAGTTATAAACTGCAAGCCCAAGTGTTGCATTTCTCATTCTGGGCATTTTCTTCTTGGTGCTTGGCAGGCACTCAGTAAATATGTTGGAATTAAGAATAAGTGGGTTTTGATTTCACAGAAATCACGTCTTTGTTGCCTTTCAATGTTATATCTATTGATAAGATTGTCTTCCTTTTCTGGGACCTGACCTTGGTTAAAGGATAGTTTAGTTGGTTAACTCACATTTATGCAACTAACTGAACACACGCTAAACTTCAGAGATTGTGCTGAGCACAGAAAATGCACCACTCTGACATGCCCTCATCTTAGCAGCAGCAACATCAGGAACACAGTTTCCTCAAATGCCTGCCATTGTCAGCATTGATACTAAAGACACACTGATGGCCTGCTGTTTACAAGGCAACTCACTAGGCCCTGAGATACAAAGAGTTTATAATATATCCTTATAAATACAAAAAGGTAGGACATTCTATTTAAACATAACAGTACATAGCACACAACATTATAGTTTAAGATAGTTTACTGTAGATTATTTAATCACGGTACAGAAATTGTACAGAATATGTATTGCCACTATTCCCATTTTGGTAGTAACAAAACCAAATTCTATAACTCAGAACTTGGGAACACGACTTACTCTAGATTTCACCTTCATGCAAAGAGAGAGCTAATAGTACACTGCCTTTCTGTGAGTTTCTCATTGAAATGCCAACCATACCTACTCTACTTAGTTTTGCTAGACACAAAGATTGGGTACATTGGATGTGTGTGATGTTTAGCTGGCTCGTGAAGAAATATCCAGACAGTGTTCCATCTCTCACTAAAGCAGCCACATTGGCCGAGACATTCTCCTACCTCTTTAAGGGGCTTCAGGTCTCCCCAGCCAATGCTGTCTGTGATGGACCCTGGCTCAGCTCAGATTCTCTCTAAGTGGGCTCCCTCACCACTTCTCAGCAATGGTATCACACTCCACTCATCTCACTGCCATACTCAGCAGGAATGCCCACAGGCCTGGGACTGCTGCCAGGACTGGCAGAGAAGCCAGGTTCTTACAAAGGATAAAAGGTGGGACTTGCCTTATCCCCCATGGTTGACTTACATTTCAGCTCTTTGGAGGGAGGACAGACTGCTTGGGCCACCAGTGAGCTCCCAGCGCCTTCTACACTCACTGCCCATAATAGGCAGTAAATCTGTGTTTGGTAAAGGAAAGGTAGGGAAGACAGGAAAGGGTGGGAGAATGAGATAAAGTGGGAGAAAGAGAAAGAGGGAAGGAAAAGAGGGAATGAGGGGAGAGAAAGGAGGGAGGGAGGAAGAAAGGGAACTGGGAAAAGCAAGAGGAGAAAAAAGAAGGGAGCAAGAAAATGAAACAAGCAAACAAAGGCAGCTATCAGGAAGTGCTGAACTGAATGAGGAGCAGAGATGACTGCTAGTCAAGATAAGAGAGCACTACTAAGACAGGAGAAAGATGATAAGGTGCTCCTCCTGGCTCTGCCAATGACAAGCTGTGGGACCTCGGACAAGTCACTCATCCTTTCTGGACCACAGAGTAAGACCTCATTTGTAACAGGAGGGATCAGACCAGATCTTTGGACAGACCCCTCTCTACATGAGCATCCCTGTCTCCATCCTGGTCCTCCAAGCATTAGCAAAAGCTACCTTGCATTCAGCACTCTGGCCCAGACCCTCTGCATTTTCCCCAGCCTTCATTTCTTATCAGGCATAGAAGTACTCTAAATGAACATAAGGAAGAAAACACAACTACAGTTTTCATAGGGGCTAAACTGCAGAACACAGAAAGGATTCTAGAAGGACAAATCTTATTTCATTTAGCTTCGTCTTAAAGCCAAGATACCTGCAAATTCAAACCTTAGGTTCTGCCCTCTGTGGCACCCAGGCAAAGCCTGACTAGGAAACTTCAGAGAGGAGAATGTAAAAGGAAATGTAGATATTTATAATTGAAGTATCTTTCCCCTTGGGTATTTCTCTCTCTCATTTTTTTTAAATAAAAATTCAGTCAACTGAATATTTTGTTTCCCCAAGGAAGATTCCTCAGCTGTCGATTACGCTGAGCACACGGGAGAAGCTCTAACAGAAGATGACGCCCGCTCTTGGCTAATGATCACCTTGCTTGGTATCAGTGAGAGACAAGGTCTTTGAGGTTGGCCCCCTTTCAGCTGTGAATTAGGTATTAGGTACGGAATATAGCTAAAAGCATTTTGTGTGAGCCTGCAAATCAAATGGTTGCTGGATCCAATTTTGTACAGGTATATCAAATAAATTTAATTTCCCCATTGAAGGTGCTTGCTTTTAATTCTGGGGCCAGCAATGCAGAACAGTTTTGCAGGTTAAATTTCCATTCCAAGAAAGAAGTAGTCAGGGATAAAACTTCTAAAGCACATGTAACCAAAAAGCAAAAGGTTTACAGTGCACACAGCAAAGGTGGGGGTGTAAAAAGATCTGGTGAACACTAGACGGACTGGAAAACTTCAGGTGCAAGATTACCTTTGTCACCTCATTTCAAACCAGATAGTCACCTTATTTATAACCAAAAAGCAGGGCGGGCTTTGATGCCCTGATTGCAGCAGTGGAATTCTGCTATCATTTGAGATGCCTGGTGCTTCTCTGTGTTATGTGTGGACTGAAGCTTGGCTGCCCAGTTCTACAACCACTACTAGAAAATGCACCTGAATCAGGTTTAATTCTAAGAGCAGACTCAAGGGTTCTTAGTAATAATCATAGATCACTTCCCTCAAAAAGCCTTTCCTGATTTCTGCCCCTCACCCACGACCACTTGACCACTCCTCCTGTTTCTCACTCACGACACCCCTACGCACATATCTATGACCACAACTATAGGAAGGGCTAGTGTTGCCTCAGGATTAAGCTGTGCAACCTTGGGCAAGTTACCTCTGTGCATCTTGGTTTTTGCATTTTAAATGGCAGTAATAACAAGGTGGTGAGGAGTGAGTGTGAAGGACTTAGAACACTATAGGACAAGGTAACTATTTAGTAAATATGGCAGTCCTGTGTAGGACAGACTCTCTTTGACTCCCTAGGATTTACCCCAGTGCCTAGCATGTTTCACAGCTTAGAGGAAAACAACATTTATTGACTGACTTTTGATCTCCATTTTTTGGTGAGACGCAGTGGCTTACACCTGTAATCCCAGCACTTTGGGAGGCTGAAGCGGGCGGATTACATGAGGCTAGGAATTCGAGATCAGCCTGGACAACATGGCAAAAAATACCAAAAATTTAAAAAAAAATAAAAAAAAATTTAGCCAGACATGGTGGCAGGCACCTGTGGTCCCAGCTACTCGGGAGGCCAAATCGCTTAAACCTATGAGGTGGAGGTTGCAGTGAGCCAAGATTGCACCACTGCACTCCAGCCTTGGTGACAGAGCAAGACCCTGCCTCAAAAAAAAAAAAAAAAAATCCATTTTTGCCTTCCTGGCATTTTCTACTTTAATCCTTGGGGTATTTGGGGGTATTTGCCACAATTAACAAGTTTAGATTGGTTCTATTGGAGTGCCCATGCTGCATGCCAAATACTCTTTCAGGTACTTTGTATAAAATATTCTATTTCATTCTTACATCACTCCCTTATTTTTCCCATTCTTAATATTAGGAAAGTGAGGCTCTGAGAGTTTAAAGAACTTGCCTACGGCTGGTAAGCTGGTATTTGATGAGCCAGGATTCAAACACAGGGCGTCTTATCTCTATTCCATGGGGCTCCTGCACATACCAGGGATCTGGTAATTCAATGACGTGTTGGCATGCCCTGCCTGGCTCTGCCTACCCACGCAGACCACTCTCCTCACATGATCAGGGAAATTCCTAATTAGCCTGACTGGCTGAGCCTCCCATCCCAAAGGCCAGAAACTCAGTCTAAGTGAAGACCCAGGTGAGATCTGCTCAGCCTGATCTCCAGCCTCCCATGCATTCCCCCACCCCACATCTGGGGTGTGGATTCACCTGCATTCACTCAGAGGCTGCTGCCTGCTCACAGTCACCCAAATAATGATGAGGCCAACAGCACTCTGGATCTTACTTAATGCCTTCTCCAGGAACATCCACCTATGACTCCATCAGAAGTTCATGATGTTGAAAAATCATCCCATTTACAGTTTACATTGCATCTAAAATCATCCTAAGGGCCTGTGGCTGCTGCTTAGAGCAAAAGCAAAGGAGGCCTGTTTTCTTACAGACAATACACAGGAATCCTGGAATTATTGCATGTCTTTTGTTAGTGAGAAGCTACCTGTCATTAGAATTACCTTTCTTACTTTCTAAAACACAAAATCTTTTAGAAGATACTATTGTATAGGGTATATAAAATAACTTAGGAGACCAGAAACCACAGCTGAAGAAAATTGTGTGTGATACCTACATACATAAAGTCAGCTCTTCAAATCCGTGGGTTCTGCATCTGTGGATTCAACCAACCATGAATCAAAAATATTTGGGAAAAAACTTCCACAGATTTCCAAAGATCAAAACTTGAATTTGCTGTGTGCCAAATACTAGGTTGAATCCAGATGAATGAAGTCATGTGTAGGTATTGGATTAGGTATTTATTATAATCTAGAGATGATTTAAAGCATATGGAAGTATGTGCATATACTGGAGGATGTGCATAATATAAGGATCACAATGAGCTGTAATGGAAGAGTAGTTTTTACTGTTTTTAGTGTAAGAAAATGATTAATCATTTGGAATTAGGCTATATTTGTGGTAAGCAAGCACAGTTCCTATAGTATAGAAATTTCGTATCTTTCATTTCCAAATACTACATTGAATCCACATAAATGAAGTGATATGTAAGCATTGTATTAGATATTATAAGTAATCTAGAGATGATTTAAATTATAAAAGAGGATGTGAGTAGGTTATATGCAAATACTGCAGTTTTATTTCAGGGACTTGAGCATTCACAGATTTTGGGATCCGTGGGGGATCAAGGAATGACTCTACAAATACACACACACACATGCCTTTTATTTTATAAAATGAAATAACTTAGTTTATGTAGTATTTTGGCAATGGCAGCAATTCTGTTCAGCTGATGGTCCCTAAGCATGAACAGATTCTCATAAATAAAAAGAGCTCATAGCTGTATTGATCTTACACTGCATTTGTTTTAGAGAGTTGAGTATTTTAAGGTGGTGTATGTTAACAAGTTGAAAGAGTGCTTTTATAAGAATGCTTTCTGGGGCTTTTTGTCAGTGCCGATCGTATTTTAATTGGCTTCCATTTGTTCCATTTGTTTTCAGAAGAGTGTGTACATCTTCTGATGTATAAAAAACTAAAGTCATCTACTCAGTAATCATTTTTTTAAATAGTGGCCAAAACAGACAGTAAGCTAATGCCTGATGAGTGAATATATACTCATGATTGCCATAAGATCCCTTCTGTGCCCATGGCAGACATCAGACATCAATCTGAGCAACATTAGCATTCTTCTCAACACTACCCTCCATCCAGCCTCCTCCAATCCATCAGTGTTGACCACCAGCTTGACTGCTGGACTAACAATCCTTTTGTCTCTCCACAGTCAGAGCCAGTGTTCGTATGAGAGTAGCCAAGAGTAAGAACAGGACTCCATGTGTAATGTGGCATAATGAAGATAGAAATATTTGCTGTGGAAATCACACCACATGATCCCTATATTGGGAACAGAAGTGGAATAGTAGTGTTTGGTGTAAGAAAATGATTAGTTATTTGAAATCAGGCTGTATTTGGGGTAAGCAAAGCACAGTTCCTACAGTGGAAAAATTTCATGTCTTCCATGGTGAAATAATCCTACCAGTCCATTTCCAGAAACCCTGTCCCTTTCTGCAGTGTCTTTATCTCTTACCTGAACTTTTACAACGATTCCAATTATCAGTGAACTCTGAGAGCAGGATCTGTGTCTGTTTTCTTTATCCCTGTTGTATGTGAGTGCCTGGCACCATTTGGCATAGTGACTGAGCGTGAATGAATTAATACCCCCAATGAGCTTCCTGCTTCTAGTGTCTTTTTCCCATTTTAATCTGTCTTCATTTATAAGATTAATAAATCTTTTCTTCATTTTTAATGCCAGCACTTTGGGAGGCCGAGGCAAGCAGAATGCCCGAGCTCAGGAGTTTGAGACCATCCTGGGCAACACAGTGAAACCCCGTCTCTAATAAAATACAAAAAATTAGCCAGGAGTGGTGGTGCATGCCTGTAGTCCCAGCTACTCGGGAGGCTGAGGCACAAGAATCGCTTGAGCCCAGGAGGTGGAGGTTGCAGTGAGCTGAGATCATGCCACTGCACTCCAGCTTGGGCTACAGAGTGAGACTCCATCTCAAAAAAAATAAAAATAAATAAATGAATACAATTTTAAAAGTTTTTTTATTTTTAATTGATAATAATTGTATATATTTATGTAATACAATGTGATGTTCCAATACATGTATACATTGTGGAATGAGTAAATCAGGCTAATTAACATATCTGTCACTTCACATACTTATCATTTCTTTATAGTGAGAACATTTAAAATCCATTCTTTTAGCTACTCTGAAATACATAATATGTTATTATTAACTATAGTCACTATGCTGTATAATAGATCACCAGAACCTAATCTTCCTATACAACTGAAACTCTATATCTTTTGATCAATGTCTCTCCTTTCCCCATCCGTGCCCCTCCTTCTCCCCAGCCTCTGGTAGCCATCATTCTACTCTCTGCTTCTATGAGTTCAACTTTTTAGATTTCACATATAAGTGAGATCATGCAATATTGATCTCCCTGTGCCTGGCTTATTTCACCTAGCGTATGTCCTCTAGGTCCATCCATGTTATTGCAAGTGACAATGTCCTACTTTTTAAAGCCTGCCTGCAGTCTTGCTTCCTGTAATCTTATCCTCCATATTCAGCCATATGCAAATCTAGACACATCACTCTCCTGCCTAAAACTTGGTCTCCTTTTCACCTACTGAGGGAAACCCAGCTCCTCTTCAGTCACGTTGCCAGCCAGCAAAGCATTGCACATTACTATCTAGTAACACCAAATTCTTTGAAATTTCTCATAAACATGTAGTTCCTGCCTTTGAACCTCTACACATGCTGTTCCCTCTACCTGGAAATCCTTCCTCACCTAACTCTAGTTCATCTTTCAAAACTCAGATAAATCATCGTTTACTTAGAAATCATTCCCTGTATCCCAGAATTGAGGGTCAATGCCTCTTCTCTAAAATCTCATATCACTCTACTCATATTTATATCATAGCACTTACCAAATATTAGAATGATCTATTTTTATATCTCCTTGAAATGATATGATGTCTTTTCTGCATGTTACAGAAAATCCAACTCAAACTGGAATATATGAGTACACATAAGTGAAAAGAGATAATGCAGGTTTAAAGTATAGTTTGATTTAAAGTTTCCTAGATTATTAGGGTTTCATTTTCCTGTGTTTCCCTTGACCCTGTCTTCCTGGCTAACTTAGATTAATGCCTTGTTGATATCAGAATTATTCCCACAGTTCCAGCACAAGTTTCTTCACTGATATCTTGATGAAAAGAAAAAATGTCTCTTTCTCTTACAAGCAGACAAAAGCGCCACACTTCCTCTCACTGGATCAGCGAAAGACTGGTACCCATTCCTAAACCAATCACTGATGCAGAAGAGATAGGAGTGTGATGACTGGCTCAGACTTTATGGCTGGAAAGTTCAAGTCCTTGCAGGATGGTGAAAAGAATAACAGATACTTTGAAGGCCACTGATAACTCTTCTGTTAGACTAGGCTCCTAATGGTCATGCGTTTCCTGCCATATTCGTCTATGGGTTCCCAACATGTAGCACAGTGTTTGATACTCGCATAGTAGATAATCAACACACATCTGCTTAGCTGATGAGAATTGAGCCTGGCTGGAACTGAAAATCACATTCTATATCCATGCTTCCCTCTCCACTTTGCTCTGAGGTGCTACCACCATGCTGCCTACCTCCTGCAGCTGCTTCTCAACCTTCTTGTAAATGAATCCTTCTGCCTAAAATGGGTTTCCATTTCTCTTAGACTAGGTTACATTTTCTCAATCAAAATTCAACTTAACCCCTCCCCTTCCAATCCCAGAAAGATCTGCCTGTTTAGAGGTACTCTGAGGCTTCCCTTACAACTGGAAAATTCTGTGATAAATGCAAGAAGCTATCACCAGAAATGATGGAAACATCAAAAGAGAATGGTTTGCCAGTTCGTCCCTTTTTATTAAATATTCCCTGAAGGCAGCTACTATGTATCTTTTGATTATTCCTATAAAAGAAAGAGTATAACCAAGTAGAAAGAGACTAGACTTTGGAAACAGGTCTGGGTCAAATTCTGGTACCACTACTTCTTCACTCTATGAAATGTTGGCCAAATGATTTAATCTCTCTGAGCTCAGATTCCTCCTGTATAAACGGGAATAATAATCCCCACCTCCCAGGGTTATAAGAGTTACATAAAATGGACCGTGTAACGTGGCTGGGACAGTTTATGGCCAAATTGATACACTCCCTTCCTCCCCTTGCAGCATCCAGACTATATTACTGGTAGGCCTGATGTTTTTGGTTCCATAATTCCCATCTTCAGGTGATCTAGGCTGTTGAAGAAGTTCACTGTTGCTGGAGAAGCTCTTTTGAAAACTGCTCTGGACTCAGTGTCTAGTCACAGCAACTTGAGGCTTCTTAGTAAACTTTGATATCTTGTCTCCAAAAAACATAATTATCTGCCTACCTTGGCATGCCCTGGTTTTGTTTGCCTGGTGAAGCAGAAAATAAATGGCTAGCCAATGGTGGTCATGATGCAGACCTAGATATTAAATAAGATGGGTGTGAAAGTCAGGATTGCTGTGGATTCAAAGAAGCCTTAAGTATTCTCAGAGTTCCCTTAACTCTGGGCTTCCACACATGCTGCCTCTGTGATATAAAACTCACCCTCCTCTCCTATTTCTGAAAATAAACCCTATTGAGAATGTGTGCCAGGAAGAGAAGTTGTCTGTAGACCTTCAGATTTATCCTTGGACATCCCTGTTTATAAAACCCTACACAGGGCTAGTATCTGGTATTCTTTCAGATATTTATGCCTTCTTTTGGTTTCTCTCTATAAATTCTCCTCGTTCTCCTTTCCTAGTTTTCGCTCTACTTTCCTTCTGGGCTCAAAACAAAATTCCTCTTACTTTCTCACTCAGGGCATTTTATCATCAACTTTTATGATTTTGACCACTAGTCCTCATTCTACCCTGTAGAGCTCATCACGAAATTTTATCCAACAAAGATGGTTCCCTCTTTCAGAGGAATTTTAATTTTAGCTATGATAATCATTATTAACAACATATGTATTTCATCTATCAATGTGATTAGATTTTATTCCTTGTAAAAAAAATTACAGAAAGGGCCACACCATGGAAAGGACTGCAAATGTTTCAAAATCCCAGTGATTCAAAAAGCCAATGGCATTATTTGACACCTGAATGGAAGAAGACAGATATTTAAGTGTTCCTTGCGAATGGATTTCTAGCAGGGGAAAAGAGATCTGGCTGTTCGTAGAGACAATGGTCTTTAGCCACTCACTAAGACTAGGTTCTGAAGCCAGGCTGGATTAAGTCTTCAATCTGCTCCTTACTAACTGTGTGAATTTGGGCAAATTTTTAAACGTCTGTGCTTTAATTTTCTAACCTGCAAATATTGATAACAAGAATACCCATCTCAAAGCGTTTTTTGGAAAGTTAAATGAATTAGCACCTTTATATACGCGCAGTATGTACTCCAACAATGGCTGCTGGTTGAAGTAAATCAGGGATCAAAAAGTCATGATGTGGTCATGATGAAGACCTGGATAAGATGGATGTGAAAGTCAGAATTGCTGTGGATTCTAAGAACCCTTAGGTATTATTCTCAAGGTTCCCTTAACACTGAGATATAAAACTCGGCTTCATCTCTTATTTCCAAAAATAAACCTTGCTGAAACTGTGTGCCAGGGAAGAGAAGTTGTGTGTCTTGTGGGAGCCAGTGAAAGAAAATCATTGTCCCAATGTGCCATTTTCTCTCTCTTCATGCAGATTTCTTTCTTTTGGTAAATACAACTGCCAAAAGCTCAGCTCTTTAAAGTTTTACACCTCTCCATTTCCATGAGAAGAACAACCAGAAGCCTTGTGTCATCTTTCAGGGACATAATCCTTCAAAGTTTCACACTCTGGGTATGTGTGCAGATTACTGAGACAGGAAAACATGACATATATCTCCAGGACTTTTAAGTAATTTTATATGAAGTTGTTTCCTTCATATAAATGGAATGCAGGTCCACTGTAGAAAGTCTAGAATATGCAGATAATAAGCAAAAGAAGAAAATAACAGTTATATCCCATGTCAGCACCCAGAAATAACAGCTGTTAATTTTTCATTGCAAATGCCTTTGATCTTTCAAGTGTATATGTGCACCTGAGTATATAGTTTTTTTAAAAAAAAATAGAATGGTACAGTGCATGCAGGTTATCTTTTTGCATCTCAGGTGCACAGAGTTGAGTTAGCAGTGCTACTTGATTCATGGCATACCATTTTTTCAGCTCTTTCAAGGGACTCTTGTGGATTTTTCCCCTCCTTGTTTTCAAATTTCACATCTGTTCCCTACTCACTAATGCAAAAATGTACTCCAACAATGGCTGCTGGTTGAAGTAAATCAGGGATCAAAAAGTCATGATGTGGTCATGATGAAGACCTGGATAAGATGGATGTGAAAGTCAGAATTGCTGTGGATTCTAAGAACTCTTAGGTATTATTCTCAAGGTTCCCTTAACACTGAGATATAAAACTCGGCTTCATCTCTTATTTCCAAAAATAAACCTTGCTGAAACTGTGTGCCAGGGAAGAGAAGTTTGATATATTTTAATATATACTATTCTTTTGAGTGTGGATAAATTTGTAATCCACACAAATGATATTGTGCTCTAAGACCTCATCGTTTTTCATTTTTATTCAACACTGCTTCTGAAATCTAACCATGTCGCTATGTGTACATCTAGCTCAAGGTTCTACTTGATGCCTAGCATTCCATCACATTTTACTTACCTACTACCCTAGTCAAATACATGTGGGTTGCCTCATATGAATAACTGGGAAGAACTTATCTGCTTTAGACCAAAGATGGAGCTTCCTTGATCATAGAGCAGGTGAGGGCCTCCTTTCCCTCCATGTTGCCAGATTGTAGCCCAGGTGGAGAAACCATTGTCGACTCTCTGCAGAGTGCGTGGCATTATCCAGATTTCTAATTTTAGCCAATCTGATGGACCTAAAGTTGGATCTGACTGTTTTAATGTGCATTTTCTGATAATCAGGGACTTTGAGCATAGCTTCATACTCCTTAGCCAGTTACATTTCTCATTTTGAGAGAAACCCGTTTAAACCCTTAGATTTGGTGGCAGGAGTGGGGATGTGGCAGGGGCAGGGAAGGGGGTCATGCTTTTTTTTCTGTTTATAGCAGTCCTCACTTGTCTGTGGGAGATATGTTCCAAGACCCCCCAGTGGAGGCCTGGAACCACAGAGAATATCAAACCCTATGTTTGTTCCTCAGAATACCTACCTATAATAAAGTTAATTTATGAGTTTAGCATAGTAAAAGATTAACAACAACTAATATAATAGGACAATTATAGCAATATACTGTAATAAAAGTAATGTGAATCTCTCTCTCTCTGAAAATATCTTATTTTACTGAACCTACTGTACCAACGATAACTGCAACCATGGAAAACAAGGCCTCAGATAATGGGAGACTAACTACTGGTATTTGTCTGATTTTCTTGTGATTCAAGATACCTACTTTAAGGTTTTCTGGCCTATATTTTGACAATCTGTCATCTTTGTGTCAACTTTCTTTCTTTAGTTCTTTTGACAAGTGTAGATTCTTAATTTCTCTTTTATCCATACATTTTTATTATTTACACTTATGGGGCCAAGCATGGTGGTTCATGCCTGTAATTCCAGAACTTTGGGAGGCCAAGGAGGGTGGATCACTTGAGCATAGGAGTTTGAGACTAGCCTGAACAACATGACAAAACCCTGTCTCTACAAAAAAATACAAAAGTTAGCCAGGTGTGGTGGCATGTGCCTGTGGTCCCGGCTTCTAGGGAGGCTGAGGTGGGAGGATAACCTGAGCCCAGGGAGGTCAAGGCTTCAGTGAGGCATGATCGTGCCACTGTACTCCAACTTAGGCAACAGAGTGAGACCCAGTCTCTAAATAAATAAATATACTTATGGCATATGTCACTCAAATGTCATTGTTTTGGTTTGTGTGTTGGAGGAATATTAGTAAAACCTGGTTTATTTATTGCAGAATTTCTTATAACTGGAATGTTCGTATACATTAAAGCTATTTAAATTTTTTTAGAGTACTTTGTTGATACCATACCATTTGATTTTTATGAAAACTCTGAAGAGTAGGTGAGCAGGTATCCCCATTTCATGGATGAAGAAACTGATTTGACTTAGACGTCGTGACCTGCCCAGGTTCACAGAGCTCATCCATTGCCACACCACGACCAACAGGCAAATCCCTTGTCCCCCAGGCTGGCAGTATGCTTATCAAGAGTCAGGATTATTTCCAAAAAGGTATAATCATCTTAAACTTCTCCATGAAAAAGTCACTTACCACTTAAGAAGATAGTCACATTAAAATGTTTGTTTTGATAAGTATGGATTGACTTACTACATTGTTCTAAGAAGTAAGCTCAGTGGTCTTAAAAGAGGCAGAGGTGTTAGTGTGCTAAAAGGCAATTCATGTCTTTGAACACTGTTGTGGGAAATAAGTTTTTTTAATGAGCCCTGTTCTGAAAGTGATGAGTACAGATAATTTATGGTTTTCAAGGTAAGCCATTTTCTACACCTGCCCTCAGATTACAGAGATAGAATGAACCATTGGTCCAAGAAGAACAGAAACTTGAGTATGAAGAATGGGAAGTAAGAAGTTTCTAATCACTTTCGCATCAGGAAATGTCCTCCCGGAAAATGAGTACATAGTTAACTTTGACCTCAGTGCAGACCATAAAGACAGATGAGAGAGAAATATTGGACTCTGGTCCCTAAAATCAATGAATACTATCCCAGGGATGGGACTAATGAGCTGGGGGTCAGGTGGTTGTTTGTAGGGGAAGGTAAAGCCAAGCTCTTGGCTCCTGCTGGTAAAGGAAAAGGTGATTGAACGATGGGGTGATAGAGGGCTCATTCTTCAGTGTAATCTTAATTACGTTACAAAATGCTGTTCATCAGCATTTTGTGGACAAGGAGAAAAAAGCTCAGTCAACTGCTGGTTGACTCTTTAATCTTGGCTTGTCCTTCAGCACCATGGGCAATCGCAAGCAAGACCTGTGTTCTCTGACTGAGCATGTCTCCCTCGTAAAAAAATTCCTTTTGCATAATCCAATTGAGCAATGCTTGTAGTCGGCACTTTAAGAAGAATCAGTGTTTTAAATATTTGCCAAATGAGCTCAAAAGATTATAATAACACTAATTATAGCTTCCATTTACTGACTGTGTACTAGGTGCCAAGCATTGTGTTTAACAAGCACCATTTCAATTACTCAGGGGGAAAAACCCCAGGGTACAAATACCATTATTACCTCCATTTTGCAGATGAGGAAATTGAGGCTTAGAGATGTGGAATGAGTTGCCCAAGGTTACAAAGCTAATAACTGGCAAAACCAGAATGCAAATCCAGAACTGTCTGACTCCAAAGATGAATTTCTATATTCCTAAATTTTGTACAAGTTATCCACTGCTACTTAACAAAGTACTCGAAAATTTAGCCACTTAAAACAACAAACGTTATTATATCTCATGGTTTCTGAGAGTCACAAATCTAGGAGTGGCTTAACTGGGTGTTTTTGATGCAGTCTTTCTTGATGTTGCAGTCAATGTGTCAATCAGGGCTGCAGTCATCTGAAGACTCCACCAGAGCTAGAATATTTGCTTCCAACATCACTCATGTGGCTGTTGGCAAGAAGCGTTAGCTCCTCGTCATGTGGGCTTCTCTACAGGGCTGCTGAGTTTCATCTATAAATAAAGATATCCTACAGGGATTTTAATGAGGATCACCTGAGATAACCTATGAGCTAGTGAGAGGTAAGCTGAAGCAGGCTGTACAAATTTTGGATAATATTATTAATAAATGAATTTATTACCATCTTGCATAGGATATTCAGGAATATGGAGATATCCCTGACTCCTCTAAAAGAATGACCAAGATCATGCCTAATTACCTCCATGTCCTGGGAAAGCCCCGCTCTAATGGAGATGGCATCTTCTCCAGGGCTCTATAGGGTGTAGAAGATGAAGAAACCTGCACACAGCCCCCGTGAAGATTCCAGTGTTGTGGCTGGGAATCTCTGTCTCCCTTTATGTTGGCTACATGAAAAAAGAGTGTTTTTGCTTACAGAGACCTGGTGGCCATTAGAAGGTGAGCACCCAAACCCTTTGGTATCCTAGCCCACATATCGAGATCCCAACCCTGGATGGGAAGAACAAATGGCCTGGGCAGAAAATAAATCCAGGGCTAGCCTAAGAGCAGAGTAGGATGGAAAGTCTTTGGTGTAAGAAAAACCCATTTGTGCTCATATTTGCTGGGATGCAACTGGTGCCCATTAAGGTTCTGTAACCTGTAGAACAAAATATTTTGCATGTAAACTACCTAGAAGAGTGTCTGGCACATAATAGGTACTCAGTAATAGAAGAGTCTTGGTGGTTTTGTTATTATTGTCATCATTCCAACTTCATATGGCTGTTTGAGGATTACTATATGCAATTATTTGTTTAAAATCTTATCGTTCATTAGATTGTAAATTCCATGAGAACAGGAACCTTGTATATCTGTCCTATTTACTACTGTATTCCTAGTGCCTAACAAAGAGAAGATACTCAGCAAATATTACATGTATGAATATATCTAAATGTAGAGCTTTGTATGTACTAGGTGATCCATGGTTGATAATTATCAGCATTATAATCATCACCATACCATTCCCATTACCATCATCATCATCATCACCATCACCACCACCATCCCCATCCTCATGACATAAGAATACCCTGGTGTGATAATTCAACAATGTTGTCAGTGTATGACAATGAGACTTAATTTCTTTTCCACTTCAGGTACTTTTAGTTCACAGAAGAATCTGGGTGTTTTCTTTGTTCCCATGGTAACAAAAGACCTGCTCCACCATATTGGTATAATGTTGTTATGGCTTGAGGAAAAAAATTGTATTCCTAAAAAATCTTAACAAGCCCTGTAATCAGATTCACTGCAAATCTCTTGGAGTGATAGTCCACTGGTGTTGAATCTCATCTTCACTATTTTCTTTGTGGCCTTGGAAGAGTTACCAAACCTGTCTGGATCTTCTGGCCTCATTTCTAAAAGGACAAAAGTAAAAACTAACCAAAATACCAATAAGGCTATTGTAAGAAATAACAGATGCTTTTCGTCTAATCTCTTGCATGTGTCCTTTCCATGGTAGATGTTCAGTAAATATTTATAGAATGAATGTGTTGACTAGATTAATGATATAATTTATGTCTATAGCTTCACTACTCATTCCAACAGCTGAGTCAGCACAAGGAGATAGCCTTTGAAATTCTAGGGAACTCTGAAGGGGTGGAAGATGTAAGTTCCAGGACTCACTGTGACTTTGGGCAAGTCCTGAGATATGATTCAGGGTCTCAAGGGTCTTATCCACATAATAGGAGGAAATTCTGTTTGCACAACAATGAGAATGCACTTAACTGCCACTAAACTGTACACTTAAAAATGGTTACAAGGATAAATTTTAATTGATTTTATCACAAGAAGAAAAAGAAAAAGAGGAAAATTCTGGCTAGCTAGAGTACTAGCTTTCTGGATACTAAGACTTGAGACCAAAAATACTGGCTAAGTAAGGTATTATACATTAGAAAACGAGAAGGTAGATTTCCAACTTTTTGCAGCATCACTTTACCTAGTCTCCTTAATAGTGCTGTGCCGTGAGTTTCTGTTGTTTCTGTTTTCATCCAAATAAAGCATAGGAGAAAGTTCCAGCCTCCTAAAGCATAACATCACATCTTAAGGGCCAAATTTGATAATAAAATACATTGTTCTATTCAGTCTACATATCAAATTTCTTACAGAAGATGGATGTCATTTGTGCTGCCTTTTGTAGGCACAAGTTGCAATTGCTTTTCAGCAATCATTTCTTATAACAATGCAGAACAATTCCAGCCAGCCCAGGAGAGGTTTTTATAATAATTCTGTAATAATCCTTTATTTTATATTTATTTCACCAGTTTCAACAGTTCACAAGAACATCTATAATCTTAGATCCAGTAATCAACTGTTTCTGAATTGCCCCATCCTAAATTTAGGCCTCACACTTGGTAATTTAGCTAGAGAGTTTCATTGGTGAGTGCCACTCTTTCACGGTTGAGGCAAAGTGCTACTATTTGGGCTGTGTTTAATTCTTGTTATTTAGCAAGTTGAACTGTATACCACGGAGTTTAATAATGCAGAGTGTAATTGCTCTAATGCTATGAAGGCACATGGCTGCTGACTTCCTCAGTCTTCACTAGGTCTCGCTGGCAAATGAGATGTTGCTGCTCAGTGAGGCTTCTCTGCTTGAATATTTTAAGAAAACAAGTATCGTTGCAGTGTGGCATTTGTAGAAGAATCTGTTAAAGGGATGAAGAAGTCACAAGCCAGAGCTACTCATAACTGCGAATATTCATTGATTGAGGAATTCCCGAGTGCTTGACAATATATATCAGTTTATTTAATCTCACAATAACCATAGAAGGTGTGTACTGTTACTACCTTATTTAAGAGGCTTAAAGAGATTAGTTTATAGCGTATCACATAGTCTGTGGCAGAGAATCCCTGCTCCAGGATCAAACATTTGCAAATACCATTTCGTTGTCTTCCCAGGACTACCTTCAGTTCTTTTTGCAGAGTATTAAGGAAAGAATGAGAGAGACAGAAAGCTCCACATGTTCTTATGAAGAATAAAGAAAGTCCCAAGTGAGTTGTGAATTCTGCATGTTTATTTGCCTGTTTCCCAGGTGGACTGTCATGACACTAATCACCAGTCATGGTGGTCTTTGTTTCTTGTGCCCCTTCCACTCTTCAAATATGATCTCAACAACTGAGAACAAAATCAATTTCACTCTGAAGTATAAAGTATCTTATGAAGCTTTATCTATTCCCACTGCTAAGATCTCTTTCACTTTGTAGTAAGATTGACATTTGATTGCATGATGAAAATGACTCCTCCTTTATCAAAATGTTTAAGCTTTGAGGGCACCAGTATACATGTTTTTAAAAATAGACTTCTCATGCTTGTAATCCCAGCACTTTGGGAGGCCAAGGTGGGCAGATCACAAAGTCAAGAGATTGAGACCATCCTGGTCAACATGGTGAAACCCCATCTCTACTAAAAATACAAAAATTAGCTGGGCATAGTGGCACACGCCTGTAGTCCCAGTTACTTCGGAGGCTGAGGCAGGAGAATCACTTGAACCCATGAGGCAGAAGTTGCAGTGAGCTGAGATCGCGCCACTGCACTCCAGCCTGGCGACACAGCAAGACTCCGTCTAAAAAAAAAAAAAAAAAAGACATAATAATCATATGTATTTAAAGACCATATAAATGTATGTCATTTGTTAGTGGACTGAGAATGGCATCTTACCCTAAATTTGAGGTTTGAGGTTTACACATCTGAAACAACAGAGCAGATTTCAAGAAAAATGACAGTAGAATTGACAGTTTATTTGGATTATACCTTCTGATTACCAAGAAGTGGATAAAAATTCTAAAATGTAAGCATACTTACCTAAACATAACTTGGAATTCATCAGCCAAACAATGAACATTTTGAGAGTACTTATGTAAGAAAAAGTGGATAAAAATCAATTCTGCTTCTAAAAATATTTAGAAATCCAAAAAACTTGGCCATAGCTGATGAGAAATTATTCATTTTTAATGTTTCATTTTATAGAAATAATTTTTATTATGACATCTCTAAAAAACAACAAAAATAATCACTATATAAAATTTGTATTATTTATTGCTTCCTTCAATAACTATTTCTTTTTTTTTTTTTTGAGATGGAGTCTCACTCTGTCACCCAGGTGGGAGTGCAGTGGCATGATCTCGGCTCACTGCAACCTCTGTCTCCTGGGTTCAAGCGATTCTCCTGCCTCAACCTCCCAGGTAGCTGGGACTATAGCCACCTGCCACCATGCCTGGCTAATTTTTGTATTTTCAGTAGAGACGGGGTTTCGCCATGTTGGCCAGGCAAGTCTTGAACTCCTGACCTCAAGTGATCCATCCACCTCAGCCTCCCAAAGTGAATAAATATTTCTCAAATGCCACATCAGGGAGACAGCAGCAAGTGAGACACAGTAGCTGAGTACATTCCACTGGGGAAGACAAGTTCTAAACACAAAACCAAATCAGTATGTGTAATTTCAGATGGTGATAAATAGTATGACAAACATACAGCAACATTAGGAAATAGACAATGCCTTCTTCAAGGAGAAAAGTAGTCAAGGAAGGCCTTTTAGGGAGGTAGAATCCAAGCAGAGACTAACAAATGAGAAAGAGTGTTTTAATCTTTTTCATGTACAGTCTTCACCAAAAAACATCGGGAAACCACCAGTCTTACCTAAAGGAAAATAATTCTCCCCTAATTTCTGCTTTGCCATAGTTTTTCTAGTTTGTCTTTCTTTGGAAAACAATTCTCTAAAATAAAAAGATCTCAGTTCATCTTTCCTTTAACATTACTCCCAAAGTGAGGCCAAACCACTTCATTTGTCCCAAAGGTGAGCCAAATTTGAGTGGCTCTACTGTGGGAGCCAGTTCTACTCACAACTAGCTGGCAGCCTCTGTTTTTGAAGGTTCCTATATGACTGGAGCTGCCCCATCCTTTGCACTCATCAGAGACCCCTGTTCTCATGGGAAGCAACTTACCATTTCACAAATCTACATGATTCCCTAACCCGGCTGTTTTACCAGAATGATAAAAGCGCTATGTGGGCCTTTCCCATTCTCCAAACTGGGAGTGAGGAGTTCATATGCTAACCTAGAAATAATACCTTGTGCTGCCATCTGGGGCTTCACAACCTCTTTTCCCAGCCTTTAGGGAAAGGAGGAGAAGGCAAGGAGATGCCATTGGATGGGATTCTCCTAAAAGCCAGATACTATCCCAAGCACTTGATACCCTTTATTTAATCTACCTGGGAGCTCAGGAATGTCCTCATTTTATAGGTGAGAAAAGCTGAGGCCCACAGTGCTTAAACCACTTCTTTTAAGTTACCCAGTTCATAAGAGGTACACCTGAGATTTGATCCCATTTCAGGTTCCAAAACCATCTCTCTTCTTTCTAGTACAGAGGTCCGGAAGATGTCAATTACTCTTGAATTCCAAATAATAAATGGAACTCTCCACTGCTCAGCATATCCAAAAACCTACCTAATTCTCATGGTCAGTGCCTTGCATGTGGGACATCAAAGCCACAAATTAAAGTCTCAACCAAAGAAAGTTACAGTTTCTAGAAATATAATTTCCAATAGGAGAAGATATTTCAGGCAGTAAACTGACTGCCTTAACAGTGGGTGCCAAAACCCTATGGGGCATTTATCGAGAAGTTGAAATAAGAAACAAGACAAATACATTCAGACTTCACTGAATTCTTCACAGTTTGCGAGGAAGAAAAATATTATTCTCTGGAAATGGAAAAAAATAGATTCATTCCTCTCTGCTATTACATGGGTCCAGCTGAGCAATAATGCACTGCGAAGCCAAATGCTCTGATCGGTTTCTCTGAGCTGTTATTAAAGTTTGCAAAATATTGCTCAGATTCTTTCTGGCAGAGTTTCAATATTGTCTATTTAAACTGGAATTGGGCTGGTACTGTTCATTTCTGTTAAACCTGCCAAAGCTGGTGGTCCCACTGGACAAATCTACTGGCGCCACAACCTTCATCCAGCAAGGCTGGCGACACCCTGAGAGCCTACACCCTCTGTTGGCTTTCTGACGTGACTCAGGTCAAGAATGACTGAATCAACCTTCCTCCCCTTTCTCTTTGCCTCCCTTTCTTACCCTCAGCACACCACACACATACACACACATGCACATGCACACTCTGGCCCTTCACTTGCAGGAGGAAAGAAAGGAGCTATGCAGAAGTGCATCTGTCTGGGAAGGTGTTAACTCTGTTGAAGCTGGAGCCTCTCAGCCTGGTGTTCTAATAGGGACATGAGAACTCTTTTTCCTCTGCTGCTATAGCAGATGATATTACCTTCCAGCAATCTCCCTTACCATTCCCCAACTTTGCCCTCTACCCTCACTTCAGCCCAGCTGAACCTGTTCCATGTCCTCAAATACCCCATGTTCTTTCTTGCCCTGGGCTTTACTTCTGCCTATCCTTTGATGGGAATACATTTCCTCTCTCCCCTTCTGATAAACTCCAGTTTACCCTCTAGGTTTCAACTTGGGCAACATCCCTCTGATCCCCCAGGGTGATTTAGATGCCCCTGTTATGTGTTTCTATGGGGAGCTTAAGCTTATCTCATCTAATCACAACCTTGATTTTAAGTAAATGGTCTCCTGAAAACAATTACCAGCTCTGAGACTCAAGAGGAGGCCTGTCTTATCCTCCTCATGTAGAACAGTGGGCTAAATGCTGTAACAGATAGACCAAAAAGATATATGAAAGCTCCAACACACTATACTTTTATTTCTTGCACAGATAACATTACGAGGCAAGTGAACAGGTAGGCAGGATGGTCTGAACTTCTGCCATCATCAATCAGTGGCTTTCAAAGTCTTCCTAGAGACCTCTCCATTCAATCCAGCCAGAAGGTAAAAAAGTATGAAGGAGTGCCTTGTGGAAGGCTTTTTTTTTAGACCAGGACTAGAAGTGTGTACATCACTGCTGTTCACATCACATTCTCATGGCAAGAACTTAATCACATGGCCATACCTAATTGCAAGTGATGCTGGGGCATGTAGCATCTGGCACCTACTCCTAGAAAAAGGTATGCAGAGGAGGATCATAAATTTTGGTGGACAGGTAGCCTCTTTGCTACATCCTTCTATCCCCAGTGCCTAACACACAGTAGCCAAATAATAAATAGTTGCTAAATAAATCAACAAACTAAAGAGTTAAAAAAAAAAACTTAGGGCAAAAAACATCACCTTAATAGACTCCAAGGTGTGATACAGGACCATATTCTCACAACTGCTTTGAATAAAAAACTGCAAACTACCAAAGGTCAGACAGGCAGTAAAAATCTCAATTTCCTTAGCCACTTTTATTGTTCACTAGTTGAATGACAGTGCCTGGCACAATACCCAGGATATAGGTTCTGCTCAATGAATATGGGTCGAATGAATGAATTATTAGAAATCATAGGTTATTGAGATTAGAAGTGACCCAAACATAACCATGGTTTTATTATGCTTGCCAAGTGATCTGTCAGTTCCCCCTTCCTAGGAAGTGCATCACTCCCAGAGTTAGCACCTGCCATCTTAGGTCAGCCCTGACTCTAGGAAACTCCTTTCTTCCTTTGAACTAAAACCTGGCTCCCTGCTGTAGCACAGAGTTGAAAGAAAGAAATTCAGATATTTTATCATCCACTCTGTGCCAGGCATTGTCCTGGGTGCATTTATGTTATTTCACTTATTCCCCATAACAACTCAGAGAAGGAAATTACTGCTGTGGCTCAGTCTACCCTCTTCCCAGCCTGGATTGCTGCAACATTATTAATAACTTTTTTTTTTTTTTTTTTGAGACAGAGTCTTGCGCTGTCACCCAGGCTGCGGTGCAGTGGCGCAATCTCTGCAAGCTCCACCTCCCGGGTTAACGCCATTCCCTTGCCTCAGCCTCCCGAGTAGCTGGGACTACAGGCGCCCGCCACCACGCCCGGCTAATTTTTTTATTTTTAGTAGAGACGGGGTTTCACCATGTTAGCCAGGATGGTCTCGATCTCCTGACCTTGCGATCCACCCGCCTTGGCCTCCCAAAGTGCTGGGATTACAGGCGTGAGCCACCGTGCCCGGCCCTTTTTTTTTTTTTTTTTTTTTGAGACGGAGTCTCGCTCTTTCACCCAGGCTGGAGTGCAGTGGCGCAATCTCGGCTCACTGCAGGCTCCGCCCCCCGGGGTTCAGGCCATTCTCCTGCCTCAGCCTTCCGCGTAGCTGGGACTACAGGTGCCCGCCAACTCGCCCGGCTAATTTTTTGTATTTTTAGTAGACACGGGGTTTCACCGTGTTAGCCAGGATGGTCTTGATTTCCTGACCTCGTGATCCGCCCGCCTCGGCCTCCCAAAGTGCTGGGATTACAGGCTTGAGCCACCGCGCCCGGCCATAAATGCATTTTTCTCAGTGAAACCTCTGATCGTAGAATGTAGAGTAGTTCTCCAGTCTCAACTTGTCCTTCTGTCCCTGTAGGTCACACAAATTGTGTGTTCTCCAAGGGAGCTCAAACCTGACTGCATACATCAGACCCACCAGGGAAGCTTTCAAGAAACGTCATTATCCAGGAAGCTTCCCTAGAAATTCTGATTTCATATGTCCTCTGGATTGTTTAGGAATCAGTAGTTTGAATAGCTCTCCTAAATGATCCTGATGTGTAGCCAGTCTAGAAAACCATGTGTTCGATATTTCTGTCTGGGATAGAATCCTGCTTCAATATCTGATTAGCTCTACATCTTGGGCAAGCCATTTAGCCTGTTTAATCCTCATATCTAAAATTGTGACAAGAATGGTATCTATGTCACAGGTTTATTGTGAGCACTGGAGGAGAATTTCAAGTGAAACGCTTAGCATGGTGCCTGGCCCACAGCAAGCCCTCATTAAACATTGGCTCCTATTATCATTGTTACCCTCCTACTCCTTTTACTCCCTCTCCTCCTTCTCCTTGGCAGCTCTTCAGGGATGTCAAGGCAACCATCACAAAATACCTCTCTTCCAGGCCAGTTACCCTCAGTTTTCTTTTTTTTAATCCTTTTCCACATGGCAGATTCATATTTCTTCTCTCATAGACAGATCACATCCCAGGAGGAGGTGTCGTATTTCTGCACCCCAGAACTCATAGGGGTTGAAGCCTCTGATGCAATAAATGTAGATAATTGGGCTTCAGCTCTGAACTTCGGATGGCACTCATTACTGGCCCTGGTAGGGCAGCTGTGTGTGGCCTCTCGTTCCGGGGAAGTCTTCTTATAGGGGAACTCTATGTGAGAGTGTCTGTAATGAAGGGGGAGACTGGAGAGAGGGTATGGGAGTTTCGTTTCCTGAATGCTTTTCATCCTGACATGCTTAGTTGAGAGTCAGAGCCCAGCCCATGTTAACTCTTTGAGTTCCTGGAGTTTGTTGTAGATTTTCAGCCTTTTTTATTATAGTCAACACCATAGGAGCAAAAATAATGAAAACAGTGTTTGATGAAGTGGGAAAAGCAGGTCTCAATGTCCATAGTGAATTTAGAAAGGAGAAGGAGAGAAGGCTAAATATAAAAAGCAAAGTGTGCTTTAGTTAGTAATAAGGCATACTGTGGACGTGGGGGAAAACATAAATAAGTCAGGGAGAAAGAATTCTAGACGTTGTACAGGAGATACAGTTTTCCTAAGTCTTCTTTCTTTTTTTATTGCTGTTTATCTTCCACAGGCAAGATAAATAAGTGTGATATTTTTATTTATTTATATATTTTTAAATTTTTATTATTTTATTTTTCCATAAGTTATTCAGGTACAGGTGGTATTTGGTTACATGAGTAAGTCATTTGGTGGTGATTTGTGATTTTGGTGCACCCATCACCCAAGCAGCATACAGTGCACTCTATTATCCCTCGCCCCCTCCCACTTTTCCCCTCAAGTCCCTAAAGTCCATTGCATCATTCTTATGCCTTTGCGTTCTCATAGCTTAGCTCCCACATATCATTGAGATATATGATGTTTGGTTTTCCATTTCCATACTTCACATGGAATAATAGTCTCCAGTCTCATCCAGATCACTGCAAATTCTGTTAATTAATTTCTTTTTATGGCTGAGTAGTATTCCATCGTACATATGTACCACAGTTTCTTCATCCACTCATTGACTGATGGGCATTTGGATTGGTTCCACACTTTAGCAATTGTGGATTGTGCTGCTATAAACATGCATGTGCAAGTATCTTTTAAAAAATAATGACTTTTTTTCCTCTGGGTAGATACCCAGTAGTGGGATTGCTGGATCAAGTGGCAGTTCTATTTTTAGTTCTTTAAGGAATCTCCACACTGTTTTCCATAATGGCTGTACTAGTTTACATTCCCACCAGCAGTGTAGAAGTGTTCCCTGATCACTGCTTCCACGCCAACATCTACTGTTTTTTGATTTTTTGATTATGGCCATTCTTGCAGGAGTAAGGTGGTATTGCATTGTGGCTTTGATTTGCATTTCCCTGATCATTAGTAATGTTGAGCATTTTTTCATATGTTTGGCCATTTGTGTATCTTCTTTTGAGAATTGTCTATTCATGTCCTTAGCCCACTTTTTGATGGAATTGTTTGTTTGTTTGTTTTTCTTACTGACTTGTTTGAGTTCGTTATAGATTCTGTATATTAGTCCTTTGTCAGATGTATAGATTGTGAAGATCTTCTCCTACTCTGTGGGTTGTCTGTTTACTCTGCTGACTGTTCCTTTTGCCATGGAAAAGCTCTTTAGTTTAACTAGGTCCCAGCTATTTATCTTTGTTTTTATTGCATTTGCTTTTGGGGTCTTGGTCATGAAATCCTTGCCTAAGCCAATATCCACAAGGGTTTTTCCAATGTTATCTTCTAGAATTTTTAGCTTCAGGTCTTAGGTTTAAGTCTTTAATCCATCTTGAGTTGATTTTGGTATAAGGTGAGAGATGAGGATCCAGTTTCATTCTCCTACATGTGGCTAACCACTTATCTGAGTACAATTTGTTGAAAAGGGTGTCCTTTCCTCACTTTATGTTTTTGTTTGCTTTGTCAAAGATCAGTTGCCTATAAGCATTTGGGTTTATTTCTGAGTTCTCTATTCTCTTCCATTGGTCTATGTGCCTATTTTTATACCAGTAACATGCTGTTTTGGTAACAATGGCCCTGTAGTATAGTTTGAAATCTGGTAGTGTGATGTCTCCAGATTTGTTATTTTTTCTTAGTCTTGCTTTGGCTATGTCTAAGTCTTATTCTTAGTCATGGGTCACTTTGCTTTCTCTTAAGGTTGAGATCTGCATTTGTGTGGTGAGATACCTTTGGAGAATGGGGAAGATAGGATCACAGATAATCATAATATTTTGTATTAGTTAAATATTCTTCAAGCTCTATAACATGTTCAATCACATCCCTATGAGTAAGAAGTAAACCATGTAACAATATTCTTGTCTAAGCAATGAGGAAAGTGACTTACCCAGTATCATATTCCATATTATACCAAGCCAAGGAGGAAAACCCATGTCATCTTTTTTTTTTAACTTTTATTTTAGGTTTCTGGGTACACGTGCAGGTTTGTTACATAGGTACACTCGTGTCATGAGGGTTTGTTTTGTAGATTATTTCATCACCTGGGTACTAAGCCTAGTACTCAATAGTTATTTTTTCTGCTCCTTTCCCTCCTTCCACCCTCCACCCTCAAGTAGGCCCCAATGTCTGTTGTTCCCTTCTTTATGTCCATGAGTTCTCATCATTTGGCTCACACTTATAAGTGAGAAGATGTGATATTTGGGTTTCTGTTCCTACATTAGTTTGCTAAGGATAATGGCCTCCAGCTCCATCTGTGTTCTCACAAAAGACATGATCTCATTCTGTTTTATGGCTGCATAGTATTTCATGGTGTGTATGTACCACATTTTCTTTATCCAGCCTACCATTGATGGTCATTTAGGTTGATTCCAGGTCTTCCTATTGTGAATTGTGCTGCAGTGAACATTCACATGCATGTGTCTTTATGGCAGAATTATTTATATTCTTCTAGGTATATACCCAGCAATTGGACTGCTAGGTCGAATAGTAGCCCTGAAAGCCTATGTCCTCTAATTCCTGGTTCAGTGTCCACCCCATCTGATGCTATCAAAGGTTTATGGAATGTTCTACTTATACACCCTCTCACTGTTCCTCAGTTTTCCACACACACACATCCAAAGCTACCATGTTCTTCCAAGCAGCTCTCATCCTAGCCAGATGGCCCCTCTGGAAGTTCTTGACTCCCCCAAGCTGCCTTAGTACCTTCTCTGTGCACCCATGGAACTTTACTCCTATCTCAGTTACTACACAGTTTACTGGATTCTAATTATTTTTCTTTACAATACTATCTCCTCATTATGACTTTCTCCAGGGCAGGACTATGTATATACTTATCTTTGTATTCCCAGCTTCTTACAAAGTGCACAGCATATAGGGAATCCTCCATAAATGTTTGTTGAATAATCGGATAAATTGATGGATGGATGGATGGATGGGTGGTCAGATAGACAGATGGACAGAAGTTCTTTCAGGGTGAGTTTTAAAGAAATATACGAGAAGCCAGCTTGCTATCAAAGGAGGATTTTCTTGACTTTCTGATAAAGATAGGATCCATCTGATGCTTTTGGTTTAGAACTAACACCATAATTACTTATCCATGTTCTGCTAGAAATTTCATTGCTGAAATATGCGTTTGGTATGAGGCTTCAATACACCCCAGAAAGAAGTATCTTGTCCCAGGCAATAGTGTAATATGAGTAGCATAGTCTCCAGATGGTGAGAATTTTAATCCTGAGTTATTGAGTGTATGATTTCTTGCTAGCAACTTAACTTCCTCATTCCTCAGTGTCCTCATGTGTTAAATGGGGACAACATTGGTACCTCGTGTACAAATGGTTTGTGAGGATTAAATGATATAATAAATATAAAACACTTAGTATGCACCAGCACTTCGGACAGTGCCTGACACAGAGTAAGCACTCAATGTGCCTGAGTCCTTTTGTCTTCCTACTGTGTACATATGCATCTCTGTGACCCAGAAAGTCTAGCTGAGTCAGCTCTGTATCTTGAGACTCAGTTCCTACAGAGCCCGAGGAGGTGATTGAAGCTGCTCTGGAGACTGAACCAGGTGTAATTCACTGCATCCTTAGACAAGTTACTTCCCATCTCTGAGCCTCAATCTCATTATCTGTCCTTGGAGAGCTGCTTTGATGATTTTGTAAGTTCAAGGTCATATGCTGAGTATCCTCGCTGCGCTTGGCCTGTCCCTGCATATGAATTGAACTGTAAGCTCTTTGAATAGGGGGACTGTTTTGTCCTCACCTTTTCACATCTGATCCCAACTTGCTTTTAGAAGGCGCTTGATAAAGTTTTGCTGAGTTTGAATCAACTTCCCTAAATCGCTTAACATGCTCTTTTGGAGACTTAGTTGAACTCCTGAATGCTAAGCTCCAGAAAGGTTCTGGCCCATTAACCCTATTCCCCTGCAAACAGTTAGGAACTTAATGACCCTGCTGCCCCCAGCATGGTACAGAGCTCACCCCTTGCAGATCACTCCCAGATCCTTTCTGGGAGCCAGCCTCCAAAAGCCCTGGCAGCACAACTTTGCTGGCAGCATTTGGGAAGTGAGGCCACATCCTCTGCAAACTTAATGGAGTGGCCTTTTTTTAGTTTCCAGACAACAGCATTGTATTCAGAGGCAGAAGGCTCTCCTTGGAGTTGTAAGCTTTTTTACACCTGTGCCTACATAGCACAGGTGTATAACACATAACGAACATTCAACATAAGGGGAATGAATGAATGAACGGGGCATAGTTTTTTGGTAGTACCAACCTCAAGATGTGTAGTATTTAATACAGGAAGAAGTCTAGGGAGAACTACTTTTACTATTTTCTAATAAAAAATGTCTTGTCCCATGAGTGATTTTATGACCTCTATAAGCATAGGGCAGGAGAGGATGCAACAAAAGCTTTTGGTCATTTCAATAAACACTGTCTCCAACTCTCTGCCCTTTTCATGAATTCCCAGTTGAGAAATATCTGTAATAGGTGAGCAATGATAATGTCATTGAATAAAGATTGATGGAAACAGATATAAACCCAAAACGTTTTTAGTGCCAGAAATACTGTTTGCTCAACAATAAGTTACATCAAAGGACTTAAACATTTCCCACAGAGGTCAGCAATTCTGCCAGTGATGCACTGAAATTCACACCTCTGCCAGAAGCGCTCTGTTCCTGGCATGAAAAAGAAAAAATCACATCTGTTAACGTCAATATCCCAAGGAGGCAATTTTGCCTTTTCTGATTATTGTTCAGGTGCTTTATTCTCCAAAAGCCAGCCTCTGGAAGCTTCTTGGAACGTCTAAAATTTAAAAGCTTTGTTTTAAAATTTATAAATCCCTTTTATTTGTTTTATTTTCTTTTTTTGATTTTTGTAAATCCCTGAACTAAAAATAGAGCCTGTGGATGTCTGTCCTATAGGAATCTTAGAGGTACTCCTGCTTCAGCAAATATCACCCTTATTCATGTAATTGGCCCCATCCTTAAATGAACCATGTGACCAAAACTACATCTTTGGTTTTCTTTGTGATATTAAAATAACATTGTCCTTTGTCATTCCAGTATTTGTTATTTGAGATTCATGATTTTGGAGTCAAGGTATTTGGAATTAGAAAATAAGGATAATAATAGTAACATTTGCATGACAAGTGGTTTTTCTTTCCTTGCTTCATTGAACTCTTACAATTCCTGTGTGACCTGAGGGTACTATTATTTTGTTGTAATGAGGGAAAGGAGTCACTAGTCAAGGTTGGAACCCAGACCTTTCCAAAGCCTGCAACCAGTGCAGTCCTCAGCCACTCTCATGATCCAAATTCACCTTACCCGTTCTGTGTGTTTTAACAGCACCTATCAACTTCCAACATACAATTTCCTTATTTATTGTGTGTTTTGTTTATTGTCTCTTCCCTCGCTAGAATCTGAGTTCTATGAACACAAGAATTACTTTTTTCTGTTCTATTCATGGATCTGTCCCAAGATTGAGAATAGAGCCCAGCATGTTAATTGCACATATATGGCAGTTATTACCCTTACTTGTTTATCAATGGTCCCGTGCCACTCTGTGTTTCACTGGTGGAAAAACTGAGGCCAGGAACCACCTGGTGATTTACTAAAGATGACACCATGAGCAACTTTGCAAGAAAAACAAGATCTCCTAACTGCCAGCCCAATTCTTTGCCTAAATCTCAACTCTACCTTGCCCTACTTTTATTATGCTATAAAATGAATAACTGTTTATGAGTTCATTCTCAGGCACATTATTGCTTTTATATTACATCAAAGAACTTGAGATGGGCAAAAGATATAGCCCTATTGATTGTTCTCAGAAACTCAACTTTTCCATCCCACAAGGAATCCTTGCTTAAGGCTCATTTTGAAGACAGGAGCCAGTCTCTAACAGAAGACTGTCTCCAACAAGTCTACCTCCCCATCAGGGCAGGGTCACTGTGGTGATTGGTTTTAGAAATCTTGAAATCAATCATCTGAATTGTTCTGTTTCTATCCACCAGACTCCTACAGAACATTAGAACTGACCAGAAGTCGAAATGCTAAGATGTTTTTGGCTCATGGTTGCTCAGTGAGTCAGCGTCTTCTGGGGAAAACCCAGATGCTACAGGAGATAGTATGGGAGTGACTTAGTGTGACTTTGAATGAGGCATTGAATCCATGGGCCTAATGTATAGGAGAGAAGTCTTGGATGAAAGCTGAAAAAGAAAGTGACAACTCTAGAAGTAAGAGTGTATTAAGATAAAAGGGTTTGTGTTTGGCTTTCAGAAAAGAAGAAATACTCCAGAGACTGTCAAGAGAAGATATTTATTTGAGCATAAGTTGTTTTTACATCATCAGCAACAGAGCACACCTCCTAACCCTCATATTAGTATCTCTCATTCTGCTTAAGCTGGAATATGTCACTCTTAGTAGAAGACTTAGGTAGAGCGATTTTTCTACTTCTGATGATAAGTCTAGTCTACTCTGCTGTCATACCCATTCTCAAGGCTGCTGGCCCAAAGTGGAGACTTACCTGTAGTTTTAACAAGTCAGATGGCCCCTGTGCATTAAACCTGTGATCTGGATTTGGCCTGTCCCATGATCTGTTGAGGGATGCATCACATTCAGTGCAGTGATGATGATCATAACTGGGAATCCACCAAGAGCTCTGTGCACTTTAAAATGCACTTCCTCAGCCGGGCGCCGTGGCTCACACTTGTAATCCCAGCACTTTGGGAGGCTGAGGTGGGTGGATCACTTGAGGTCAGGAGTTCGAAACCAGCCTGTCCAACATGGTGAAACCCCGTCTCTATGAAAAATACAAAATTAGCCTGGCATGATGGCACATGCCTGTACTCCCAGCTACTGGGGAGGCTGAGGCAGGAGAATTGCTTGAACCCCAGAGGTGGAGGTTACAGTGAGCTGAGATTGAGGCATTGCACTCCAGCTTGGGCAACAGGAGCAAAACTCCATTTCAAAAAGATAAAATAAAAATAAAAAGCACTTCCTCACACATTTTTAAATTTTAGATTATTATAAAATCATCCTGAGGTAATTATGGCAGAGATTCTTATCTCCACTTTCTAAATTAGAAATCTGACTTCACAGAGGTTCATGACACTCTAGGTCACATAGCTGGTAAATGACAAAGCCCAAATCCAAGGTCCTCTGCCGCTTTGTTCTTTCCGCTATGACATTCTGCCTCATGCCCACATGGATGTCCTGCAGGCATCTATAATACATATCCGACACCAAATTTTTATCTTCTGCTCTTGAAAAAAACCCAGTCCTCCTCCTCTTGCTTTCCCTGCTGATTTAATAACTGCCCTTCCCTTAATTACCCACCCTAGAACCTTGAGGTCCTCCTGTCTTTTCTCCTGCCACATGTCTTAGAGTCAACCCAGGATTTTCTTTTTTAGATGTCAAACAAAAATGTCTTCCCTCTTAATTGTTGTCACTGGTACTGCCATGATTCAGGCCTTCATTACCACTTACGTGGCCCACATGAATATTCAGTAGTTTAACTCATTCACCAAATCATCACTGAAGCTCTTCTCTGTTCCAGGAACTGTGTTTGGTGCGAGGGAGATTGTTCTGAGCAAAGAGCAAAACATGGATCTTATTTTCATGGTGCTCTGGTCTCAATTAAGTAGTAATCAAATAATCACTCCAACAAATGTAAAAACAGCAACTCTGACAATTGCCACAAGGCAAGCCATATAATCCCCTACCTGCAGAACCAGTATGGAGTAAGATTTCTAAACCATAACTATGACCGTGGCACACCCTCTGCTATGAAACTTTCCAAAATGCCCACTGCCTGCATGATAAAATCCAAACCCATTCGCCTGGTATACATGTCTCTTCATGATCTGGCTCCAAACACCAGATTAGGTTGCAAGCCAGTACAACCCCATTTCTCTCCCACCCCTCACTCAATTAACTCATCCTATGACTAAGCCATATCTGATCCTTTTATTTATTTATTTATTTATTTTTTACTTCTTGCCATTCCAGAAACAGATCTGTTCTTTCATTCTTCCACATCTTGGCTTAAACAAAACTCTCGTCCAGAAATGCAGTCCCTCTAGCAATACAAGGAAATAGCCTACTCACACTTCAGGCTGAGCTGAAATGACCCCTCCCACTCACTCTTTGGATGTGATTAATTATTCCTCACAGTTTCCAACACGTTTTCCACACTACTAATGTAGCACTTCTCCCACTGTAATCTGATTACTTACTTTTTCCTCTCATCCCACCGCCATCCCTCAGATTTTGAACCACTTTTGGGGAGAGATCATTTTAATTAATAGAGATTTGAATTTATATTTATTTTATTGCATAGAGCCAGACCATAAATACTAATAGACGAGACAAAAATATTTTGATCCCTTATTTCTTTTCACTGTGAATATCTAATTTCTCATAGGCACTCCTTTCATCCTAATTTAACTTCAAGAAGTTTTCCCCTTAGTTATTTTTTTTTAGAAATCATGCGCAAATAATTCCAGAGGCCTTCATATCTTCTTATTCCACCTCACGTCTTCTCATCTCAATGCACAATATGTCCCCCACCCCTCCTGCTTTTTAAATCTCTCAGGCAGTTGGCACAAGGACAGGTTTTGCACGTTTGCATAATCACTGGTTCAATGATTACAAAGTGACCATATCAAAATATGGAAAATGTGTTCTTTGGGAAGGCCTTGATGTGTTTGTTTTTTATTTTTGTTTTTGTTTTTAATGTTTGTAAAGCATCAGGAATTAATGAAGCAACTGTCAGGTCTGTTTCCATTGCCTTTCCAAGCTTGGCCAAGTCTAGATCTTGTTTCTCTGCTAAAGTGGCTTGAATCATGATTTTTAGTGACTGGTTCCTAGGGTTTGTAACAAGAAATTGAGAAACACATGAGAATAATGAGAACAGCTTTTTGAGAAACTGATTTTATAACGTGATAGGAATGATAGAAGAAAAATGTAGTGATTAACTAAATTCTTGGGAAGGAGGTAAGCTGTTACTTAAAACGTACACTTCTTTAAAGGGCCTATAGACTCCTAGGATCTGGCAACTGAGATGATCATTTCTTAGAGACTATCACATTTCCTATTCTACAACCTAACAGTCACAGAAGTCATAAAATACAGAATCATGGCCAGATTATTTATGTCGATTTAAATAGTGGATAGATATATCTTTGTAAAGTGGAAAATAAAATAAAAAATAATAACCTAGCAGAATTGCTGTAGAGAACATTATTCACAACGTCTATTCCTGAATAGCACGACGATGGAACTGTACACACCAAAAGGTTCACTCACACTGGTGTGTGCCGAGAGATACTGATTCTCTCAGTGCTAGACACAGAACTCCCAGGTTGGTCCCACCATTCAAGAACAGCCTCAACCATTTATCCAGAACTCCAGGCAAGCATTACCACTTTCAGTGTAAGCCATAGCTTTAACAAGAGTAATAAGTACTTGAATGTTCATAATAAGGATATCATTCAGGTAAACAGTGGAAACTCAGGGATAAATTCTGTCTCATCCATTACTGTGTAATGAACTACCTCAAAAACTTAGTGGCTTAACATAACAACTGTTTTATTATATCTCACAATGTTGAGAGTTGCACATTGGGGCAGAGCTCAGCTGAGCAACTCTCCAGCTTCACAAGGTATTGCCTGTGGCTCCTATGTGATATTAAGCTGGTGTCAGGGCTGGTCCAGGACAACTTTACTCACCTTCCTGTTGCCTTGGCAGGGATGGCTGGAAGACCTGGCTCAGCTGGGCTCTCCCTATCTCCATATATTGTCAGGATGTCTCCATGTGGTCTCTCCAGAAGGGTAGTAGAGCTTCTCAACAGATCAAATGCAAGCTGACAATTCTCTGACAGGCCAGGCCCAGAACTGGCATAGCATCATTCCATCGTTCTCCTGGTCAAAGCAGTCAGAGGCCAACCTCCACTCAATAATAGACCTCCATCTCTCACTGGGAGGTGATATGAAAGAATTTGTGGCTACCTTTAATCCACCCAAGGGTGTTCATAAAATTACCTCGTATGTTCGATTTAGGATTTGTACTTTAGATTTATAACCTAGATGGAATAGGCCATTTGTTCATTCCATTATTTAAAAGGTATTTATCAAGTATTTGATAATTGTTGATACAGCTCTGTGCTGTCTACTGAGATAAACCAGGAAAACACACAGGGCATTGTCTCTCTCCTCTAGGAATTTACATCTAGATGTGAATACAAGGCAAACCACACAGAAAGCAATTTGATTATATAATAAAATAGCTAAAGTGGCAAAATACACGTCATAGACGTGTATGGGCAACACAGATGCCTACAAGGTTCAGGCAAACATAAAAAAAGAGTGAGGTGAGGTGAGCTGGCCTGTGAACAGTAGGAAGGGTGTTGGGGGCAGTGGAGACCCAGACAGTTCATGCCACATCTAAAGGGGCAGCTTTGCTCAGCTCCAGCCTATTGTTGCTTTAGAGAATGTGAGACAATGATGTTACAACTGCCAATTTTTCAGAGAACTATAAATCTCCCAATTACTAAATGTTGGTAATTATTCAAATTTGGCCTACTGACCACCAGTTTTCAGCCCCTAAGATAGACAGTAAGTGCTTTAGGATTCATGGAAAGAGGAGATGAAGGTCAACTAGAATAACACTATTCAAAGTGTGGGCTGACAAGATATGGAATCAAGCTAAGTGTCTACCAATGGAAAAATGGATTAAAAAAAATGTGGCATATATACACAATGGGATACTATTGAGCCATAAAAAAGGAGACACTGTCATTTCCAACAACATAGATGAACCTGGAATATGTTATGCTAAGTGCAATAAGCCCAGCATCGAAAGACAAATACCACATGTTCTTGCTTATAAGTGGAATCTAAAAATGTTGGACTCATAGCAGAGAGTAGAATGGTGGTTGCTAGGGGCTGGGGATGGCAGGGGTGGGGGTGGGGAGATGTTGGTCAAAGGATATAAAGTTAGGAGGGATAAGTTTTTGAAATCTGTTGCACAGCATGGTGATTATAGTTAATAATAGATGGTTGCATATCCAAAATGTATAAAACAATAGATTTTAAATGTTCTCAGCACAAAAAAAAATGTGTAAGGTGATGGATATGTTAATTAGCTTGATTTACTCATCTCACAATTATACATATATCAAAATATTACATTGCATTCCCATAAATATATACAATTATTTGTCAATTAAAAATGAAAATGGAAAATAATACTAAAGTGTGATCTGAGCACCAGTACCATGCTGTGATTATTACTGATCCACAATGGGATAAATAAATAACTTGATAATAAGAGTTTAAGCCCTCATAGCAATTTAATATCCAAGGCTGTAATCAGTGTACTTGTCTTCTTGAGTAGAGACCAATTTGGGTGTTGCAGAACTTGGGCTGTGAGCTATATTTGGTGTGAGCTGCATGCTAGTCAGGTGCAGTAGGACCACATGTGACCAAGCACTGGAATAGAGAGGCCCATGGTGAGGCACCATGGAGAATTTGGACCTCAAATAACAGGCAGGATTGGGATTAGCACAGAGGACAGAAAGCTTTTCTAAGTATTAGAAGCAGCACATCCAGAAATCAGAGTCAATAAGGCACTAAGAAAAATCGGGAGAGCTGATTTGTGAAGGGCGTTATGGAGGGTGCAGATGGTTGAATAAAGATTATGGAGAGCCTTGGACATAGCCTTGTACAATTGAATTTATCCTTTAAGAAATGTGGAGCCACAGGAGGGTTTTGAATACAGATGGGCATCACTAACTTTCTAAAATACCCTTTCTCCTTTTTTTCTCCTCTCTTTCAAGGCCTGATTCAAATTCCACCCTCTCCAGGACTAGTCCATGCAATAGCAATCACTCCCTTTATAAAATCTAGTTAACCTTTTTTTTTTTTTCTGAATCAACAGATACCTTATACTGTTAATTATTTTTCCGTAAAGATATTGTCTTTTCTTCCAAATATTTCAAGCACTTTATGGACAAAAACTCCCTTACCCAGTTCTGAATCTTCCTCAGAATCTAGCACAATCCCTCACCCATACTGATATTCATTTGGTATGTGCTGATGAGCAAGTTTGTAGGGATACTGATCTGGTAAAAGAGTTTTGAATAGATGGGAGCAGAAAGTAGAAAGTTAGAGACCAGGGCCAGGCGCAGTGGCTCACGCCTGTAATCCCAGCACTTTGGGAGGCCGAGGCGGGCAGATCACAAGGTCAAGAGATCAAGACCATCCTGGCCAACATGGTGAAAGCCTGTCTCTACTAAAAATACAAAAATTAGCTGGGCGTGGTGGTGTGCACCTGTAGTCCCAGCTACTTGGGAGGCTGAGGCAGAAGAATCATTTGAACCCAGGAGGCAGAAGTTGCAGTGAGCCGAGATCGCACCACTGCACTCCAGCCTGGTGACAGAGCGAGACTCCGTCTCAAAAAAAAAAAAAAATGGTAGAGACCAGATGAAGACACCACAAGGGCCTAAACGATGAATGCGGAGACCAGGGACTGGCAAGGAAAAACTGATATAGAGGGTGGATATAGGGAATGAATATTTTCAGAAACATGTTAGGCACACAAAGTCACATTAGCAGTTTCCTGAAATCTCACACCACATTCATACATGGCTAATATTTTCTTTGTCAAGAAATGTTGAGAATAAGCTTTATTACTTAAGAGTTTTCCAGATTGCTGAAACTTACTGTTTTAAGCACCTAGATTTTCAAAATCTGTCATTATACACATCAGTTATTTATTATGCTGTGATACTCATATCCCTACCCTAAATAGCCCTAGACTGCTGTAATGTTGTATTTTTTCTGTTTCTTCACTTCTCTACCAACTACTAGTAATTGATATTATCTGTAGGTCTTGGCTACTTCTATGCTGCTCCTTACTTCACAGAACTTGTTCTGAGTGAAGATTAAAATATAGATCGCTGGAGTAGAAAGCACTCGATGACAGCTATTTTTCTTGCAATGTATAATAAACTTCTCAAAGCTTTTTCACTAACATTTAGATTTATTTTTGATATTACATTTATTTTATAGGGGTTGGCAAACTTTTTTGTAAATAACCAGATGGTAAATATTTTGGAGTTTGTGAGTTATATGATCTCTATAACTACTCAGCTCTTCTGTTGTTTTGAAAGCAGCCATAAGACAATACATAAACAAATGGGTGTGGCTGTGATCCGATAAAACTTTATTTTCAGAAACAGGAGTGGGCTGGATTTGTCCTACAGGGGCTATAGTTTGCCAATACTTGTTTTAGATTATTAAAATTGCCAGAGCCTAACTTTTGAAATAGAGGGATTTGTCCTTAACTTGATTTGTAAAGAAAATAATAGATTTTTTTCATGTCTATATTCCTCTATCTTAAATATTCTTATTCGGATTTTTAAATAGTGCTGCAAATAAATTCTCCTAACATGTAACAACTGCAGTAGCAGCCTGGCCCCCACGTTTAACCTTCGGTCTGAGGATTGGTCCTATCTAACCTCTGCCTTCACCTCTAGCCATTGTGCCACTGTACTTTACTCTCCTTTCTAGTTTGTTACATCCATGCGCTCTAAGGCACCCTCTCCTAAGCCACTGATTTCTGTAGGAAACAAGAGCTTTGTCATCAGCCGTCAAGTCCTGGGAAAGAATTACAATTTCATGAGTATTATAGCTTTAAAGCAAAGATAAATAACAGTTATTTGTATTGAATTCAACACTAAGTTAACTTAAATGACTTTCCCCTACCTTCTGATTTCCAAATTAAACACTAAGTTTCTAACATCTATACCCACAGTAAATAGCATCTTGCATCCATGCCTGTGAAAATGCTTCCTGCTTCAGTAATATTTGGAATTTTCTTGAGACAAAGAAGATATAGATATATTTCCTTAAGCCTCTTTAACTGAAAATCACACTACAAGATGGAAAGCTTGACAGTGTTGCCTCTTTTGGTGTAGATGACACCACCAAGGGCACACACTATGACCATCAGCTAACATGCCGCAGAAACCATAACCTGGTCATGCAGGCTGCTGCATGTTGAAACAAAAGGTCTTGACATCCTGACATAGAAGGTGAACAACAGTGTGAAATACTCTTGGTGTCTGTCTAAAGTGACATTGTAGTTAACCAGATTTCTGCCTCCATATGGAGCCATCCTGTCAGAAGAAAAGGACTGATTCTAGTCCCTGTATTTTATTCTATTGACAAGATATTCTGTTTCCTCTTCGGATGCCATTCTGGATAACCTATGACTGAGATCAATCAATCCACAGTGATTCTTGCTTGTTTCCAGTATGATATTATTCCTTGGGACCACCAACAGATAATCTAAAAAAGCTTGACAGTATCACAAGTATATTTGTATCAAACTCATGAACTCTACTGTCAGTTTCCAAGTAGGGTACAAGATCTTATGTGTTTATGGGGAGTTGGCGTGTGGTCAATAGGTGGGTGTGCTGTGCTGAAACTTCTTTTCTCTTGAATATTTTTTTAATTCTCTAGCTTTCCTGAACCCACCAGAATTGACCTAGACTTCATCTCGTGATATAGTCCTATGAGGGCTAAGGAATAAGACTTTAGTTTCTCCATAAGCCTTGCTTAGCCCTTAATAACTTCAGTGTGTAGAATAATTATGCAAGAGTTTCAGTTCAGGAGTCAGCAGATCTAGGCTGTCTTCCAGGTTCTGCTCTTTGGGATTCTAGAACAAGTCTTGCTCAGAGCATCTGTGAAAATTAACAAGGTAGTGAATTTTGATGATCTGCTGCATGCAAACCACCCCATACTGGAGAGGCTCAAAACAACAATTATTATTTGCTCATGATTTTGCAATTTGGGCAAGGCTTAACAGGGACCTCTTGTTTTTTCCGTACATGCTATCACTGGGGACTGAGGATCCACATCCAAGACGTTTCACTGAAATGGCTAGCATGTTAGCACAGGCAGTTGGCTGCTTGTTCAGCTGCCATGACAGTTGACATCTGGAATAACCTCAGTTCCCCTCCATGTGGGCTTCTCCATGTTGCTTCATGGCTTATTCATAGCATGGCGACTAGGTTCAAAGGAGGAAGAAACAGAAGTTTCCAGTCCTCCTAAAGATTAAGCCCAGAACAGACACAAAGAAGTTTCTATCATATGCTCTTGGTCCAAGAAGTCTCAGGCCTGTCCCAGATTCAAGGAAGCAGGAGGGGGGAGAAAAGACCCCATCTCTCAATGAGAGGTAGGGAGAAACGCTATGACAAAATATTTGCAGCCATCTGACATAGGATATGGAGATCATTCATGGTTTTTTATTTCCTGTAATTTAAATTTTACCCTACAAGATTCAGATTTAAATTCAGTATTTTATCTCTTTGCCAAAAGATGAGGTCCAGCCTCCCTCCACCCTTTTATGTTTCATCGTATTCTCATTCTTTATTAAAAGGGCAGGGATTTGAGGTTTGTTAGGCATCTACAGGACAAGATCCATGATATATGCTCTTTCATTTACCATATTTCATTGCATCTGAGATCCAACTTGTCTCATATTTCAACATTTCTGAATTGTACCTTTTACAATCTAGGAAGTCTTGTAATCACTGTAGGTCACATGGCAGTCATGCACGTCTGAAGTGGTCTGTGATTGTGCTTATTTTCATTACTTCACTCAAGTTCACCTGTTGAGTTTAATCACTATTGAAAAACATCATCAGAAATATTATACTATAATTTGGCATTGAAGGAAAAATGTGTCCTGTATACCAAAAGTCAAAGAAACAGTGCCATTAGTGACGCAAGGTTTTGACATTGGAGGTATAATTACAACTTCATATATTTTTGCAAAGCAGCAAACTGAGCTTTGCACTACCTAAGATAGAAAGATATTACAAGTAGATGAAGGTGTGTTGCGTTTTATTACGGAGATACATCCAAAATGATTACTTATCACACATGAAGTTTATACCAGAAGGCATAGAAATTGTCAAGTTCTTTAGAACAGATTAAAGAAATCTCTAAGCCATAAAAGGCTAATAATTATGCCTGATGCAGGACTATAAAAAGCATTATATCATAGTTTAATCAGCATTTCTTTTTTCTTTCTCAGTGGCACATTTTTTTAAAATGTACTTTGGGTCAGACATGGTGGCACACACCTGTAGTCCCAGCCACTTGGGAGGCTGAGGCAGGAAGATCACTTGAGCCCAGGAGTTTGGGACTACAGTGCACTATGATCTTGCCTACAAAGGGCCACTACACTCCATTCTGGGCCACATAGTGAGACTCCCATCTCTAAAGTTTTCTGAAAAAAAATGTATCTTGGATTTGATGAAATATAGTAGTTCTCACCAAAAAAAAAAAAAAAAATCTGCAACACACACAACACACACACAAATCTTCTCCTTTTACACATGAGGAAGCTGTGGTTCAGGTGGCTCATAGAGCTTAAACAACTTGACCAGTCTCAAAGCTGCCAAATGGAAGAATTTGTTATCTTCCTTATCCCACACTGGTTCCTTAAAATGGTAGGGCAACACAGGTTTGTGGTTCTGGAAAGATATGAATGTCGTGTAGTGACAGCCATTCCACCTCCTGTCTCCAGCAAACTTCAAAAATATGAATGAAGTGCTGTTGTAGTCCCCCCAAACCAAACGCTAACCGTCTGGAGGGAAAGCTTTTCATGGGGCTGGGCCACTGCCCAGGACTCCCTCGCAATCCTGTTCAGAAGAATAGCAAATTAAGAAAAAAAAGCTTACTTGTAGAGTGTTTTATAAGGTCCTCATAATTTTATAGATTCAGAATTACTGCTCTGAAATGGGAATAATTTAAAATAAAATATTTTCCAACTCTTCAGAACAGAAGTAGGTTTGAGGAAGACTTGCCCAAATTGTTATTTTAAAGCAGGACATTAAACATTCTTTGGCCCTTGCAAAAGAAAGCTGTGGTTTAGGTCATTGCTACTCACTCACCCTAAGGAAATGCCAGGAGCTTCCTCCCTCTCTCCCTGTCTGGGCCAGCTCCATTGGAGGGCCACTGTGGACACAGCAAGGGCCTGCTTTCCTCTTCTTTATTTCCACTGCAAAGAGGAGAGGAGAGGCTTGTAGACGGCCCCTACCGTAATGAGGGAGACTCCATCACTTCTAATACAGTCCTTCATTATTTATCTTACGTTTGTTTAGTTTAGGGGACTACGCTGATTACTTGGGAGTTGTGCAAAGATGCCTAAAACACAATCCCTTCCCACATGAAGTTTCCATAACTAGACAGGGGGATAAGGCTTGGGCAGAATTCCCAGCCATATCTGTAAACAGCAAGGACAGCTCCTCCCCCTCCCTTCTGCTCCCCTGGAATCTTGCCCTTCTATAATAGCATGCAGGACATCGTGCAGTAGTGGTTTTTCTGTGTGCGAATCTCTCATTAGACTGGGAGCTTTCTGAAGGCAAGGGCAGGGGTTATTTGTTATTCATTTTTATATCCCTGATGTTTAGCACAGTGCCTAGGACAGCAATCAAGAGATGATGGTTATTCCATTTGTTCATCCATTCATTCAACAAAATCATATGGAGATTCAGAGCAGGGAGAGATAGGCTTTGAGAGAATATGTGAGGCTTTCTTTCAGGAGTAGCCAGTGCCGGTAGCACTTGCTGTTACAGAAAGGGTAGAATTTGGGCAGAAGGATGAGGAAAGAATTAGAGACCGTGTAAACAAGGGTAGGGCCGTGTAGGACAAATTTAATCAATTTCTGTGTCTGGAATGCATTGTGGATAAGGATGGAAGGAGAGGTTGAGGTTGCCATCATGAATGGCCTGGAATATTAGGTCAAGTTTTTGTCTTTTTTTTTTTTTCTTTTCAAATGAGACAACAGTAAATAGAATCCCTCTCCAAGCTGCACTGCTCTGGAGGACAGCAGGGAAAAATGGTGTAGGTAGCTTCTCATTAGTAAATGTATCTGGGATTTGTCTTCCTCCTTGCAAATGATGTACAAAGAATACCGCTTTAACAACAACAGATTCCAGGTCTTGGCTGTCATACAGATGACACTTCCTTAGGGAGGTGGAAGTGCATGTAACTAAGAGCCAGAGCAGGTTTCATCCTGGCTTCATCAGTTCTTAGTGTGTGACCCAACCTCTTTGTGCTCTAGTTCTCCCATTTCAAAGTGGAACTGATAATCATATCAACTTCAAAGCTGTTACAAGGCTTAAAAGTAATAATGCACGTAAACCCCACGGAACAGTACTTCTTGGCACATGAGGGTTTCACAAATGTTAGCTATTATTATCCCTTGTCTTCTGTGTACCTTGGTTTCCTCATCCAAATAGAGATAATACCTGTCCCAGCCCATTTCTCCTGGATCCTGACAGAATAAAATGCAATTAAATGTGTGAAATCAATCTGGAAGTTAAGTGCTGCATAGCAGCAAGGTGGTGGTAGGACTGTTAATTACCATATCCTTGGCTAAGAGGTTTGGTAATTACCATATCCTTGGCTGAGAGGTGATCCCAAGAGGTTGGGCTGAAAGATAGGGGGGTCTTGGCTCTCTGGGCTCTCCAGGGTATTGGCCACAGGTGTGTATTTGTGAATAGCTTCTCTAGATACAGTATGTCAAGGTAAAGGCCTTATTTGACTGGTCCAAGATTACATAAAGATGGGAATAAGGAAATCGACTGAACAAGAAATAAATAAGGTTTAAGCCCCACAGCCTTGCAAGCAGTGAAATTTCAAACATCGTAGTCTTGGACATCTGGGCTCTATTACCTAAAATCTCATTAAACCTTCAGCTTCATAATTCTGTGTAGAACCTGGTAAATTGCAAGATCCTGCTGATGGCCACCAGCCAGTTCAAGCAATTAATCACAAAGGTCCCCAAGCAGGTTTGCGACTCATGCCAAGTGGATTCTTTAAGGGGAAAGTGTGTACACAAAAGAAATAGCCCAATCCACACAGTTTTATAGCAACGTGCTTTGTGGCTCTGCCCACACAGAGAAATTATCTGTTATCATTAAGACATCTCAGAACTCTTTCCTCAATGGAAATTAGTACTCACCAGCCCAGGGAAGATCTCCAAACCTCGTTAACTGCAATATAGATTGTAACCTGCTGAGAGCTGACGACTGTAGTTCAGACAAAACCTAGCCCTACCCTTTCACCACCCTGAGCAGTTTCTCATTTGGGGGAACTCAACTGGAGCTCTTTTTTCTTTTAAACTTTTCTGGAATGTCTGGACATTCCAGAAATGTTTGCATTTCCCTCTGTGTTCCAGGCCAAAGGGCAAGAACCCACAATATAATAACCTTGGAGCTTGTCTTCAGAATCCTGCCCTGATATGACCCAAGGGGGAAGGGCTTATAACAAAGGAACTATTTCTCATAAGATTTCTTGCTTGATTTTGCCAATTCAAAGAGGTTTATGTAAACGAGATAATTGTCCGCACTTCAGAATGTTTATAAAGCCTTTTCTAATTACTATTTTGTATATAGAGTGATTCTGGGAACATGATGGAGAACAGAGGAGAAGCCTTGAGCCCTCCCTACACACAGCAGGAAAGAGAGTGAGAGCAAGAATACATTTACAATATGGGTGAAAGGATTTGAAGCTTCACCTTTGCTGTTTAGATTTCTTCTCTCTAAACTTTTTTTTTTACTAAATTTCTGTCTCTCTTTTCTCCACTACAGAGTGGCACTGTCAAATATGGTAGCTACCAGGCATACATAACCACATAAAGATAAATGAATTGGAATTAAAGAAAATTTAAAAGTAATTTCCTCCATGCACCAGCTACATTTCAAGTGCTCAGTAGCCACATGTGGCTAATGGCTGCCATGTTAGACCAGATCTAGAACATTTCCATCATTGCACATAGTTCAGTTCACATAGGCTTTGAGAGAATATGTGAGACCTTCTTTCAGGAGTAGCCAGTGCCAGTAGCACTTGCTCCTCCCCCTTCCTACTCAAAGTATGGTCCACACACCAGCAGAACTGGTGTCACCTGACAACTTGTAGAACTATGTGATCTGCATTTTAACAAGATACCCAGGTGATGCATACACACATCTTAAAATTTGAGAAGCACTGTTTAAAGATACCTTCTACTCTAAGATTCCGTATGACAAAATGTCATCACTGTTATAAGTATTATTCATTAATATTTTTTATTTTTATTTTATTTTATTTTATTTTTGAGACAGAGTTTCGCTCTTGTTGCCCAGGCTGGAGTGCAATGGCACAATCTCGGCTCACCGCAACCTCTGCCTCCTAGGTTCAAGCGAGTCTCCTGCCTCAGCCTCCCGAGTAGCTGGGATTACAGGCATGCACTACCACACCCAGCTAATTTTGTGTTTTTAGTGGAGACGGGGTTTCTCCATGTTGGTCAGGCTGGTCTCGAACTCCCGACCTCAGGTGATCCACCCCCCCCCCGCCAGCCTCCCAAAGTGTCATTAATACATTTTTATCTGCATAGCTTTGTTTCCAAAAGAGATATTTCTATCTCCTTGAGAGGTGACAAAAAACAAGGAGTGTTTACATAGACCTTGTATTCTCCTTTAAAAGTGTTCTTTTCTTTTTCTCTTGGAAAAGCTGCAGGATCTGGAGATTTTTAAAAATATTTTATCTAAAATAGTGAATCTTAGAGAACATTGTTCCAATGCAGAATCTGTTGGATCAGTCAACAGAGAAGCCCTTGAAATTAAAATAAGATTAAAGCAAAAGACAAAGAGGAGAAAAGATAAAAAAAGAAGAAGAAGAAAGGAACTTCACTTATTCATAAAGTTGACAAACACACAGGGCTCTGTGCTCTATGACTAAGAGAGATAGGGTGTAGAAGCAATGAGAGAAATTAGAAAACAATCCCTCAGAGTATAATCTGCCATCCAGTCTAACATTGTGGAGACGGAGGGAAATTTCAATGGTATCTTAGATTATACTTCAAGGTACATTTTTATGCTGTTTTGTGCCAGTGGACAGAGTTGTCCTCTGGAAGGTTCTATGGGCTTTCAGCTGGCTGTCAGAATGTAATGGCTTGAGATACTTGCCTCTGTCCAGCGCAAAAAAAAAAAAAAAAAAAAAAAATGGAATCACTGAGGTTACCACTGGCTAATTGGCTGTACAAATGCATCCCTGCTGAGAGCATCTGGCCTGATGATACTTCTCCCATAAATGCATCATCCCGTATTCATGTGGTACAAGATGATAGTCCACTGTTGTCACCAGGCTTCTAGCTCAAGAGAGCTATAAAGCTGGGTGAGGCTTTGCCATCTTTCTGGGGAAACATTCCCCAGAGACTGGAGTTAATAGATATCCTAAATGATCACACAGAATGTATAGAGTTTCAGATACTTGCATATACTGAAATTTCTAAACCAATTCTCTTTAGAGAACAATACCCTGGCCTCCCAGGAAATTCTGCCCATACTTCAAAACTGCTAATTTCATTCATGTAGCTTTCTTCATACATTCATTCATTCATTCACTCCTCATTTGACAAACATTTCAAGAGTACCTTTGATAGTCCAGACATTCTACCACACACAACAGAAAGAGAAGAACGAGACATACTTCTTCCCTGAAGGAACTTAAGGTTCACAGCAGTAGTGCTTAAAGAGAAGTCCTCAGACTAGCAATATCAGTGTCCCTGCAACATTATTATGAAGTCACGGGGCTATCCCAGATCTACTGAATCAGATTCTTTCCATTTGGTGCCCAGAAAGCAGCATTTTATCAAGCTTTCTGGGGCATTTCTAAGCACAGTAAAGTTTGAGAAACACTCGTCTAGAGACAGTGCATCAGTGATTCTAATAGATTATGATACAGATTCTATGTAATAATACAGTAATGTGTAATTATACAGATTTGAGACTCTTCAACCCCTGAAGCCCCCAAGGCAGTGCAGGATACTTTATTGTTTAATAGAATACATGTTGTTTGATTGATGTATGAGAAACCTGTAAACAATCCTAGAATGATGGACTATGCCTATATTCCCAGGACTTTGAATGGGTTGAATAGCTTCTCCTGTCTGCCTCACTCTAAATATTTGGATCACTGCACTGTATTATATCCAGGATTTGTGGTATTTTATTATGTGAAAAGAACAAGGCTATAAACCAAATTTTCCTGCAGTATATACCACTTTTCTCTGTCTGAAGGACAAATAACTACTATTTAAGTACTGGGGGAAAGATGTAGGTGTGTTCATGGACTTTTGCCAAGCTGCTTTCATGGGAATTCTCAAGGCTATGATTAAACAGAGTTTTCCAGTCCTCCCCTGGACATTCTGAATCATTGGAAATGGAGACAGACTAGACAAAATAAAAATGTTAAGAAGCTCCCTCAGATGAGTTTGAGGCAGTCAAGTTTGAGAATCTCTGGTCAAAATGTCAGGGTTCTTAAACCTTGGAATCTAGAGATTCAATTTAACCTCCAGGAATCAGAGTCAGTTTCTGAGAGGTTTTTCAGGCTCATAGTGTAATAGACTAGCAGCTTTACTTCTAGAGGAACAGTAAGTGAGCAAATACGATGTCCTTTTTTTTCCCCAAGGCTGAGGAAAAGGAGAGAGACAGTTTGCACACAAGGGCATTCTTTTTCTCTCACTTTCTCAATGTGTGTGTTGGTTGGGACCTTCACTTGTCATGAGAACCCTTCAAAACTCCCCGGAGAAAGGTGACCATCCAAGCAACGAGGACTGCAAAGCCAGGCAGCAGAACTACTCCTCTGATAGTATCAGGAGCCAGTTACATTTTAATAGAAACAATAACACCAAGGGGTGAGAGGGTGGGGGTGGAGGCCAAGGCCTTCCTATCCCATCTAGGTATTCGTCTGAAAATGTTGCCATGGGGCCTTGAGACCTTGTATTTCTCGCTTAACATTTCTGGAATTAATAGGCCCCTGATATTTCATAGTCAGATCAAAAATCATAGCCTAGCCTAAGGGCCACAGCCTGTCTTGGATCACTTACCCCTCCAAGTCTGGCTTTCTGCATTCGTGGACTAAAGGTCATGGTACCTACCTACTTTGGTTGCTGCAAAGTGAACACAGGTTCTTAGCATGATGCTAAGCACCTAGGAAGTACTTGGTGAACGATAGTGCTAACTGTTATGGTCATTATGTTGTCTGTAGACTCTGCTCCTCAAGGTTCTTCATAAAAACAGAACTAATAAGATGCATAAATATATAGAGAGAGATGTATTGTAAGGAATTGGCTTATTCAATTATGAAGGTGGAGAATTCCCAAGATTTGCAAACTGGAGATCCAGGAGAGCCAATAGTATAGCTCCAGTCTGAATCTGAGTCCAAAGGCAGGAGATGGCAGTCAGGCAGAAAGAGTGAATTATCCCTTACCCAGCCTATTATCTTCAGGCCTTCGATGGATTGAATGGGGTCCACTTGTATTAGGGAGGGCTATCTGCTTTACAAAGTCTACCAATTCAAATATTCATCTCATCTACAAATACCTTTGTAGACAAACCCAGAATAATGTGTAACCAAATATCTGGACACCCAGTGGCCCAATGAAGTTCACACATAAAATTAACCATCACAGACTTATTGTGCTTTCCAGTTTACTAACGATAATGGGAAGTTACCAGTTAGTATACATGCATCTCTGTTTTATTACACTTAACCCAAGTTCTCTGTCCTCCTGATACCAATCTCGTTGGAGATTCTTTTATTATTTTTTTCTTTTTTTTTTTTTGAGATGGAGTCTCGCTCTGTCGCCTAGGCTGGAGTGCAGTGACACAATCTCGGCTCACTGCAAGCCCCACCTCCCAGGTTCACACCATTCTCCTGCCTCAGCCTCCCGAGTAGCTGGGACTACAGGCGCCGGCCACCAGGCCCGGCTGATTTTTTGTATTTTTAGTGGAGATGGGGTTTCACCATGTTAGCCAGGATGGTCTCAGTCTCCTGACCTCGTGGTCTACCCGGCTTGGCCTCCCAAAGTGCTGGGATTACAGGCATGAGCCACCATGTCCGGCCTCTTCGGAGATTCTGACCTTCATCTTCATGCAGTCAGAGGGTTGATTCCTTAATCATGCTCTCAGTGGGCAACTCCCCCTCCTGACCCTGCTTCCCTTCGTCAAACTCTTGTGGGGCAGAGAGTGGCGACATGGGACCAGTGCTGCTGAGAATACATATGATTTCTCCCACCATAAACTAGAAGCAAAGTTTAGCTTTATGGCCACATAAATCCTCCTTTGTCCTTCTTTTATCTTTTATCTCTCCCATACATATTAATTAATTAATTAATTAAGCATACCTCTCTAAATCATCCAATCTTGATTCTTACAATGGTAATGCCTGTGAGGGTTCTAAAAGTTAGAAATGATTTAATATTAGAGGTTTTGATTACATTGAATATAAAATCACATAAAATGAGCAAATGATGAGAAGAAGAGGGGAGTGAGGTTTGAAATTAGCCTTATTTCCTGTACATACACGAGGCACACTTATGTTGGTTTTTATCTTGGCCTATTTGGGGAGTGATATATTTGGCTCACAACCAGGAGTAGAAAATAGAAACAAAAAAAAAGGATGAGTTCATGTCCTTTGTAGGGACATGGATGAAGCTGGAAACCATCATTCTCAGCAAACTATCACAAGGATAAAAAACCAAACACCGCATGTTCTCACTCATAGGTGGGAAATGAACAATGAGAACACTTGGACACAGGAAGGGGAGCATCACACACCGAGACCTGTCGTGGAGTGGGGGGACGGTGGAGGGATAGCATTAGGAGATATACCTAATGTAAATGAAGAGTTAATGGGTGCAGCACACCAACATGGCACATGTATACATATGTAACAAACCTGCACATTGTGCACATGTACCCTAGAACTTAAAGTATAATAATAAAAAAAAGAATAGAATAAAAAAAAGAAAAGAAAATAGAAACAAGGACCTGTATCTTCCAAACCAACCTCAGTACCACTGACATTTTGAGCCAGATAATTTTCTGTTGTGAGGGCTGTCCTATACATTCTAAAATGTTCAGCAGTTTAATGGGTCTCTACCCATTAGATGCCAGTAGTACCTGCCTCTCCCCCGACACACACACACACAAACACACACACAAGTTGTTACCACCAGTGTCTCCAGACATTGCCAGTTTTGCTGTAGGGGCCAAAATTATACCCAGTTGAGAACCACTGCTCTAAACATAGGAAAGATCTTAGACTGTTAAAATAAAAATGTGCTGGCTTTCTCTAGGTCAAACCTCTTATTTATGGCATTCATATATAGGATTCATGTTTGATGAGAATTCTTTTATGCAAACACAGTTACTTGATTTCTCTCCTCCATTCTTGTTGGAGAATTTATTTTCCCAACAAACATTTCTTATTGAGTCAGGAAAGCACTGTGGTGAGAACAGATCTGGGTTCTAGTCTCAGCTCTATGCATTCTAGCACTGTGGCTGTGACAGCTAACGACCCTGCTATCATTTTCTCTGTGTGAATTACAGGAATAATGAATCCAAACCTCAAAAATGGCAGTACAGATTCAATGAGTAACTACCTATAAAATCTTTGTAGGCATATTGTTGTTGTTCCATAAATGTGAACTCTGCTTATTGGCTATTCTGCTGGGGGCAACCATGGATCTCACTTTTTTGGAATGTGCATTTCACACCAGATATAAATTGCCCCACATTGAAGTTGCAGTTCAGACACACTCCCAAAGGCCTTGAACTCGTTACATGAAAGACGCTTTCAGATAGAAGATATGGGCCCTTCTTTCTGAAGGGAAGACACTAAACAGCCCTTTTAAAAGATGAAGTCTTATTTCCCCCTTGGGCCCATGAGATGTGGGGCTGCCTGGATATAATATCTTTTCTTCTTCTCCACACACAACAATCCTTCAGCCCTGTGCTGCTGGAGTTAGGAAAGGTGGGGCGGGACATAATCCGTCCCAGATCTGTTATTGAACCTTTTGCCAAGCTGGCTACTGCCTCCTGGGCCAGTCACTTCCTGCCTTTGAAGTGTTTCAGACTCCCTTTCTCATGGAACTGTCTGTTAAGGGCTGCGCTAATCTGGGAGAGAGCAGGAGCCAGAGTGTGCCCAAAGTGGCCTTGGCAAGCAGGAAGACAGTTATCTGCCTCCTGGGCGTTGCAAAGGCTTGACCTCTGGGTATTTTGTTTCTTTTCCTGGCCCCCAGCTATAGCATTAGAACATTGACATTTAGCATTAAAACACTGATATTTAGCATTAGAGCTTTGACTTTGATTTCTCAAAGGAATTTTAGGAATTCATGATAGTAATAATAATAAAACAATAGTAGCTATCACTTAGTTATTTACTATTTACTAAACCCCATGCAAAATGCTTTCCCTATGAGCCCTTTTTAACATCACAGCAGCCTAGTGAGGCAGGAATTATGACTGCTATTTTAAAGGTGAAGAAAATGAGATTGGGAAAAACTCCTGTGTTCAACATCACATAGCTAGGAAGTAGTGAGCCTAGGATGTGAACCCATATCTGCCAGAGCCCATGCTCCTGACCACTGGACTCCAGTGCTTCCCTCCTCATCCCAGACTCTGAAGCCATAAGGCTAAATATGATGATTGATTCCAAGAATTGATTCCAAGAATTCTTGATTCCAATAATTCCAAGAATGTCTAAACTATTAATGGTAATGATGGCCCATCAAGCAGAGGTTTGAAAAAGAGCCTTTTACTATTTGTTAACTGCAAAATCCATACATGGACAGCCCCCAGAATGTACATCTTCCTTGAGTAAGTAGTTGGTAAAGCAGAGAAAGAAACCAGAGCAATCCCACTCTCCACATGCAGACCAGGATTGAATCTCATGCAACATTAGTTACTGAATTAAACAGAGAAACAAAGATTCTCCTCCAACATCATTCCTTTATTAACTTTACAACTATTTAGTAAGCACTTTCTGTATACCTGACACTGCACATTGCATTAGGAGAATACACAACAATAAGACATGGCATCACCCACAAAAAAATTAGGAGGAATGATGGATACATTAAACTGAAGTGTTCATTGTGGGTTTGTAGGTAAAAATTTGAGATGCCACACTCGCACACAGGAGAGAGTTGTTAGCTGTGTCTAGAAGGAAAGAATACTCCATAAAGGATGTGACGCTCTAGGTGATTGTGAAAGAGGAAGGGGTTGGTGTTCACTAATGCTAGAGGGCATATAAAGAAGACACCCTGGGAAAAAGAAAGGATCAGCAAGACCAGGAACAACCCCACACATATGCAGAGCCAGAAGGAGGCTGGGATGGCTGAAGCACAGGGGATGGAGCCCAAAGAGCGTTCTATATCAAAGACCACATGTTTCCCCCTTTTCAGAGCCAGGGCTGTCTAATGCAAACTGCCATTTTGCATTTTGACCTCATGTAGATTTATATACCCGAAGACATGATTCCTGTTGCAGATAAGTCTCTAGCAAAGTGATGATGGCAGAACCCATCACTATACAGATGTGATAGAAAGATTAAGTTCAAGGGTCCAGGTGTGTGTAGGCGGGTGTAGTGGTGCACGCCGTGCCTGTGGTCCCAGCAGGGCTGAGAAGTGAGGGGATCACTTGAGCCTGGGATGTCGAGGCTACAATGAGCCGTGATGGTGCCACTGCACCCCAGCCTGGTCGACGAGAGCTAGACCCTGTCTCCAAAAAATAATAATAGGAAGAAGAAAGACTAAGGTTCAAGGCCTACTTTCACTACGTGTCTTATACATGCAGCCTGAGTAAATGGGGACCTCTTGTCCTCACATAAAGCCCATCTCAGCATGGTGACCCATTCAAAAGGAGCACAATACTAACTGCAAAAACAGCAAAGAGCAATGAAGGATCACTGACTACCATGGAAAGATTTCAAAGATGACACTCCTCTGCCATAGCACACTCTTTTCTTTGGCCATCCGTTTTCCCAATGCCCCACTCATTATGGCCACCACTGTCCCAAACCTCCTATGTCATCCTCTAAACCTTCAACTTGTCTCTCTGTGGCTTCTAGTTCTATTTATATTCATGTCTTGCAGGAGTATCTTGTTGCTCTAATAGAAATTCATTTTAGCCTCTAATTTTTTTTTGTTTGGTGCTCAAATAGGGCCCTTCATCGTGCTGATTGGGCTTGTGGATAAACACGGAAGCCTACTCAGAAGATGGGCGGGAAAGGCTCAGAATATTTCTATGTTCCTCCCTATCACTCCTGTATGTCACTAGAGGGGGACACACCTGAGTCTGGTGTATTAGTTTGTCGTCATGCTGCTGATAAAGACATACCAGACTGGGTAAATTATAAAGAAAAAGAGGTTTAATGGACTCACAGTTCCACGTGGCTGGGGAGGCCTCACAATCATAGCAGAAGGTGAAAGGCACATCTTACATGGGGGCAGGCAAGAGAGAATGAGAGCCAAGGGAAAGGGGAAACCCCGTATAAAACCATCAGATCTCGTGAGACTTATTCACTACCACAAGAACAATATGGGGGAAACCGCCCCCATGATTCAATTATCTCCCACTGGGTTCTCCCCGCAACACGTGGGAATTATGGGTGGGGACACAGCCAAACCATATCATTTGGATATAGCTTTGATCCTTACTAGCTGTGTGACCTTAGGTTAATAATACTTCTGGGCTTCAATTTCCTAATCTATAAAATGGGAATAATTCTACATATCCTAAGAAGAGGATTGGGCAACCATAAGGGAAAGTGCTCTAAAGTATACTGCACTCCGCTTACATCCATGGTTATAAGTGCTTTTTTAATATCCTAAGATTAGACGTATCTGCTTTCTCTCAGCTACTAGAGACCATTGCAGGAAATATGGTTATTTAAAGAAGCAGTAACTATGATAAACCTAGTTATCAACTCATGACTCAGGTTCCAAGGTATAATAATTAATTAGGGCTTACTCTTTATTATCATTATTCTTTTCTTAAATTGTATTTTATAGGTTATTCATTATTTTCCAAGGTCACACATTTTCTGGATCTGATTTTAGCCAAGTCTCAAGGATGGTACACTGTGTCAAGTTCCTAGAAATCAATGTTGTTCTTTCAGGCTGTACTGCCCTCCTTGCAGGTCAACCTGGACAGGATTTTACCCACATTGGTGTTTATCCCCCTTTCAAAATACTGAAGTGTTTCTCTTAATGAAATTACAAAGTATTTGTTTTCAAGGTAGTATTAGTGAGTGAAAACAATCATGATGCTTTAGTTAGTCATGGGGCAGTCCTGCAACCCTGTGAGCCTAATTTTTGTTGTTGTTTTGCAAAACATTATGATGACAGTAATAAAAATTCTAGGGCCTTCATTTCCACATACAGTTCTTTTCTATGCATATATGTAAGCTTTATATTGTATTATATCATAACTGTTTCCATGTTGCTACATAATCATAACCATCATAATTAGCATTATTTTAATGGCCATGTAATTATCCATCTTGTTAACGTACCATAATTTACTTAACCTAAATCTTCAACAATAAGAAATTGGTTGCTTCCAATTTTTCCTCTGTGATAAATAACCTCTAGTTTACATATTTGTGCATATAGCTTCTTTCATTTTTTTAAGATTATTTCCTTAGGATATACTCCTAGGAATGGAATTACTACATTTAAGAATATGCATTTTTAATAATTTTTGAATAAATTGACATTATTTTTCCAGTTGACAATGCCATCAACAATAATTAGTATTCTGCTTTCAATACAACCTATCAGAAGTATTATTATTTGATATTTAATACACTTACGTAGTACCTTTTATTTTTTCATTTTCTCAAAAATAGCAAATGTTAATGAAACACTTACTTACAAATTGTCCGTTCTGTCATGTTTTGAAAAGCCAGTTAGTTAGATTTGAGAGCCAGGTTTGAAAACTGAGGTAGATTTTTTTTTCTTTTGCATCAAGAATGCCTGCTGTGCTTCTCTTCCATTGTCTGATAGTTTTGTGTATTAGAAACTAATACTGATATTTTTCTGAGCAAAACGTTCCGTTGTACTCATATAATAATTCTTGAAGACCCATGTATAAGGAACTGTAGGGAGTACCCAAATAAAATAACGGGAACATTAGACAATTTAAATTAGAAAACTCAGGAAAATACATTAATATTTTTATACTAGCACTCCCAAGCCCAAAAGCAGGGTTGCAATTCAATTAGTTTAATCTCTGGTCCGATTTTAATGTCTTTCGCTATCTAGTCTCTAACCTTCCCAGCTAATCTGACTTCGCAACTAGCAAACTCAAGAGCTCCAGCCATTCCGCTTCCAATATTTTTTTTCTAGATTTCATCCCAAGAAGTCTTTCTGATAAATGAAACCCGCATCTCTCTCGCACAATAAAATGCTTTACACCATCCCCAATCTTACCTTGCACCAGACCAAGCAAATGCATGAACCTTCATAATACATGAAATGGTTTCCCAAACTGCAGCCCCGTCATAGGGCTGGATGCCAATTCCAGAGATCTGGTTTTGCCCTCCCTTCCGGGCAGCTTCACCTATTTCTCAGTTGGGTGTCTTCCATGCCTTGCCAAATGGTAGAAAAAATAATTCAGAATATAAGCAACTGTAAATCCATCCTGGCATTGAGTAACCATTATTCTGACTAGAGCTTTCTCTTTGGCCTAAGGGTGTTAGGGTTTGTTTGAATAAGATAATTGCTACATATCAGTGCCTGGAAACATAAAGGAAAGAACTTACCATATTTCCCCCTTGTTCTTCTTGCAGCATCATCTGAGGGTTCTCCATAAACATGGTTAGCCTTCCAAGCTGCTGTCCTGCCAGTTGATATGAACGTGGCCTGTTCCTCACAGAAAGACTAACCCATGGCACTGCCAGAAGATATCCTTGGATCATGGACAGATTAACTGGATTAACTGAAAAAAACACCCATTCAGTCAAGATTATGGGCTTTGGAAAAATCTTACTTTGCTGTGGATTTAAAATGAGGTGCATAATATAATGCCAACTCATTCCAAGCAGTCATTGGCAGACCATTAGCTGGAAAATTGCTTCCAGTTTTCATCACTGTGCATAACTCAAGTTCCCTTTGGGGAGCTGTCTGTGCCCTTCACTAGAAGTCCTGTTTTAGCATGGCAACTACTGGATTATTTTATTATGTGTGCAGATGGCATGATGTTTTAGAAAAAAAAAATTACAGCAGTTCTGCAATCTCAGTGGAAGTGTTCACAATATTATGCCCTGGTAGGAATGTAAACACGTCTCGATTATGTTAGTTATGATGTCTAAAGGTATACTGTCCAACTCTTAAGCACTTTATATGAGAACACTACACCAAGATGAATCAGCACGTTCAGCACATGTGAGAAATCAAGTATTTTATTTTTATTTTTATAAATCTTGGTGGGTTTTTCTTTCTGGCTCAGACTGTCCAAGACAAACTCCACTACTAGCATATCCCCAGTTGTTTGTGGTAGGTTGATGTAAATATGGCCACAATACTGTTAGACTTCACCTCCAGATACTTTACTGAACAACTGGTTTACTTGTAACACCAAAGGGAAGCAGAAGGGGGTCTAGTGATGGTGATATCTTAGCTTGCTTCTTTGTTCACAGGCACAATTGACCACATGAACATACAGGTACTCAAATACAGGAGGCTTCTATTTGGCTAACGCAAATATTCCCTTATTCTGTAGAAGAGTTCCTCCAAGGGAAAAAAGGGGATGGTATTCTTTTAATCAAAGACCATGGTGGATGGATGGTAAGGGCAACAGAATGCAATTCTTTTGTGTGGTCTGACTTTAACACTTCGGAAAAAATTCTAAGTCAAGTTGAAATCGCCATTCTCTCAAGAGAGAAACATCAAGTGACCCCACTATGTGCCTAGAGAAGGAAAAGGGTCAAGTCCTATACTAGGTTCCTTACTTAGTGTAGAACCTACTAGTCCCTTGTTAATCCTTTCTGGGATTATACCTGTGACTAATTTTTTTTTTTTAAACTACGTCTTATGACAAAGCACAGTCCTGGGAAACCAGTCAACTTAATTATTGCTTGTCTTTGAGCATTAGAGACATGTTCGTATTGACTTGCTACATAACACTGTAGCATGTTTTTTCCTGAAAATATCAAGTTGGCTGAATGGAAAGCTCAGCAAAGTATGTTCTGTGTGCCCACTGTCCCAGCCTGGGACTGACGGGCATCAGAGGCTTTGCTTTAAAATATGTGTAACCACTTCTGGAAGACTTCCAACGCAAGCAAGCATGGTGTTTTAGGGTGTCTCCAGATACATAAGCATTGTCTGCCTCCGCTCAGGGTCTCAGGAAATACACAGCCCATTGGAAACCACCCCCGCCTGAGATTTGGAAACCTGACAGGGAAAGGGAGGAAGGTCCAAATGAGTCAGCAGCAGGATGACTCACCACAAGCCTGGCAGGCTGCAGAGCCAGAGAAGGGGGCTTCCAACAAGGAACTCAGAGAAGTTTCAGTCACCACCAAGATCTGGCCCTTTGGCAGGTCAGCACCAGGACTGCCAGGCCTTCTGCAGACCGTAATTCTCTTCACATCTGTAATTAGGAGGCCAAACTCCAGCTGCCAACACCCTTGGACACAATATTCCAGTTTCCACTGCCCATCTCATGTGGTTCAGTTCTAATAGCAGGTCTTCTTCCTTTCGTTCCTTCCTTTATTCAGCAAGCATTTGTTGAGCATCTACTGTGTGCCAAGCATTGTGCTTGGGCAACAACAGTCCACAAAGCAGACTCCCTGCCTGCCCTTATGAAACTGTATCTCCTCCTCCCAAACATTATCACCACCCCTCCATTTCCACAGTGAAAACTTAATTCAGAGAGCATTCTCCATTCTGCCAGAGTAACCTAGGAAGAAGAACATGGCAGCAGACGGATCCTCAGGGAGCAGGCAGCAGAGTGGGAGATGGTAAACCGCATCAGGCCACATATTTGCACCTTTCAGATACAGCCAACTCTTCCAGGGCCTAGACTGAGCTGGTTGGAGCTCCCCAAAGCAGCATTCAGTTGCTTTTCCTTGATATCCACCCTGGCCACCTATGTTCCCTTTCTTTATATAGGCACAACCAGTCACCACTACGCTGGATTATCTAACACTCCAATTCTGTAACTAATCCAGGGGACACACAGTTGAGTCTGATGAAGCCTAAGAACTGCCAAATGCTGAGATATTATAACCGGGAATTAAGATTTAGCCAAGGACATTGTGAGACTACCGGTGACTCTCTTGGAAAACTGGACATGCTTTGTAGTGCAAATTGTTCACTAAATGATGGTGGTTCATTGTTACTTACTTTGGCCTTTGCAAAATATTCTGAACAATTCAGTAAGTAGAGTTTCCTAGTTTGTTTGTTTTTTTAAGTCAAAGGAATGCTGTGAAATTATTGAAAGATGAGGTGAAGAGGGACCTAGGAGAAGGCAAAATGAAGACCATTAAAGAGCGCCGTTGAAGACTGTATCTCTAAAAATGCCTTAATGCCTGGCACATATTCCATGTTTGCATATGAACCACTACTCTTTTCCAAATTGTCAACCTCTGTTTGAAATCATTTTGGGGGATAGTTTTGGAAACATGGTGGCGTAAAATCTGAGCAGTCAAGAGCTAAACCAGCAAAAAAGTGGAATGACTTCATTCGAAGGCTTTGGCTTCTTTATTACGTGGTGATCCTCTGTGATCTCCCATGGTTACCTTCAACTGTGCTGTACTTTCTTCCCAAGATGCATGTATGGAATGTTGCCTCCTAGAACTCCAGAAATGGCTGTGGTGAGTTTTGTTTAGTAGGAAGCAAGAGGTGGGGAAGTAAAGGATACATATTTTTATGTCTAAGGACTGTAAACTGTTGATGCTTGACTTTTCCTTTTACCTACACCTGTGCTACACCTTTATTAAAAGGCTGACACCCAGACTTGTGCAGGAAAGGCACTCTTGGGAATGAACAGAAATGAATAATTATGAGACTTTCCATGGTGCCAAGGGGATTTGCTTATTTCCACTCCAGAACTGAATATGCAGAGCATTGCCAGTCCTGCTAGTGTGAAAAGCAAATCACTTCAATAGTTTGAGACGTACCTGGGGGAAGAGAGATCCTATCAACTTTCTTTGCGGGTAGTGGCGTACCTTCAAATCCCTGCTCAGGCTCTGTGAGGTGTGCACCCGCAGATTTCATTTCTACCTCCAGAATCCTGGCAAACAAGCCAGGAATCTCTCCAGAGTCACTTCGCAGTTGCTCAGAAAGAGGCTAACGGTCCTTAGTCCTGAGGAAATTCTGCCATTTTTAACATTCAAGGAGAAAAGGCGTATCAGCTGTACATGAGAATATCAACTAAGGATAAAAACCTCTAATGGATCCCCCCTTGCTACCTGCAAATGCTTTCTTTGTCTTCAAATGTCACATAATTGATTTTGGATAGGAACAACAAAAGTCTCAACGAAGTGAAGTTTTTAATACCCCCCTTAGCACTTTACTTTCACCAAAACCTTCTCTTTCCAGTACATTAGCAGTTTTGTTCTTTGTAATGTTTTCCTCTACATTCTTTAGAATAATTTTGTTACTTGACAACTAGACTTGTCAATCGTCTTAGACTCTTTTTAAAAATCTAATCTTTGAAAATGACATAAATTCCTTTATTGCTTTAAGGCTGTTTTTATTCACCCCTCCTACAGACCCTCCACTGCACTTTTTTGGTTTTGGGGGGGATTTTTTTCTTTCATCTCTCTTTCCTTTAACATGATGCTGTGGGTAGTTTTCAAGAATTCTGTAAAGAACTCAACAAAAAATGTAGTCGTTACCTTTTTTCCCCAGTCCTAATATTTCTTCTTAAGCTTGATCTTGGTGAAAACTTGTTGCCCAAAAAGCAGTGAGGTAGGGATTAATAACGCTGACCAGTCATCTGGAAGATTAATTAATCCCAATGCAGCCCTGAGATCAGGAAGGAGGGCAGGCCAGGAGATGTTTCTTCTCCGGGCACCACTAAGGACTCTATTTCAAAGGCAGATCCTGCTCCTTACTCTTTTTAGATCTGAATCTAATCCTGAATCCAGAAAATTATCCTATGAATTCTAGCTTATCGATGCACATGGTTCCTGGCACCACTGCACAGTTTCAAGGTAAAAGAGAGCCGTGTTTCCATTATTTTGCTATGGTGGCTTTTGGGAAGACAGAGAGCATTCTTTTGAAAGCGGGAAACTTGAGGAAAAGTTGACCAAGTGCACAGGAAAGTTCTACCACACCTTAATATAAAGAACAAAATAGATGCTTCTCATTTGGGGAAAGTAGCTAAAGGGACAGTAACAGTACTGATGGCCTTCTGGCCATCACCTTAGCTCCACAGGGAAAATTCTGGGTGAGAGCAAGCACTGTTTCTAAAATCTAAATTTTTTAAGGTGAAATTTACCAGCAACAAATGTAAAAGGGAACTGCCATCAGGCATACGGCTAGTTTTATACTTCCTGCCTAATGGCAAAATGACTGAGACATGATCTCCATGGAACAGCAGAAAATGGATGCCAAAGATATCATAAAACTGAAGTTCAATTTGCCACATAAGGCTATTTAAAAACCCTGATGCACTCCAAGCATTCTTCCCTCAGAGCTTTCCTCCTACAATTATATCAAGCACAAGAAGGCACCAACAGCATATACTTAATGTAATGTAAAAGTAACCATATGACTTGTGTTGAATTACCATTGGCTGGTTGACATAATATTAATAAGTGTCATAGATATTTAGACATTATTTCTGATCATACAAAATGCTTTTCATAATTTTATATTCTTTTCAATTTTCATAAATTCTTTTCACTTTTCATAAATTGGAGCCAGTGGTTTGGGAAGTTTTTTGTTTGTTTGTTTAGTTATTTGTTGTGTTGTTGTTTTCCAAACCTCATATTTTGAGGAGCCTTAGAAAGGCTCTTAAGCCCAGGCTTTTTTGCCTCATGTGCAGAGTATTAAGAACAGCCCTACTGATGTGAACCTCAAGGAAGGAGGCTATTAAATTAATCCAACACTGGAGATACTAATACCTCAAACAATTAAAGCACTGAAGACTCTGCTGGTTGCCTTCCACATTGTTTATAGCCTTTTTAAATTCAGTCATTTGGATCAAGGGAAATAAATGGTTGGTTTCATGTGGCTTTTGCCACATTAGCACAGACACAGCTACCAAATGTGGAAGTCTAGACTGAGTGGATGCATGAGAGCAAACAGATCTGTAATATGATTGCATTTAATCACCACCATCACCCAAATTCTGTAACAATATATTCAAATATGTAATGCTAAAAAAAATTCAAAACAGGAGACTCTTACTAGATCATGCTTTCACTTAGGGTAGGATAACTGATCTTGAAGATAACCTCGTAGAAAAATTTGCTGGCTGAAATGCCCCAAGCACCTCAGGGTTGGTCCTGTCCTGTTCCACAAACTGATCATGGTCTTCTCCCATCTCCTCAGAGGAGTTAGCCTGGCCTCTAAAATAGCACAAATGCCATGAAATTATCTTTCTAAGCTCTATAGAGACTTTCTGTCCAAGTATAATTCCAAAAATATGATTTGAGTTTGAGCATGCCTGTGGTCCTTGATTCTATGATCCCTAAATCAGTTCTACTTCTCTCTCTCTCTCTTTCTCTCTCTCTCTCTATATATATACATAATCTCCAGTATTTTTTTTCAACCACAATTAAGTGCATTTAGCATGTTAACATTGGGAACTGCCTGCTGGCTCTATGTCTACTTTTGACAATGCCTATGTCCAGATACCATACAGAGCATTTGAGAGAGGACCAAGGTTATGTTTTCCCACATACCAGCTGCTGCAGAGGTTTCGAAGTGCCTGACCCAGTTCTTTTTCACATCAAAAAGGCCTTCGGTTGCAGATGGAAACCTTAAAGATGAATGTAGAGTAGGGGAGGAAATTCATGTTTGAACGCTGAAACACTTGTCTTTTTTATTTTTATTCAACTCCCACCTCAAATCACCAGAAAGGGAGGCCTCTTTGGTGGGTGTTGGCCCTCACTGGGGGTAAAAGGGGTTCTATTTGCTTAAACTCATGCTCGTAGGCAATTTTAGGGCTCTCTGGGGCTCTGAATGGCTTCTCCACCACCACCTTTCTTCCACCAATAGAAAGATGCTGTCCTTACAAGGCCATGTCTGAGAAGACCATGGTTTAACTAGTAAAAGAAGCTCACATTGCAGAGAGCTGAATAATACCAGGCTCTTGACTTTCTACTGTGTGTCGCAGTCATGACTGGGACAGAAGGAACCAGTCTGCTGAAAAGTCAAGCCAGCACAAATATTTGGAAACTAATTCCACTGAAACTCTTGTATCATTAAATCATACTACTGTAGTTTCAGTTAATGTAATTATTTAATATCATTAGGCACTAAATTAAATAGCTTTGCACAGAATTTTAGAAAAGATCAATCTTGTAACAAAATTTAATATTAACAGTAAAAAGCACCTGAGAAAAGAAAATATCGATCTGTTGTGGTTTATATACTTGAGTTATTCTTAGAACTTTGTGGAGATTGACACTGCTCTGATAAAAAGGAAGAAAATGTTTTGAATTCAAGAATGCTAGACTAATAGAAATCGCCCAGTCTCTCTGGGCCACTGCTCTTCAGTATGGGGTGCTCTCTGTCCCTCCTTAGCAGATGGGGTTGTTTGGAGGCTAAAATGAGCTAAGGGAAGAAGCTATCCTGTGCCTCCAATATCCCGTATGTGTAACTAGAGTGCTGATCTGGGTTGCAGGCTTTATTTAATGATTCCTTTCCCTTACTTGAGGCTTTCTCTGTGAAGTTGTTATTTCTGAGCCTCCATTCTGGGATTTACAAAGGAAACAGAATGATGAAGAAGTAACAATCAGCGTTTTAGACTCACACACACACACACACACACACACACACTTTTTCTAATATATGAGGCTAGTCTGCAGAGTCCACAGCCCAGGTGTCCATTTATTTCCACTTCTTCACCTCCCAAAGATTTAGAGCTCCATGATCTACCAAGGTGAAGACTGCCAATCCCAGGTTGGAGAAGACCCATCAGAGTGTGGAGGTACCAAACTGAGAGGCACAGGAAGCAGACAGCCACATCAAACTTTTTTGATGAACTACTGCATATTGGTGTTTGTTCTAGGAAAGAAAGAGGAAGAAAAATTACACAATGTGAATTGAACATAAGAGCAGTGCTCTTTATAGAATATGAGAAGGGAGGATGGGGGAGAATCTGATTAAAAAGGTGATTCATTCCTTCACAAACACTAACAAACATGGCTAAAAAGCACATGTCAGAACACAGAAGCCTAGGTAGATGGTTGACATTTTTATAACTTCCTTAAGTGAGTAGTTAAACCAGCAGTCTTAATTCTGTTGGTCTCCCAAGAGTGTTTAATTACATAAGTATTACCTGTATTCATTTCCCATAACTGTTGGGTTTTTCTTTCTTTTTTTTTTTATTTTTTTTCTTCTATGCATCCTAGAAAAACTCCCAGGACTAGACTTAGGAGGAGGCAATCAAGTTATGTGGTAAAACAAGAGTGCCTTTTCTGTTGGATGTCCACTTTAGTTTCCTGGCTTCCAGGGCATAAGATGTTTAGAAACTTTTTTTCTCTAAACATAAGAATTATTGTGTACCACAATTTTGAACCACCGATTTCCATATCTTCAGCAGCTATCAACTCGCCAATTCCCTTTGGGTCTCCTTTGTATATTCTTATGTTTCCTTCTGTTTCCAGTTGTCCTCAAAAAGCGTTGAGGGGGGCATGACTCTTATAAAATGGATAAAAATGAAACTGTACAGATGTTTGCCCCCCTTGTGTCTGTGAGCATGATCTCTATCAGGCTGGAAAATCTGCTTTATCATTTTGTATATTTGACTATTTTGTATTCAGCATTACTCGACTCCTTATGTGCATGGCAATGTATTAAAATGTGGGATTTCTATTACCGTGTAGAAGCGTTTTGATTCTGATTTTCAACATATATCCTTGGAAAAAATTACATTAAACTTTTCTATTTTCTTCAGCTCATCAGCTTGCAGAAGAAAAAGAAAAGTTAACAGCATTTCACTTTCCCTGTGTTAGCTAATGATGCAATTCATGGTGGAAAATTGTCCGCAATTATGCTGTGTTTCCTAGAGAAATAATATATGTGAAATGAATTGATGGCCTCCCTATGGCTCCGAGCACACAGAATTCCCCCAGCACCAAATCCCACCAGCGTAATTGCAATGACTAGTGAACTCTGTTTTTTTTTTTTTTTTTTTTTTTTTTTTTTGAGACGGACTCTTGCTCTGTCACCTAGGCTGGAGTGCAGTGGCGCAATCTCAGCTCACTGCAAGCTCGGCCTCGCGGGTTCACGCCATTCTCCTGCCTCAGCCTCTCCGAGTAGCTGGGACTACAGGCGCCCGACACCACGCCCGGCTAATTTTTTGTATTTTTAGTAGAGACGGGGTTTCACCGTGGTCTCGATCTCCTGACCTCGTGATCCGCCCGCCTCGGCCTCCCGAAGTGCTGGGATTACAAGCGTGAGCCACCGCGCCCGGCCAACTGGTGAACTCTTTAATGTCGGGCACAGCTGGACGAGAGACGCAATTATCTTCATCCCTCAGACATGGTAACACACTAGGAAGAGATGGGACAACAGATCTTGGCCCACCGATTTCCTCTCACCCCAGAGAGTCTTATGTGCTAATAATAGTATGATTGATGGTATTTCCCAGCACCTCCTGCTCCATCTTTCTAAGATGGTGACCAAATGTAAGCTATCTGTATTTTATCAGTAGAAAGACTGACCTTCAAATAACATCTGCCCAAGAGACTTGGATTAGAAACCAGTGCTTCCAGACAGATTTGGCATAGCCAACCTCTAGTACAGCAAACATCCACAATACCCTCCACACAACTCCATATATTTTTAAAGGGCCATTTTTCTCAAACTTAAAAAAAAAATTCCCCTGAATAATATGATACACCAAATATAAACAATTGACCATTTTCCTGCTCTAAACTACCATTTTCACCCTTCCTTTTCTCAAGGAGACATCATAATGAGTACTTATAGACACTCTGACTTTACTGAATATGATGAATTGCCTCAACCAGTACAGGAGAAACACTTCTTTCCCAGAAAGGAAAAAGCACTTATAAACTGCATAAAAAAGAAAGGAGACACCCATTGCCTTTTTTATTACATGCTTACTGTAAATCTAGTGTTTGTTTGGTTTTCTGAGAAACGTTTCCGGAAGTAAAACCTGTGATAACCTTTTAGGTTAGCTTAGTGACTCCACGTATAAATCTTCCAAATCTTTTGATATACCTTGCAACCCTAAAAGCACAATTTTCTCCTACTTCCTCTACTTAAAAGATTTTGAACTTGGAAAATGGAGCCATCTTTTTGTCAGTTAACCTTTGTAGAAGATGATAAAGCCAGAGCCCCCAAACAAAACATTCTCTTTGTCTTAACTTTTGGGATCATTTCTGACTATTTCTTCTCTTCCTGTCTCTTTCTCTTATTATTTTCTCCCTTTTCCTTTGTTAGTCCTCTGCCTTTAACTTACCTCTCTCTTTTGTAGGCTTGTCTTAAAACCTTTCTCCACGTGCCTTCCTCTTCCTCTATCTCATCTCCTTCACCCTCCCTTTTTCTCTCCCATCTCTCTCTCTCTCTGTCTCTCTCTCTCTCTCTTCCAACCCATTTACCCTTCTCCTTCCTTCTTTTTATGGTAGAGCAGTTAGCTGTCTTTGCATCCCCATCTCTTGGCACATTATAATTGCTCAACATCATAGTTGCTCAACAAATGTTAGGTGAACTGAATTAAACTTGGTGCCATGTTTCTTCTGGCTTATTTTCCTTCTGCCTACTGAGCCTAGCAACCTCTGCAAACACTTCATTAAACAAATCAACTCATAGTAATAAAGACTACACCAGATGTGTTTTCTGAGGTAGGTGAAAGCTTTAGTTAACAGGTTCTCCCCAAACGAGGAGTAGGCAGATTCTCCTACATATCACTTTGCCAATACAAAGAAAAGCCTTCCTGCCATCTCAGCATTTGGGTAACTCATGATGCCTGGGGTAAATATTGTAGCTATATTTTGATCAAGGACAGTGATGTCTGTGAGAAGTTCAGGTGAGATCACCAAAATAATTTTTCAACCTAAGATTATTCAGTATCTTATAAAATCTTTTTTGTGAGACCTAGCAAATGGGAAGTGCAGTGCTGGTTATCTTGTGCTAGAGAAATCCTTAAATGCATTTTAGTTTCTTATTGATCTTTTTTGCCAAGAGCTGGCTCTGGTTGAGGAGGTTTTTTTCTGTTCATGATGAAATCATTAGAATTGTTAATACTTTCTCCAATTTCTATTTATAAGGCATATAGATGTATGTACATTGTAAAATAGCTTTCCCTTATTTTTCACAGACTGTGCAAATATTGAAAAATTAACTAAAAATAAGCCTTAATAAAGACAACTGCAATCACATTTTTGTGTAGCACTGGGGAAATACAAAGTGGGACTAGATCATGAAAATTGTATATAGTTGTTTCACAAGTGATGATGTTCCCTTTCTCACGAGAAGCTGAAAAGTTGACAGGGTTCTATTTTTCTGTCATATTTTTCTCCTTTTAGGAGCGTAACCCAAATATTATTAGGTTCCCATGGCCCAGTCTCTGCAGGAAAGTTCAAGAGGGGAATAAGAATGCATATGAAAGCATTGCGAGATTTTACTTTGTCCTTCATGATACTTCCAAAACCAAGTGTGTGGGTGGAGATGTGGGTATGAGTTACACAGAAAATATCTTAAAATCCTACTTCCCATCTATGCTACCCTCATTATCCTCCACCCAAAGGCAGCTGCTTCCTTCCATTTTAACTCTTCTCTCTCTCCCAGGAAGAACCCTTCTAAATCTCAACCCTTTTCCATATAACTTTCCCACCTCTGCCTCTCCAGCTCAGCTTTTCTGTCCTTGTCATGATTCTCCCTTTCAAAATCATTAAAACAAAACTAGTAAACATTGAATGTTTCTTTAGTGAGAAAAGAAGAAAAAGGGATATGATAATACAATATTTTTCTTAATGATTTTCTTTATCAATTTTTCTTCACTTTTCTTAGTAATTCTTGACCCAGAGCTGTGAAATTGATGACTCAAAAAAAAAATGGAGGGTAACAGAAGGTTAATTTGGTTGCCATTGATGGCTTAAATTCTAGTTCCAGTAAGTAAGCCTTATGGGGCTTGAAATCTTTTCATGTTTTAACAAACATAGGTGGATCTTGTGCCATTTGCCCTATGTGCCAAGAACTGTTCACGGTACTGGTCTAAGTATTGTTGTTTCAGAGATGAATGACATTTTTCCGACCTTAGAGATCTTACACACTAAGAGAAATAAGCAGCTCAACAAATAACTTCTTCTTAAGTAGCCTATATTAAAATGAAAATCTCTCTGGGTGGATAACTTAATACCCATTTATTCCCAGATGCTGGGGTTGGGGAGAGATGCAAGAATGTTCCGTAATCAAGTCAGCTCTGAAAATATGATATATGTACTTTACCCTTGTCCTAGAGACTTGGGATGCCTATTAGCACATTAAAGACTGAGAATTCTTGCAAGAAATAATCATACACCTTTGTTCAGTGTAGCACTTTCAAAATTCATTCAAGCATCAACTGTTTTCCCCCAGAGAATACCAATTTACAGCCCATAGAACAAACATTTTTGGAAATACTGTTCTAAGCCAACCAGTGTTTCATGGCAATGTTCTTTCAAGCAGGTGAGTGTGCAGACCCTCAGGAAAGAAGTGGTGCCACAGATGGACCCCCTCAGAGGGAGATGGAGACCTGGGGTATAAAAAGTGGGCTAAAAACAAACCTGCCACTTTCTATTAATGAAAATAATTACAAAACAGCTACTACATGTTCAACCCCGTTAGCCTATCACAACCCAGCCCTTTCACCAGCCATGGGTGGAGAAGGTGGAACAGTTGCATAACCTTGGCCAAGGCTCGTATCTGTCTATATTTTAACATTCTCTTCTGGAGTATTAGGGGTTTGGAATAGATGGACTCCTGTAATCCCTTTGTAGCACACTACTTCAGTTCAGTTCTAATCTTGTACAATCTTATCCTCAGCTCTGCTTTTAAAGTAAGCACATAATTCTTTTGCAGCAACTTGGATGGAGCTGGAGGCCATTATTCTGAGTGAAGTAACTCAGGAATGGAAAACCAAATATCCTATGTTCTCACTTATAAGTGGGAGCTAAGCTATGAGGATGCAAAGCCATAAGAATATATAACGGACTTTGGGGAATCTCAGTGGGGAAGGAGAAGGGGGTAAAGGATAAAAGACTACATATTGGGTAGTTTACACTGCTCAGTTGATGGGTGCACCAAAATCCAAGAAATCACCACTAAATAACTTATCCATGTAATTGAAAACCATCTGAACCCCAAAATCTTTTGAAATAAAAAAATACATTTATTTAAAATAAAATAAGTGCATAATTAGAAAATCTAGAAGCTTCTAATACACCATAGCTCACTTTCCTTCTTAATTCTAAAGGGTATGTTTTCATTTTACAAATATTTTTGTCTCCCAGGTGTTATAGAAGCAGTTTTTCAAAGAAAACAAAAATTTGGACCACAATTTGAGCAATGATACAAGCACACAGGTCCACAGTTGGGAACTTCATCAGCACAAACAGGTATTGATTTTTTATTGGTTAAGCCAAAAATCTTTAAAGATTATTCTTGGATACAATGGAATCAGGAAAAAAGAAGTCTTTCAAAGACTTCAAAAAAAAAGAACAAATGGTATCAAACTTGACACTTGACACTCCTTTGATGACACTCTATTCAAAAATTAAATTAGAGGAATTAGAGAGAGGGTGATTTCAGAACTATATTTTAAAGAAGGAGCCAGGCGCAGCAGGCTCATGCCTGTAATCCCAGCAATTTGGGAGCCTGAGGCGGGTGGATCACCTGAGGTCAGGAGTTCAAGATGAGCCTGGGCAAGATGGTGAAACCCCATCTCTACTAAAACTACAAAATATTAGCCAGGCATGGTGGCGGGTACCTATAATCCAGCTACTCCAGAGGCTGAGGCACAAGAATTGCTTGAACTGGGGAGCCGGATGTTGCAGTGAGCAAAGACCACACCACTGCACTCCAGCCTGGGCGATAGAGTGAGACTCTGTCTCAGAAAAAAAAAAGAAAGAAAGAAAGAAATTATTCAGAAAGATCTTCTGCCTAACTCTTAAATAATGACATTTCTGGGAGTGTGTTTTTGTGTTTGTGTGCACATGTGGTACATACACACAGTGATGGAGGTGGAGGCAGGAGGGAAGAGGGAAGAGACTGGGAGAGTTTCAAAGACCTAATTCCCTTTTGGTCAGGTTTACTTCATCTCTGACCCTGAACACGACAGATACATCCCTGCCTTTGTTTTCCTCTTGTATTCATTTCTATTACATTGCAAAATCATTAAATGATGCTGCTCTGTGAAAATAAAATCTTTTTTTAAAGGTATATATATATATATATTTTTTTTTTAATTTCACTTTGAAAAACAAAGGTTGTTATAATGAGAATCAGTCCTGGTGAGTATGTGATATTGGTCACTGAAATATGATTTAATTTCCTCTAACAAAGACAGTAGCTCCATTAACTGAGTGCTTACTATGGGTCAAATATTCTTTACATCACCTCATTTAATTCTAACAATATTCTGTTGGATATTATCGTTTCCCTGGAGGCCATTATTCTAAGTGAAGTAATTCAGAGATTGTAAACCAAATATCGCATGTTCTCACAAGTGAGAGCTAAGCTATGGATATGCAAAGGCATATAGAGTGGTATAATGGACACTGGAGATTCAGAAGGTGGGAGGGTGGGAGAGGGGTGAGGGATGAAAATCTCCCTCCTGGGTACAATGTACACTACTTGGGTGATGAGTACACTAAAATTCCAGACTTCCCCACAATACAATTTATCTAGGTAGCCAAAAACCACTTGTACCCCTAAAGCTACTAAAATTAAAAAGAATAATAATAGTAAGATATTATAGTTCCCATTTCACACATAAAGAAATTAAGGCTTAAAGGGATTCAATTATTAGGCCATATCACAGAGCTAACCCAGTTATTTCTGACTGGGAAACATAAAAATCTCAACCATTAAACTGTATATCCATGTATTGAGCACCCACTATACACAAAGCACTACGCTAGACAATTAATCCCTTACCTAAGTGGTCCTTAAACTCTTCAAGATCACAGGTACTTTGAAAACACTGCTGAAAGCTATGCATGCTCTTTTCAAAAAATGCACCCAATGCACAAACCTTGGCATACCTTTTCAGTGGATTCGAGAACTTTCTGAACCCATTTCATCTTAAGAACTCCTGCTTTAAAGAATTGCACAGAATTCAATTGGTGAAGATATGATACAAGAAACATAGCCAGCAATGACTTGGCCTTCAAGATGCAGTAAAGTTCCTCTCACAGGAAAAGGGGAGGTGGTCATGATTCATTCTACAAGTACTTGTTGAGTGCCTCCCATGTGAGGCCCTGGGAAAACAACAGGAGATTGTACAAAGTTCAGTCTTCACGGAGAATATTGCCTAGGAAAGGATGTAGGTAAGTGAGCAGGCATTTGATTTGTAGTCCTCATTCTGCATTTTTGTACTCTTTGATGCTTCTAAGAGTATCTGAAAAACTAGCTAATTCGATATTGGGTATTTATAGTAAAGATATTGCTATTGCATAATTTCTGTCCCCATGTGTGAAGTTGAAGATATAATGAACATTTCTGTTAACAAAAATATTTTTCCTATTCCCTTTAGTGAAAAGGAAGCAAATACACCTGTTCTTTCAAACACTATTCCAACATCTGTCTTCCAAAATTGGTATTAATGTATGCTATGTCTTTTTATGCTATCCCTCTCAAAATTTTAAACACTCTTTTTTGTTCAATGTGTTACTCAATTTAACTTATATTGGAGTAAGATGGCTTTAGTAGGAAACCAAGTAAATACCCACTGCCCTCATATGGTATAATTTCAGGCTCGTCAAGTTTTTTTTTATGTTTATTCAAGAGCTTTTATTTATTCATAACTCATTTATTTCCACGAAGTATTTGTGGCAATTCATAAGAAAATATACTATAAAATATAAAGCTATAAATAAATAAAATTCAGGATCATAGAAAATGTAGCACCATTAGAAGATCAAGACAAGGATGTAGGCATAGCCTATACACTTTGGTCATCGTTATTAAAAAAGAAGCCATAAATTTCATGCCAACCTTACAGGCCATCATAGTGATTTGATACAGGATTTACAACATCCATAAAAATAAACATGAATGTATAATGGAGAATAATGCAAAAATCATGTGAATGTTTAAGAACTGTGCTGAGGGCTATGCCTTCAATACCTAAGAATATAAGCTCAGTCTTCTCTGACGATGGGGGTGAAAAAGTTGGAGAAGTATCACCTTAGGAGACATCAAGTTTTCCTTTCCATGTAAGTCTGAGAAAATTTTCTTAATGTCTCTTTATAGGTGGAAACCCGAGTGAAGCATTAGACAATTTCCCTGCAGCATATGCAATAAAGGTTTTCAAATATCTGTTTCTTATGATGCCCCTCCAAGACAGCAAAGGACAGACTATTGCAGCCAAGTGGGAAAAAAATTTTGTAGGGTCCAAAATAATGTGGTCTCGGTTTATGAGCTCATCAAATCTTAAGGTTACCTAAAGGATTGAGAATAAGGAATAAGCAAGATATCGTGCTCATGACTAAAGCCCTCTAGCAACCAGCCTCAGCTAGAATAGCAATTACGTTTAGAGCATTTGTAATTTGGCAGGTACTTTAATGCACTGTTTTATTTAGTCCTTCTAATAACTCCAAGGCAGGGGAATTGGTCAGGACTCTTTCAGCTGCTAGTGACTAAAGCCCAACTCAAACTACCTTAAGAAGAGAGACAGAAAGAGAAAGATTTATTGGATGATGTAATAGAGAAAAACCAGGGCTGGATGGGCTGTTTAGCTCAGTCTCTTAGTATCCACAAGTGCTGCTTTCTTCCATGAAGAGCAAAGACGACATCTCACAGCCCCAGCCTTATGCAGACAGAGACCGTCTCTCATGACATCCACCCGTCCTGAAAATGGAATCTGATTGGCCATTTTGGGGTCACATGCTACACCTTGGCCCAATCAGTGTGTCCAAGAAGATGTGGCTCTCTAATTGGCTACCCTGTTGTGGGGAAAGTGGATCCCCAGATTGACAGCAAAAGGATCTCATGGAATTTTGAGGTGGGAGCAGCGCTCGGAAGGAATGGATGCAAGGCAGACAAAAATATGACAGTCCTTGCAGTGGGCATTATGATCTCCACTTTATAGATGAGAAAATAGAGCCCCAAAATAGCAAGTGGCAGAGCCAAGATGTTATTGTGAATCCGACATTAGTCATAATAGGTTAGATTGTGCTGTGGTAACCAGAAATAAAACTTAAAATTGCAGTAGTTTAGCTGAACGTGGTGGTATGCACCTGTAGTCCCAGCTACTCCAGAGGCTGAAGCAGGAGAATTTCTTGATCAAGGTTGTTCAAGTCCAGCCTGGGCAACATAGCAAGACCCCCATCTCTAAAACAAAAAAAAAATTTTAATACAAAATTTAAAACGTTTTAATAGCTTAGCACACTGAACCATTAACTCTGGCTTATGTTACGTGCCTGACTCAGGTAAGGGTGTAGGGGACTCTGTTCCCCACAGTATTCAGGCTGACAGTGGAGGCTCTAGAATCTGGAAAACCTGGATTCCAGGCCCATAAGCAAAGGAAGAGAAGGGCATGATGTTGGGTTCAGTGGCTCGTGCCTATAATCCCAGTACCTTGGGAGGTCAAAGCAGGAGGATTACTTGAGCCCAGGATTTTGAACAAGTCTGGGCAACTTGATGAAACTCTATCTCTACCAAATAGCTGGGTGTGGTGACATGTGCCAGTAATCCCAGCTACTTGGGAGGCTGAGGTGGGAGGATTGCTTCTGCCTGGGAGGCAGAGGTTGCAGTGAGCCACCATCACACCACTGCACTCCAACCTGGTTAACAGAGTGAGACCCTGTCTCAAAAAATAAATAAATAAAGAGAGAGAGAGAGAAAGGCATGAAACATAGCCATAGTCCACTAGACAGAATGAGCCACATGGCTCTGCCTAACTGCAAGATAGTTAGGAAATGACCCAGTGTCAGCAGGTTGGGGGCAGGAATGAGGTAGAAAGGAAGGGTCGTGGTTTGTACATGGATATTTGTGTTACATATTTTTGGCACATAAATTTCTATAATACCAAACCTTTGGCTCTCATCTATTGTTTGTCAAACCCATATTCCTTAAGTGCCACAGAAGCAAATGTGAGTAGAGTTTCTGGTCAGCCTCTCGCCTCGCCTGGCCACAGTGAATGAGACAGGGGTAGACATTTTAGTTCTCTAGCTGATCCTAGGAGAAAAGATAAAGGATTCAGAACACAGCAGGCTTACAAAGCCGGCTAGCCCTGTGCAGGTGTCGTTTCAGCCCCCTGACCTCCCCTCAAGAGCCACAGAGAAGGGAGCTGACACAGAGATTGTTAGTTCAGCCCCGTCTACTGGGCACTGAGTCCAGCCAAGGGAGCACCAGCTTCAGGCTGCTGGCAACTGGGCTAAACCTCCAAAGCAATTGTACTTTGATGCCAAGTGTTGTTTCTGAATTTAGTTCTTCATATGATTTAAATTGTCATCTTCAGTGGCCACGCTAAGCTGTGATAGTAGATGCTGGTCTGGACTCTGAATGCTGCCTCGTGGCCTTTTACTATTGCAAATATCTGATGGTATGAAGGGTAATCCAGATTCCAGGCTTTATAAGTACCCACAGTTTTGATCCAAAAATCCTGCCTAGTCCCGTATCTGCATGAGTCAGATAGTAAGCCACAAACACTCCCTTTTGCCTCTTCTGGCCTAAATCAGAATATGACCTAAGTGCTTGGTTGGCATTAGGCCTCTTTCACCTGGGCCTGACTCTAGTAATGACTTCATCTTTAAAAGGTAAGGGAGAAAACCTGAGCCAGGAGGAAAGAGAAAAGGAAGTTTTCCAAAAGAGAGCTCTAAAAGAAGATAGTGTTCTTAACTTCTTAACTCCTCTGCATCTCCTACTCCAAATACTAACCCTCGTGCCTGGCCAACCACATCAAGCATCCCTGAAGACTTCCTTGTTTAGAAATCTTTTTCTTTTTTTTGGAGATTGCGTTTCGCTGTTGTTGCCCAGGCTGGAGTGCAATGGTGCGATTTCAGCTCACCGCAACCTCTCCCTCCCAGGTTCAAGTGATTCTCTTGCCTCAGCTTCCTGAGTAGCTGGGATTACAGGCTTGTGCCACCACGCGCAGCTAATTTTGTATTTTTAATAGAGATGGGATTTCTCCATGTTGGTCAGGCTGGTCTCAAACTCCCGATCTCAGGTGATCTGCCTGCCTCAGCCTCCCTGCTGGGATTAGAGACAGAGCCACCACGCCTGGCCCCTTATTTAGAATTCTTTACTTTCACGTACGATAACTGTAGAGAAATTATTGACACTCCCCAAGAATTTCAAATGCTTGCATCCATCGCCAGCCATGGGAGGAGGGAGTCCTATGGACTGTAAACAGAAGTGATGATGCCCACCCAACCCCCTGGGCAGAAGCATGAACAGGCAGACGGCCTCATTCTGTGCTTCTCTTCTGAGCATCCAAGGCTACTTTCAGAGCCACACTTGCCAGATGGTGAGGCTACAAAGAAAGAGGTGCCCCACGTACATTAGACTTTACATGAGCAAGAAATAGCTTTTTGTGTGTGTAAGCTGTCGAGATTTCAGGATTTGTCTGCTGTGGCAGTTAGCATTAATTATTCTGACTAATTCAATATAAGAAATGTGTGGCCGGGCGCGGTGGCTCACGCCTGTAAAACCAGCACTTTGGGAGGCTGAGGCAGGCGGATCACCTGAGGTCAAGAGTTCAAGACCAGCCTAGCCAACATGGCGAAATCCCATCTCTACTACAAATACAAAAATTAGCTGGGAATAGTGGTGCTTGCCTGTAATCCCAGCTACTCGGGAGGCTGAGGAAGGAGAATCACTTGAACCCAAGGGGCGGAGATTGCAGTGAGCCGAGATTATGCCGCTGCACTCCAGCCTGGGTGACAAGAGGGAGACTTTGTCTAAAAAAAAAAAAATTTTTTTTTGATTTAAAAAAAAGCTAGTGTTTGAAAAATTATACAATAGGTTTTTATGATTTGCAGGAAGTACTTTGTCCAAAAGAGCCAAAACTTAGTATATGATTCCTAACTGTCCCTCAATTTTTTCAGATGTTTCTTGCACGCATTTCCATAAGTGTGTCTATGGTCTTTAAGCTTCTTTTCCTTTGCAATTGAACAAAATGTTGCTTGGCTTAAAATAAGATTTACCACTTTCAACTGGTTAATAACCTCAATTTAGGGTTTAACTACACTAAACATATGGGGCTTATGCTTCTTAACTCTAGTCTCAAACATTTAGTGTTTTATTTTCCATTTGTTCTTATAAAATAATAAGATAATAAAAACATAAGAAAATACTCTGCTCGTGGAATTACCCGAATATACCTGGATAGCCAAAACTAAACTGCTGTTTGACAGGTTGGGCCACCGTGTGATGGCTTCAGGTTTTCAGATTTACGAACATTTCAATTCAGCATAGGAACAGTGGTTGAGAGGTTTCAAGAGAAGTGTATGGCAGTGTGGTTACACCAGATGGGAGCAGATAAACTTGCATGTGTATCAGCCACCTGGGATTCTGAAAGGGCCTCTTCCTACCACACACTTGCCCAACTCAGTTTGTTCTCCTCATGGCACAGAGAATGATCTCTTCAAAACATCAATCAGACCACATTGCTTCTCAGTTTTTAATTTCTAATGGCATCTCCTTTATGTTTTTGGTTTTTTTTTTTTTTTACATTTTTAAAAACAAGATCTCACTCTGTCAGCCAGGCTGAAGTGCAGTGGTGTGATCATACCTTACTGCAGCTTCAAGCTCCTGGGATTGAGCAATCCTCCTGCTTCGGCCTCCCAAAATGCTGGGATTACACCCATCTATGAGCCACCGTGCCTAGCTTCCTTCCCAGGTGTTAATCCTCACTGGTGGCTGGGCACAGGGGCTCATGCCTATAATCTCAGCACTTTGGGAGGCTGAGGCACAAGAATTGCTTGAGCCCAGGAGTTTGAGACCAGCTTGAGCAACACAGTGAGACCTTGTCTCTACAAAAGATTTTTTAAAAAAAAGTTAGCTGGACATGGTGCATGCCCATAGTCCCAGCTACTCAAAAGGCTGAAACAGGATGATGGCTTGAGCCCAGGAGGTAGAGGCTGCAGTGAGCTATGATTGCACTACTGCACTTTAGCCTGGGTGACAGAATGAGATCTTGTCTCAAAAAAAAAAAAAAAAAAAAAATCCTCTGTGGCTTCCCCTTTAGACTTAATACAAAACTCAAGTCAACTCATTAGCAGCTCCAGAAGCTCTGCATCATCTGCTACCAACTGCCTCCCCAACTTCTCCTCTGGCCAACACGCTCCCTTTTGTTCATGCCCAATTTTGTGATACGTGAAACGCATCCACTCATTCCCACCTTGGGAACTTACTATTCTCCATGCCTAGGCTTATCTACTACATCACCACGTAACTGTTTCTTTCTCAACATTCTGGTCTTTTCTCAAATGCCACGTCTGTAGAGAAACTTTTTTCATCACCCAAATTACCACTTTCCCACACAAACAAACAATAACAAAAACAGCTATGAAGGACATTTATGGGAAAATTGAGGAAAATTCAAATTTCACTCCATGTTAAATAATATTATTATATACTATAATAGTGGTATTTTTTTTAATTTTAGGTTTAAGGGGTACATGTGCAATTTGTTACATGTGTAAATTGTGTGTCACAGGGGTTTGGTGTACCAGTAATTTTGTCACCCAGATAATCAGGATAATACCCAATAGGACGGGTAGTTTTTCAATTCTCACCCTCCTCCCATCCTCAAATAGACCTAATGTTCCTTTCTTTGTGTCCATGTGTCCTCGTTGTTTAGCTCTCATTTATAAGTGAGAACATACGGTATTTGTTTTTCTGTTCTTGCATTAATTCACTTAGGATAATGGCCTTCAGCTCCATGCATGTTGCTGCAAAGTCCATGATATGATTCTTTTTTATGGCTGTGTAGTAGTCTATGGTGTATATGTACCACATTTTCTTTATCCAGTCCATCATTGATGAGTATCTAGATTGATTCTATATCTTTGCCATAGTGAATAGTGCTGTGATGAACATACACATGCATGTGTCTTTATGATAGAAAAATTTATATTCTTTTTCATATTATTTTTTTCTTTTTTTAGACACAGTCTCGCTCTGTCTCCCAGGCTGGAGTGCAGTGGCACGATCTCGGCTCACTGCAACCTCCGCCTCTCGGGTTCAAGCAATTCTCCTGCCTCAGTCTCCTGAGTAGCTGGGACTACAGGCGCACGCCACCATGCCCAGCTGATGTTTTGTATATTTAGTAGAGACGGGATTTCACTGTGTTAGCCAGAATGGTCTCGATCTCCTGACCTTGTGATCCACCCGCCTTGGCCTCCCAAAGTGCTGGGATTACAGGCATGAGCCACCGTGCCTGGCCAAACAATTTCTATTCTGTTGGGTATATATCAATTGATGGGATTGCTGGGTCAAATGGTAATTCCATTAAGTTCTTTGAAAAAATCTCTGAATTGCTTTCTGCAGTGGCTGAACTAATTTACATTCCCTTCAACAGTGTATACAAGTTCCCTTTTCTCCACAATCTTGCCAGCATCTGTTACTTCTTGACTTTTTAATAACAGCCATTCTGACCAGTGTGATATGATATATCATTGTGGTTTTGATGTGCATTTCCCTAATGATTAGTGATATTGAGCATTTTTTCATGTTTGTTGGCTATATGTATGTCTTCTTTTGAGAAGCGTCTTTTCATATCCTTTGCCCATTTTTAATGGGGTTGTTTGTTTTTTGCTTGTTGATTTGTTTAGGTCCCTTATAGATTCTGGATATTAGATCTTTGCTGGATGCATAGTTTGTAAATATTTTCTCCCATTCTGTAAGTTCTCTGTTTACTATGTGGATAGTTCCTTTTGCTGTGCAAGAGCTCTTTAGTTTAATAAGCTCCCACTTGTCAAATTTTATTTTTGTTGCAATCGCTTTTGGAGTCTTTGTCATGAAGTCTTTGCCCAGGGCAATGTCCAGAATGGTATTTCCTAGGTTTTCTCATAGGGTTTATAGTTTTAGGTTCTACATTTAATTCTTTAATCCATCTTGAGTTGATTTTCATATATGGTAAAACTAGGGGTCCAGTGTCAATCTTCTGCATATGGCTATCCAGTTATACTTATGCCAGCACCATTTATTAAATAGGGAGTCCTTTCCCTATTGCTTGTTATTGTTGGCTTTGTTGAGGATCAGATGGTTGTAGGTGTGCAGCTTTATTTCTGAGTTCTCTAATCTGTTCCATGGGTCTATGTGTCTGTTTTTGTACCAGCACCCAGCTGGTTAGCCTTGTAGTATAGTTTGAAGTCAGGTAATATGATGCCTCCCGGTTTTTGTTTGTTTGTTTGGTTTTTTTTGCTTTACTACTAAATTTTTTGAAAGTCATATGGCATTGTGGTTACACAGGTAAAGATTCTGTTCTTTGGAAATATTTGCTGAACTGTTTAGAGATAAAATTCCATGATATTTATAACTTATTCTAAATGGTACAGCAACAAAAACCCACGCATGTGTACACAAAGAAGTACATAAAGACATGCACACATACGGGGGAGAAAGAAAGCAAGTGTGGCATTATGTTAGTAAGTGATGGATTTGGGTGAGAAAATGCATATTCATTGCATATTATTTTTTTCTGTAGGTTTGAAATTTGTCAATATAAAATGGGGAAAAAATAAAGAAAGTCTTCACCCCCACTTTTTACCTTTTTATCTTGCTTTATTTTGTGCAGTGGAACTAAAGTTCTCTGAAATTTTGTATTTCTTTATTTCATTGATTATTTGGATCATCTTCTTCCACTGGAATGTCAGCTCCTGGAAGTGGAGCATTTGCCAATATAGTATAATGAACCACTTTTTCCCAAGCACCTAGACCCAAACAACACTCAGTTAATAGTTACTGAATAGGTGAATGAATGAATGGCCCACGCAGATACACTTGACCCATGCCATGTCCCAGTCTCCTTAAAAGTGAGTCAGAAAAAGGTGCCTTGAACACCTCTTGTCTCCCAACAACTGAAAGGCCCTCAAAACAACCCAAAAAATCAGGAAGTCTGAACTGAGTGTCCTCACCTATCCTGAGGATCTGAAAAAACAGGGAGCCTTCAGTCTCACTGGGGACATTAAACAGGTCCACATACAACAAATGACTATGACAGCCCTTTTAACTTTACAAAAGCACTTTGGCAAACATTGTCCCATTGAATCCTCAGATCAATCCCACAGGATAGGTAAAATTATTAGCCTATTAACAGAGGAGGGGACCAAAACCCAGAAGGAGTTTGCATGATTTCCCCGAGGTCCAGCACTTTTAACTGGCAGGACCGAGATTTGAACTGTTCTGACTCAGAACAATTTTTTCTTTTTACTATACATCAGTCCATCTAAAATCTTATTTACAATTACTAACAGGCAGTATTTTTAATTGCCAAATAAGTTATGAATATGAATATATATATATATATATATATATATATAGGCTGGATGTGGTGGCTCATGCCTGCAATCCCAGCACTTTGGGAGGCCAAGGCAGGCAGATCACCTGAGGTCAGGAGTTCAAGACTAGCCTGGCCAACATGGTGAAACCCCATCTCTACTAAAAATACAAAAATTAGCCGGGTGTGGTGGAATGTGCCCATAGTCCCAGCTATGCGGGAGGCTGAGGCATGAGAATCACTTGAACCCGGGAGGCAGAGGTTGCAGTGAGCTGAGATTGTACGACTGTATTCCAGCCTGAGCAACAGAGCAAGACTCCATCTCAAAAAAAAAAGTTATGGATATGTATATAATTTAATATAATAAAGAAAAATATATAATCTATAGTTAAGTATATAGATTATATATATATATATATAAAATATTAGATAATGGTCAAGAACACACCCAAAAATAGCCCATCACATAAAAGAAAACAGAGGCTGCTTATCTAAAAGACAGGGCGTTGTAATGTACAATGACAGCTACTTGCTTTGTCAATAAGATGGAGGTTCCAGGGGCACCGATTTTGAGCTAAGCCTCTGGGTCCCTTAAGGCAAGTGCTTCTGTTCCTTAATCCACCAGCTTGCCCTTCTGCTCTCCACCTCCATAAAGACAGTCAGCCCATTACAGCGGCGGGCCTTGGAGCTCTAACATGACAGTCTGACAACACCTAACACCTTGTAAGCTACACAGAACCCTGCCTCGATCAATACTTGGATGGAAGGCAAAGAAATAAAAAGAAATTTCAGGCATGGCAAGGAATAGTGTTGTTCACTCAGGAGGTTGCACTCTAAACCACGTGCCAATACTGTACCACTTGTCCAACAGGAAAGGGGAGCTGGTTGAAAAGTATGATTCCTATCTTATGCAAGGGACAGAAAACCCTATTCCTAGGAACTCCACATTATGGTAAGTGAAATAAGCCAGTCACCAAAGGACAAATATTGCATGATTCCACCAGCACAAGGACAAATACCATCAAATTCCTAGAAGCAGAGAGTAGAATTCTGGTTACCAGGGGCTGGAAGGAGGGATAAATGGGGAGTTGTTGTTCAAATGGTATAAAGTTTCAATTCTGCAAGATGAATAAGAGATGTCTGTTGTACAGCAGTGCCTATAGTTAAGAAAACTATATTGTATACAGAAAAATTGTTAAAAAGGAGCTCTCAGGTGCTCTTATCATAAAAAAAAAGGAAAGAGAGGCAGAAGCAAACTTTTGGAGGTGATGGATATATTTTTTACTCTGTGGTGACGGTTTCATGGATATATGTGCATGTTCAAGCTCATCAAGTTGTATACGTTAAATATGTGCAGATTTTTATATATATCAATTACACCTCAATAAAACTGTTTTAAAAATCCAATAGTACCTTCCAGTTAGAAAACAATGCCTTTTGGCCAAGGTTCAACTCAGCTAATTACATTCCCATCCAAATTTCCAATGGTCTCCAATTTGCTTAAACAGGCATGCAGACTTTGACTGCTGTAAAATATAGTGTTAAGCAGAACCAAAGCAATGATCAAATATATATTCTATATGTTAAAAACCTACACGGAGGAAACTGACTATAAAGTCTAACATTCAAGACCTATTTCAGGTTTCTTTTTCTTTCTTTTTTAAAAAACAACTATATTGAAATTAAACAATACATACAATTCACTCATTTTATTTTAATTTTTAATTTTACTTTAAGTTCTAGGGTACATGTGCACAATGTGCAGATTTGTTACATATGTAACAAAATGCACAATTCAATGTTTAAAATATATTCAAGGGGCCAAGCAATCATCAGTCTAATTTTAGAACAATTTCATGACCTGACCAAAAAAAGAAAAAAATATCCTGTACCCTTAGCAGCCACTCCCCATTCTCTCCAAGCCTCCTCTCCTCCCAGTTCCTGGCAACCACTGACCTGCTTTCTGTCTTTATAGATCTGCCTATCCCAGACATTTCATATGAATGCAATCACACAATATATGGTCTCTTGCTACCAACTTACTTCACTTAGCATTTTTTTCAGGGTTCATTCGTGTTGTATCATGTATCAGTACTTCATTTCTTTTGATTGCCAATTAATATTTCACTGTATGGATATACTGCATTTTGTTTAATCATTCATCAGTTGATGCACTTTTGGGTTGTTTCTACTTCTGTGTTATAGGTAACACTGCTATAAATACTCCTCTACACATTTTTGTGTGTGCAAATGTTTTTATTTCTCTTGGATATATACTAAGGAGTATACTAAGGAGTATAATCACTGGGTCACATGATAATTATATGTTAATCATTTTAAGGAGCTGCCAGAGTGTTTTCCAAAGTGGCTGAACCACTTTACATCCCACCAGCAATATGTGAAAGTTGCAATTTCTCCACATCCTCACCAGCATTTGTCATTTGGGCCTAGAACTTTGCCAGACTCTTTAAGTATGGATGGCATTTAATCTTCACAAGCACTGTGAGTTTAGTGTACAATCGTTTCCCCAAATGAGAAACTGAGGCTTAGAGAGATTAAGTAACTTGCCTCACACAGCTAGTAGTCACTTGTGCATTTCCAAGTCTGTAATAAACTGATCACCCTATGTATGATGCATATAATTTATAGATACTGCCTAATAGCAAATGTAGAAGTCTTAGTGTTCCCATGGGGTCTGAGACCATGGCTCAATGCAGCCCACCACAAACATGAAATTTCCTTGAAGGTACCATGTTTAATCTTTAAATTCATGCAAAATTTTCCATCTTCATCATGTGTGTTTATATAAAACAGGACTTCATATGAACACGCTTAACCACAAGTAGGGGAAAAAACAGCTTTCCTCAGTCTTTGAGAAAAATTACCCCCAAAGAAGAGCCTCCAGGTAGCTTTGCTGACTCCTGGAGGTAGCACTTTAGAAGCAGGAGATTCCTTTGTTGTCCTTCATCTTTTTTATTTTTCAATTACATTAAAATGTTTTAGAAACTGTACACATTGCCTCTTGTAAACATCTCTAGAACTATCCGTAGGTCTCCCTGAAAGAAACATTGCGGTCAGTGGATTTCTGCACATAACATTGGTGCAGCTGCCTGATAGACTACAAGTGGTCCTGAACCATGGCTGGAAAACAATTTTCTTCAAGCAAATCTTATTTTCATACTGACTTACATTATATAAGTAAAGATGTATTCCCACAGGAACAAAGAAATGTAGCCCCAACATGCAATTTTGAAACAATTGCATCTGTAGGGAAAGCTTTTCAAAATCACATATTTAAAAAGAAAGTGTATCATTCTTGGTAAAACAATAATAGAACCAAACTAAGCCATGAGGAGAACAAATAGTGTGCTAAAACTTAAAACATGATGCTAGGATTGGCATTTCCTTGCAGGGTAGCTTCCACGGAAGGAAATTTGTCTACTGTGCTTCTTGGACTTTAATCTGTCTGTGGTTAGTTTTGTTTTATTTTAATTTTTATAATTTCAACTTTTACTTTAGATTCAGGGTAACATGTACGGGTTGGTTACATGAGTATATTGCATGATGCTGTGGTTTGAGGTATAATTGAGCCTGTCACCCAGGTAGTGAGCATAAAACCCACTAGGTAGATTTTTCAACCCTTTCCCCCCTCCTTCCCTCCCCAATATAATATTCCCCATTTTCTATTGTTGTGTGGTTGGTTTTAAAAGAAAAAATAAGTATTAAAATGCTAAACATCTTTGAATGTGTTAAGGGTGATCTCTTAGGTAATTCATTGTTAGGGTCATTGATGTGTTTGATGAATATTCTTTGTTCTTTCTTTATAGTGAAAATGGGTTTATTCTTGGATATGTACATCTTCATACCCCTAATTTTTTTCCTCTGGGACATGATTTCCACAACTCGTATGCAATTGCAGTTTTCTGACATGACAGTCAGAAAGAAAAGTCCTACCGGTCAGTTGATCTTGAAATTTAATGATTTTTGAAGATTTTTTTCCTAAGCTTATTACTTAGGTTAGGGCAGCAAAAAAGGATAACTTGTCCAAGCATAATTCCACCCTATCTGGGATGTGCCTGGCAAACCAGTGAGGCAGACAAGCCAGAGGCCTGTTTGCATGAGGACTGAAAAATATTCTGGGAAGAACACAATCTAAGAGAAAAGGGTCAGAATGTAATGAGGAGAATCTAATAAGAAAGTTTGGTTGTTGCTATAAATTGTCAGCACTCTCATATTGGTTCACTAAACTTTTAATAAACAGATGCTACACGTGTGGTCAGAATGTAGGGAAACCAACAAGAGCTGATGGAGTGTCGCAGGGCTAATGACACGGTGGGGCCTGTGTGGTCACTGGAATGTGGAAAGAGAGGACACAGGTTGCAGGAGGGAGGGAGATGGGGGAATAAGTACCCTGACCCCATTCTCCTCTTACACTCCAATGGTCCCTCCATTGGCCAAACCCAACAGACATCAGAGGGTAAAAGAGCCATTGTGTATCAGTCTGTTTTCATGCTGCTGATAAAGACATACCTGAGACTGGGAAGAAAAAGAGGTTTAATTTGACTTATAGTTCCACATGGCAGCAGGAAGAGAAAATGAGGAGGAAGCAAAAGCAGAAACCCCTGATAAACCCATCAGATTTCATGAGACTTATTCACTATCATGAGAATACCATGGGAAAGACCAGTCCCCATGATTCAATTACCTCCCACTGAGTACGTCCCACAACATGTGGGAATTCTGGGAGATACAATTCAAGTTGAGATTTGCGTGTGGCACAGCCAAATCATATCACATTGTTATGTTCAGTTGGATGTCAATGCTCCCCAGCCAACAACCCCTAAGAACACACCTGTAGTTGAACATGTTGGGTTTGTTGCTCATTATAGTGGGCCAGAATGCTCACCACAGAGAACCGTGGGGAGTCTCCGTGAGGGGATGTTAGGACTTAGTATATCTTAAATTGGGATGGTGGTGGGTAATCTGGGGAAGGGCTGAAGGAAGGAAGGAAGAGGCTTCATCCTGGATTGGCTGCTGTCAGCAAAGGGAGGCAAAAACAGCCTCTTTAATCTCATTGCATTGCTCCCTCATTCTAGATAAGGTTTACTAAGATACCTGAGTATAGAATTTCCCCCACTTCCTGATAGCATTTTCCTCTTCTAACTAAGTGGTTGTCCATTTTTGTGGCTTGGACAACATTTATGTTTTTGTCTGTGTTCCAATATGATACAGAGGGGTATTGTTGTTGTCTTGATCCATTCTGATCACAGAGCGGTCTTTTCTGACATTGATGTTCTGTGTGAAAGTTCCATGTTCATCAGGAGAACCTCCTGATTGTAACAGGCCAGGCCCAGGAGTATACGGGCTGCATTCCTCTTGCTTACAGGTCAGCCTCCTGGAGTGCACACCAGGGGGCATGTGGTGGAGCAGGCCATGGTGTCAAGCAGACAAAAGCCACTAAGCTCTGAGTCTGACATAATGTTCAACATCAGACCACATCTCTGAGCCCAGCTCTCCATGTGGGGGACGCGGGGGGGAAGTAAGAAGTGACAGAACTATTTTCCTTGAGAGGAAACACCACTTGCAAAACAGTGGAGTTCAACAAGATGCTTCACCTTGGACTGCCTCATCATAGAAGATTACAGGCAGGGAAGAGTACCCACTCTCCCACATCACTACAGGTCGGTAAGCACCTAAGGGGCATGATTAACTTTGTGAGAGTGTCTGGCTGTGTAATGGAGGGAAACTGCATTCCAGTACCTGATTGGAAACTCTGCTGCTCAGTGAAGCAGAGGAGGCCCAGCAGGGATGGACAGTTCTTGAGCACGGGAGAGATGCTTCCTAGGGACACCCAGATATACATAAGGGGCTTTGCAGGAACCCGAGGTCTTAAGTCATGCACAAGGAGAGAAAACCCAGACAAATTTGGGTTTACCATTGTTGTACCTTTGTTAATATCGGTAGTCTGTTGAGGCCTACAGAAACCTAGTGTGCACACTTTTAAACACCAAATCAACTAATTTTATATGCATTAAATTAAAATGAACTTTTTCCTGAACTTGGCAATAATGCACAATACACTTTTAACAGCTTTGTGCATCATTCCCAACCTGTAAGGGTGAATAATCATGCTTACTTATTTATAAAGTTCTTTGAGGTTTTTGGATGAAAGGCTCTTTTAAAGTACAAAGCATTAATTTTTTGTGACAGAGCAATATATGGGAAATGAACATGAAGCGATATAAAAATTTTTGTGTTCTTTCTTGCTTTAAGATTTTAGTTGCTTTTTTTACAGAGCCACAAAAAGCCAGTCTCCAACAGGAGATTTGGGGTTTGAGATAACAGAACTAATAAAGGTACTGTAAGTATAAAATCCTAGATAGGCTTGACTCAGCTACTGCTTTTGAAGTTGCGAGAAATAAATTGATAGACAAAGTATTCTGTACAAATGAACTCATTTCAGTAAGTTGCACTGATAATCCTGAGAGTATGTAAATGGTCTCTATTTATAGATCCCTTATATCCATTTTTGACCAGGATGAGGGAGTGAAGCTACAGCAATAGTCAATCATTACAAGTAACTAGACCACAAGAAAAAAATGTGCCAGTTGCTAGGTAATGACTTTCAATCTATCATTTTAGGCAATAAATATAAGATGAAGTTATGAGGAAAGAAGCTATTCATAGCTAAGACTCTAGCTAAAATGGCTGTTATTTATTGCACGGAACTGAAATCAGATGAAGTTGAGAAACCCAATGTACCAACCTAGAAGCCAAGATGCCACACAAAAGAAGACCTTTTTCAAGGACAAATCCAAAGGCAAATAGAAGCCAAGGGTTTAGGAGGCAGGTGAAGAGGATAAAAAGTTGGGAAAAACTGGACTCAACCATGTTACTTATTATCACGTGTCAGATCAGACATTGTAGGTCTGAAGAGAACATTTTGCGAACCACTAGTCTAAAGGATTATAATAAGTACATTTAAAAGCATGAGAAAAGACACTAATAACAGCTAGCATTTACTTTTCACTGCTATGCCACTATGATTCAAATCACCTGTTAGGTTAGATAGATAGATCGATAGATCGATAGATCGATAGATTTATAATAAGAAATACATATATTGAGGGCCAGGCATAGTGGCCCATGCCTGTAATAGCAGCATTTTGGGAGGCCGAGGCAGGTGGATAACTTGAGGCCAGGAGTTTGAGACCAGTCTAGCCAACATAGTGAAACCCTGTCACTACTAAAAATACAAAAATTAGCCTGGCGTGGTGGTGGGTGCCTGTAATCCCAGCTAATCAGGAGGCTGAGGCATAAGAATCACTTGAACCAGGAGGTGTAGGTTGCACTGAGCCATCATCATGCCATTACACTCCAGCCTGGGTGACAGAGTGAGACTCTGTTTCAAAAAAAAAAAAGAAAAGAAATACATATTTTGGTCTTTGGCCCCCATTCCTGGCACAGAGCTCCTAAAATCCTTGTAATTTACTGAGCAATAGGGAGTAATAGAATTTCATGTTCTAATATTTGCTCTTTGACCCTGGTTCCTGACATACATATTTTAATCCATTGGAATTTCCTGGGTAATATGAACATCTTTTGTTGTAAGAAGGTGACATTATGGGTGGGGGCTGGTCATCAGAAAGACAAAGCTGTAATTAGAAGCTTGGAACTTTCAGCCCCATCTGCCATTCTCTGAGAAAGGGAGAGGAGCTGGAGATGGAGTTAACAATTGATGATGCCTATGTGATGAGCCCTCCATAAAAGTCCCTGAACTATGGGGTTCCAGGTGCTCCCAGTTTGCTGAACATGTGGAAGGTGGCTTGCCCCAAGAGGACATGCAAGCTCTGCATCCCTGTCTCCATACCTCTCCCAATGCATCTCTTCTGTCTGGCTGTTCCCAAGTTGTATTCTTTTATAATAAATGGGCAAACATAAGTAAAGTGTTTCTCTGAGTTCTGTGAGACATTCTAGCAAATGATCATACCCAAGAAAAGGTTCACGGGAACCTTCGATTTATAGCCTGTCAGTCAGAAGCACAAGACACAACCTGAGACTTGCAGTTAACATCTGAAGTGAGGGCAGTCTTGGTTGTGAGCCCTTAACCTGTGGGATCTAATGCTATCTCCAGACAGATAGCATGAGAATTGAGTTAAACTGTAGGATACCCCTTGCTGTCTGCAGAGAATCAATGTATGGAAAACACACACACACACACACACACACACATCTAGTGTCAGAAGCAAAATATTGACTGTGAGTATGAGTTTAGAGTAGGAGAAAACAGGTGGTTTTCTACTACATTCTATATATGCATATGTGGAATGCATATATGCACAGGTATGTGTGTATATACATATGTGTATATATATGTGTATATATACATATGTGTATATATGTATATATACATGTGTGTATATATGTATATATACATATGTGTATATATATACATATGTGTGTATATATATATACACAGAGAGAGTGAGAGACAACGGCTCTAATTTTCATGCATGCATGAACAAAAAAACAGACATTATTTATTTCTCTGTTACAGATTAAAAAACTAAAATTAGGCTTGATGAAGTTAAAAAAAAAAAAAAAAAAAAACTTGCCTATAGCTGTAAAGGCCAAAACAGAGACATGAGCCCTGGTCAGTCTCCATCAAAGCCCATGTCTTTCCCACTATATCATTATCCATCTCTGCTACAGAGTTAGTCACCTACTAATAGCACAAAATAAAAATAAAAAAAAATAACAGCTTATGTTGGAAGAAGTTGCAAATAAACTAAAACCAGAAAGAACTCAAATGCACAGCAGCCTGAGGTCGTTTAAAAAAGACAATATAGCCTGATCCCCTGCAGGCTGGAGACAGAGCACTAGTGTTGGATGGCACCATTTTATTGCTTGGGGCAACCCTTGACAGTGGTGTGAGTGGCTAACTCAGTTACAGCTGAAGCAGAAACTGCCTGGTATGACCTTCAAAATCCAGAGAAGTCAAGAGGAGATGCTTCAAAATTACATTTTCTCTTTGAAGAGCTCACATTTCTCTCACTGATTTTGACTCCAAGTAATAATTATATGTGGAAGCCAAGGGGGTAAAAGTCATAGCAAGTGTCTCCTGACAGCAACAAACAATAAAACATCAAGGAAGGAGTTCTGCCTCACCTTCCTCCTGCTGCTGCTCTCCCTCCTCTTCCTACTCCTCCCTCCTGCTCCTCCTGGTTGTCCTCCTCCTCTTCTTCCTCTTACAAGGAAGAGCCATTTGTTTCCTATGCCAAAAGCACATGTGTAATGTTGGAGGAGAAACCTCGCTCCTACCGATACTCTTGCTCCTAGCAATGTTCTTCCTCTCTACTTGGAAAAGATTGAAGCTCCCCAGGTTTTGCTCCAACCTCAGGTTCTGCTTTGACTCTCCAAGGCATGGGTATTTCCCAATGCTTCCCCAGGTGGTTCTAATATGTAGCCAGTATGAGTACCACTGTGCAATAACTTAACGTGGCTTTTATCTACAATCCCTCCTTCTGCCTTTCTCCTCCCTACCTCAAATAACGTCCCTATTACCCAAACTCTAATAGAAAACACTTTTGGCCAATTGTAGGCTCACACCTGTAATCCCAACACTTTGGGAGGCTGAAGCAGGAGGATTGCTTGAGCCCAGGATTTTGAGACCAAACTGGGCAACAGAGGGAGTCCCCATCTCTACAAAACATATAAAAGTTAGCCAGGTGTGGTGGTGTGTGCCTGTCGTCCCAGCTGCTTGGGTCAAGGCTACAGTGAGCTGTGATCACACTGCTGCACTCCTGCCTGGGCAACAGAGTGGGTCCCTGTCACAAAAAAAGAAAATGCTTTTATTGACCATGAATCTTTACAAACTACCTTTCCATCTGCATTCTTTTTAAAAATGACAGGAGGTTATGTGCCTCTGTTTATTCAAATCCATGCAATACTTAATCCCTCAAAATCAGGTTTTGATCTCTAATATCCTTCCAAAGTTGTGTTGTTTGTTTCATTTTTGTTTTTACCCAGATTGCTAATATCCTGCCACTTTTTTGCCCAGTCTTCATTTTCCTCAACTTTAATGCTGTGTTTGATACTAGAGATTGTTTAATCTTTGAAATACTGTCATGGCCTTCAATTTGTGACTATGCTCAATTCTGCATTTCATAATTTATCAACCATTGCCTCCATTTTCACTCTTTTCTCGTTCTCTATGCCTGCAGTTGTAGATATTCCTCAAAGTTCCACACTCTTCTATTTCCCTTTAGCAAGCTCATCTGTTTACAGCAATTCAGTAATCACTTTTGTGACATGGTCTCCACCCTTTTTAAAATCTGCAGCCCATGCCTCTTGAGAACTCTAGACCTAGATTTCATCTGTCTGTTGGACATCTCTACCTGAATAACTCATCAGGATCTCAAATTCAATATGTCTCCCATGAACTCATCATTATCTCTACCAGTCTGTTTCTTCTCTCTCTTCTCATTTATAGAAACACCACATTCATCAGTCACTCAAAGTTGAAACCTTGACAGTCTCTTGTCATCTTTGATTTCTTCCTTTCTTTCCTGCCAATAAGATTACATTCTCTATAATTATGTTAATGTCCTTATTGAGGTACACTTTACATTACAATAAACTGCACTTAAAGTATGTAATTTGATAAATTTTGACATGGATACATCTATAATGCACACGAGATAGCAAACATAGCCATAACCCTTAAAAGTTGCCTCAGGCTGTCCCCTTGTCCTCCCCATCCCCAGGCAACTACTATTTGCTTTCTTATTCTTTTTTTTTTTTTTTTCTGAGACAGAGTCTCGCTCTGCTGCCCAGGCTGGAGTGCAGTGGCATGATCTCGGCTCACTGAAACCTCCGCCTTCCAGGTTCAAGTGATTCCCCTGCCTCAGCCTCCCAAGTAGCTGGAACTACAGGCATGCCCCACCATGCCAAGCTCATTTTTGTATTTTTAGTAGAGATAGGGTTTCACCATGTTGTCCAGGCTGGTCTTGAACTCCTGACCTCAGGTAATCCACCAGCCTTGGCCTCCCAAAGCACTGGGATTGTAGATGTGAGCCACCACACCCAGGCCACTATTTGCTTTTTTTCTATCACCATAGGTTACTTTGCATTTTTCAGAATGATATTGATCCATTCCTGTGCTTATATGCCATTTGCCCCTTGGAGACATGTCTGTTTAAATATTTTGCTAAGATTTTAATTTGTTAAACATATTGATAACAATAATAATAAAAAATATTTTTTTATTATTATTGAGTTTTGAGGCTTCTTTATATATCCTAGATACAAGTCCTTTGCCAGATATATGATCTATAAATATTTTCTTCCAGTGTAAGATTTGTCTTTATATTTCTTCTCACAATGCCTTTTTTTTTTAGACAGTCTTACTCTTTCACCCAGGCTGAACTGCAGTGGCATGATCAAAGCGGCTCACTGCAGCCTTGAACTTCTGGGCTCAAGCAGTCCTCCCACCTCACCCTCAGGCATTTGCCACCACACCCAGCTAATTTTTTTTTGGTAGAGACAGGGTCTCACCATGTTGCCCAGGCTGGTCTCAAAGTCCTAGGTTCAAGTGATTCTCCCACCTTAGCCTCCCAAAATGCTGGGATTTTAGGCATGAGCCAACATGCAGTGTCTTTTGAAGAAGAGTTTATAATATTGATAAAGTTCACTTTCTTCTTTTATATATCATGCTTTTGGTGTCATAAATGAGAAATACTTGCCCAATCCAAGGTTATAAAGATTTTTCTCTTATGTTTCTTTTATAAATTGTATATTTATATGTTTCACATTTAGATCTATGATCCATTTTCACTCAACTTTCGTATATGGCTCAAGGTAGACCAAAATTTCTTCTTACCTGTATTTGTAAATTTTTTGGCACCATTTGTTGGAAACTTGAATGAAACTCTTTCTTCACTTTGTGGAAAATCAGTTGACCATATGTGTATTGGTCTCTCTACTTTGGTTTCTGGATTATCTATTTTGCATCATTGATCTATTTCCCTATACTAACATAAGTATGACACTGAGTTGATTACTGTAACCTCGGATAGTATAAATTTTGTTTTTCGTTTTGAAAATTGATTTGGCTAGTATAGGTCCATTGTATTTCCCTACAAGGTTTATGGATTTTCACTGGGATTGCATTGAATCTATAGAACAACTTGGAAAAAATTAAAAATATTTAGACTACAGATCCATGAACACAGTATATCTATCTCTCCATTTGTTCAAGTCTGCTTAAATTAACTTCAGCAATGTTTTATAGTTTTCAGTGTACAGGTATTATATATCTTTTGTCAAATTAGTCTTTAAATATTATGAGTTTTACTTTGTTGGATGCTATATATTTTTACATTCCTAGAAATATTTTGAGATTTGTTCTGGAATATATTTAAATTACTTGGAAATTTAAAAGTTTGATTATTTTGGGTCTTGTTGTAAAGTTTCGTTATGGGCCGGGCGCAGTGGCTCACGCCTGTAATCCCAGCAGTTTGGGTGGCTGAGGCAGGCAGATCACCTGAAGTCAGGAGTTCAAGACCAGCCTGGCTAACATAGTGAAACCCTGTCTCTACTAAAAATACAAAAATTAGCCAGGTGTGGTGGCAAGCACCTGTAATCCCAGCTACTTGGGAGACTGAGGCAGGAGAATCGCTTGAACCCAGAGGGGAGGCGGAGGTTGCAGTGAGCTGAGATCGTACCATTGCACTCTGACCTGGGTGACAAGAGTGAGACGCCCTCTCAAAAAAAAAAAAAAAAAAAAAAGTTTTGTTATATAGTATCAGAGAAGCACTTTATCTAGGATTAATTTTTCTCCACTAGTGAAATAAAGCGCTTCTGAGTACTTTATTGATGCTTTATGAATTACACTGTCACAGGATCCTTGGGGTATTGCTTTGCCAGCTGGAAACATCTGTGGCAGTTGGTGCCTTTGCCAAAGTTTTGCTTGGGCCCACTGGGCTTATTTTGCTCACTCAGCCTGGCAGGCTGCACTTGGCTCATGCTACCAGCCCTGATCCTATGTTTGCCAAGGGCAAACCAGGCGAAGAGTGGTGAGAGGTGTGTTAGGCAGCGAGTATGGGGTCCGGCCACTGTGCACAGCCAGGCACGCTGGCTGTGGTGGGGCAGGCAGGTCCAGGCACTGGCACAGGTGCCAGCTCTCTGCGAGGCTGCAATTGGATCAGGCATACCACAAGCAGCTTCCACTGTGGGCACTGGGGAATGTGGTGGCACCTGGGAGCTTGGAGACACCAGGAACCACAGAGCCCCAAAGATGATGTCATAGCCCTGGCTCAAGGAGTTTCTAGGTCTGGGATCCCCGAAGGGCCACAGTTCTTCTCTCTTCTCTTCTCTCTTCTGTGCTTCTCATGCTTGAAATGTGGCAAGTGGGGTGGGGGTGGGGAAGAGGGCGTGTTTCAGACCTGTTTGTGTTACAGCTCTTTCAGTCCCACCATTCAGCAGGTCCCGAGTTCTTGTCCCACATCCAGGAAGAGTGAGGTATATGGACAACTGGAAGATGAGCAAGGCAAAGAGGTGCCTTATTGAGCTATAGTACAGCTCTCTGGAGACCTGAAGCGGGTAGCTCCTTTCTGCAGGCAGGTTGTCTCAATGTCTGTTCAGCTCTCAACTGGGAGGAGACCCACAGTGGGTAGCTCCTCTCCACAGGTAAGTCATCCCATCATTTGCCCTAGTCTGGCTGAGTCTGGTGGTTTTATGGGCTTCGGAGGGGAGGAAGTGCATGCTGATTGGTCCATGGGCAGCCATGGGCAGGCCTAGAAAATGCACCATAAGTTCTCACTCTGGTCCACAGAACTGGAGACCCAGCCCCCAGGCTTCAGACCATCCCTGGCTTGAAGGTGGGCTTCACCAGGGACCCACCACTTTCTGTCCAGGAGCCTGTTCACTTTCTACCTCCATTCATGGTGCCCAGGCTGTTTGTGCGAAGGGGCACCTGCAGGCCAATGCCTGCTGCAGCTGTGCCTGGAAGAGCAGGGGTCCTACCCCTCCAACTCAGAAGGAGGGGGGACTTCCACCTGTCCCCAGCTCCCACCAGCTCCATGGAACATGCCATCCTGGCAGCACCTCCACCACTGCAGCTGGTGTCTCTGCAGCAGCTGCTCCAGACAGGCCACTCCTGCCATCAGTACTATTTGCTGTTCTTGCTGGTGTAAGCAGGCAATCTTCATGGTTTTGTGTGAAATCTTAAGGGCTGTTTCCTCTAATCCTTTTGGATGTGGTTTTTCTTGCATTAAGTAATGTCCTTACATGCATATGCTGATTATTACTCAGGTGAATATGCAAGATGTATCTTCTACAGATCTCCTAGAGTCCTCTGTCTCCTAGAGTCCTCTGTCTGGGCAGCTCTCACTTCTCTTATATTCTGTGCTGCAAACTCTAGCTGCTTGAAAGCTTGGCCTCCCTGGACTCTCACCCTTGTCTCCTCAACTTATAGAGACCACTGGGATCCACCTGACTTCCCTCTCCTGCTCCAAGTCCTGGAAACTCTCTTCAATCAGTAAGCTGGAGCAATTATAAGGCTCACCTAATTTGTTTCCCATGTCTCTGGGAACACTGCTCTTCATTGTCTGATGTCCACAATCTTGAAAAACTTTGTTTCATATACTTTGTCCATGTTTTAGGTGATTTTAAGTAAGAAGGCAAACTCAGTCTCTGTTATTCTATTTTGGCTATAAGTGGAAGTCCTCCATGCCCTACAATTTTATTCCACCACTTCTCTTTCATCCTTTATTTTCTGTTTCACTGCCCTAATTGCAACATTGTAAAAACAATAACGAAATAGCCCCTATTTATGAGATACTGCCATGTGCCAGGGCTTTATCACACTTGACAAATAGTATGTCCAGCAACCATGACTACAAGTTAGGCTTTTTAAAATATATATTGATGAAATATTTCAAACATTTAGAGAAGTTTAAAATAATATAAATGTTTTTCACATGGAGTATGGACAGTGCTAACCTTTTGCCATTTTTGCTTCAGCAATAGCTGAAGTCTCCTTTGTCCGTACTTCACCAATCCTATTCCTGACCTTCTGTCCCTGGAGGTGACCATTATCCTGGTATTGTTGTTCCGTGGATTTATACATTCATGGTGGGTTTATTATCTTCATTTTACTGATGAAGAGTCTGAGGCTTGGAGAGATTAAGTTACTCACAGAGAGCCATTCAATTTATAACTGGTGGCACTAAGATTAGGGCCTAGGTTTCTCTGGTCCAAAGCCATGTACTTCAGGGCAAGACTACATCCATCTTCCTGAAGCCCTATTTAAATCATATCATTTTCAAGTTTTGATTGCTACCCCTGAATTAAATATAAGTTTCTCATCTTGACTTTATAGTTCTAAAAAAGCATGACTTCAATGTACTTTAGTGACTCCAACTCTATGTAAATCTCTTCAAATCCAACAAAACCCAGTATTGCTGTGTATTTACTCGCTATTGTATTATTGCCTGTGTTTTTTCCTTTGTCTTGAATATCCAACCCTTCTAATTTCCATAGGGCAAACATCATGCTGACCCTGCATAATTTATCTGACAAAATACATCATTCATTCATTCACTCACTCATGTCAAATATTGATAACTACAAAGAGCATCTGACCAATGGCTGTTTGAGTCTTTGCTCCTTCCTTCCATCTGGGAATGTCACTCTACTCAGAACCCTTTAGCAAAGCATTTTGTATGTATTCCTCCAACATTTTGCCATATTGTATAGCATTTTGTATGCTTTTTCTCCCTTTTCTATGTGATAACTTTGTCCTTGTATTATCATGAATGTCTAGCACAGTGTATAATAGATGCCCATTGAGCACTTACTAAATTGAATTATGCACTTAAAAATGGATATCCTGGGACATATAAGAATTGATAAATATAATAATATTTCAGCCAGTTAAAACATACTGAGTACAAAGGTTTTCTTAGGTGAGTAATGAGTACATACATACAGCCCTTTCAAAACATGCAGGATCTGGCCCACATGGAGTCTTGATATCTAGTGTTTCTCCAACAAGCCTCTGAAACACAAAAGGAAATCTCAACTCCATCCTTCCACCCACAGAAAATGGCATTAACATCTTAAATCAAGTTGGCTGAAAGACATTTGGATCCAAGCAAGCGATATTAGGCCAAATTTTCACACTGATACAATCTGATGTTATCTTATACCACATATATTTTGTTCTGTGTTGGCTTGAGTTATCATGTATTATTATTGCCATGTAAAGTGCCACGGAAATGAAAGGGGTTGCTATCAATGGGTCTTTTTGCAGTTACTGAGCTACAGAGCAACTCTGCTTGAGCTGGAATAATAGATACAGCAGATTCCCCAGCTAATTCCATGTGAGTTTGGTGCCATTTTATAGTTTCCCTTGCCTTCAACTAAAACAGGATAGTGACTTTGAGATTATTCATTGCAAAAGACTGAAAATAAATCATGCAATAATGCTATATATTATGAAAAAAGGTATGCTTTATGATACAGAAAGAATTTAATGCTGGATAGAAATGCTTGGATTTACTTCTACGCCTGTGACACTTAATTTCACTGAGCTAGGTGGATTAACTAAAGAATGAGAAAGCAAAAAAATATAAAACCAGAATAAAAATTCCAGGCTGCTTCACCTTATTCAATTCTGTGTGCATGGATACTGCTGATTTGGACACGTACCATTTCCTTTTAATTATTTATCCTCCTAGAAGCTGGACAGACTAGACATGTGCTAACGTGTGTTGTGAAAAAGTAATGAAATCTCTGCCATAGGCGCCCTCCTCACCTCATGTTCCATTCACTTGATTTAGCAATACAGTAATACACTGAGGCTCTTGTCCAAGGAGCACCCTAGCATTCTCCTTCCTTGGAACACGTCGGTTTCCAATACAGTCCAGTTTACATCAGTGGGCATCTTTCTGGTGCCCATGCAATTTATATTGGTGAGCACTGATTGGGCACCTATGGTATGCCAGAGACAGTGCTGAGTTTTATACTGGATACAATATGATCTCCTGCCTTGAGCCTCTCATAACTGAATAAAACTATAAAGAACTTTTAAGATACTGTATTATAAACTATTGTTAGATGTGGCCCATCCCCCCAAAAACACTGTTCATCGACCACATTCTTCAATGATGTATCTGGTCTGTGTGTTCTGAGCATTAGATTGTTATTTTAATTTAGGGTTGAGTCTATTCTAACTTTGGCAAAATGCAACAGCATTTCTCACCCAGGACTTAATAGAAATAAGAAAAAAGATTAAATAGCTTGATTGAACCCACGCTTTATAATACATTAGATATAATATACTAAATAGATACAAATAAATACATATATGCATATTCATTACACACATATATATACAGAATTAAAGTTTAATAATGAAGCCATAACCAATATGCAGATGTAACTAAAATTTAATTATAGTGTGAGCAGTCTTGCTAACAGTGTCACCCAAGGGAATGTCACCATCACGTGGGATCTAATTCTTCTAGTTTATCTCCTGGTTTAATGCCTATTTCCTCCATCCATTTGCTGCCCCAAACTGATCCCTTGCTAGGCAGTTTGCTTACTTTTTTATACCAAGGTTGGCATACTGTTACAAAGGATTGTCATTTTCTTTTTCTGTCATTGCTCTCAAGGTTCAGGTTTTAAGTGTTTATTGGATATTTTACTGTAACTCAAGCTATTATTATTCCTAATTTTCTGTTGCACAAATGTTTGCAGTACCGGGCCGTAGGATGCACGATGCCTATTCTGCAGTACTGCCTCTTACAGCTATATCGATTCTTGGTGTATACTAAAATTTAATGGTATGAGCTCCATAGAACACCCTGGATCTCAGAAAGAGAAAGAACAACTTCCAGGCTAAGTGCTTCCTGAAAAGTTTTCTGCATTGTGCAAAAAGTTATTTATGTTCTTTTTTCTTCCTGGGGCTTCTGTGAGTAATCGGTACATGCACATTTATGTGAGATCTGCATTATGATAACAGTATGAACAGCGTGTCATGGGAACACGGAGGAAAGAATGATTAGTTCTGAAAGAACAGTGATGTTTGATTAGAAATTTTGGTCTGGCAGAGGCTGTCTGGAAGGGCGTCCCATGCATAGCGAATATCAGCTACAAATACAAGAATGTATTGAAGTGGGTGGCATGTTTAAAGAATTAGGTAGCTCAGTGTGATTAGAGTACAGGTGGGGTGAAATGAAATGAAGCTGAAAAGGGAGCCAGATTTTGGAGGCCCTTGAGTGCCATGATAATGATTTTGGCATTATTCTTTATTGTGTGTGTGTGTGTGTGTGCACTTGTGTGTGTGTATTCTTTGACTTTTGCTTAAGCAGGCATTGACATGATCTAGTTTGCTTTTCCTAAAGGTAATTGGCTGCAGTGTAAAGGATGGACTGGGGGGGTGAAGGACAGTGACAGCGACCAGTTAGGGTCACTGCAGTAATCCAAATAAAAGACAAAGAGGATCTCAATGGGGAAGGTAGCAGAGACACTGGGAGAGAAATTCATTTCAGATGTAGATTAAAGAGATTTAAAACAAATTGGATGGCGGGATGAAGAAAAAGGAATTAAGAGTGAAGCTCAGGCTTCTGAATTGAATGACTGGATAGATTGTAAAACCATTAATTCAGGTAAGAAACATAGAAGGTAGTTAGGTTTTTGCTTTTGAAGGATATGGAGGAAGGGGAAAGGTAGAGATACCACTCTGACCTAGAGTAACCCTCAACCCATGGTGTAGCCTCTGGTCATCTCCCATCTAAAGCAGTATCAAAGGGCAAGTTCAGTTCTAAGGCCAATGAGGGGAATCAAGCTTAAGACAGCCAGTGCAAAGAAGAATGTGCCTGGAGCATGGATCACCTTAATACCAAGCCACTTGAGTCTGGGCTACCTGTGTAAGTTGGCTTTTTCTCTCTTTGCAGAGGGAAGTAGATTGTATGTTTGGCCCCATTTTTTTTAACCCCTCTCTGTATCCACATGCTTTGGGTATATTTTGCAGTTCCTTCCACAAAAGACAAAGTGTACTTTCCTTTCCCTTGACTTTGAGCTTGACCAATGAGATGCTAGCAGGTTTGACATGAGCAAAGGGCTGAAATGTGCTTGTGCAGTGGGGCTTGCCCTTTGGCTCTTCACTCATCCCTAGTAGGACTACTTTCCTTCAGCTTTTTCCCCTTTCCCCAGGTTCTACAACAAACACTCAAGACGCAGAGCCAATTCAGCAGCTACCATCTGAACCCAAGCCACCCAACCCTACATGAGGAAAAATAAATAATTATTTTATGGCACTGAGTTGTGGGATGTTTTGTTATGCAGTGAAAACTAACTGACAGACACCAAGTGAAAAATATGCTTATGAGCAGTGATTCTCTGGCTTCTCTTGCCAGCTCTCTTTAGCCAGCCAAGGATTTAGAAATGTCTGGCATAGCGCACAGCTTATCAACTGTACATGTATTAAATGGATCTATTCACAGTAATCATGTAACACTTCATGGACTTTCAGTCACCATTTAAAAAAATTCACTTCTAATTATGAATGGCGTTGTACTTGTGTCGCATAAAGCACTGGGAACAAATTCCACTACCAGTGGTGGGCTTTTCCAAACCTTAATTTCTCCTGAATCAAGAAATTCTTGGCCGGGCACAGTGGCTCACACTTGTAATCCCAGCACTGTGGGAGGCTGAGGTGGGTGAATTGCTTGAGCCCAGGAGTTCAAGACCAGCCTGGGTGACATGGTGAAATCCTCTCTCTACAAAAAATGCAAAAATTAGCCAGGTTTGGTGGTACACGCCTGTAGTCCCAGCTACTCAGGAGGCTGAGGCAGGAGGATTGTTTGAGACTGGCAAGCAAAGGTGGCAGTGAGCCAATCTTGTGCCATTGCACTCTAGCCTGGGTACAAGAGCAACTCTGTCAAAAAAGAAGGAAGGAAGGAAAGAAGGAAAGAGGAAGGAAGGAAGGAAGGAGAAAGGAAAGGAAAGGAAGGAAAGGAAAGAAAGGAAGAAAGAAAGGGAAAAAGAAAAACTAAACAAAATTCTTTCTATTTTGAATTTCAGTTTGTTATTCCAATCCTAAATCATAACTGTTTTGCTTTTTTGGTGGGGGTGGTGGCAGCTAGTTCTGTGTTCTGTGGATGTAGAATCTAGTCAGATCCCAACTTTAAATTCTTGAAGACAAGTATTAAGTAGAACTTTGGCCTTTCTTTCTCTGGGTAAACAACCCAAACTCATTTAACCTTTCTTCAGAGGTTCTATTTGCCAATTATTTGGCCATCTTTCTGCTCTTTTCTGAACCCTTTTCTACTTTGTTATATGTCTTCTAAGTTGTAAAGACCAAAATTGGACATGCTCTTTATATGTGAGTTGGTGCTAAATCTAATCTTTTCACTCTTGGGTCTTTAGGAAGATGGTAGGTCAGATGCCTTACGGTTGGGGTGGCTTCCATTTCATTGTTGCTAAGAGTCTACTCCACTTGGATTTCCCAGCACTCCCCCAGAGCTCCCCACGTTATATCTTTTGCATTGATTTTTAGTACTTCAAAATCTTTTCTTTTTTTCTTTTTTTTTTGAGACAGAGTCTCTCTCTGTCACCAAGGCTAGAGTGCAGTGGTGCGATCTCGGCTCACTGCAAGCTCTGCCTCCCGGGTTCATGCCATTCTCCTGCCTCAGCCTCCTGAGTAGCTGGGACTACAGGTGCTCATCACCACGCCAGGCTAATTTTTTTTTGTATTTTTAGTAGAGACGAGGTTTCACCATGTTAGCCAGGATGGTCTCGATCTCCTGACCTCGTGATCCACCCACCTCGGCCTCCCAAAATGCTGGGATTACAGGCGTGAGCCACCGCGCCTGGCCTGGTACTTCAAAATCTTAATCTGTCTTTGGTTCCTGCTATGATCACTCCAGGTTTTTGATGATTGCTGTTAATTTTTTAAATTTCTTCTTATTTAAAAATGAATAGAGCATCACTGAGAGGTGGGACAACATCACAAGTTAAATATAAATGTAATTGGAGGCCCAAATAGGAGGGGCTAAAAAACATTTGAAAATGTAATGGCTAAATATTTTCCAAACTTGATGAAAAGCATAAACTTACACACCCAAGAAGCTCAATAAAACTCATGTACAAGAAACATAAAAAAGAGATACCAATGGTACATTTTAACCAATGTTATTAAAACTAGTAATAAAGACAACGATTTTTAAAGCAGCTAGAGAAAAAAAAGACTCATACAAAAGAGCAAAGATAAGGATGATAACAGATTTCTCATTAGAAATAATGTGAGCTAGAAAACAGTGGAGAAACGTTTTAGGATACTGTAAGAAAAAATCCATCAAACTAGAATTTTAAAAAAATCTTTTAGAGATGGGTCTCACTATGTTGCACAGGCTGGACTTGAACTGCTGGGTTCAAGTGATCCCCCCACCTCCTCCCAAGAGGCTGGGACTACAGGTGTGTGCCACTGTCCCTGGCTTTCCACGAATTTGAAAAATACCCCAAAAAAATACCTTTCAAAATGAAGGCAAAATAAAAATTTTTTCAGATGTATATAGAGCTAAAAGAATTAATCAGCAATAGACTTTCACTTAAAACACAAGGAAAATAATACCATGTGGAAATTTGGATCTACACGAAGAAACGAAGAACCTTGGAATTGGTAAATATAAATATTATTCTTCCTATTTTAATTTCTTTAAGAGATGATCAATTATTTAAAACAACAATAATAATGTCCGGGAGTGGTGAATCACGCCTATAATTTCAGCACTTTGGGAGGCCAAGGCAGGAGGATCACTTGAGGCAGGGAGTCTGAGACCAGCCTGGGCAACACAGCAAGAACCCATCTCTACAAAAAAATTTAAAAATAAAAATAGCTGGGTGCCTTCTAGCTACTCGGGAGGCTGAGGCGATAGGATCATTTAGGCCCAGGAGTTCAAGGCTGCAGTGAGATGTGACTGCACCACTACACTCCAGCCTGGGGGACAGAGCAAAGACCCTGTCTCTAAAAAAAAGAGAAAAAACAATAATAACAATGTACTGTAATATTTATAACATGTAGAAGTAAAATTGCAACAATAGTATAAGGGCAGGGAGAATAAGTATACTGAAGTAAGATTCTTATACTACAGGTGAAATAATATACTTGAAGGTATGTGATAAGTTAAAGATGTATATCATAAATTCAAAAGCAGAGTTTCTCAATAGAGGCACTATTGACATTTGGAACTAGATAACTCTTTGTTGTGGGGACTGTCCTGTATACAGAAGGATGTTTAGTAGCATCCTTGGCCTCTACTCACCATATCGCAGTAGCACCTCTTCTGTTATAACAATAAAAAATGTCTTCAGACTTTATTAAGTATCTCCTGGTGATGGGAGGGAGGGGGGCAAAATCACTTTCAGTTGAGAATCACTGGGATTAAAGAATTCAGGACAATGTGGTATTGTTTGCAAGATAAACAAATAGATCAGTATTACAGAAAGAGTCCAAAAATAGACCTATATGTATATGGCCAATTAATTTTCAACAAAGGAACAAAGGTGATTCAGTTGATAATGATGGTCTTTTTCACAAACAATGCTGGAAAAATTTGCTATCCCTATGCAAAAAAATTTAAAAAATAAAAACTTCATATCTCACATTATGGTAAAGTAACTAAAAATGGATCATGGGCATAAATGCAAAACTTAAAACTATAAAACCTCTAGAAGAAAACACAGAAGAACATTTTTGGGACCATGGATTAGGCAGAGATGTCTTAGACAACGCACCAAATAACACAACCCATAGAAGAAAAAGGTTATATTTTTCATCAAAATTAAAAATTTCTGTTCTTTGAAAGACTCTGTTAAGAGAAAGAAACTGAGAGAAAGGACTTGAACCCAGAAGACATAAAGAATACTCAAAATTCAATTGTAAGAAAATAAACAACCCAGTAAAAATGGGCAAAACATTTGAAGATATACAGATGGAAAATAAGCTTATTTAAAAACGTTGAACATTATCAGTCTTTAGGTAAATACACAAAACCACAATGAGTCATCACTTCACATCTACCAGAATGGCTAAAATAAAAACGTATATAATTTCCAGTGTTGGTGAGAATGTGGAAAAACTGGAATTTTCATGAACTGCATGGGCTCATGCCTGTAATCCCAACATTTTGGGAGGCTTATGTGGGAGGATTGATTGAGCCTGGGAGCTCAAGTTTGCAGTGAGCTGTGATGGTGCAGTGGCACGATCCTGCATCCCTCAGACTGGGCTGCAGAATAAGACTTTGTCTCAAAAAAAAAAAAAAAAAAAGTTAAGCATACATTTACCATATGACCCAGCAATTATACACTTAGGCATATGCTCAAGAAAAATAAAAATGTATGTATGTCCACACAAAGATTTGCATGCAATGTTTACAGCAGTCTTATTCATAATTACCAAAAAGTAGAAACAACCCAAATGTCTATCAACTGGTGAATGGATAAGCGAAATGCCGTATAACCATACAATAGAACTACTATTCAGCAGTTAAAAATAACAAACCATTGAACATGCTATAACATGGGTAAGGCTCAAAAACATTACGTTAAATGAAAGAAGAAAGATGTAAGTAACCACGTATGACATGATTGCGCTGTATGGAATGTCCAGAAAGGCAAATCTGTTAGAAAGAAAGTATATTAATATTGTCTGTGACTGGAAATAGAAATGAGGATTAACTGCAGAAAGGTATGAAAGATTTTTTGAGGGGAAGAAGATGATGGAAATATTCTAGAACTGGATTGTAGTAATGGTTGTATTCTGTAAATTTTCCAAAAACCATTAAATTATACACTTGAAGTGGGTAAATTTTATGGTATATATATTATACCTCAATGAAGCAGTTTTATTAAAAGGAGATCATAATGTTTGTACAATTTTACATTCCACTTTTTTCACTAAAAATCATAACATATATATTTGTTAATGTCATTAACTACAACTTGAAAACATTTTTTCTAACAACTACTTAATAGTCCTGAATATATACATACCCAAAATTAATAGTTTCCCTCTAGATCATTTGTAATTTTAAAAAATAATGCTGAGGCTGAGGCAGGAAGATCTCTTGAACCCATGAGTTTGAGACCAGCCTGAGCAGCATAGCAAGACTCCATCTCAATCAGGCATGGTGGCTCATGCCTGTAATCCCAGCATGAGGTGGCTCATGCCTGTAATCCCAGGCCTAGGCGAGTGGATCACTTGAGGTCAGGAGTTCGAGACCAACCTGGCCAACATGGTGAAACCCCGTCTCTACCAAAAAAATACAAAAATTAGCCGGGCATGGTGGTGCATGCCTGTAATCCCAGCTACTCCGGAGGCTGAGGCAGGAGAATCACTTGAACGCGGGTGGCAGAGGTTGCAGTGAGACAAAATCACACCATTGCACTCCAGCTTGGGTGGACTCCATCTCAAAGAAAAAAAGACTCTGTCTCTACCAACACACACACACACACACACACACACACACACACACACAGAGAAAAAAAAAACCCAGCAAGGAGTAATCCTAGCTACTTAGGAGGCTAAGTCAGAAGGATCTCTTGAGTCTAGGAGTTTGAAGTTACAACAAGCTTATTGCACCACTCCACTCCAGCCTGGGCAACAGAGCAAGACACTGTCTCTACAATAAAATTGATACTAAAACAATGCTTTGTTTAATCTTTCTGTGCATAATAACTATGTGACCTTGGACATGTTCTTTAACCTCTTTTAGCTTTAATTTTCTCATAGGGGCCGGGTGCTGTGGCTCATGTCTGTAATCCCAGCACATTGAGAGGCCGAGGCGGGCGGATCACAAGGTCAGGAGTTTGAGACCAGCCTGACTAACATGGTGAAGTACCGTCTCTACTAAAGAAACAAAAAATTAGCTGGGCATGGTGGCACACGCCTGTAATTCCAGCTACTCGGGAGGCTGAGACAGGAGAATCACTTGAACCGGGGAGGCGCAGTTTGCAGTGAGCCAAGATTTCACCATTGCACTCTAGCCTGGGCAACAAGAGTGAAACTCCATTTCAAAAAAAAAAAAAAAAATTCTCCTAGGAAAAATGGGCACAATTAATAGTTCCTGCTGGCTGGGCATGGTGGCTCACATCTGTAATTCCAACACTTTGGGAGGCCGAGGTGGGTGCATCACATGAGGTCAGGAGTTCAAGACCAGCCTGGCCAACATGCTGAAACCCCGTCTCTGCTAAAAATACAAAAATTAGCCAGGTATGGTGGTGTGTGCCTGTAATCCCAGCTACTCAGGAGGCTGAGGCATGAGAATCACTTGAATCCAGGAGGCGGAGTTTGCAGTGAGCTGCGATTGTGCCACTGCACTCCAGTCTGGGCAACAGAATGAGACACTGTCTCAAAAAAAAAAAAAAAAAAAAAAGTTCCTGCCTCTTAGGTACAACATGGCTGTTCTAAGCATTATATAAAATCAAGTGTGAACCATTTAGCATGGAAATGGCAATCACCAATTAGATTTTAGCCATCATTACTGTCCTCAGCAATCATTATAAATCTTCAAATTTATGATTATTTTCTCAGAATAGGATCATGTAAGTGAAATCCCAGGGCTCATTTTAAAAATCCTTCTCTCTAAGTTAGAAGTAGCAAAAAACATTCTTGGCTCTTTTCCAGTCCCTATTCTGATACTCGGAACCCAATGTGGTTCATCAGCTTTTTGCTCTGTTGTCTTGGTCTGATGCTTCTGAGAGCTCCCTGGCTCTATGCTTCCCATTCTCTCCAACCAAACCTATCAGTCTTGTGATTTCTCTCCTACTGGGGGATGGACTGTGTAACCTTGAATAAAAATAGAGGACAAAAGAGCAATGGGTGATAATGAATGTTATTGTTCCTCATAGGTAACATAGCTGCCTTTTCCTATGGATCACTAGTATCTAAACACAGAGAATTGGAATATGGGGTCTTCAGGATTCTCTACAAAGTCTGATGGGGAAAAATTGTTGGTATTTGTGTGTTCAAATCTACAGGCCATGTTGTATGTGGTTATGCTGCCTGAATATCTTAATGGGGTAGACAAAGCCCTCCGTTCTTTACCCCCATGTACTTCTCCACCTTTGTCTCTTGCTATCACCTCCCTGCAATGTGATACTAAAATCATACGCAGGTCTTGCTATTTTCTCAAATGTGCCATGCTTTCTCTCCCACAATGCTTTGTACATCATGTTCTCCTGCCTTGAACACTCCCTGCCTACCCCTGCCTCCTTCATTTGGCTAACTCCTACTTATAATCCAGGCATCCTCTTAAACCTTACATCTTCCTGGAAGTTTCCCTGTCCCGAAGTCGGAGTTTGGTGCTCCATGGTTAAGCTCCCATGGCATCTTGTCATTACCCTTACTGGATCTAAATAGCCTGTTTATTCGCCTTCATCCTGATCACACTATGTGGCAGCCATGGGGTTGCGTCGCTTTGATCTCCCTTCAAGAAAGAACGGGCTATTTAGCTGCAAGGAGTGCAGTTAGCTGACAGCCTCAAGCTGTTAATGCCTTCAAGCTCTGCCTCAGCTTTCAAGCTGAGGCCACGATCTTTTGGGGCAGCCCTAGCCAATGACCAAGTATAACAGTGGCACCAGGGCCAACTCAGGACTCCTTTAGTAGGAAATCTTTGAGTTGGCTAAGACTTCATCAGATCTGCATTGTAGTCTGAGGCTCTCTCTTCCTCATCCTGCCCCCTCCCTCTTTCCTTTGACAGATGTCATATCTGCTTTTTGGCATAAAGGATTCCCTTGTCCAATCCTGCTTCCTCACCCTTTCACGTTCACGGTTTACTCTCCAATAAGCCTCCTGAAATACTTACTTTGTCACCTGCATCTTCTTTATGGAGAATCTGGGTAACATAGACAATGAGCCCTTTAAAAGTAGGGTCTACATTCTTATTAATTTTACCTCCAGCTCCCAGAACAACACACAGTAGGATCTCAATAAATACCTATGAAAGGATTGAATGAATGAATGAACACTCAAGATAGTGTTCAACATTGAATGATGTTTTGATCTTATATAATTCACAGGTGCTGGTCAACATTCAAGAACATTCTGATTTGAAGACTCAGATTTATTTATAAAATGCACTGCAAGAATGACATAATTGAGCATTTTTCAAGTGAGTATTTTCCAATGGTTGGATTTATGCCAAATATATAATTTACCCCTTAGGATAATCCCATGGGCTAATGTAGTTGAGCATGAGTCATAATAGATATTTGTACTTGAAATTACACAACAGCTATAAAACTGTTATTTACTATCAAAATAGCAAATTTTAAACATTACTGCTTATGCCTGGAAATCCCATCTAAATGTTGTTTTATAGAATAAAATCCAAAAGCATTAAAAGCCTTTCAAAATCTAGACTCTATTTATTTGGCACTTGCCACACTATTGTGTGTGTGAAATATCTAGCTAGCTAACTCCCCCACTAGACTGCAAAAACTCCTTGAAGCAAGCAAACCATGCACTTCTCTGAATCTTACTGCTCCCTCTTTAACCTAATCCTGGCATCTAACTAGGGCTGTGTCGCATTGGAGACTATATGGATTTTTAGTACCTCAGTCGAAATACAAGCTTTATCACTTACTAATTGTGGCCTTCAGCTTTCTAAAACTCATCCTCGTTTTTCTCACTTTAACCCAATCTCATAAGAATTTGTAGTGAGAGTTAGAGATATTTTCTTCCCTTCTTTTCCCTTATCTTCTTTTCCCTCTCCCTCTCTCCCTCTTCCCACCTTCCTTGCTTTTGTTCTTCCCTCTTTCTTTCCCTTCCCCTTTTTTCTCCCTTCCTTGCACCAATTTTTAAATTAATTTTATTAATAAAAATGTTATTAATTTAATAAAATTAAAACTCATTTTCATCAATAAATTAATAATATATAATAAGAAATTAATAAACTTTTATTTATCTACATCATTAAATGTCCACTATGTCCCAGGCACTGTGCTAGGTGCTTTGGGAGCAGCAGTGAGTGAAACAGACAAGGCTTATGGCCCCCATGAACTCTCTCAGTGGGGACGAGGGTTGTCAAAGATAATTACCCAAATAATGAATATGTGCAATAATAGAAGTGGGAGAGTGGCTAAAAAATAATGCCCCCAAAGAATATTCATGTCAAACACTGGAGTTTGTGATGTGATTTTATTTGGAAAAAGAGTCTTCAAAGATGTAATTAAAGACCTTGAGATGAAGAGACAATTGTGGCTTATGTGGGACGGGCCTAAATGCCGTCCAGAGATCCTCACCCGAATCCTTATAAGACACACAGAGGAAAAAACACACAGAAGGGGAGGAAGCAACATGACCACGGAGGCAGAAACTGGAGAGATGGAGCCACAGACCAAGGAATGCCTGGAGCTACCAGAAGCTGGAAGAGGGGAGGAAGGATTCTCTCCCAGAGCTTTAGGAGGGAACATGGCCCCGCCAACACCTTTATTTTGGATTTCTGGTCTTCAGAACTGCAATAAAATATATTTCTGTTGTTTTGAGCTAGCAAGTTTGTGATAATTTGTTATAGCAGCCACAAGAAACTAACATAAGGGAGTGAATAAACAAGGATCTGGGGGTCTGAGCAATGACTGTGCATAGACCTCAGTCCTCTCCGTGTTTTCGTGCCTTCCATATTCTATGGCATGTTAGGATATTGTCTCATTTTCTGGACTCTACATTTTTCTTCCCTGATTGATATACTCTCACTTTGCCCATGCTTAGAAAGTTGGAGATTAATTCCCACAGGTTTAATTTTAACCCTTCTTGCTGTGGATTCTCTGCAGTCTATGCTTCACATTCTTGGAAGAACACCACTGAGCTCTATCAGTCTGGGTATTTATAATGATAGATAGAGAACGGCTTCAAAGGCACGCTTGCAACTCCCTAACATGCTTTTACACTTTACTGTGATGTGGCGTAAAGTACACAGGTAGATGCCATGAGTTCTGCATTTCAGTTCAGCTTCTGACACTAATTGATGTGTGATCTTTGACAAGTCACTTAGGGTATTTATGCCTCAATTTCTTCATGTGAAATTGGGGTTTCTCTGGCTTTAAAAATAACCATAATTCTTTAGTGAATTTTTTTTTACATTTGTGCAAAAACATTTATGTAAATTGACTTGGGGTCCTATATAACTAATTCTCTAAGTAATTCTGCAGTAACATTATCTAAAAGGAGGAGAATCTATACTCTTAGATACTGTGCCCCTCTTGGTTTTGCACAAATGATTCCCCATAAATCAGATGTACAGGTAATCAAAAGTCTTGACTGTGTCCCCAGAAATCACAACTCAGAAGTCAACCTTTAGGAATTCCTTTAAAAAAAAGTTATGTTTTATGATGGAATTTCCCTTGGTAAGTTTAAATAAGTAGTATAAGCTAAGTTACTCAACCAGAAGAGGTTTACCATCATACTTCCTTGATGAGTTTGGTAATAAACAGGCCCTGGCCGGTGCCTGTGGTTTATTCACTATCATTATTATTATTATTATTCATTGTTCTAACACATCTCTGGGTCTGTGCTCTGGGCAAACCAAGTCTAAACACATCCCTTCCCTCACTCTTCTTCCTCACCCCCATTAGCTCTATGACACAAGATAATATTAGTCACTTATATAAACTAGTAGATATTCATCAATTAGCCCACTCCTTTGCTTGGCACTGCAGAGATCAGAAATGTGTGACACACGAATGGCTCTTGACATCAAAGAGCTTATCTGTGCAAAGATAGCCAAGGATTCATGTCAGCAGCATATTGTGAGGGCCAATGTAGGAGTACTTGAATTTGTTATAGAAGCAGATAGCAGGAAGCAAATACTCTGGTCTGCCGGACTGGAAGTTAGCCCATTGATCTGAGCTTTCCAGTTCACCACTGTGTTCCCAATGCCGAAGACAGTTTCTGCAGTAAAGCAAGCATTCAATAGATATGAATTGAATGGTTAAATGTTTGGTCTGAACTTGGTAGGGATGGACAGGGGAAGGTTCCCAGAAGAAGAGAAACCTGAGTTAGGGTTTGAAGAATTGAGAGACATTAGGAGATAAAAGGCAAGAGGGAACTTCTAGAGATGCTATAAGCCAAGTTGCAGAAACAGACTTTTCATAGAGGTAAAGGGAGAATGTGGGTGCTAGATTAATGCTGAGATTGATTCTTAAAAGGTTAATGTCATTTCAGTTTATGGCTTACACATTGTTGAACAGTGAGATTCTGCTTCTAACATTTGTTAATTTTGGCACTGGAAACAAGAGGTTCAAGGACCTGGGAGAGATGCACAGCCTCCCTCTGAGGCCGACTTGGAACAACTTTTCTAATCAGGTGCCAAAGTCTCTATGTGGCACTAAAACCTCCAGCTATGTGGTGAGAATCTCTAGTTGGGACCACAAGATTTGTGTGGTTATTAGCTACTGAGCCTAGAAGGTATCATTTCATGTTACTATGAACTGGTCTACAATCCTAGAACATATGCCTTTGATAACTGTCCCAGGGAGAGGCCGTTTTCCAAAATTTTCTAGAAACTATCACAGGGGATGGTCAGGACTAAGGTGCGACCCTAGCCCTTCCTAGCCCTCTGTTATTCTTCTTCCTGCATTTGGTTCTGAAGATTTAAATGTCCAAATCTGGTCTTGCTTCTTTGCTTACTTCCTAACAATTGCCATGGAGTCAGGTGGCACAGCAAAAGGTAAATTAAATACAAAGATGCTCTGTTTAAGATCTATGTGGCTTCTATTACTCACTGAGTCAGAACTAACAATTTTACTCTTTACGTCAAAACTATTCACCAGAGTCCTTCGGGCTACTCCATTTCTCCCTCCTTAACCTATACCTCAATTTCTATACTGGTAAGTTTGCATCATGGAAAGTCTAATATCAGACTATCTATTAGCAGGAACCTTGGTGTGTGGGGCATTGGCTCAAAACAGCAGACCCTGGCTTCAGATTTGATTCTGTTACTTATCAGCAATGTGGATCTCCCCTGACCAAGCTTCATTTTCCACCAGGGTAAAATGAGAGCAATCATACCTCACATATCATCCTCACAAACTTATTGATAAACTTCTAATGAGACCATGCATTTCTAACAGGCTTTGTAAATGTGAAGCACATAAACATGCAAGGAAAAATTATTTTCATTTTTTGCGTCTTCTTTACACATATGGCAGTCTCAAATTACTTAGTACTTCTGTTCCATTGAACAAAGGGCTACTGAACTCCGAAGACTTTCATAAAAGCTGAGCCAGAAAAGTGTTGACAATGTCCTTTGAATTTCATATCTCTTAGAATTTGCTTCTGTAGCTGCTTATCTTTTTGCCAGTTCCTAAATATTCTTGCTCTTGTGACTAACTCTGGAGCACTCAATAAATGTCAGTTGAATTAATATATGAATAACGCAGTGTTTATTAGTCAAGATAGTCTAAGCTATGCTGCAATAATGGATAAACCCTGAAATCTCAGTGACTCAGCCCAACAAAACTTTATCTCTTACTCATGTAAAACCTAATGCAGGCCATGGGACAGGGGTAGGCTCCTAATGACTCAGAGGGCCAGGGTTCTTCTGTATTATGAATCAAGACAATGGTTTCCAAAGTTGCTTCAGGGAAGGAAGAGAAAGATGGAGAAAGCTCTAGGCTTTTAACTACTGTGGCCTACAAATGTCATTTCCACTCACTAATTGGCCAGAATTAATTGTACAGCCCAACCAAACTGCAAAAGAGGCTAGAAAATGTAGAAGAGCAAATGAAATAGTTGTTGAGTGCCAATTTCTCTGAAACACTCTCAATAAGAGTCATTGTCTGTTACCCCCAATACAGATTGCAGGGAAATATAACAATACATAAGACAGACAAAGGCCAGGTGCAGTGGCTCACACCTGTAATCTCAGCACTTTGGGAGACCGAGGTAGGAGGATTGCTGGTGTCCAGGAGTTTGAGGCCAGCCTGAGCAACATAGCAAGATCCTATCTCTACAAAAAAAAAAAAAATTAGCTAGGTATGGTGGCACGTACCTGTAGGCCTGGCTGCTCAGGAGACTGAGGTGGGAGGATCACCTGAGCCCAGAAGGTGGAGGCTGCAGTGAGCTGTGATCGTGCCACTCTACTCCAGCCTGGGCAACAGAGTGAGACACTGTCTCAAAAAAAAAAAAAAAAAAAAACACACACACAAATTCCCTGATTTTTCTGGAGGTTATATTGAGGTGAAAGAATGAGAACATTTTGGCTTCATTTTAGTTTCATAATATCGTGTACTGTTTATCCTTCCATTTCAATTATTGTTTATCCTTCTACTTCAACTGTGCCATTTTTGAGGGTGTCAAAGTTTTTTGAAAGAATAAGGGAGGGACCATTCTAACAGCTCTGTGCTTCTCCCTAGGTAAATGAGACTTGTGTCTCTTGCTTCAGCTCCTGTCTGCTGGTTCAAAACTCCCTGTGATCTCAGCTGGGAAGATGGCAGAGGAAAGGAAGTCCAGCGCCTTCCAGCTGGACTTGTTTGGATTGGCACAGTTTTTGTAAGCAACCATGACTCCAGAGCTGCTGGAAAATGTGCTTATCACCCTAGAGGACTGAGTGGGAAGGAGAAGATCCTAACTGACAGAGTCTGAATGAGAGCCAGCGGAAAATGGGCCTCAGTCTTTTGGTAGGTGGGTGGGAAGAAGATATGGGGTCCAGCCACAGGGTGTGAGCAAGCTGTGATATTATCTTTATTATTGTAGCCAGATAGAATGAAATCCTAAGACAGATAGAATCTTAGCCAGATAGAATGGAATCCTAGAATGGAATCCTGGCGCAGTGGCTTACACTTGTAATCCCAACTACTTGGGAGGCGGAGTCATGAAGATCACTTGAGGCCAGGAGTTCAAGAGTAGCCTGGGCAGGAGAGCGATACTCCCATCTCTAAAAATATATAGATATAGTCAGGCACCGTGGCACATATCTGTAATCCCAGCTTCTCAGGAGGCTGAGGCAGGAAGAGGGCTTCAAGCTAGGAGTTCGAGTCTGCAGAGAGCTATGATCGTGCCACTGCCCTCCAGGCTGGGTGACAGAGCAAGACTGTCTATAAAAAGTAAACTAAAACTAAAAAGTAAAGAATAGAAACTTACTGTTAATTTTCATTGAGTGAATGAGAAATATATCCAGTTATGTTTCCTTCTTTGCCATTTCCCTTTGTCATTGGGTTTCTCTCCAGTGTAAAGGGAAGATTTCTATTTTTTTTTTTTTAATGTCTGCCAAAACCCTGACACCAATCTCTGGGCTGACTTCAGTGAACATTACTTGTTACTCCTAAGCAGACTAGCATTTCTTGATTCTCTGCACTTAATACTTACACTACATGTTGTTAATATCCATTTCCACCACCTCTACCTCCACTTGGTCTTGTATCACATGGGCCAGAAAGCTAAAAATTATATTCTCAGTCTCCTTGGCTGTTAAGTTTGATACAATTTAGAGTCCAGCAATGAGTTGTACGCTAATGAGATTGGAAAATGGAAGGGAAGAGGGCCATTCTCCTTAGTATCGGTATTGGCTGATGCACACGCTCATCAAATGGGAGCTTGTGCAGTCACCAGGTGTGAAAACCGATTTGAGGCTGTGGGGCAGCTATGGTGGTGAATGTGGCTTCCTGCAGCCTCCTGAAGTGGGTGGCAGCTGCAAGAGAAGCCTTGAAGCTTGTCAGTGGCCCTGTGTCTTCAGTTCCTGCCATCTCGCCTATATTTTGTAACCACTTATTTTTCTATTTTAAACCCTATTCTGCTTGAAATACCATCTTAGTCCATTCAGGCTGCTATAACAAAATACCATAGATTAGGTGGCTTACAAACAAGAGAAATTTATTTCTCATACATCTGGAGGCTGGGAAGTCCAAGAGCAAGGCTCCAACATATTCAGTGTCTGATGGGGGCCAGCTTCCTTGTTCATAGGCAGCACCTCCCAGGAGTGTCCTCACACGGTGGGAGTGGTGAGGGGTCTCACTCGAGCCTCCTTTGTAAGGGCACTAATCCCACATATCAAGGCTCTGTCCCCTTGAACAAATCACCTCCCAATGGCCTCACCTACTAACTCTGTCACCTTGAGGGTGAAGATTTAAACATATGAATTTGGGGCGCATATAAACATTCAGACCATAGCTAGAGTGGTTTCTATTTCTTGCATGTATTTTCTGACTTATGCAGTGCTTCTATACATTATGTTACTGGGATATTCAGCCTGCTTAGAGTCACTCACTCAGTAAGGGTTAGAGTCAGGATACATATTCTAAAACCCATGTTCTTATCACTGTTCCATGCTGCCTCCTGCTTATCCTTTAAGACCCAAATCAGATTTTACTTTCAGTCTCACCCTCTGCCTTATTCCTCCATTCCCAGCACGTGTCTGTCCCACACCTCTTCTTATTGGCTCATTCTGCCTAACATTGATATTTAATTTTCCTCTGTAATTTTAGTCCCATGAAAAGAAAAAAAAGTTAAGGAAAAACAAGTTAGCTCATAAGCATAAAAAAAAAAAGCTTTCTCATGTGTATTTTTAATATTTGTCGGATGGCAACATGCTAGCAAGCTTGTCCAACCCACAGCCGTATGTGGCCCTGGATGGCTTTGAATGTGGCCCAACAAAAATTTGTAAACTTTCTTAAAACATTATTAGATGTTTTGTGATGATTTTTTTTTCAGCTCATCAGCTGTCATTAGTGTTAGTGTACTTTATGTATGGCCTAAGACAATTCTTCTTCTTCCAATGTGGTCCAGGAACACCAAAAGAGCATAAAAACACAGCACAGAAGGAAAACCTCTGCTCTTTAATTTAAGCTGATACTCCTCCTCCAAGCCATAAAACTCAAGGACTGTAGGACAGTTATAAGAACTTCTGAGGGATGCACATTCTGGTGGAGGAAGTGAGGCAGGAGAATAGGGTCCAGAGGGAGGGAAACTGAGGCCGATTTCACGCTGACTTCGTATAACTAAATCAAAAGGAAAACCCCAATTTTCCACACCTAAGTAACAAAAGAACCTGAGGCTACTCCCTTTGCAAAGCCCCCCACCCCCAACTTTTTCTGCAAGGCAGATGGAAAATTGCGGAAACCAATCAGATGTTTACATGGGAGTGTAACTTTGTAACTTCACTTCAGCCTCTGACTGGGGGCTAAGTCTTCTTTTGCATAGAAGCATAACCATTGTAACTTCACTTCAGCCTCTGATTGGTTGCATTCCACAATCAATCAGACTGATTGCGGGCCACTACTTCATTTGCATGGAGTGAACACTAAGTGGCCAATGGGAAACTACTAGGCAGTGTTTGGACCCCAGAAGATTCTGTAACTGGGGCCCTAGAGCCACCGCTCAGCCCACTCCCACTCTGTGGAGTGTAATTTCATTTTCAATAACTCTCTGCTTTTGTTGCTTCATTCTTCCTTGCTTTGATGTGCATTTTGTCCAATTCTTTGTTCAAAACACCGAGAACCTGGACAACTAGCAGTCAAACCCTCTACCAGTAACAGAGGAACCTCTATTGCCAAAGAAATGGGGGAGGAAGAAGAGGCAGAAAGAAACTGTCTAGGAATCTACTCACACAGGAAGCCCTGGGTTTTCTTCCTTGCGGATTGATTACCCTTTTGCTTTATTTCCTCACATCTTCTATAGTCTCCTTCTGCCATTTTCTTACAGCAGACATTAAAGTGACTCCCCTGCCCTGGTTTCCACAATCTACAGCTCAGCCAGGGGAGTCAGATCCAGGAGCAAAGACATCAGCTGTGTATACCAATAGCTTTCCTCAAACGGAAACTCTGAAGTAATTTTCAAAGGTTAAAGGAAACTTGCCAGTCTGGAAGCTCGTGGGAAAACTCAGCCCATACTTGATTTCTTTCCCATCTAAGGAGGTGAGCCCAAAGGATAACAAAACTATAGCCTACTGGATGGTGAACACCAGGGAAATCAGAATTCAGGAGTGAGCATCTGGATTTACAACTTGATAAACTGTTTTAGGTGGTAAAGTTAGGCCTTCTTAAGTTCTCCCTTATGACTTTCCCCCTTGATCTCCTCCAGAATTTTGGCTCTGGCTTTTCGGTTCATGAGAATTGACATAAGTATCAACAAAGAAGCCAGATAGGCCAGGCATGGTGGCTCACGCCTGTAATCCCAGCACTTTGGGAGGCCAAGGCGGGTGGATCACTTGAGGTCAGGAGTTCGAGATCAGCCTGGCCAACATGGTGAAACCCCATGTCTACTAAAAATATAAAAATTAGCCAGGCATGGTGGCGCATGCCTGTAATCCCAGCTACTCAGGAGGCTGAGGCAGGAGAATTACTTGAACCCAGGGAACAGAGGTTGCAGTAAGCTGGGATTGTGCCACTGCACTCCAGCCTGGGTGACAAGAGTGAGACTCTGTCTAAAAAAGAAAAAGAAAAACAAAGAAGCCAGATAAAGTTTCAGATGGAAAGAACCAGAGAGGAGACAAAGTAGGGACAAGTGGGGGAGTGCGAAGGAAGGAAGAATGAGGATGTTGTGTGGAAGGAGATGGGGAAAGGAGAGTGGGAGCACAAGGAACCCAAGAAGTAGAAAAGCAGAGCTAAAGAATGTTTCTGGGCTGGGCATGGTGGCTCATGCCTGTAATCTCAGCACTTTGGGAGGCCAAGGCAGCAGGCCTCCCATTGCTTGAGCCCAGGAGTTGGAGACCAGCCTGGGCAACATGGCAAAACCCTGTCTCTACAAAAAGTTAAAAAATTATCTGGGCATGCTGGCGCATGCCTATGGTCCCAGCTACTCAGGAGGCTGAGGTGAGAGGATTGCCTGAGCCTGGGAGGTTGAGGCTGCAGTGAGCTATGATCGCACCACTGCATTCCAGCCTTGGTGACAGAGCAAGAACATGTCTCAAAAAAAAAAAAAAAAAAAAAGAAGAAGAAGAAAATTTCTGCAATGGCAAAATTCCTCATTCAAGTCTCTTGTTTAAGAATCTACCTCATAGGCTAGGCGCGGTGGCTCATGCTTGTAATCCCAGCACTTTGGGAGGCTGAGGCAGACAGATCACGAGGTCAGGAGTTTGAGACCAGCCTGGCCAACATGGTGAAACCCCGTCTCTACTAAAAATACAAAAATTAGCCGGACATGGTGACGTGTGCCTGTAATCCCAGCTACTTGGGAGGCTGAGGCAGGAGAAATGCTTGAAACTGGGAGGCGGAGGTTTCAGTGAGCCGAGATAGTGCCACTGCACTCTAGCCTGGGTGATAGAGCAAGACTCCGTCTCAAAAAAAAAGAAAAAACACTATCTGATAAACTGTTATAATATTCATCATTATTTAGATCAGCCATATTGTACCAATTAACTGGTATGTGTCCTCTACAGTTGTCATTTTCTCTAGCATATACTTAGTGTCACATATATGAGCTCCTCCAGTCACTTCTGTATGGTTTCTGGACCAGCAGCAGCACCTGCAAGCTTGTTAGCAATGCACACTCACAGACCCTGCTCTGGCCATTCTAAATAAGAAGCTGCCTTTTAACAAGTTTTCCACATGATTCATGAGCACAGCAAAGACTGAGAGGCACTGCCCTACAACCTTAGACAAGAATGAGCAAGAGAGTGACAATGAGTGAGGGAGTGAGTTTGCCCTGAGGAGGCGGATATGAAGGCGAGTATGCACTTCGCTGCACACTCGATTCCTTGGAAGACTAATGAAGATTAAACAGCAGACAAGCTAGTAGTAGACTAATAAGTATTGCCTGACCACAAACCAAGAAAACCTGGTTATACCCGAAGATAGTGGTTCTCAAAGTTTATTGTGCATCGGAATCACCTGGAGAGCTCATTAAACTGTAGATTGCTGGACTCTATCGCTGGACCCTCCCTGCTCCAGAGTTTCTGGTTCGGTAGGTCTAGAGTGGGCCTGAAAATCTGCATGTTTCACCAGTTGCTAGGTGATGCTGACAGTGCTGGTCTAGGAACGACACATTGAGAACAACTGTCCTAAGCAATAAAGACGTTCAGATAAAAGAATCTTGCTCCTATAAACTATTTGGGATAATTAAGGTCTCAAATCCCCTATTGAATTTGTCATTGGAGACCAGACCACTTTATAGTGACTTCCAGAAAAAGCCCCTCATGGGAAAGCCCACATGTATTTCAGCCAGCTGCATGGGGTTGAGAGCTAATTAGCAGTGAAGCTAGAATGGTCTCACTTTCCCAGGCGTGTTATCCAGGAAACCCAGAGACAGTGGGTTGTTGAAGAAAATTATACAGATGAGACCCGGAAGCTGCCATTTCATTGGGGAAGATTTTGCCTTTTCATTACAAGAGAAAGCTAACATTTCCCATCTTTCCCTCCACCAAAAGTAGGCAAGCATAAAACCAAAGCCAATTTCTTACAATTTAGTAACCTCAGTACCAACCAATTATATTCCAAGGGACATGAGAAACAGCTGTTGTAACATTAGAGCTCAAACAGTTTCATCTCAGCTATTTAAGGGGATAAAAGAGCCAATATTTTCATTCCCTTGTGAGATTATCAAGACATGATAAACAACCAGGACTATAGTATTAATTACATTAATTTGGAGAGGAGAGGGACCACTTTAATTGCTCCAAGCTGGAGAATAATTTTTTATGGCAGACATTCATTCCATAAATTCACATTAGAATGAGTACTTTGTCTTATTTTATCAGCAACAAAACTTCTGGAAGCAAAAAACAACCACCACCCACTTTTAAGTTAGACTTCAATAGAAAAAAAAACAAAGTCTTGCTGTTGCTATATATCAGTTGTTCTACCTGACATGTTGAGCTGTTTGGTAAAAAGAAACACAGGGAAGGTATTTGTCCTTGAAGAATTCATAATCTAAAAAAGGAAGTAGTACCAACAGCTAAATTTGAATACTTTCTTATATATAAAACATATATGAAGAGAGTGTTGCCTCCATCTCGGGGTTAAGAAGACCAAATGGGGATGTGGGAAGAGCATCAGGAAGAATAGCTAATAGATGCTGGGCTTAATACCTGGGTGATGAATTGATCTGTGCAGCAAACCACCATGGCACATCTTTACCCATGTAACAAACCTGCACATCCTGCACATGTATCCCTGAACTTAAAATAAAAGTTGAAGGAAAAAAAAGAAGATCAAATGAATGATGGACATCAAAATGCCCTATAAGCCATAACACCTTAAAAAAGCAGAAGAGAAAAGAGAAATATCATTTATTGAATGCCTTCTACATGAGGCACTGAGCTAGGTGCTTGATTTACATGGTCACATTTTAAAATTCTTAAGGAACTCTAGAAAGAAATAAAAACATAAAACAGAGAAAATATAATAATGAAATGCCAATTTTGTCAACATGGAAATTATTCAGATAAAACCCAGTCTTTTCAATGTGGAAATTATTCAGATAAAATGTTTGACTCATATTAAGTAAGATACATATATATATATATATATATATATATATGTTAGCTACCATAAGAATCATCTCTCACCACCAGAATAAATATTCTCTCACCACAATAAATATTTGTTTACCTGATAGGTTGCCACATTCTGAAATCATTCAAGCATATACTATAGTTTGGGTAATAAAAACATATGTAAGTAAATCTACTAAGGCTCCTGGAATTAAAAACTGCACTCAGCTCCAATGTTTGGGATGGTGGAAGATGGATGGAAAGGCTCTGGAGAATTCACAGTGGCTCCAGGAAGTAGCTCCTAAGAGCTGTTGGATGCAGCAGGTGTTACTGTGGCTTTGAATTCACGGTTTATAATTCAGGGCCCAGAGGATTCCATCCAAGTTTACAGAAGCACTTGTTCTAGAAAATCCCTGTGAACAGTGCTGATATTGTCACTATTTGCCAGATTCTCCTTCAGGTTCTGCCTGAGCTACTATGAAGCGGTTATGGGGAGTGGGTCTTCCAATGCTCGGAATGCTCTGGAAACGTGAATTGATGATAAAAGCAGTTCAGCATGGGACTAGTACCAAGGCTCACACTAAGGAAGAAGGAGTTGGAATAAATTGAAAGAACACTCTGGGGTTGTGCATTCCCCATTGCAGAATTGGGGACACTGATGTAAATGGGGAGTACTCACTGGAGAATGAAAAACTTTGAATGTTGCAAAGTTCTGAACCACAGGGTTCCTTTTTATGTAGAAATACCTTCATAATGTATGTATCCACAGGGGAATTGCTGGAGTAAAATGTAGAGCAACTATGAACATACAGAACCACTCAGTAAAACTGTATATATCAATATGGTAATGTGTGAAATATATTGTAGAGAGAGAATTTCAATTGCAAACAGTATTGTTTTATATGATTTAACTTTTATTTAAAAATACAAAGATATGAATGGAAAAATATTGTAAGTATATATGTGGAAATATTGACATTGATTATCACTTGATAATGGATATCGGGGTATACCATATCCATTATAATGGGATAATGGGTATCTTCTCTTTGCTCATTTATGTTTTCTGAATTTTCTACAGTACTACGTAACTTGTAAAAATATAAATTTTCAGAACCGGAATTATTTTTCTTATCATCAGGATAGCAATAAATAAAACTTGTTGGAAGCTTACCATGCCACATAGTATTTCACCTTTGTGAGGTCATTTTCTTCTCACAGTGGGATAATAAGGTTGTTCTTTAATGAGAGGAGGTGTTACTCCAAGGAAGCAAATGAATCAACATTAATTGTAGAATTTCATGTGTTCTTTCTACTACTCCTTAGTCATCTGGAAATTCAGCTCTTCCTGACTTCTACCTATAGCCTTCATTTTGGAGGCAGGCAATAAAATTAGGAAGAGGATGAGCTGCGGGGAAGATACTGGTATTGATATGTCATGACTATAGATAGAGATACAGGTATAAGTTCATGTCTGTTCCTGAGTCTGGATTATCTTGGCCAAAAAAGCTTTTCCTAAATGAAGACGAATGGAAGCTATATGGGTAATACTAAAATGGCTTTCAAAAAAATACATTCATTTTAATTTAAATATACAAAAAGGGATGGAATACAGTATACTCAAAACCTAGACACCTGTAGACCTAAAAAGCAACTAGACCTCAGAATAATAGATCTTACAAGATAATCATGTCTACCCAAAAGATCCCCCACAAAATGCCATCTACTCCGTTTTATGGTGTGCTAGACAGACAATGGTATGACTCTCATCCAAATTTGGTTTTGGTTTCTTGTTAACCAATTTTTAAAAGCTGAAATGGTAGCAAAGATATTGTTTCAGTCTAGGTCCCCATCAACAGTTCATTGGAAAAAGAAAATGTGGTACATACATATGACGGAATACTGCACAGCCATAAAAAAGAACAAAATCATGTTCTTTGCAGCAACATGGATGCAGTTGGAGGCCATTATCCTAAGTGAGCTAATGCAAAAACAGAACCAAATACTGCGTGTTCTCACTTATAACCGGGAGCTATGCATTGGGTACACATGGACATAAAGACAGCAACAGGAGACACTAGGGACTACTTGAGGGAAGAGAGGGAGCGGGACAAGGGCTGAAAAACTACCTATTGGGTACTGTGCTTAGTACCTGGGTGCCAGGTTCAATTGTACCCCAAACCACTGCACCACACCATATAGCTTTGTAACAAACCTGCACAGAAGAAACTATCCGTGGCCTATTCGATATCCTACGCGTCTTCCTTGCTAACACAATCCTAATTGTGTTTGGGTATTGAGCAGCAACATGCTGGGGAAAGCAGGCTTTGCTCTGGTGGATTATTGACCATCTAAGTCATGGTCATTGCATTCTCTTTCGCTGGTGGTAGTTAGGCGTGTGATCTGCTTTTGGGCAACGCTGGAAGGGTGAGTATTCTGGAACAATTTTGTCTTTGGTAAGAAAGCACAAACAGAAGCTGCTGTCACTTCCCTTTCTTCCTGCTCTTAGTTGGGGTAACAAAGATGCTTGGAGATGGGGTAGCATTAGTGCAGACATCACTGACACATTAAAGATACAAAATGGGAAATCTGAAAAACTCTAGACTCTTTATGACATTTCCAATCTGCTTCACCAACCAATGCCAATCTCTAGACCACCTGTTAAGTAAGAAGCTACTGATCGGATCTTTTGTTTAAGCCACTTTTAGTTTGGATATGCTGTTACTTGTATCAGAAACAAGCCAGAGAAAGAAAATGTTACAACTCTCTTTAATATCCTATTTTGATCTGTTTTTTAAAGTTTGCTCTTCATAATCATTTCAGATATTAAATTACAAACTTTTGAAAATATATAATTTACTGTTTACCTGCAGGACACTGAAAGTCATCCCTGCAGGAGGGCAAGAAATATAAAGAAATGCAGATCCCTTCCAGCAAGGAAGTTTTATTCACATCATGGTTGGCTAGACACGTACCTGCATTTGGAAGAAGAAGAGGCAGAAGACATCTTTTCTGTTGACCATGAGTGGTAGCAATGCTGCTTAATCACTCATAGACTTCAGAGTTAACGGAGGCAAAAAAATCATTCCAGCTTCTGAAGGGTAAAGCTAGTATTCTTAGACCATATAGTTTTATAGGAAATTTCATCTTTTCTCATCTCCAAGAGAAACTTTTATTTTAAAAGGTTTAAAGTGGGAAGCACTTTATTGATGATATTGGCCCTGAAGCCAGAGGAGACACATGCACACATCCAGCCTTGAGCCTTGGCAGCTTGCCTCCAAGCCCCACCACTTCAGGAGGCCAGGACAGGGCCACGGAGATGGCTGTGATGCCGGACTGGATTTTGGTTTCTTGGCCATGAGGCTACTTCATTACTGCCGGGACATGTATCCCCGGAAAGCTAATGACCTCTCTCTAGAGCCAAATAAATTGAATACTTGGGTGAAGGATTTAGCCTTGAAAATGAGTTCCAACCAGTAGTAAACCTACTGAGAATAAGGCAAATGGGCTTACAGAAATAATATAGTAATTCTAAATGTGTGCCTCCCTTTCCTGATTACAAGCAGCACTGAAATATGAACAGAAATAAATCTATTGTAAAGAAAATTCCATTTTCCTATTGGCCTGTATATTTCAAAGATGATTTATCAAAAGGATTAATTTTCTAGGTGGTATTTGTTTCCAACCCTTTAGTTTAACTTAAGATTTTTCTTCTCCTTTCCCAAACTTTCCTCCCAAAATTAAATGGTATTACAGTATATTACATTGCGTTACTAGAGGAATTCGCTCATCCTTCACTCATTCATTCAATACACATTTAATGAGCACTTGCTAAGTATCCAGGAAGCTGAGGTGAAAAACAGATCATCCTGGTCCTCACAAAGTTAATGCTCCTTATGAGACTTCTAGTATGCAAATCAGTAATTGGAATAAAACATGGCTCACGCCTGTAATCTCAACACTGGGAGGCTGAGGTGGCAGGATTGCTTGAGCCCAGGAGTTCAAGACCAGACTGGGTAACATGGCAAAACTCCATCTCTACAAAAAACACAAAAATTAGCCAGGCATGGTGGTACACCTGTAGTCCCAGCTACTTGAGAGGCTGACGTGGGAGGATCGCTTGAGCCTAGATGGTTGAGACTGCAGTGAGCCACAGTTGTGTCACTGCACTCAAGCCTGAGGGACAGAGTGAGACCCTGTCTCAAAAATAAATAAATAAATAAGTGTCCACACATAAGCACAGATGGGAGCAGCATTACTACAGAGGATGAATAAGGTCCCAGGATGAGCCATACCAGACAAAATAATCAACTTCACCTGGAGAGGAAGGACCTTCACACGGAAAGGAAGCTTTACATTCAATACAGATTCCTTTACAGCATTAATAACCATTGCCAAAATCGATCCATTTTGTCATATTTTAATAGGCCAGTTTGTCTTAAAACAGGACTTGGCTTAGGCAATATATCTACCCTATTTTATTTTAATTAGCTTTTCTTGAGAATATGGGTTTATTCACTTAGCTGTTCAGTCAAAAAAAATTTTATTGCCTACCATTATGTGGCAAGTAGGTAGGGCAATTCTGGTTCCCAATGTAAGTTAAAAACAAAAAAGAAGAAACTAGGAAGGGCTTGAAGGGAATGAAAGTAATTGTCATGGAGCCTTGTCAATTCCATATTGGTGGTTAAGAGAATACTCAGGAGCCCGGTCCCCATAAATCTGAAAATCAATTTTCTGCCTTGGATTAAGAGACCAACTGGTACAAGCCACTTTCTTTTCAATTAAGGGAAGAATCTCAGTGCTACATTCAAATCAGTAACTGAGTTCCTGATGGAAACATCCTAATCAATATCATAATAATGATCTGACTTAGGGCCATAGATTTGCACACATACACATATAATCATATCCATGCACTTTTTTTTTTTTTGAGACAGAGTCTTGCTCTGTCACCCAGGTTGGAGTGCAGTGGCACAATCTCGGCGCACTGCATCCTCTGCCTCCCGGGTTCAAGCAATTCTCATGCCTCAGTCTCCTAAGCAGCTGGGATTATAGGCACGTGCCACAATGCCCAGCTAATTTTTGTATTTTTGGTAGAGATGAGATTTTACCATGTTGGCTAGGCTGGTCTTGAACTCCTAACCTCAAGCGATCTGCCTGCCTCTACCTCCAAAAGTGCTGGGATTACAGGTGTGAGCTACCATGCCTGGCCTTATCCATGCACTTTAAAGAGACTCATGCACACATTTCTTTCCTTCTTTTTTTGTTTTTGTTTTTGTTGTTGAGATGAAGTTTCGTTCTCATTGCCCAGACTGGAGTGCAATGGCGCAATCTCAGCTCACTGCAACCTCTGCCTCCCAGGTTTAAGCGATTCTCCAGCCTTGCCTCCTGAGTAGCTGGGATTACAGGCATGCACCACCATGCCCAGCTGATTGATTGATTGATTGATTGATTGATTTATAGTGGAGATTGTCTCACCATGTTGGCCAGGCTGGTCTCAAACTCCTGACCTCAGGTGATCCGCCCATCTCGGCCTCCCAATGTGCTGGGATTACAGGCATGAGCCACTGTGCCTGGCTTCACGGACACATTTAAAAGACTCCCCTGGCCGTCTCAGGCATGCTACCCTGAGTCCCAGCCTAAGAAAGGCTGGTGTTGAAAGCAAGCCTGGGAGGCAAAGAGACTCAGAGACCCAAGCCTTGTGTGTAATGGGAGTGGTAGAATGCACCAGAAGCTGTCAGAATGTGACAAGAGGAAGAGGGCATTTATTTTAAGGGCGTGGGGAGAAAAATAAATTAGGCTGCAATCAGATTCTTCATGCAGGGACCAGGAGTTGAGAGGTGCCCTGTGCTTGTGTATGGAATTTTTTTAAAGAATACCCAAGTGAAGAACAAGGAGATATAATTTTTCTTGACACACCAATGTACAATAAGAACATATATTTAGCAACATTCGCCTCCCTGCACCCCAAGCAGCTGTTCAGCTCCAGCAAACACTCTTCCTTTCAGGCAGGGCAGGGGAAGTGTATGCTGCTTGTCTCTTGAGTCCTCAGTGAGAGCTGGGACCAGCATTCCGGAGCCCATCCGCTTCTCACCAGGCAGCAGGGAGTCAAACACAGCCGGTGCTTAGGAAGCAAGGTCAGAGAAGTTGCTCCGAGGGAAGACCAACTGGGGAGTCCTGTCTGATTTAGGCAGGAAGAACAAATCTGCTTTAATTTGGAAGCCACTCTCTGGTCAGGCTCTTAAGGACCCCAGTAGAGTTAAAATTTTCTTCTCTTATTATACCTTCTTAAAAGCAGGAAGCAGGAAAGGGAATCTCTTGAAATTACTCCTCCCTGCTCTGTGAGTCTATAACTCACCAGGCAAGTTTTGGCTGTCAGGGAAAGGTTTGATAGCTCCTGGAGCTAAGACTTCTGAGAAGTGGAAGACAGGATGTATCCATTTCAGGTGAGCCCACCATTTTCATGAAATAGTGAACACCTGGTTTCCTAGGGGTATGGTCATCTTCTTGATAAATCTTGACAGGTGCCTTTGGGAATGCAAGTGGCAGTGAAAACAGCCAAGGAGAAGAAAGACTCTATGAAAATGTGATATATGATCCAGTCAAGAATAGGCCTTTTGTTTTCATTTTCATTTTATTTATTTATTTAGAGACAAGGTCTCCCTCTGTTGCCCGGGCTGGAGTGCAGTGGTGAGATCACAGCTCACCGCAGCCTGGACCTTCTGGGCTCAAATGATCCTCTCGCCTCTGTCTCCAAAGTAGCTGGGACCACAGGTGTGTGCCACCACACCCAGCTAATTTTTAAATTATTTTCTAGAGACAAGGTCTCACTGTGTTGCCCAGGCTTGTCTCAAACTCCTGGGCTCAAGCAATCCTCTGGCCTCAGCCTTCCAAAGTGTTGGGATTGCATGTGTGAGCCACTGCGCCCAGCCAAGGATAAGTGTTTGTTGGAGCCTTGATTCATTTGTTCATTCGCTCATTGACATCTTCGGTATAGTATGCTGGTGCTGCTCAAAGCAGTCCTCCACTGTCAGGATCATCATGACTTGAGGGCTTGTCAGAAATACACATTCTTAGTCACTGCATAAAGTACTCCAGATAAAACCCGCAGATGTGGAGGATCCAGCCCCCCACCCTGGACTATAGTTTTATAAATTTTTGAATTTACTTAATAAATTTAAGAAATACACATTCTTGGGTCCACCCCATACCTAGGGTGGTGGGAAGTCTCTAAGACTAGGCAAGTGTGATGAAATGTCTTTTTTTTTTTTTTTTTTTTTTTTGAGACAGAGTCTCACTCTGTTGCCCAGGCTGGGGTGCAGTGCTGCGATCTCAGCTCACTGCAACCTCCACCTCCAGGGTTCAAGTGATTCTCCTGCCTCAGTCTCCCAAGTAGCTGGGATTACAGGCACATGCCACCACACCCAGTTAATTTTTGTATTTAAGTAGAGAAGGGTTTTGCGATATTGGCCAGGCTGGTCTCGAACTGCTGACCTCAAGTGACCTGCACCCTCCCCCCCACCCCGGGCTACTAAAATGTTGGGATTACAGGTGTGAACCACTGTGCCTGGCCGAGATGTCATTTTTGAGAAGAGGTTACAAAAGGATTTGGCTACAGTCTTGGCCACACTCTCCCTCACTTGCTGTGAGGGAAGCCATCTGCTACATTGGGAACAGCCTTTTGGGGAGGCCCATGTGGCAAAGAACTGACATCTCCTGTCAACAGCCAGCGAGGACCTGAAGTTCACCAACAGCCGTAGGCATGAGCTTGGAATTGGTTCCTCCCCCAGTCAAGCCATGAGGTGACTGCGGCCCCTAACATGTAGACTGGAGCCTTGTGAAAGACTCTGCGCTACGGTGCCCAATTAAGCAGTGCCCAGATTCCTGACCCACAGAAACTGTGAGATGATAACTAGGTAACTAATACAACTACTGAATCAGAAATTCTGCCAAGTGACTGGGCACAGTGGCTCACGCCTGTAATCCCAGCACTTTTGAGAGGCCGAGGCAGGCGGATCACCTGAAGTCAGGAGTTCGAGACCACACTGGCCAACATGATGAAACCCCATCTCTACTAAAGATACAAAAAATTAGCCAGGTGTGGTGGCATATGCCTGTAGTTCCAGCTACTTGGGAGGCTGAGGCAGGGGAATCGCTTGAACTCGGGAGGTGGAGGTTGCAGGGAGCTGAGATTGCGCCGTTGTACTCCAGCCTGGGTGACAAGAGCGAAACTCCATCTCAAAAAAAAGAAAAAAAAAAAAAAAGAAATTCTGCAAAGTGAGTCCCTGAAATGTGTATTTTAACATGTTCTGCAGGTGACGCTCATGGACAGTAGTTTGAGAAGCACTGCTGTGACAAAGTTAAGAACAAAGGCTTTTGAGCCAGACTGCCTAAGTTCAAATCCCAACTCGAGTACTTCTCAGCTGTAAGAGCTCAAGTGAATTATATACCTCTCTGGGCTTTAATTTCTTCTGTAAAATGTTGCTAATAATAGTCCATACCTTCTGAGTTGTAAAGAGAATTAATTGGATTAATATATTTAAAGCATTTAGCATATTGCTTGGCAACAGCAAGCACAATAAATTCAGTGATGATTCATTCATTCAACAAACATTTATAAGGCCCCCAACTAAGGGTAGGCATTGTGCTAGATGCTGGAGTTACCAGGATTTAGTAGACATAATCCACTTCTCCTGGCACTGTTGTCCTGTAGGGGAGGCGGCCATATAGAAGAATGGACACAGTAATGGTTTAAAGATGCTACAATTGAGTTCCCCACATAGTGAAGTGGAGCCCAGAAGAGGTCAATTTTATCCTGGATGAAAGCATTAATGCAAAGCTTAGTAAATTGGGTAGTTAGGGTTGGAAAAGACTAGAAGATTTGGGCTTGCATCCTCCAAGCCCCTTACCTTAGTCTTTCTGAATCTCTAGAGCTTCCTTTTCATGTGGACAATAGACAAACCTACTGTCACGAACAGCCTCTTCAGACAGGAGCGGCACAAAGGCCGGGCCTGGGTATCTCAGTCACAAGGCTCTAGCCATTTGGTTCTGTTTTCTGCTTCTAGACCAGGCAGCTCAGCTCAGCTCAGCTCAGCTCACCTTAGGGTGTTTGCATCTGCTTTTCTCTTTCTCTGAAAGATTCTTCCCCCTAATCCTTTCACTGTTGGCTCCTTCTTATCCTTCATGTCCCTGCCTAAATGCCTCCTCAGAGAAGTCTTCCTGTTTACCGTGTTTAAATAGCATCTCCATTTCAGAGCCCGTTTCATTTCCTGAGCAGTACTAGCATTTAGCACTTATTTGTTCATTTCTCTGTTCACCATTGTCTCCCTGGGTAGACTTCGTGGTCTCTAAGGGCTAAGACTTGGTCTTTCACTCACCATAATGCGCACCAGGGGACACAGTGCGGATTCAATAAATATTTGTTACCGAATGGTTAAATGGATGAATGAACATGTCCTTTCACAGCCACTGCAACACTTCAGCATGATTTGCTGAAATGTCCGTCTTAATTATGACAGACATTAATTCAAATTCTGGAAGATGTAACTGCTGAAAAACCAGTATGTGAAACCCAGTCACTTTATGGGTGTGCCAGAGATTTGGGAAGGGATGGGAAAGTGAGAGGACATCATAATAGTTAATATTTACTGGCCAGGCACAGTGGCTCACTCCTGTAATCCCAGCACTTTGAGAGGCCTAGGCGGGTGGATTACTTGAGGTCAGGAGTTTGAGACCAGCCTGGCAACATGGTAAAACCCTGTCTCCACTAAAAATACAAAAATTAGCTGGGCTTGTTGGCAGGCGCCTGTCATTTCAGCTACTTGGGAGGCTGAGGCAGGAGAATTGCTTGAACCCAGGAGGCGGAGATTGTAGTGAACTGAGATCGTGCCACTGCACTCCAGCCTGGCTGACAAAGTGAGACTCCATCTCAAAAAAAAATTAAAGAAAACAAACCCACATTTACTGAGTACCTCCTCCAGGATGCGGGCAAGGTGTTAAGTGTTTTATATGCATTATCTCATATGCATCTGTAGTAGTCATCAGCATTCTTTTTCGGGTAGGGGCAAATGAAGAAACTGAGGCTTAGAGCTCTTAAGTAACTTGCCTAAAGTCAGAGCCAGTGTGGCGTAGAGCCACAACTGAATGCAAGCGGTCAGACTCCAATACTGTTGTGTTTAACCACGATTGTCTCCTGCCTCCAAAGAAATACAGTTCATTAAGTAAATATTCTGCACAAATTAAAGTGTACACAGTTGAACAACTATCTGATACTATAACACCAGGCCAGATTGGGAAATACCTAAAAGGTTTTTCAAGGCTGCAGGCAGGAGATCTTATCCATGAACATAGGAAGTGGGCTGTGGTCAGGCAAGTGGTAGCTTATTCATTGCGGCTCCTTCCCCTGCCCAGGGGTCCCATGTTGTTTGGAAGAAAGGGAGCCCCTAGCACAGTAGAAAGTCATGTCACCTCCAATTGACTAGGGAGCTTGTTCTCACCTACAAAACAAGTTTGGTAGTCTCTTCCTAAACCCTTCAAGGATTAGCATTCTCCTTGTCAAGGTGGCATGTAATTTACAGCAATTGGCAGTTCCTGTTGCAAGGAATTCCAAGATCAGACTAGTCAAATTGGGGGAAGGGGCACTGACAGGTCAGATCAGAGGTTAGGTAGAAAAGTTGGTCGGGAGTAGAGGTGGAGAGGGGGTAGGGGAAGGGGAAGATTTACAAAGCAGTGGAGACTGTCTGTGTTGAGCCTAGAGCAGTCTTTGATGGACGGTTCCCATTAGCAACAAGTCTCCACAGGCCAAAATGAACAAGAAAGGAACCAGGCTTATCCAGTCTTAAACAGGACTAAAGTCTGCATTTTCCCGTGTCATGAGGAATTACTGGGCCAGCAGCCAGGGTAGGCTATCGTAGGCTAAAATCCTCAGTAGGAGAGAACAATTAGAGAACGATGAATTATGCTTCTGATGACAATTCCCTTCTCAGGGCTTACTTAAAGCCAGAATGTATATTTCTAGTCTGCTTTAGTGAGGTTTAAATATTCAGATTTTCAAAGAGAGAAGGCCTTTGCTGAAATTTACATAGAAATATGTCAAAATATATTTAGTCTTCTTTATACCTTTTTCTTTACAGTTCCTGAGTTGCCTGCACTTCTACAATGTGATCACTCGCTGGGAAATGAAGAAAGCAAGTGTTTGAAGAGACAGAAGTTGAGGTAGAATACCTGGGAGGTTAGTATTCTGGGGCTGGCCTAATGTCATGCAGAGTGTATAATCGGAGGAATAGTTTAGTTTGTATAGACTGCAAGTTTTCAGAATAATGGCTTATGGAGGCCAGAGTTCCCAGCCAGGCAGACTTTTGTAGATATATGTATACACTTTTACCTATTTGGAAAGGCTAAAAGCATTGTGAAAATGACCTGGAAACTTGCTCTAAACATCTCAAGAAACCAGAATTCAGAGAAATAGAGGAAATTCAACCAAAGAAACAACCCTGGAGCATCCAGGGATCATTTGGATAACTAGCTGTATGGTCCATCTTATCCGTGTGCTAATAACAAGTTAGCCCATATACTATACACAGATCACCAATTATAAATGATTTTAGACTATCATAAAATGCACTTAACTCACTGAAGTAGGACTGGACGTGATTTAACCTCACTTGAGTGAGTTGGCAGGTACTTTAAGACCTTCCAGGGTCTCATGATTATCATTGTGAGCACCAATAATTATTGTACCATAGTTGCATAGAAGTGCCAGATGATAAATAATATTCAGCTGACATCAGGTGAGAGAAGCTTCATTCTGTGGGGTATCAGAAGTTTAAAAAGAAGAAAAAAGAAGTCAAGGCACCATTGGCAGACAATTGCATAATAAAAAGTGTTAAAATCTAACAGGAAAATTGTACATGAATTGTGGGTGACTTCCTGATTTCATCACCTTCAATAGTTGACATTTTCATTTCTCATTTTCTTCCAGTGACTCCATCTATAAATGGATCTACAAATGTTAATAAGGACCCACACAAATGTAGCCACTTCCTTCCTTTGTAAATTACAGCACAGAGCCAGTTTTATGGTGATTAATTCTTTCCATGTCTGTTTCTCCTCCTGGAGTGTGAGTCCCTAGAAGGCAGGGGCTATGTGGCACACACATTCTTTAGGAAAATCTTTAGAGAAAACAGAAGATACCAAGATAAGCAAGCAGGGTAGAGCTTCCGTATCTTCCACTAGGGGTCAGTAAAACTTTTATGAGAATCCTCCGATGGCATCCTGACTTAGAGAAGGGCAATTTCTTGTCACCATTTGTCCCTCAGAAAATACCCACAAGAGGCTGTCCTATCACTGGAAAAAGTAGCTCATTCCAAGTTGTTAAACACACATGAAAAGCACAGCCAAATATGCATTAGACTAGCATGTCAGTATATCAAACAGCAGAATTTACGTCAGAGACAAAGTCTCAGCTTAAATGCACAGTTTTGATAAAACTAAACACGCTATCTTGCTAATGAGCAATCACTGGCTAATTGTCCAGTGACTAGAGCTAATTATCTTGACTCTGGTTGTCATAGTGTCTGTATCATAAAAATAAGATTTGAAGTTTCCGTTCTCCTTCTGACTTGCTATCCAGGTTTGCAATAGTGCTTATTGTAACATTATACAGGAATGTAGATGGAATTCATTAGAAATAAAGACTTTTGAAAATATGCACTAGATAAATAAACTTGACTCCCTGCTCTACCAACAGCCAGGGGTGAGCTGTTGAAAATTGAAATCAGATCATATCATTCCCCTACTTGAAATCCTCCAAAGCCTTCCAACTCCTAAAATAAAATCCAACACATCATCTGGCCTGTAGTGCCAGGGCATGCCAAGGTTCCTGCAGCTTCTCTGATCTCATCTCCTGCCCCTTGTTCCTGCACTCATTACACTCCAGCCACAATTACTTTATCTGCTGATGCTTTAACTCAGTGGTTATCAAACAGTGGTCCCTGGATCTGCAGCATCAGCCTTGCCTGGGAAGTTGTTAGAAATGCAAATTCTTGGGCCACACCCCAGGTCTACTGAATCAGAAATTCTAGGGGTGGGATTTGGCAATCTGTGTTTTAACCAGACCATCAAGTGATTTGTTACATGCTGAAGTTTGAAAAACACTGTTCTAATTCTTCAAACTCCTTTCTGCCTTAAGATCTTTGCACTGGCCAGATCCTGGGCCTGGTACACTCTTCCCAAGGCGCCTTCCGCATCAGTCTTATGGCAGCTGCTGAAATGTTAGCTTATCACAGAGACCTTCATTGACCATCCTGTTTAAAGTGAGCCTTCTTACTCTTCCTCATCCCAATCTATGCCATTCTCCTTTTAATTTCTCCATAGAACTATCTGAAATGATCTTGCTAATTTATTTACTTATTATTTTATTTTTGAGATGGAGTCTCATTCTGTCATCCAGGCTGGAGTGCAGTGGCACGATTTCAAATCACTACAGCCTCCAGTGCAACCCAGCGCCACCACGTCCGGTTAATTTTTGCATTTTTAGTAGAGATGGGGTTTCGCTATGTTGGCCAGACTGGTCTCAAACTCCTGACCTCAAGTGATCTGCCTGCCTGAGTCTCCCAAAGTGCTGGAATTACAGGTGTCAGCCACCCGACCTGGCCTACTTATTATTTTATTATTTATCTCACCAATTAGAATGAGACTAGACACCTTGTTTGTCTTTCATACTATGTACCCTGAGTTCCTAGAACACAGGCACATAATAGGTTCTCAATAAAATTTTCTTAAATAGATGTCTATGAGATTTTTCTGATCAGCTTGCCTTGAGGAAAGGAGATAAATTTAGATTCTCTAAAGGAAGCTGCAGTCTTGTGGCAGAGCCCTGGCATGAAGCCAGAAAATGAGGGTCAAATTCTAAATTCTCCACACTAAAATCAGCTGACCTTAAGCACGTTATTCAACTAGATTAGTGGGTCTCAACTGGAGGTTATTTTGCTTCCAGGAGACATTTTTGGCATCCCAGCTTGTGACGCAGGTGGGAGTGCTATTGGGCACCTAGTGGGTAGAGGCAAGGGATGTGGATCCCACAATGCACAGGACAGCCTCTTCCAACAGAGAGTTATGTGGAGCAAAATACCAACAGTGCCCAGGCTAGAAAACCTGAACCAGGCCGGGCCCGAACCAGGCTCACGCCTGTAATTCCAGCACTTTGGGAGGCCAGGTGGGCAGATCAGGAACGAGATCAGGATGAGACGAGCCTGGCCAACATGGTGAAACCCACCTCTACTAAAAATACAAAAATTAGCCAGGCATGGTGGCATGTACCTGTAGTCCCAGCTACTCAGGAGACTGAGGCAGAAGAATCGCTTGAACCTGGGAGGTGGAGGTTGCAGTGAGCTGAGATTGTGCTGCTGCACTCCAGCCTGGGCGATAGAGCGAGACTCCATCTCGGGGAGAAAAAAAAAAAAAAAAAAACCCGAACCAGATTCTTAATTTTTTGTAAAACAAGGATAATGTTCTTTTCCTACTTCGCAGGGTTCCGGTTATATTCAAGCAAAAATTCTTCTGAAAGTGTTTTGTAAATGACAAAAGACTCTAGACAGATACCCCCTGGTATACGCTATCTGCTCAATGAATATCTGTTCAAGGACTATGTGAATGAATTGCCAAAAGCCCCTCCTAGGATTGAGTTTCAGTTTCCTCATTCGTGACAACCGATAAGGAGAATAACTGTGTCTTAGGAACCTTATAAGGATCAAAGAGATAACACCAGTAAAGCACCTGGCGCAGGATTTGACACATACATGGGTGAATTTCCCTTGTTTTGCTCCTGGTTAGCTTCCTGGTTGGCTATCTTGGGAGGCCTGGTGGGGCCTCCTACGTCTACTTGTTTTCCTTCCACTTGTTTGCTTCCTTCTCAGCGGAGTTCCATCTTCCTCATTCCCAAGCTCTTCCCTTCCTGGACCCACTTGGTCTACACAGGGCATCCTTGACTATTTCAGCTGGAAAGATGTCACCACATCTTAGCCTGCATTTTTTTGGACGAAGCTCTCAAGTCCTAGCATTCAGAAACAATGTTACAGCTCTCCTCAGGTTCCTGGCAGAGAAGGAACTAGAAATTAGGCTCCTGTTTTCTGGCTGGGAATCTCTAGATTCATCATTACTACTCCAGGATGCCTGAACTTTTGTCGACCTGATTGTCTTTTCCCACCTTCTATATCCTATCAGTATAAACCCAGCAGAGTTTCCTGTTCTTTCTAGAAGCTGGAAATGCTTACTGCTAGAGGCTGTATCAGACATCACCAAAACCTTACAGTGTGCCCACATCAAATAAAAATTTTGTATACGTTTATGAAGATTGGATTGCCTTGCCAGTAGACCTAGGGTTACATTTTAGGGAATGTAAACATTTACTAATTCCAATACTTCAGCTTGTTTTCATATTTTAGAGCCAATCAATTATTTTTTTCTATAGCAAATAGAATTGTAGACCACTGATAAACATATGTTCCTGCAGTGCTTTCTACATTAAAAAGAAAAATAGTCTCCTTTGTTTTGCTTCCATTGGCTATTTTTCCCTTTTTCTGTTGGTTTATAGCAGTCAATGACCATTTCAGAGTCTGCAAAGAATCTGGAAACCAATGTGTGTTTGATGGGCGATATTCCACGTATTTAATACTCTCGACTTGCAAACATGATCACATCTCATGTACTTGTGTCCACATTTGTCCAGGAGTGTGATGATTAAATCTTGCACCTGCCGTGTGCATTGCGGGCTGCAAAATTTTTCTCGTACATTATTATTTTGTTCTCATTTGATTCTTACAGTAATTCAGTGAGCTAAGCATGCTGTATTACAGTTACTCTTGATTCCACCAATGAGAAACCAAAGCTTAGGGAAGTGAAATGACTTGTTCAAGGTTACATTTTCCGGGTCCTTTTGTGCCACACTGTTTTCAGGTCTTTAGATAGCCCTGGGAAAAAAGTACATCTGGAAAATGAAATTAAGCAAGGCTTGAATGGTTGGGCTACTTTAGCTTCGTGTGTGTGCGTGTGTGTGTGTGTGTGTGTGTGTAATGACAGCACTCTAGCCTTAAATATTCTCTTATTTGCCCTACAGACAATAAGATCAGATTAATTAATTAGTTCCACAAGTGTTTATTTAGTGACGGACAGTGTTGTAACTGTTGAGGATATAACACTGAACAAAAAGACCAAGTCCTTGCCCCATGGAACTCACATTCTCTATGCAACACATCAATAATAAATGAACAAGCCAATATATAGAATGTCAGGTGCTGATTAGTGCTAAGAAGAAAAGTAAAGGAGGGTGAGGGGATCGGCAAATAGAAGGGGTACTGCTGTTTTATTTAGGGTGGTTAGAGAAGGCCTTACTAGTAAGGTGGCATCTGAGGAGAGACTTGAAGGAAGCGAGGGAGTGCGCTAGGTGGATTGGGGTGCAGACTGGCAGAGACAAGTGCGTGCAGGGGCCCTGAGGCAGGGACATGTTTCCCATGCATGACAAATAACAAGGTCACCAGCCTGGCTGGAGCACAGTGAGTACATCAGGAGGGAGGGAGAGAGATATGGGCAGGAAATGGGGTGAGAGGATGTGGTGAGGGGAGGTGAGGGACGGTTGAGAAAAATCCTGCAGGACCTTGCAGGTAACTGAAAGGGCTTTATCTCTTAGTGGAGAGAGACAGGGATCCCTTGAGGGCTTTGACCAGAGGAGTTACATGGTTTGAAACAGATCATTGTTAAAGGATTTACAATGGACCAACTCGCCCTCTGGGAAGATAATCCTGGTTAGTAATATTTCCACTTCAAACCACAGACCAAGTCTTGCTTTGAGGACTACCAAGGGGCCTTTAAAAAAGATTTTTCATCAGACTTACTGGGATATGATTGACAAATAAAAATTGTATATACATTTACGATGTTCAACATGATTTGATGTATGTATACATTGTGAAATGATTACTATTATCAGGCTAATTAACCCATCTGTCATGGCACATAGTTATCTTTGTGTGTATGTGTATGTGTGTGTGTGGTGAGAGTACTTAAGATCTACTGTCTTAGCAAATTCCAGGTATACAATACAGCATTATTAACCACAGTCGCCATGCCGTATGTTAGATCCCCAGAAACTTACTCATCTTATAACTGAATGTTTATATTCTTTGATTAACATCTCCCGATTGCCCCAAACTCCCAGACCATGGCATGCTTCATATTGCTCCAAACATTGTTATCTTTTGTCTTTCTGATTACAGCCATTCTAATAGGCATGAGGTAGTATCTCACTGTGGTTTTAATTTGTATTTCCCTGATAATTAACGATGTCGAACACATTTTTATATACCCACTGGCCATTTGAATGTCTTTTTTGAAAAATGTCTATTTAGGTCCTTTGCCTTTTTTTTTTTTTTTTTTTTTTTTGCCATTGAGTTGTGTGAGTTCTTTGTATATTTTGGATATTAACCCCATATCAGTGTTTGGTTTGCAAATATTTCCTTTCCTTCTGTTGGCTGCCTTTTCATTTGTTGATTGTTTCCTTTACCGACTGTGCAGAAGATTGTTAGTTTGATGTATTCCACTTGTTATTTTTGCTTTTGTTGCCTGTACTTATGAGCTCTTTCTTTTCGAGTTTGTACAAGTACTGTGGTGAAGCTGAATTTTCCTAAGTCATTCATTCATTTGAATCAGTGATTGAGCTTCACCCAAGTGCCAGGTACTGCCCTTGGCATTTGGGATAAAGGAGTGAGTAGCACAAACAGTGCTCCTCCTCTCAGGGGCTTCTTTACTGTGAAGAAACAGTTAACAAGCAAACAAATAGAGGAGATTTCAGCTAATAAGGGTTAGGAAAAAATAAAACAGAGGAGACAAAATGATGATGCCATTGTAGGGGCTACTTTTAAGATTACAGTTGGAGTTTGAAAAGTGGAACTTAGGCTAATGGTGTTACACATGTAGAGCAATTTACAGTTTACAAATTGAGGCCAGGCGTGGCGGCTCACGCCTATAATCCTAGCACTTTGGGAGGCTGAGGTGGACAGATCACTTGAGGTCAAGAATTCGAGAGCAGCCATGGCCAACATGGCAAAACCCCATCTCTACTAAAAATACTAAAATCAGCCGGGCATGGTGGCGGTTGCCTGTAATCCCAGCAATTTGGGAGACTGAGGCAGGATAATCACTTGAACCCGGGAGGCGGAGGTTGTAATAAGCTGAGACCACACTGCTGCACATTCCAGCCTGGGTGACAGAGCCAGACTCTGCTAAAAAAAAGAAAAAAAAAAAAAAAAAACTGCTGGCAAGAAAGATATTATTATCCTGACTTTTCAAACAAGAAAATGGAGGTCCACTGAAATTAAGCCACATGCCCAAGGCATTAGTAAATGGCAGATCTGGGGTCTGAATCCAAGTTTTCTCTAATTGTCAGTACCAAAGTTTTTCTGACAGTACGTAACACTTTGGGATATGCAGGTAGAGATGGGTAACACTGGGGCCTGGGATAAGGAAATTAGCCATAATTAGGCAAGAAAGGCAGGAAGCACATGCCAAAACATAAACAGAACACAAAAGAGTAAAGAGGGTAGCTAGCTCCCTCTAAGGTCATGCAAAACAACTGGCAAGATATAGAGCGGCCAGGCAAGGTGGCTCACGCTGTAATCCCAGCACTTTGGGAGGCCAAGGTGTGCAGATCACTTGAGGTCAGGAGTTCAAAACCAGCTTGGCCAATATGGCAAAATCCCCTCTCTACCAAAAATAAAAAAAAATTAGCCAGGGCTGGTGGTGCACACCTGTAATCCCAGCTACTCTGGAGGCTGAGGGAGGCAAATCACTTGAATCTGGGAGGCAGGGGTTCTAGTGAGCCAAGATCCTGACACTGCACTCCAGCATATATATATATATATATATGCTGTTGTGCATATATATACATACACACACACACACACACAGAGAGAGAGAGAGAGAGAGAGAAAGAGAGAGAGAGAGAAAGAAAGAGAGAGAGAGCGCCTCCAGTCCCACAGCCCCACTTCACAGGGCTGAGATAATCTGCACCCTGATCAGAAGAGAAGGCCTCCTGCCTTGAACGGTTGTTCTTAGCAACTTGGGCTGGGGGGAGCTTTGGGTCACATGTGGTTTCTATCACTGCCTTTATCTGCATCTTTGTCACTGTATTTGGAAGATGACTGAATCCTCATTCCTGTCCCAGGCCTCTCTACATCGTGCAGGGGGTTCAAGTCAAATCTGGAAAAGCTGTCTCATCTTTGGCAGGTCAGAAATAGGGAGAGGCTTCAGGAATGTACAGTAATGTCCCACCCATGCCCCTTCCCTGCTTTATTAAAACAAATCTGAAACAACAGAGGTCTGAAACTTTCCACTCTATCATTTCACACTGCCTTGTTAATAACCCTGCCCTTCATCCACACCCCGCTGGGGTTTTTGCAGCCTGAGGGAAGCTGGGAAGTGTCTGCTCCTAGCTCTCAGTCACTCCCATAATAAACAATCACTAAACAGCCGGCTGCCCTAGGCAACTGTCCAGCTTGCCGGAGCCCTGAGACTTTAGCTAGGCCAGAGGGGCCCTGAGACTTTAGCTAGGCCAGAGGGTGGGAGGTGTTTTCTGTAAAGCAATGTTCAGGATCTGAGGCCAGGGAATTTGACTTTGACCAGAGATACTGTTTGGGAGCCTAGCACATCTTTGTGGACCTGGAGGATCTTTAGCGGGACTACTCCTCGGTTACCTGAGTTATCCAATGAAGTTCTTCCATTGGGGGTGGCAGGAGCTTGGGCCAAGGAGTGGGAGGTCAATGAGGGAAGGACCAACTATTTGGCACTAATTGTGAATAAGGTCGTTTTCCTGATACAAGTTTCCCTTCTATAGCTGGGACAGTTGGCAATTCTACCAGTCATATGTCCTTAAGAGATATCTTTAAAACCACCACCACCACCACCGCGGCCACCACCACCACCACCAAGAGAATAACATCACTTTGAGGACTGGGGCAAGCTTAAATTAACTGGTTTCCCTGCAGCCATTAGAAAATGTCTTTTTTCTCTGTGATTGGATCTCTTGGAAGCTTTCTTCATAATAGACAGAGGGAGTTCAGGCAAGGCTGCCTAAGTAGATAATGAGGATTTAGGATAGCCGTCTTATACTCTTAGCACAGAGGCAGGCATGAAGAATTGCAACAATTCCTCTTGATTGTAATAATTCCTCTTTATTGTTGGGCATTGGGGTGTTTCCTTGGTTTAAAAAACATGTGCTATGTAGGGGAGGAGTAAGGGGAGATTGTTTTAATGCTTAGCAGAAAACTGAAATACTGGGTCTCGGAGAGTGAAGGAGGGCTGGGAGAGGCAGCTTTCGGATCGGCGGTCGCTTTCTATGAAGTCTTCTTTTCCTCCCTGCTTCCCTCCTTCAAAGCATCTTTCTCTAGGCGTTCCGGCAGGCAGCCCAGGAGACCGGATTCTCCAGGGCGCCCGGGGCAGCGCGGCACGGGGCCCCTGCCGGTGCCTCCTTCCCCGGCCGCCGCGTTTCCGCAGGCGCCTCTGGTCCCCGGAACGGCGCAGGCCGAGATCCGGGCCTGGGCGCGCCGAGGGGCCGCGGGGCTCACACCGGGCCGTCCCGCGCTCCACCTGCCTGGCAGCCCGCCGGCAGCACGCAACCCGGGAACCCCGGCTCCCCGCGCCCCCCGCGCCCCCAACGCCGCGCCGGCGCCTCGGCCCGCGGCCGGGGGTTATGAATGGGCGCAGCGGAAGCACCGCCCCCCCCGGACGTGACGCTCGGCCAATGGCAGCGCGGGCTGCGTGGATGGATGAGGTCAGCGCTGTCGTGTCGGGAATGGAATGTGTAAGTGTAACATTCAGAACCGGGTAACATTCGGTGACCGAACGCGGCGGTCGACAGCGATCGCGCGGGGGCCTGCAAAGCGCCGCTCGGGGCCGGCACTGCCCGCGGGGAGGACGCGCCGCCGCCGCCACCCAGCGCCGCCGCCGCCGCCGCCTCCAGCCGGGCCGCCGCGCGTCCCGGGGGCCGGCCCCGCGAGCGCAGGAGTAAACACCGCCGGAGTCTTGGAGCCGCTGCAGAAGGGAATAAAGAGAGATGCAGGGATTTGTGAGGTTACGGCGCCCCAGCTGCAAGATGCACTAGCCGGCTGAACCCGGGATCGGCTGACTTGTTGGAACCGGAGTGCTCTGCACGGAGAGTGGTGGATGAGTTGAAGTTGCCTTCCCGGGGCTCATTTTCCACGCTGCCGAGAGGAATCCGAGAGGCAAGGCAATCACTTCGTCTTGCCATTGATTGGGTATCAGGAGCTTTTTTTTTCTCCCCTCTCTCTTTCTTTTCCTCCGTCTTGTTGCATGCAAGAAAATTACAGTCCGCTGCTCGCCCGCCCTGGGTGCGAGATATTCAGCCCCGCTCTCTCCCGTGCTTTGTGCAACCCAAAGATGAAAGACCGAAGGGGAGAAAGTTAAAGAAATCGCCCACATGCGCTGGATCAGTCCACGGCTTGGGGAAAGGCATCCAGAGAAGGTGGGAGCGGAGAGTTTGAAGTCTTTACAGGCGGGAAGATGGCGGACTGGAGCTGAAAGTGTTGATTGGGAAACTTGGGTGATTCTTGTGTTTATTTACAATCCTCTTGACCCAGGCAGGACACATGCAGGCCAAAAAACGCTATTTCATCCTGCTCTCAGCTGGCTCTTGTCTCGCCCTTTTGTTTTATTTCGGAGGCTTGCAGTTTAGGGCATCGAGGAGCCACAGCCGGAGAGAAGAGCACAGCGGTCGGAATGGCTTGCACCACCCCAGTCCGGATCATTTCTGGCCCCGCTTCCCGGACGCTCTGCGCCCCTTCGTTCCTTGGGATCAATTGGAAAACGAGGATTCCAGCGTGCACATTTCCCCCCGGCAGAAGCGAGATGCCAACTCGAGCATCTACAAAGGCAAGAAGTGCCGCATGGAGTCCTGCTTCGATTTCACCCTTTGCAAGAAAAACGGCTTCAAAGTCTACGTATACCCGCAGCAAAAAGGGGAGAAAATCGCCGAAAGTTACCAAAACATTCTAGCGGCCATCGAGGGCTCCAGGTTCTACACCTCGGACCCCAGCCAGGCGTGCCTCTTTGTCCTGAGTCTGGATACTTTAGACAGAGACCAGTTGTCACCTCAGTATGTGCACAATTTGAGATCCAAAGTGCAGAGTCTCCACTTGTGGAACAATGGTAGGAATCATTTAATTTTTAATTTATATTCCGGCACTTGGCCTGACTACACCGAGGACGTGGGGTTTGACATCGGCCAGGCGATGCTGGCCAAAGCCAGCATCAGTACTGAAAACTTCCGACCCAACTTTGATGTTTCTATTCCCCTCTTTTCTAAGGATCATCCCAGGACAGGAGGGGAGAGGGGGTTTTTGAAGTTCAACACCATCCCTCCTCTCAGGAAGTACATGCTGGTATTCAAGGGGAAGAGGTACCTGACAGGGATAGGATCAGACACCAGGAATGCCTTATATCACGTCCATAACGGGGAGGACGTTGTGCTCCTCACCACCTGCAAGCATGGCAAAGACTGGCAAAAGCACAAGGATTCTCGCTGTGACAGAGACAACACCGAGTATGAGAAGTAAGTGCTGGGCTGGCGGGTCTTTGGGAGTCAGCATTGGGCCCTGCCGGCCTTGGTCCAGGTGTGAAGTTGGGGGATGGGGTGAGGGCGGATGAGCCCTCAGTCCTCTTCCCCCTTTGAGCCTGAAACTGAGCAAATCCGGTTCAGGTGTGCAGCTAGAGACCAGGGACAGAGAGTTGGAGCTCCTCGGGCAAACTGAAAAGCCTGGAGCACCTTCCCGAGCCAAGTAGGTGACAGAATCTCCCTCTTGCTTAGGAAACCTGCAGGGCGGCGTGTCTCCTGTTAAGGGCCGGGGTTAGATCCAAGTTTAATAACTGCACTTCAGGCATGGGTACTGGAGGGTGTTTCTGAGGGTGTCTAGAGACCCGGAGAGGCTGTGATCTACCCAAAGTCCAGAGACCTTCCACCAGGAGTGATGCTTTTGTTTGCTTTTCTCATGAGCGGGGGTACCTACTTTCCCAGTTTTCCCAACTTCACATTTTCTGTAAGCCTGTAATTCATGTTAGCCGTGGAAATGTTTAAATTTCATCGAACTTTGTGTGGCCCTTTCCTCTCTCCCCCATGGCATTGACTTTTATGAAGGGAGACTGTAAACTTGTTGGGCCTGTGGCTTTGCATGCATGCATGCATTCATTCATTCATTCATTCATTTATTAATTCATTCATTTCTGTATGTGTCCTGTCTCTTTCCTAGGATAAACTTTTTTTTTTTTAAATGTGGGCCTCAGTCCCACTGTCTAAACTCCAGTTGCTAATTTAGATTTCCCGTTCCCTTTTGTCTTTCTCTATTTGCATATAAATTGTAGACTGTTACTCTTTGAATGGGTGTGAGATGCCTCCTTACCCTCTGTAGTGAGGCAAGTTTTGTCCAGTTGCTAAGTAACTGAATTGGTTACTTTGTAGACCTTTTCACTCTTCCTTTTTCCTTCCCCATGACAGTAACTGACACGGGATTTGGAGTCAAAGCTAAATTCCACAAATCTGCTTTATCCTGAGCTTAGTGGACCAGTTTCCTAGTAGGTGGGGTTGCCGCCCAGACTCTCACTTATATCTGGCTGTGAGTGAGTTCCTACAGTGCATTTCCACGTTACGCCAGTTAAAAACCAGAGCAGCCTTGTGCTACCCAGGGAAGGAAGGGGAACCTCTCAGCTGAGTACAAGAGGAACTGGCAGAGGTTGGCAGATTTTGCAATTGATTCATGAAATGCAGAATAGGGGAAATGCTTCGCAAACCTGATTGGAACAGGAAGGGGTATGGTGGGAAACTGGCCTTGAAATGAAAGGTTTGATTGTTGTCTGTGCATTTTTTCAGACACTAGGGCCTCTATAGGAGTGATTGGAAGGGAAATTAAAGTCCTCCAAGACTTGCTCATAGAGAGTGAAGGAGAAAGTATCAAGCACTCAGATTCAGCTTTTCAACCCCCAATACCTTTTGCTTTTCAGGCATAAGAAAAGCCGGAGACTAAGATCAATTATGAATCCATATTTTCCTCTCATCCAGGGGCAGTTATGTGTGAATGTGCAGTTGCAATGGATTACAGTTTTCTCATAAAAGACATTTAAACTATGGTTAGTAATGAACTGCTTTGTTTATACGACATTTACATTGACCTATTCCTGTGGGTGCCTGTAAGAAAAAAAATGCTTATAGCCTTTCAGGAATTTCTTTGTCTGGTTTACGGTGGAGTAACTCGAGATGAAGTCTAGCCTTTCAGTGTCTTCTAAAGCAGTCTCACAGAATTCTGTGGAAGGATTCTATTCTTCATCCTTCTAAAAGGGCTAAAGCTGAGATTTCAGCTTAGGAAATTTGAATTATATATATTGGAAAATACCCTTAATCCAAGTGAATAATATCTTTCTTACCCTTTTATTCCCAAAAGAAATATTACATTTCTACGTTTTCTGCGGAATGGAAGCATTTTCTAGAGATCAGCAATGAAGGGAGGGGTTGGTTTCTTTAAAACTTTAATTTTTACTAAATTTAACTAATTTTTGACCCTGTGATCGGGCCAAGAAATATGACACCCACACTTTGGTTTATGTTTAAAGACCGCAAAGGGTCAGGACCTCAGGATTGGGTCTGATCAGAAAAGTGGCATTTAGTAGAAAAGCAAGTTTGCTCTTTCTCCCAAGCAGGGATCTCTTTAGCAGGGACACTTCTGGATTTTCCTTATGTTCCCCTTTGGCATACCTTCCAGCCCTAAACTTGCATGATAGCCCGGAATGGCGCTGCAAAAGGTTTACATTCACTCGCCTGGTACACCTGGAGTTTTGACTCATTCCTCTGAGTGGGTTAGCAGAATTATTTGTCTTTGAGAAATGGTGCTTACAAACTTTATTGCCTTTTATTATTGGTTTTGGAACACATGAAGATGAGGCAAGAACTCTTAAATTTGGAGATACGCTAGCAGAGCAAGCAACGTATGTTGTGCTCTGGCGTAAGAGCAACTACTGTGCTACTTATATTGATGCTTTCTGGAAGATAGCCTTAGATATGTGAGATGCAGAACTCCTCAAGTCAAGATACGCCAATCTCTCTAGCGCTTTAGGTGGAGGCGATATTGAAGTTAGGTCTGTAGATGTGATCTGTGTAAGTTTGGCTTCTCATACTGACTCATGGTGTGACTTTTGATTAGTCACCTTTAGCATTAGTTTGGGTTTTGCAGAGTGGGTTTCAGACTGCTTCAGGGGTGCTGTAAGCACTCATTTGGTAATGGCTTGTAAAAACACAATCAATTTTCATCTAGCTTATTAGCAAGTGTCCATGGAAAAAAAAGCTTCAATTTAATTTGCTCCCTCAAGCAATCACCTGTAAGTTTCCTTTGGAGTAAACTTTATGGGGTCTGATGACTAGATTGAAAATTTATGGTATTATGGTCAAGTTAGAGTATATACAAATATAGAGTACATACAAATGTTTCAACTAAAAAAAGGTTGCTTTTGGTGAAATAGAGTATTATGTGTCGATAAAGAATTTAGTGCTAAAAGAGCAGTGACTTCTGTCTCACCTGTGCCTTTGTGAAAATTAGACGTTGATTACAAAGGTATAGAAGAGCTACAAGGAATGAAAGAAAATACTTTTCTCCTGTAATAGAGAGAAAATAAATTTCTTTTGTCATTTTTTGACCCAGATGTTAAGGATTATATTAAAATATCAATTTTTATGATAGCTGTAATTATTTTTTATCAGTTATATATTTTAACACATGTGGATAATGCCAGCTAAAATAAGTCATTGCAGTAATTAGATGAGTTGTAATGATGCTTTAGAGAAATTCTTTGTATTTTATGTTCTTTCAGCTGCTTATGCATCCTTATAGAATTATTGTATTTTTGCATGAACTTCATAGTTCATATCCCTACAAAGGGCATTACTGTGAAACTTTAGATTCAGCTATTTGAAATAGAGGAAAGAGAGGGAAAGGAGAGGTGGCTTCTATCTTTGACCACCTCCAAGGAAAGCAAGGGCGAATATTTAAAGCTTTTCTGGGAACAGGCAAGATTGTGTGCAATTCTTTTTGATATTTCCCTTTTTCTGTGTTTGCTAACACTGTACCTCACCATCCTGGTATCTTCAAGGGTCTTGGAGGTAAGTGATCATTCAGCTTCCAACATCCTGATTTTTACAGATGTAGAAACTGAGGGGCAGAATGTTTCAGGGATTTGCTTAAGGCAAGAAAACTGGTGACAAGGGTAGCACTAGAATGCAGGCCCCCTGAATTCTGCCTTGATCTGCAGTCTTTCATTTCTATTCTCAGGCACCGTTGAAAATTCACCAGCCATGAGGAGATCCTTATTAATGGTGTTTGTTATGGGATTTCTCTTAGAATTCTTCAGTAATCTGATGAAAACTTGGAGGGCAACCTTTGCAAAAATAAATGATAAGTAAATAAATAAAAGCGTGTACACAATTTGTTATATGGTTTCAGGGGCTGACACACACCTCCCACTGAGGGCATCCTCAGACGTACAAACTCTTGCTCTGGGAGTTTACATTTTGCCTGTTTGTTTAGTTGGGTAGGTCTGTGGAGCTGTTTAGTCTAAGTAGGAGTTTTTTGAACCTTTCAATTTGGCCCTAAGGGGTTTAGGGACTAGACCATGCATTGACTGAACAGTAAGTTGAATTACATGCACTTACAGCAAAAAGAAAATATGTGCAAGGCAAGTAAAAATGCTAAATGCTTTTTTCTTTTTTTCCTCATTATCCCAAACTGTATTAACAGACACCTTGAGCAAGTTCATGATCCAGCAGCGAACCTTAGATAAATGTTTTCCTTCTCCAAAATGAAAGGTGGGAATTGCGATCCTCGGGTTTTCAGTGTAAAATATTAGCGCCTTTCTCCCCACAGTTGTACAATAGCACAAAAGCATTTCTAAAATAAACCCAATTAGCACAGTTAAAAAATAAGGTAGGGCCAGCCCTATGGAAAATTATGAAGTTGGCAAGTTTGTCTTCTGACACTGAGATTCTGATTCTCTCCTTCCTTTCTTGCCTCTTTCTAAACTGCTTTCTGGAGAGCACCTGAGAACCTCGATCACAAGGAATCCCTGAGTAAAGGCTGGGGTGTTATTTGCTACTTTCAGGGACATTTGGATTATTACTGGATTCAGCCTAGCAAATGAGGGTTTCCAGTGGAGTCTGTGATCTAAGCTAGGGGCCTGCAGGATTTTACTCGACGAATAATGGCTTGCTACTAAGGTTTGGGCAGGTCCTGCCGATTGGAGGCCACCTTTGGTCCCCCTGACTGTGACAGCAGCTTTGGATGGCAAAAGGGGAGATGCTACACCTGCAGGTAGTGTTAGTTTTTTCTGTCAGAAGCCTTGAGGATCTGCCTTCCCAGAACGCAGTGCTAGAAACTCCTGCCAAGAATGACCTTTAATATGCCCAATGTCACAGCAGAAGTTGTGCTTGGTAGGGCCTGGCTGCTTTGCCCACAGCCGTCTTGAAGGTGTCTTCTCAGGCTATGTTGCTGGTGTGTAAACGGAGGCAAACAGTGGTAAGGTGACTTGCCTGAGGCTACGCAGCCTGTAAGTGGCTGAATTGAGGCTAAAACCCAGGTTTTCTGGCCTGAGTTCTCTGTTCTTTTCACCGAGAAAAGAACATTCATTGCTACCTCACTGCATTCGCTTTGCAGCACTGTGTATTCAGAATGAACCACGTGAGACAAAGTGGTCATTGGCTTCTGCAGGCTCCTGGACATGTTTCATGTTCAAACATGAACGCGGAAGCTTATGTTTCCATGAGGTTAATAACTACAGGTTGAGCTTCCCTAATCCGAAGGTCCAAAATGCTCCAAAATCTGAAACTTTTGACCACTGACATGAGCATTTTGGATTTCGGATTTTTGAATTAGGGATGTCCAACTCTAAGCATACAATGCAGATATCTCAAAATCTAAAAAAGATCCAAAATTTGAAACACTTTTGGTCTCAAGCATTTCAAGCATTTTAGGCCAAGTCCTTCGCAGCCTAAATTGTGTATTTGAAACAAGGTATTTTCTGAACAAGGTGTTTGAGAAGTAGCTATTGCCATGTAATTATTACCTAGTGCTTCCTTCATACTCTGGAAGAATAGTGCGATTTTTTTCTCTCGAGGTGATGATGTGAATGTCGTATGCAGCGGCCATGTCATCAGAACAGCTGTGCCAGCCCACTGCGTGGAACGTGTACATGCTTCAGGTTGTACGGAATTAACTTTCTTTAGATAAGGGATAACTAACATTCATTTCAGATAACAGATATTCAACCTATAATTGTTTTTATTTAAAAGCTCTTCCACCTTGACCAGGTTCCTGTAAGAAACAGGATTCCCTCCAAACTAGAAGATTTGCTGAGTATCTGTTATTTGAATTTACTTTTATTAGTTCATATAATGTTTCAACAACAGTGTGAGTTAGGTTATATCCCCATTTTACAGATTAGAATGTAGGCCCCTGAGAGAGTAAAGTAACAAGCTCAGTGTCACATCTAGTGAGTAAATGGCAGGGTTCCTACCTGGGGTACTTAGATTCCAAAGTCCATTCTCTTCTACAAAATGTTACCACCTTAAAGAATCAGAGTTTCTACCTGTTACATATTAACTTTTAACAAGTGAAGCGTGAGTCAGGTGTTTGTATATGGATCTTTTTCCATTGCTTTACTTTATGAACATGTTTCCCGAGGAAAAAGTTTGGTTCAGAGATGTCATAAAGATGGCCCCTAAACCTGATATTTAAGCACTGAACTCCTTGAACTCTTCTGTTCAAGGGGCATTGGAATTGTTTCTGTGTAGATTCTGCTTGTAACTCTCTCCTAGGGTTCTTCTAAGAAAAGTGAGGAAGCTGATTAGCAATCTTTCTGTGTGACCTTTCCCCTACTGATAGCATCCTGCAGGGTGTCCCTCTGTGATTGTAAGTGAAAGTGAACCCTGGAGATGACACTGCAGGTGGATGGGGATCAGAGTGACTGCTGCCCCGGGTAGACATTGTGATCCAATAGAATAGAAATGAAAGGCCTACGGGAATATTCTGTTTCTGGAACATAGCACACGCAATGCCTCCAGGACCTAAGGCTCTTTAAAAGAAAAACAGTGCTTAAAAAATTATAAACGTTATACACAGGCTGAGCGCAGTGGCTCATGTCTGTAATCCCAGCACTTTGGAAGGCTAACGCGGGAGGATTGCTTGAGCCCAGGAGTTCTAGATCATACTAGCCTGGGTAACACAGTGAGATCTTATCTTTACTAAACATCAAAAAATTAGCTGGGCATGGTGGTGCACACCTGTAGTCCCAGCTACTTGGGAGACTGAGGTGGGAGGATTGCTTGAGTCTGGGACATTGAGGTTGCAGTGACTGATGATGGCACCACTGTACTCCACCCTGGACAATAGAGCAAGACCTTATCTTTCTTTTTTTTTTGAGACAGAGTTTCCCTCTTGTTGCCCAGGCTGGAGTGCAATAGTGCGATCTCGGCTCACTGCAACCTCCTCCTCCCGGGTTCAAGCGATTCTACTGCCTCAGCCTCCGGAGTAGCTGGGATTACAGGCATGTGCCACCACACCCGGCTAATTTTGTATTTTTAGTAGAGACGGGGTTTCTCCATGTGGTCAGGCTGGTCTCGAACTCCTGACCTTAGGTGATCCGCCCACCTCGGCCTCCCAAAGTGCTGAGATTACAGGCATGAGCCACCGAGCCCGGCCAACCTTGTCTGTCAAAGAAAGAAAGAAAGAGAGAGAGAGGGAGGGAGGGAGAGAGAGAGAGAGACAGAGAGAGAGAGAAAGAAAGAAAGAAAGAAAGACAGAAAGAAAGAAAGAAAAGAAAGAGAAAGAAAGAAAGAAAGAAAGAGTATGCATGGCCTTTGTGGAAGATTGGGAAAATACAGAAGATTGGAATACGTAATTAAATTTCTTCCTAATTCTATTATAAGTGTTAGCCACTATTGGTAAACTTTGATGTAGTCAGTCTATTCTAGCACATATATACACCTGTATGTTTATATGGCTCTATCTCTGCATATCCAAGTACCCTGGATAGATAGGTTATTATTTAATTAATGGTGAGTAAATAATGAATTCAACACATTTTTCTTAGGTGTCTTGTTTGTGCCAGACACATATGTATTGGAGCTGGGGCTACTTTGGCAAACAAAGCAAACTCGTACCCATTCACCTTACCATTCTAGTCTGTCCGTTTTGTAAAGTTGAAGTCAGACTTTAAATGTATTTTTGGATGTTATTTTTTTTCCTAACATTATCCAAGGGCATTTTTCTGTTCTAGTAAATTGTTTGGAAAATAGGATTTTTAAGGTGTGATTTTTTTTTTTTCTAACCCATGGCTGGACCGGAGTTTGCTTAACCATTTACATTTTCTTACATATAGTTTATTTATTTATTATTATTTTGAGACAGAGTCTTGCTCTGTCACCCAGGCTGGAGTACAGTGGTGCGATCTCGGCTTTCTGCAACCTTCGCTTCCTGGGTTCAAGGGATTCTCCTGCCTCAGCCTCCTGAGTAGTTGGGATTACAGGCACCCACCACCACGCCCGGCTAATTTTTGTATTTTTAGTAAAGATGGGGTTTTGCTGTGTTGGCCAGGCTGGTCTTGAATTCCTGATCTGAGGTGATCTACCCGCCTTGGCCTCCCAAAGTACTGGGATTACAGGCGTGAGCTACAGCACCCAGCCTTCTTACATATTTAACTTGGTTTTTTTTCCTCGTTAGAAATAATCTGTAATGGGTTTCACCTTGTTGAGTGTTTTCTTCTTGACTAGGGTCTCTCTCTCAAAACACAATATAGAACTTCCTGTCCTGTCCTCTCTAACTCCCCACTACAATCCCATTCTGGACTATAGCTGTTTTTAAGGTGAACACCCATTTAGTGAAGTAGCCATCATTAAATGACTGCCTAGATAAACATTTGTAGGTGTTAATTGGTCCTGCCAGGGGGCCTTTGAAGCTCCACTGCTCTGTTCTCTTTGAAGTTTTGTTTTTCTCCAGCCAAAATCCTCCCTGGTCTCTTACTGAGCAGGCATCCCTAGACTTCTCTCCAAGCACTGTGCACATAACCTTGCCTGGGATTTCAGAATCTGCAGGCCTTACCTAGGCAGATGTTACTCTTCTAGCTAATTGTATTCAGTTTATCAAGGCATTTGTTTCTGTTTTCTCTTTGGTTGTTGACTCCATGGACCATGGGAGGTAAATTTGGACAGGTTGCTTTGACCTCTGGGCATAAGTAAGGCCTGGGATCTTAAGTGTAAAGGAGGCACTATTCTAAGTGATTTAAAAACAGACAGAAAAGGAGAAATTTGTGAGGATACACAGCCTCTTTTTATGTACCCTTTTGTGTTCCGTGAAGCCCTTTAGAAGGGAGAGCCTGTGGCCCTGCACCATAACAGTAGCTGATCCCCTAAAATTCCTGGACTAGGTTTTTAACTTCTCAGCCTCAGTTTCCACATCTGGAAATGGGGATCATAATACTGGTCTCATAGGGTTGTTAAGAAGATCAAATGAGGTGGAGTGTGTCAGACTGCACCTTGTAAACGTTAATGTGCTCTACAGGGTGGTGGTATTATTAAACTCATCTTCCTGCTATTTTCTAACCAACAACAGAGGTTCATTTAGTTTGGAAACTTAGCTCTTCCTAACTAAGCCACAGGAATAACTTATCTCTACTTTGATACTGAAGTCCTCAGGAAATTGTGGTAGGTGCCCTGGAAGTCCAGCCATTGTTTCTATAAAGACCTACAGGGGTCCTCAAGCTGGGGCTTGCATGTGTGTGGGGTAGGGGTGGAAGCAGTTGAGGGGGATCCCTGGGGCAGTCAGACACTTCTTTGACTCCATGGCCTTCAAGTTCCCTGGTTGACTGCTCTGTTAATACAGGTCTCTTCTCCAGTTGACTTTTTTTTTTTTCTTTTTGAGATGGAGTCTCGCTCTGTCGCCAGGCTGGAGTGCAGTGGCGCAATCTCAGCTCACTGCAACCTCTGCCTCCTGGGTTCAAGCGATTCTCCTGACTCAGCCTCCTGAGTAGCTGGAACTACAGGTGCATGCCACCATGCCCAGCTAATTTTTGTATTTTGAATAGACAGGGTCTTACTGTGTTAGCCAGTTTGGTGTCGATCTCCTGACCTCGTGATCCACCCGCCTCGGCCTCCCAAAATGCTGGGATTGCAGGTGTGAGCCTCCGCACCCAGCCTCCGGTTGACTTTTAAGTCCTCGCCAGTTGAGGGTAACATTTGGAGGGACACCTTGTGTGAGTGGAGCTCAGCTACTGGGAAGCCTCCCTCGGCCAGGTCAGCAGGCCCTTATGTTGCAAAGAGCAGAAAATCATTTGGGCTACCTTAAGTTTTGGGATTTATTGTGAGGGGACATGGGACAGAAACTGAACTGAAACTACTCTAGTAAGTTCTCAGGACCCACCACAACACCTGGGCCAGGCTCCTTTGTTCCTGCTCTATGCCTTCATGTCTTGCTTGGCTAGCACCTCTGGCCCTGTGTGTGTCTTCCAACCACTGGCCAGTCTTTCCTGAATTCTCTCGTCCAGGGCCTGGAGACCAGTCGGATTGACTTTTCCAGTAAGCATTGCTTACTGGGGAGGGCCATTCATATTAGGCCACGTCTTGGGTATGGTGGTGACCTGCTCAGTGAAACGACTGCCCTGTCACGTTGCCACTCTTGATTTACTTGGTGGTCATCCTTTTGCAAAAAAACAGCCCAAAGTTGCTTCCTGGAACAGAGGACTGTGGTTAGGGGAAGTTGGCTGTGGCAGGCGCTGTTGAAGCCATATCCTGTTGGCATGCACATATATGACCCCAGTTGATGATGAGGATAACAGCAAGAGCAACTCATATCTGAGGGCATCCTATGTGAGGATAACAGCAACAGCAACTCATATCTGAGTACATCCTATGTGCAAGATAATGGGAAGTATCTTCTTTAATCTTTATGTCCACCTAGCAGGAAGATACCTGTTTTATCTCCATTTTACAGATGAAGAAACTGAAGCAGACCCTGTTTAAAAGTGGTTTGCCTGAAAGCATACGCGTAGCAGATGAACTGAGGCCCTCTGACTTTTGAACCTGTGTCCTTAACCACAGCATCGTACTGCTTTTGAACAGCTGGAACTGATGTCATAAAGACCACACACTCACAAACAATAGTATGATTGATTTATAGAGTATCACTTGGGTTTCTGACCTAGAATTTATTTAATCTTATGTTAGAGAGACAATTCTAACCTGTTAGGTAATCTGGTTTCTCAGCCTACAGTAGATTAGAAACAGTACATTTAAAAATGAAAGAGGGATTCTTGCAGATAATACTGGGAAGAAAGGACAGCTGGTAACCCAAATATAAGGAAGTGGGCCAGGAAATTATAAAATGTAATGCCCAGAAGAAGTAAAGAACCATGGCAGTTGAAGAACAGCTGGCCCAATGCCCAAGAATGTGTTCTACACGCTCCTCAGGAATGAATGTGCTTCCAAGTCCAACACCTACTGCCCTGCCTGTCACCAAGCACAGCTTCTGTGGATATTTGATGAACTATAACATGGTACAGTATTGACTCTGAAACATCATTTGTGTTCACTGTCCATTGTTTAAGAATGTAGAAAAAGAAGTAATGTGTTTTATAACTTTTTTGAAAACCGTATGATTAATAAAATATACTGATGGTCTTAAGAGTAAGATCTCCATTTGAAAACTTGTCTACCAACTTTAGCAATTTCCACCAGGCCTCCAGAGAGACAGGGTCTCCTTTGGGTTAGCATTTGATTTCTGCTATTTGTTGCTAACTCTGATTTCCGGGTTTTCAAGATGCATATCAGTTTAAACCTAGGTGAAATGGTAAGTTTTCTGATCCTGTGGTGTAGGCCTGTAGTGCTAGCTATTCTTTTTTTTGAGACGGAGTCTTGCTCTGTTGCCCAGGCTGGGGTGCAGTGACGTGAACCCGGCTCACTGCAAGCTCCACCTCCCGGGTTCACGCCATTCTCCTGCCTCAGCCTCCCGAGTAGCTGGGACTACAGGCGCCTGCCACCACACCAGGCTAATTTTTTTTTGTATTTTTTAGTAGAGACGGGGTTTCACCGTGTTAGCCAGGATGGTCTCGATCTCCTGACCTCATGATCTGCCCACCTCGGCCTCCCAAAGTGCTGGGATTACAGGCATGAGCCACTGCGCCCGGCCACTGTGCTAGCTATTCTTGATGGACTAGTATCTAGAATGACTTGGGCTGTGGGCTCAGGTGAAGAGAGTAGCTAGCCTAGGGCTAGGGCTGGCCCTGCCTGCTTAAGGCGTGGCATATGGATGTTAGGGTTTGGAGAAGGGAGGGGCCCAGGAGGAGACAAGGGACATCTTGTCTCTTGTCCTATGGTTGTCCTGACAGGTATGTTGGGCATTTCACACTCCTAGCAGGGGCCTAGCTTGGAGGTGTAGCAGGCACACTTCCTGCACACATTTCAGTGTCCCGACGGATTAGTAGAAATCATCCACAGTGCCACTGATAGAAAATAGGATCACCACCCTGCTTGAATGGGCCTTGGGAGTGTCTCATAGTTAATTCACATGTTACTAAGGCAGGCAAGCTTTGCCTGCCTCCTCATCCCCAGCCCCAGGGCAGAGCCACACTCCTCCTCCTTCTCCCCACTTTCCCCACACACCTCCTTTCCACTTTCTGGAAAGCCAGCACCCAGCTGCATCTGACTTCTTCCAGAGTCACTTCCTTGATGCCTCAGACAAGGCCAAATTCTCCTGGTATGTGCTCATATAGAACATTTAACACCCAGCTGTGGTTTTCCATTCAGTTAGCTGTTTGTTTTTCTCTCTCCAGTAGATTGCACAGAACCTGAGGGGAGGATTCATGTTGGTTTTTCATTAATTTACTCAACAGATACTTACTGAGCGCCTACGGTGTGCAGGCACTGGGGATTCAACAGTGAATAAGAAGGTACACGTACCTGCCTTCTAGATGCTCGTAGCCTAGTGGCTACGAGGCTGAGGTTCACGGCATACACATTTTGTCATACATTAGAAGGTGCTGGATGCTGTGAAGTAAAGCAACATATGGAAGGGGGTTAAGGCAGTGGGTCTCAACCTTAACTGTACAGTAGACTCTCCTGGGGAGCTTCTGAAAAAGCCAGGCCCCAGTCCAGGCCAATTAGGGATGAAGTTCCAGGTTTTTATTTATTTTTATTCATTTATTTTTATTTTTTGAGAAGGAGTCTTGCTCTGTTACCCAGGCTGGAGTGCAGTGGCACGCTCTGGGCTCACTGCAACCCCCAGCTCCCAGGTTCAAGCAATTCTCCTGCCTCAGCCTCCCGAGTAGCTGGAATTACAGGTATGTACCACCATGCCCGGCTAATTTTTTGTATTTTTAGCAAAGATGAGGTTTTGACATGTTGGCCAGGCTGATCTTGAACTCCTGACCTCAGCGGAGGCCTGCTTTGGCCTCCCAAAATGCTGGGATTACAGGCGTGAGCCACTGCGCCCAGCCGGCCGAAGTTCCAGGTTTTTAAAAAGCTCGTCAGGTCGTTTGGATGCAAAGTGAGAGGGGATGAGGAAGAATTTTGCAGCTTTAAATATGGAGGTAAAGAAAGGCCTCCTTGGGAAAATGACATTGAGCTATCGTACCATTATACCTTCAGAGCCTCAGCACCATGCCTGACTGACTCATAGGAAGCACTCAGTGTTTGTTGCATAAATGAAAAAAATTTACATTTATTTAACCGAAGGGAATGTTACTACTGTTGATACAGTATATTCAAAGTATGGAGTCTCTAAATGTTACTCTCTTTGGTTTATAGCTCAGGCATTCCTGTTCCTACTCCAAGTTCATTGTGTTCATTTGCTGGTTCACCCGGAGTTTCTTGTCATGTTCAAATGGGAAGTTTCTCCCAATGAACCTTTTTTTCCCCAAGGTGTTTTCTCTTTTCTTTTCTTTCTTTCTTTTTTTTTTTTTTTTGACAGAATCTTGCTCTGTCACCAGGCCGCAGTGGCGTGATCTCGGCTCACTGTAACCTTCCACTCCCTGGCTCAAGTGATTCTCGTGCCTCAGCCTCCTGAGTAGCTGAGATTACAGGCACACACCACCACGTCCAGCTTATTTTTGTATTTTTAGTACAGATGGGGTTTCACCATGTTGGCCAGCATGGTCTCGATCTCCTGACCTCATGATCCACCTGCCTCAGCGTCCCAAAGTGCTGGGATTACAGGTGTGAACCACTGCACCTGGCCTCTTTTCTTTCTTTTTCTATTTTTACTATTGTGTTTGATATAAGTATCACTGAAGCCAAATTAAAATGAACCAAAGGGTTTTGCTGCATAATGCAAATCCAAATAATTTATTGGTACAGGAAAAAACATTATGATCTTTTTATCATTTAACAGTCTGTAGATATTGAAACTTTCCCCCCTTTGATTGTAGTTTTTCTCCCAAAGGATTGATAGAATAAAACTTTTGGCTTACATTTTTTGCTCAGGTTCCGTTCAAACTCTGCTAACTGATATTGAAGCATTGCCCCAGAGTATATAGTAACACAGGGCTTAATTGAGCTATCAGGCTGCTAATGAATTCATATTGAGGTTTATCATTTAATTAAAAGGCAAAGTGGGGAAAAGCAAAGGGAAGGTGTACAATTGTTCCTTCCACTGGCCTCCATTTCCTCCATTTAAAATCGTGGCTTGTTTGTTTAGTTTGTAGAATCCTGTGGGACATTGCATAGAAGTACTCAAGGTGCATAGGTAAAATAGAGGGTGTCCTGTATTGCAATGACTTGACTTCTTAGTGGGTCTTAAAAATTGATTCAGATTTGGTGACAATCATATGACACTTGATTATGCAGAAATTATGTTTTATGTTTTTACAAAGATTAGGAAGGCCATTTTCCAAAATTATTCCTAGGTCTGTATCTCTGAAGCAATCTGAAAATTCAATCAGAGGGAATCTAATACTGAGATGCTTTTGCTTTACTGACAGAGAGTAAATTTTTCTTGAAAACACCATTTTCTATATGCTACATGTGTCTTTAAAATTCACACCTGCATTGAAAAAGCTACCTTTAAGCAACACTTTTTATGATAACTGCATTTTTAAGTATGCAAATGCAATGTTGCAAACCTGTAAATATAGGGCAGTCAGTCTTTTATTGATTCAGAGTGGAAACGGGTAATATTTTTTGTATTTAGATTATAGAGTTACACGTTTTTAAAAAAGAACAGTATTTTATGATAAGATAAAATTTAAGTACCTCAATGCTTAGTACGGTTAAAAGGTGGAGTAGTATTTTCCTGCACTTATTTTAGACTTAGCTATATCTAAGGAGTAACTCAAGTAGGGATAACAGAGGGCAAAAAGGATTAGCTGTCAAAACAAATCTTAGGTTTCTATAAAAATAAGCTAAGAAATGAGCACCCTTGGATGAAAAATATGAAGTGAGAATGTAGGGAGTGTTGGTGAGGTTTGAGCCTCTTTGGGCCTCAGTTTTCCTCATCTGATTTTCCTACACAGAGACCTCTGATTGGAGCTGTCACATCTGTACATGCACATGTATGTCTGCATGCGTGTTGTATGTTTGCTCAGGGAGGAGAGCATGGTGTTCAACTGACTCCAAATATTTGGTATCAGACAGTTTTGTCTGGAGAGAAGAGCGATAAGATTATGGAAATGATCTTAAAATCTAGTTTAACTCTTGTGTAGTATAGACAAAAAGTAGAGATCCAGGGAGGTTGAGCAATTTGCCCAAGGTCATGTAGTTGTGACCGAATCCGTGATGGACCACACGTCTCTTGACTTCCAGCTGAGGATTGTTTAGAGGTTACACATAAGGATTCTGGTTTGAATTCAGATGGTGACTCTGTCACTAGCTACGAGACCTTGATCAGCTTCTCTGTTTCTGTTCTTCACTTGTAAAATGGAGATAACAATTTCAACTTCATAGGGTTGCTATTATAGGGATTAAATGAGTAATAATACATGTAATATGCTTAGAATAGTGCATGGAACATAGTAAACACTCAATATGAAACTATTGTTACTGTCATTAATCTGTCTGTTCCATTAAACCACGTTTGATGCCTGTAACTTCAGGCTTACCATTTGTGTGTGTTTATCATGGTTTTAATTTCATTTCTTTCATTTGACCTGTTTACAGCTCATTTTAATTGTAGTGTGCAATATTGTACAATAGCTTGCCAGTCATATAGAAGCTCCTGGTGGTTTGGCAAGTGCCCAGAATTCCAACCACCTGTTGGAACTGTTGCCAAAATACAGTAGATTGTTATTTCCCAGATGTTGTTCACCGAGAGTACAAATCATTAATATGACTTTGTGTCTTTAAAAAAATTCTTTCTCCTATTACAAAAGTATTATGTTTCCCACTAGTTCTGTGAAGCCGAGCAGTCACAGAGGTCTTGTTCCTGCCTCTTGAAAAAACATTAAAACGGGTAGCAAATGTGCTGGGGGTCGGTCACCTGAGATGACTTTCAGAGATAAACCTGTGCGAGATAGAGAAGGGAAAACTATTTTTTCTTTTCTAGCAATCCAAGTAGCCAAGCGAGTGATTCCACCGTGCAGGGGCACTTAGCAAATCAGGAAGCGCGATAACGGTGAATGACTTTCTACTTTCAACAGTTTGAAGGGCTGCTAACAATTGACGGCTTCTTCTTGAGGATGGCATTATCGGTGGCAGCAGGACCCAGACCTCTGCACCGTTTCTGCATCTTAAGTTTAAACAGTGTATGCCTATCCTTGAGGATAAACTTATAACAGGGGCCAAGGTAAAAGTCAGAGAAGAAATTCTAGCCTGTGATTTGAAGATCTGGGAGCATTCAGACACATTGGAACTTATGTTTTCATTCTTTTTCTCGGCAGACAAAGCTGCAATTATGAATCAACACATTGCAAGAGCTTTTCTGTGATACCGTGTTGGCCACCAAATCCAGATGTGATCTGATTCCTATCCAGTTCCACACTGTAGCAGGCTTTGTTGTCATTGGGTCATCTCTGTTCCTTGAAACTTCACCATATCCAAAAAAAAAAGCATGTTAGAACAGGATTAAATTCTTCTTATACATTACAGAATTATACAGAGGGTTCTCTAACATCCACTGTTCAAAAAGAGACTCTGGTGAAGGGTTCACTAAGTTTAAGTAAAGTGAGATGGAATGTCTCATCCCAAATTTGATACTGCTTGGCTTAAGATAGGAAGCAGGGTATGTATTTCATGCACAGTGATGATTATAGGCCTGTATTTGTATGTGTAACATCTATTCAAATGTCAGATCTTTTTTTGTTTTCTTGCTGGGAATTTTTCTGGAGCATGTGGTGTATATTGTTTTCTGCCAAGCATCAACGGGCTGTTTTATAAAGGACCCCTTTTTTGGGGGGTTGGGAGAGTGGATCCTCTCCTTTCTTTTCCCAAAGTTTTCTTGTATCTTCTCCACAAAATAAAAATTTCTTTCTTTTAGTTCACTGACTTGGAGATTCAAGCAGCAGTGCGATAAAAATACCATATTGCATTTCCAATGAACTCCTTTAATTAGATGAGATGAATTAATTGGATTTTTGGGACATGTCTGTGAAAGTATAAGATACTCACTTTTGGAACTCCCAGGCATGGTGTGGCCTGGGAGCTTTCTCAGTTTGCTCCTATCCAGGACATAGTGTAAGAACTGTCATTTGAAGCCTGTCATTTTAGTCCCCCTTGGGGGTTTTACAAATGGCCTAGTGATTTTTCAGATAGCAGAGAATAAATCAGCAGTGATTTGGCCTGCCCTTCAGCCTAGGGCATTCCCTGGTTATCACCAGCCTCATCATCAGGTGCTTGTATTACACATTTCTCTGTCCACACCAGCAGGTGAGATGGTAATCTAAGAGTTGATTTCCAACATGTGCGGAGGGACTTTTGAAAGTCCCCCTAGCTCCGGTATTCTCTTGCCCTGTATAATTTTAGGGGTCCAGGCATTCAGGCTTGGATGGTCCTCCTTATGTCTTTCAGGGCCTTGGAAAATCCTGGAATTTAGACAGGGGCAGTAAGTGAGTGGCTGTAGCCCTTGAATCCCATTTGGGACCTTAACTCATTCTACTTTGCATTATAATTATTTGGTTTTTAACTGTCTAGGTTTCTATACTTACAGGGGTAAAGCTGATTCATTCTCCTCTGTATCCCAGAGTCCACCTCCAAGGTGATAGGTTGCTTGATAGGTGCTTAGTAAATACCATATTTGATTAACTTTTTGTAGCCTCCTCTTTAGTCTAGAAATTCTAGATCTCAAATAGAAGGTAAGATATGGTATATTCTGGACTTTTAGTTTTCTATATCTCCTTTTCAAATACAGACCTAGGGTGACAGACAAAAAAAGCATATAGCATTTCCTTCCATGGTGGAAAAATGTGCCTGATAAATGTTTTCTCTGCATTATTTGCCTCCAAATATATTTTAATGACAGTTATTTGGATATTTCACACTTTATACTGGACTTGGGCTCAGATTAAGTCTTCTGTTAGTTATAACCTTCAATATCAGTTAGGTTCATGAGAACAAGGATGGTGTATATTTGTTTTTAATCTGTTTCCCAGCACTTAACCCAGTGCTAAGTTTATAGTGGATCTCCAAGAAATACTTGTTGAATGAGTGGCTTTTGGTCATGGTGGCCTTTTAGTGCAGAAAAACTTTTGGATCTGAATTGTTAGACTTATTTAATTTTTTTGTAATAACACAGAGAATGTTGAATAGAAAAAGTTTAGAAGATATATATATATATATATATATAGAGAGAGAGAGAGAGAGAGAGAGAGAGAGAGAGTTAGATCTATTTATTTATTTATTTTTTTGAGATGGAGTCTCACTCTGTCGCCCAGGCTGGAGTGCAATGGCATGATCTTGGCTCATTGCAAGCTCTACTTCCCAGGTTCACACCATTCTCCTGCTTCAGCCTCTCGAGTAGCTGGGACTACAGGCACCCACCACCATGCCCGGCTAATTTTTTTTCTTTGTATTTTTAGTAGAAATGGGGTTTCACCGTGTTAGCCAGGATGGTCTCGATCTCCTGACCTCGTGATCCGCCCGCCTCGGCCTCCCAAAGTGCTGGGATTACAGGCGTGAGCCACAGCGCCCGGCTGACTTATTTTTTTGTAATAACACAGAGACAGTTGAATAGAAAAAGTAAGTTTAGAAGATATATATCTATATCTCTATATATTTTACCCTCCTTGAGGTTCGAAATAGTAGGAGTGAAATTAGAGATTTACCAAAATCGGATGATGATTTGCACCTTTGAAATAACTCATGCCTTTGATTGTCACTTTAGCTACAAGTAGGTTCCTGGTCATAACTGTAATGTCCCTGCAAGCCTGCTTTATGGAACTTGAGCTACATCGTATTGTCTAAGATAGGCCTAGTTCTTGGCTGGGTGCAGTTTATGTTCTTTGAAACCGTCTCCTTTTGGGGAGCAGGCTGAGAGATAGTGAACTCATTGAAGAGAATTGTAGCAGAACTCTCTAGCAACTTCCTAACAGAAGATGTACCCCCGTTGACTTCTTTGGCGTTTCAGCTGCCCCATTGAAGGAAGGGACAGACTGTGCCCTTGGGACCAGAGCCTCCTTCCTAACTGCAGATGAATGAGGCACCAGCATGCCATGCTCAGCCAACCACTTGTGGTGCAAAACAGCTTTCCTGGACTCTGATCCTTTAGCACAAACCTGTGTATACAGGATTCACAAGGATGTAATTCTGTGGTGTCATCTATCAGGCACGTGCATGTGTGTTTTTTTTTTTTTTTTTTTTTTTTTTGAGACACAGTCTCGCGCTCTCACTCAGGCTGGAGTGCTGTGGTGCTGTCTTGGCCCACTGGACCTCTGTCTCCCAGGCTCAAGCAATTCTCCTGCATCAGCTTCCCAAGCAGCTGGGATTACAGGCACCCGCCACCATGTGCAGTTAATTTTTTGTATTTTTAGTAGAGACGGGGTTTCACCATGTTGGCCAGGCTGGTCTTGAACTCCTGACCTCAGGTGTTCCACCCTCCTCGGCCTCCCAAACTGCTGAGATTACAGTTGTGAGCCACTGCATCCGGCGAGGGGCATGCATGGTTTTCTACAGAGTGGCTTCAGCTTCCACGGTTCATCCCTAGACCATTTTGCTTTTTTTTTTTTCCAAGACACGGTCTTGCTCTGTTGCCCAGGCTGGATGACAGTGGCACTGTTACGGCTCACTGCAGCCTTGACTTCCCAGGGTCAAGCAATCCTCCCACCTCGGCCTCTGGAGTACCACTAGGGCATGTGCCACCACACCCTGCTAATTTTTTATTTTATTTTTTTAGAGATGGGATCTCCCTGTGTTGCCTGGGCTGGTCTCAAACTCCTGGTCTTAAGTGGTATTCCTGCCTTGGCCTCCCAAAGTGTTGGGATTACAGGCATGAGCCACCACGCCTGGCCTACTTTGCTCTTTTTTACAGGTTTTTGGTTGACACTTCTCTGCAGAATAGCACCTGGCACCTCTCACCACCACTGAAAAGGATGGAATTTTATACACCTCTTTTTCCTAGGTTCTCTCTAGCAGTTACCAAGGGACCATCGGAGATACTTATTGTGGCTGTTTACAAAAGCCTTCCCTCCAGTCTGAGTCACCTCACCCTACTCTCTGCTTCTTCCTTTTAGCTACTCTTTTTTTCAGTAACCCTCCCTCTTTCCTCTGAAGGCTTGTGCTTGCACACACAGGCACACATACTCATGCATGCGCACACCACACATGCTTCCTGTCCTCTGGCTCTCCCGTATCCTATGTAAAACCTCCTACTGCTATTTAAGTGAAACTCTTCTAGCACATAAGAGTTTTCATCTCAGAAGCTCAATTTTACCTTTCACTTTTCAGGTAGAGAACACCCAAGGGTTTTAATAATCTGGCGAATGTTTTAAAAAAGGACATATTTTTTAAAATCTAGATTGCAAAAGTAATACTGTGGCATTGTAGAGTTCAGACATTATAGAAAGTGAAAGTTCCCTATCATTTGTTTCCCATAACCACCTTGAATAGTTTACTGGATATATTTTATTCTAAGCACATGCTGTTTATCTTCTTGAAAACAGGATCATTGCATAGATATATTCTTTTATAATTTCTCTTATTAGAAAAGAAGATTAATCATATATTAAACACTATTCCATGTCACTCCATATAGATCTTTCCCTCATTCTGTTTTTACAGCTATAAGGGAGTCTGCTGTGAAAGTGCTCCTTTGATTAGTTTATAACTGAGTGTAAAATTTGGCATTTCACTCTTGATTATAGTCTTTGTATATTCACCCCCAATTCTTTGAGAATGAGGAGTACCCTAATTTTGTAAGCAAAATTTTGGGGGGCTTTGGGGTGAAAACTAATTTAAATGCTTATTTTATCAGTTGCCTACCTCCATTTAAAAATCAGTTTTAAGGGCTATAAGAAAGCCTTATGATATTAAGGCCTATTTTTCAGTATAAAAATAACATACAATTTATTTTTTCCATTTATTCAAAAGACCAAATAACACTAGCCAAGAAATGATCAGTCTCATGTAAAAGAATAATACACGTTCTCCTTGAATCAAGACTACTCTGAGATTCAGAAATGCCGGTAGCGGAAGGTGAGGTGTGACCCCTTAAGTAAGTGTGACTAGTTAAAGGTGTATGGATATTCTTTGTGGAAAGCGGGCTGCCGGATATAATTTAAGGCTGTTTCATATTACTTCACACGGTGCTTTCAAACTGTTTATTTTCTCTCTTGGCACTAGTGAGTACAACTCATAACTGGCCAGATAATATCTAAGTCTAGGATCATGGCAGTGAGTGAGTTTTACCATGATTGGATCAAAAGTAAACAAGAAAACAAAAGCAAAGGAAAAAAAAAAGTAAGAGAAGGAATCACATTTTGCTCATTGTGAGGCTAAAATGCTGCATGTTGAATTTTCACTTTCTGATTAGAACCCACAGTTGAACAGATCTGATTTATTTTTTTGGAGTCAGGAAGAAACTGTCAAATTTTAGTTTGACTGTTCTTTTCTTTAGGTCTCCCCCCTTTCTTCCCCTACTTTTTTTTTTTTTTTTTTTTTTGAGCATTACTATATTAATCAGATAGCAGCCACTGTTTGACATGTCCTTCTGTGGTGGCTGCAGATTAAGTCTGAACCATGCCAGAAATCTCTTTGCATTTTTTGATGTAGCAGAAATGAACCTGGTTCATTCCATCTTAACAGCTTTAGCCAAATGGCTCAGAAGGCATCTACCCGATTTCATAAAGAAGAGTTAATGTGCAGTCTGGTTTAATACAGGTGCCCTTAAAATGCATTTTTGTTTTGTTTTGTTTTCTCACCTCCAAGTTTAATATGTCCATGGACATTGGCCTTAGTTTCCCCAAGATGAGTCCATGAATGACCTTGTTCCAGTATCCCTTGCTGATTTGAGTTCCCAAGTAATAAGCCTGAGAATGTTTTCAGTGCAGTAGCCGGGAGAAGAAGGGGGATTCAGCAGTTGCCGTTCAATGCATTTACTCTCTACCTGCTGGCTTCAAACAGTATTAACTTTATGTGCTCCTTGTGCATTGTGTTGAATTAAAAGCAGTTCTCTTCACAGAGGCACTTGTAGAATTTTTTTTTTTTTTTGCCCTGAAATGAATAAAACAAACAGGCATCTGGTATTTGTTTTGTATAACACAATCCCCATAAAATGAAGAGTAATAAAACATAATTATCTGTAAAGGCTTGTTTTATAAGCCTGAGAATGGGCTTGTTTCTACCAGGTTTTTATACTCATTCATAGGAGAAAGAATCTCTTTGTACATTAATATGTAACAACAATAAGAGCAAATGCTTCCCAATTACATGCATGAATCAAACTTATCTTTTATTAAACAATTTTTTTCTGTTGTAGTATACATGATAAAAGTTTATCATTAAGTTCTTTCTGTGTAAACACATTAGATTGAAGGAAAATGTTTTCCTTCAATATTCTGTTCAATTGGTATAACTTTATGATTTTTTTTCTCCCCAGCATAATTAAAGAAACAACTTTATGGTTGGTTATTGACTTTTTTAGGTCAGAGAGCACTCTGTGGATTCTAAAACCGCCTTCCAGAAAAGTACACATCAAACTTCTACATACGTTTTTATAGGGTTTGTAGAGCTCTGATCCTTGGTTGAAGATCCTGACAATGTCTAATAGCTATTTTGAAAACTGTACCTCCAATCTCAAGCTAAGGTTTTAGTTTTAGTTTTAGTATGTGAATATCTGATGAAACGATTCAATGGTTTTGTAGCATTGGATTTAATTTCAGGGTTGGGCTTCTTTCTAGGAATGGAGGAATATTCTTATCTCAGGAAAAAAAATTCAGAGTGTGGGAAGTACGAAAATTATTAATTCAAAGGTGTATTTGCTGTCAGATTGGATGGCAGTGCCTACATCCCTAGAGGCTCCTGTTCCCAAGACTGTTTTCATTGTTTCTATCCAGCGCTGGGCACGAGCCTTGAAGTGGCGAATTCATCCTCTGAAATTGTGTGTCCATTGCTGCAAGAATAAAAGAAGCAGTAACAGAATCATGCAGCGCGGTATTTCATGGTGACAGTTTTATGTGGTTGTGTGATGTTGCAGAGTCTTGTAGGTGATATCTACCCTTTTCTTTTGAATCAAAACACAGGGTTTTACTGGAGGAGGGAAGTTTCAAAAACAACCTAGTCTAACATAAAATTAAGCTCCTAAATAGTTATCCCATTCTGTCTACTACAAAACTAATTGCTTACAGGAAGTAGAAGTACACATATCTAACATTTATATCCTGTTTGAGTAGTGGTTTCTAATTTTAGATTTCTAACCCCTTTTATATTATCTTTTTGCATTGAAATTATACTGAAACATTCATATTATTATGAATGCAAGCTGAATTAAATAGACCAAGATTCTCGGTTTCTCCCTTCATGTTGTCATCTACTAGAGAATGAACAGCTTAAAATAAGTGCATCAGTTCCTCTTCCAAAGGGAAGCTGAATATTCCAATTCAAGATCAGCAGTCATTTTGCGTGCTTACTGGAAATACCATTTTTGAACATACTTGGCAACTTAAAGTGCCCAATTAAAAGCTCTGTTGAAAGAGGAAGTCTGTGGATATGCAATTAGTCCTTAGGATTCAGAGCATTTCCTTTATGTGTGGAAGGCCATAATATGAAATCACTGGTCACAATAGCTTTATGCCAGATGCTTAGAATAGAAGGCATTTTCAGGATGGATTATTTCTGTACTCTTGCTCCTAAAATGGTTTACCTAAAGAGGCTCCCAAGTCCATAAAAATACTGGTGGTGTCAAGAAATTTTGGAGGTGCCCTTTCACAAATTTTAGGCAGTCAGTAAATATAACTAGCCATGTGCGTGATAGGCAATACACAAGACTTGCTTATATTCCTAGACTTTCTATTTTATCTGATTGATGGTGTTCCTCTTCCCACCTTTTTATTCATTTATTTATTTTTAAAAGATGAGGATTGGGTACCAGAAAATTAGCCAGTATTGTGTGCTTTTCCTTACTAAAAAAATGAAGCCTCGCTGAGTAGGGCTAGATGAGCTGTATATTCTGAGATTATTTACAGTGTTTATGATAGAGAGACCAAAAACAGTAAGCGCTTAATAGCTTTCCTTATTTACAAGTCAGATTCATCTAAGGGATATTTTTCTTTTATTTTTCTGGTGCTTGAAATGTTCCTTTAAAATAGATTATCAGAGGATACACAGTGACACAAAATTTGTTGCTTGTGAAATTGCAGAATGGATTAAGCATTTCTTTTTCAAGGCTCTGCAACAAAACAGGTTCATTTTTATTTCAGTAAAAACACTGCTTTTTTGCCTCCGTCACACACACGATTAACATAGGATAGATACGTGTATGTGAACATGTGGCTCTTGTTCCCAGTTGTGTAATGGATGCATTCCATTAAAGTTTGCAGTAAAGTGAATGTTTATTAAGCGAATTGTTTTTCCCCAGTGACTTCTACTGTACAAATGGCATTGTCTTTCAGTAGGCTCTGAGTATACTATGTTCCCATATTCTTTGGTAAGATGACCAACCAACCAACCAAATAAAAAAAAGCCCCAATAACAAACAAAACAACCCTTTCAGTACCATAAATCTATAGGAAACACTAACCTTCTGAGGAAGCTGGCCCGATGCCACTTACTGTTGTCCCCCACCCCTAAGCCATGGTATATGGCTTTAATAACAAAATGGCAACACACAATAGTACCACAACCTGGAGGGTGTTACTCTTTCTTCTCCTCACCCTTCCTCCCATTGTTGCCATGGGAGAGAGGAGAGACACCAAGGCTGTAGCAAATAGGTTATTTTAATAACCTCAGCATCCTTGTTTCCATATGATATACATTTGATATCCAAGTTAAATTTACCCACCTCTCTCTAAACATTTTTTCCTAACCCTTTGTCAATTTGTCATACCATCTTTGGATGAAGAGTGCTACCTAATGGTGTATGATGCTTAACAGTCGAAACATCCGTACCTTGTTAGCCATAAAGGCTCATCCCATTTCCTTCCATAAACATCTATTGTAATACAATATGGATTGTGTAAGGCACTGGGCTTTAGGCCCCTAGCCCAAATATCTGTCACCTATTAAGTACTTATTGTGGATAAAGAAGGCAGTATACTTAACATGCACTATTTCATCTAATTTTTGCAAAAGCTCGTTGAGTACATTAGGCCAGTCTCCATTTTATTAATACAGATGAGGAAAGTGAGACCAAGACTTGTTCAATGACTTGCCCAGAGTCTTGCGAAGCATAAGGGGCGGAGTAGGATTTGAACCCAGCGTGAACTGGGTTCTGGAATCAAATGCTTCCCTAATGCCATGCCCTAGGTCTCAGCCTGGACTGTGCTCCCAGAGTCACTTAAGCACTTTTCAAAACACTGACGTATGTGGACCCAGCATATCGAGGAGCTGGGCTCTGGGCATTTGGGTTTTGAAGGTTTTACAAGTGACCCTGATGCTCTGTCAGGCAGGCTTAATAACGACTGAATTATATAACATGCCCAGCTTAGTTTCTTGCTTGGTTGTTGAATTGCTGCATGAAAATCTGATCCCCACAGTCTTTGAGCCTGCAGCCCAGTGAAAAAGATGGATGTGCACACAACCAAGCATGAGCAAGATGCATTATGACAAGTACTATGGTAGTACAGACTTTGTGCCCTCTGATAATTCTCATGACACGACTTGCAGTGGATCCCAGGAGGTAGCATCTGGGATGTAGTCACTTCAGCAAGTCCTATTTATTCTAGCTTGGAAGAGTTCCTTGCATCTTTACTCTGTATACTCTGTGATTACCAGACAGTCTTGGTCTAGGTTATTATAAAAGTCCCAGTTGAGGATCTTGAATCTCTCCCATTCAGTTTGACTGAGAGAGCTTGGTGATTAGATCAGTGGTTTGTATATTTCCTCATTTGTCTTCCAAATAGATATGTTCCTCAGGATCCACTCCAGTGGGATTCCTAGGTCAAAGATAAATCATTAGCAGACTAGTTGATGGTGTCACCCAGGCTGGCGTGCAGTGGCATGATCTTGGCTCACTACAGCCTCTGCCTCCCAGGTTCAAGCAATTCTCCTGCCTCAGCCTTCAGAGTAGCTGGGATTACAGTTGTCCACCACCACGCCCGGCTAATTTTTTATATTTTTGGTAGAGATGGGGTTTCACCATGTTGGCCAGGCTGGTCTCGAACTCCTGACCCCAAGTGATCTGCTTGCCTCGGCCTCCCAAAGTGCTGGGATTACAGGCGTGAGCTACTACGCACCACCGCCCTCTTTTCTTATTGAGACCCATTGACCAATAGCTTGGTCAATAGTGCTTGATTCTTCAGTTTGGAAAACTTGTATTGAGCTTCTTACTATGTCCTGGAGACTGTGCTGGGCAGTAAGAACACCAGAAAGGGTGTGGCGTCTTAGGAGCCAATTAAACTAGATTAGGAAGAGAGGTGTTGAGGTGTCACCTAGGGTATAGGCAGAGAACCCGTCTGCCTAATGATATGGGTTTAGTTCTTGAATTCTTTATATTTGGAATACGGATTAGGGCCAGGCTGGCCTTGACAACCTGAATCATTAAACACTGATGGTGACTGGTGGGTGATTAGCCACATAAGAAGAAGATATATTCATAACAGATATAATAGGAGCAATGGGGACTCGATGGAGAGTATTAAATAGTATAGTGTTTTCCATAAATGTTCTTTAATTGTGGAGATTACTGTTCTGTAGATTATTCACTCAGGCATTGAACATGCATTTATTAAGTGCTTTTTGTGTCCTAGGCTTATTCACAAGTCTAAATTTCAAATTTGGTTCTTAAATTCCTCAAGATCAGAGTTTAGCTAAAAGTATCATTATATCCTGAGATGGAATTTAATCAAATTATATGCTTAAAATGAGAAGAAATGTCTGTTTCTCCATCTCACAAGCCCCACCAGTTTAACTGTCAATTGGTCTTGTCAATCAACTATAAGAGATGTAAAAATGTCTTGGGCCATAAGTACATACTCCAGGGAGTATCCTGGTGTCAGAGATTGAGAAACTGATTGGAAGACAGTTGTAATCACTAGTGCTGGCCTTGCTGTTCTGAAATTTCTGGTTTCTTTCCCTCGCCCCAAACTTAATTCTTTCTTCTCTGTTTTCAATATCAGAAGAAGTTTAGAATGAGTGAGGGAAATTAAAATGAAGTCCAGAAGACCAGCAGAGATTTCACTGGGCATGTGGGTAGGAATGACTTGTGAGAAAACCATTTGAAACTGAATTAAAAGAAAATGTGTTCAGCTCATTATATAATTATAGTTAGCTTGACCTGGTGCTTTGGGTTGCATTACCTGTAAGTTTGGAACTCATTTGTTGTATAGAAATTGATACCCCACATTTACTTAAATTTTGCCCATCTGTTTCTTGTTAAAAGAAACTGGACATCTGCTAAAATATCCTTGTTTTGGATTACTCAATCTTATTGTCACCTTATAATGGCTTTATTTTGGGGGAGGTTTATTCGTATTAGTATGATTGGGAAAGAACAGAAAGATCTTATTGGAAAATAAATTTAGAATTTTCCAAATAATAAAATCAAAAGATTTCCAGCTGTAATCTTAAGATGCCTTTTCACGATGTCTAGTTTTAGAAACTTTTTTTCCTCTCAGATGTGAAGAACAATGCTTTTTAGGACAATAGTGAAACTTATATGAGAATTGTTCTTTTTGAATTGTGTTATGGTGCATGATGCGAAAGTTTAGAAATAAATATATCCCTGGATACAATAGGCCTCAGTTAAGACATCAGCTATTTTTAATGCATTTTGCTATTTTTGGCCTGGCGTAGTACCTCAGGATGAGAAAATCCATCCCCTTCCCTTAGTCTGAGGTCACATGTTGCCATCAGTTCTCTATAATGGAGTTAATGATGTTATGGTTTTAAGATAATGGGAAATTAACATTTCTTGTCCCCATGATTGTGGCCGCAGGACTTGATCATTTTTATACTGTTAATCACACTCCTCTTTTACAAGAACTCCCGACTCTTGTTTCCCCCAGCAGTTAAATGCCATATTTTCATATACTTACCTTATACCTGGCTAAAACCTTGCAATTTTTTGTTTTGCTCTCCGTTTTTGTGACAATTTTAAGAGGAAGGCAAGTAATGTACAGGCTGGGTTGAAAGAGGAGAAAATGGAGCAGTTGTAATTCCCCGGGGCAGGGTAAGAGACTGTTAATACATTAGTGGTAGGAGGGCTTCTGCAGAAAATACGACTGTACAATTAAATGGGGCTATTAAAAGCACGCCAGCATCAATTCATTAAATGACAGTGGCAATTTCTTCGTAATCCCCTTTTCCCCTTCTCCTCCTGGGATTCAGTATATGCAGGGATGAAAGGCAGATGGGCAAAGATAGAAAGGCTACTGAGGAAGAGGTACAGTTATTTAGATATCTGCTTCCTCATCTTCTTTGGGGGCAGCTTCTGTGATGAAAACACTTTATGAAAGGTAAGACCCCAAAATACCTGTTCTGTAGACGTTGGGGATGAAAATGTGCATCCTAGCAGATGATCTGGTTCTGCATTCCAGAACACTGCTCTGACTTTAGAAGCAGTTATCTATGCATAGTAAATCTACTTGGAGCTAAAACAAAGAGAGAAATTGTTTGATTGAAACCTTCTTATTGCGAAAGTATGCAGAATTGACATTCAGCAATCTTATGTAAAAATACTGCAAAATGTTTCTTTTTCTGGAAAACAGTGTATTTTAAAAATCAGTTGGTATCTGGTTACCTGCATGACCTAGTGAGAACTTCAAGGCTTGGGGAAATGGTTGAGGTTAGTGGTTATGAGTATTTGATACCCTTTTATGTGTCATTTAATTGTTTAAGCCCCGATTTCCTCATCGGTAAAATGGTGATTCTGGTATCTGTCTTTTTAGTGTTGCTCTGTAAAATTAAATGAGATACTGAATGAAAAGCATTTTGCTCAGTGCCTGGCATAAGATAAGTGCTCCCTAAATATTAACTAGTTTTATTATCCATTGAATTTTAGGACTCCACCCTCCCCCCCACCCCCCCAAAAGACTTAATGGTCTTATCTGCCTGCTGAAGAGTAGGGTTATGAGGAAGCTGAGACTTGGAGAGATGATGTGTTAGTTAGTGAAGAAACCAGAATTGGAACCACATTTTATGACTTCCCACTGCATTGAAGTGCCTCTCATAGTATGAGACTTCTGTATTTAGTAAAGGAGGGCCGCCAACACTTGCTCCACCTGTTATAATAGATGAGGTATGCTTTTTATCTATATACTTAAAAATGTAGTTTTAAGTTCATTGCTCAGGTTCTTTTGGTGGCAAAAATCCTTGCACTTTAAAAGGCATTATTATTTGCTGAGTTTTAAAAGAACTACCTTCAGAGAAAAATGCATTTCATTTTGATTATGCCCAAGGCCTGCAGAATACCATTTAAACTACAAGTGATATAAAAGGTTAAGTATTTGATTAAACCTAATCTCCTTTAAAAACTAATGTTTCAGTCTCCACCAGAACTTCTTCAGGGAACTTCAGTGTTTTGCTGATAACTGGATCCAATTTATGGGAGGTAAAAAAAAAAAGGCAGTTATTTACTTAATTCATCTATTAGTTTTCAGACTTGATATATTGAATCTAAAGAATGGTGAAATTAATAGATAAGAGAAGAAGTTTGAGTGGTTAAAAAATGGATGACATCTCCTATTTCAAGGAAACAGTATTTGATCAGATTTCAGGGTGGTACGAAGTTCTTGTTGATGATAAAAGGCAAGTCACATTTATCAGCTGAACAACTCAGAAAACACAGATGATTTGAATTTGTGGAGGCGTCCTCCATACCATTTTCTCCATTGCTTTGATGATTGTCTGAGGTCTCTACCAAACAGATACTCACATTCATATTTCCAATTCAAATCCCTGTTGCACTGTGAACTCTTTGGGAACAGAGACCACTTTTGCATTTTCAACCAGTGCCTAGCAGGGTGCCTGGAGGCATTAGGGAATCTTTATTGAATAAGGGAATGACCCACACTGTATGCCAAAATCTGGCTTCCCTGAGTTTATATGCCTCTGGTAACCTTTTGTAAATGGCACCTTTTCTATATGATTAGTCACTTCTATTCTTTCTTTTTATTTAAGTTATTTCTTATTTCCAAGTAAATCTTGTTGCAGCCATCCTCCTCCTGACTACGTCCAATGTGGTTCATGTTTTTTCTTTTCTTTTTAATTTTGGGAGGGGTGTGAAGTGCAAGATAGAACATAATGTGGGCTAAATCCGGGGCTATTCAACTTGACTAGGGTCTTTAGCCTTCCAGAATGTTGAGAAAGTAATTAGTGGGTGGGGTGGGGGTGGGGGCAGTGTTAGAAGAAATGGCTGGGATTCTTTGTGTCCAAAAGAATGTTTCTCCTTGGTGATGAGGCAGGTATTGTTACCCCTCTGAATAAATCCTTAGGCAAAGTACAAAAACACCAGCCTGCTGAACAATGCCTGGCCACTCTGGCCTTAGTATTGCGATACCTTACGGGTAAGTTTAGAAATGAGTTTCCTGTTCAGGTTTTAGGCCTGTCATACTGTTGAGTGGCTGTCTAACCTTTGAACTTCTGTGTTTTTGACATCAAAAGGAACTCTTAGCTTTACCAAAAAGGTTTTATTCGAGTAATTAATATTCTTCATGCACAGAGGGAAATTAGCCTCCAACTTGTGGACATCGTGAAAAATTAGTATCTTCCCATTTGCTTGGCTTGTTTGAACTATAGTTGATTATTTTTAAAGATAAGGAGATCAGATTTCCTTAATATTTCAGTATGTTGCTTTTTGTACCCTTAAAATTAGTTTTTTCCTATGCAGAGTTGACTTTGATTAAAAAATGTTTTTGATGACTATTTTCCTGATTCGTCAGTATATCTAATTGTGTTCTACTCATGAAAAATCTTGTCTATGAGGGACATATTTTTAGTAACATTTTTATAGCATATAAGAACTTTTATAGCACAAACAGGAATCATTAAGTGTGTGTGCTTTTATCATAACTTCTCTTTTAATGGAACTTAAAATCTTAACTCGTGTTTTTGCAGCACTTTTTTTGCACATGGTAGGTTCTTAATATTTGAGTGGAATTCAGTGTGACTGTTCTTTGTGTTCTCAAAAGTCTGATCTTTGGAACAATTTGTCTTTCACTTGAGACTCTTTTTTTTCTTTGCATATGTACATGTATCACTCTTGGTTTTACTTAATCTTTTTTAACTAAACACATCTATAACTCATATTTCCCTATCTATAAATAGGAGCAATTTAAAATTTCCCAACATGGTGGTATGTGATGTAACATAACCAAAGGCTACATGTTTACCCTTCTTTAATTACCCTTCATTTGCAGAAAGATGACATATGTATTTATGACATAAATGTCTTTCAGAATGACCTTTGGGACTACACTTTTTTTTTTTTTCACCAAAAAATTGTCATGACCTAGGAAGCCTTGTTAGTAAAATTTAAAAAGGAAAAGTTGGCCGGGCATGGTGGCTCACGCCTGTAATCCCAGCACTTTGGGAGGCCGAGGCGGGTGTATCAATTGAGTTCAGGAGTTTGAGACCAGCCTGGGTAACATGGTGAAACCCCATCTCTACTAAAAATACAAAAATTAGCTGGGCATGGTGGCCTGTGCCTGTAATCCCAGCTACCCAGGAAGCAGAGGCATGAGAATCGCTTGAACCTAGGAGGTGGAGGTTGTAGTGAGTGGAGATTGTGCCCCTGCACACCAACCTGGGTGACAGAGCGAAACTTCATCTCAAAAATAAAATAAAATAAAAATAAAAAGGAAAAGTCTGGTCAAATGCCCCTTGTTCTTCTTCAACAGATACATAGTGAGTTGTGTAAAAAAGGAGTTGGAAAAGGAATCTGTAGATTCAAAGTGACTTAAAGAATAGAAAAAAAATTTGTTTTAAAAAATGGCCAAGACTAAATCATAGTGTCTAGGGAGGTACACCTGAATAATAAAACTATACAGAAATACAAAATATGATTACTAGTAAGAATAGTCTGTTGCCAGTAGTATATAGAATGAGCACTGAAATTATAACAGAAGCATTTTGGTATTCATAAGTGTTCTTTTTTTTTAAAAAAACCACAATCAAAATTATAATATAGGCTGTAAGTACTGATTTTAATCGTAGTGAATGTGAAAGTGTTGTTAATGAAAATATAAAGAACATTTGCTAAAGTGTGGACCTAGCCAGGAATACTAGGTAGAGAAGGTAACTCTTTAAAAAAAATTGTTTTTTAATTGTGAAGTTAATTTATTGTCACTTTGTTTGATATTTATTATTAGAGTCCCTAGGTTAATTCCGTTTTTATTGCTTTTCAGAATAATTAAGACCTAAATCTTCTGCTGAATTCTGTTTGGTTTCGTTATTTCTTTTGCCATGTTCTTTCATTCCACAAATGTTATTGAGCACTTCCAGTGTACCAAGCCTTGTGTTTACTGCTTTGATGATAAATGCAATAAGGTAATGCTGCTTTTAAGGATCCTTCAGGATAGGAGCTTGTAGCAGTAAGGACTTAGTATTTTTGCTATGGAAGTGTATGAAGAGCTATCTATGGTGCAATAACTGTGGAAACACAGTTTTTATTCTATTTGGTTCCCATATACATTGAGTCCTCCTTTGGTGGGAATTTGATCAGGGTGGTCTCTGAATCCTGCCTGCATACACCTCAGTAAGGAAGAAGGCATTGGAGGTGGATCCTAGGGGACTGTGGAAAGCCTGGTGGTGGTCCTGGAAGGCTTGAGAATATCTGGAGCTGGAAGCTCCTTGCTCATTGGTGACCTTTTTCATATACAGCAGAGCTCTTGGCATTCCTAGCATACTACCTTGAAAGGACTGTGTCTTGCCTCCTAGAAATTCTGGACTTGGTAGGAATCATTTGTTTATGTTATTTTAAAAAGAAAAAAAAATCTAAAGTGTACTTTTTGGAAGAAAAATGAACTTGTTTTTGGACTTTTCTGTGTGTTGTTTCTTTAATTGAAAATTCTGTCTGGAGACCGATTTTCAACCCCCTTCCTTTCCCTCTAGTTTTAAATTGTAACATTGCTTTCCAAGCATGTCAAAACAACAACAACAAAAAAGAAATATTTTATTATTACTCTATTTTTATTTGCTCATTAATAATCTTGATTTTCTGTCTATATGAAATCAAAGAAAGATGACTGTATAATTTTCATCCAGTTGCACAGTCAATTCTATAACTGAAATACAGGATAAAAAATAAGTAATTGATTTACTTAAGAAAGAAAGGCATCTCGACCTCCTAAAAATTTCATCAGATATTCACTCTGCTGAGTGAAGTTAATTGTCAGCAGACCCTTCTTTATAACAGGAGCTCACTTACTCTTGTGAGCACTGATGGTGTGAGCACTTGTGGCAGGGATTGGGTTTCCTGAGGAATCCATAAGACACTTACATTGCTTTTGGGCATGAGGGTGAATAACACAGCCATTGGCCTTCAAGGCCTTTGAGGAGGTGTTCTATGGGGAGAGGGGCTGAGACAGACATATTCCTGAAAGGAATAATTACTGAGTGATAGTGGAAATATATACGAAGACTTTGGGAGTAACGGTGATGGAGGGGCCCATTGAAAACTTACTAACGTTTACAGCTGTTATTAAAATTCATCCAAACCAGCCAATTATATCTACGTTCTCTAGAATGAAAGTACAAAATGATTACAGTGGATGTTCTAAACGCCAGTGTTGACACAATCCCCTTTTCCTACTGGAATGGGAATCTAACGGGGAAAGTGAAATTCTTTCTCAAAACCTTATTGGTGTTGATACTTTACATGTACATGTAAAAGCAGCTGACTTTGTGTTTTGTGGCCTTTGAGATCATATAACTCTTATAAAGCAACTTACAAATTTTCTAGGAGGTTCTTTTGGAATATTGCTTTATGTTTTGTTTTAGGAATATACTTCCCTCTCCCCTGAATTATCACAGTGGGGATATATAAATCTACTCCCTACCCAAAGCATAACCATGTATGTGTTTGTTTTCTCTTTATCATATGATATAGTTTGGATATTTGTCCCCCTTAAATCTCATGTTGAGACGTAATCCCCAATGTTGGAGGTGGGGTTCGGTGGGAGGTGTTTGGGTCATGTGGACTGATCCATCATGGCTTGGTGCTGTCCTCACGACACAGTTATTTCCCATGAGATCCCATTGTTTAAAACCGTGTGACCCCTCTCCCCCACTCTCTCTTGCTCCTTCTCTTGCCATGCGAGATGCCTGTTCCCCCTTCTGCTGTGACTGTAAGCTTCCTGAGGCCTCAGGAGAACCCGAGCAGATGCCACTGCCATGCTTCTTGTACAGCCTGCAGAACTGTGAGCCAATTAAACCTCTTTTCTTTATAAATTACCCAGTCTCCGTATTTCTTTAGAGCAACGCAAGAATGGCCTAACATACCATATATAAACTATAAAACAAAAACAAAAACCAAAACCCAGAATAATTACCCTCTGCAGTACAAATAACAACTCTTTCTTCCAAAGGAACTTCTTTCATTGTTTAAATAATGAGAAACTTGTGTCGTTAGAAACACTGTGTAGGGTGCAGCGTCCCCTCATTACAAACATTTCTGTGCCTTAGAGGACACCCCTCCTGATATGTATCCTTAGAAGGAACACGTAGATCAGCCTCTCTTCCTTTTGTCCAGCTGCACAATCGGGAATGGAGACACAACACGGTCAAGGTGCCTAAAACTAGAGCGGCCTGGGGTGAGTCTAGCCTTGATCTTCCCCGATACTGTCCTTTGTCAGACTCCAACACTATGCACAGCCTGGTCTCTCTGGGCCCAGGAATTTGGGCACTTGCTCAAAGATTCCTTTGCAGATGCTCCTGGAAATCAGACGAGTGTTTAAGCAGGATTTAAAGCAGTAACATCTGTCAGATGCAACCATGGCATTATATCTGAGACAAAAAATTGTAGGAGGAAAAATGCCTGTTCGGAGTGTGGGGTTACTGAAAACCCGCTTTTTGACTAGTGTTTTATTGTAGTGATGGGAAATGAATGAGACACCTACTGGCACGGGTCTGAATAAAACCCACAGCCGGCTCTCCTCTCCCTGAGCTTCCAGCCTTCTGTGGTCCAGATTTTCATATTCCTTCCAATTTGCCCAGAGCAAGCTGTGACCCTCATCTATCTTTTTTTTTTCGTTTTGCATTTAACAAAGTTGTAAAGGGATTTATATGCTTTCCATTAGCCTTAGCAAAGCTGCTGTCATGAATATTTAATGGCAAGAGCAGTTTGTTTTCTTTTACTCTTTCCCAGCCTTCCCTCCAGCCCCCAGCTCTCCCTTCTCTTTCCTGGAGAAATGTAAATATCTCGCCCCTCACCCCTTGGCCGGATCCCAAAGCCCCGAGCTCGCTCAATTCAATGTTCTCACCCGTCTGGTGGGGACTTTTTTTTTTTTTCTCTCCTCTCTGTCTCTCGTAGCCCCCCACGAGGCAGCCAGGGTGGTGGCCGCGGTGCTAGGGGCCGGACGCGCGTGGGGCTCTGCCTGGCCCGGGCCCCCGCGCCCTCTGCCTGCACCACAGCTCGGCGGCCCGGACAGACGGTCCTTTCCTTTGAACTTCACGGGAGCACAATAGCTTCCCTGCAACTTAGCAGGAGCTCCCTCGGATGCATTCCTGGCACTTCACGGGTCGCTGGCCCCTTTCTCCTTGCAACAGGAAAAGGGGCGAATGTCTGGGACAGAAAATGACTTCTGAAGACACGAAAAGATTTACCGTGTCTAGAGCAACCTCTGAACTTTTGTGGTGGTGATCTCAGAAAAATGCATATTTTCCTATTGGTTGCTTAGATCATCTCCCATCCTTCTTCCCTCCCCCTCCCCATCCCCGCAGTTATTTATCTAATTTCTCCATTTCTGTCATACCTCACCCTCACCCCCACCCCACCCCCCACCCCCATTCCGGTTTTGCCTTTTCCTTAATTCTTTGTCCGCTCCTGTGCTGCGGGAGTGGAAGGATCTGAAAGGTGAGGCCGGGAGAGGGCCTGAAAAGTTTGTGTTAACTGAGAAGGAAGGTTCCAGGCGAACCCTCCTCCCTTCTCTAATGAAGTCAAACGTGCTGGAGTGTGCCTGCCCCAAGGGACTGTTGGAAAGATGAGAGAAGGCAATCTATATAAAATGCTTAACACAGTATTTGGCTTTAGTAATTGCTCAGTAAGTCATAGCTATATGTTATTAATATGATACACAGTCATTCTTCTGAAATGAATGGGCATGAATGCTTCCCTCTCTGCATAAGGAATTATTTGTGCTGGATCCTTCTTAAGAGGCTCTCTTCTCTTCTCTTCTCTTCTCTTCTCTTCTCTTCTCTTCTGTTTTTTCTTCTCTTCCTTTCCTCTCTCTGTAGCCCAGGCTGGAGTGCAGTGGCATGATCTCAGCTACTGCAACCTCTGCCTCCCAGGGTCAAGCAATTCTTGTGCCTCAGACTCCAGATTACAGGTGCGTGCCATCATGCCCAGCTAATTTTTGTATTTTTTTGTAGAGATGGGGTTTTGCTGTGTTGGCCAGGCTGGTCTTGAACTCCTGGCCTCAAGTTATCCGCCCACCTTGGTGTCCCAAAGTGCTGGGATTACAGGGGTGAGCCACCGCACCCTGCCAGAGCTCATCTATTTCTGATGAATGCCATCCACAGCATGCTTCACTGATGGAGGTGTCATTTCATTTCTCTTTGAGTAACCTAAAATTGAATTAATTAGCATATGTCACTAATGTATAGCATGGTTCTAATCAACTAAAAATTTGTAAAGACTCCTAGATGGACTACTAAGTGAATATATCTTCCTCTGTCCTCTGGTGGACTTCACTACAACGTTTACATATATCGATACTGAAATTCTTAATAGATTTGGCTTCAAATTCCAGCCTGATGAGATAATATTGGCATCTGCCCCTGAAGTCCAGTATCAGGTCATTCTTGCTCCACTTCAGGCTTCTCTCAAATTCGGTAATCGTGCTCCTCGTGTCTTGGATGGCTATATTGGCAAGTCAGAACCCTTCAATTCATCACTGTAGACCTACCTGCCTTGGGTTCCCATAACCCATTAGTCAGTCCCTTTGGGTAAGAGTTTCCACTAATAATGTTTTTCTCTCGATTTCTTTATCATGCCTTGAAACTGACTTGAAACATTTTGTTAAATGCCTTGCGAAAATCCCAACACACTTGTGAACAGATGTTGGTATGATAGAGGAACAGAGAAAAGACACGGCCAGGATAAGATGGTATGATTAAGTTGGATGAACAGAAAAAATGTGCAGCCAGATCCATCTCCAGAATCAACCAATTTCCACATTGCTTTCGATCTCATCCTATTATGTTTTCTGTAAGTAAAACTTCCACTGCAAATATTAATTGATGCTAAGTCAAAAGTACTGAGGGTCTGGTCACAGGGGCTTAGGGAGAAACGAGAGAAGCAAAAAGCGTCTTCCCCTTAGAGTAAGCTAGAGTCTTGCTGGGTCAGACAATTAGGCAACAATGTAAGGCAGTATATAATTAAATGCTAAATTATGTAGGGCAGATTATGTGCTATGGAATGGAGAAAATGGCTCACAACATTTCTAATGTCCTAAATCAGTTTCCTAAATCAGAAAGGTTTCATACATCCATAGGTACTTAAAGCATGCTCAGTATCATTGATCCTTTCCTGCTTTTTTGAAGCAATGGTGATAGTAAACATTTTCTAAGTACTTACTGTAGGTCAGGGAACTGGTCTAAGAACTCTACAGGTATCAACTAATTTCATGCTCACCGTATACCTCTGAGATAGGTATTCTTTTCTCCATTTTGCAAATGAGGGAACCAAGGTGGGGAGTCTACTACCTGCCCAAAGTGAGTAATGATAAATTCCTTCCTCTTTTTGATTTGGTGGGTCTGTGGTGAGGGTAGACCAGGAGAGGCAGTGTTGCATTCTGGGAAGTGAACCTAGATTTTCATCCTGGCTTCTTTTAACCTACTTACCTGTGTAATTAGGACCTTGGGCAAGGTGCATCATCTTTTGGAGCTTCTCTTTTGTAAAATGGGACAGGATGCTGTTTTAAGATTTAAGTGTGCGCTCTCGGCTCACTGCAAGCTCCGCCTCCCGGGTTCATGCCATTCTCCTGCCTCAGCCTCTCCGAGTAGCTGGGACTACAGGCGCCCGCCACCGCGCCCGGCTAATTTTTTGTATTTTTAGTAGAGACGGGGTTTCACCGTGGTCTCGATCTCCTGACCTCGTGATCCGCCCGCCTCGGCCTCCCAAAGTGTTGGGATTACAAGCGTGAGCCACCGCGCCCGGCCTTAAGATTTGAGTGCTTCTTATGCAGTAGGAGCTCAAAGAGTGGGAGCTGTTGTTTATTAAAAATAACAATATCATTGTCATATTCTCTACCTAAGGAGACCTGGTGAAATTGGACAGAAAAGGAATGTTTCTGTCTTGATAAGTCTTAAAACTCCAGTACCAAGTGCAGCATTAGTTTTTTGTGAGATATTTGTAGAATGGGTGGATAGAAGGACGGGAGAAGAGAGGGGTCTGAAGAATTCCTGTAGCAAGCTGAAGAGGTATCATCTTCCAATTGAGCTATTTTTAGCCTTATTCATCATTCGTAATCAAAACAATCCTTTTCTTAGCCTTATTCCTCCCCAACCCCTGCCACTTTTGCGATGGTAATCGTCATTGCCAACTTACTTTCTTTGGAATACACAAACAGAGCTGTCTCTTCCCATCATGGAGATTTTAACGGTAAAAAACTCACTGCACCATTACCTCTGCCTTGTATTCCAGACAATAGTAAAGGACATTGTAACACCACTGTGTCAGCGCAAACAAAGAACTATGTAATTTTATCCCATATGAATACAGTGTCGCGCAGAAGGTACTATCATTAGATGGCAATCTATAAAAATGGCCCCTGAGACCAGGCACTGGCACAATTATTTATTCTTCAATTATTTATTCAGTCCTAAGGATGGAAATGCTGACAGACACTGCAAAATGCTCTACCTACCAATTTACAGAAATTGAATGACGGAATCATTTGTGGACTGAAGTAGCTTTTTATTGACCCTATTTTTATTTATTTAAATTCTCACTTTCACAGCTTAACTATGTTTACTACATCCACTTACATGATAGAAATGAGAGGCTGTTTTGTTCATAAAAGCTACTTCAAAACAAATAAATTAATATTTATTCAGAAAGGGTCAGATCACAAATGGAGGCTTTAAAATGGCCTCAGGAACATTCAAATCGCATCTTTAATATTTCATATGATTTTATATTTAGATTGGCTATTTTATGTAAAGTCTTTTTTCCCTTTTTAGTGCTCATACCTCTTGAGATCCCTTTTCTAGCCAGGATAGAGGGAAGAGTTGCACATAGCTTCCATTTGCAGTAAGTAATTTCAACTTAATTTATGTCAGGGGAGATTTCCAGAAGGTCCCCACTCCTGTCTGCTATTCTTGTGATTCTAATATATTATTTGTACATGATAAAATACAATTCCCATTAATTCACACTTAGAAAAAAAATTTGTTTGATCTTGACTCCTAAAGTTTAAAAGATTATTTACATTTGTATTAATACTGGAGTTCAAAAATTATGGCTTTCTTTAGAGATCAGTTCCAAGTTTCCCTAGATCAGTTATATTCAGTTTCGATTTTTCAAACACTTGGGTGAGATCCAATTTATCTCACCTTCTGATAGTTTTAAAAGAAAAGTAATTTTAATTTACATTAACTTTAAAATATTTGCATGCCAAACACTAGTTATTTTGAGGGGATCGAAACAAATCATAGCAGAGATAAGGAACTTTCAATACTTTGGGAAGATATTTTTTTAAATAACTGTATGTTTACTCTAAGTAGATATGTGTATGCATGCATTCACTTACGATATGCACACACACAGACATGCACACACACAGACATGCACACACACAGACACACACACACACACACACACACAGAAATTTATGATGTCCTTGAAGAATCTTGGGACTATCAGAAAAAAGTTAAGTGAAATAACAATTTTCAAAAATATATTTTTGTAGTAAAAACACACCATCGGTGTTACTGTATAAATCAAATTTGCTGAAGTTTATAAACATTTTTATGTCTACTTTAAACTTGGACATAATCAGATATATCTGCTGTTGACAACATGGCTCTCAATATAAAAATAATCACCTTTTTTGCTTAAAGTCTCATTCTCAGAAGTAAAACGTGTATGTGAGGATATTAACTAGTTCATAGGATTGTTGTAGAAAACCTTTTACATATGTGGATACTGAAATTCTTATGGCCTGGATCCGTGGCCTGGATCATAGCTAATCTTTATGAAAAGATCATTGTATTATTACATTGTTACTACAGGTAGATTTTCACCCTGGGCCTTGCATGAATCATTTGGTTGTACTGTCCATGATGTCCGGTAGTAGATTAAAAAAAAAAAAAAAAAAAAAGAAACAAAAACAAAAACCCAAGCCAATGCCTACGACGTTGCTACAAGTATCTTTTAACCTGTGGTGTGAAGTTATTTCCAAAGATGAAGTTTGCCATTCAAATACCATTTCCTGGTGTTCATTTGATTTCTGTAATACCTCTTTTTCTATCTCCGCTAACTCTAGATCTGTAGTCCTTCCAAACATGCTACCTACCACTTACACTTTGCCAAAGTGTAATTTTTGCTCCCTTATCTGCTTCATAAGAGAATGTTTTTAGTTTCATGATTTGTAAGTGGGAGGGGGTGCTTAGCAGGAGTTGAGGTCACCAGCCCAGGGAGGAGGAAATGGAATCAGAATAACCAGAGAGGAATAGACGGGGTACTGAGCTGAAGAGCACTGTGGGAAGGTGCTATTAGTGATTCACCCTGCTAGAGTGAGACCACTCTTTGATTCTGTTTGTAGAAATTTTAAGCTAAAAGTGACAGGTTTTTGCCTCTCTTTATGTAAAGTGTTACACGTGGGAAGTTAACCTCTGCTACAGGATACTGATCAAGACAAGTCATGGGTGATACTGATCAAGACAAGTCATGGGCAAGTGCAAAGAGCTAAGTGGTTTACCTTATACACTAGTATGTCCCTTCTCAGTCTTTCTTGTTATCTCATATGACTTGCTTCCTCCAGCTAGTCCAAGCTATGTTTGTGTAAATAAGAACTGCCATTTAATGAACACTTGCTATGAACCAGATACTGTGCTAGAAGGGGGTGTAGGTACTCCAGGGGAAAGGCCTCTGCAGCAGATTAGCTTGTTCACGTGATAGTAGAATCTGAAAAGGGCAATAGTGGAAGCTCTAAAGCTTCTTGCAGCTTAGGCTTGGACTGAATAAATAACAACAGTAACGCAACAGCAATGGTAATAGTAATAATGAAAACAACTCTTCTAAAAAATTTGAGGAAAGTCTCTTGTCTATTGAATATAAAAAATATTTACCATTAAAGATTATTTTAAAATTTATTTTGAGTGTTTATTGTCTATCAGGCATGTGCACTTGGAATGTGTTTTTTGTAATATATTCTGCCACCTAAAAATAGGAAATATATATCCAGGTTTAGGTGTTAGGCAAGTTTTTCACTTCTGGTTTCTATTTATCTTGAATGTACTGCATTAGCGACTATTTAACACGGGGATTAAAAAAAACTGCTGTGCATGTTCTCACAAGTGGGAGCTGAACAATGAGGAACACACGGACACAGGGAGGGGAACAACACACACACACTGGGGCCTGTCGGCGGAGAGCGGGGTGGGGAGAACATTAGGGAAAAGACCTAATGCATGCTGGCCTTAATACCTAGGTGATGGGTTGATAGGTGCAGCAAACCACCATGGCACATGTTTACCTATGTAACAAACCTGTGCGTCCTGCACAAGTACCCTGGAACCTAAAACAAACAAAAACTGACGTGATCTCTCTGTGAGACAGGATTTTAAAAGCGTGTCTACATTTTTGAGCTTTCTTTCAAGGTGCCAAGAAGAGGCTGACCACATTGTTTGAAGAATGGTTAAGAACTTGAACTTTGGAGTTTGCCAGACTTGCATTCCCGGCTCAGCTCTGGCACTGTAAGCTCTGTGGCCACACAACTTTGCTGAACCAACCTGCTTAGCAGTAAAAATGAGAAAAATAACATTTCCATTGAAAGGTGCTATGAAGATTAAATGAAGGTATTTTTCTAAAGCTCTAGATGTATAGTGGGGGCCCTTCTCAGGTAATCAGAAAGTTGTAGTTGCAATTATTGTTACTGTTACTAATATTGCAAGTGCTCTGAAAACCTGCCACCGTGGCTACGTCTTGTAGATGGTGACTTAAGCTCACCTTCCACAGTGGGAAAATAAATGATTTGTTTCCCTTTAATAGCCATCACTCTGTTGATCCAGCCCTGCAAAGCTTACAGCATGGGGCTTATGAATCATGAATCAACGCAAATGTCACCAAGCTAAAAGACAGTTAGCAGAAGTAGCCTATGTTAAGATTAGGTTTCTGATTTAATGTGTGGTTTCTAAAAACCAAGTAGCATGTAACTGGTCTTATCCTTGCTGAGTTAAGATTGCTGGATCGTTAATTTAATAATTGGGAGAGGATAATTCTTGAAACTTCCAATTAGTATTGACTTGACCACTGCTTTGATCTAGGATGAAACCGCTTCATGTTGGTCTGATTTCCTCAGCTATGGTGTGTACAGTCTAGTTTAAAGCTAGGCTCTGTTATGTACTATGTCCACCCTGGAAAGTTCATTGGACCAGGAACAGAACAGTGGCTGTCTTAAGCAGTCGGTCATCCAGTGAATACTATAGCACCTTCTTCCATCCAGCCCTTGTATTCCTATTTTTTTTTTTTGAGACGGAGTCTCGCTCTGTCGCCCAGGCTGGAGTGCAGTGGCTCACTGCAAGCTCCGCCTCCCGGGTTCACGCCATTCTCCTACCTCAGCCTCTCCGAGTAGCTGGGACTAACAGGCGCCCGCCACCACGCCCGGCTAATTTTTTGTATTTTTAGTAGAGACGGGGTTTCACCGTGGTCTCGATCTCCTGACCTCATGATCCGCCCGCCTCGGCCTCCCAAAGTGCTGGGATTACAAGCGTGAGCCACCGCGCCCGGCCAGCCCTTGTATTCCTTCCCCCCATTCTTCTTTTACTTCACACCACATTCTTCCTTCAGCTAGTCCAAGTTATGCCTGTATAAATAAGAACTGCAGTTTAATGAACACTTGCTATGAGCCGGACACAGTGTTGGAGGTGGTATAGGTACTCCAGGAGGAAGGCGTCTCCAGCCAGTTAGCTCAGGTGTGTGTGTATGGTGCCCGTGCCCCAAGACGACAATATTCAAAAATGCCAGGCTTCTTGAAGTTTAGACTTGAGAGTCTCCCAATGTCATTTCTACTACATTCTTCTGGTTAAAGCAAGTTACCTGGCTAAACCTAGAGTCAGTGAGAGAGGGGATTGTTCAACAGTGTACATTTAGGGAGAGAATTGTGGCTATGTTACAAACAATCTACCAGAGACTTAGAGACGGCAGCTGTCTATTCCCCATTTGACTTCATCATTTATGAGCAGACATTTGTCAAGCACATATTGGGTAGCAAAACATCTATAATATTAGCTTTTAATTTTTTAAAAAACTTTTATTTCCAGAAAGCTTAGCTTTATCTACAAGTACAGTTGGCTCTTGAACAATGTGTAGATTAGGGGGCACTGACCCTGTGTGAAGCTGAAAATCCATGTATAATTTTTGACTCCTTGAAAACGTAACAACAAATAGCCTGTTGTTCACTGGAAGCGTTGCTGATGACATAAACGGTCAACTAACACGTATTTGTTTGTTCTATATATTATATGCTGTATTCTTACAATAAAGCAAGCTAGGCCTCGCGCTGTGGTTCACATGTGTAATCCCAGCAATTTAAGAGGCCAAGGCGGGTGAATCACTTGAGGCCAGTTGTTCAAGACCAGTCTGGCCAACATGGTGAAACCCCATTTCTACTAAGAATACAAAAACTATTTTGGGTGTGGGTGGTGCGCACCTGTAATTCCAGTTACTCAGGAGGCTGAGGCAGGAGAATCGCTTGAACCGGGAGGCGGAGGCTACTTGAGCTGAGATCGTGTCACTGCACTCCAGCTCTGGGCAACAGAGCGAGACTCTGTCTAATGAATAAATAAATAAATAAATAAAGCTAGAGAAAAGAAAATGTTATTAAGAAAATAATAAGGAAGATAAAATATATTTACTATTCATTAAGTGCAAGTGGATCATCATGAAGGGCTTCTTCCTCATTGTCTTCATGTTGAGTAGGGCTGAGGAGGAGGAAGATGAGGGGTTGGTCTTGCTGTCTTGGGGGTGACAGATGTGGAAGTAAATCCTCATGTAGGTGGGGATGAGCAGTTCAAACCTGTGTTGTTCAAGGGCCAACTATAGTTGATTAACTCATATTTCTAAAGTTAATTTTCAAACAGATGTGATAGCTGAATGAGAACTTTTAAGATAGTACTGGACAGTAACCTTATTGGAACTGGAATGTCCTTTAGACTTTTTGTGTCCAGTTTCTTCTCACCTCCTCTTTCTCTTCAAATGTGGCAACTGAAACCAAGAGAGACTTCAGTCCCATGTCCAAGGTCAGGCAGATACTTAGTGGCAGAGCGAGGGCTCCAGCCCATTTCTGCTGCTCCACTGTGCAGTGGAAGATTTGGGACAAGTACATTATTTAAAAATGTCCATCCACTAAATATTATATTCCTAACTTTTCCCAATACAGAAATATGCTTGAACTTTTAAAAGCTTGTTTTTGGTCATGCTTGGTTTGGAATGTGAATGACTAAAACTACCTTTAGCAATTTCCCAAAGTGTAAGTTCAAATGTACAGAGAATTTTTTTCCTGAATGCCCGACACAATATGCAGTTTTACAACACATACCGGATTCTCAGATTCATTTGGTGAAGGAAGCCTCTGAATTAAAACTTTTAAATATTTCTGATTTGCAACCAAAGGAAAAAGAAGAAAATTGACAGCTTTTTTGATGCAACTTTGTGAAATCATGGTGTTCCTGGTTTTTCTGGTCTGGTTTTTGTTGCTGTTGTTTTGTTTTGTTTTGCCACAGTTTAGTTCCTCACCTGATCTTTCCTTGTATCCACTTCAGAGTCTCTGCAATGTTATCTGTTTGTTGGTTCCTGGGGAATTGAGAGCCTTTTCAAAGACTCCATCTAGAAGCATATTTAAAAGTGTGAAAGAAGACCTTTATGCGACCAACAAACATATGAAAAAAAGCTCATCATCACTGGTCATTAGAGAATGCACATCAGAACCACAGTGAGATACCATCTCATGCCACTTAGAATGGTGATCACTAAAAAGTCAGGAAAGGCCAGGCGCGGTGACTCATGCCTGTAATCCCAGCACTTTGGGAGGCTGAGGCGGGTGGATCACCTGAGGTCAGGAGTACAAGACCAGCCTGGCCAACATAGTGAAACTGCATCTCTACTAAAAATACAAAAATTAGCTGGGTGTGGTGGTGGGCACCTGTAATCCTAGCTACTCAGGAGGCTGAGGCAGGAGAATCGCTTGACCCTGGGAGGCAGAGGTTGCAGTGAGCCAAGATCGTGCCACTGTAACTCCAGCTTGGGTGACAGAGCGAGACTCTATCTCAACAAAAAAAAAAAAAAAAAAAAAAAAAAAAGTCAGGAAACAACAGATGCTGAAGAGGATGTGGAGAAATACGAACACTTTTACACTGTTGGTGGGAGTGTAAATTAGTTCAACCATTGTGGAAGACAGTATGGCGATTCTTCAAGGATCTGGAACCAGAAATACCATTTGACTCAGCAATCCCATTACTGGGTATAATCCCAAAGGATTATAAATTATTCTACTATAAAGACACATGCACACGTATGTTTATTGCAGCACTATTCACAATAGCAAAGACTTGGAACCAACCCAAATGCCCATCAATGATAGACCGGATAAAGAAAATGTGGCACATATATACCATGGAATACTATGTAGCTATAAAAAAGGATGAGTTCATGTCCTTTGCAGGGACATGGATGAAGCTGGAAAGCATCATTCTCATCAAACTAACACAGGAACAGAAAACCAAACACTGCATGTTCTCACTCATAAGTAGGAGCTGAATAGTGAGAACACATGGACACAGGGAGGGGAACATCATACACTGGGGCCTGTCGAGGGGTGGGAGCTAGGGGAGAGATAGCATTAGGAGAAATACCTAATGTAGATGATGGGTTGATGAGCACAGCAACCCACCATGGCACGTGTATACCTATGTAACAAATCTGCACATTCTGCACATGTATCCTAGAACTTAAAGTATTAAAAAAAAGAAAAAGAAAAAAAGTGTGTAGTGGCTTGGCGCAGTGGCTCACGCCTGTAATCCCAGTACTTTTGGAGGCCGAGGCGGATGGATCACCTGAGGTCAGGAGTTTGAGACCAGCCTGGCCAACAGTGAAACCCCATCTCTACTAAAATACAAAAATTAGCTGGGCGTGGTGGCACATGTCTATAATACCAGCTACTCGGGCGGCTGAGGCAGTAGAATCGCTTGAACCTGGGAAGTTGAATTTGCAGTGAGCTGAGATTGTACCACTGCATTCCAGCTTGGGCCACAGAGCGAGACTCCGTCTCAATAAATAAATAAATAAATAAATAAATAAATAAATAAATAAATAAAGTGTAGCTCTGGTCTTACTAAGTGTATGATGTTTGTCTCCATGAAATAATAATAATGTAAGATCTGAGAAGTTAATACTTAAAGTAAAACCTACAGCAAAACAGTCTGCTGAATTTGTTTGTGATCTCACAGGAGAGTCTAGTTGTAAACCGAAGCAAGGACATGTAGGTAATATCGCAGCAGTGTTTGTAAGAGGATTTTTAGTTTGTCATGCTTAAGCAGACCCCACACTATTCTCACAGAGAACTAAAGCAATTCATTTTCAAGATTAACAAGAGCACAGCATCTGCATGCATGTGGCAGGCATGTTAGTGAATGTTGTGAAGTTGGTGGTCCCATCAATTGTCGTGGTTCACCTCTGTCCAGACTGTGATTGTGTGACTCGCAGTTGGCACTGAAGCAAAGCTTAGGAAAATGCCTCATCCGCTTTTGTGGGAGGTGGAAAAATAAGTAGCTGCTTTTAGTGAACACTGCAAGCCTTGTTAAAGTCTATACCTTTCATACAGAAACTCCTAGATGAATGGCATTGGAAAATACGGGTTTGTGATAACTTTGAATGATGTATGATTGCCTTGATTAGCACTATAGTTACTAAGCAAATATGCACTTCTTTGTTTTAAAAGAGAACCTGAATTTTTTTTTACTATAACTGCCAGTTGCTTAATTTCTACCACTTTGTCTATTTTTTTAAAAAAATGAATTTCCACCTAATTTATGCTTGTCAGTGATGACAAGTTTTAAAAGTAACTCAAGTTAAAAAAAAAAATTCTCCAGAAATCATCATCTGTCAAAAAGTTTGCATTTAATGTTTTCTTTTTTTAAAAATTATTATTATTATTATACTTGAAGTTTTAGGGTACATGTGCACAATGTGCAGATTTGTTACATATGTATACATGTGCCATGTTGGTGTGCTGCACCCATTAACTCGTCATTTAGCATTAGGTATATCTCCTAATGCTATCCCTCCCCCACTCTCCCCACCCCACAACAGTCCCCGGAGTGTGATGTTCCCCTTCCTGTGTCCATGTGTTCTCATTGTTGAATTCCCACCTATGAGTGAGAACATGCGGTATTTGCTTTTTTGTCTTTGCGATAGTTTGCTGAGAATGATGGTTTCCAGTTTCATCCATGTCCCTACAAAGGACATGAGCTCATCGTTTTTTATGGCTGCATAGTATTCCATGGTGTATATGTGCCACATTTTCTTAATCCAGTCTATCGTTGTTGGACATTTGGATTGGTTCCAAGTCTTTGCTATTGTGAATAGTGCCGCAATAAACATACGTGTGCATGTGTCTTTATAGCAGCATGATTTATAATCCTTTGGGTATATACCCAGTAATGGGATGGCTGGGTCAAATGGTATTTCTAGTTCTAGATCCCTGAGGAATCGCCACACTGACTTCCACAATGGTTGAACTAGTTTACAGTCCCACCAACAGTGTAAAAGTGTTCCTATTTCTCCACATCCTCTCCAGCACCTGTTGTTTCCTGACTTTTTAATGATGGCCATTCTAACTGGTGTGAGATGGTATCTCATTGGGGTTTTGATTTGCATTTCTCTGATGGCCAGTGATGATGAGCATTTTTTCATGTGTTTTTTGGCTGCATAAATGTCTTCTTTTGAGAAGTGTCTGTTCATGTCCTTCACTCACTTTTTGATGAGGTTGTTTGGTTTTTTCTTGTAAATTTGTTTGAGTTCATTGTAGATTCTGGATATTAGCCCTTTGTCAGATGAGTAGGTTGCGAAAATTTTCTCCCATTTTGTAGGTTGCCTGTTCACTCTGATGGTAGTTTCTTTTGCTGTGCAGAAGCTCTTTAGTTTCATTAGATCCCATTTGTCAATTTTGGCTTTTGTTGCCATTGCTTTTGGTGTTTTAGACATGAAGTCCTTGCCCATGCCTATGTCCTGAATGGTATTGCCTAGGTTTTCTTCTAGGGTTTTTATGGTTTTAGGTCTAACATGTAAGTCTTTAATCCATCTTGAATTAATTTTTGTATAAGGTGTAAGGAAGGGATCCAGTTTCAGCTTTCTACATATGGCTAGCCAGTTTTCCCAGCACCATTTATTAAATAGGGAATCCTTTCCCCATTGCTTGTTTTTGTCAGGTTTGTCAAAGATCAGATAGTTGTAGATATGCGGCATTATTTCTGAGGGCTGTGTTCTGTTCCATTGATCTATATCTCTGTTTTGGTACCAGTACCATGCTGTTTTGGTTACTGTAGCCTTGTAGTATAGTTTGAAGTCAGGTAGTGTGATGCCTCCAGCTTTGTTCTTTTGGCTTAGGATTGACTTGGCGATGCGGGCTCTTTTTTGGTTCCATATGAACTTGAAAGTAGTTTTTTCCAATTCTGTGAAGAAAGCCATTGATAGCTTGATGGGGATGGCATTGAATCTATAAATTACCTTGGGCAGTATGGCCATTTTCACGATATTGATTTTTCCAACCCATGAGCATGGAATGTTCTTCCATTTGTTTGTATCCTCTTTTATTTCATTGAGCAGTGGTTTGTAATTCTCCTTGAAGAGGTCCTTCACATCCCTTGTAAGTTGAATTCCTAGGTATTTTATTCTCTTTGAAGCAATTGTGAATGGGAATTCACTTATGATTAATGTTTTCTTTCAGGTAGAAATGAGACATTTTCTCCTTCTGCTTTCCAGATTTGCACGCTTAATGTTCCAGAAAGCTGGGCATCCATATTATTTTGAGTTTAGGAATTTATAGTGACCTGGTCATAGTTATGAGGTGTTTGAGGGAAATGAAGGGAAGGATGAGTAGCAAAGACCCATTAAGCAGAATAAATTATATAGTCTTGTTTTTGGCAACTAGTCAAGCATGCAGTTTCCTTGCTTTCTTCAGTCCACATGTAGAACAACTCTTCTAAAGCAGTGAGCCAATTAGGCCAGTTTCCTGTGTAAAAGCTTTCTGGACCGTCCCTTTTCCTGCTGGCAAAACCCCAGGCTTTGAGACATAGTTCTTTCTAAACTGACCCTAATGATTCTTCCCAGGTCATCTTTACTGCCACTGCTGTTCCTCGTGAATATTTCACATCTCTGGGCTATTAACATATGATTCCTTCCACTTTGAGTGGCCTGAAAATCCCCATCTTTTCACAAGCTGGTGATATTCTTTTCAGTCATGTAGACTTAGACCAAATCCTCTCACTTTGTGGAGTCTTAGAATAGTGTCCATGTAAGACTGGCCTGGTTAGTTTCTCCTCTGCTTCCTGAGTCCTTGAGTGGTCTTTGTGTATAGCATGACGTGCACAGCATTGGGAAGTCTGTGTCTGCAAGCCCGTCACCTTCACTAGGATACAACGTTTTCATCTTTGGACCTCTAGGCTAACCGGAGATTGAAACTTACTTGGCCTCTACCTAAACATTTCTTGAGCAACTCAATGAGCTGTCCATGCAGTTTAGCAGATGTTCCAATGATGGTTTCATGGAGTTTGTGTCGACGGGGAAGGACTGCTGAGAGGCAGAAACCATAATGACCAGGAAGCTGGAAGTCATGGAACACGTGTCCATGTTTCTTCAGTTAATTTTTAGAAATGAGTGAATGTCACCTGACAATTGGTGTCTCTTGTTTTTTTTTTTAAATGAAGCTCTACCATTGCAAGCCATTTTCTCTCTGTAAGTTTCCTGTGGAATTTCTTTCCTTATCAAGATAGTAATACTTTGGAGTTTTGAATTTTTAAGAGATTCAGTCAGAGCATTTTGTCATTTTATCCAGTTGCTCCACTTCTTAATCTGTAAAATGGAGATAGTGTCTTTGCTATTAATTTTTCTTAAGGGAGACAGAATCCAAATACTCTGATCTACAAATCTTTTGCAAAGATAAGTAACTCTGTTTACTGAACATTTTACTAGAAGTCAGCCTGTTGCTTTTAAAATCTAGAAATGTTGTTTGGCTGACTGACTAAACATATTCATATTTTGCTTAGCATGCCCCCTTTCAGATGACTTGCTGCAGAATAATGAGGTGCAAGTTGAACAAAGTACTTTTCAAATTACCACAGGACCTCACCAGTTTTACCACTTACCTCCAGATGTGTGGAGGCCATCATGGGAGAATTTACCTTTTTATGTTTGGACATTTTTGTAAAAAGCCTGTGGTGTTGAATCAATGGGTTATGAAATGGTTTTAGGAATGTAGTGAGCCATCCCGTGACTCTACAGAGATAGACAATTTTATTAGCACATTTTCTACCGAATGTGTTTGCTGGTTGTACTTGAACCAAACCAAACACAATCTCCAAATCATAACACATACAACCTCTCAACTCGGAGACTCTTGATTTACAAATGTTTCTCTGTGACTTAAGTGGCTGCTGAGGGAATCCCCTTCCCTATTTTGGTTGAATGTGTTTCTAATTTTGTATGAGCTGTCTTTGTTGATAATAATAAAATGATAACAGTAATTTCAGCCTTTATTGAATGGGTGTGCCAGCCAGTGAGCCAAATGTTTTGTGTGCAGTGTTTAGTTCACTTCACTATGGTGCCCTAATAAGGATGGATTTTAGATGAGAAAACCAGTACAGGGAGAAGGGAATTAACTTACCCCAAAGTTTGTTAATTAACAAACCCCAAAGTTTGCAGAAATAGACTTTTCGTGGAATTTTTGTCTCTGTGATGCTTCCTCATTTCAGTCTCAGGCATTTTGCCTGCAAATCACTTTCACTTGAGAACACCCATTGTGCAGCCATTTCTGTTTTTGGTTTCACCTTCTCATGATGTAAAGAAAGGGAAAGTGATACCAGGCAGTGTCTTTTTACTAATAAAAGGCAGATAAGTCTTCCTCAAATTGCTCTTCTTGGTGAAGAATAATACTTGTGCTCCAGAGGCTTTGGTGATGTGATTTTTACACGAAGCAGCTGAGCCAGGTGATGTTACAGCTTGTTCCTGGACATGTTGATACAGCCCTAATTGCTTAAGGTATGTGCCTCTTCTTAATCATCTCTCCTTTAACTGGAGAGCTGTGCTACATTATGACCTGGAAAATGTGGGCTTTAAAAGCAACCCCAGATGTAAATGGCCCTTACCAGCAAGTCACCAGCTGAGGAAATGCAGATGTCACATGAAGAGAACCTCCTCGATCCTCTGAGGCCCCTGGGGACTGGCTTCTTGAGAGTGTACAAGTTGGTGGTTGCCATCTTAGTTGTTTTCAGGGCCCAGGTAGATGTTATGAGTGGAATGCAGAGCGGCAACTGAGAAGGTTGTCATGCAAGAAAGTGGGGCCAGGGGACTAGACCTTTGAGTCTTTCAGAAGTTGGAAATGTGCAATTTTAGGGAAAATCTCCGAATTTCCAAAAATTGGTATCAGTTCAAACATTCGAAAAAGTTGGAGGTCCAAATCAAACACATCTATGGGCCAGAATCAGCTTGCAAGAACCCAATTTGTGACCACTGGCTTAAGACATGTTGATAAATAGATCTATTGGTCCTTGACTAAAGGGAATCTAGGAAAGATTTGTTTTATTTTTTGGGGGTAAGAACATAACGCACAAGAAAGAAGTCACTTATTCATTTTTACCTGAGAGTTGTTTATTTGTCTTGTAAAATACTCAAACCTTAGCACTCATCGAGCGCTCTGTGGTAGCAAGCGATTTGTGATGATGGTAGTATTTTTGGAGAAGATCTTCAGAGGTTCAGTGTGTTTCTAAGTGTGTGTATATGGGTCCTATGTGTGGCAGTAAAGAAATGTGTTCTTTGGTGAACAGTTTTTGCATCCCTGTGTTCACCTGCATGGAATTGCAAGTTGTTTCATAAATGGATCACTAGTATACACAAAGGCTATGCATTGAGGTCTTTTCTCTGTATTATCCTATTTATCAACCAGCTGTCAGTCAAAGAAACAGAAACATGGCGAGTATTATGGGATTAAGGGATTTATTATAGAAATTGGTCCTTCCTCAAATAGTAGAGGAGCTGGCAGAAGTAAAGGTCTTGAAGGAAAGTGAGAGGATTAGAGAAAGTTTCACCAGAAGTTCTTGTGTAGGGCTGGGCAGGTCAGAACTGCAGGATGCTGATGAGGGACCATAGCAGGGAGCGGATGAAACGTTCTAAAAGCTGCTGCCGCCTCTGTGTCTGTGGAGTTCCAAACCCTGTGGTCTGCAGCCAGATGTCGGGTGGTAGGTGGAGCCCTTGCTGCTCAACAGGGCCTCTTGTTAGGGGGAAACAAGGATCAGAGCAGAAGAAAGCAAAGACAAGTTGGACCCCATTGGGCACCTTCCGTTGTCCATCATGGTGTTTCCATCAACCTTGTGAGAGTGGTGGCCTGTTTTCACGTTCACTTTCCAAGTCTCATTAAGCTCCCCATATGGCTAGCTGTACCCCAGGACCATAGCGGGAAGGATATTCCGTTAAATGAGAGTTCCTGGCTTACCACGTTGACAGTTGTACGATTCAGCATACTCTACAAATAAGGACAACATCCTTGGGACTATACTGCCGTGAGCTGCTGGCTACTCTCCCCTGTTGCCCTAAAATGCTTCTACCTGCTCTGAAACACAGTATTGAAATAACAGGATTTGGAACCTCTGCCTTGGCCAGGCCAAAGTGGTGTATTTCTGTTTAGGGTCCTCCTAGCATAGTACCAGCCATTTACATGCACATTAGATTAATGATTTTATCTGATCTTTCTTCGTGGAAAATTTTGGTCTGGTGGGGTGGAGGAAAGGGAGGTACTCAAGACCATCATACAGAGAAGCAGAAGGGGAGAACAAGAGAAATTTTGGAGGTCGGATTGAGGGAAGCTGAACTCAATTTTAACTTGGGTCCAGTCCATGTAAATCCTCTACTTTTAATTTTGTCTGCCTGCCTGTCTACCAATCAATCAATCAGTCCATTCATTCGTTAATCATTTGTGTATATCTATATCTATTAATATTTTTCTGTAGATCTATACCTATCATATCTATCCATATGTTTATATTGTATTTATCTAATCTATTTAATCTATATCATGTTATACACATAGACGTGAAAAATTTTTGAGTGGAAAATTTTATGGAAAAAGTATTCTATATAAGGTGGATTAGTAATCCTCTTTTGAAAAAAAATTCTAGTTCTTCTCAATTGTGAAAGATATATCTAAGCTTTCTAACAAAATGAACTCCAAACAGTCTTAGATGTCTGCCTCTTTTTAATCATTTAGTGAAATAATTGGTTTCTCTTCATATGAGGAGGTGTTAGGATAAGTAAGAAATCCTGATACTTAACTCGTCTGCCTATTGCTTGACTACAGAGTTATTAGAGTTCAGTCTTTGCATTAAAAGGAAACATATTTGTAATTTTGCACTTTTTGCCAAAGTGTGAGCTGCTTTTTAGGTGATACTTCAACTTTTTATTGAGGTATTGGCTACTTCTACTTCTTGCTGGTAGTGTGGCTACTAAACAATATAAAGTATATTACTTTCAAACCTTAGAAAATTAATTCAGAAGTCTTAGAGCACAGAAACAGGTTTTTCCTGCTGCTAAAATATTTTCCCTCCTTAGGTTGTTTGTGTGTGTTGTGTATTTGTGTCTGTCTGTGTGTGAGTGGCGAAGTTATTTGATGTAGACGTGTTGGGAGATACATTGTCATTTGGGAATATTCTCCTGAAGCCACTAAACATTCCAGGTAGTGATAGTGGTTTGCTCTGGTGCAGATCATTTCCGATTTTTTTTTCTTTTCTTTATTTTTTTTTTTTCTTTTGAGATGGAGTCTAACTCTGTTGCCAGGCTGGAGTGCAGTGGCGCAATTTTGGCTCACTGCAACCTCCGCCTCCTGGGTTCAAGTGATTCTCCTCCTCAGCATCCCGCGTAGCTGGGACTACAGGTGCCTGCCACCGTGCCCGGCTGATTTTTCATTTTTAGTAGAGATGGGGTTTCACCATGTTGGCCGTGATGGTCTCGATCTTCTGACCTCAGGTGATCTGCCTGCCTCGGCCTCCCAAAGTGCTGGGATTACAGGCGTGAGCCACCACGCCCGGCCTCACTTTAGATTTTTTTTAAAGAGACCAGACATTTTTTGAACCCCTCAATATGCTAGGCACTGACCGGAGTGCTTAACAATCCTAGCTACTTAGTGGGAAGACTGCCTTTTCTTTTCTCTTTTTCTCTTTTTTTAATTAAGATGGAGTTTCGCTCTTGTTGCCCATGCTGGAGTGCCATGGCCTGATCTTGGCTCACTGCAACCTTTGCCTCCCTCCCGGGTTCAAGTGATTCCTTTGCCTCAGCCCTCTGAGTCGCTGGGATTATGTCATCCGCCACCATGCCTGGCTAATTTTTTGTATTTTTAGTAGAGTCGGGGTTTCACCATGTTGACCAGGCTGGTCTTGAAATCCTGACCTCAGGTGATCCACCTGCCTCGGCCTCCCAGAGTGTTGGGATTACAGGTGTGAGCCACTGTGCCTGGCCAAGACTGCCTTTTCAAGGCTCCTAGGAGAGTTGTTATGGCCCAGGTGTAGAACATAAGAATGGAAGTTGAACATTCACGAATTAACCAATCACAATTCAGCACATAACTGTTGAGCATCTATTATGTGATGGGGGTTAGGAAAGGCTCTTTAGAGAGGGCAGTGATTTGGGGTGGAGGAGGAGAGCAGTCCTGTCCTTCGTGTCTGTGTTCACCTATGATCATCATAAAGAAGAGCATCCTGGAGGACGTTCCTGTCCTGTATCCTAGGGCCTATTTTTGGGAAACCAAGTCACACCTCCATGGCTTTTTGGTAACGGCATAGTTGGCTGTGAGGAGTTGTTCTCCTATGTCTGACTGAGTCGTCATCCTGTGCTCTTAAGCTATGCTTTCCAAGCCCACCAGGCCCTTCATTCCCAGCTGTGGTTGGAAAGATACATAAAGTTCTCCTCCAGGCTCTCTTCTCTGGTAGAACTCCTTGACAATTTGTCTTGTCAAAGGGTTCTTCTGATTATGTGTATGTCTAGTTATCACACCAGCCATCTTTTTGTGGGAAGCTTACTGTCTAGGCCAGACCACCCCCCAGCACTAGACTCCTTCCTAGCCTTCCTCATGGATGGTCACCCAGGCTTGAATTACAGACCTTTCTCTCCTTCACCCAGGGCCAAGTACTTCTCTTTCAAACGGTCCCTTTTCAGACTTGCCCGCATATGTGAAAATACAAGGGGTAGATCTTGGGGCCTGATAGATAGTAAGTGGTAAGATGCAATGTAAGCCGGGATAGGGAGGATGTTTATCACAGGCTTCCTGGAAACTAGTTGGGTTTCACTGAGTCCATTCATTTCCTTCTCTCTGATGAATGAGTAATCAGATGATTCACAGGGAGCTACTAGTTAGAAGACTGCAGCATGTTCTTACTAGTGCTGTCCTGTTAGACCCAGGGGAAAGGTTATATTGATGTGTTTTTAGGCACCATGTGTCAATTCTTCCAAGATTTATATATATTTTTGTTTTTCTAAAGGGGGCAGGGTTTTAAAAAGGTTTGAGAAGCATTGTGTTAGACCAAGTTTGTCCAACCCGTGGCCCATGGGCCACCTGCGGCACAGGATGGCTTTGAATGCAACCCAACCCAAATTTGTAAACTTTTAAAAAACATTATGATATTTTTTGTGATTTTTTTTTCCTAGCTCATCAGCTGTCACAAGTGTTAATGTATTTTATGTGTAGCCCAAGACAGTTATTCTTCCAGTGTGGCCCAGGGAAGCCAAAAGATTGGACAGCCCTGTGTTAGACCATCATTTGTTTGCTATACGGTAGAATGGTCACTTAAGGTAAAATCTGAATGGAGAAATTTGGCAGAAATCATAGGAATTTCTGTTTGAAGCCATAATGAGGGTTAATCATTTTTCATAATAGATGTTAAGATTAATAGTAATCATAGCCCATATTTATTAATCACTCACCACACATTGGTTTGAGGTTAAGATTTTGCGAGAATAATAATAATCATTTAATCTTCCCAACAGCCCTATGAAGAGGCTCTATTATATCGATTTTATACATAAGGAAACTGAAATTAGACTAAGTTCTTAAGAAGGGATGGGTCCAAATGACAAGACCAGCCATCTGTCCTGGAAAACCATGCCCTGGTATGCATTCAAAAAGAGAATAAGGTTTTGTTTCTCATCTCCATTTCTTTATACTAGAAAAACAGTTCAAAATGTAATACAGTTGTATGATCTGGCAAAATTCTTCTTCAGATAGAGGTGGATTTTAAAGAGGATGGTGATTTGTCCACACGTGTTCACAGCAGCTTTATTTATAGTAGCCACAAACTGGAAACAATGCAGACGTCCGTCAGAGGTGAATGGATGAGTAGACTGTGTATATCCATACAGTGGAATAATATTCAGCAATAAAAGAGAACAAACTATTGATACATGCTGACATGGATGATCCCAAAATATGCTGAGTGAAGAAGCCAGAGAAGAAAGAATGTGTATGTTATAGGATGCCATTTATACAGTCTTCTAGGAGATGCAAATTAATGTCCAATGACAGGAGACGGATTAGTGGTTGCAGTACAATTGTTGGAGCGGATGGTAAGGATAAGAGAGTGCAAAAAGTTTAAAAGATGATGGGTATTTTATTAATATTAGAAGTGGATGCATGAGTGCATATGCATGTCAAACTTATCAAAATATACAGTTTACCAATGTGCAATTTATCGCATATCAATTATAGCTCCATAAAGCTGTTAAAAATTTTTAAATATATATATATATATGTATACATATACGTACAGTAAGGGAAGGCAAGGAGAATGACCCATTAATGTGTGGGAGTAATAAAAGAGAAATTGTACAATGGGAGACTCACTCTCAGAGCGGCCTGGGAACCCCAGGGAAGTTATTATTGTTTGATCAGTCAGTCAACAGGTATTTATTGAAATTCTTCCAGGTACTTTGAGAGAATGAGTGATGTATGTGAGGTTAACTGTGCCTGGTAGTGGGACCCATTTGGAAAGAGCTGGGCTCTGGAGTTAGTCTGATGTGGGTTTCAATCCTGGCTCTCCCACTCCTTGGGCTAAAGCTTTCGAACTCCGTTACCTTCTCTTAGATTCTCCTTAGTCCTAGGGAAAAATGGAGATGGCAATATCTTTATTTTAGGGTCGTTTGAAGGATTAGCAATAATATGTATCAAAAGCTTGGCCAGAGTGTGGGGCACATGGTAGGAATGCAGTGGCAGCGATTGTTATTATCACTTTAATTGCAAAACTGGAAGTTCAGATTCCAGGAGGAGGATGTAGTTGCTGTGGGCTGGCCTTCTCAGGCAAAACTTCAGTTGAAATAGGCTTGGAAGACTATACAGGAGTTACATGAAGTGGAATGGTTTGACTCAAAGTGCAGAAATGGGACTACATAAATCTGTTAGGTTTCTTGGGGAAGTAGGGGAGATCAGGTAGGGGAAGGGCAAGAAATCCTGCTTACTAGGAAAGATGGCTTCCCAGCTAGTTTGGGGCACAAATACTCAACAGACCATTTCTATGGTGAAAATGGCAGAAATGAGAAAAGCAATGGAGGGAGGAAGACCTGTGTCATGAAAATACTTATCTGACTGTTCAGCATTATTGATAATGTGGTCTGGATGACTCTGTGTCATGGGGACTTGCCCTGTACATTCTAGGATGTTTAACAGCATCCCTGGCCTCTACCCACTGGATGCCAGTAGGTAGCATTCTGCACCCCCATACACATGACAATCAAAAATATCTACTGACTGCCACATGTGCCTTGGTGGGGTCACTGAAGACCACTGCTTTAGTGATTAGACTAAGCATCAGTGAAGATGAGATTTTCATTTCAGTGTTGGAAGGGAGAAAGGAGTAGAGTTCATTTAAAATAATAGAATGAACTGCTCTAATTATAGAGGTTTCGCAGAGGTAACATGGTTCAGGGCGTTGACAGCAAGGCCACTTATGAGCTGTATGGTCTTTGGCAAATAACCTGTTGAACTTCAGCTCCCTTATGTGTAAAATGGGGGCAATAATTGCACCTACCTTTAATCAGTAAGTTAAATTGTAACTGAGGCCACTGTTTATTTGCTTAAAGAAAACAGCATTACTCTTCCTTTATTGGAAAGGCTTTGAAGAAAAGGGGATCTTCCTGTCTCTAGCTCTCTTGAGTTGATTTTTAAAGGACCCATCTTTCGAAAAGACCTGTTAAAAAATTAGTCAGACATGAGGCTATCGAAAGATCAATGTGGAAAACGTACTTTGTCCCTGAGTTGATTCTTTTCCTTTGGGCCCACTCAAAGATCTTCAAATTATAATGTAAAAGTGAAGTCTCCTTGAGCAGAGCAGAAGAAAAGGATATCAAGGGCATGAAGTGTCTATTACTGAAGGGAGTTGTGGTGTGCTGTAAAGGAACTCCTGAGAGTGACATTGGCCGAAGGGTCATCTCCCTCTTCTTGGCACTGAATGACCACCACAGACCACAAAAGGGCTTAGAACCGACCTCCATTTCAGTGGGACTTTTCAGTGACACTTGAGACCTTGTGTCATAGCCAGATTGTGACCATTCTCCAACCCAAGCTTTCTGCTGCTTTTACAACAGACTATTTTAGAAGCTGCCTAGGAGATGCTACTAGGGATGTGTCAGGCTTCAACAAATTAGGATTTCCTCCCCACCACTCTGATGATGATGAGACCAGCGTGGAGACTGGCAGAGTGATGGATGCATTGGCTTATCAAGGTCATGAGTGGCAGCTGGCTGCATTGTATCCCCATTTCAAACAAGGATCCCCCAATACTGCAACAGTCTAGGATTGTCTCCTAAATTCCTCAGATTCCAAGCACACAAAAGAGGTGTCCTGGAGCCACGTACCTTGGGGAAGGCAGATTATTTGTAAGCTCTTGTGTTGCCTTCACTGCAGACCGATGGGCCTCCTCTATCCTAAACAGAGGCTATTTAATAACGTTTGCTTCTTCTTGTTAACTTTCCTTACTGACCTGATCTAATGAACCTATGGTGCTTTGGAACATCACTGGAAGTGTTTCAGAACAAAGCAAGAATCATTTGGACTAGTACTTTTGGAGAGGTGGCTATTAAATGGGGTTTAAAGTTTTTCATTTGTTTTTTTACCTCTTAGATTTGGAGCTTCTTCTATGGCCTTGCGCATATCATTCTGTGACTATGATGCCCACATTAGCCCAGTTGTCTTACAAGTATGTAAAATCCTTCCAGCAGTTCAGGTTCATTTGGCATTCTTGTTAAATGTACTGGGGTTAGGACTGGAATGAGAAAAATGATAGAAATACAAGTAACCATAAAACAAAACTAGAATAGAATAACAGACACTGAAATAAAAACAAAATGTTTATCCATATTTTGTCATCCAGGCCTATTCATTGAAATAAAGAGTACAAAGATTTTAAAAATCCAACTATAAGTATTATGAGGAAATGTTTTAGGAATTTTTTGTCAATCTTTCCTAAATATTTCAAGTTGATTGACCAAAGATGAAAATCCATCATATTACCTACTGGCCAGTGTTTTGTGGTGCCTTCTCCTCTGAGTTCTAGGAAGTGGTTTTAATCATGTTTGTGTGCAGCTCCCCTTCCCATTTATTAAAGATTGGAAAATGCTAAGGTTTAGTTGACATGGTGACCTTAATGTAAAAGGACATGAAGATGGCAAAGACTCCCAGCTTCTAAGTCTAGTTCATCTGTTACCCTCAAAGCTGTCTTTGACACTTAGAAATGCTCCCAAACCCTTGCCTACTTTTACTTTTTAGGAAGCGTGCAGTATGGTAACCCCCTTTCAAAGGCCAATAGCAAGGCCACACCTGACTTCAAAATGAGGTTATGCTTTATGCTGGAGATGTACAGCAGAAAGCAGTAGTCCAGCCAGGTGGGGAAATAAAGCCAGAAGAGACAGTATGTTTTCCGGAGCAATTTAGTGCATGATTGATCTTACTGATATTGTTAGTGTAGTGTTTATAGCTGACTGGGTTTACCTGAAGCAACTGACCAGCACTCGGTGCTTGGAAACAGTCAAGGGAGAAAACACATTGATTAGCTGGTAAGTTAACTCTGTACCTCCATACTCTAAAATTAGTAAATCAGCCTGTCATTGACAGCTTGGAAAGATGTTCCTGCGTCTCACTGATCCCTGCCAGGGTTGCCAGGACTTTCTCTTTACTTTGTATTTTCCCTGGCGCATCAATTCTTCTTCAACTTTTGTGACTTTTTAAAAACTGGCTTTATTCAGTTTTTGTTTAACTGAAAGGCACAGGATGCAAACTGAATTTATAGGATGTTTTATAGTGAGAATAAAAGGGTAAATTTCAAAATCATATGCTAATATGTAAACTGAATTTACTCAAAACATTCCTTTTGTTTTGTTTTTGTGAGATAAGATCTTGCTGTGTCACCCAGGCTGGTGTGCAGTGGCACCATCATGGCTCACTGCAGCCTCGACCTCCAAGCTCCAGTGATCCACCCGCCTCTCAGCCTCCTGATTAGCTGGGACTACAGGGGCACGCCACCGTGCCCTATCAATTTTTTGTATTTTTGGTAGAGATGGAGTTTTGCCATGTTGGCCAGGCTGGTCTCAAACTCCTGGGCTCAAGTGATCCACCCACCTCAGCTTCCCAAAATGCTGGGATTATAGACGTGAGCCACTACACCTGGCGAAAACATCACTATATTTGTGTGTATGGATTATACCTTCTCTGCTGATGTTAATAGCAGGGATTCTTTTTTTCCCATTCTTTCTGTGAGGTGTGATGGAGAAAACTTATGTCCTATAATGAAATGGGAATAAGGATTTAAAATACATTAAATAGCACAGAACACCTCCCTGCACTCCCCTCTCCCCATTTTCCCTTCTAATTCTTAGAGCAATATCATCTTTCTTCTTCTTTAGTTCCCTCCAAGATTAATCAAGATATTATTTATGGATGGTGTAGACCTGGTGTGGCAAATTAGAGTCTGTGGGCTAAGGATGGCTTTCACATTTTTAAATAATTAAAAAAATCAAAAGAAGAATAGTACTCTATGACATGTGAAAATTATATGAAAATCAAATGTCAGTGTTCATAAATAAAGTTTTATTGGAATCCAGCCACACTCAATTCATTTACTTCCTGTCTGTGGCCACTCTCCTGCTACAGTGGCAGAATTGAGTACTTGCAAGAGAGACCATATGGCTTATAAAAGCCCAAAACGTTTACTCTCTAACTCTACACAGAAAAATTTGCCGACCCCTGCTGGGAGGCAGATCGAAAAGGAATAACCATGAGTAATAGAAAGAGCACAGCCTTTAGAATCAGGCAGTACAGAGTCCATGTTATGTCTTGGTTCCCTGAGAGCTACAACTATTACACATTATTCCACCTTAGAAGGTTTGGGTGAGGACGAAATGAGATAATCAATGTAAAGCATCTATATGTGTATAGCATGCTGCCAAATACCTCACAGATACTCAGCCAGTGCTGGTATCTTTCCCTCTCCAGGTTACAAATATTTCAGGTTCATTGCCTTACCTCAGGTCCTCTGTTCACACAGAACTGGAGCGAAAAATACCCTTTGCAAGTCTGACAATAGCCGGAGAGACAGAAACCCATGTCTCTCTCTCCACCTTCCTTTATTTAGTGTCTTTTCCTCCATAAACTGGTGGCGTTTAGCCCTGTGAAATGTCATTTTACCTTAAGGTGAATGGGTATATAGAATTGGTCTTGACCTTGAATAAAAGAAGGACACACCAGGTAATCATCATTTGGCGGAACTTCAGAGAAATTGCTCCATGAGAGTAACGTAGAGCAGTGACTTCTGCTGGAGGGGTTCACAGGTGACATTTTGAGCCCTGTGCAGCCTGTGCCTCCGAGACAGTCAGCGAGGGAGCCCTGGCGGTCATGGGGCTGCCTTCGCCAGCTTCAGAACTGTGGTTTTTCCCCCATTAACACACTTCTTGTTAAGCTGATGTGGTTGCTTTCTAAACTGCATCTTCCCTTGGCCAGAAAGAAAGAAAAAGCTTCCCTGCGTGAAGATGAAGGTTTATTGGCAATGTCTTCTTTAGTCTCTTAGCAAAAACAGCAAACAGAGAACTCCCTTCTTTCCGACTTAAGTTACACATATTTTTTTTCTCTTTTTTACTTTCAAAGCTGGCAGCCTCATAAGAGCAGCATTCAAATAGACCGTGCCAGGGATGCGGGGCGCCATGAATGGGGCATTTCTTGTCCTCCTGGCCCCCTTTCCCTTTGTGCTGTCTCTTTTCCATGTGTTATTAGCCACCTTGCAAAGTCGGAGCTTTGCCAACAAATTCTGGGTTCTGTGGGTTGCTGTCTGAATCTGCTGCTTATTCAGGAAAATGAGTTAGTTTCTGCTGTTTGTAGAAAAAAAAACCAACAAACCCACTTATAGGTTACATTTAGGTTACTAATATATGTGGTAGCACACCTAAGTAAACTGGAGATTATGCTGATGCTATGTGCTTATTATTACAGTGTGGGTTTTAATGTGAATTTTGTAGCCATTGAAATATATATAAAGAAAAAATTAACTTCTACCTCTTTTTTTTTTCTTTTAAAAATATTTTTATGTGATCTGACCAGTCTGAAATAGTTGGCTGTAAATGGATATGGGAGTGTCACTTCAAACCTTTTATAATTTGGGGTTTCTTCTGGGGGGAGTGGGTATCAGAGCTTTAGTTCTTGTTACTGGCTTATGACGATAGTCTGGAATTTTATAGATTGTGTTTGGCTGTCAGCATGGTGCTTGGGTGTGATTAATTTGTGTAGCTTGCCATTGGATAAATAATATTCATTCCTTGGATCCTTGTTCAGAAGGGATTAACCAAGTGAACTGGAAAACATGTCTTTGCAGGAGAGCTTTCACTGTTTGTGATAATCAATGAACAATCTAGTGCTAATTTAATTCCACTCATAGATCTGGCTGACTCATTGGCTCTTAATGCTTCTCAACTTCTATATTTTTAATCTTTAGTTTTTTACACATATACCAGTATTATAGTAGACATAGTTCAAAACTTAACATTTCTCCAGGGATCTTGTTCTGGGAATGCAAAATAAATACCCTCTAAAGTAGATTTCTGGAATGTTATTTTTCTGATGGGTCTGTTATTTCTGCCTTTCTTCTAATGGGAAAAAAAAAATTGATTTGAAAGGGTAAAATAAACTTAGCTTTTTTGGAAAGGGAGGGTTAAAATAAAATTAAAAACAACAACAACAACAACAAATAAACAGTTGATACCTTAGAGACCTATCTGGCATAGGACTCTTGAAGCCTATAACATGGCTTTGGGTTTTGGTATTCATCTTTTATAGGGCTAAATAATTTATAGCCAAGCTTTTACCTTGTGGGATGCTTGGAGTGTGTGTTCCACCAGGAGGCAAAGGTTTCTGTTCAAATCTTCTTGTTCACTTGATTTAGGTATTTGATAAGTGACTGCAAAATGGAGAGGTCACTTTAGGAAAGGTTTCTCTCTTCTTGCCCTCCTTTGCCTTTGAGTAGTTTCCTCCTGTGTTTTGTTCATCTGAACAATGCATTGACTTGCCCTATGTAGGAAGGCTGGAGAGCTGCTTATGAATTGTGGCAAGATGTCTTATGGCTTCCAGGGAGCAAAGCTAGGGAGTTCCCAGGTACTGATTTTTTTTTTTTTTTAATATGAATTCTTGTTCTGTTATCAAGGCCGGAATGCAGTGGCATAATCTCTGCTCACTGCAACCTCTGCCTCCCGGATTCAAGCAATTCTCCAGCCTCCCAAGTAGCTGGGATTACAGGCATGCATCAGCATGCTAGGTATTGATTGATTAATTGATTGATTGATAGATTATGGTGCCTCCATGGACTAGACTCTGCCTCCCACTTTACTTTTAGCCTAAATGTAGGTGACGGGTGAATGTAGGGTTGCCAGATTTAGCAAAGAGAACTATAGGGCATCCAGTTAAATTTCAATTTCAGATAAATAGCAGATATTTTTCGTACTAAGTATGCTCTGTATTTTATCTGGCATCCCCAAGTGAATGTTGGGGAATTAGTTTTCTCTATCCTGAAGGCCTTCAGGTTAGATCACATATTCAGAGAAAACTGTGAGTGAGGTGTATGGATGGGAAAAGAGAGCATCATTTATTAGGTACTTTTTATATCAAGTACTTTGTATTTAGTCCTTAGCTTGGGAGGCAAGTATTGTAAACTCACTGTACTTTTGATGATAAAAGTAGCTAACGTTGATTGAGTGCTTTCTATGTCCTGGGCCCTGTTCTAAGAACTTTGATGTATCCTTATTTAGTGCTTAAAATAAACCCAAGAGGGTTAAGTACTATTATGATTTCCATTTTACACGAAAGGAAACTGAGCTGCAAGGTCACACAGCTAGTAAGGGATTGTTCTAGGCTGAAGAAAAAGGATGCATGGGGCGAGTATCTTGCCCAAGGTCACGTTATTAGTAATTAGTGGAGTCAGAATTCCAATGCAGGTTCCTTCACTCCAGCTCTTCTTACCTCAGAAAACACACTTGCCTGGACCCTCCCCTGGAGTTGGATTTAGTTGGCTTGGACATGGCGATTTTTAAAACTTAATGCACAGCCAGACTGTGAACCACTGCTTTACCCCATTTTTGGAGTAAAATGAATTACCCTCCTTAGGAAATCTGGTCGCTGTATGTGGCCATTCCTTTAGTTCCTGCCCCTCCTCCACAGAAATACACCATTCCAAATCTGGCAGCTAATTTTTCATGGTCTTTGTTTCTTCAAAATTATTTTCAGGAAGTCTTGGTGAATATATGTTGGGGTATAAACAGACCACAAAGAAAGACCCCATGGGGGTATTGTGTTGATGGATTTTCTGCACGATCTTTTCTTTTCAATTCTTCCATTATACTTCCTGGAGGAGGGACTACCCCTTTGTTCATCATTTAGTTCCAGCTGGGTACCAGGTTGGGTATTTGGGGAGGTTTACAGATTAATAAAACTAGACCACTACCCTCCAGGAGTTTTCAATTTTAGAAGGGAAGTATATAAATGTAATTCTAGGTTTAATTTTCTGAAAGTCACTTCAGAGGAATACAAAGTATTAAGGAATTCAGAGGCAGCAGAGGCAGAGGGAGGTGGTGTGGAGTGTGAGCTCTGCAGTCACTGCTTTGGTTTGAGTTCCTGCCCCACCGCTTCCTACCCACAGAACTCTGGCCAGTGCTTGAGCCCTCCTGGTCTCCGGGACCTTGTTGGCACAGTGAACATGCCAATTTTTTGATGAGAGACATGACGAGTTAGTGCTGGTGGAGTGCACACCACCGGGCCCAGTGTGAGGGTCAGTCCTGGTGAGCTGCTGTGCTCTGTGCATTGCCTGAAGCTTTCCAGCAGGCCTTAGCTGATGCCAATGGATCCAAAACACCAATAGTAAGTTACTAAGCCTTATCTGCTGCTCCTTAAATTGACAGAGTCAAGAATTATCCTGAATTTGGTAACCAGGGAGGAGCCACAGAGGTGTGTGAAACTAAACACAGTCCTGGAAAATGAGCAGGAAATGGAGTGGGAGACATTGATACCCCAAGACCCTAGTTAGGCAAAAAAATAAAAATAAAAAGACGCCTAGACTGGGCGCGGTGGCTCATGCCTGTAATCCCAGCACTTTAAGAGGCTGAGGCTGGTGGATCACTTGAGGCCAGGAGTTTGAGACCAGCCTGGCCAACATGGTGAAACCCTGTCTCTACTAAAAATACAAAAATTAGCTGGATGTGGTGACATGTGCCTCTAATTTCAACTACTCAGGAGGCTGAGGCACGAGAATCACTTCAACCTGGGAGTTGAAGGTTGCAGTGAGCTGAGATCATGCCACTGCACTCCAGCCTGGGTGACGGAGTGAGACTCTGTCTCAAAAAAGAAAAGAAAAGAAAAAAAAAGACATCCAGTCCATCCAGAGAGCCCGGGACCCTTATCTAGCAAGAAGGCAGCTGCAATAGAAAGAGGAAGGCATTTGGTGTGAGGACTCAGATACGTATTATGTATATGTGGTGGCGGGTGGGAGGAGGGTGGTGATGGAAGCTTCTAGTCTTGGTGGTAACATTCACAGATGGATGACATAGAAGAGGCTGATTGTTAAAGGGAAAAGGATGATGAATTAGGTTTTGGGTAAAGTTATATTGCAGCCTTCATTGCAAGCAATGCAGTGCCACATTCTATGTTGTTAATATGCACATGCCCCAGATTGCACATTTGGGGATGAGAGACCTCTTTATATCTAACTTTTACTGGTTTGAGAGCGTGAATGAAGAAAGGCTCACACCACTGCTACCATCCCATCTGTCTTTTATGTTGGACTTGTGCTTTCTTCCCCTAGTTTGTTTAGGTCTAAGTAGAATACTTTGCGTAGGAAATCGATAAATCTTCTATTGCTGTTTGAGTGATAGGGCAGTTTCTTTATTACCAGACAGTTCTGCGAGCAATAAATACTTCTAATATCCTGAGTATATTTATTTCTAAGTGGGAGTTAGAGTAATGGGGCATTTACTAATGCTAGGCTCAACTCAGAATTCAGAAACAGAAGGTAGATGACTGGCAAGGACTGTTCCCACTCTAGAGTTTTAAGGTTGTTAGAAAGCTTTTGTTTTTGTTGAAAGCACTGTACTTTGTGTACAATATGATTGAGCCTTTTAGAAGGTTGCTGACACTTACATCTTATCTTTGCTTCTATAGTATCGACTAGGGGTTGGCAAACTTTTTCTGTGAAGTGCCAGATAGTAAATGCTTTAGGTTTTGCACATACGTTCTCTGTCACAGCTAGTCAATGCTTGTAAGAGGATAGCAGCTGTAGATAATATGTAAACAAATGAGCTATGTTCCAAAAAAATTTTGTTTACAAAAGCATGCAGTGGGTCGCCTGTAGTCCCAGCTACTTGGGAGACCGAGACTGGAGAATGGCTCGAGCCCACGGGTTTTCGACCAGCCTGGGTAATAGAGTAAGACCTTGTCTCTATAAAAAATAAAATCAGCCGGGCATGGTGGCTCACACCTGTAATCCCAGCACTTTGGGAGACCGAGGCAGGCAGATTATCTGAGGTCAGGAGTTTGAGACCAGCCTGGCCAACATGGAGAAACCTCGTCTCTACTAAAAATACAAAATTAGCCAGGCGTGGTAGTGCACGCCTATAATCCCAGCTATTCAGGAGGTTGAGGCAGGAGAATCGCTTGAACCCGGGAGGTGGCAGTTGCAGTGAGCTATGATCGTGCCATTGCACTCCAGCCTGGGCAACAAGAGTAAAACTCCGTCTCAAAAAAAAAAAAAAAAAAAAAATCATAAAGAAGACCAAAAACATTGCAGGCTGGATTTGGCCCACAGGTCTAGGTTTTCTGACCCTTGGTTCACTATATGAGCCATGGGGGCAGCAGTTCTGGTTTGATCAACCATTAACTGTGTGACTTACCTTCTCTGACTCTCCATTTTATCAACTATAAAATGAGATCAGTAGAAGAACAAGTTTGTGGTGTTATTTTGACACTGAAAGAGATCACAAAAGTAGTTTTGTATAGTTGCTAGAACATAGTAAGGTACAGAAAATGTTAGCTAAAGGGGAACAAAAAAATCCATTTCAGTCGGCATTATACGTAACCCTGATGTTTAATTGCAATTATCTTAAGGTAAGAAGGAGAGACTGGTAAAGCAGAATTTTTGAAGGGCCAATTAAGATCACAACTCTACACAATGAGCTGATGTAAATAAGGTATATATTGACTTTTAATAGACTTAAAAAGAGTTGATGAGATCATGGAAAGCTCCACGTGGCCAATATTGTTATTATTCTGTAGATGGTATTTCTTGGAAATTTTGTTTCATTGCCTTTCTGGAAGTGAGTTGGACTTTTACCTATTTTTTTGGCATAGATTTGGTCTCTCTTCCTCCCAATAGTGGAGGTGTAAGGAGTAAAAACTTTTCCTAGAAATGAAACATAACAAGCACTTACTGAGTGCCTGGTGTGTGTTCACATTGTATGAGGTATTATGACTGCAGAATGAGTTTTCCATAATCACTGTGTCTGCATTGGAGTTGGAGGAGAATATCTTACACCTCTCAAATCCCTTGCAATTTCCTGGGTGATCAACTATCTTTTGTTCTAATGAGGTTACCCTTAGTTGACATGATGCTAAAGCAGCATATAAATAAGTGAGGGCTCATGTGATGTGGGCTGTGTAAAGGTGCCAAGGTACTTCAGTGTGAGACAAAAGTCATATCTGATGGTATTAGTCTGTGGAAGCTTCATGGAGAAAACTCTGGATAGGGACTTTGGGAGTGTAGTTTTTCTTGGCTGAGTAGATTTCTTTCCTAGGAAATGATTCTGTCCCGTTCCCTGCAGGTATCAAGTTTGGATTTTGGTGAATAAAGTGTCTCTTCGTTTTAAAAATAGAGCACTGAGGCCGGGCGCGGTGGCTCACGCCTGTAATCCCAGCACTTTGGGAGGCCGAGGCGGGCGGATCACAAGGTCAGGAGATCGAGACCATCCTGGCTAACACGGTGAAACCCCATCTCTACTAAAAATACAGAAAATTAGCCGGCCGTGGTGGCAGGTGCCTGCAGTCCCAGCTACTTGGGAGGCTGAGGCAGGAGAATGGCGTGAACCCGGAAGGCAGAGGTTGCAGTGAGCAGAGATTAGGCCACTGCACTCCAGCCTGGGCAACAGAGCGAGACTCTGTCTCCAAAAAAAAAAAAAAAAATAGGGCACTGAATCGCCAAGGCAGTGGCATACAGGGTAGAACTTCGTGGCCATGGCCCACGTGGACTGTAATGGCTTCAGGCATTTGGTTTTGCTTCACACTTCAAAGAACTGAAAAGTGAAGGGGATTTATTTATTCATGAAAACATGCCCCACACAACTGCTGCATGTGCCTGAATTATTGTTGTGGGTGGGCAGGCTGACCTGGTGAGAACAGTAGTGGAAAGAGGAGAGGAACGTTTCCTCCCTAGGATGGAAGTCCCATAGAGCACGCATTGAGACTGCTGATTTCATTGCCATATGCTAGCACATTAAACAGAGTGTGCCATAGAGTTGGGGCTCAAAAGTTTCTGAGTAAGGGAGTGAGATAATAATTGAGCTATGCCTTCTGCTCTTAATTTGGTGTTAGGCATACAAGCAGGGTAATCTAATAACAGAATGAACATAAAACAAGTGAGACTGATTCAACAGATGAGGCTGTGTTGAATGTATAGGTGGGCAGAGGTGAGAAGGAGCAACTGTCCATCTTGGAGTTCAGGAAGGTTTTGGACATGGTATTGTATGAACTTGGTCTTTAAGTATGAGTGGAGACAAAAGTTGAATGGAAATATACCAGGTATTTCAGGACAAAGAGAACAGAAGAGAACATGCCTAATAATAGGAATGGCAGGGCAAAGGCGTACTGGAATTAAAAAACAAGGTGGGAGCCAGGCGCCCCCGGAGGCTCATACCTGTAATCCCAGCACTTTGGGAGGCTAAGGTGGGCGGATCACTTGAGGTCAGGAGTTCAAGACCAGCCTGGCCAACATGGTGAAACTCCATCTCTACTAAAAATACAAAAACTAGCCAGGTGTGGTAGCATGTGCCTGTAATCGCAGCTACTCAGGAGGCAGAGGCAGGAAAAATCACTTGAAACCAGGAGGCAGAGGTTACAGTGAGCCGAGATGGCACCACTACCCTCTAGCCTGGGCAACAGGGCAAGACTCCATCAAAACAAAACAAAACAAAAAACAAAACTAAACCAAGGTGGATTTGGGAAAGACTTAATAAGCCCTCTGATTGAGCTCCTTTGTTGTTGACTTCTTGATCCTCTTTAATTCAGGAATCATAGCTAGATTTCTTAGAATCCTTCTTTGTGCTCCCAGTATCAAAGACCTTATGGGGCTCCCCAACCATAATGGAGAAAGTAATTTCTTTAACAGGGCAGACACCAGAGCAAGAGCAGAGATGGGGGTACTAGGGGGTCCTCTTTTATGCAGCTGGCCAGAGCTCCTCATCCAACCCTGGGCTTAGTGAGGTGACAGATGTGATGTTGGCCAATGTAGTCTTCCTTTTCTTTCTTTTTGTTTTTTTGTGAGGCGGAGTTTCGCTGTGTCACCCAGGCTGGCGTGATCTCCGCTCACTGCAACCTCCGTCTCCTGGGTTCAAGCGATTCCCCAGCCTCAGCCTCCCAAGTAGCTGGGATTACAGGCACGTGCCACCATGCCCAGCTAATTTTTGTATTTTTTAGTAGAGACAGGGTTTCGCCATGTTGGCCAGGCTGGTCTCAAACTCCTGACCTCCCTTTTCTCCTTCCTTCCTTCCTTCCTTCCTTCCTTCCTTCCTTCCTTCCCTCTTTCTTTTTCTTGTTTAAAAATACATCTATATTTCCTCTAGCTTGTATATAAACTGACCTCTGCTTTAAGTGTTAGCTATTTATTGAGGAACACGATGCATGGGCCAGACACTGTGCTAAGGGCTTCACCTGTAATACTCGGTATGGACTTCTTATAATATCCTATGGGTAAGATACTATTATTATCCCTACTCCTATTGTTTTGGGGCAGGCACCTTATCCATTTGTTTGCTGCTGTATTCCCCATGCCTCAAAAGGTGCCTGGCACTTACTAGGTGCTGGATTTTAAATGGGTTAATCACATGCAGATTTGACCAAGTCATAATTTGACCAAGTCATACTGGTTGTATATGGGAGTTGGAGATCAAGACTGTAGGGTTTCAAAGTCTGGGCACGTTACCCTGCACTATCTCTGCTTTCTGATGCCTAGTTAGAGAAAGAACTTCCTATCTGTTTTAGACTTGAGGACTTCTTTTTAATGACTTTTTCAGACTTGAGGACTCCTTTTTAAAGTTGTAGACTGTTCCACCTAGATCCTTTTGGTCATTCTCTACTTTGTTGTGGATAAAAATTTTATAATAAATTAGGTAATGTTTAAAAGTGGCTTTGCATTTTGTACATTTGCAACAATGTGTGTATTAACCTCTCCTAATTCCATCTACTGGCAATGCTTGATTTGCATGAGAATTGGGCCCCCTGCAGTAACGTGACTCTGAAGCTGACAGATTAGAAAGCTTGTGGTTCAGGCATGAACCTTGTCTGCTGGGTTGGACCTGAGTCTAGACTGACCCTAGAGCTGGAAATTTAGTAGCTTAACTGACAGAACTGATGTGAACAATTGCTGCTTTTTATTAAACAAGGGCAGTTCATCTCATTTGCAAATATTTTCTAAGGCCTCGTGCACCAAATGGTGAGAAATAAGAAAGTTCCCTGCCCAGGGAGCTTATTGCCTGATGGAGGAGATAAAACTTTTGGAAATGGGGTAGAATGTGGTAAGTGCTTTAATAGAAGCTGCAGGAGCTTAGCTGAGGGAGGAGATGACCTTTGGATGGTGTCCCACAGACATATCAGTGGTCTTTGGATCTGGAAGGACCCCACTGTTCTTTGCCTTGTTGCAATTGTAGCATGGGTGTTCTTGAAGGAAGCACAAAGGAAATGTCCACTGATAGAGTTGAACATGACACTGGCCCAGTAGGTTTGCTATCCAATTTATGGAAGCAAGGCAAAAACATAGACAAAGCACAGGAGATAATGAAGGTGTGAAACATGTTCAAAATAATCAAGAACCCAAACAAATACCTCAAATTTCTTCCCACCCCATCTCCCAGGTAACCAAAATAGCTACCTGTTTTTTTACAACCTTTCATCACTTTAAATACACTTGGGATTCCCATTTCTGAGAAACAAAGACAGAGGAAGAGAGAATTGCAAAAGGGGTTAGTATGAATCTGTGGTTTGCAGACTGGTAATTAGGCCAGCAGGCTTTTTTGAACTACAGAGCAGTTTTTTAAAAATAATATTAAAAAAAAAAATACACCAAAATCAGGTTTCTCACCATAATGAGAAGGAAAGTTCCAGAGGTCAAACACTGGGTCTCTCTGCTTCTCATTTGAGATTTTTATGAGCCAGAAAGCTTCTTCATTAAACAGCAATTTCAACATTGCAGGACTGTATGTTTTTTGGGTTGTTACGCTTTCACAGAATTTTTGAATTGTAGCCACACTTCAGAATGAAAATTCTAAGTCAGAATGCTTACATGGACTTAGGAGAAGTGCTATTCTCTGCTTTTCTACTGTAGTGGCTTTATTTTGTTTATGTACTTGTTTATTTATTTATTTTTGGAAGAAATCATCAGGCCTGCTCAGGCAGTAGTTCATCCCACCAGTTCAACTGGAAGGGATTTTTTAAACCCTTTCACCTTCACTCATAATTCATGTCTCATGAATTATGAATTCATGAATTACTGGTGCCTGCTTGGGTGATCAGTAAAAATAATTCATCAGGATTTTCTTCAAAAATTTTTGCTCTTCTGGCATGTTGATAGTACCAGTCAGTGGTCTTTTCATTGTACCTTCTGGATCTTATTTATTTATTTATTTTTGAGACGGAGTCTCACTCTTGTCCAGGCTGGAGTGAAGTGGTGCCATCTTGGCTCACTGCAGCCTCCACCTCCCGGGTTCAAGCGATTCTTCTGAGTCAGCCTCCCAGGTAACTGGGATTACAGGCGCGTGCCCTTAGGCCCAGCCAATTTTTGTATTTTTAGTAGAGACAGGGTTTCACCATGTTGGCCAGGCTGGTCTCAAACTCCCAACCTCAGGTGATCTGCCCGCCTTGGCCTCCCAAAGTGCTGGGATTATAGGCGTGAGCCACCACGCCTGGCATTAATGTTGAAACAGAATAGAGGTTTAACCTTGGAGTAAAAGAAAGAATCAGCAAATACATTATCTGAGCCTACATACATTTTGTAAAAAGTATACTTCCACTGCTCAGAATTAGATGATGGCACAAAACCTGTTGAGGTCTTCATTCATCCTTACAAATGTTTATTATGCTGAGTGTCCCAGGTGATGGGATACAGTGGAATGAATTAGAAATTTGAAATTATGGCCCTGAAGGGGCCTACATTCTTCTTGTTGGAGTACATCTGTGTGGGATAAGGTAGACAAATAATTTAGGAAATTCAAAAAATTGTTTCAGACCATAGTGAGCTCTATGTCAGAAACGAATAGTCCATGTGATAAGAGGAACAGACACTGTGAGATGTTGGATCCATAGGAAAAGAGGAACAGACGTCATGTTCAGGCCATGGTGCATGTACAAAAGACCTTTTTCTGAAATCAGTGTGGGCAGTGAGTGGCCAGGTGTATTAGGATCTTTTAGATGTAGTTTATTGAAGAGTTTATGGCTTAAAGTGAGACAGTATTACTTCAAATCTCAGCTTCTCTCCTTGGATTTTCTCTCTGCAAATGGGAGAAGTAATGTCTGCCTTTTGGAGTTGTTACAAGGAGACAAGATAAACACAGGGTCTAAGTGCTTGGTAAATGGTAAGTGCTGTTATTAGAGTCAGGTGTTCTAGTCACAGGTCCTCAACAGATACAACTTTGGAAGTAGGAGATGCAGCTGACCTGAGCTGTTTTTAAATTAAAATTAAAGCCACCTAGGTTTCCTTAGTCAGCTAGCAGAGAGGAGGTCTGGGGGACCATGCTGAACCAGAGTCAGACGCTTGGAGGTCGTTGGACTCTACAGGGATTCTGCACAGTAGCTGGGAAAGAAGAAGTGCTCCACAAATATGCAAATATTCTTTGACTTCAATTGAATTTATATTTTATCCATTAAGGGAGCCAATATGCCTCCAGTGTTAGTTGTTATTTTAGTCATTTACCCACTATTCAATGTTTCTGCCTTTTCATATATTTTGTGTTTTAAATGCCATTAGGATATTTACCCCCTCTCCCACTTTAAAACAAAATACTTTTGGAACTCAGAACCCAAATCCTTAATTTTGAACTTATTTTCTCTTTTTAAAAAATCTTGGCCAGGTGCGGTGGCTCACACCTATAATCCCAGCACTTTGGGAAGCCGAGGCGGGTGGATCACCTGAGGTCAGGAGTTCTAGACTACCCTGGCCAAGATGGTAATAATGCAAAAAAATTAGCTAGGCGTGGTGGCACATGCCTGTAATCTCAGCTACTTGGGAGGCTGAGGCAGGATACTCACTTGAACTCGGGAGGCAGAGGTTGCAGTGAGCCAAGATCATGCCATTGCACTCCAGTCTGGGCGACAAGAGTGAAACTCCATCTCAAAAAAAAAATAAATAAATAAAAAAAACCAAACAAAAAAAAACCTCTTCTTGATACAAAAAAGATCTAGGATTGCTTTATAGGAGGAAACTGGAAAGGCTGAAAACTAACTCACCCAAAATATTTAGCAAGTTAATCATAAATAAGATAATAGATTTTGAGTCTTTCGGTTTTCAATGGAGAACTTTATATTTGATTTTGCCTAATGTGTGAAACTGTATAAAGCATACTCTATATGTTCCTGCTGCCTGGAAGCAGTCACATCATCAAAGTGTGTGTGTGTGCAAGAGAAAACACATTAATTTCTCTTTCTCAGTTTGTCATAAGAGGGGAGTGCTATAAAGAATCTTCTGGCTGGGTGTGGTGGCTCAAGCCTGTAATCCCAGAACTTTGGGAGACCAAGGCTGCAGTGAGCTGTGATTGCACCACTGCACTCCAGCCTGAATGATAGAGCAGGACCGTGTCTCAAAAAAAAAAAAAAAAAAAAAAAAAAAAAAAAAGGAAGGAATCTTTTTACCTGCAGATTGTAAGGTACTCGAGGGCAGACATTGGTGTCTTCAGATACATGTGACCCTGTGTGTTTGTGTGAATTTCTGTGCACACGTACATCCCCCTCCCACGCCTTAACATAATGCATACAGATAAATGTTGAGGTTCAGTGGCAGCTGTTTTCGTTTCACACAGACATTTTACTTAGATTATTCTGGAAAACATTCTGAAGAGAATCACAAGCATTGATCATAAAGTTAGAAGATGTGATGTTTGAAACAACATTGGCGTAGGAATTGAAATTTTCTTTCCCATTGTCTCTCGAGTGTTTCTGAGGCCAGTGTTTCTTACTCTTGCTTGAATATACCTGGAGAACAAAATCCAGATTCTAAGATTTCTGCCCTAGAGATTCTGATGGATTTGGTCTGCTGTGTGCCCCTGGACCCTGGAGATTCTTAGGACAAAGCAAATTTGGGACACTGGGGAAGATAAGAAAAAGAGAATAAGATAAAGTTCACCTGAAAGGATATTCCAAGAATGGGGAGCAGAGTTTGCAAGGTCATAGAGGCTCAAAAGAACAATGGAGAAAGGGCAGTAGACGGTGGGGGCAGGAAGAACAAAGCCTGGAAGGTGGTTGAGAGACACACAATGAAGGGCCTCCTGTTCAAGACTAAAGGTTCAACCCTATCATGGACCCAGTGCTGCGACCTTACTAAATGTGTACATTTTTTGTCTTTATTGATGATCACAGAAGTAACATTTTCTGTTAAAAATGGAAACATTACTAGAATAAATGACCCCCAAAGGGAAATTCTCCCATAATTCTACTCTGCTCAACTCAATTGAAATTACTATCCTCAAGAGTTTGTGACTCAACTGAAATTACTATTGTAAAGCAGTGGATAAGATGGAATGAGAAGCTCAGCCCTATAGATAAGTTATCATGCAATTTACTATCCCAGGCAAGGGATCAATGGGGCTTTGAATAAGGCCTCGGAGGAGAACGAAAAGGGGCGGCCACTGAGAGATATGGAGACTATAGAATAGATTAGGGTGTGGTAGAGGGAAAGAAATAGGGGGATTCTAAGGGCCTCTGAGGTTTCTGGAATGGCTAACAGCCTAAATACTGGTGTCATTAAGCCTGTAGGAATACGGTGGGAAGATCATATGGTTAAGGACATGTCAACTTTGAAGTACCCAGGGGGATATCTGTGTGAAGATGTCTGTAAGGCTGCTGGAAATTTAAAAGTGGAATCTAGGAGTGAGTTGGAATTTAGGAATATAGATTTGGAAACCACAGATACATGAAAAAAAAAAAAAGACTGAGATACAGAGACAGGGAGGCAAGAAACACAATAGTAAAATGGGTCATTACTGCCTAAGTGTTTTTGTTTGTGAAGCTTAATGAGATAAGGGCTCACTGGTAGGTTACAGTAGTGGAAGAGAGATGAGTAAATTATCCCCGCAGGTCAAAGAGGTTATAGAATCTGTTCTCATATGAATTAATCAAATTTAACTTCTCATATTGAAAAGTAGACAACTCATAAAGGAGCTATCATGTAAACCTTTTTTTTTTTTTTAACTTGGAAGAAGTCCAAATACAGAATACTTACAGATTGAAGAAAAATGTTCAGTTTAGATTTCAAGTGTGGTCATTTCCATAGCTATGTGGTGAAAGAAACGGTGTTTCCGAAAATCGTGTTTCCAAAGAGGCTATGTTTTTAAAGGTGCCACTGGGAGACTATGACCATTATGAGTTTTGCAGTTTTGACATTGGATGGTGTGTGTGTGTGTGTGTGTGTGTGTGTGTTTGAATTGAGTTATAGAACTTACATGTAAAATTATTCATCTGACTTCCGGGGAAAAGTCTGTTTTTTTGAAATACCTTTTTTTTTCTATTTATTCCTTTAATTATTATACGTTAGAAAGAAATGACAAGGATTGCATCCTAGTTTTAAAATGCTGAACTTTTAAAAAGGCAGTTTTATTTTTAAGACTTTAAATAACTCTTATTAGTAATTGGATTTGTGGCAGATTCCAAGAGGGTGGTTTTGGAAAGCACAGTGGCTTCCGGTGGCTTCAGACCTTGGTTTGGAATTCCAGGCCTACCGCACACTGACTCTGGAGAGTGACTTGGAGCCTCCAAATTCCAAGCTTCCTGTGCGCGAGTGAGGCTAGCAAACCACACTGAGCAGGACAGCCTGAGGGTTAAGTTACACCATGGATGAAAAGCTGAAGCACGGTTCTAACCTGCCCGGGCTTGGTATTCAAAAAATGTCCATTTCTTTTCCGTTTTCTCTCTTTTCCAAAAAGCCTAGTGCTCTGTTTCTGTTAAGACCCTTTTGCAACACTCGGTTTTAACATGGTGCTTAATATATTGTCAGAAACCACATTTTCCAGTGCATATGGTGCAGTTTTTAATTTCTGATTTAGCTTTTTAATTAAAAACTCACCTTTTGCTCTTAATACCTATAGGGGTTGGTTTCCAATTCTGCTTTTCTGGTGGTAACTGAATCTCTGTTCTCCCAGTGATGAGTGTAACCCTCTGTGTACAAGTAGGAACATCATGACTGCCATGCTTGGGCCATTGGTATAATTATTTCTGCTACCTCTGAAGACTGTGGTGAGGGTAGAATCAGAGTGGTCCCTAGCCATCGTCCCCCTTTTGAATTGGTAGTCATCTTGAATGTCACAGCAGCCTAGACTTGTAGACCATATCAGGAAAGTAGAAGCAAGAATTCTGTCGTGTGCTACTCCACTCCGAGATGCTGTAGGTCATCAGAAGCTCTGTGACTTCAGATGTGCAAGTGAGGCCAAGGCACTGTCACATTAATATCTGTGTGATCTCGGTGGCATTGTGCTTTTCCATCATTGTCAGGGCTGCTGGGCTCTCTGTGCCTAAAAGCTGCTTCAAACAAGCAGCTCACATTCCAGAGCTCTGAGAGATGTTATCAACCTTTAACAGTTTTCTCTTCGAGAAGACATTAGATTCTGTACAGGTTGCAGAAACGTTGTCTTAAGGTGGCTGGAAGGAAGTGTTTGAAATAACACATGTGCTTGTGATTTTGGTAACCAAGGAAACATGTCCCTGATACAAAGCTTCCTTTAAAAAATGATGGTACCCTTCTGGGATTGCCTCAGAATCACCCACAGCAAGATTCCAAAGGGATTTAAAATTAAAGTAGGTCACTTCTAGCAACTGTATCAAGAGTTAACAGAGAATCACCTCTTTAAAAATGAAGAATCACCTCTTTAAAAATGTACTGTTTAGAAGAGGAACCCAATACATTGTGGGTACAATATGCTACTGTCTGAATAATCTGAGTCTTGCTTATAATGGATGTTTAATAAGTCTTACCTGGATTAAATTTTCCTCTGCTTCTGCCTTATTATTTGTATTATTTTTATTCTTAGTTTGCCTCCTATTCCAAATTAATCCTTAGCTTCTCGCCATCTCTTTTCTAACAGTTTGTTATTAAAATTATATAGTGATGGTTAACGCAGCCACTACCTGTACTTTGCAAACAGATTTTGCTAATACATCCATCATATGTAGAATGATAGAAACTGGAGTTGACTAAGAAGATAATCATATCCAAACTTTTCATTCAATAAATGAGGAACTGTTGCTGGCCGTGATGGCTCACACCTGTAATCCCAGCACTTTCAGAGGCCAAAGCAGAAGGATTGCTTGAGCCCAGGAGTTTGAGACCAATCAGGGCAACACAGTGAGACCCCTCGTCTCTACAAAAACGAAAAAATTAGCCAGGTGTGGTGGTACACACCTGTAGTTCCAGCTAATTGAGAGGCTGGGTTGGGTGGATTGCTTGAGCCCAGGAGGTCAAGGCTACAGTGAGCTATGATCATGCCACTGCACTCCAGCTTGGGCAACAGAGTAAGACCCTGTCTCAAATGAATGAATGCATGAATGAATAAGAAACTGAATCTTTAGGAATAGTTACTTAGAGTCAGAGAAGTTTGACTTAAGTCTGACTTAAATCTTAAGTAAGTTAGAGTCTGGCTTAAACCTGAACACAGCATATACATTTTAGTAATGTTCTGGATACAGAAACCTGAGCCTTGGTACAGATTGTGTGGTATTATTACCAACACCGTTTTAACATTTATGTTACAAGAGACTTCTGCATGTTGGACAACAGGAAAGAAATACAGTACTTAACTCACAAACAACAAAAGGATTAGGACAGTCCTTCTGAAAGTGGGGGTCTCAACATCAAATGTGACAACGGCCATACAGGCTTTGCAAATAGGTAGACTGGCCTAGTATAAGAGAACAGGGAATGGGCACATATTTGGCGCATTGCAATGGGCATAATACCTGAAGTTACTTGACTTGTGGAAGAGCCCTTGACAGCCAGATAGGCAGCAACCCCTTTCCTAGTCTTTATTGTCATACACTGTAAACTGAAATTGTGCTGCATTTTTTTAAGTGGTACATTTCATAAGAGGTTGAAGTGAAAAGAATGTACCTAGAATTTTCACCTGGGAGAAAATTTTATTCCTGATTCTTGGTTATCTATAAAATTATATACCTGGGGATAAAAATTTCAGTTTAGCTTAAAAGTTAAATTGTTGGCCAGGTGCAGTGGCTTACACCTGTAATCCCAGCATTTTGGGAGGCTGAGGCGGGCAGATCACCTGAGGTCAGGAGTTCGAGACCAGCCTGACCAATATGGAGAAATCCCATCTCTACTAAAAATACAAAATTAGCTGGGCGTGGTGGCACATGCCTGTAATCCCATCTACTCAGGAGGCTGAGGTAGATGAATTGCTTGAACCTGGGAGGCGGAGGTTGCAGTCAGCCGAGATTGTGCCATTGCACTCCAGCCTGGGCAACAGGAGCAAAACTCCGTCTCAAAAAAAAAAAAAAAAAAGTTGTTACCCTCTGTGAAAGACACTGTGAAGCTTTGATGGGATTTTAAAGACACTAGATTATATTAGAGAGTCATGAAAATTAGCACAGACCCTGAATAAAATCTTTATTGTTCTTAAACAGTGGTTCTCAAATGCCTCGGAATCCCCTTGGGGGACTCTGTGGAGCACAGCTTGATGGACCTCACTCTAAAATTTCTGATTCACCACGTCTAGGAGGGGACCTGATAATTTGCATTTCTAACAAGTTCCCGGGAGTTGCTGCTGCTGTTTCTGATCTGGGGACTACAGATTGAGGGTCACTGCATTAAAAGAAACCCAACTTAATTTAATACAGTATTGCATTTATTAGGCCGGTGCAAAAGTCATCACGGTTTTGGCCATTGAAAGTAATGGCCAAGATCATGACGACTTTTGCACCAACCTTAACAACTTGGCATTTTTATTTTATTCGCAACCCAATTGCTCAGCCAGTCACTGCAAGGGTGTGGCACTTCAGATAGCACATTATATAATCAGCGGTTTGCTGGTAAATGCTTGACAATTGGCTTTAGGGTTGAGGAGCAGCCTTGATTTGTAGTGTTGCCAGTTTCTGTGATATAAACACTCTCATCATAGCCAATTAAAAGCTGTCAATCTGACATTGGCTTGTAAAATTCCTGAAAATTTAACAGTTATCTTCAGTACACCACTGAGTCATAAGGAGGCGTTAAAGGTCAGGTTGAAATTTAATCTCAGGTTGAATGGACCCTTACTATCTCTTTAAGAGGCAGGTATGGAGGGAGATGAAAAAGAGGCCCTTGTTTACTCCTTGGGGATAGGATAGAGATGTGTGTCTTCAAGGGGAAGGAGACAACTATAGTTCAAAAGTCAAAGCCTGGCTGCTCACAGAGGGTTTTATTGGCTCAAAAGCCTTTTAACTTTAAATTAGTCACTGACTTTAACTGAGATTTTTCCCTCGAAAAAAATATTTGAATTTTTTTTTTTGAGATGGAACCTCACTCTGTCACCCCAGCTAGAGTACAATGACTCGATCTCAGCTCACTGCAACCTCCACCGTGCAGATTCAAGTGATTCTCCTGCTTCAGCCTCCCTAGTGGCTGGGATTACAGGCGCTGGCCACCACCACGCCTGGCTAATTTTTGTAGTTGTAGTAGAGACGGGGTTTCGCTGTGTTGGCCAGGCTGGTCTGGAACAAACTCCTGACCTCTGGTGATCCGCCCACTTCGTTCTCCTAAAGTGCTGGGATTACAGGTGTGAGTCACCTCGCTGGCCAAAATATTAGGATTTGTATATTTTATTGACTGGAAAATCAGAAATTGCGGCAACTCCGGCCCAGATTCTTACTCAACGGTACTTAGCTGGAGCCGAGGAGCAGCTGTTCCCCCCACACCCCATCTGTACTTTGTTTAGACTGGACAGGCCATTTCTAGCCCATCCACTCCCAGGCTCTCAACTAGGGTACACATGGGACCTGCTTCATCATTGCACTCATGGCTTCGAGAATGTGTATGCTCCTTCTTAGATGCATGTTTCAGAAGGGGGAAGGGAAGAATTTGATCACCTTAAAAGGACCTTTAGAAACGTCAGAGTGAAAGTGAACCAAGTATCCCTTTTTGTTTCTTCTTCAGTGTTTTCATTCCTCCTCCTCCTCTTTCCTTTGGAAGGGGAAAAGCAGGAAAGAGGAATTACGTTTTCTAGAAACAGAAGCCAAGACCTCGAGAAGCCTCTAACCGGCCAGTCGCGGTGGTTCATGCCTGTAATCCCAGCACTTTGGGAGGCTGAGGCGGGTGGATCATTTGAGGTCAGTAGTTCGAGACTAGCCTGACCAACATGGTGAAACCCCATCTCTACTAAGTACAAAAAAATTAGCTGGGTGTGGTGGCGCATCCCTGTAATCCCAGCTATTCGGGAGGCTTAGGCAGGAGAATCACTTGAACCCAGGAGGCGGTGGTTGCAGTGAGTCGAGATTGTGCCACTGCACTCCAGCCTGGGCAACAGAGTGAAACTCCATCTCAAAAAAAAAAAAAAAAGCCTCTAATTTCTCTACACTATTTATATGGTGTACACACTTTTCTTTTCAGAATACTGTTATTTATTTGTCACTTCAGTGTTTCTTTTCCCATTGCTCTTCTCTCAGCCTCCTGTGTCAGTCCTGCCCAGGTTGGCTTTTATATCTTTAGCCTTTTTTTTTTTTTTCTAAGTATGGGAAAACATAGTTTAGAAGAAATCCCTTCTCACAAAATCACCTCTCTCAACCACTCTGTGGTTATTTTATTTGAGGGTGGTGGAAGGAGGGAGATGTTTGTAGAGCCTCAGAGAGAAAAGCACGGTTTTAAGTCTAATCATTATCAGATTGAGAGCTAAATACTTTTGCAACTTTCATGAGGAGATATCCCTGGGAATTTTCTGGATAAATATCATTCTCAAGTTTTGGCAGTGTGCAGAATTTAGGCCACCCACATTGTGTGGGGCATAAAACTGTTTAGTGAAGTTCAAATAATGTGTTGCAAGAGTTTGGTTGAACTTGTAATTTAACCTTGAGGAAAGTAAATACTTGTGGGAAAATATTTGTGCTCAAAATCAATAAGGAATGTGCAAGTAGGATGCCTTCACTCTGAGAGCTGTAGTTTGCAGCTGAAGCTAGTACAAAGTGGCATTTGTCAGTAGTAAGTAAAAAGAGCAAAGTGGATGGGTGGCAAGACTTTGACACTATTGGTTGGCTACACTGACTTGCTTAAGGAATGCCACCATTGGCTGCTTGGCCTGTCGCATTCAGATCAAGTTCATCTGCAGATGAATAATCACTAAGATTTGTTAAGCACTTACTTTGTGCCACATAGTACAACACAGAAGTTTAGCACTATAAGACCCTGACCTGTGAGATGGGGAAATTGACTCTTGGAGAAGTTAGTTACTTTGTGGTGGTCTCACAGCTCAAAGGGGGCTATAATTTAGTTTCAGATCTACCTGACCCCACATTTCGGATAACTTATTGGTCCATGTATGCCATGGCCCTTAAAAGAGGATTACTTGTAACTTTTTATTTATTAATTATTTTATTAAAGAGATGAGGTTTCACTGTCACCTAGGCTGGAGTGCAGTAGCATGATGCCTTATTGTAGCCTTGAACTCCTGGGCTCAAGTGATTCTCCCACCTCAGCCTCCCAATTAGCTGGGACTACAGGTGCACACTGCCATGACTGGCTATTTTTATTTTTTGTAGAGACTGGGTCTTGCTATGTTGCACATGCTGGTTTTGAACTCCTGGCTTCAAGCGATCCTCCCGCCATGGCCTCCCAAAGCGCTGGGATTACCAGCATGAGCCTGGCACATTATTTTTTATATTCATCAATGTTGAATCTACAAATGTATCTCTGTAAAACTGTCTTATTTTAAACTCCTAATCTGGGTACATGTAGTCCTTTGTATATTGCCTAGAACATACTGCCTAACTAGACAATCATATATTTTGATTTTAATGTATATTGATATATATTTATGGTGAATATATCTTATGGTATTACACATTGCTCTATGGCTTATTTATTTATTTATTTTCTTTGAGATGGAGTTTCGCTCTTGTTGCCCAGGCTGGAGTGCAATGGTGCGATCTTGGCTCAGTGCAACTTCTGCCTCCCGGGTTCAAGCGATTCTCCTACCTCAGCCTTCCGAGTAGCTGGGATTACAGGCATGCACCACCACACCCGGCTAATTTTGTATTTTTAGTAGAGACGGGGTTGTTGGTCAGGCTGGTCTGGAACTCCTGACATCAGGTGCTCCTTCCGCCTCAGCCTCCCAAAGTGCTGGGATTACAGGTGTAAGCCACCACGCCCGGCTGGCTTACTTTTTTTTAATTGTATTTTTTCCTTGTTATAATTGACCCATTTGTCAACTAGTCATATATAAATATAATATATATGTTAGTCATATGTATATAATTTATATATACTAGTGTCATATATATATATATCTATATATGTATATCCTATTTCAATTGGAAAAATTAGAAAATGCCAGGCTATCAGACACCCACCTAAATAAAACAGGAAGATTCTTAGATTCTATAAAAAACACAGGATCTGGTGAATGGAACATGTTAGAATTTCTATCAAGAATTCTTTTATGCATCAATTTTCTAGAGGTATCTGGTGTTTTCCCAATTAACCTGGAAATATGTTTTGGAAAGAATTTATTTTTCCTAGAGGCCAGATGTGTCCTTGCCCTTTCCCCAACGTGGCCCTCGGCCACCAGTGGAGTGTTGGGAGCTCTGGGAAGACAGCGGCTGCTGCAGACATCCAGGCATGGGCACTTTCGCCATCTGTCCCGTGTTGTAGGTTTTCATTGCTTCAGTTGTTATCCTCAACACAAGGGCCTTTAGGGGCTGGGACCACAACTCTGCCTCCTGTTCTCCCATTACAGCTGCATAATTAGTTGTAAAACTTTTACTTGTAGGTGAAAACTCATTTTGGCAGCCATTAATTCCCACTGTAATTCATTTAGTAACTGCAGTGCTTCTATTAATGGGAAAGTAAGCTCAAGCATCAAGCAGCATGACTAATATGTGTTGATAATTGCATATTGTTGATAACTATAAACTCTGAGATTGCACTAATAAAAGGTAATAATTCGCAAGACAACCAGGAAGGGAACTGGGGAGCGGCTGCTAATTTAGCTTTTGCCATTTTGCCAGTTGTTTAGCGTCATTTAAATTGGTGGGAATTCTAGTGCTGATAATGCGCTGGAAGATTTTTTTCTGGACTACATCAGAGTAATTGGAAATTGATAATGTGTCGATATGGGGGCATGGGAAGTGACTGATGCTGGGGCAGATGGCTTCTCTAGACAATTGCTAAGAGTGCATGCAAGAAAGTTGCAGCTTAGCATGAGCTTGTGTGGTCAAAAAGTAATCTGCTTGCTTTTTGGACCCACATTTTATGTAAGCTGATACTGAGCGCAAGCACTTGTAGAGAGAGGGAGGGGTGAAGATAGCCCAAAGACTTGAGCTTGAGTCTGGCTCTGCCATTTAGGGGAATGCCCTTGAGCCAGATCTGTTAAATTCATTGAGCCTCAGTTTCTTCCACGCTTGTAGAATGTAGTTATTCCTATAAAGCTGTTGATAGCATTAAATGCGATTGTGTGTATGTGTGTGTGTGAAAGAAACTGATTTGGAAACTCGAAAACCCCTCTAAACAGGAACCTGGAAGCCTGTTTGCCCTTTCTTAATTTTCTGATGATACAAATAGATATATCATTGTAAAACTATTCTGTGTACTTGAGTTTCTTTCAAAACTCCAACCCTAAGTAGTGCTTGCAGTTTCTCTAAAAAGGAAATTATCATAGAAAATCAGTTTATGACCCATTTTCTGGGGCTAGAAGTACCTTTCTTTTTGGGGATGGGGTCTCACTCTGTTGCCCAGGCTGGACTCAAACTCCTAGGCTCAGGCAATCCTCCTGCCTCAGACTCCAAAGTAACTGAGACTATAGGTACACACCACTGAGCCCAGCTGGAAGTACCATTTTTGGTAACCCAGATTTCTATAGCTATGCATTGGGTCATTACCTTGGACAATCTGATGCCTGAGAAGACTCTGTTTTGTGTTTCCAAATGGACCGTCTTTGCTTGGAAAAGGCACTGTCCAGAATGTATGGCTAATGGTTTGTTGAAGGAGCTGGACGTGGCCCAGGCAGTCCAGTGAATCAGTGACTGATGGTTGTTTGTAGTAGCTAATGCTATTTCTTCCCCCGCAAAGAAAAAAGAACCAAAAAACCATCAAGTGGCTCGATTTGACCACAGCAGGATTTGTGACAGAACTGGGAACCAAATGAAAATCAACTTAGTACTACTCTTCAAGAGATTTTTTTTTCTCTAGAGGCTTAGCGTAGGTCATACCCCAGATGTTGATGATGAATATATTGATTGCTATCTCAGGGAGAAATCTCAAAAGTTTGTGTTGCCCTTTTGGAAATTTCACAGTTTATATTAACCTATAACCAAGAGGCAGGTTCATTATGTTTAATTGCATTAAAAGAAAATAGAAGTAGAGAAATTGAAAGGAAAAAGAGCCCAGAGATTGTTACCTTTTTATCAAGCAGCATCATGCCACAAACTTTGCATAAATAAAAAATAATAACCTGAGCCTTTCATCTTGGGAATCTAATGAAATAAATGTGGTGGCTTTGCTGTTTTCCCCCCTAGCCCTCACCTTAGCCAGCCCTTACATTGTGGACAGAGGAGTGATGTCATTATTTGTGAGCTAGATGATGGGCTCAGTAGGTCCCATGTGGTTCCTAAGAAGATTGTAGGTCTTGCCATTGCGTTTTGTGTCTCTTGCTGTACAGGTGGAAACATCTGTGTGTTTTCATTATGGTGACCGCTGGGTAACTGGTCGCCAACCTCTGTAACTCAAGAAACAGCCCTCACAATAGAGTACACTCTTTTCCCATCCAGAGAGTGGCACTCCTTTTCTGCGTGAGCTTTTGTCTGCATTTTTACCACTTTCAAACCCTCCTCCAGCCAGAGATTGATGTGCCTGGATGATTTATGGCAGTGATTGTCAGAAACTTTTGAAGCCCATCCAATTTCAGGATTCGGGTTCTCATTTCTTGTCATTTATGGCACATTTGATGAATTCTCACTATCAGCTGACATGTTTCATAATTGTCAAAACTTTGACTGAAGTGGTATTTCTGAAAAAAAAATTATGGAAGAGAAAAAAAGGAAACAAGACTCCTTCATCACATTTTTTTCTCCTATGCCTAAAACTGCTTTGCCGGAGGTTCACAGCCCCATCATTTAGCCTCTCAGCCACTTGCTGGCCTGGGAAGTTAGTCTCCTCACTCTCCTTTTGCAGTCTTGTGCCTGCATTTACTGGGGCTTGTCTTTTGCTTGTTTGGGCCTTTTTTAGTCCAGATGATAAAAGCTTTCAAAAGTAGCCCTTTGGAGAAAGTTTCTAAGCTTTCCCTTCAGCGGTCTTTCAAGGTATATCCGGTGCTGCATGAATAGATAATAGCAAGCTCATTTTGTTATCTTAGACCTAGCGTGGTTTGTTTTGTTTTTGTTTTTATTCCATGAGCCAACATTCTTTGGCTGGAATGTTGGCTCTCCAGGTCTTTGGCTGAGGTGAAAACTTAGAAGTCTGCTGCTGTACTTTGGAGTTCTCCTCATGGTAAAGCCCACAGCGGTGAGCCAGGAATGGATCTGGTTCCTTCATCTGTAGAGTTTTGTTTTTGTTTCTTTACCTACCTTAGTCCTGTGTCTCTTTCTAGGTCAGAGAAAACTTCTTATAGCAAATGACTCCTGTCCCTTCCCACTCTGACCCCCAGTACAGTGACAGGGAATTCCTTCTTCTCCTATCTCGTGCTTTCTCAGTTTCTTTCCTCAGAATCAACCACTATCTGCAGTGCCTTTTGTATCTTTCTAGATATACTTCATGCATAGATAAGGATTCATACATACACGTACATGGAAACACACATACAAACACAGACATGCGAATATCAAGATACAGTTTGAACTCACAATTCTGAACTTTCACTCTAGTGTTTAAAACACATCAATATTTAATATCTCACTGCTGCTAGTTGGATCAAAGATGACTATCTTATCATGCCCTACAAGGATCATGCTTCCTGTGATCTGATTTCCCTCCAACTCTCCAGCCTCATCCAGCACTTTTCTCCTCTTTCTCAGACCTCCAGGCCCACTTCCTGTTCTTCTGTTAATTCCTCAAACAAGCCTTCCCTTGTTTCTTATATTAGCTGTCATTCTGCAAAACATTCTGTAGTTTCTCGACTGTTCATTTAGGGCATTTAGCACAGTTTGTAAGTTCCATATTTGTGTGATTATTTAAATAGCATCTTTCTGCTTCTACTGAACTGCAAGTTCCAAGAAGACAGAAACGTAGCTCTGTTTTTTTTTTTTTTAAAGCTGTTTTATCCCTAGAGTCTGTGCATTACCTGGAATATAATAGGATCTCCATAGATCGTAGTTGAATGAATGAAAAACAAATGGCTGGCTGGCTGGATGAATGAATGAATGTATGATGTAGAAACTTCCTTTGGGTAGGAAGGAAATTCTACCTTTTGGAAAACAGTTGTGTTTTAGTATCCAAACACAGTTTTTCTCTGTAGACCTTAGGTATTTTCTTTTTGTTGTTTCTAACCATTTTCCAAGAAGTCAGTTATTCTAGGAAGGCTGATCATAGGCACCATCAAGGAAAATCTTGGCAGTTATTAAGGATATTAGCTTACAGGGTTTACATTTTCTCACCTTTCTTGATTTCTTTTATTTCTACTGTGGTTTATTTTTTGAAACATAAGTAGTCCCTGTTTTTCTTCTAAGATTTCTCCCACATTTTCGTGGCTTAATGGGGCAACCAGGAGATAATAAGAGGTGGATGGGAGATAGGGGGAAGGAGAAAGTGAGCAATGTCCACTCTAGACTTACAGTCCTCTGAAGGCAAGATTAGGGTCCCACATCTTTGTATTCCCAGCTTGTGGCACAAGATAGGAACTTCACATGCCATGTGGAGCCACAATGTAAGGGTGAACAAATATGCAGCAAGAAAGGAAGAAATGGCACTGCTAATTCTGGAACTGGCATTATCGTTAATGAGCGGCTCTGTATCTGTGCTCAAGTCTTGCTCCTAATAAGCTGCTGGAGATATGTATTACCTGCTGTTGCAGCTGCTATTTCTTTCAAATTTACTATTGCTTTTTCCCTTTTTAGTTTCTTCATCTACCTCTTTAGTGTTAATCTTTGTGTCCAAAAAAAGAAAGAAAACATAGAGTTTGGAGCAAGGACAGAAAGATTAATTTCTAGGTACAGTTCTGCATCTGGATGTGGTCCTCATTTATTTTTGAAGGCTGAGGGTTTAGTTTATGATGAATACATTTTCCTAGTACCCTGAGAGCCTGCTAGGAAGGCTGTCAGTTTATATTTCTATTGGTCCACTTCTTGCACTTAAAATGGCTCAGAGAGTGAAGCCATTACTATTTTAAAGCTCCCCTTCTGCTGACAGCTTTCTTCTTAGCCAAAGCCAGGAAGAAGTATTTGCTATTACCCTTTGCTTTAAATGTGCTAACACCATGCTAATTGCCAATGGTTGGGAACAGTCTTTCTTAATAAGAATTCCTGAGTTATTTATAATTAGCCCATTGTTTATATCCTAGTAATGTTATTGTATTTGAAGTGATTGAAAATAGCTTAATCTCTCTTAAGTGAATAATTTCTCCTTGTTTACCTTATTCCCAGCAAACTTCCTTTTTCCTGATAATACAAAAGTAAACTTTATTCTATTTCATCCTAAGTGATGAAACTATTTTGCCCATTTATGAAACATTTTGAATACTTACAATTGGTTATTTTCCAGGAAATATTGGGACCTTGCCTTGAAATTTAGTATGGTTTATGACTTGGTTTATGACACCAGACAGAAGCTACAGATACGAATCCTCTAACTACCTGTTCCTATTTTCCTACCCTTCATTAATTTGACTTTTGATAAAGTTATCACATACTAAAATATACCTGGGTGCTAAGCCTTATACTGTGAATGTTCCAGGGTTCAAATATTTTATTTTTATTGCCTTCTCCAGGCATTACCTCCATAAATGATAGAACATACTTTCTTTTTGTCATGAGAAGTAATTAGTTGTTTCTTTTAACCTGTCTAGTTGCATTCCAGAAAAATAATAAATCTTTAAAATTATTAAAATAATGAGCAACAGTTATAGACATTGTTGCGTTAACCTTGGGAGTCCAAAGCTCATCCTAAGAGGAATTAAGAATATATCTTTTTTTTTGGGCCGGGCGTGGTGGCTCATGCCTGTTATCCCAGCACTTTGGGAGGCCGAGAGGCAGGTGGATCACCTGAGGTCAGGAGTTCGAGACCAGCCTGACCAACATGGTGAAACCCTGTCTCTACTAAAAATACAAAAATTAGCTAGGAGTGGTGGCACGCGCCTATAATCCCAGCTACTCAGGGGGCTGAGGCAGGAGAATCGCTTGAACCTGGGTGGTGGAGGTTGCAATGAGCTGAGATCGTGCCACTGCACTCCAGCAAGACTCTGTCTCAAAAAAAAAAAAAAAAAAAAAAAAAGAATATATATGATGCACCTGGCCAAGTATATCTTTTTTAATATATTGCCTCCCCCTGCATTATTTTTTCTTCTTGCTTTCCCAATTTTATATATACATATATATATATACTTCACAGATACCAAATAGGTTATTGCTCATAGGTAATATAATTTGTACCTGATGTAAAGGCTGCAACTGAGGTTTCACTGATGGTTGGTTTACCTGGAATTTTGTGAGTCGGAAGGCTTACTGAAATTCTTGGCTTCCAGCCAAGAAGGAAAATGCTTACCTATGACCCGGCTCTCTCTCTACTCATTGACTAAAATAGGTTGATCGGGGCAACTGAAATGATTAATAGGATAGTGCAGATTTGGATAAAGAGCAAAAAGATTAGGATTTGAAAGTTGGAAGATGAAGGGAGTCATGTAGGATATAGTCAGGTGGAATTTGGACTTGCTCACAAAATCCCAGAATACTGTAACAAAAGGGCACTTCTTTATGCTAGAAGGAGATAGTTTCACTTTAAATAAAGGGCAATGGAATGTCTTTACCCAGAGGATAACAAGCAAATAGAACTCATTTTCCCAAGCACCTTTGTAGTCTGGGGTGTCAGGGATGTGTGTTCAAGAAAAATTTAGGCAAAACCCAATGATAGCTTCTCAAGGGTAAGTTTGAAACATTCAGACAATATCCCTAACCCTTGAGTGAACCGTCACACAGGGAAATGATTCTGTTGTACAGAATGTTTTGATGCCACTGTCAGACAAAAAGTCTGGTGGGAACTGGACTTCTACTCTGACCCAGGGTGACAATTTTTAGGTTTTTAAAATTGGCTATCTTCCAGAAGTGTTCATTTTACAGTGCTTATATCTCAGTACCTGAACTTCTGCAGAAAAGTTTTATTTGAGTCATTAATTTCTAATGTCAAAACCTCCCTGACAATTATTAGCTAAATGTTTAGCCCAAAAGAGAGATTAAAAACATATATCTTATAACCTAGCTACCCAATGAGTTAACCCAGAGAGAGTTTTCATGTTGGAAGTGGTTTCATAAGACTTTGGGGAGAGATACCTGCAGATCTGATATATTAGTGGTCAGAACAAAAACCTTTGTAATACATGATCAACTGTCTGCCATATGAAAAGCGTATTCATAGAAGCAACTCAAAGTGCACAGTTAGGCAGTCCTTACCAATTAAAGCCTCTCTCTTTAAAAAAATTTTTAAGAGTTTATATTTGCACAATAAATGATTTATTGAGAAATTTTAATGTGTAAGCTTTCCACTGACTCTAACTGAAATCAGAAAGCTTTGAAATGAACTCATAAATATTGTTCTTACATACAAATTACACTGGAAGCTGTAAAACGTAAAGCAGTTTATCATTGAAAAAGTTAAGCTACATTAAAGAATGTAGATTTGGTTTAACTCTATCTTCCCCACATGATGCCGAAGAATTTGCGAAGTACTTTTTGTGTGTATTGTTTTATTTGATCTGTGTAACTACCCATTAAAGTCAGAAGGAGGGTGGGTATTATTATCTTGGTTTTATAGCCAAGGTAGTTATGGTCAAAGGAGGCTAAGTGACTTGCTGGAAGGTCACTGATATAGCAGAGTGAGGGCTGAAGAACAGACATCATACTCTGTGACTCTGAGATCTCCTCTCCTTCATCCGTGCTAACCCATAATGTAATACTATTTGATCAGGCACAGTCCTGAAATAACCTCGGAGTGCTTAATGCTGAAGGGCATATTCTGTGTTTTAATCAAAGAAGACTATGACAGCAAGAATTAGCTGCACTAGCCCCTTTGTCAAATGTTGGTTAGTTGAATATTTGAAAAAGCTCAATATTTGTGTCTTTGATCAGATAATGCACTAAACATTGATTTATAGAGGATTATCATAGCATTTATAATTGGTTTAAATAAAACAATTAAACTAGTTCTGATTTTACATAACAGGACAAGATCATAACGTAGTGCAACAGCTGAAAGTGAAGGTAGGTAAAGACCAGAGTCTTTTCCCTAGACTGCTAGAATTAGTAGTTCCTTCTAATTCTAGCAAGAGTGAAAACTTGTAAATAGAATCTTTAGTAGTGTTAGAGTGAACTGTTTACATTTTACGTGTCTGTAGGAACTGAGGCCAGATGGGTTGATTGCATCCTCCAGTAATTTCCAAATGAAGTTTTATTAAAATCCTTTCCAGACAAGCATTTTTATAAGAATGACTAATAAAACCCCAAACACAAATTTTAGGTTCTCTTATTTTATAAAAACATGTAAGTTGCTTCTGAAGTTATTGGAAGACCAGTAAAATAATAAATGTCAGTAAAGATGGAAGAATAGCAGAGACTTTGAGCAACCCCAAAATAACCAGGGGTGGGCAACATCGCTGGGCATCTTTTGCACATTGAACTGCTCAGGGCTCTGAAACATGAGACTGTGAAAGAAGCATTCCTCATGCAATGGGTTTATTGCTTGGTTATTTCACCAAGCACCATTTATTGAAAGGCAGTGTTCCTGGTGGCTAAGAGGGCAGAGTCTGGAATCTGCCACCACCACTTACCAAGTGGGTAACTTTGGTCAGAGTTATTTAAGTTTTGTCTCAGTTCCTCCAACAATAAAAAGGGGATGCTGACAATACTGAATACATAGCGAGTGCTTAAAATTTTGTGTGACACACAGAAAACTTCATTCTGTTCAGATCACCCTGTGAGAATTGTTGGGGATGGTGGGAAAAGAAAGACACTAAGATCTTAGAAATGACTTCAAGGTTCCTTTTCTGGTCCAAGATGATGTACGATGAATAGTCACAGGAAATGACTCTTTCCTGCGATAGAATCTGGACCCACCATTTACCTTGTGGTTCTGCTCACTGTTTAGTGCTGAGTTGCTAATATTAATGATTCTTCCTGTTCTAAGAAGCATGGCTCTGAATCGTGTTCCCTCTCTCTGCCTGTCTTTCTCTCTCTCCACACACACACACACTTTTTGAGTACAACAGCACAGAGGACTATATAGAGATACCTGTGCTCAAGATTTACCTCTCTATATATAAAAGTTTGAATCTATTTCTCCCATTTCCACTTTCTATCTATCTTTTTTTTTTAAATTGTACTGCTATGTCTTACTACTTCCTAAGTGAATGGGGAAAAGAATCAATTAAAGTTAGGGAAATCAAAGGTTTCAGAAATGAAAAACTGAATTTCTAAAGCACTCACATTGTACCAAGTTATTTTGTGCCTGTTCCTTTAAGTTTTTTTCTTTTCTTTTTTTTCCTCTGCCTCTAGAGCTACCAAAAGCGCATTGATCACTTTTTACAGCTTTGCCATGATAGGTGCAGTAGTTGCTTTTTTATTGAACCATAGATTGCAGCATTATAAAACACACTCATTCAGAGGAGTAATGAAGGCCATTTTTAATTGCATTTGGGAAGCAGGGTACTATTATTAAATTATACCTATGTCTGTATTGGAAAAAAGAGAGAGAAAACCAGGTTGTGTTTTCTTTGGGATTTGAGGTTTCCCAGAGCTGGAGTGAATTCAGGGTTGCATGACAAAATTTGGAACTTCAGCCTTTTGGGATTGTGAGTCAGAATTTCCCCAGTCCTGTGATTAACCTCATGCACCCACAACTGTTGCAAATCAAACAACCAAGGGCTTAGTAATAACAAAATTTAGTATTTCCTGGAAGATAACTCTCAATGTATGTGCATATACAAATAAGACAGAGTGGCACACACAGATTTTTACTTAAAGATTGTTGTTATACACTGTATGAGTTTCCTAGGTCTGCTGTGACAAAGTCTATAAACTTGGTGGATTAAATAACCCAAACCTCACAGTTCTGGAGGCCAGAAGTCAAGATCAGGGTGTTGCCAGGGCTGTTTCCTTCCACGGGCTGTTAGAGGGAGTCTGTTCCATATCTCTCAAATCCCCTAGCTTCTGGGGATTTTCTGGCAATCTTTGGTGTTTCTGGCTTTATAGAAACATCATGTTGATCCCTGCTTTCATCTTCACATGTTTTTTCCCGTGTGTATGTGCATACATGTGTGCGTGTTTTTCCAATGTTTCCCCTTCCTATAAGGACACCGTTCATATTGGCTTAAGCACCCACCCTACTCTGGTATGACCTCATTCTAACGTAACTAATTACATCTGCAATGACCCTATTTCCAAATAAGGTCGTATTTGGAGGTACTTGGAGGCTGGGTCTTCAACTTATGAATTTTGCAGAGGACACAGCTCAACTAGTAACATACACCTATGGATTTGTCTTTAGCAGGTATGTATATATCACAATGTCTATACATTGGAGAAGTGTGAAAATTAATTGTAAGAAAAAATTGCTTGTGTAGTGAATAGCACTATAATCCCCTTCTTGACAGTTAAGGGAAGCATTCTGGAAAGTGAAATTGCTCTGAGCCAATGTGTGGAAAATTCTTTGCAAGAGCTCATTCCTTTTGTTGCATTTTTTCAAAGATTCTTTTGGCAGTGCTGGGCTCAGTCCAGATGCCTTCCACATCAGGTGGTTTAAGCATGTGTGTACATGATCGTGTGCAGGGTTGTGGGAAGCCAATTACGGTTGGAAACAGTTGTTTAGCTGGCAATTAGATACCTCACAGTCTCGAATTATGTTGCTTTAAATTAAGATTGTGCAGATTTGAGTTGCTTTGATAATTTGCAAAAGCCATTTGGGGGTTATAACTAAAAATGTAATCTGCCAATTAGGAGATTTTCTGATACCTGTTTTGTTCATTGGACTGTGGACCCATTTTAAATCTTTATCATCTGCTTTCTAAACCAATGGCAAGAGTGTCTGCATACCAGCGTGGGGAGGGGAGATACAGTGGTCGACTCCCTGAATCGGACTTAGCTTTCTTGAGGACCCAATGCTGACTTTGTTACTGTTTACTTTAGCAACTCAGGTAAAAACATGCATCAAATAACTCTTTTGTTTCATATAAAACCTGAGGTTTTGCAAGAGACAAAACCTCTCAAAAGTGAGATTTGTGGTTTACATAAGAAATAGTGTTTTATTATTAACCCAGGCCAGCTGAGACAAGCTTTTTAATTAGCCTAAAAAGAGAGGATAATGTATAAGGAGAATGAGGTAGGTTTTACTTAGTAATGTCTTGGAGATTTAAAAACTTATCCTATGGTGATCAGATTCAGATTCAAGCAGGCTAACGGATAGCAGTATTTTCCATTCAAGATGATGGACATCTTATCTTTATAAATGCTTATACCAGTCCGTCTGGGAGAACAAGATGCTAAATGTTACATATTCCTTCCTTCTCTCATTGGAAGTTTATTGGAAATTTTATACACGTACCATGCATACGGAGAAGTTCGCCCATCACAAAGATTCAACTCGATAATTTTTCGCAAAGTAAACACGTCTATAACCAGCACCAAGATCAAGAAATCGAATGTCACCAAAACTCCAGAGGCTGCCTGTGTCTGTTCCAGTCACTAACTCAGAATTTTGTGATGGCATGGAAAGCTTGGCTTGTTTTCTGCCAGCAGTGAGTATTGATGATTTTGGGAACACGTTTCCATTCACAGTGCATTTTCAGTTGTAGGGTAGTTTTTACTGGGAGCATTTTCATGCTTCTTGTTCATTCTGCTAGAGATTGGGGTTAGCTCCTCAGAGTTGAGCCTTTTGGTGAGCATGATGCAGAGCAGAAGACGGCCTTTACTGCACCCGGGACAAAGTCTTCCAGGTGCTGCCTGCCTTCCTGTCTTCCCACCAGACTAAATTCTTTGTGGTTCCTTGAAACGAAGGTGGCCTTCTCCTTTACCTCCAGGTCTTGGTCCTGTGGCTTTCCTATGTCAGGATCCCATGCCCTCTGGCCCTGTCCTACTGCATTCATTTCCCACGGCTGCTGTAGCAAAGTACCACAAACGGAGTGGCTTTATTTATTCATTTACTTATTTTTGAGACACAGTCTCAGTCACCCAGGCCGGAGTGCGGTGGCGCGATCTTGGCTCACTGCAACCTCTGCCTCCGAGGTTCAAGAAATTCTCATGCCTCTCCCACCCAAATAGCTGGGATTACAGGTGTGCACCACCATGCCTGGCTAATTTTTTTTTTTTATTTTTGGTAGAGATGGTGTTTCTCCATGTTGGCCAGGCTGGTCTCAAACTCCTGGCCTCCAGTGATCTGCCCGCCTCGGGTTCCCAAAGTGCTGGGATTATAGGCGTGAGCCACCACGCCCCGCCTGGAGTGGCTTTAAACAACAAAAATCTATTCTGTCACAGATGCGAAGGCTAGAAGTCCAGAATCAAGGTGTTAGCAGAGTCCTGCTCCCTTGGAAGCCTCTAGGTTTCCTTCCTTGCCTCTGGCAGCTTCTGGTAGCCCCAGGCATTCCTTGGTTTGTGTCACAGCATAACTCCAGTCCCTGCTGCCACCTTCACTTGGCCATCTTCCCTCTGTGTCTGTGCATCTCTCTCTGTCTTCACATGGCATTCTCCTCTTTGTGTCTCTTTCCTTTTTTTTATAAGGACAGCAGTCAACTGGATTAAGGGCCCTGCCCACTCCAGGCTGGGGTGACAGCTGCAACAACTGCTTTTTCAAATAAAGTCATATGCTGAGGTGCTGTGGTTTAGGAATTTGGCATATCTTTTTGGGAGACACAGTTCACCCATAACATCTGCGTTACCCCCTTCTTAGTTTAGATGCCATCTTTTCTAGGAACTCTTCTGCGATGTTCCTTCGAAGCCCCAACATCTGGCTTTGATGTCCCTCTTGACACTGGAACTCTCTTGTCATGCTTTCTAGCATCTCTCATAATTGTTTTTTTTGTTTTTCTTCTCTGCCGGACTCTGAGCAATTTGATGTCAGGAATAATTTAGGGTATTTTATATTTTTTTTCCCAAATTATTAGAAACCTTAGATCATGGAATTTTGGACACATTTATGCATTTCAATGTAACCTGAAATATGTGTAACCAAGTCCTGGTCTTCATGTTCATTTTGTGGGGAAGTCATACCTATTGGTAAAAGAAAAGGCTTGGGTGAAACATTACCCCCCTCTCGAGTTTCTGTGATCATGAGAAACACGGATTCTAAATCCTTGGCTTGAGAGCACACGAATTGCCGAGCAGATGTGGCGTCAGTGCTCGCGAGGCTGTAAGCAGCTTACTGATCCAGCAGTTTAAAGACTGTTTACTGGCACTGGCAACATTACTTCTGGTTGCCTGTCGTAATTCATTTTAGATTAATCTGTCTTGCAGTTCGAAGGAAAATGAATTGAGTCAGTAACTTCAAGAGTTATGTAAAATCTGTACAGTGCTAAATAATTGAATGGGGTTTTATATATGGTCTTTAAATTGGAATGTCAATTTGACACAAATGCTCCAAAACAGAGTGTTAGATGAGCTGATCTGTTCCTCATATAAAAGCTTTGAAACTTCCGTTCTTGCATCACTCTAGAATTCGCCGTTCCCATCCCTTGCAGAATATTAATGTTAACTTTGGGAAAGGTGAGTCTGCCTGTGTAACTCTTGGGCCTGGGATTGAGGTTTTAGGGTAATGGTACCGAAACTTGAGTAGGTTTAAGAACCACCCAAGGAGTTTGTTAGGAAGGATGCTTGGCTGGGCATGGTGGCTCCCGCCTATGATCCCAGCACTTCGGGGGCTGAGGCGAGGGGATCACTTGAGCCCGGGCGTTTAAGACCAGCCTGGGCAACATAGCAAGACTCCATCTCTATTTAAATTTAAAATAAATTAAAAAGAAAAAAAAAGAAGGATGCTTTCTGGGTCCAGCTCCAGAAATTCTAATTTGGTTGTTCTGTAATTGGGCTCAGGGAAGTCCTTTGGCATTACAGGTGGTTCTAATGCTGACATTCTCAGACCGCATTTTAAAGAAATAACTGGTTGAAGGGATGCAAGGACGTGAGAAGGAGAGTATGTGAACTCCTGAGAGAAAATTCAAGACTATGTTCCATAAAATACATTTATCACAACCAGGCAGATCAAAAATGACCTTTTTGGGTGGGATAAAGGGGGTATTTTGCAGACCCAAAGAAAATAAATTCTTGAGATTTTTTCCCAGAAATCCATGGGAGGAAGGCTGAAGTATCCTTATTCTTATCAGAAAACATATTTGAATTTTATTACCAATATCTTTAACCCCATTTTACAGATGGGAAATCTTTGCAGCTCAAAGAGCAAAGAAGGCTAACATTTGTTGAGCACTTAATAAATGAAACTGTCAATATTAGTAATTATTATCGCCATTGTCGTTATCTTTATTTAACCTATAGCACATCCCTGTGAGATGTTATCACTGCCATTTACAGATATGTAAAGCGAGATTCAGGCAGTTCAGGTAACTTGCTAGGATTACACATTGAGCTTGTAGTGAGCCAGGATTCAATCGCAGTTCAACTTAACTCCAAAATCCATATTCTTTTTACTACATCAAGGTAGATTTAAGATATTTACATGACGAGAGTTGCCAGGTAAAATATAGGAGGCCCAGTGAAATTTGACTGTCATATAAATAATGACTAGTGTAAGTATATCCCATGAAATATTTGAACATACATTTAAAAATAGTGGACCATAGTATACTAGAAAATTCGTTGTTTATCTGACATACAAGGTTAACCAGGTATCCTGTATTTTCATTTGCTAAAATCAAGCAACCCTGTATGTGGGTAGTGGGTTTTCAGGTTGTATGATCATACTTTCTGACTTCTGACTCCAAGTCCATCCATCCTTTCTATGTGCCACATTCTGCTCTGTCTCATTCTTGGGTCTCTGCTGTCCTCTTGGGGAAGCGAGTGAATGGCTTACCTACTCTAGCCCCTGTACTAAGGGGCCCCGTGGCTCATGCCTGTAATCCTAGCACTTTGGGAGGCCGAGGCGGGCGGATCACCTGAGGTCAGGAGTTTGAGACCAGCCTGGCCAACATGGTAAAACCCCATCTCTACTAAAAATGCAAAAATTAGCTGGGTGCGGTGATGGGCGCCTGTGATCTCAGCTACTCGGGAGGCTGAGGCAGGAGAATCTCTTGAACCTAGGAAATGAAGATTGCAGTGAGCTGAGATTGCGCCACTGCTCTCCAGCCTGGTGACAGAATGAGACTGTCTCAACAACACCAACAGCAACAACAACAACAACAAAAGTAGCCAGGCGTGGTGACCCATGCTTGTAATCCCAGCTACTAGAGAGGATGAGTGGGAGGATTGGCTGAGCCTGGGATGTTGAGGTGCGGTGAGCTGTGATTGTGCCACTGTACTCCAGCCTGGGCAACAGAGAGAGATTCTGTCTCAAAGAAAAAAAAAAAATCAGTGAACACATAGAAGTAGTTCACGCTTTCTTCACCCACATTATGGATGTTTTCATTTGCTTAATTTTAGAGACGAAGGAGTGAGAGCCAGTTAGTTGCCTTACTTGCGATAGAAAGAATCAGGCCACCATTCTGCTACAACAAATTTAGGAAAAGGCTTTTATTTTGGGTATGATTACAGTCAGAGCAATAAGGGTGAGTTAGAAAATGGAACAACAACAGAACCTCCTGGGGTCTTTTTTGCGAGAAAAATAATAATGTTTTGGTTAATGTTAGATTGAATGTCCATTATGTGCCAAGCAATTTACATGCATCATTGTTGCAGGCTGCCCTGAGAGGTAGTTATTTTTATCAGTTCCATTTTAAAGATGTGGAAACTGATAGAGATGTGATGTGCACAGCCCCAGGTCAAACAGCAGTGAGATGCAGAGCTGGAATTTCAGCCAGGTGTCTCCACCCTGGAGGCCTGTTCTTAGTGCCCTGTGCTGCCAAGGCTAAAGTCTTTTATCTGGGCCTGGTCTCTGTCCTAGAGACTGCCTTGTCAGGTGGCCTTGTGGAAATCTGCTCTTTGGCTTGGGGAGGCAGACACCGCATCGGCAGCTTGTTCCATCTAGCCTTAGGAAGCTTCACCTTCCCGGGCAAAAAGGGTCAGTTCAAAAGTGGCTTTTGACACCTGTGCCAAACTAGGAAGCCGCAGTGTCTTCTTCAGGAATTAGGCCTTAGCCCAGTGGAAGAAACTCTGTCCTGTGTGGTATTCTGTGTGCAGTGGAAACTTTCAGCGAGCCTTCTAAATTCTTGATGACCACAGGATCGCTTTGCACTGAAAACTGGCATCTGGCCTGCACTTCATTGAAGGTTCCCTACTTTTGGCGAGAGCTTTTGAAGGCCTGGGTCTGTGAGTTTTCCTTTATTAGTAAATGATAACAAAGCACTTTAAAGAAAGGAAACACGTCTGTGGTGGTAGTTCTTGCTGTGTGAAGAAAGGGAGCACTGGATCTGAGAACAAACCTCTCCCAAGTTGGTCCCTGGGGCTCCTCCTCCTGCTGCTGCTGCTGGGAGCCCCTTCCTTGCACCAGGGGTCGGCTGCTTCCCTTGTTCTCTCGCGCTCTCTGTGGGACTCTGCCTGCGATGACTGTCCTCCCTTCCTGAGCCATTTATAAAAACAGCCTGTTTCCATTTCTAAGTGACTAAAGGGATTCCTTGAAGTAGTGAGATCAAAGATGCAGCTTGGAATTTGTCTCTGAGTGAATACTAACTGCTTGTCATGGAGACATGTCACAGGGGAGCCCGATCTTGGGAAAACCAAATGAAAGCCTTAGGAGCCAGGGAGCGATCAGGGTGGGGAGTGACAGATGCAGGGAATTTTGGATCAGACAAACCAGAAATGATCACTTTCCACATATGTGACTTTGGGTGAGTTGTGTTAGTATCTGTGAACCTCAGTTTTTCTAATCTGAAATAGTATTAGTCATGCCGACCTCAGAGAGTCCTAGAAATTAAGTGACTATTATGTATAAAATGCCAGGCATGGTGACTCAGATCCAGTATTTACTCGATACTTTTTTCCCTCTTCATACCCTAATATGGTAATGGAAAATGGATTTTGATGGATTTCGTAGGCACATTTTAAAATTAAAAGCTATTGCAGAATTCCAGCTAGTCATTCACTGGTGTTCATAAGGTTAGTGGGTGCCTACTATGTTCCAGGCTCACTTTAAGTGGCTGGGGAATGGAGTATTATGAGACAGCCATGAGTCCTGCCTCTTTGCAGCTTCCATTCTGGACAGGGAGGTCGGTAACAGACAAAGCAGCAGAGGGAGTACACTTTTAATGTCAGGCAGGGAAAAGAGATATGAGAGGATTTGGCTGTGGTGGTCTGTGAGGGCCTCTTTGAGGAGGTGTTGTTTGCACATAACACTTTCTCATGGTGAAGTGGCTGCTGTGCTATGCTGACAAATAGCCATAGCTGACCAGATGAGTCCTTCCCACGTTGCAAACAGGTTTTCATGTGTGCGTCTTGATGGCTCTCCCATTTCCTTACCCCTCTTCTTTCCTGTAAGCTCCTGTTGTCCTCTCAGCGTCGTATTACCGAACAGAGTTGAATTACCCACAGAAAGCTTTCATTAATCTTGCTGTCCCATTGGGGTGTTACTGTAAACCTTGGCGCCCAGAGCGTCTGCCACGGAAGTGGCTTCTAGCAATGGGAGAAGGTGAAGCCTGAGATGGGGTAGAGTGAAGAAGAGTGAGATGTGAGCCAAGAGAGTCCTTAAACATTTCATGAGGTTCCACAGAGCCTGCGATCACACTCTTGCAGCCGCGCCGTGGCCAGTGAGAAATTGATGCCTTCAGCCCAGGGTACTGGGAGCCTCCCAGCAAGGTGATGTGCTGCATAAACATGCTCCTGAAGGACCTGAATGCTAATATCCATAGGAACTGCTCTGCAGCTTCTTTTAATTAGCTGAGATGGATTTTGGGAGGTCAGTGTAACACATTCAAGTGAAATTTATGTTGGTTTTCTTTGTAAACTGTTGCAGTTGGAATTCTTCCCAGCGAGTGGTCAAAGTGCTCTTTTTTGCTTGTTTTGATGAGATTTAGGTAGAGGTGAAATAGAGGTGGGGGGTGAAAGTAGGCCAAAAAATTTGAAAATATACTTATATCCTGCCAACTCTAAGTCCTAACATCCATCTTGCAATAGGCAAATGAAGACACTGATGGACAAAGGTTATTCTTGGTTTTTATCTGAGCTCAGGGATTTGGTTTTATTAGCTCTTTAGCCTACCTGTTAGCTCTTAGCCACTTCTTAGAACCCAATTCCCTCAGCAGTTGAAGACCTCCTTGTTTTGCACTAAATATGCTTTTGGTCCAGGTGAGTGTAGACCAGCGGTTCCCAACCTTTTTGGCACCAGGGACCGGTTTCGTGGAAGACAATTTTTTCACGGACCAGGAGGGTGGTGTGGGGATGGTTTCAGGATGAGACTGTTCCACCTCAGATCATCAGGCAGTAGTTAGACTCTCATAAGGAGCGTGCAACACAGATCCCTCGCATGCACAGTTCACAATAGGGTTCACTCTCCTATGAGATTCTAATGCCACCAGTGATCTGACAGGAGGCAGAGCTCAGGTGGTAATCCTCGCTTGCCTGTCACTCACCTCCTGCTTTGCAGCCCGGTTCCTAACAGGCCACGGACCAGCATCCGTCTGCTGCCCAAGGGTTGAGGCCCCCTGCTGCAGACCCAGTGTCGGTATATGCAAATACTGCTTGCCCTTTTGGTGTCTGGAAATGTTGGCCACTGTCTGGTCATTCCCTTGCTTTGACTCACCCTTTCTCCACGTCCTTTTCTCAACTTTCCCTCTGTGGATTAGAGCCACAAATCTATGCCCTCATTTTCCAGTCCTGAAAATGGAGACATGTGACCTGGCATAGTTTTTGTTGTTTCTTCCAGGACTGAAGTAATCTGGGAAATGTAGTTTGGCTGCCAAGAATTTGGCCTTTCCTAGACACATTGCTGGTTGATTAGAACAACAGAGGAGAATGTTAGTCTGGGAGGTGTGGTCACATTCCCAGTGTAGCTCAGGGGGCCCTTTCGCCAGAAAGGACTCACAGACTTCTCAAGTCCCTATTGTGATGTGGCTTCTGGGACACCTTCAACCTCTGTCCCTGGTAAGCCAATGGCTGCTTCATTTCCCATGTTGGTTTCCCCCAGTTTTCTGGGACCTCCACATTAATACCTACTTTCCCGTTTCCTTTTAAATCTCCTGGCAGTTCTACTGCTTGGAATGCATTCTACAGATAATACTTGTGTAGATAAGATATGACCCATGTCATTAATAGCAATCACATCTAATACTTGCTGAGCATTTACCTGGTTTCTGGAACTAAGAATTTTATATATTTTCCATGTATTTCATTCTTTAAAAAACTCTGTGAGGTAGGACTGATAGTATCTTCATTTTCAGATAAGGCAATTTAAGCAGGAAGAAAGTAAAATGTAAGCAAAGGTGTATTTTTTTTTAATTGCAGCTTTGGTTTTAATAAGAAAATATTAGAAACAATATAATCGATGTGTGTCTAATTAAATGCATAATGCTTTACTGCCAGTACCATGGGATACTGTGCAGCCACAGAAAAATGGTATTGAATATCTTCATATATTAGTGTGGAAATCCCTCCATAATACATGAACTGAAAACAAGTAACTCTGTATATAAAATGCAGGCTGAGCACGGTAGCTCAGGCCTGTAATCCCAGCACTTTTGGAGGCTGAAGGGGTGGATCACCTAGTTCGAGACCAGCCTGGCCAACTTGCCGAAACCCTGTCTTTACTAAAAATTAGCCAGGCATAGTGGTGGGCGTCTGTAATCCCAGCTACTTGGAAGGCTGAGGCAGGAGAATCGCTTGAACCGGGGAGATGGAGGTTGCACGGAGCTGAGATCACCTCACTGCACTCCAGCCTGGGCAACAAGAGCAAAACTCCGTCTCAAAAAAAAAAAAAAGAAAGTATAATATGCATAAATTAGCTCAACCATTGTGGAAGACAGTGTGGCCATCATCTTCAGCAAACTAACACAGGAGCAGCAAACCAAACACTGCATGTTCTCATTCACAAGTGGGAGCTGAGCAATGAGAACACATGGACACAGGGAGGGGAACATCACACATCCCCGGGCCTGTTGGGGGTTGGGAGGTGAAGGGAGGGAGAGCATCAGATTTTTATTATTAGTTAATTTGTTTTGGTCGTCATGACTAGACAGTAATTCACATGGTTTAAACCAAGTATCAAAATATAGTGAAAACAGTCTCCCTTCCACCTGCATGCCTCCTCTGCCGGCACTGCCCCTCTCCACCATAGATACTCAACTATCATTAGTCCCTTGGGTAATGTTCTAGAAATTATAGGGCAAAATCGTCCTCTGTCAAACCCCTTACACAACTGAAGCATATTACACTTTATTTTATTTATTTTTTTCTTTTTCTCTTCCACCTCTGTGTCATCTCCCTGTTCCTTTCTTACCTTCCCAAACAAGATTTCTCTCATCTGGTGACGTGAATGAAACTACAGTCTTGTAGTTACCTGGGCTTGAAGCCCTGGAATCACCTTAGACCTACCTTCGTCTTCTTTTGTTTGTAATTTAGTTTTATTTTACTTTAAGTTCCTGGATGCATGTGTGGAACATGCAGGTTTGTTACCTAGGTAAACGTGTGCCATGGTGGTTTTGGGGCACCTCTCAATATATCACCTAGGTATGAAGCCCCACGTGCATTAGGTATTTGTCCTAATGCATTTTCCTTGGAAGGGGGCCTCTAGTTTTCACCGAGTTGAAAATATTCAAGATCCCCTTAGGTTGCTTAGGATGGTGGTAACTGTTCCTCGTTACCTTGGGAAGGATGCAGATGTTCTTATGTAACCTGTCTGCAGGGATGTTCTCTATGGCCATCAAATGCTTTTAAAAAATTGAATTAATTGCCAACTCTAACAATTGAAGGATTTCACATAGAAACGTGGATTCAGTGCTTAGGTAGGAAAATGGAAGATTTGGCAGCCCTAGGCTTGCATTTCCACGTGGCCACAGTCCTCCAGAGCTAGGTAGAGGATGCCTCTTTCATGGAGAGAGTGTTCTCTTTTTTGCCTCAGGCCACTCTTACAACCTGTTGTAGTCTAAATGACACTGGCTTGGCTTGAGAAGAAGTGGATCCTAGTCTCTTTTCTTTCTAAAGCAACTTTTTAAAAATGTGAATATTTTTTCCGATGATAAAAATGAGATTCAGACAGTTTAGATGGAATCGGCCTCAGTTGTTCATTGAAGTGGGTTAGGATAATGTGAAACTTGAACTCAGATCATCTAACTTTATTTTAATATTCTTTCCACTGAACCACAGTTGTCCCCCATTATTGTTATGATTTTTGACCTTCAAGGCATTACTAGAGATAGGTAGAGTATTATAGGCATTTCACAGATGAGTAAGTTGAAACTTGGTTCAGCTCTGAAAAGGGAAAGTTACGTACTAAAAGGGCAGAGCTCATACTTGGTCTCAGGTTTTTTGACTCAAACACTATACTCCTTTAGTGGTACTCAAAAACCTCAGAGATCCATACAATTCTGACATTTTTTACAGCGGTGATATTAATGATTCTAACATTTGACTCCAAACAGAAGCAGGAAAGGTGGAGGGACCCCCATTGTTGATGTTCTCTCAGAACTGGAAGAAAGTTCCTGGGGTCAGTCAAAGAACAACTTGTAGTAGACTCACTCCTTGCAAAGCACTTACTGGTCTGGGACCATGGGCTGCAAAGTGGGAGAGATGTTAAGAGGAATAAGGAATTGCTTTCCAGAACCCTATAAACTTAGATGGGAAACCTAGCTGAGTATACCTGAGAGGAGTTAACAACTTTATAAAGGCCACACCTCAAGTTCATGTTAACATTATTTTACCTGCGTTCTTAGGTATAGAGTAACAAGAATTGTCCTATTTTATAGTATTAGAGCTGTCCTATTGTATAACAGTAGAGATGGCTGCTTTGATGGACACTTCTTGTAAGCCGTAGTATATTTGATGCATATTTATTAGGGCTGTGTATTGGTGGGCAAATTTGTAAAGTGAAGACTCTGTAATAAATGAAGAAGCATACATAGGGTGTGTTATTTTGCTGGATGGTCCTTTTCGCATTGCAGAGTTTGCAATCATTTTGGAATCTTCACTTACATGTGATGTAGAAGAAAAAGTACAGAGAGGGCCAATTATCATAAAAGACACTTTGCATAGTGGTGAAATGCTGGACTTGTAGCCAGTCTGCCAGGTTTAAATCCTGGCTCTATCACTTAGCAGTTTGTGTGACCTTAGATCATTAATTTATGTAACCCTTTGTTGCCTCAGTTTTCTCCTCTGTTAAATGAAAAGATTAGACAATTCATATCTGATAGAGTTGCTGTGAAGGTCAGCTAATTGCATGTGAAACATTCTTAGGACAGAGCCTGGCATATACTAAATAGTGCATAGGTATTAGCTGCTGCTGCTGTTTTGTTTTGCTATTTTTAATCATTGTTGAGGTGTCTATTCCTGACTTGCTATGCTGTAGCAAATCGAGCTTTGTAACTAGAGCTAAGAAACTGGTGGGAACCTAGGCATGGAAGTTGTAAATGTGTACCCTTTGGGCTGAGCACTATAACATGAGGAGTTTAGACTAATCCCTAATAGTCTGCCCAGCTGCAAACAAGTCTGGGATATCTGTCAATCATGAGAAGCATCATTAGGCACGTGATGGTCTCTGAGGCTGGGCCCTTCAACTTGTATGAAAAACCCCAGCTGTCAAAAGTTAGGTAGAGAGCTTTGGACCCCAAGTCCTGACTGCCACTCTCCAGCTCTGTGATCTCATGCAAATCACTTTGTCTCAGAACTTTGTCTCCCTCACCCCCATGTAAAGTGGGATGATAATATCATTTTCCAGGATCAGGGTGGGGAATAAATAGACCATGTTTACTAAATGTCCTACAGAGTGTGGTGGCCAAGTAGGTGCTTAGAAAGTGGCTGCAGCACTCAGTATTATTGTGAATGAAAAATTCTGGCCTCATATCCGGTAAATCAAAATACTTCACCCTAACTCCTAAGGCAATATTGTTGCCTAGAATCATCAGCATATTTGAAGAGCAATAACGCAGTTTGCATATTACATGGAGAATGTGGGTGGACTAATTGCATCCAGGCATGGGGTGACTGGCTTGAGATTAAATCAAAAGGAATTTCCTGAGTTTGTGATGCAAGGGAAGCTCAAGAGACTGGAATACTCAGGAAGTGAAATCCCAGATACAAGGACTGCAAATAATCATTCGAGTGGCGGAAAAGGTGATAGAAAGATTGATCAGTGGGACTGAGTTTAGTGGGAAATCTGCATCGTGCTCCCTCTTTGGTTTCCTCCCTTTTGTGGCTGAGAGGTTTGGCGTATCAGTGCTTCTTCCTCCTCAGCCAGAAACAGTTTCAATTTTTCTATATTTTGTCCACCCTCTTTTCTTGCCTGTATTTGTCCATTCATTCAATAAAGATTCATTTAGCTCCGAAATATTCATTGAGGAGCTAAATATGCCATGTCCTGGAGATGCAACAGTAAAACACACATATACATATACACACATGCACGTGCATACACAATTTGCACACATATGTGCACATGCACACCTCCATGCATATAAACATGGATGCACACATGGCCACGTGAATCCCTCTCTTCTTGGAATTGACATTCTAGTTGAGGAGGGCAGAAAATTTAAAAAATAGTAGAAGTAAGATATGTAGTTTGTTTCACTTGACGATTATTGTAGGTTTCCCCACATTTTTTTTTCGTACCTCTGCTGTTTGGGAGGTTGTGTGTTCAATTATTTCTATTCTTTGAAGAACTTCTAGCCTAATTGCTTAAGCTTCACAGAATCTCTTCAAACTGTTTCTTAAAGGGCTCTAGTTATTGAATAAGTTTTGATTCACAATTTTATGAAAAAATTTGTAAACATATTAGAATGTGGTGGTAATATGGCTTTTCTGTTTATTGTGCTAAAAGCAAAAGTGTAGAAAAGTACAAAAACCATAAAAATATATCTTGTTTGAAGTAAATAAATATGAAAATGAAATATATTATTTAACCATGCTGGAGGTCAATTTTAAATGAATTCTGTTTTTCTCTGGGCTTAAAAAGAAAACTTAGTAACTAGTGGGTTGCTACGTTTTATGTTAAGCAATATTTAAATTGAAATCAAAGTAGAGTAAGTATATATTTTAACTAAAATAGGTATGTCTGGTTATGGGGCAAGTAAAATTTTACAGCAATGAAATTAAATAAAAAACCTATGAATATTTTTTGAGTTTGAAATACAATTGGCAGAATCTGAGCTTGCTATACATCTAGTTGGCTTTTAAGGGAAACTTATTTTTTAAAATTTCCCTTCTTTGATTTTGGATCTTGACTTAAAGAATCCAGATTCCCATAAACATTATGCAGAAAGTTCTGATGGTGCCAGGAATTAGAAAAATCTCATTTCTTTTTTTTAATTTTTTAAATTTCCATAGGTTTTTGAGGAACAGGTGGTATTTGGTTACATGAATAAGTTCTTTAGTGGTGATTTCTGAGATTTCAGTGCACCCATCATCCGAGCAGTGTAACTATACCCAATGTGTAGTCTTTTATTCCTCACCCCTATCCCACTCTTTCCCCTGAGTCCCCAAAGTCCATTTTCCCATTCTTATGCCGTTGCAACCTCATAGCTTAGCTCACACTTATGAGTGAGAACATAGGATGTTTGGTTTTCCATTCCTGAGTTTCTTCACTTAGAATAAAGGCCTCCAGTTTCATCCAGGTTCCTTGAATGCCATTATTTCTTTCCTTGTTATGGCTGACTAGTATTCCGTGGTGTGTGTGTGTGTGTGTATATATATATATATATATAAAACATTTTATTTATCCACTCTTGACTGATGGGCATTTGTGCTGGTTCCATATTTTTGCAATTGGGAATTGTGCATCTATAAGTGTGTCTGCAAATATCTTTTTCATATGACTTCTTTTCCTCTGGGTAGATACCAGGAGTGGGATTGCTGGATCAAATAGTAGTTCTACTTTTAGAAATCTCCAGGCCGGGCGCAGTGGCTCATGCCTGTAATCTCAGCACTTTGGGAGGCTGAGGCTGGTGGATCACAAGTTCAGGATATCGAGACCATCCTGGCTAACACGGTGAAACCCCGTCTCTACTAAAAATACAAAAAAAATTAGGGGGGCGTAGTGGTGGGTGCCTGTAGTCCCAGCTACTCGGGAGGCTCAGGCAGGAGAATGGGGTGAACCCGGGAGGCAGAGCTTGCAGTGAGTCAAGATCGTGTCCCTGCACTCCAACCTGGGTGACAGAGCAAGACTGTCTCAAAAAAAAAAAAAAAAAAAAAAAAAAAAAAAAAAAAAAATCTTCACGCTGTTTTCCACAGTGATTGTACTAGTTTACATTCTCACCAGCAGTGTAAATCTCATTTCTTAATGGCTTGTTGGAAGTTAAAGAGACATTAGACATCAGGAAACAGGGAAACCTTTTTTTTTTTTTTGGGAGACAGAGTCTCCCTCTGTTGCCCAGGCTGGAGTGCAATGATGATGCAATCTCGGCTCACTGCAACCTCCGCCTCCTGGGCTCAAGCAGTTCTCCTGTCTCAGCCTCCCATAAACTATTTTTAACTTAAATCTTCTTAGTGTAAAGATGACAACTAATATATTAAATATATGTTTTTTTAATGGAGTTTATGCTGAGGAAGAATTATTTTGAAAATAATTTATTTGGAAATATTTCCATTGTTAGATTTCCAATGCTTAAAACAGCATTGGAAAATGACTATTTTACTTTGTCTAAAAGTCTTTCAGCAAGGGTCTCAATAGTTTTTAAATTCATTGGTTTAATTTCTTTTGATAAGTTTGCAAGAACAACTGATAGACATTAAGATAGCTGTGATGCACTAGTAAATTTTAATAAAATCTTTTCTTATGAAATTGGCCAATGGGATTTAAAAGCTTGGTCGTGGTTTTCTAAGTGTAACCCCAAATGCACTTCTATTTGGAGTCACATAGCTTTGTTAGCTTTCTTACGTAGTTGTAACCCTCATTAATTCCAAGTTTTGGGAGAAAAAAATTCTTGAATTTCAAACCTGTTCTTGGAATCACTGGTTTACAAAATATAGACTGGGTTGAAAAATAACGAAGCATGACCTATTATGTTGGTTTTACTACATTTTTTTCTTACAATTAATAAATAAGATAAAAATTATTTTAAAATATATCTTAATCTTATTCCTTTTATTTTTGTACATTTCATAATATACATTTTATGTCAGTAAAGCAGAGCATGTATATTACCTAAAAATAAACCAGTAGATACTGCATGTTCAATTAAAAAAAAACTGATGGAGGCCGGGCACGGTGGCTCATGCCTGTAATCCCAGCACTTTGGGAAGCTGAGGCAGACAGATCACTTAAGGTCAGGAGTCCGAGACCAGCCTGGCTAACATGGCGAAACCCCGTCTCTACTAAAAATACAAAAATCAGCCAGGCCTGGTGGTGCACGCCTGTAATCCCAGCTGCATGGGAGGCTGAGGCACGAGAATTGCTTGAACCTGGGAGGTGGAGGTTGCAATGAGCCAAGATCACCTCATTACACTCCAGCCTGAGCGACAGAGCAAGACTGTCTCAAAAAAACAAAAACAAAAAAATGACAGGGTGGTGTACAGTAGAGAATTGAGAAAATCACCAAATAAGATGATATGCTACTGGTACTGAAGGCTTAATAATACTCATCTGTCTCTGTGTTACTCACCTGTCAGGAACCTCCCAGGAATGGGTTGATCGTATATTTTATTGTACGTGTTTTATGAATGAAATGCATTTTTATCATCGAATGAAGTAAGCGTATAGGACAATGGGGAATGATTTTTCTCTTAATCTATCTTTTCAGCTCTCCTCGTCTAGCATATGTTGGGCTCCCCAGTTTTAATTGTGCAGACTGGGAGATTTTGCTACATTAGGGATCACATCACTTTCTTTGTGTAGATAGAATCTCAGTCTCTCTTTCTCTTTTCCTTCTCTCATGGAGATAATAATCTAACTCTGACATCCATGATGTGATGATTTGCCAAGTGCTCTATTTCTAGTTACAGTTACTAGGGAATTGCAAGAAGACATTGGGAAATGGTACTTGGCCTCCACTTGGCTTTATTCAGATTGGCTTGTTTCCCAAGGACCCACAGGATCAATGATGCATGCAGTGCTAAAGGGCAGCTGTGAGGTCAGGGCGTATTTATTGCTTGCTGGGGCATGTTATTGACCAATAAGAAGTTAAACAGTTCCTAGCTACAGCTAAGACATTGCCTCTTAGGTAGGAAGACAAGAGATCACCTCGGGCAACTTTCGTTTACACAGAGAGGTGTGTAAAGTGGAACCACGGTAGGCATCCCTTGTGTTTGTCAGGATTTCAGCTTATTTGGGGTGGCTGCAAGGCTTTGAGACATGCCCATGATGCTATGCATTTTTCTAAACTCAGCCTTTGTCAGGGTAGTCAGGGATTGTTCATTTTGAAACCTCTGTAGGTATCTGCATGTTTGCTGCAAATGTTTTGTCTAGGTGAGATGGATTGGCTCATGTTTCCTAATGCTGATACCCCTCCCTCCCTTCCATCTATCTTTTATACACACAAATCTATTTATTACTTTCTTTTCTTTGAAAAGTGTAACTTAGCTTTGGATAAAGGAGCGACAGGATCACATTTGATGAAACGCAAGCAACACTTTACCTTGCATGGGCTTGGATGAATAAGGAATCCAAAAGGAGCACTATTCAGGAAAAAATAAACTGTGTGTGTGTGTATGTGTGTGTGTATGTGTGTATAAAGTACAGATATATATATATACACACACACATATATATACACACACACACACACACATATATATATATACACACAGAAATAAGTAGTGAAAAATCTCCTTTTAGCTTTATGAGATGTTCTGATCTCAGCTCTGAGGTTTATGTTCTGACTATGAAAAATAAAACGATTTTCCGAGGTTTTTAAAGAATATTTATTTCTTTCTAGTGTAAAAAGAACTTCTTTTGTGAACTATTGAATGAAGAGGTGAGGAAGGAGAGGCAGGAGGAAGAAAACAATACAAATCAGGCTGAAAGGCCTACAGATTAAAAACTAACACCGCCTCCCCTGCAGTGAGATAGTCCTTTCATGTTAGCTCCTTGCACTGAAATAGCATTGAGGATTAAATTTGTGTAAGCCCCACAAAATTCAAAATTCATGTGCTTTTCTGACCACTTGCCTTCTAGTGGAAATTTTAAGCATATTAGAGGCTGTGTTTCTGTGGGAGCTGATCAGAATGGTACTAGGAGTTCAAAAGAATATCTAAAACTAAAGCACAGCTATATTTCAGATCATACTGCTTCATCACATTGAGTGCATCTACAAAGGTAATAAATAGTATGTGGCTGAGTTAGGTGTGTGGGCTGGGGACCATTTTCTAGAAGATTTGCCCTTTCTGCAATTCTAGTCTCTATAATGATTGGAGTGTAGGAGTTAAGTTGTGGAGCGTCTCATAAATTTAACTAGAATCATACCCTTTTAAAATCTAAATCAAATATTGACATATTAGTAGGGTATTATTTGATTACATTTTTATTGGTTTAGGCAGTGAGAGATGTTTTGTGCAGAATCTGGTTGTGTTCAGCCCTAAAGTAAGGCATTGCATTATTTCTAAATAATCCTATAAAACACTAAATTAAAAAATTAAAACAACCAACTTTATAAATGATGGCACTGCTAGTTTTCTCTGTGCCAGCCTCTCATTCTGGAATTTCTGAAAGGAAGAAAAAAAGTAAATTAACATTATCACGGGCCTACTCCATCCCTGGCATTGTGTTTATACATGACTTACGTTCCCTCTCTTCTCAGAACTCTGGCATGTTAGTGGTATTACCTTGCTTTTACAAGTGAAGAACTGTTAACTAATTTGGGCAAGGTTACTCAGTTAGGGAGTAATTGAGCTGAAATTGGAATGCAGTGCTGACTTCTGTAATCTTTCTCTTTCAGTTTTACCAAAATGGACTCATTCTGACTCATTTGGGGGTTTTACAAGTTAGCCTTCTGTAACAAGTGCCCAGCAGCCTGACCTGTATTCAGCTCTTCTATATGTGTGTAATGGCACAGAACACCTTCATATTTATGCTTTCTTATCCTCATGATCAGCCAACAGAGGCATGAATCTACCAAAAGAGGCAAATTCCTCCTTAAAAATGCAGAATTTCAGGCTGGGCACAATAGTTCATGCCTGTAATCCCAGCACTTTGGGAGGTGAGGAGGTAGCATCAATTGAGGTCAAGAGTTCGAGACCTTGTCTCTACAAAAAATTTTAAAAATTAGCCAGACATAGTGGCACATGCCTCTTGTCCTAGCGTACTCGGGAGCCTGAGGTGGGAAAGTCGCTTGAGCCCAGGAATTTGAGGCTGCACTGAGTGATGATTGTGTCACTGTACTCCAGCCTGGGTAACAGAGTAAGACCTTGTCCTTTAAAAATGTAAAATAGGCCAGGCGTGGTGGCACAGACCTGTAATCCCAGCACTTTGGGAGGCCAAAGCAGGCAGATCACGAGGTCAGGAGTTTGAGAGCAGCCTGACGAACATGGTGAAACCCCGTCTCTATTAAAAATACAAAATTTAGCTGGGCATGCTGGTGGACACCTGTAATCCCAGCTACTAAGGAGGCTGAGGCAGGAGAATTGCTTGAACCCAGGAGGCGGAGGTTGCAGTGAGCCAAGATTGTGCCACTGCACTCCAGCCTGGTGACAGAGCAAGACTTCGTCTCAAAAAAAAAAAAAGGTAAAATAAAATGCAGAATTTCTCCATATGCATGAATGGCAGTGGGTTTCCTCTCTCAAAGAAGATAGATCCTTTGCAAAAGCATAAAACTGAACCATGAAGGATGTTACAGGGAAGGAAAGGCTGCTCAATCAGGGTGATTCACTGGGGATGAGGCGTCTTGGGGGTTCCTTGGGGAGCAGAGGTGAGCCCCAATGAAAGACAACTTTGTATTAAAACCATAGGGATTCAGAGTACTTATTAACTTATAAAATATCATCAGAATGAGCTCATCTGAGCTAATGTTTCAGACCAAGCACAGAGTAGGCTGTTTACTATTCTGTACCTCTACTGAATAATGGAAATTGTATTTTTTGGTTTAGCCAGTTTGTTTTTATCTTTCTTGATATCTTTCTCAAAGCAACTTCTGTTTGAGTTAATAGCTTTAACCACTTATCCCTAGGTATATATCAAGATTAGTAAACGATGGACCACCAGCCAAATCTGGCCCCTTAGAGACAGAGGTTGTCAACCCTGGTCTATATTCATGATTTGGGGGGTTTATTGTATCTTATATACTTATTGTAAATAAATATAAATTCTTTCTGAAAGTAGGTGGCGGTAGAACTCTAAATATACATCCATCAACATATCCAAGTTGGTCAGACTGAAAATTGGAAATTACCCCTTTTTGGTGTGTTATGACGATTTGTTAAAATATATATATATATATACGTATATATATGTATATATGTGTATATATAAAGTATGTATATATATAAAGTGTATATATAAAGTACATATATATAGTGTGTATATATATATATATATATATATATATATATATATAGTGTGTGTGTGTGTATATATATATATATATATATATATATGACAACCATACCATACAGGGAAGGGCCAATCAATGCCTAAATTTGAGCCTCTCCACTTTAATTGTCCAGACATGCAGAAGAAGACTCTCCCTCTTCCCGAATGAGCTTCATTGCAGTTGAGGATTTTGAGAGGGGTGCTACTTCCCTCAAATGGTATTCCCTGTTTAATGACTGCTACTGCTAAAGGTATTGTGGGTATAACATGGAGAAGGAACCCAAGGCATCTGGCACTTTATCTCTCATTGTGTGCAAGAGCTGGGTAACATTATAGAGAAGTGTTCCAGAATTAAAGTAGTGCTCTGCTGGCCCGTACCTACAAGAGATAGTGATGGAAATTTTAGTTGCTTCTCCTATAAAAATGTTAGCTGCTTGGCCCAGAATGGGCTAAGGTGTTCAGTGACAGAGATTGAGTGTTCAATTGTGTTATAATGAGCCATTTGAACAATTTCTGTTTGTCCTCTGCCTGTCACTTTTCTCTTTCCCGTTTCCAATCCTGCTTTAAGAAATGTAGGAACAGCAGTTTTGCAAAGGATCTCAGCAATTCTAATATGAAAGATTATTTTTCTGGTTACTGAGTCTGCATTACAAATTACTCCAAAATTTACTGGCATAAACAGCCATTTATTAAGTTGATGGATTCTGGAGCTAAGCATTAAGATAGGACGGTGCACAGATGACTTGTCTTTGTTCCACGATATATAGGGCCTCTGCTGAAGAGCTCAAAGGCTGTGGCTGAAATCATCTGAAGCAGCGTTGTCTAGTAGAACTTTGTGTGATGAAAATATTCTATATCTGTACTGACCAATATGGCAGCCACTAGCCATACATGGCCATAGAGCGACTGTAATGTAACTAGTGCCATTATAGAATTGAAGTTTTTATTTAATTAATTTAGATATAAATACCCACGAGTGGCTACCATGTTGGACAGCACAGATCTGAAGGCTTGCTCATCCATATCTAGCAGTTGGTGCTAGGTGACAGTAGACTTTAGTTGGGTTTCTCTCCATTGGAACACCTCTCTGTGGCCTCTTCCTGTAGTCAGCTGTTCCTCATCATATGGTGGCTGGGTTCCAAGGGCGAGTGTCTTAAGAGAAGGAACCAAGGGAAGTAGACTTGGAGCCAGCAATCTTGCTTCCACTGTATTGTATTTATCCTGTCTAGATTCAAAGGCAAGGGCAATAGACCCCATTCTTGATGAGAAGTGGCAAGGTTCTGGGAGAGCACCAGGACAAGAAATATTGCTATAATCATATCTGGAAATAATCTGCCACAGTTGTTCCAGGTACCCAGTCCATTCGTTCATTTATTATTCATTCAGCAGACAGTGAATCCCTACTCGGTTACTTGGCATCAGGTTACTTAGAGAATGGCAGTTGATGATAATGAAGCTCATAAAAATGTGAAGGAGGTGGTTGGGAAGGCATGCATAGGTATCTCCAAAGCTGTATGGTATATGCCATGATAATACATGGTAAGCAGAGAATGGATGATTAGCTTAGACACATAGGGGCATATTTGAAGAAGCAACATGAAAACTGGATCTTAAATTTGCACTAAACTAAGGAGTTTGCCAGAGAGAGAGAGAGAAAGAGATGTCATTTAGGCAAAAAGTTAAGCCTACACAAAGGCGGAGAGGCAAAATGGTAAGCTTTTCCTGGGGACGCCTCAACTCTACATTGCTTGTTCAGAAAAGAGCACTGTATAGCTACCCTGCCAACCACGTCCTTCATTTTCAGTGTGTGTCCCCACCCACGCCATGCATATTGAAAACCAGCCGCATACGCAGCAGGTCACCAATCCAGAAAAAACCATAGCCCAAGGGGATATCATTGATGAATTACAGACAAGTTGCCTATCAGCAGGAATCCTGGATTGGATTAGAGAATCCTCATACCATGCTGGCTTTTCTAAAGAAGATCTGGCTCTCAGAGAGGAACAAAGATGCCTGAACACATGGTCTGCATTGAAAACAAATATTGATTGGCCCCTGCTGGGTTGCTGAGCTAGAGTGGGTTAGAATCTGATGTCAAAAAGTGCTGGGGTGTGGAAAACTATTAACTCTGCTGATTGACCAGAATAAAAGCTCCATCTATTTTTAAGATCTTAAAAAAATGAGGGTGAAATCTTTAAGTGGGCGGAAGGGCAGAATTGATGGTGAGAACCCATAGTTAGGCAAAAACACTGTCTCTCAGTTTGCCTTCATGACTCTGGACACAGATCTTAGGCCATTTGTTCCTATCTTCTATTCTATGTAGCATTTTTTGGACTTGTGACTATTTATTAATGCTGCGCAAAATTTACTCAGTTGCAAATTAACGTCCAAATAGCTGATGTTCTGTGGTGTTCAGATTTAGGATTCAGACCGTCTGCTGGGTGTTCTTATTACACTGGTAGAAAAATGCTCTGGCTGTATCTGATTGCATCTGACAGTTAGATATATTTCTGTCACTGCCAGATGTACAAGATACTGTAAAAGGAGCATTTTCTCTAGCAAATTAGACTTGCTAGCTCCATGGATCTAGATTGACTAAAACAGCTTGTTGTCCCAGGGATGTAGCTGGATTTGGCTTGGTCATTTCTTTTAAATACAGGACTTCAGAAACCTGATCTAGAGTCCTTTTCTTTTGGAGACAGGATCTTGCTCTGTTGCCCAGGCTGGGGTCTAGTGTCATGATCATGGCTCATTGCAGTCTCAACCTTCCAGGCTCAAGTGATCCTCCCGCCTCACTCTCCCTGGTAGCTGGGACTACAGACGTGTATCACCATGACTGGCTAATTTTTGTATTTTTTTATAGAGATGGGCTTTGCCATGTTGCTCAGGCTGTTCTCAAACTCCTAGACTCAAGTGATCCATCTGGCTCAGCCTCCCAAAGTGCTGGGATTACAGGTGTGAGCAACTGTGTCCAGCCTGATCCAAGTCCTTTTAATGAAGATCTTCCAAATCTGCTGCTTTTACTTTTAAACCTGAGATGTGTTTGTCTTTCTAGAGCAGCCCTCCCAATAGAACTTCTTATGATGATGACATATTCTAAATGTACGTGGTAAGCATTAGCCACATGTAGATATTAAGTACTTGAAATGTGGCTTGGGCAAATGGGGAGCTGTTTAAAATTCAATTCAATTTAAATTTAAATAGCCATATGTGGCTAGTGGCTATGTCATTGGGCAGCACAGTTCTAGCATCCGCTTTTAGAGATGGTATTTGCTTAGAGAAGAGTAAGAACTTTGCTAGCTCTGTAACTTTTTGGCAGTATCTTAATTTGAGTCATCTCTTTCCTCTAACAACAATCTAGGAAAAGAAGCCATTGGCCATTGGGGATGCCATTGGCCAACTAAGGGCTGGGATGGGGACTCACCACTAGGCCGGCCATAAAACCTGTCACTTTAGCTTCTTTACTCATTTTACTGAAGTATTCTCTGCAAGATAACCGGGACATTTTTAGTAGGTTCCATAGCCTAATCAAAGCTGTTTGGGAAGGCCTGGTTAATTACAGTTGTACGGGTTTCTTTCCTGAAGATTTTCTCAGCCTTAACTCTACTCATGGATTGTGTCTCCAGATGAGGCTATGGTCTCACTGCCAAACAAATTTGATATGAACAGAACCCCTTTTCTCTTTCTGGTGTTCTGTGTAATAATATGCTTTGGAAAATGCTGGTTTAAGCAATGAGACTTCCCGCTACAATAGATGATAAACTTAAGGCATATTATAGGCAATTAACATATCCCTTTTCTGGACTTTGGTGGAATTTGAAATCTGCATTTATAGTTTGACTCTGTTCATCCTTTACTGTGTTTGCATTTTTAGTTAACTCTTCAAGTACATAAATATTTCTCCTTTTTTTGTTTTAAACTTGATCAGCCAGCAGAGATGAAATAGAGCAGATCACAGCTCCCTGTTCATTTAATCATATGAGTTACTAAAGGAAGGAAAAAGAAAGAAATGTAAAAATGGAGAAATATCTCCTCCTCTTTCTTTTTCTCTCTCTTTCTTTTTAAAAATTGTTCAACAAGTTATCTGCAGAAAACATCTGCCTCTCAAAGAATAAATGTAATTTGGGTTCTGAACTCATATGTCCCTCTGGTTGGAAGGAAGAGTTTTTTGCACATGAAGTGAAATCAGCTAAGATGCTGTCTGTGAAGCTGAAATATTGAGCTTTATAAGATGACAGTAAAGTAGTGAAAAGTGGTGTTTTTCTGCTTGACACTGTCACCACTGTGGAATAAGAAAGAATTCCGGGAAGAAGAGACTTAGATACAGGGTCTACAGCTGTCTGTTCCCATGCCACGGAGGGTTCTTCCAGCCACCTTGTTATGGCAGTCCTCCTGGCAGGGAGTGAGAGCCATCTCCACTGCTTCCCTTTGAGTGGTTATCTGGCTTGTGTTGCTTGTCTTGTCAGGAGACCAAGGGCCTTGCAAAGTAGGTGCCTGTGAAGAGTGTCAGCTGAGGTCCTGCAGGGAGCTGGAAGCTTGGAAGGCCTGGGAGAAAATGCCTGGTTAATGTATGAGGCCTGGAAGACTCTTCTTTGTTAAGAAGATTCATGGGTCTCTGAGGAGTGGAGTAATCAGGGCTAGGAGAAGATGTTGGGCCAAGGCTTCGTATCCTATATCCATCTGCTTGAACAGTTTTTTTTTTTTTTTTTAGCTAGTTGAAAAGAGGAGGTCCCATTGAGGCTTATTTGAACAAATATTTGCTCTCCCTAATTATATACCCAGAGCTGCTCTCCTGAATGTTTAATGCAAACCTTAATATTTACAATAGCATAAGGAAGAGTTTATAATGTGTTTGGGAGGCTTCCGAAGTTGGGGCAATAATTCTTCTTTGCACTTATGTAAGACTTTTCTTCCTAAGAGACCTGGGCCATATTTACCTTAGCCACTGTTCACATTGAGATGAAGTGAAGTGAGGGAGGGAGATGAAAACTCCAGAGAAAGGAGGAGCCCCTGTGGGCAGCTGCCAACATGTTTTATAGGTGAGACACTTGTCTTTGCCAAAAGTTGTGTGCCAGCCACAAACCTTTCTTTCTGATCAGGAATAACATGCAAGCCTGTGCTTACAATTGCCTTCTGATACGAACGCGGAGAGTGTCACAGAGGTGCCATGCTGGGTTGTAGACCCTGATGGTGGTGGACTTCTCGCTCAGTACCCTGCTGTGTGACAAGCCTGACCCATTCCCTTATTAGACTCAAGATTTAGTGAGTCTTAAAAAGATATTTGGAGGCTGGGTGTGGTGTCTCATGCCAGTAATCCCAGCACTTTGGGAGGCCGAGGAGGGTGGATCACTTGAGGTCAGGAGTTCAAGACCAGCCTGGCCAACATGGTAAAACCCTGTGTCCACTAAAAGTACAAAAATTAATTGGGTATGGTGGTATGTGCTTGTAATCCCAACTACTCAGGAGGCTGAGGCGGGAGAATCGCTTGAACCTGGGAGGTGGAGGTTGCAGTGAGCTGAGATCATGCTACTGCACTCCAGCCTAGGTGACGGAGTCTTACTCTGTCTCAAAAAAATAAAAATAAAATAAAAAAAGGGAAATAACTCCAGTAGGGAAGTTGCCAGGTTCAAAAGGCCAAAGAAGAGACTCAGAACCAGCAAAAGATACATGGGGTTTTATTAAGGGCTTAATTCAGGGGAGAGAGTCCAGTGGTGGTAGGCTGGACATGAAAACCACCTTATGTACAGAAATGGTCCAGCGGCAATGAGCTGGACAAGGTAACCACCGGCTCAGTGGCAGCAAGCTGTTCGGGAGAACCACAACTGCTTGCAGACATCATGCACTTTATATGGCATTTCACAAATATAAAATTTAGCTGGGCATGGTGGCATGCACCTGTAGTCCCAGCTACTTGGGAGACTGAGACACAAGAATTGCTTGAACCTGGGAGGTGGAGGTTGCAGTGAGCCAAGATGGTGCCACTGTACTCCATCCAGCCTGGGTGACAGAGTGAGGGTCCATCTAAAAAAAAAAAAAAAAAAAAAAAAAAAAGACATTGAGGTCTGGAGAACTGAGTTTGAAACCTTCTTCCATTCCGTGTATGGACCTTGGGAAGGCTGTTCAGCCTCCTGGTGCCTTGTTTTTCTCATCTGTAAACTAGGCATAATGAATACCATTTGCACATGGTTGGTACGAAGATTAGAAAGAGTGCAAGTCTAGTACCTGGCTGCACAGACTCTTGTGTTGGAGCAGCGGTGATTATTAGTTCTGTCATCACCTGTAGAGCCTGTTGACACTTGAAGGCCACCTGAATTTTGCAGTTTGCATGTAAGGGTCCTCTGTAGTGATTTCCAGAGTTTTTCCTCCATGCACGGTGCCTAGAACGATGCAAACTGGGCAGTTACTTGGGGTTTGGATCTTTCCACAAAATAAAAGATGAAAAAGGAGAGATCCTGCCAAATGCAAGCAAGGTGAGGAAGCATGTGACAGTACCCAAGGCTTCAAGGAAGTCAGGCTGTGGGCAGTGTTTACGCAAATGGGAACTGCATTCCCCAGCACCAGATCTGTGGGTCTAACTCTTAGGCTTGCCGGCCTCAGCATTCTGGCACCAGCCACTGGAGAGGCACAAGTGGTTCCTGAGCATTTTGCTGTCAGGGAAGGCATAGGTTCAGGTAAATATGTGTAAGCACTCATCTTCTAGGATGCTGGAACGTGTTGAGATGTCGCTTCAGCTGAGTCGGCTTTTCCTTCTTCTCCAGCTTTTTTTGTGAAATCTGGTTCTATAGATGCTGTGCCCAGCTGTCAGATTGTCTCAGTTCTCTGGAATTAGTTTAAAATGAAAGTTTTTCCTTGTCTGCTATAGACAATTCTACAAACAGAATTACTCTCCTTTTCTTAATTGCTTCTATCTTCAAGGGCAGGAAGAGAGAACTTTCTCAATAGGAAGAGAGGGAGACCCAATCTGGGTTCTTTTTTTCTTTTCTTTTCTTTTTTTTTTTTTTAGGCAGAGTCTCGCTCTGTCGCCCAGGCTGGAGTGCAGTGGTGCGATCTCTGCTCATAACAGCCTCTGCCTCCTGGGCTCAAGTGATTCTCGTGCCTCAGCCTCCCAAGTAGCTGGGATTACAGGCTCATACCACCACACACAGCTAATATTTTGTATTTTTAGTAGACCCAGTGTTTCACAATGTTGGCCAGGCTGGTCTCAAACTCTTGGCCTCTCAAAGTGCTGGAATTATAGGCGTGAGCCACTGTGCCCGCCTCCAGTGTGGGTTCTAAGGGATCATTTGATTTTTCCCATTTTCCACATAAGCAAGTGCATTTGTTTTTTGGCATAGTTGCTGTCACATGACCATGTAGGTGAGAAGGCAGTGGGGCTCTTCTGGCAGGGCATGGCACCTGTTGTCCTTAGGCATGGACAGCAAATGTGAGTAGCTAACATCTCGCCCAGATGGATCTCTTTTGTATAAATGTTGATGCTGAAAGCTGACTTCCTGTTCTGAACTTTTTTGAGTGGCTGTTGGGTGACTGTCCTAAGATACCAGCATGACTTGGCCGTTTGCAAATGATTGCTCAACGGGGCTTCCTCCAAGTTGTTCTTCCCCATGAGAGCAACAGTTAGCAAACAGAATGGACTTTGGAGTTCGTCAGTTTAAAAGAGTTATTGAGTACTGCAGGCTCCATTATGAGGTCTGGGGCCACAGGAATGAACTGAACACATAAGGGTATTTGTTCTCAAGGAGCATGTAATTGAGTGGAGGCAGACAGACAACAAACATGGAAGCAGAAATAAACACAAATAGTGGGGGGCAGGGGTAGTGGAGTGGAAGCAAGGAGACCCCTTCGCTGGCTTTTGATGTACTCCAGATCATAGTAATGTGGCTTAGCTGACGAAGGAGCCAGGTGAGGCAGTGGGTTGGGGGTGGGGGGAGGAATTCCTTTTGTATTTTAGAGGTAGAGCCAATGGGACTTGCTAGGTCTTGCCTCTGCTATGGCTTAGGTATGTTACTTAACTTCCCTTTAAAACCTTCATTTGTGTTCCTCTGAAAAAGGGAGATACTTCACAGGGTTGTGGTTAAAATAAAATAGTTTTTTAGTTTTTTTTTTTTTTTTTTTTTTTGAGAGGAGGGGTCTAGCTGTGTGGCCCAGGCTGGTCTCAAACTCCTGGCTCCATTGATCCACCTGCCTCAGCTTCCTGAGTAGCTGGGATGACAGGCAGCAGCCACTGTGCCTGTCAGATTTTTTATTTTTAGTTGTTATTTAAGTAGTTATATAAGAACGAGCACCTCAGACTCGTTTTTAGAGGAGAGCCCCCTAGACTGTCTCTGTATGGCCACTTGTCCGATTCTGGGTTGGACTGGCAGGAGCCTGTGCTCATCTGTCCACAGGGACCACCTCAGTGTTTGGCATTACAAGGCAGCGGTTGCGTCCATTGCCTCTTCTATCCCCTTCTTCACATTGGAGTAGACATCCCTGGGGGGCAGCATGGGAAGAGGTTCCTGCTGCACCTTGCAGGCCTCTCTTGACGTCGGGGTTGGGAGGGTGCTGGAAGTGGAAGGGCTAAGGGCAGGGAAGTGGGAACCTCAGGCCTGTGTTGTTTTCCTGTCTGCCCGGCCAATCCTGACCCCTCTCTGTTCCTACCAGCTACCACTGTCTTTGCTGATGCTGTGGTTACCTTTACAGCAGTGGTTCTCAAAGTGTGGTCTGAGTGTCTTTTGCATCAGAATCACCTGAGATAATTATTAAACCTGCAGGCTCTGGGCCTTACTCTAGAATCTACTAGACCCACTCAGTAGGTCTACTAGACCTACTCAGAATCACTTGGACTGGGCCCAGGAATGTACACTTTGTAATGACCTCCCTAATTTAGTGAGCCTTGTGTGCTCTAAATTTTGAGAATCTCTTATTTAGAGAATTTGATTTTCCTTTTGGAGTAATAATAAGTAATATTTGTTAGAGGTTAATTATATGATGCTACTCAGTGTTTTATATGCAATAACCGAATTATTCCTCAAAAATAACACTGTGAAAGAGAAACTAATATTAGCCTTGTTTTGCCAGTGGGAAAATTAAGGCAAAGAGTATTTGCTCAACTGTTGATTGAAGAGCCAATATGTATGTATGTATGTATTTATTTGAGACAGGATCTCACTCTGTTGCTCAGGCTGGAGTGCAATGGCACCATTATGGCTTACCACAGCCTCAACTTCCCAGGCTCAGGTGATCCTCCCACCTCAGTCTCCTGAGTAGCTGGAACTACAGGCACCTGCCACCACGCCCAGCTGATTTTTTTTTTTTTTTTTTTTTTGAGACAGGGTCTCGCTCTGTCGCCCAGGCTGGAGTGCAATGGCACAATCTCGGCTCACTGCAAGCTCCGCCTCCCGGGTTCACGCCATTCTCCTGCCTCAGCCTCCCGAGTAGCTGGGACTACGGGGTGCTTGCCATCACGCCTGGCTATTTTTTTTTTTTTTTTTTTTTGTATTTTTGAGATGGGGTTTCACCGTGTTAGCCAGGATGGTCTCAATCTCCTGACCGTGTGATCCGCCCGCCTCGGCCTCCCAAAGTGCTGGGATTACAGGTGTGAGCCACCGTGCACGGTCTAATTTTGGTATTTTTTGTAGAGAGGAGATTTTGCCATGTTGCCCAGGCTGGTCTCAAACTCCTGGGCCCAAGCGATCCTTCCGCCTAGGCCTCTCAAAGTGCTAGGATTATAGGCTTGAGCCACTGCACCCGACCAACAGCCAGTATTTAAACCCAGGTCCCCAGCCTTGTCCTTCACCTATTCTCTCCCAACCTTCCTTATGTGGTGATATTACATGAATGAGTCTTCTTAGTTTAAACTGACTACTGGACGGCTTCCTGTTATGTTAAGAGGTAGCAACTTAAACACAGAGCATTTTAAAATTGAGCGTTAACTTACATCAAAGCCTAAGATTTAACTGATTTTGACACCCTGAGTAAACTTAAGCACTGTTCTCCTTCATTCACTTTGGTAAATGAGCTGTGCAGCCATGCTCTTCTCGTAAACTTTTACCTGCTGTGCTAGGCTGTGAGCCACAAAGTGCCTGCACTGCCCTGTGCCAGCATCTGGAACATTCTCCAAGTAATTGGCCAGTGCCTGCACAGATAGAATGCAGGTAGAATGCCAGTTCTCCCCAACCCTTGCCATTGATCTGCATCTTGGGAGGCTGTGCAAGGAGTTGGAGGATCTGGGGTTTTCCCAGTGTCTGGTCACTGAAAGAAATTTTTTCTTTTTAGTGACTCCAGGTTAGTGTCTGAGAAAAGTTGGCCATCAAAACAGGACCAGCCCGAGCAGGTTTGAAGATAAAAATCAATCATTCCGTTCATAGTACTTTCTTATTTCATGTTCCTATTGCTTCCAACTCCCATAAGGAATTTGCTAAAGATACAACCTCACAGATAGCTTAAGGTGGAGAGAAATTTTTGACCATAAGTTCCTTGGAGAATATGAATTCAAGTAGAGTGAGTGGGAAGAGGTTTCTACTAACATTCTCCTTGCATCTCAGGTCCTGAGTCTTCCAAAAAGTGCTGCTTGTGCCCTACACTGGCTCAAATTTGCATTTCTGAAACTAGTTTGGTTTGCATTAATTTCACTGGAGTTGTGATCACATTGGAAATCTAAAGCCTAATTGTTATTAAGAAAAGTCATTTTGGGTTGTGATGGTGTTTTACACTCAACACGAGCAGGTTCTATTTGGTTGCGGCAACCTTAAGATTGATGACTGACTGTCCCATCAACACTTGGCAAATGTTTCCATGCTATGGGGATGCATTTTACAGTCTGTTAAATAAGAACTCATGAAGTGGTCAGGTAAGTTTTTAAAAAATGAGCCTAACACCAATGTATAGCTTTCTCTAGAATTTAAATCTCATTGTTAATTCGAAGTTCCTCTCTTTATTGAAAGCTGGGTATTGAATACACCTACTGGGAGATGTGGCCACATAGAGATAGTCTGGATTAATGGGCTTTGGTCTTATTTTTTAGGCCTAAATTTATTCTTCATTAAAAGAAGAGTAAAAAGCCCAGGTGCGGTGGCTCACGCCTGTAATCCCAGCACTTTGGGAGCCTGAGGCAGGTGGATCACTCGAGATTAGAAGTTTGAGACCAACTCCTCAGTTGGTCAACACGTCAAAACCCCTCTCTAGTAAAAATACAAAAACTTAGCCAGGCGTGGTGGTGCATGCCTGTAATCCCAGCTACTCGGGAGGCTGAGGCAGGAGAATCACTTGAACCCAGGAGGTGGAGGTTGCAGTGAGCTGAAATCATGCCACTGCACTCCAGCCTGGGCGACAGAGCGAGACTCCGTCTCAAAAAAAAAAAAAAAAGAAGAAAAAAAAGGAAAGAATAGTTAAGCAAGGTGCTTTTTATTTTCACTCAGAAAGTTTCTTTATATTTTCACTCAGAATACTTAGGGTTACATATAGCAATAAAATTTTTAGTAACTCTATTAAAGGAATTGCCTAACGCTCAGGAGTCACCACTTTCCTTAGTAAAAAAAGTCAAGAATACACTAGGGTTTATGTAAAAGAAGAAATCTCCAGTCCAAAATCAGTGAAATAAGAATACAGCATCAAATTATATTATTGAAGTTGAAGAACAGTGCACAGGGAGAAAATACTCAAAGTGATAACTTAATTCAATGCTATAGAAAAGTGATTTGTGAGTCACTTTAACATTTCAGATTTGTTTAAACCATAAAAGTGATAAATTAGCCAAAGAGCTAACAATTGACATTATCTTAAGTTCATATAAATTTTGATTTAACTGAAGCAAATGAAATCAATGTAGTTACTCCCTTCCCATTGCTTCATCTTTGTACAGTTTATAAAGCTAAGAAAAAGTAGCTCAAATGAACAGGTTTTGTTTTTAAGCTTTTTTGCTGAGGTTTCTCTAATATTTGTCTTTTAATAATCTCTTCATTTTTTCCTCCCAGTTCCTCATCTCTTGGGCTCAGCATCTCCTTCTACTTAGAGCACCCTGAACATGTAGACACAGTGGTAATGCACCTTTCCTTGTGGCTATTTTGCCACACTAGGAACTCTTTACATTCCAGGGGTCCCATTCCAGAGATCCCAATATGCAAATAGTCTACTGTCTATGCTCAGTGCTGTGAAGTCCTCTGTTAGGGACCGAACTACAAGGCATTAGCAGGCAGGATCGGTGCCTGCTAGAGGTTTTCTCTCTGAAATCATCAGGGAAAACAAACTCAAAGGGCAAATGTGTGCATAGTAAAAGGGAAGTCGTGGAAAGAGGTTGTGGCTTGTGCCTTTGAGAGCTGGCAGAATGAGTGAGCAGCACAGGCTTGGTGAGTGTTCCAAATTTATTCAGAGATCCCTCTCTGTCCCCTCAGATTTGGTTTGGTATGCATGGACTCTTTTTATTACTTCCTTTGTTAGCGGTTTAATGTTCAAAAGTTTCCAAGAGTTGCTACAGAGTTTCTTCATCATTCTTGGGGAGCCAGGCAGGTGGGCAACTCTTTCTCTTAAGCAGCCATCTGAAAGACCTTACCTCAAGATTACACTTGGAGAGTCAGAGCTGTGAGATGCCTGCCCGTCCCTAGCGTTCCTGACTGTTACAACTCTGGTAGCATGTCTGCACCTGGTTCCAAGCTTTTCGGGTTGTTGATCATTTTTGAGGTGGTGGAAACTGTTAATGTTGCCTCCTCATTTTGAGTTCAGGAGAGATTTGCCTAGCCAACTTCTAATCAGAGACTCTTTCCAATCCTGTCCAGTCTCTCTCCCTCCACTCCTTCCTCTAGTTATTCTCCATCAGGCCTTCAGAATGTGCTTTTTGGTGTGTCCAGTCAGATCGTAGCACTCGGCTTCCTGTCTACACAAGGAAAAAATCCACATCATGTTCACCAGATGCTTGTTCAACCCGCTTCAGGTCCCCAGGCTTCCTGCTGCCTTCCCACCCTCTCCCAACACTCTGACCTCAGGGCTTTTGTCTGGACCACTCTTCCCAAGGTATCTTCCCCTTTTGCTCAAAGTCAGTCACGAGCGAGGCATTCCTTAATTGCCACATTCTCTTTTCTTTGTTTTTTTTTTTTGTTGTTGTTTGTTTGTTTTTGAGATGGAGTTTCACTCTGTCACCCAGGCTGGAGTGCAGTGGCATGATCTCAGCTCACTTCAGCCTCCACCTCACCCTGCACCCCAGGTTCAAGCGATTCTCCTGCCTCAGCCTCCCAAGTAGCTGGGATTATAGGCACCCACTACCACACCCAGCTAATTTTTGTATTTTTAGTAGAGACAGGGTTTTCCCATGTTGGCCAGGCTGGTCTTGAGCTCCTGACCTCAGGTCATCCACCTGCCTCAGTCTCCCAAAGTGCTGGGATGACAGGCGTGAGCCACTGTGCTCGGCCAGTTGCCACATCTCTAGCCCACATTGCCACTGGGTTGTCATTTGTCTTTCCCTCTGCATGTGGGCTTCCTGAAAGCAGGATATTTCTCTGTCTTGTTAATTTATCTAGCTTTAGCACCCAGAACAGCGCCTGGCATATTGTGGGGGCTCAGTCCATATTTGTTGCATCGTAAATAGTGGGTTTGTGAGTTTTCCATTTCTCAACTACAGCTCTCTGAAGATTCCAATAGGAGGGAGAACCAGGGTAAGTCAGAGAGATAATAAACAAAATCAGCCAACACTGATAAATTCAGAGTATGGAAGACCAGATAGGATGTGTCATCATACCTAAGAACACTGCCTCTGCTGAAAAATTATTGTTAGCTATGGAAACTGACATATCTATTTGTGTAGCCCTTTGCAATAAACACATATACATTAATTCATTAGACTCCCCTAAAAGATTCTATTAAAATGGTGTTTAACTTTTTAGTGCTGATAATGTAAGATCTTCTTTGTAGGATTGCCTCTATTTTTTTGTTGTTGTTGAAGGCCAGGGAGGGTATTGTAAGTGTTGGATGATGTTTAGAACATACCTGTGACATTGGGGCTGTTACTACTGAGCGCCCATGTTTCCATTTTGATTTTCTCTCTCTCTTCTTTTTTTTAAATATTATTTAAGAAAAGATATCTCCCTGTCTCCCAGGCTGGAGTGCAGTGGTGTGAACACTGCTCACTGTAGCGCCAACCTCCTGGGCTCAAGCAATCTTCTCACCTCAGCCTCTTGAGTAGGTGGGACCACAGACACATGCCACCACACCCATCTAACTTTAATATTTTTTATAAAGGCAGGGTCTCACCACATTGCCCAGGCTGGTCTCAAACTCCTGGACTCGAACAATCCTCCCACCTCAGCCTCCCAAAGTTTTGGAATTACAGGTGTGAGTCACAATGCCCGGTCTCATAGTTTTTATTCTGATATTTTGCGCTGTTATTCATGACTCCTTCTTCTAACCTTCCCTGGCTGGTGTTACTTATGTAGAAAAGGAAGACAGGTCTTGTTAGTTGCCTTCAGGAAGACTAAAAATCTTGTTCGGGAGAGAGAAGTCATGAAATGAAACTAATTTATTGGCCTTGAAGAAGTCTCAACAACATTTAAGTCAAGAGCAGGAGAATGGTGCTGGGGAACAGATTTAAATTTGTTTTTTATCTTGTAAAAAATATTAATTTTGAATAATGGGAAGGAATGGTAGGCAGAACCCAATAGTCCCTAAGATTTTCATATCATGTTATATTTACATCTGTTTATCTAAACTAACATTAATGTAGGTGCTGCTCTGAAAATATTTTTGCAAATGTAATTAAAGCCCTAGCCAGGTGTGGTGGCTCACGCCTGTAATCCCAGCACTTTGGGAGGCTGAGTTGAGCAGATCACTTGAGGTCAGGAGTTCAAGACCTGGCCAACATGGTGAAACCCCGTCTCTACCAAAAATATTTTTAAAAAATTAACTGGGTGTGGTGGCGCACCCCTGTAATCCCAGGTACTCAGGAGGCTGAGGCAGGAGAATCACTTGAACCCAGGAGGCAGGGGCTGCAGTGAGCTGAGATTGTGCCACTGCACTCCAGCCTGGGTGACACAGCGAGACTCCATCTCAAAAAAAAAAAGTAATAATAATTAAAGCCCTAAATAGTTGGCCTTAAAATAGGGAGATTATCTTAGGTGGAACTACCATAATCTGATGAGCCCTTAAAAGGGGCTAGACACTTTTTTTCCAGCTAAAGACTCAGTCCATGAGGAAGCATCTTCTTTGATGGGTTTGACAATTGAGGGAAGGGAGGCGTAGGCAAGGACGCTAAAGTGTCCTGTGGTAGCTGTGAGTGACCCTGACTGATGGTCAGGAAGGAAACAGAGACGTCAGTCCTACACCTGCAAGGAACTGAATTCTGCCACAAACGTGTGCTCCTAAGAAGACCTGGGGCTCTAGACAAGGACATGGCCCACTGACACCTTGTGAGACACTGAGCAGAGAAAGCAGCCACACCTTGTCCCCAGACTTGTGACCTACAGAACTGTGAGCTAAAACATGGGTGTTGTTTTAAGTTGTTGTGTTTATGGGAATTTATTACAGCAGCAATAGAAAACTAATCATTGAGGGAAATCTCATTCTGACAAAATCTAGAAAAAAAATCTAAATTGTAAAAAATGAAATTTAGTTTAGTTTCTGAAAGAAAGTACTTTTTCCCTCCCTCCGTCCCTCCCTCCTTTCTTTCTTTCTGCCTGCCTGTCTGCCTTTATTTCAGTCTTGCTCTGACACCCAGGCTAGAGTGCTGTGGTGTGATCTCAGCCTACTGCAACCTCCGCCTCCCAGATTCAAGTGATTCTCGTGCCTCAGCCTTCTGAGTAGCGGGGATCATAGGTGCCCGCCACCAATCCTGGCTAATTTTTGTATATATATATATATATATATATATATATTTTTTTTTTTTTTAGTAGAAATGGGGTTTTGCCATGTTGGCCAGGCTGGTCTCGAACTCCTGACCTCAAGTGATCTGCCTGCCTCGGCCTCCCAAAGAGGGAGGGATCTCCCATGGGATTACAGCCATGAGCCACCATGCCCAGCAGAAAGTACTTTTTCAAGAACAAATGACCAACATACATCACCAATGGGATCAAGCTCCATGCTGCTTGCCTTGCCCCTTTGAGACCTGGTTAAATGAATAGATAAGAAGTTTTGTAATTAGTAGATCAAGTATTTATAAATTAGTGGGTAGCTCCAAAGTACCAGAATAGATCTAAAATAGTTCTCGCCAAATATTTATCTATTCTTGGAACAACCTTACTCATGCATTATAATTTGCTTAGCAATCCTTTGTTCATAGGCAGTGCAAAGATTAGTTACAGCCCTCCTACTGTCTGAATTACTGTACTTTCTGAATTAGTAGAGTTGGCATTGATAATCTTAAAAATACAAACAGTAAATAAAGCATTTAAAACCCCCCATGTTGCTGACTTCATATAAAGAGATAGTCGTTTTTGAATATTTTGATGTCCGTACACATTTTTCTACAGAGACAGTATTTAAATGGGTTTGTATAAATAAGTTCTTTTTCTTGAAGCTTGTGCAAAGCATCTTTACACAAGAAGCTTATAAGCACAGTCAATAAATTCAAGAAAATGGCCCTTTTGAAAGGAAGCCACTGATGCATCTGTGGGCTGACTTTTGCATGAATGACAGCACAGTAATAAGAAAGCAGACAACAGCTTCCTCCGCCACCACCGCCCTGCCGTGCGCACGCTGCATGGGGCTGCCCTCGCAGCAGGAGTGTGTGTTTGTCCTGGTGGCCGGGGACTGTGGCTTGGCCTTTTTGTTTACAAGAGAGAGGACAGCAGCCTCTGCCCTCCAGCTGCTGTGAAAACAGCGTTGGAAAACCAGACCGAAGTTTCCACTGAAGAACTCACCCTGGAAAAAAAAAAAAAACACCCGAACAAATAAACCTTCCCTCATAAAAGACCATCTGGGTTAAAGTACAGACCAGTGGGTCAGAACCCAGATGGTAATGAGAATAGTTGTTCTTCAGCAAACTTTCCGAGTGGGATTTCCATATATTAAGTTGGAAGAGAGCCCAACGTTGAAAAACAGGAAACTAACTGAAGGCTGTTAGTGTGGTTTGTAAGGAAGATTTTAACAGTGGGATTGTGTATGTTGGATAAAGGATCCCCATCACTGGAGGTCTCCTTCCAAGTGAAATGGGTGCTCCTGCTGATTTGAATTGGGAGGTGACATTGGCGATGGCAGATGGGTATGGATTAGAGCAATACTTTGGAGGAAGTCTCAGCTGGGGTTGGGGATGGATTGCATCCTGAGGGGTACAAAAGGGGAGAAGGGAGGGGGAAGGACGAGGATGATTCTCAGGTCATTTCTTTCCTCTCTTATCCTTTGTTCTTTTCTCATATTATCACTCAGGGAAAATGGGAGTGGGCATGTGAGGTAGTTGCTTTGATTAGTCAGTGTCAGCATCCAGCAATGTGGAATTCTCTGCAGGGCATCTTGAAACCTCTGGGTGTTGATGTGGAGTGTTGACCCTCTCTGAATTAGTAACACACCTCTAGCTGTCTTAGACAGGAAACCACAGTCGTTACACCATGGAGATCTCTTCATTACAGCTTTGCTACCTCGTCCATGGTGACATTAATGACTCCTGTCCCAGTTCATCATGGATAACACCTACAGTAACCCATGGTGCTCTTGGAGAAATACTGGGGGAGCAGACATATCAACGAAACAATTTGTTTAAGTGGTAATTTATTTTCTAGCTTTTATCTGTCACTCACTAAAGGTACAATGGTCCAAATAAATGCTGTCTTGTATGGATATTTCCCCTGGCATTCTGTTCTATTGCAGTGCTTTGGAAAGACGAAGAGTCATTCTACCCATTCAAGGGTAGAGATTAGGGGCCAAAATGTAGAACATTTTGTTGTGGAGATTATGCATCTAGGATAAATGGTGTTTTGCCCGGTCTAGTTACTAAAATGTGGAGGGGAACTGACTTTTTCATGTTCTTGTTACCCTTTTCTTTTGTAACTGTCTACCATGATACTCCTGGTTGCTTCACTGTCTAGATTTTTTTTTTTTTTTTTCATTTTTGATGTTTGGTTTTGAGTTAGGTATCTGAGTTCCAGAACTTTTGCTACTTGATCACCCTCTGCCAAACAATCATTAAAATATGCCCGTGTAATCAGTAACGAAGACAGAAATAAGTAATGGATAAGGATCTTCTTTTGTTTTGTTTTTTGTTTGTTTGTTTGTTTTTGAGACAGAGTCTTGCTCTGTTGCCGAGGCTGGAGTGCAATGGCGCAATCTCCGCTCAGTACAACCTCTGCCTCCTGGGTTCAAGCAATTCTTCTGCCTCAGCCTCCCGAGTAGCTGGGACTACAGGTGCACCTCCCAACGCCCGGCCAATTTTTGTATTTTTAGTAGAGACGGGATTTCACCATATTGGCCAGGCTGGTCTTGAACTCCTGACCTCATGATCTGTCTGCCTCGGCCTCCTGAAGTGCTAGGATTACAGGCATGAGCCATCGTGCCTGGCAAATCATTTGCTTTTTAACTCAACATAGTAATATCTTCTTCTTGAGGCCATGGCCTGGAAACTGTAGCATGGGGTGGTGGGACAGGCATGTCACTTGGAGTCATTTCTAGGGGTCCACTCTGAGCTCTGCTGGTTTCCAGCTCTGGTCTTCTGTTTCTTCATGTTTAATGTAATAATAACACCCGTCCTACCTCCATTACATGGTCAGAGGGAAAATTAAACATAAGTTGGCATTATCAGTGTGGTACAGCATACTGGTGCCACGGGTGGTTGTTAGCATTATTTCTGGACTGTTCATAAGAGTGAACGGGGATACCCCAAACCAAAGCTAGCCTTTGCAGAGTCTATGTTCTGGTGATAATCACTGCTTTCAAACAAGTACCATTAGGTCAAAACTAAAAGTGTGAGTCACGCAGCTGTGATACATTTGTAAAGAAAGCTTTCTGGGCTTTCCTGGGAATGTTTAGTTTATTATTCCTATATAGGTCATCCAGAGAAGGACATCTCTTCCCTACTCCACCTCATAGTCTTCAAACAGAAATATGACCCTGTATGGTTTTTTTTCATTAATTTAGATAAGTTGTGAATTTTAGGGAGAAAAGTTCAGATAAGAAGTACTTTTACATAGTTGAATGTGACTTCTGGATTCCAAAGAGATGATGTGCTTATTGGCTGAAGAAAGCCTGCAGATGGAGGATGGGGAGAAAGTCATGAACTTATTACTCAGTTTCTATTTTGTAACCACTTGGAATAAATATTTGTGTAAAATATGAGTGTAACAATGTGGGTTTAGTTAAAGCCAGAATGTGGTTGTTCAGAAATAACTGAGCAAAATTTGCCAGACATTCACATTTCACTGGGCACCCTTTATTGCTGTATACTAAATCTGGCCACGTTACCCAGGAAGCAGGGTATATGACATTTCCATTTATTGCATGCCACCTACACCTTTCATCAGCAAGGGGACACCTGGGGACAGAGCAGATAGAAGACATGCATTCCATTGCCTTCTTTCAAACAGATACTTTTCAAAAGATTTTAGACCCTGAGTTAAGGCAACCTCACTCTTAATTATTGTGGTCAGGAATTCTTTTCTTTGAATTGAAACCTGCATTAGCACTGTGTGTTTCCTTATTTACATTTTTGTTACATTTCTGGATAATACATAGCTCCCCTTAGGGACTTCCTAAGTTTGATGGAGAAAGAAACTCTAGTGGCTAACTTCAGTGTTTAGTCCTTAAATTTAAATTCTTTATTATGTACCCACCAGGCCACTGGTCTTGGGTAGTGGGTATGGAGACATTTATGTGGATCTCACTCTGTCTCATCTGACCCTCCGTGGATTAGATAGCCAGGCCAGGCAATGATTAGGAGGACCCCAAAACCCAACTGAGGGACAAACCAGCATTTTCTTTCATGCAAGGATTAATTTGCCCTGTCTAGTGTCTATATTATTCTCCCCTTTTATATATGTTCTTTGTATCCAGCTGACATATTTAAAATTGCTTGTGGTCTACTGTGAGCCCCATATCATCTTTACCTCTAAAATTATTAACTCATTCTAACTTCATTTCACATCTGGCAACTTCTTTTCCTATTAACACTTTATTTTCCTACTTTGTGATATACCTGATGTCTCTGCTGAGTGGGCCCTTGGATACATGGTCTTTTTTTTTTTTTTTTTGAGTTGGAGTCTTGCTCTATTGCCCAGGCTGGTATGCAGTGGCACAATCTCGGCTCACTGTAGCCTCCACCTCCTGGGTTCAAGCGATTCTCCTGCCTCAGCCTCCCAAGTAGCTGGGATTACAGGCATCTGCCACCACACTCAGCTAATTTTTCTATTTTTAGTAGAGACAGGGTTTCACCATGTTGGCCAGGCTGGTCTCAAACTCCTGACCTCAGGTGATCCACCTGCCTCGGCCTCCCAAAGTGCTGGGATTATAGGCGCAAGCTATCATGCCCGGCCAGATATATGGTCATCTTTTTTAAAAAAATCAGGATTAAGTGTCCTCATATAAGCCTTAACATATTATGTAGTAACTGATTCCCTGAATGATCAGTTCCAAAGATTTTGCTACTGTGTCCCAGGAAGCAAACACTAAAACCTCAGTATTCAGGGCCACTCTCCTTTCAGGGGTCAAACTTGGGATACCAACGCCCTGACATCATCTTTTTTGCGTAGCTACTCAGCTTATCCAAAAGGGTCTCTACCCCTCTCTCCCTAACCCCACCAGGATTGCTCATTAACTCCTTCTTCACCTCCAAGCCCCTCTGCTACTATTTTAGGATTAAATCTCCTATGAGACTGAGATATCTAAACAAATTTATATTTATTTAAAATTTCATTAAAGTACAAGCTTACATAAAATGCCAACTCTTAAATGTGCAACCATATGAATTTTTGTGTATGTCTATACCCATGTAATTACCACCAGTTTCATTCAAAATATAGAATATTTCTAGCACCCAATAATACCCCTCATGCATTCTCTCAGTCAGTAATTTCTTTTGCATGTTTTTTGATTTCATACACATGGAACCCTACTGTATACAGTCTTTTGTCTATAACTTCTGTAACTTGCCATTATGTCTGTGAGGATCCATGAGGTTGTGGTTATCTGTGGCTCATTCTTTGCTCTTGCTAGCAGTATTCGTTTTATGAATAGGCCAGGGTGTGTTTACACGTTCTACTGTGGGTGAACATCATGCGTGTCTCCAGTTTGGGACTATTTATGAATAAAGTTTCTATGAACATTCTCAGATGTATGTATTTTGATGGAAACACTTATTTCTGTTGGCTATATAGCCTCAAAGGAATTACTGGGCAGTAGGCTATTTGTGTGATATTTTTAATGCGAGATAATAGATTTACATACTGAAAAAGCTTACTTCATAGTAAGCTTTTCTGGGTGTATTTTTCATTGATAGAGAAATAGCTCTAATATGGGCCTAAATAGCTCATATGTACATTTGCTTAAGTTCTTTATTCTGAGATAAATGATTTCCTTAAGTTACCGATGTCATTTTGAACACTAATTCAGGTGTGTTTTCTTGTTAAAGTCCTGGCTCACTTCCGTAGCTCATGTTACCGTTTTCTGTATTAGCCTTCTTTCTCTACCAGCATTTAGATTATTGTTGAAAAAATAATATGAGGGTCCAGGGTCAACACTATCAGAATCTTTCTTGTAAAATTACTCCTGGGTTGACATTGAACTACAGATGACAAGTATGTCAGATCGTGTGAGGTAAAACTACAGAGCAAGGAGGTTAATTTTTCAAATGGATTTATTTGAGCAACAAGCATTTATGAAGCACTGTATGAAGCCATTGCTCTGTCAAGTAAAGTAAAATATAGCCATTATTTTCAAGTAGCTGACAGTTTGGTGGTGGGGGCAGAAAATGAAAACCATTGTTTGCAATGTCCTTTAAGCAAGCATTGCCCCGCGTGTTAGAGGGGAGGAAGGGAGTGGGGGGTGGTGATGAGAGAGCATGAATGAGGGCATCAGAATCAGATTGGAGATTCAGAGAAGGCTTCCTAGAAAAATATATTTTGATGGAAGAAAACAAATTAGATATTTGAGGAGACAGAGTGAAGGTGAGGACTTTGCACTCTAGGGGAAGGGACCAAATAGCATATTTAAAGGAATGGAGGCATGAAATAGCATTATCCATCTAGTAGTCAATTTTTGGGATAAAACATTTTTTATTCCATTGATGGTGTTATTGCTATATACATTTCTGGAATGCCTCTTTTGGAATGACTTTTAGAGCTAATTTTCAAACCACACCAGAAAATCACTCTTGATACTTTATAGCTTTGACCCAAATGGTATTTCCCAGCTGGACACTCACCAGATTTGTCTCCTAAACACTTTTGGCTCATTCCAAAGAAATACAATCTGTCTTCAGAAGGTTTAAGGCTTACCACTATTGAGAACATTCAAAAGCCTGTGTGTGTCCCAGAACTCAGAAATCAATTCCAAAAGGCCACTTGTGTGCAAAAAGCACTTATCATTGGAATAAGTCTATAACCTCCTAACGTGAAGGTTCAGGTTCCCAAAGACTTGGCTTTCAACCAAGTTTTTATTTTAGAAATGTTATGTCAAAATTGGATCATTTTATGTGGTGGGGGCCAGGGGAAAGAGATGGTGGGGAGTGAATGGGTGTGCTTTATACTAAGCCCAGTGCTTTTCATTAGTTGTCTTAGGATACGATAACTAACTCTGGGTTTGGTTAAACTGACTCATAGATCATGGAAACAAGGGTTATCTGAGAGGTGGCAACGAAAGCCAAATCCAGGTAGTGAAGGCTGGGTGTGGTGGCTCATGCCTCTAATCCCAGTACTTTGGGAGGCCAAGACAGGTGAATCACTTGAGGCCAGGAGTTCCAGACCAGCCTGGGCAACACATTGAAACCCTGTGTGAAACCCTCTATAAAAAATACAGAAATTAGCTGGGCATGGTGACATGGGCTGTGGTCCCAGCTACTTAGGAGGCTGAGGTAGGAGGATTGATTGAGCCGGGGAGGTCAAGGCTGCAGTGAGCCATAATCTCACCACTGCACCCTAGCCTGGGCAACAGAGCAAGATCCTGTCTCAGACAAACAAAAATTCCAGGTGGTGAGAATCTGTGGTGTCAGCCTGATTTGACCTAACTGTAAAGCAGCTTTGTGAAGCCATGGAGCAGATGAGGAAGGATGGAGGAGAGACTACAGCAGGGAAGAGGGCTTGGGAAGGCAGGAGGGGGATCCCAGGGAAACCTGGGCCAGCTCAGACAACAATCAGTTAATTCTTTTGCCTTCAGTTGTATATTTTGAATTGATATCTTCTTAGTTCATCCACTACTATGACTTTTAAACAATAATAACCTGAAAGCTCTTCTACAATCTGCTAAGATCAGTATAGATCTTATCTGTTATGTTCCATGTATTTAATTAATCAAACCTAGTTATTTTTGAAGATGAGAATAGTTTTGTGACCCAGCTGGGTGGGAGGGGATTAGAAGAATTATAACCTTTTTACCTTAAAACTTTCCTGATGAGGCACTAAACCACTGGGCTGGTCTACACTGGTCCAAAAGACATTTCCTTCCTTCCTTCCTTCCTTCCTTCCTTCCTTCCTTCCTTCCTTCCTTCCTTCCTTCCTTCCTTCTTTCCTTCCTTCCTCCCTCTCTTTCTTCTTTCCTTTCCTTTCCTTTCCTTTCCTTTCCTTTCCTTTCCTTTCCTTCTCTTTTTCTTTTCTTTTCTTTTCTTTCTTTTCTTTTCTTTTCTTTTTTTTTCTTTTCTTTTGAGATAGGGTCTTGCTCTGTCACTCAGGTTGGAGTGCAGTGGCATGATTATGGCTTACTGCAGTCTTGACCTACTGGGTTCAAGCAATCCTCCACGCTCAGTCTCCTGAGTAGCTAGCACTACAGGCAGACACCACCATGCCCAGGTAATGTTTAAATTATTTTGGAGTCAGGGACTCATTATGTTGCCCAGGCTGATCTTGAACTCCTAGGCTCATGCAGTCCTCCCGCTTCAGCCTCCCAAAGTGACTTTTTAAAAAAGGTGTAGAGGCCCTGTATTAAACTAGTATAACAAGCTGTTAATTTGCACATAGCCATCAATACCTTTGGGGATGGAGATCCTGAAGTTTGCCAGAGTTTTCATCTGTTTGTTCACACAGATTATATATTCCCATACAGCATTGGTTAGAACCACACTGAGGATCAACCAATGCCCTCAAACCAAGAGGGTTTCCACTAGCAGTTACAGTGGAAAAGGAGGGACTGCCTGCAATTCCCACTCTTCTGTCATTTTGTCTTGTATCATGTGCTACCATCAGTTTATTGTTACATGAGGATGCCCACATTGAATCAAGGAGGGGTATCCAGAGAGATTTCACTTCCACACAGAAACACCAGCACTTAATTTCTCACAAAATCAAATATTTTACAATGGTTCTAAAATACTACATGGTTTATGTTTGAAAATTATCATTCAGGCTTAAGGTAAGGTCAACATGTGTCTGTTCTTGATTTTTTGAGCCTTTCTTTGGTTTCTGGTGAAACATATTGATACAATTTGGCAGTGTCCCCACCCAAATCTCATCTGAATTGTAGTTCCCATAATCCCCATGTGTCATGGGAGGGATCTGGTGGGAGGTAATTGAATCATGGGGGTAGTTACCTTCATGCTGTTATCATGATAGCGAGTGAGTTCTCATGAGATCTGATGGTTTTATAAGGGGCTTTTGCCCCTCTTCACTCTGCACTTCTTACCGCCACCATGTGAGAAGGACCTGTTTGCTTCCCTTTCCGCCATGATTTTAAGTTTCCTGAGGCCTCCCCAGCTATGCCAAACTGTGAGTCAGTTAAACCCTTTTCCTTCATAAATTACTCATCTTTATTAGCAGTGTGAGAACAGACTAATACACATATCAAAACTATCAAAAGAAAGCAATTGGTATTCGATTTTGCATTTGCCACCATAGTATGTGTACGTGAGTGTGTGCATTTTTTCCCACTGGGATGGAAAAAGGCACTTAGAGGATAATGAAGTTGCTCTCCTGACACCTCTTCACCTCTTTTACCGTTTGAGCAAGAGTGGTTTCATATACTGTTGTCTAGCAATTGACCTTTCCTGTGTCTATCTATCACTTACGAATTTTATTTGTGCCCAGCACCCTTGCCACAAATTTGCTATTCAAGTAGAAAACAGTAAATATACCTCAACAATATTTATTGCCCTGAAAAATGCATAGGCAGAAGTCATAAAATTTTGCATGCTACACAGTGGATCCTTTGACTGCACTTTGGAAATCCTGAAGCCTATTCTGGTCCCAATTCCATTTCATTTTTCTGTTGTTCATTTTTCTTTTTTTTTTTTTTTTGATGGAGTTTTGCTCTTGTTGCCCGGGCTGGACTGCAATGGCACAATCTCGGCTCACGGCAACCTCAGCCTCCCAGGTTCAAGCGATTCTCTTGCCTTAGCCTCCTGAGTAGCTGGGATTACAGGCATGTGCCACCACGCTCAGCTAATTTTGTATTTTTAGAAGAAACAGGGTTTCTCCATGTTGGTCAGGCTGGTCTCGAACTCCAGACCTCAGGTGACCCACCCGCCTTGGCCTCCCAAAGTGCTGGGATTACAGGCGTGAGCCACCGCACCCAGCCTTCTGTGTTATTAACAGCACTGTTGGTGATCTTGAATGCATTGGCATATAACTAAAAAATTTCCTTTTGGAAAAATGTCAAGAAAGGGGATACCATTTGCAAAGAGTTCAACCCAGATGATGATTAGGCGTCTATAATTTACATGACCACAATTAATTCATGGAGTGGGTTTTTTGGTAGAGAGCAGGGGTGCTGAACATTCTTTAGCCCTTCATCGCCAATATTAATTTGAATGGCTTCTGTACCTCCTTGTAATTGAATTATTAATAATCACGAAGAGCTTATAAACTTTGAATTTAATCTTCATTAATATATAAAGCTCAAAGAGTAATGTCTTTTGACCATGAGTAGACTGCTTCTCTAATTTATCTTCAAAGTTGCTTTTTTCTCTTCCTATAAGTTTCTGTAGTCCCCTTAACTCCTAAAAGTGAGTGCCATGGAGTGGCTTTGATCAGGCAACATACATCAGTAACTGTTTTGTGACCTTAGTCCCAGCTATGTTTTATGGCTTGGCCAAAGTTTATCATATAATTTCCACTTTAGGAATTTGCCCCATTTACTGAGGCTTTGAAGGCAGGGGAGGTGAAGTAGTATTGTGGGACAGGAGTAATAAATGTGTTTTCTTTTCAGTTTCTGCAGTGAGTGGTCTGGTTTGAAATGAGTGCAGGTGGTTGCAGTCCACTCCCTCCCCAAACAGGACAAATTAAGATCATTTTGCTCTTTCGGGAAGCCGAGGGCAAGCCTGCACAGGTAAGGGCACGAGAGGCAAGCTATGTGCACACCTGGTGTCCTCGTGCTTCTTGGGCAGGCCAGCTCCATGCAGTGCAGTGCCCCTGAAGGGAATGGGGCCAGGAGAAGACAGGGCATGAGGATCTTCTCTGTGCCAAGAATCATGCTAGGTAACCCCCTGAGATTTCTCATCCTCTTGAGAATCCTGTGAGATGATCCTGCTGCCCTTACTTTTCCAGATGGAAAAACAGATTACCCAGGATTCACCGCTTGTGAGTGGCAGAAAGTGGCAGCATTAGAACCGCTGCACTGCATGTATACATCCAGCACATGTGCTCTCCTCTAGTGTGTGATTCCGGTTCATTTAAGTCAGATTTTGGATTCCACTCAATGAAGTTTGTAATTGCTAAGTTGTGATGTGAGCACTTAGATCACCGAGAATTTCAACTAAACCACTATGCTCAAAGTGTGGTCCATGGCCACGTACCTTGGAATCCCTTGAAAGCCCCTGTTGAAAATTCAGATTCCTGGCCGGGCACGGTGGGTCACACCTGTAATCCTAGCATTTTGGGAGGCTGAGGAGGGCGGATCACAAGGTCAGGAGTTCGAGACCAGCCTGACCAACGTGGTGAAACCCCGTCTCTACCAAAAATACCAAAAAAAATTAGCCCGGCATGGTGGTGCACAACTGTAATCCCAGCTACTCAAGAGGCTGAGACAGGAGAATCACTTAAACCTGGGAGGCAGAGGTTGCAGTGAGCTGAGATAACACCACTGCACTGCAGCCTGTGTGACAGAGTGAGACTCCATGTCAAAAAAAAAAAAAAAAATGTAGATTCCTGAGCCCTGCCTCAAACCAATTAGGTCAGAAGTTCTGGGGGTAGAGCCCAGGTGTAGGTTCTCTGGGAGAGTCTGACATGCACTAAAATTTGAGAGTCATGCCATAAAACCTCTTTATAGTGCTCCAGTATAAAAAAGATCTTGGGGTTAAGCTTGGCTAAACAAATATGTCTGCAGGCTGGCAGTTCATGAATTCCGCCTGAAGACTATCTGGTTTATCCCTCATTTTACACAAAAGGAAACTGTGGTTTAGAGGGTTGAAGTAACACGTTAAAATTCTCATGGCTTTTTTGTGGTAGAGCAGACACTAGAACCAGTTCTCCTTCCTCCGGTCCATAGCTGGCTGCTTCTAATCTTTTAAAAATCAGCTAATCAAGGCAACTTGGATCCATTTCAATCCTGTCAGTGACCCTACGTTCAATATAAAAGATGAGTCCTGGGAGAACTGCCATTCTGATTCACATTCATCTGGATGTTGAAAAAGTGCATTTCTTCAGAGTTCTCTGTAGGAGGTGGAAAGATTCAATAAGCTTGCGAGAAACGTTTCCATCTCACCCACACCGTGTGTGCATGGGCGTGCACACACATGCGTGCGCGCGCACACACACACACACACACACCACTGCCACCACCACATAGCTCAGATCTGTCACAACATGAGGGAGGGGACTCGCAAACATGCATAATTTATGCAGGATTTTCATGGATTTTTCAGTATTTGGAAGTGATTTCTTAAATTATACATTGAAACAGCTCCATAAAGATGAAGCTGGAGTTAGTTTCACAGTAGCCTTAAAAGTAAGAGAATTTGCATCTCTGGGATCAATGTGCATATTTCAAGTGAGACGTTTCACTTTATAGAATTTAGAGGGTCTCAGGCTGTGGTTGACATTTTTAGTTTGTTGGGCTAAGCAACCGATTGCTATACAATATTATGGAGATGAATGGTGGAAGAGATTGCCCTGGAAAACTCTGTTCAATTCAATTAAGAAATATTAAATTCCTGAGGACAATCTACTTGTTTATTATTTTCAATTTCTCTTAAAATAGTGTAAAAGGATCTTCTGGAGTGGGAGTACAGGGGTGACAAGGAAGGGACCAAATCTCAGTTGTTCACATTTTTACTTAATTTGGATTCCAAATAATGGGGCTTCGCATAAAAGATTTGGACCCTGCCCCCAGGCTTTTGGTAATAAATGTGGCCATTTTGTTTTGTTCCCTAGTTATTTCATTCGTAAAAGTCTTATCTTCCCAGTAAAGAGGTAACTCCTCCGGACTGGGTCTGCTTTTCGCATTTTCCTTCTTTTATATACCACCATGGTATAGAACTTATTTTTGCTTAATAAATAGTTTTGGACATCAGGAAGAGACAGAGCCGTATACAATAGGTAGTTTACAGTCAAATATTTACTGCTTTAAATAAGGCAGAATAAGTAATATTTAATTAGAGCACAGACTTTGTGGTAAGGCAGGCCTGAGTTTGAACCTCAGCTATGATACTTATTGCCTCATTTGAAAAAAGTAAATTTTGGCCGGGCATGGTGACTCACACCTATAATCCTAGAACTTTAGGAGGCCAAGGAAGGAGGATTGCTTGAGCCCAGGAGTTCAAGACCACCCTGTGCAACACAACGAGACCTTTAAAATTTCAAAAAATTACTAAAAATTTCAAAATAATTAGCTGGGCACGGTGTTGTGTGCCTGTAGTCACAGCTACTGGGGAGGTTGGGGTGGGAGGATCGCTTGGGCCCCCGAGATGGAGGCTACAGTCAGCTATGATCATGCCCCTGCATTCCAGCCTGAGTGACAGACCCTGTCTCAAACAAAAAAAAAAAAGTAAATTTTATTGTTTATATTTAAGGCATACAACATGATGTTAAGAGATGTATGTATATGTAGACAGTAAAATGGTTATGATAGTAAAGCAAGTTAACATGTCTATCCTCTTGCATGGCTACCCAATTTTTTGTATGTGTGGCAAGAGCAGCTAAAATCTATTCATTTAGCAGAAATACGGAATACAATAGTATTAACTATAGTCCTCATGTACATCAGATCTTTAGACTCGTTTATTTTACATATCTGCCACTTTGTTCTTACTCACTTGTGTGATCTTGGGCAAGTGGCTTAATTACCACTCCACCTTTAGATTTCTGTTCTGTGAGTTAAAAGTAACTCTCAGCACTGTTGTAGCAGAATCCATGAGTAAGCACTCAATAAATGGCAAATGCAATCATTATTAGCAACAACCGTAATAATAGCCATAGTTCCATTATTAAAGGGGATGATTGCCCTTGTTACCCAAGTGCTCATCTCATTTGACTTTGGGCCCTTGGAATTAATAAAGTAGGCTTAGTTCCTGGGTTTGGTTTTCCTTTTTCCCCAAAATTTGTTTTGTTTAGTTCAAACCATATTTTATGATGTTTCCATTTTAAACACATTCTCTCAAGTGCTGAACTTTGAAGCATGGAAGTCTGAAGATATCTCCTCTTATGAAGGGAACTTTAAAAAATATTTAATGACTGCTTTTTAAGTTTTTGGTCTGAGGAAAGAGCAGCATTACCTTGGCCATTAACTAAAATAAAGACATAATACAGGTACTGGAAACTGAAGAGAAATATGGAGTTTGTGAGCGAAGAGTTGGTCATACAGACAGCTTTCCTTCCTCAGACATTCAGGTGCATTCTGGGTAAGCTGACTGATTTCAAAATGCTCACCTACAAGTGCCAGGCGCAAAATTATAATGAGCTTCCTTTCTCATAATTCTTCTTTTCATGATTTTCTCAGCTGGGTTCTTCAAAGGATTATTTGTAAAGACCTTTATGGTGTGTTATGATTTAATCAGATGTAGCCCGAATTTCCCAAGATGTGTTAATTATCATCGCCACACAAGTGCAACAGAGGAAGCAAAATGTTTTTCATTTGGGCAGGTTGAGGGTTTGTTTAAAACGTACTTAGGGCCATTAGGATCACATCAAAATATAGTGCATGGTAATTATGCATGAAATAAAAGATTACCTGCTGTTTAAGTAGCTAGTTTCTTGATAATATTGCAATAAAATATTAAGAGAAAATTGGTTTCTCAGTAGCAGTGGAACACCTTGTTTAAGGGACAAAGTGAACTGCATTAGGCTAAAAAATGAAAAAGGGGGAAATAAAAACAGATTTTATCATCAAAGTTGTCAGTAGATATTGTTCTCTGTCTTAAAGAATTATTTTTAGTCTTTCCCTTCATCAAAATGGAGAATTATTTGTTTGCATGTAGACAGTGGTGGAGTTGGTATGTTTCAGATTTAATGAAATGCAGAACAGAATAAATCCCTCAGGAAAGAAAGGAAAGAGGGGATATGCTAGCCTTAGTATATGAGAGTAGTTAAAAGCCTGACTTTAAAAGTCAAAGAAACCCCAGAGTTGACACCTGGTCCCTATGCTAACTAGCTGTGTGACCTCCTCCATGTTACTTAACCTTTCCGACCTCCCAGTTTCTTTAGCAGCAAAATGGAGATGTTATTATTATTTATTTTATTTTATTTTTTGAGACGGAGTCTCGCTCTGTCGCCCAGGCTGGAGTGCAGTGGCGCAATCTCGGCTCACTGAAAGCTCCGCCTCCCGGGTTCACGCCATTCTCCTGCCTCAGCCTCTCCGAGTAGCTGGGACTACAGGCGCCCGCCACCACACCCGGCTAATTTTTTTGTATTTTTAGTAGAGACGGGGTTTCACCGTGGTCTCGATCTCCTGACCTCGTGATCTGCCCGCCTCGGCCTCCCAAAGTGCTGGGATTACAAGCGTGAGCCACCGCGTCCGGCCGATGTTATTATTAATATAACAGAACTTGTTGAAAAGATGAAATGAGACACTGTATGTAAAGCACTTTAGGAGGACATGTCTGTCACGTGGCTGTGCTAAATTAGATGTTATTGTCCTGGCAACAGGCTGAATAGCAAGGGGGAAATGTTCTAAACTTTGGAATCCTGTTGTAATACACACAGAAATCTCATTCCTTGTGAAAGAATCCTCATTTTGGAATGGGATGCTGCCTTGGGGAACTGCTGTGACAAGGATATGAAGTTACAACTGTGATGGTGGTCCTTTGAAGTCTATGTGGAGACTTTTCTCTATATTGGATTATTATATTTTTACTTTTTGGAGAGAATTACACTTTGAATCATTTCATGATTATTTGGCTAACAAAACAGGTGATTTCTGTGAATATATATGTGTATATGTGTGTGTGTATATATAGTGTGTGTGTGTGTGTGTGTGTGTGTGTGTATTTATTTATTTATTTTACCATGGACATGCCCTTGATGAAAAAGAAATACTTTGCTTGGTTATTCTTCCAAGTGGAAATTTGGACATTACCCTTTGTTCATGGCGGGGAAGATTTTTAGTTATTCCACATATCAGAATTATCTACATGAATAGTTAGCACATAATTAGGATTAAAAAGTAACTAGTTGCAGAAAACTCATTATTTTTTCTAATTCTAAGAAAGTAGCTTCATTTTGGGTATTAGAGAAAAGCTCAAGAGATTCACTGATTAATATGTATTGAGCTAATTACATAGCTGACAACGTGCTAGTATTTTCACAGTTTCTATCTAACTTACAAAATAACTGAAAGAGGAAGAAAAATATTCTATTCCATATGTATTAGAAAACTATCCTTTAAGTTCTAAAGTTGGCTTATGATCTCCTGAATTGCACAACATTTATCTGCAGAACCTTGAAACTCTTTAATCAGAGACCTCTAACTCCAAAATGCCAACGTTGCTCTTGGTGGTCTTTCAAGGTAATTATTCCCCCTTGTTTTTAATGTATCCATTGAAACACTACATGGAAATATTTAGTGCCCTGATGCTGAGGGAATATTCCAACTAGCAGCACTGATTCCACTCCAGGTTATTAATTAAACAGTAGCAATCAGCCCATCTGATCTTTAATGTTCTATTGCTGCTGACTGATGCCCAGACATCAGACATTTTGTAATCTAATACAAAATTGCTCTGTGCTTAGGACTGACGAAAAACAACACATAATTTATACTATGTTTTATCTTTATTTTCAAGATCCAGAGGATACGCTGGTTGTATCTTTCTATGATTAATTTAAAAAAACAAACAAACAAAAAACAAACAAAAAAACAAGACGCTACATATCTCAAGCCCAACATGAAGGGTATTGAGAGTAAATTATAGTTAAATCATTTATTTCTGACTTTTCATTTTTATGTATTCATTTTTTCAACAAATATTTATTGAATGCCTACTATGTGTCAGGAGACATCCTTCTAGGCACCTGAACTTATAACAGTGAGTAAAACAAAGATTTCTGGCTGAGCGTGGTGGCTCATGCCTGTAATCACAGCACTTTGGGAGGCCAAGGCAGGCAGATCACCTGAGGTCAGGAGTTCAACACCAGCCTGGCCACGGTAGGGAAACCCTGTCTCTACTAAAATTACAAAAATTAGCCAGGCATGGTGGCACACGCCTATAATCCTAGCTACTCAGGAGGCTGAGACAGGAGAATCACTTGAACCCAGGAGGCAGAGGTTGCAGTGAGCCGAGATCATGCCACTACACTCCAGCCGCCTGGGCCTGTCTCCAAAAAAAATCAAAAACACGAAAACAAAAACAAAACACAGACACACACATAAAACCCACAAAAATTTCTCTTTCTGTGAAATTCACATTCCTCCCAAATGGAGGTTGTTGGAAAGTCTTTAAGGTGCTCTTTTGACTCCTGTGGTTGTACTTGGAAAGAAGAATTCAACCAGAAGAGGAGATATTCTACAAATCATATTTGGGTGATTTAATTAACCTCTGTCCACTATCCTCACTCCTCACTCCTTCACTGCTACTATCAATAAATACCACGCTTACACACATACCTTGAGGGGAGGAGGAGGGAAAGACAAATCAGAATTTGCTGTACATGCAGTATTCTAGAAGCCAATGTGGAGTTGACCTAAGGGGATCCTTATAAAAACTTAGCAGACAAGAATTATATGCACTTCATTGGAATTCCACTAATTCCAGATTTCAGATCAGCTGGGAGGGTTGTCTAGACTGAAGCTTTACATTGTTATCTTTAAAGATAATGTAAATTAAAAGGATGGAGGGGAAATAGGTAACGTGTATAAGTAAACAAATGATACAAAGCACTGTAATTCCCCAAAGCAGTTTCTTTGACAATGCACAATGGTTTCTACTTAATACTGCATATTTTATAGTTTTCACTAACTTTAATCAACATAACCATTTAGCCAAAATTATGGTGACTTTCATCAAATGAACCTCATGATGAAAGGGTTGGGAGGGGATGTGGGTTGCATGTAATAAAATCTCCATATATTTTGCGTAAACAAACACACATCATCCTTTTGGGAATAAAATAGTTAGCAGGAGCTTTTTTAGAGATCGTATGTTACTCTTTCGCTGTTGTGCCAAACCCCAATTAACCTCAATAGGGGCCGGGCACAGTGGCTCATGCTTATAATTCAAGCACTTTGGGAGGCAGAGGTGGGCAGATCACCTGAGGTCAGAAGTTTGAGACCAGCCTCGCCAACATGGTGAAACCCCATCTCCACTAAAAATACAAAAATTAGCCAAGCGTGTGGTGTGTTCCTGTAATCCCAGCTATTTAGGAGGCTGAGGCAAGAGAATCTCTTGAACCCAGGAGGTGGAGGTTGCAGTGAGCTGAGATCCTGGCACTGCAGTCCAGCCTGGGTGATGGAGTGAGACCCTGTCTCAAAAATAAAAAAATGAAAAACCACCACCACAACAAAACTCCAATAGAGAAGGTGTCGGGTTCAAAAGGCCAAAGAAGAGACTCAGAGCCAGCAAATGAGACATGGAGTTTTATTAAGGGCTTAATACAGGGGAGAGAGTCCAGTGGTGGTTGGCTGGACAGAGAACCACCTTACGTACAGAAATGGTCCAGTGGCAGCTAGTTGGACAAGGTAACCACCAGCTCAGTGGCAGCAAGCTGGTCAGGAAAACCACAGCTGCCTGCAGACATCATGCACTTTATATGGCATTTCACTTAACACCTGCCCTAACGACCTCCACCTGGTAACCTTCATTTAACCCGAAACTCAGCACCTCAATCCCATATACAGCCTATGTTCCAGGGAACAGGAAGGGAAGGAACAAAACTACTGGATGGGATGGGATGGTAGGAGAGCAGCTCAGATGTTCCTCATAGATAAGGAAAGACTCTCCAGATTGGTCATGTCCAGTTTCCTACCGTGGAACACACATTCAGGTGCATCTGCCCTAGAGGGTCATTCTCAGGGTATGCTTAAATTATTGCTATCAGGGGTGTGTACCCTACAGTCACCTAGGCTGGAGTGCAGCGGTGCAATTACAGCCCACTGCAGCCTTGAACTAAAGGGATCCTCCTGCCTCAGCCTCTAGATCAGATGGGACTACAGGTGTGTGCCACCATTTCTTTTCTTTCTTTCTTTTTTTTTTGAGATGGAGTCTTGCCCTGTTGCCCAGGCTGGAGTGCAGTGGCATGATCTGGGCTCACCGTAACCTGTCTCCCAGCCCCAGGCAATCCTCCTGCCTCAGCCTCCCGAGGAGCTGGGATTACAGGCATGCACCACAAAGTCCAACTAATTTTTGCATTTTTAGTAGAGATGGGGGTTTCACCATGTTGGCCAGGCTGGTCTTGAACTCCTGACCTCAAGTGATCTGCCCGCTTTGGCCTTCGAAAGTGCTGGGATTACAGGTATGAGCCACTGTGCCCAGCCATCCAGCCATTGTTGACTAATTTTTTTTTTTTGGAGATGAGGTCTTGCTATGTTGCCCAGGCTGGTCTCAAACCCGTGGCCTCAAAATGCTAGGATTCTTTTACCTTAGCCTCCTGAAGTGCTAGGATTACAGGTATGAGGCACAGCACCAGGCCCCCTTGGCTAAATTTGGTTTGGCATACTTTACAGAAGCAACATAAGTAGTTTCTTGCTTTTCATAGCATAGATTCATACAAAGAAGAGTATTCCAAATAGATAATGGTTTGTTTACTATAGCCACTGGGTAATCTGAAGCATATTCTTCTACCAGGAAGTGGTAGTTTTGCATATTACCTGGTGACTGAATGAGGAAGAAATCAGTGACCTAAACTGACAAATGAGCCCACTGAGGTGGCATTGTTTAAATGCACAAATCTGAGGCAGTGGAAAGAAGGAATTGATTGCCTTGCTAGTATTTTTTCCCCTGCACTGACCATTCTTAATTGATACATGAGGTACCATTTACCCAAACAGATTTTTCAGCACTCACTTATGGAGGACACTAACTGGTGAGTTCATAGTTCAGGCAGAGAGCTGGGAGATCAAGACTCCTTTCAACTATGAGATCTGTGGTTCTATGCAAGGCAGCCATGAAAGGAGTTGTTTAGACCCCATGTTTCAGGCCAGCAGCAGGAGCTCAGCCCACCATTAAGAGTTTGTTCTGTGTGCATCTTATAAACACCTGAAGTTTCTCTTGAATGTTCTCTTTAGCAAGATCCATCGTTAGGGTGCAAGAGCAATTCTTATTTGCTGCAAGAATATTTATCCTCAACAGCATATAGCTGAATCTCACTTTATATGTGAATTCTTGAAATAAGTGCACGTATGTTGCATGCTTGCAAATTGCATCCAATTAGAATAGCTTACTTTAAAAGCTGTTTTAGAGAATTCGAAGTATAGACTCATAAAATGTCAACTTATCCCCTAATATTCCTTTTGGTACATTTAGATTTCTAGGTGCTGGTTTTGCTTAAATTCACTATAAATCTTAATTGCAAAGCATATTCAAGTCAATGATTAATATCAAAGATAACTATTTTTTTTATACTAAGGCCTATATGCCAGAATTCCCCTGTCCCCCAGTCTGAATGCTTCTTCCTCATATCTGCTTCAAAATCAAGAAATGATTGGAATCTGGGTGCAGTCACGTGCACCTGTAGTCCCAGCTATTCTGGAGGCTGAGGCAGGAGGATCACTCCTTGAGCCCAGGAGTTCAAGTTCAGACTGGGCAACATAGCAAGACCTTGCCTGTTTTTAAAAAAAAAAAACAGAGCAAGAGAAAGAGAGAAAGAAGGGGAGGAAGGAAGGAAGGGAGGAAGGAAGAGAGGGAAGGGAGAGAGGGAGGGAAAAAAATGCTTTGGATAAGAAAATGCCCTGGGCCCGGCACCGTGGCTCACGCCTGTAATCCCAGCACTTTGGGAGGCCAAGGCGGGCGGATTACGAGACCAACCTGGCTAACACGGTGAAACCCTGTCTCTACTAAAAATACAAAAAATTAGCCGGGCGTGGTGGCGGGCGCCTGTAGTCCCAGCTACTTGGGAGGCTGAGGCAGGAGAATGGCGTGAACCCGGGAGATGGAGATTGCAGTGAGCCGAGACTGCGCCACTGCACTCCAGCCTGGGGGACAGAACGAGACTCTGTCTCAAAAAAAAAAAAAAAAATGCCCTGAAATTTGTTCAAAGTTGGAGTCTCCTCAATGCCAAAGTAAACGACCATTTGCCCATTTACCCTCTACTCCCCATAAAACAGTTTATGACTCTTGGGCAGAGTATTGCACCTTTTTCTTCTTTTTTTGATACTAGAATCATCAGGATAAGGGTGTAGTGTAGACCATCTCAGGCATATTTCATTGCTGTTGTGGTTTTCCCCGTTATTATTTGAAAACCAAAGGATTTCTTGTAGCTCTTTAGTGCACCAACACTCACACAAATTGCCCCAGGCTTCTCATAAGTAGGAAGTTCCAAAATTAAATGTCTAATTTTGCTGCTTAAACATCCTTTGTTGGCTCCGTGTCCAGGATGCTCTTATCACTTCCTCAAGATGGCCGCCTTAGGCAGTCGATTCCATTAGCACCAAATTGTAATTAAACTATTTTAATTTTATGCACTGATTACACCATTTTTCTCTATTTATTATGCATGGTGAAAGTTCCTTACTACACAGATCCAGGTACTTACAATTGTGTACAAAAGTAGTGAAACTGTTTTCTAAGCTGTATTCACTTACCTGATTTGCTTCTCTATCCAATCTCAGTTGAGTTCATCTAAGACAGGGTGATGGTGGTGGTGAATTATTTGTGTTTGGTTTAGATAAATAAAAACTGGAAGAGTCCATTAAGGTTGGAGCTTTTTATAAGCTTTTAAAGAAAGCAAAGTCGAGGTGGAGTTAAAATGTTGGGGAGGGTTGCATTTAGATTACTTGTACAAAATAGTTTCAAGTTTTACCATGAAAAGTGCAGATTGCACTAAATTTGAAGACAAATTCACAACTTTGTATATTTTATTGGGTATCTGTTTTATTTATTTATTTATTTATTTTTGAGACGGAGTCTCGCTCTGTCACCCAGGCTGGAGTGCAGTGGCACAATCTTGGCTCACTGCAACCTCCGCCCGCCAGGTTCAAGTGATTCTCCTGCCTCAGCCTCCTCAGTAGCTGGGATTACAGGTGCCTGCCACCACACCCGGCTAATTTTTGTATTTTTACAAAAGATGGGGTTTCACCATGTTGGTCAGGCTGGTCTCAATTCCTGACCTTATGATCCACCTGCCTTGGCCTCCCAAAGTGCTGGGATTACAGGCGTGAGCAACCGCCCCTGGCCTGGGTGTTTATGATGTGCCAATCTGTTGTTCTATCTAACGTTCATGACAACCCTGTGAAGTCACAATGAAGCTTTGAAATGATAAGTAACTTTACTATCTTTTAGAGAAAGTAGCGGCAGAAGTGGATTATGAACTTAGGCAGCCACCCTCCTTAGCTTGGGTTCCTAGATGGTGACACTGGGCTCAAGTGCCTGATTCACTGTGGTTTGAGCAGCTGTATTATGAAGAAATATTACAATGCATTTAATATGAGCTTGGGCTGTGTAATCACACAAATGTGTGTCCAGTATAATTATCTCCCTGTCTGTGGTCTCCAGAGTCCTCACTGGTGAACTGAGGAGGTTAAATAAGATAATGGGAGGTGCTTATCCAGCATCTGCCTCAAGCAGGTGATCATGATGACAGTGGTAAGGACTGCCGAGAACTGCCTCAGTTACATTGCCCTCTTCCTTAGTGGTATGCTTCCCATGGTTATAATTTGAAGCCACTTCTGGCCTTCAAATATAGTACTAGCTAGCAAGGGCACAGAAGAATGAAACAGAGTTGTTTGTGGGAAACATGAAGCGGAAGCGAGTGATGGACAGAGGCGAGGCCAGGGGAACAGACTAGAGCTTGATCAGGGCCTGCCTTGTGTGCTAGGCAGGAGAGTTCTGCCTCCTGCAGGAAAAGGTTGCCTGTCCCTTGGCCAGCTTTCCCTAAGGCATGCAGCTTTCACAAGCACTAGCCATTCTTAAGCCATTTTCTCTTTCCTTCACTTTGTGCACAACCTGTTGGAATTTCTCAGGTCCAATGTGATGCTAATTGGAGGAAGTGTGGAGTTGGACCTCCTCGGAGTTCAAACAGGGGCCCTTTAGTACTAGACTGCAGTTAGAACCTAGATTGTTCGGTCAAGGGAAGTAACTAGGAATCAGTGCAGAAAAACCCAACCTATTGCTTGTTCTCAGTAGCTTCAGAAAGGAGATTTTGCATGTGGAGTAAAATGGGAATGTTTAGTGGAGGAGCCAGAGATGGTAAGTGCAAGAATTGTGAGAGAAGTGGCATATTTAGGAAAGAAAAAAAGACCTTGAATCTGTTTTCAATGGAATAATTTAGTAAATTACATACTTTTGCTTAGGCTAGTTGAACAGAATGCTCTAGTTCTATATGCAGGTAGTAAACTTAGTGCCTTTCGGTACATAGTAAATGCTCAATAAATATTTAATAGACTTGATTATTATGTTTCTCTGATATGAAATTTTTAGACACTAGTTCACTATTATCATTGCTTTGATTTGGAAAGCAAGGAAGCAACCTAATTATAATAGAATGATTGAAATAGAAAGATTATTTTTAGTTTGGATGTGATTCAGATAAATATTTTGATGACCTAGTCTTGTTTTCATTTCTATGTGGATTCAGTGTCAATGTTTCTTCATTACCCAATTGTTCTTGGATTCAGTGTTAACGTTTCTTCATTATCCAACTGTTTTTGTTGTTGGAGGGGAGAAGTGACTTACATTTAATTCAAATGTGAGACAAGACATTTGTTTGGCTCTTTTGGGAAGTCAAGGTCATTTTAGAAGGTTTAGGGTCATATATGGGAAGTGTGATGATGTAGCTCTGTAGATTTCATTTTCTAGGCTCTATCCATACATTCTATTTCTCTTTCTCCTGTGAACTTTCAACATCTGGATGCTTTCCTATGAGATGAATGTTGTTCACAAAGAAATTTATGCTTGAGTAAAGTCCTGAGGGATTCTTCCCTACTTTATGTTAGTCTCCATTTAAATAAGTTTCTAAACCTTTGAAGAGAAAGTGCACTTATTAAAAAAAGAAGACTTGGTAACAGGAACTCTTGAGGTGGGTATTCAGTTTATTAAAGGCATTAAAGACTGTTCTCTTCCCTCCTTTTCCAAAGTAACCATTAGGTTCCACCTTTATCAGTCTCATTAACTCTGTTTTTAGAATGAGCTGATTGTTTGAGTTGGTTAAGATAAGATCACCTCAGCATCTATTGGTGATAACTTTATCTCAAGTGTGTCTTTAAGGAAGTCCATTTCAACTGAAACATAGTTAAGTATCTTGAACTGCACAGATATGCTTTCAACTTTGAGCTGGAATTAGCATTTTTATCTTCTTTGGGAACTGGACCCAGAGAAGGAAAAGAATAAACTTTGTTTACTCCTTCCACCCCAAACCCTCCATTAAAAATTTTTCTTAAAGTACAAAACGTTTGAATGCCCCATGAAAACATCTCAAATGATTGTGCTGGGTGTGTAGGCAGGGCAGGGTTTTACTGTTTTAAAAATGCACTTGGGGGAACCGTGAGGAGTCTGCCTTTTTATAAACCCCTCTGATCTTCTAGGTGAGGAAACCGAGGTCCAGTGAGTGGAAGTGATTACTTCTGGGCAGAGCCAGGCCCGTGCCAAGGGCTTCCTGTTTCAGTGTCTGTCTCCTGTTGGGGCTCCCTGCGTAAGATCTGCAGCCTGTTCATTCCGGGCTGAGAGGCCGGGGGGAAGGGCCATTATGAACTCACTGCCATTCAGGGAGTTATTGGATGCTTATTAGAGGCCCCAGCATCTCTTTAGAAGCATTAATTTAGTAGCACTGTTTCGCTGGTTGCATAGTTTGCAGCTTAGTCAAAAGTAATGAATTTAACCAATCCTCAGCTTTCATCTTGTTTTAACAGTCTTCTAAAAATATCAGCAATAAGGGGGTGATGTAAAAAACTCTTAAAACACACACATGAGATCTTCTGCTTTTAACATTTGCTGTGGTTTCTCTGCACTTTTGAGGCTCTTCCCCTCGATGTGTGTGTAACTCTTGGTGACTCTTAACACAGCATTGTCGCCAAGACACAAAGCAAAGAGAACGTGCCATGAACTGCTTCCCCGGAACTATCAGATGGTTCCAGTTAAGAAAGAAATTATGACTCTGTTGTTACAGCCTGGGAAAAGTGAAACAACATGTTTCAAACTTGCCACTTCATGGTCACGGGATTGAATTGGGCAGAACATTTTCCAGGCCCCAGCTGGTAGTGCCTCCTTCACGGAGGCGGGTATCTTCTGCCCACTCTGGTGTATTTGCACTCCCAGAACTTCCTTCTTTCTCTCTTCTCTTCCCCCATCAGGAATATATGCTCATGGTTAAAGAAACCTAGCTTGGATTTCCTTGGTATAGATGCCCATTTAATTTAGAATTTTAAGCCTGGATGCAGTGGCTCATGCCTGTAATCTCAGCAGTTTGGGAAGTCAAGGCAGCCGGATCACCTGAGGTCAGGAGTTCGAGAGGAGCCTGGCTCATGTGGTGAAACCTCGTCTCTACTAAAAATACAAAAAAAATTAGCCGGGCGTGGTGATGCGTGCCTGTAGTCCCAGCTACTTGGGAGGCTGAGGCAGGAGAATTGCTTGAACCCCAGAGGTGGAGGTTCCAATAAGTCGAGATCATACTACTCCAGCCTGGGCGACAGAGTGAGACTCTGTCTCAAAAAATTTTTTTTTTAGAGTTTAAGATGAGAAAGCAAAGGGAGCCTTTTCCTCTATGTTGAAATACTTCCTTGGGATCATTTGGTAGATTCTCATAGAATGGTAGTCAGAGTCGGCCGGGCGCGGTGGCTCACGCTTGTAATCCCAGCACTTTGGGAGGCCGAGGCGGGTGGATCACGAGGTCAGGAGATCGAGACCACGGTGAAACCCCGTCTCTACTAAAAATACAAAAAAAAAATTAGCCGGGCGTGGTGGCGGGCGCCTGTAGTCCCAGCTACTTGGAGAGGCTGAGGCAGGAGAATGGCGTGAACCCGGGAGGCGGAGCTTGCAGTGAGCCGAGATTGCGCCACTGCACTCCAGCCTGGGTGACAGAGTGAGACTCCGTCTCAAAAAAAAAAAAAAAAAAAAGAATGGTAGTCAGAGTCTTCCACCAGTAGACAGGAAATTCAATTTTCACTTCCTATTTTGCTGTTAAAAGAAAAAAAATCCGTAGTTATCACTTTCACTCCTTTTCCTGTGTGTGTTGTTGTCATTCGTTAATAATGCTTAAAACAGATGCCAGAGGCTGAGATTCTCTGTAAACAGCAAATACTCTAAAATCATTTTGACTTACCTTTTAAATCTGCTGCTGCTTTTGTCATTATGTTAATGTTCCATCTTTTTGAGTATTGTTTATTGTAATGTAAGAACCAGTCATGCCTGGGGTGCACTCAAGCTGGATCCTTGCCATAAGGGCAGGCTGGGGTGAATGGGGTACACTCTTGGTAAATGTGACATGATAAGAAATATATATTTGGACCAGGCACGTTGGCCTGCACCTGTAATCCCAGCACTTTGGGAGGCCAGGGTGGGCAAATCGCTTGAGGCCAGGAGTTAGAGACCATCCTGACCAACATGGTGAAAACCCCTCTCGACTAAAACTACAAAGATTAGCTGGGCGTGGTGGCTCCTGCCTGTAGTCCCAGCTACTCGGGAGGTTGAGGCATGAGAATCGCTTGAACCTGGGAGGTGGAGGTTGCAGTGAGCTGAGATCATCATACCACTGCATTCCAGCCTGGGTGACAGAGTGAGACTCTGTCTCAAAAAAAAAAAAAAAAGAAATATATATTTGGTCTCTTCCCCTTGACACCCAGCTGCTAAAACCCTTGTAATTTCCTGAGTGATAGAGGTGATAAGAATGTCTTCCACAGAATTCCCAAATCCCTTGGAATTTCCTGGGTGATAGACCATCTTTTGTTCTAATGAGGTGATTCTTAGTGGGTTCCTGGATAGCTTCAAAGTGGTGATGTCATCAGAAAGGCCAAACTGTCATTAGAAGCTTGGAACTTCTAACCCACCCTACCCCTATTCTCCAGGGAGGAGAGAGGGGCTGGAAATTGTTTAATAATCTGTCATGCCTATGTGATGAAACCCCCTCAAAATGTCTAAACTATGAGGTTTGGAGAGCCTCCAGGTTGATAACCATATCCACATGCCGGGAGGATGGTGCACCCCGACTCCATGGGGATAGAAGCCTCTGTGTTTGGGACTTTTCTGGACATCACACAGTGTACCTCTTCATCTGGCTGTTCATGTGTATCCATTATGTCCTTTTTAATAAATCAGTAATAGTAAGCTGTTTTCTTGAGTTCTGTGACCCCTTCTAGCAAACGATTGAACTTGAGAAGGGAGTCATGAGATCCCCTGACTTGTAGGCAGTTGGTGAGAAGTATAGGAGACCCAGACTTGTGATTGGCATTTGAAGTGAGGGATAATCTTGTGGGACTGAGCCCCTAACCTGTGGGGTCTGCATCAACTCTGGGTAATTACTGTCAGAATTGAATTCAATCATTAGACATCAAGTAGGTTTCCAGGAAGTTGGAGAACTTGTTGTTGGTGTGAGGGGAAGAAACCCACAAATTTGGTGTCAGAGCGTTGCCAGTAGAGAAGCAGGTTCCCCCCCACCCCCCTCCGTATGAGTTGGATGGTAGTATGCTCTTGGTAGGGATTTGTTTTAAATAATTCACAGATGCAGAGTGTTTGCAGAACCACAATGGAGTTTTGAATTATATCTTTGTATAGGTGGGATTACAAATAAGACTCCAAATATAGGCCTGGTTTGAACCTCAGTTGTATTCATTGTTTGTATCATTTAGCAAGGACATATATAATCTAAATAACAACGAATAGAGTAGGAGGGGAGCTTCAGAGTTGGCTCAGTCCATGGCTCAGTCATACCCTAGAGTTTTAGACACTTTGCCTTTCTTCACTTTGCCATCTCAGCATGCCAGTTTGGGTCACAAATGGACATCTTATGGGGGCAAGACAGCTGTAGACATCACATCAGAGCATGGCAACTTCTAGTCTCCTCCTTGGGTCTCCTCTTAGGAGCAAGAAGACTTTCCTGGAACCCCTTAGCAGACTTCCTCTCTGCTTCTCTGTTTAAATCATTCACTGGCAGAAGAGCAGTACCCTGGATAGCTAGGGCAGTCAGGAGCCATCCCCTGAGGGGCAGTCAGAGCTGGGCTTCCGTTAGTCGCTGGTAAAGCAAACAGCCCCTGGGAAGAGAGGGAGATACACAGGAGAGATTCTTCTAGAAAGGAAGAACAAGACCAGAAATGGATTACTGCAGCCTGTTTCCTTAGTTGTAAGGTGGAGATAATAATAGCACTTAATAAGATTATTGTGAGAACTAGATGAGTTAATGCGTATAAAGCATGCAAGACAGTGCCAGGCACATAATAATCTTTCAGTAAATAACAGTTTTTTAATTTTAATTTTAATTTTTATTTTTTCTGTTGTTGTTGAGATGGAGTCTTGCTCTGTCCCCCAGGCTGGAGTGCAGTGGTGCGATCTTGGCTCACTGCAACCTCCGCCACCTGGGTTCAAGTGATTCTCCTGCCTCAGCCTCCCGAGTAGCTGGGACTACAGGAGAGTTTATTTGTTAATACATCATATGTATTATTATTATGACAATATTGAAGGCATTATAATCTATTGATTTTATAAGAAATGTTAAAGAATGGGAGAGGTGATAAAACAGTTGCAGGGATGACCTAAGTACATGGCTGCATAACACACTCTAATCTGAAATGGGAGCAGAGGCATCATTCACTCTCGATAATTTGGGGCTGGTTGTTTGGCACTTTGAGTCATAAGCATTTGAGTCTTCCAGGGTGGCACTGTCACCATAAGTGTGACCCACAGATTAGATACGAGATAGGTGGAGTGGAGAAAGCAGAATAGCTGAGAGAGAACTTGATTAGGCTGTTTGCTTCACTGGGGCTCCCAGTACTAAGAAAAACTATTTGCAAAATCATGGGAGCAGAATGATCATTTCTCCTATAATCTGGGGTCCCAGCCTTTAGGATGTATCCCTATTCAGTGTAAAACACTAGGTTTTATTCAGTGAATGGCAGTCTAGCATGGTTATGCTAGCTGAATAGTCTTATAGGGAAAGATTATAGCAGATATATGTATATATATATATGTATATCTATCTATCTAACTATATATCTCTATATAATTTGTATAGTTGGCTAAGTGACAGCTGAGGAGCCAGCTGGGTCAGAGTTCAAAATAAGGTAACAGTCTACAAATCCCTGGAAGACTTGAGCAACGAAAGAGGGAATTGTTATTTGGACACAGTGGGGAAAGTGAATGAAAAGAAGAAAGGGAAATTAATTAAGATAATTAAAACACAGACATTCTTGGCAATATTAAAAGCTATTTAATATTTGGCTTTCTAACTCTACTATTCAGTCATTTACAAAATATGGCTTATAATATGTCAGTTGATGAATAACCTTTATTTTACTATAAAATTCATGAACTTCTTTGGTCTACACAAATCCATCTTCCATTTTCCATGGCTTACCTCATTTAAGCCAACGCAAAACTGGAAGTGGGGAAAAGAATATTGAGGCTTTATTATGAAATGCCATCTCATCCACTTTTTTTTTTTCCAGTCTCACTTTGTTGCTCAGGCTGGAGTGCATTGGCGTGATCTTGGCTCACTGTAACCTCCGCCTCCTGGTTCAAGCGATTCTTGTGCCTCAGCCTCCCAAGTGGCTGGGATTACAGGCATGAACTACTACACCCAGCTAATTTTTGTGTTTTTAGTAGAGACGGGATTTCATCATGTTGGCCAAGCTGTACTCTTGACCTCAAGTGATCTGCCCACCTTGGCCTCCCAAAGTGCTGGGATTACAGGTGTGAGCCACCGTGCCTGGTGTCTCACCACATTTTTTGAGGGTTGATTTTATTTTCCTGCTAAACATAGATTCCTTAAATGACTGTCATTCTCATCTTCCTTTTTCTGCTGTTTAGCAGGCTACCTGCAAGGCAGTACTACTCTGTAAATGTTTGCTGAATAGTTTTTGAACAAGTATGAACCAACTATATTTTAAAAGTAATTTGACACTAATTTTGTATTCAAATAACATTGTAGTATTTCATAATTTATTACCTATACCAGTAATGTGTATGCTATTTAATAAAGACAGAATGTGGTGATGTGTATTTAAAAATAGGATTTTTATGACTGTTGTGTGCTGGGTGATTTTCCTAGGGTAATTACTGAATTAGTTTTTTTGGAAGCCACTAGGAGCCATGTTTTTATGTGTTCTGATACTAATAACTTCTGACACTGGTTTAGTTTACTCTTATGTTAGATAAGGTCCAAACCATCTAAACCAGGGGTCAGCAAAATAGTAAATATTTTTGGTCTTGTGAGCCATATGGTCTCTGTCACAACTCTTCAATTCTGCCGTGGTAGCTTGAAAATAGCCATACATCTTACATAAATGAATGAGTGTGGCTATGTTCCAATACAACTATTTAAGAACCTGAGATGTGAATTTCATATATTATTCTTCTGTTGATTTTTTTTTTCCTAATGCTTTAAAAGTGTAAAAGTCATTCTTAGCTTGCAGGCTGTACCAAAACAGGTGGCAGGCCAGATTTGGCCATGGGTTGTAGCTTGTGGACCTGATGGAGTCCACGTCATCTACTAAGTGTGCTACCAGCAGAGGAAGTGGTCTATATAAACAGGATAATTTCTAAATCAAGAGTAGCCATAAGAGTGGCTTGTATATAGTCATTTGTCTATGTCTCTATCACAGTCATAATTCCTTTGGTTCTTGCTATTTGTCTTTCTCCATAGGCAGCAGGTATCTTCCATGAAGGCAGAGCCATGACTCATTCTTCCCTTGTGTTCCAAGGGTCTACTTTGTATGAATGTATGAATGAATACATGAATCAAGTTTACATCTCAGAAATTGATGCTGTGGTTACTGAATTACAAAATACGAAATGTCTTTTGAGAAAATCACAAAAACAGGAGTCTGCTTATGCCATTATCCCATTTGCTGTGAGACCCTGAACCTATATTCTCACTTTCATAAACAGGCTTTGTATAACATGTGAAAGATAGATGAGTAAAAGAGGCCAATTTAGGTAGGGAAATATACAAATCATTTCAGAAAGACTTCCATTCCTATTGACTCTTGGTTGCCAAGTTATTTCTGTTCTTCCCTTAAAATAACCAGTCACGATAATACTCTAAAACATTACCTCTTCTCTCACTTTCTCCTTTTACGGAGGGATTGATTAGCTCTCAGAGAAGGTTTCCATAAGGAAATGATCTCAAATACAATTAGATTTTTTAACTATTGTGTTTTTATATTATTATTTCTGACATTGATTTAATCCTTATCTTATTTGTGGTCCAAAATTCAATAAGGCTCCCCCCAAAATATAATTTGCCTCTTTAGTTGTAAGTATAGAAACTTATATAACTTTTTTTAAAAAAATTTTCTTTCTCCGTGGAGTACAATGTAGAGAGCCAGTACAATCCACCTGTTAAACATATGATAGGGTGATATGCCCAGTCTAGTTACAGAAAGCTCTTGGTTAGGACCCAGTAAAACAATCAAGGTGAACTTGAATAACATCTTTGTGTACAATTCCTAGTCCATCTATTCTAATGGTCCAATATACCTATTTTTTTAAATCTCTTTCTGTGCCTGTTTTTTAACTCATTTCTTCTCCCAATGTGTTTATCCCTGGTTCTATCAGGGTAAGCCCTAAAGGGACAATTTGGACTTGACCCTGATATTGGCAGAAGATAGCTTTTCTCCTATTGTGGCCGCTTTCCTTTAGCCCTTGTGTTATCCTGTCTTGACTAAGTAAAGTTTCATTGTGGCAGGAGCTTGTGTAAACAGGAATTGGACTCATACCCCATTTCTAGGAAAAATGGGAACAGCAGGCATTATCTGATGTAAAGTGTGTTAACAAAATACTCAGTGTAAATCCACATTTGGCTCTTAAAACCAGCCAGCTGAGAATCAGTTACTTGAAATAGCTGCTGGTCGAAAGGTCTATGGCCTTTCCAAAGATGTGTTGTTGACTTATGGCAAGCCTACTAGAACCTTCCTTGTTAGTTATTTTATTTTATTTTATTTATTTTATTTGTGATGGGGTCTTGCTCTGTTGCCCAAGCTGGAGTCCAGGGGTGCCATCTCAGCTCACCGCAACCTCCACTTCCCAAGTTCAAACAATTTTCATGCCTCAGCCTTCCCAGCAGCTGGAACTAGAGGCTCACGCCACCATGCCCAGCTAATTTGTTTTTGTTTTTGTTTTTATTTTTGTTTCTTTATTTAGTAGAGTTGGGGTTTCACCATGTTGGCCAGGCTGGACTCAAACTCTTGACCTCAAGCGATCTGCCCGCCTCGGCCTCCCAAAGTGCTGGGATTACAGGCGTGAGTCAACACATCTGGCCTCCTTGTTAGTAATTTTAGAAGAATGTTTCGATGCCATCTAATCCTCCCTAAGTCCCAGTTATCTTGTCTTAAAAATGGGAATAATGTCATTTGTCAAATAAGACTGATATTGGGCTTAAAAGAAGTATTTTAAATAAAGTATTTAGGATAGTTTCTCAGATTAGCAGATCCTCAAGAATGATTCTTTTTTTCTCTTTCATTTTCTAAATATCCCTTTGAAATCTTAATTAGTAAGATGTCTCTTTATTCCCAGGTTTTATATTGTTGAGTATTTTCTATCATATAATTACTTATGTATAAAATAGTTGAGCTCTAATTACAATCTATTTTGTAATTTTGCAAATGATTCACAATGAAGCTTAAATGAATAACTTCCAAATGTTTGCATAAATATAATATATAATATGTATATATATTATATTTATATATAATATGTATATATATTATATTTATATATAATATGTATATATATTATATTTATATATAATATGTATATATATTATATTTATATATAATATGCATATATATTATATTTATATATAATATGCATATATATTATATTTATATATAATATATACATGTATATATATATACGTATATGTGTGTACCCATGTGTATATATACAGACACAAACTAGGTACTGATATTAGACTTACCTGTGGATTATAAATATGTCAACTTTCTCTCTGGTCTACTATGATTTTTTAATGCTCTCAAATATTTCTAAAGCTATAAGTATGTAGGCTTATGATGGATGCATTGATTTTATATGAATATTTGGTATTCAAACTAAATGCTATTTAACTGGCTTCAACTGCGTTTTATTTTATCCAGCTTAATTTTATCTTCCTTCCGAGGATAATTTTATAAACAAATTCCTAATATACTTAATAAGGATTAGAAAATTGGGAACTTGCAGAATCATCTGGTTCTGAGGGTGAGCATGAGATTTTTGGAATATTTGCCTCCCAAGGATACATTAACCTATCTCTTAAATACTCTCAACAAAGAATATTAGAGTCATTAGGCAACATTTAAAATTCAGGCCTATCTGCCCTTCCAGTTTCAAGTTGGAATAGAGTCGTCTTCCACTGGGGAATAATTTGTCTCTATTAATTGAGAACAAATGTGCATGAGTGTTTTAATTACACAGTAAATTAGGAGAATTTAAGATGCAGAATATGTGAAAGCCAAGAGTTCAAAACCAACAACTCAAAACATAAGTAGATAAACAGGAAAAATATCTCAGCATAAGAATGCAATAATGTCCCAAGATAAAGAGGGGGAAAAAATGAAGACCAAGACAAATTACTAGGGTTTTGGTGAAGTTCCTTCAAGTGGAATGATCCCATTTTTGGCTACAAGGCATTGTTGGCTATACATGGCAGGAGGAAGAAACCACACTCAAAGGGTTACTTTGAGATGTCTGGCTTCAACTCGTGACCTTTTATGCATTCAGTGAAAATGAATATTGAGGATTTCCTATACAAATTTCAACTTTACAGAGAACTCCCACAGCAAGTTATTCAGTCTAGGTTCATGGAACCCTGGTAGTATGTGTAAAGTTGTATGGTTATGAGTTTATGGGGGAAATAGGTCCAGAACGTTCTTAGATTCTGAATGGAGTCCGTGACCCTAAAATATAAGAATACAACCTGCTGCTTGAGCAGTGTGAACATTTGTTGACCTTGTTCTGTGTCATTTAAGATAAAGTAAAGTTAGCATCTCATAAATTGTTACTACTCCTTTTTTTTTTGGCAAGGGCAGTCAGAATGACTTCTTTTTCCCTCTCACCTCGCTGTGCGTGCCAGATACTTCCAACCAAACTTGGTGCTTCCTTGCAAGACCAACCTGCTGCTACTTCAGAGCACCCTCCTCTATCTCTTCTTACTATATTTAGATATTTCTTATTTTTTTTAATTGCCCGAGGCATATGAGAGTTTACTGTAAGCAACCTTAAATCTTTTTTGGAAAGAGGTAGGATATAAATTAAACATACACCTCCCCAAGATCTCAGAGTGTTGATGGACTGATTACAGAGACAGGTATTTCCTCAATCATCACTGGAGGCAGAAAAATCACCTCCAAATGTTTGTTCTCTGATAGCAGTTGGAAAAGTCCTCCTTAAATGAGAGGCCCACGAAGGGATGAATAGGGATTTTGGCTGACCTCCAAAGCGAAACTAAGATAATGCCTGCCTTCCCAGTATTACTTGAGGCTAATTACTCAGATATAATTACTTGCACTCTGTGTTTTTGCTTCCAATAGGGTTGTGTCCTTGCTTTTGTTTATCTTGTATCCCCCATTAGACTTTGAGCTCCTTAAGAATTAAGGCTATCACTTCCTTTCTATTCATCATTTGTTCTTGAGGCAGTGCTTTTCACAGAATAGTCAGGAATGCCATTTAAGTTAATGATTAAGACATTAATCTCACATTGTTGCAAGTTAGGCAACTTTTGACCATCCTTTCTAGGAACCCCAAGTTATTCTCATTGTGAAGGACCCTAAAGTGAGCCTCAGGAGATTGTGGTGAAAGTGTCATCAACTTTGGGAAAGTTTCTGAACTTAGTGATGATTTGTGCTTTTTCAGGACAATTTGTGGTGCCAGCACTTAAGCGATAAACATCCCCCTTTAAATAGAGCCGATCAAGTTTAATTCATAGTAGTCGATGCCTAAAAATTATAGGATGCAGTTGTGTATTTTTCATGTAAACATTACCTCAAAAGAAATTAAAGGAAAGAAAGAAAAAAGTGACTTTGGATAAATGTCAAGTATATATAATTTATGTGTTTGAGCTCTGAACAAACTGCTAGATCATTTGGCCATGGTTGGAGAGACAGAACATTTTACCTGTCTGTAGCTGGGAATCAAGTGTATTTACCCACAAGAGTGGCGTATTTCCTAGTTTATGTGGATTACACACATCTGTGTGTAATCATGTCTGCCCTTTCCTCTGCCTCAAATCCTAAGTGGAATTAATAACTTATTGTGGTCCCTTTTAACAAGACAGAACAGATCTCTCTGCCTCAGGCTTAGGAGGCTCCTTTATAATAATTCTTGGCTCGGGTAACCCATATACTTCTCAAAAATCCGCCCCATAAATATCATAAAACTGGCCTCAAAGCCATCCACGTTTTCCTCTGTAAAATGAAGATGAAGCAATTGTGGAAGAAGGAAGCCTTCTCAAAGAGAAGCCAGAAGTCATTCTGTTTCATTCCTCCATTTAAGTTTCACTTTCCCCAAAGAGGAAGGTGGAAAATCCCTCCGAGTGGTGCCAGGTGGTGGTAAGCACTGATGGTGAAGTTCACGTGGGAACAGAAGTTAATAATTCAGAGGCCGTGGGCCCTCCCACCCTGCCCTGGATCAATGCCTGCTGTTTGCTGAAACAAGCTAGGAGCCCACGACTGGTCCTCGTGTACAGGATTGGCTCCATTTGTGGATGACGCTTTCGTCTGTTTTCCATGCTCGCCCAAGCTACGTGTGTGCTCCTGTAGGTTGCTCAGCGCCCTGGTTATGTCTTGGCAGGCCCTGGCCTGTCTGTACCTTCCTTCTCTGTGACCAGCTTCAGGAGCAGGCCCTGGAGGGGGCTGGGATTAGGCACCACAAACGCTTATGTAGGACTTTATTGTGCGCTAAGTGCGTTGCAATCCCTTTTATACGTTCTCCCTCAGAGCGTTGACATAAAGTAAAAAACAAAAAGCCATTACTCAAATCTTTATGCCAAAGGGGAAACTGAGTTAGACACAGTCAAATATGCCTCATTAACAAATCCAGATTAAAATGGAGACCCAATAGACCCCATTTATATTTTTGACATTACATTACAGTTTCCTCATCCATAATACAGTAATCTAGGCCAGGCGCAGTGGCTCACACCTGTAATCCCAGCACTTTGGAAGGCCGAGGTGGGCCGATCACCTGATGTCAGAAGTTCGAGACCAGCCTGGCCAACATGGTAAAATCCCGTCTCTACTAGAAATAAAAAATTAGCCCGGTGTGGTGGCACACGCCTGTAATCCTAGCTCAGGAAGCCGAGGCAGGAAAATCACTTGAATCCAGGAGGCGAAGGTTGCAGTGAGCCGAGATCTCGCCATTGCACTCCAGCCTGGGCAAAAGGAGCAAAACTCCCATCTCTTAAAAAAAGAAAGCAAAACAATACAGTAATCTTCTACACTGACATTTTTCAAATATTTTGTAGATGTAGAATTTCATGGGCAAGTCTAACATCTGAAATAAATAACCACAGACCAGGCGTGGTGGCCCACACCTAATCCTAGCCCTTTGGGAGGCTGAGATGGACAGATCATTTGAGGTCAGGAGTTTGAGACCAGCCTGACCAACATGGTGAAACCCCATCTCTACTAAAAAATACAAAAGTTAGCTGGGCATGGTGGTGGGCGCCTATAATCCCAGCTACTTCGGAGGCTGAGGATGAAGAATTGCTTGAACCTGGGAGGCGGAGGTTACAGTGAGCCAAGATCATACCACTGCCCTCCAGCCTGGGCAACAGAATAAGACTCCATCTCAAAAATAGAATAAAATAAAATAAAAACCACAGAGCACTTCAATTGGAAGAGGAAAGTGGAGTCTCCTGATCCTTAAACTTGCCTCCCTTTGCCCAAATGGCCATCAAGGGCTCCGTGGAGTCCAGCTTGAAAAGAACTAGACTAAAAAATCGCCAGGGTCTCTAAGTGCTAAAATGGAGCCTCAGAGAGGGGCCCTGATGATTTGATTGAGGGGGATTGCAAGCGTGGGCATCAACACCCAGCTTTACCAACTTGCTGTGTGATGTTCTTAACTTCTCTATTCCTCAGTTTCCTGATCAATAAAATGGGGACTATAAATGAGATTTTTTTTTTTTTTTTTTTTTGAGACAGGGTCTCTCGCTGTCACCCAGGCTGGAGTGCAATGGCGCGATCTCGGCTCACTGCAAACTCCGCCTCCCGAGTTCACGCTGTTCTCCTGCCTCGGCCTCCCGAGTAGCTGGGACTACAGGCGCCCACCACCACGCCCGGCTAATTTTTTGTATTTTTAGTAGAGACGGGGCTTCACTGTGTTAGCCAGGATGGTCTCGATCTCCTGATCTCGTAATCCACCCGCCTCGGCCTCCCAAAGTGCTGGGATTACAGGCGTGAGCCACCGTGCCCGGCCGAGATGATCTATTTTTTTTTTTCAGCACTGCACATAGACCTGGTCCATAGAGGTTCTCAGAAATGGTGATATTATTTTCATTGTTGGTATAACAATGTCAATAATAATTGCTGTGCTTTGAATTTGGGGGATAGGCTTAGAAATAGCATCAGTAATGAAAATTGCCTGTTCTTTTAATATGTGTATTCTTCTTTAATAGGCATTTCAACCATATTTGAGTTTTTCCAATTTTAATGGAATTGTTCTGTCTTAAAACCTATTGTGTGTGTGTCATGCCTACATAGAGTCTTCTGTGCAGAGTACGGTCATAGCCGGGCAAGCCTCTCATCTAATAAGAATGTTCCCTTTTTCACATTCATCAGTCAGAAACAAATACTAAATCAATGGCTCTGAAGAGCAGCACCAGAACAATTAAGTTAAAATTAATGGAGCACTGAGACAATATATACTGCCTCTGGGGCATTAACTCCCTGATTTCACTTTTTTATTTATTTGTTTTTTTGGAGACGCTCTGTTGCTCAGGCTGGAGTACAGTGGCACAATCTTGCTCACTGCAACCTCTGCCTCCCGGATTCAAGCGATTCTCCTGCCTCAGCTTCCTGAGTAGCTGGAATTACAGGTGCCCACCACCACGCCCAGCTAGTTTTTTGTATTTTTTGCAGAGACGGGGTTTTGCCCTGTTAGCCAGGCTGGTCTCCTGACTTCAAGTGATCTGCCTGTCTGGGCCTTCCAAAGTGCTGGGATTCTAGGCATGAGCTACCATGCCCCACCAGATTCCACTTCTTTTACAGTAGTTAAAAGTACAATTAGGAGAGAGACAACAGATAAAACCCGCCACACACTTTTGATCTCCCTTATGTCTTTCATACAGAAATGAGAGTTTCTGAGAAAGGTAATTGAAACTAGACGACAGATAGCAGCCTATGGAGCACACAGAAGGGGTGGGAGGGTGAAACCATAGAGCTTCGTGAGGTTTCCCAGGAATACCTGCTGGGGCCCTGGCATAGGTTACCCTGCAACCAAAGCAGGAATGATACTAGAAGAATGAGGCCTAAATAACCAGCACACTGTCAAAGGAGGTGGGAATATCACATCCTGGCTACCTACTTCCTGCCCCAATATCTAAAGGTTATTTCATATGGCAAGCTAGAAACAAAATACACACGTACATTATTACACATGTAATATCAATGGCAAAATTTAAAATCACTGATAATTTTACCTCTCAGATATTCCTGGTGACTGTGATCTGTGTGCTCATACGCTGATATGTACACCACAGGCATGTACGTGCAAACACACACATGTACTTTCTTCTGCAAGAATATCATCACTGCCTCCTAAAGTGCTTCTTTCACCCAGCAGTCTACTCTAGGCAGTTTCCATTCTACTGAATATACTTGTATAAACACATTTTTTTGTATGTGACTATATAGTATTCCTCTGCATAAATGTACTATAATTTATCAAATAATTGTATGTCATTTGGTTGCAATATGCATTGTTATAATCAGTGCTGTGAATATTATAATCATAGCATTTCTTTACAAGCCTCCTCAGGTATTTCCATAGGATAAATTGTCAAATTGCCTTCCACAAAAGACCTCCCAATTTATTTTCTTACTAGCAGTTTGTAGTAGTGTCTGTTTACCCCTACTCTTGCCATTATCAGGCAGTGTTTACATTAAAGACTCAAAACCATTTTTTAAAATTGCCTAAATAAATGCTTCCTTAGCAAATACTCTTTAAAGAAGAAAGTAGTTAGGCTTTCTGGCTAAACTTCTTAGGGCTTCTACATGAATGTTTGCACAAACATCCGTTTGAAAGAGCTACTGGAAAATTGGATATGGACTATTTTGTTTTATTATAAATGTGAGTAGCAACAAGATTCTTTGTATTCAAAAAGATGTTTGAGAGTTTCTAGCCCAATGGCTTCATGTGCCAATAATCTATGGGTCCAAGAAGCTCTGTATTTCCCCAGGATCACTTTGACTGCTACGTGTCAGGGCTGGGAGTAGACCCTGGGCCATCCGATTTATTCAACTTGTAGAATTAGGATCGTAGCGTTAGTATATATCAAGTGTGATTTTCATTACATAAGAATGTTTAAAAAAACATTCAACAGAACTTGTTGGATATTTGAGTATAATTTTATTTTTATTTATTTATTTATTTTTTTTGGAGACCGAATTTCGCTCTTGTGGCTCAGACTGGAGTGCAATGGCATGATCTCAGCTCACCGCAACCTCCGCCTCCCAGGTTCAAGCAATTCTCCTGCCTCAGCCTCCCGAGTAGCTGGGATAACAGGCGTGCACCACCATGCCTGGCTAATTTTGTATTTTTAGTAGAGATGGGGTTTCTCCATGTTGGTCAGTCTGGTCTGGAACTCCTGACCTCAGGTGATCTGCCCACCTCAGCCTCCCAAAGTGCTAGGTTTATAGGCATGAGCCACCGCGCCCATCCTTGAGTATAATTTTCTTATCATTTACTCGTACCAGCCTCTGTACTAGGTTCTGGGGATATAAAGACAGGGGCCAGGTCTGCCTTTCCCCTATGTTATTATAGTCTCATAAGGAAGAAACCCAGAGGAGTAATGATAAATGTATGCCTCAAGTATATAGGTGGTGCAGTTGTGGTCTGTGCACACAGGTACAGTGAGGATGCAGCAAAAGGTCTGATTCATTTGGAATACAGACTTAATAGAAGGAGTGAAGCTTGAGCTGAGTTTAAAGAGTAGAAGAATTGGATTTTAATATATGGATGGGTCCTCCATGTTAAAATTAATGAGGTTGGACATTACTGAGGCTAAGACGGTAGCAGCAGGTGATGGGAAGGTCATCAGTGTTGGGGCCCATTAGACCTATAACTCCTCGAACAACTTACTTTGATCCTCAGTTGTCCCGTCTGAAAAAAGGATGATACTATGCATTCCACTTGTAGAACTAGGATTGTAGCATTAGCACAGGCAGTGACAGTCATGGCATTCACAGTGTGGAGTGACACAGCAAGAGGGGTGAGGCTGTCCAGCCATTTGTACGTTTTGCCTGTAGGTCTTAAATTGGATGGCAGGAGGCTTGAAGTTGTGATTTCTACCTCATGTTTTCATTATAAAATGAGTGGTCACTTGAAGAAAAGTGACAGTGAGTTTTATGTTTGAAACTTTTAGAAGGATCCATTCTGGAATAACCAAAGATTTAACATGAGGGTGTGCCATGTATATGAACAGAGCTCTTCTGTGCCAGATCTCTTAAGAAGGCTGGATGTGGTTTGGGCTGAAAAAATGATCATTCACGATCAACCCTTTCTGCGCTGTGTGTGGCGAATGCCTGGGTTTGCCTTCCTGACTACTTTGCAAAGTGTGTTGCTTTTTCTGCCTCTGTTGAGTTTATCCATTTTCCAGGTTCCACTCTCACTACCCTAGATCCAGCTTTACTGGAGGCTGCACAGACCACCAGCTTTCTGAACTATGGGCCTAGCCTATTCCCCCCTCCATATGTTATAGTAGCAAAGTCCCTGCTTTAAAATTTTGCAGCTTAGGAACTCTAATTTTCTTATCTCCCTCTAAACTGTCCAGTGGCTGTGTATTGCCTGCATAATAAAGATCTGAACTTCTTACCATGATACTTGGTAGACTGCCGGCATTCATCAGATATCCATGCCTGGATTGCCTGCACATGACAATCTCTCTACTTTGGTTGCTGCTCCCCCACTTGCCTCTGACTTAGGCAGGGTTCCCTGGAGGAATCCTGAGATGGGGATTCTCATGCAAGTGACTTATTGAGAGAATTATTTCTTTATAGAAGCCAGTAAAGGAATGTGAGAAGCAGGATAGGGCAGGGCAGGAAGCTAGGGAAGGATGTGGGTCTAGCTGAAGTCCAACCTCAGCCTTAACCCCTGGGGAATCTGCAGCATGAATGGCATGTATGGTCCCGTGGAGACCCCCATATCAGTCAGTAATTGTCTGTAGGCTGCCTTTGGGTGGGGGTAGGTAATTATCCAGGCATTTCCCTTGCAAGATCCAAGCAGCCTAGGGGTGACTGCACTGACCAATAAAAGGAATACACGCAGGATGCCAGCAGCTTCCATTGTACCCACAGGTCAAACTCCTACTGATCCTTCAAGACCCAGACAGATTTCAGTTTTGTAAAGTTTTTCCCAGACCAGAAATTCTCATTCTGAACTAATGATGTTACCATCTCCCGAGTCTTCTTATGCCTCATTCTAGGCCTTATCAAGATCACCTTGTATCACTGTGGATTGGCTTAATGTCTGGCTTCCTGCTAGACTAATTAGTTTCTTGAGGGTTCAGCGTGTTTTAATTCACCTTTAAATAGCTACTCCCCAGACCCCAGGGCTGTCCCTGTGTAGCTATTTAGTAAAGGTCGTTTGAATTGAAATGAGCTGTAACATCCTTCCTTGATGCCTAGTGCTTTTAGCCCTGTGGGAATGTTTCTTCAAGCCTTCCAGATATGGGGGGCTCTTCCAGGAATGCTAGCTCAGCTTGCCACTCTTTCCCCCCCAGAATTCCATAGCCATTGAGAGTATACCACAGGTTCCCTGTGCCAGCATTTTCTTCCACCTGCTCCCCTGGATGTCAGTCTACATCATCTCACCAGTCAGCCTATGTCATCTCACCAGTCAGCCTGGGCAGGTAGCCTGCTGTCATCTGCTGCCCACATGGGCTGGGCCCTAGGGTAGATGACTTGAAAGAAGTATTACTTCTTCGATGACATTCTGGCTGCCACTCAGAATCTGACAGTTGGTAAATCCTGGCCTGTGCTATTGAATGCCATGACTTATTGGTGTGACGGTGAAAATTGTTCAGAGGAAGACTGGGACATCAATGGTGGACCCAAGAATCATGTCAGGGGATGGAAAAGGGCCACCGTGTCCTAGTTTGGTCTAGAACTAGATTCTGCAAGTTACAGTCACAATCCAATAGCCAAATAGAAGCACTCATTCATTCATTCATTTTCTCAACAATCTTCTGTTTCTTCTTTTCTATTTATTGTGTGCTGGGTGAGGGAAAAAGTGAATAAGATGTGATTTTTTACGTTCAAGGAATTGACAAGGGAAGGAGATGAGATTGAGACAGATGTGTGCACAACTCAGAATAATGAAAAGAATAAAGGATATGCACCACAAGAAAGGAAGTGCACAGGACATTGGTTAAGAATGTGGTATCTGAAGTTAGAGGGCCTTGAGGTCAAATTCCAGCTCCATTAGTTATCAGTTGTGGGACTTTAGGCAAGTAATTTAATTTTCTCATCTTCACTATTTTTCTTTTTTCTTTTTTTTTTCTTTCTTTCTTTTTTTTTTTTTTTCAGAGATGGAGTTTCACTCTTGTTGCCCAGACTGGAGTGCAGTGGTGCGATCTTGGCTTACTGCAATCTCTGCTTCCCGGGTTCAAGTGATTCTCTTGCTTCAGCCCCTCGAGTGGCTGGGATTACAGGCTCACACCACCATACCCGGCTAATTTTGTGTTTTTGGTAGAGACAGGGTTTTGCCATGTTGGTCAGGCTGGTCTCAAACTCCTGACCTCAGGTGACCCACCTGCCTTGTCCGCCCAAAGTGCTGGGATTACAGGCATGAGCCACTGTGCCTGGTCACTATTTTTCATCTTCAAATGGAAACAACAGTGGTACCTGCTTCATAGGGTTGTCTGTGAGGATTAAATAAGATACTGTCTGTGTAAAGTACAAATTGACACACATTCACAGATGTTGGCTATTGTTATGAATGCTATTATTGATGGGCTAGTTCTTGCAGGGCTGGGGGACAGTCCATGGAATAGGTGGCATTTGAGTGGGGCTTTGAATTTTTACAGGCAAGGGAGGCTTCCAACGGGAAGAAAAAACAGCTTGAAAAGTAAAAGGAGGGGGCATGAGGTTGTATAACTTACTTGGGAATGGCAAATGGCCGTGACTGCCTGAGATGTACCGATGGATGCTCGAAGGGTTTCCGTGGGAGCTGAGGCAGTGAATGTGTGCTAGGATGGAGTGCTTTGCAAATAGTGATTATTCAATAAATATTTCCTGAATTTCTTTGATTATTTTATGCTTATGTGTTAACATTTATGATAAAAATGCCCGTGGGCATTGGGTCCAAATTTATCTTATTGAAAAATAAAAATCATTATGAGTATGCCTCCTCTAACAGTTATAGAGATTGGCACACTCCCTTTTACCATTGTAAAGAAAAATAACTGCTCATCCTCAGCTATTTTTTGACCCTTTCATTTGAAGATGTGTTATGCTATAGATTATAGAGCTGTCCAATAGAACTTTCTGTGATGCCAGAGATATTCTCTATCTTTATTGTCCAGTGTTCCAGCCATAAGCCACATGGGACTATGGAGCACTCAAAGTGTGGCTAGTTTGAGTAAGAAACTGAATTTTAAATTTTGTTTAATGTATTATTATTATTATTATTATTATTGAGATGGAGTCTCGCTTTGTCACCTAGGCTGGAGTGCAATGGTGTGATCTCTGTTCACCACAACCTTTACCTCCTGGGCTCAAGCAATTCTTCTGCCTCAGCCTCCTGAGTAGCTGGGATTACAGGTCCCCGCCACCATGCCCAGCTAATTTTTGTATTTTTAGTGGAGACAGAGTTTCACCATGTTGGCCAAGCTGGCTTCAAACTCCTGACCTCAAATAATCCTCCTGCCTCGGCCGCCCAAAGTGCTCAGATTACAGGCATGAGCCACCGTACCTGGCCTGTTTAATTAAATGGAAGTCACCCCATGGGGCTAGATAAGGGCTACCATAGTGGATAGCACTGCGGTCTAGAAACTGTTTTGGATCTCTGTAGAGGAAATGTGCGAATGTGAAGCATTGGGTTTGGAATAGTGTGGGGCAAACGAGATATTTCCTACTGAGGTGTCTGGTACTGCAGTTTCAAAAGTGAATACCCTCAAAACGAGCTGTTTATTTTTATCAGTTTTGTTTTGGAGAATATTCAGGCAATCTGTGACTAGAGTGAGCAGTGCTCCAGTAGAGTGCCTTGAGAAATACCAGGCTGATTACAGACCCACAGGAAGCAATTGTCATAATTAGGCCCTGTTAATAAACCATGGGTTGCAATGTGTGTACACACACACACATTCACACACTCTTTTTCTCCTTCTCTTTCACTGAATCCAGTGCTCTCTCTCTGGCATGTAGTGCATAAGAGTTATTTTTCTTCCTGATCTGAGATTTCCAACTAATGGGAAAATGCTCTGAACACATTGAGTACAGGGGAAAACCTTACAGTCTTTATTGTATTTGAACAGCTAATAAGGAAACCATTTGACAAGAGCTTGCTTTGTGTCATGGATTCTGGCTTCCAGCCAGTTTATTTGCTTGCTGGGACAACTATATTCAGGCAGCAGAGTTAAGCAACAGGGAGGGGGCAGGATGAAGAAACACAGACTTCATAAATCAGGGCGATTCAGCAAAATTCCATTTGAATTGAATCTGGGCCAGGGGCAGGAGTGCCATGGAGCGTCTGTGTAGAAGCTGACATTTTAATGATTTGATTAGGAAGAATATTTTTATGGATTGTGTCGTCGATTATATTAAGTACTGAGGGAACTTGTTACATTATGATGAACTTCCATTACCTACATTGGTTGTGTACAAGTGCAATGATTTCAGCCCAAGACCCTAAGGGTAATCTCGTGCAATCCTCTTAAAGAAATGCTGTTTAATGACTAAAGCTGTTAATCATATTAAATACATACAGCCATTCTGGGAAAATATGCCAAACAAGCATAAATCTAAAAAAGGTATTTGAATGAGCTAAATGGTGTGTTTTGAGGGGATATTGGGCAGGGGAAGTAATAATGGAGGGAGCAAAGGGATGTAGAGATGGAAGAAGAGAGTTATAATAGGTACATTGATGGTGTTTTCAGTCTCCTGTGTGGCAGGTGCTGGGTTGAATGGGTTAATCAGAATGCTCTGGGCCACATCTAGAAGACATTCCAACTCAACACAGTTTATTATTTATTTATTTATTTATTTATTTATTTATTTATTTATTTATTTATTTGAGACGGAGTCTCATTCTGTTGCCCAGGCTGCAGTGCAGTGGCATGATCTTGACTCACTGCAGCCTCCACATCCCGGTTTCAAGTGATTCTCCGGCCTCAGCCTCCCAAATAACTGGGATTACAGCTGTGTGCCACCACGCCTGGCTAGTTTTTGTATTTTTAGTAGAGACAGCATTTCACTATGTTGGACAGGCTGGTCTCGAAATCCTGCCCTCAGGTGATCTGCCCTCCTCAGCATCCTAAAGTGCTGGGATTACAGGCAGAGCCTCCTCCGTGCCTGGCCCCTCAACACAGTTTAAACAAGGAAAACTTATCTTCCTAAAAACAGAGAAGATAGACAGTTCCCAAGTGGTGGTGGTGGTGTATTTTGTTTGTAAGTTAATCAGCAATTTGGTGATATCAGGGTTCTAGGTTGACTTCTCTCTGATTCTCTTGGTTTTCTCTAATTTGGTCATTTATAGTGATATTTAAGTTAACAAGTAAAAATGGCATCTGCACTCACACTTCTTGACCAATGGAAATTTATTTGACTCACAAAGTACATAGGATGGGAGAAATCTCCAGTGGACTAGTGGAGTCTGTGACAATGGGGTTTGTGGAGTATAGATCCACAGGCTGTTGGAATAGGCTCCGGTCCTCACCTGCTCAGAAGACAGGCAGGGAAATTCCAGTCTTCAAGGATTTTGCTGGTGAGGAGAACATGGATATGGATATAATGTCCTTCCCTTTTGTTTTCTTTGCACAAATTTCATTGGAAACATGTTGCCAAGTCAGATCGCCATTCTACTTGAGTGAATATGGAATTTGTCCAGTTTTCCAAATGCAGAGCTTTTTGTGGGCTGATGGACTGAATAGAAAGAGGAACAACCATACACCCTTCTACAGATAAAGGCAAGATTTTATGAAAGTGACTTCATTCATTCTCCTCTGCCTGGTGTTCCTTCTTTGTAAACCAGGACCAGGGAGCTTTGAATATAGCAGTGTATTATAGAATTTGGTTTCACTGAATATTATACCTGCCCTTAGTGTTTATATTCCAGTATATTGACAACCCAGGTTCTTTCTGTACCTGTGATTGTCTGTGTTGAGACTATTACAGAGCTCCAAAAATTAAAATTAAAATAATAATTTTACAGAAATACATATTTGCATTGGAATATTTAAGAAAGTCGAGTTTGGATGCCACAAGATTATAGGAGTAATGGGAAGCTGGGTACAGTGGCTCACACCTGTAATCCCAGCACTTTGGGAGGTTAAGGCAGTGAGGCAATAGGATTTTTGGAGCCTAGGAGTTTGAGACCAGCCTGGGCAACATAGGGAGAGCCTGTTTCTACATAAAATAAATTTTAAAAGAATTAGCTGTTGGTGCTGTTGGCATGTTGGTGCACACCTGTGTACCAGGCATGTTGGTGCACACCTCCCAACTACTTGGGAGGCTGAGGCAGGAGGATCCCGTGAACCTGGGAGGATCCCGTGAACCTGCAGCGAGGCTGCCCGTGAACCTGCAGCGAGGCTGCAGTGAATCATGATGATGTCACTGCACTCCACCTTGGGCAACAGCAAGACCCTGTCTCAAAAAAAAAAAAAAAAAAAAAAAAAAAAAAGTGATAGGTAACTAACCAGGATTTTCTGGATTTGGGTTTGGGAAATGGAGGAATGCCTATGTGTGTGTTTAGAAATGACAAACCGAACCATGGACATGTGGACATGACACTATTAGCTCCTGTCCCTACAGCTGCTGTGTTGTTTCTTGAGAGCCCAGGATGGGTAGTAGGCCTCTTTAACCTCCATAAACACTTAATTCTCACCATAATCCTAGGAGATGTATACGTCCTCATTTTAGAGATAAGGACATTGAGGCCAAGAGAGTTTAGTAAGTAACAGAATGGGTTTTCAAGCCAGGTCTGTCTTGATAAGAAAGCTCACATGCTTCCTTTCTTATGACACTGTTGAAGCTGTGTTCTGCTGAATTCCTAAGATTCTCTAGGATAGATGCATGTGTAGGATCAATTCAGGGAGAAAGGGTCGGAGTGGCTTTGAGATTCCCAACCTCTGCTCCTATCCGGTTTTCTATCCTGAGTTTCTGCATACCATTTTCTTGGAAGAAGAGATTCTGTGCTTAAAAAAAAAATACATAAAAGAAGCGTGCACACTGCTGTCCTGTACCACAGTGCCTGAGTCAGGTATCCATTTGCATTGTGAAAGGAGCCTGAGGTGTGGAACAGTTCTGGGTTCTTTGCGCACCCAGCTGGCTGGCTTCCTGTGAACTGGCTGCATTTCAGATTTCATTCTCTAGCCAGAAGCTGAAAGGCAGGAGCCCTTTGAAGAGATGTAGGGAAGCAAAGAGGGTTATCCAGATGAGAAGGAAGGGAAAGGGGGCGTGACAACTCCTTAGAGGGAATTTCCCCAGTGGGAACTGCCTCCGGAGGAGCTTCCACAGGGCACATCAATGGGAAACCATGTCCTGGTCTGCGCTGAAGCCCTGGGAGGCCTCTTGCAACATGCAGGCAGGCTCCCCAGACTCAACCCTCTCTCTCTACCAGAGGCGCATGGACTGTGCCTGCTTCCCTCTTCTCTCATAAAGCCAGCTATGGGCCATTCTATCCCTCTGCCTCCCTGGATCCTTCTTCCATGCTCTTCCTGAAAGCAAGAAACAGTCCTTTTTATTATTATTATTTTTTTCATTTAATACTTTTTTTGCTAAGTGCTGCTGGGAAACACATGGAGGAGAACAAAACCCGACAAGCCTGGTGCTGCTCTTCCTGTGTCTGTGGGGTGGGGAAAAGGGGAAGTTCTGAAAATTTACAGGTGTGTCTCAGACTAAAGGGTTTCAAAACATTGTGCTGAAGCAGTGCGTGTTGAGGAGAAGGCACAGGAGTGTTCCGGATGGGAGAGATAACCTGTGTCGAGAATTCGAGGCAGGAGATAGAGGTTTTATTGATGGGATTGTGGTGAGACTCCTAGAGCTGGAGCCAGGAGGGAGGATCCACTGCTCTGTGAAGAGGGCATCTTCACGTGGACCACGGCTGGACAGCAGGAGCCCACCAGGGACCCCTGTGAGCAGGCGTCTGGACTTGTTTGCTTGAAAACAAAGCAATACGAGCAACATGATGTGAAGCATTCAGAGTAAGGGTAGTGGACTGGATTAAATAGAGGGGCAGTTGTATCATCTTTCTGTGCCCTGTGCCTCCTATTTCTTCCTTCATTTGTTCATTAAACAAAGGTTTTTTGATTATTTATAATGTGCCAGACTTGCCTAGGTGCATGGGACACAGTAGTGAATAAGACCAAGAAGGTCCCAGTACTCATGGTGCTTATATTCTAGTAGACAGTGAATAAATAAACTTGCCAATCAAATCTCTGCCATAGCTCTCATCACTTTCAGATGTAGATTAAAACAGCTGAGAGTGCCTGTAATCCCAACATTTTCGGAGGCCAAGGCCGTAGGATCCATTGAGGTCAGGATTTGGAGAACAGGCTGCCTAACATGGTGAAACCCCGTTTCTACTAAAAATACAAAAATTAGCTGGGCGTGATGGCGTGCACCTTTAATCCAGCTACTCAGGAGGCTGAGACAGGAGAATCACTTGAATCGGAGAGGCGGAGGTTGCAGTGAGCTAAAATCGTGCCACTGCACTCCAGCCTGGGCGACAGAGCAAGACTCCATCTCAAATAAACCAAAAAAAAAAAAAAAAAAAAAAAAAAAAAAATACCCAGCAGAACATCTGAGAGTGATAAGAGCTATGGCAGAGATTTAAGATAGTTCCATGAATGCTAGAAAATGACTCGTTCTAAAAGACCAGAAGGCCTCTTCAAGAGAGACTTTGGAGGTGAAAAGTGAGTGTAGCATAGAGCCAGTCTTGGGAGGTTTGGGGAAGAACATACCACTGAGAGAGGGCAGCCAGTACCAAGGCCCTGAGGCAGGTAAGAGCAGAAGAAGGCCAGTATGGCTAGGATGGAGTGAGCACGGAGAAGACTTTAGGAGCACGTTAGGTTTGCATCCCCTCTGGGTGTCCTTGGACAGGTTACTCAGCCACTCTGAGTGCTGCCCTGGCGGCCAGCCCTAGGCTTCACTGACTGGAGTTTGGCTGTCCATGGATGGAAATCCAAGCTGTCTTTCACTTTACATTTTCATTTTGATTATAATCAAATTAAGAACAGTCATAAAAGTATTTTCTGGGTCATCTCGATGAACCCAGCACTAAGCAAAGCCATGGATTTCTTAGCTTTGTGCATGTATGTTCCTATAATTGGCATGTGCTAAAATGAAGGCTCAGGAAATCCAAAAGATTTTTGCAGTATTTGAATAGAAAAAAGAGGGGTGGAGGGAAGTGAGTGTGGGACAGTGAGGTGTGGGCAGACCCAAGAACCCTGGCGAGCGGGCAGTACTATGTTTATGTTTTGAGTGGGATTCCCATTTTTACATAACAGCCTCCTACATTTGTTAGAAGTAGTCTTAGCAGTTGTATGGTATAGCATTTCCCTTCCTGCCCCCAGACTCAGTAATTGGTTTAGATGCCATTTAATGCAGTTTTTAATTCCTCAAAACTAGTCTTCCTGTGAACAAAATGTTTTCAGATTTACCAAGTAAATCTGCAAAATCAGTATGAAGCGATTGCTCCCCAGCCAGCATTTGGTTAAGTTGAATTCTGATTATCCTTAACCTGCAAGCAAAGCTTTGAAGTTCCTAATAACTTTTCTGTTCAGTAGTTTTCATGCTTATGTAAATAGACACTCTGTAACATTTAGAAGTTAAAGCAGCCCCCAAAAACCTCAAATACATAACTTGGCCTGAGACTCTATTTTTCTACTGCAAAACTCAATATGGACAATTGAGTTTTAGTAAAACTATGTAATTTCAAATTGAAATAATTTAAATTGCTTTTGTTTTAAAAATTTTGTATTTGTGCATAATAAGTTACATTTCAATAAAAATAAAGAAAATGCATTCACTTGACTTATTTTCCACGTGGGCATTTTCTTCTTCATATATGGTCCTAATTACTTAAGTTTGAGACTCACCGCTTTGACTTGCAAACAGAGCATTTCAAGTGATCAAAAATCTAGGACCCAGAGGGAGTGAATGCACAACTTTAGGATTCTGATCTTAGCTGCAATAGAAACCTTGAGTGACTTTTAAGGCTATGATGTCCCGGTAAAGGAATATACCTAAAACATAGATGGATATGATAAAGTAATGGGATTTTGCATCATGCAGCTATTCTCTGCCGGCATGTCCGGCATCAGGCATCTTTGGAAACATATTTTTGAAAATAGGTATCCTCGTTCTCTTCATATCATTTTATTATTGATCTCTGAAAGGCTGATAACCTTGGTAAAACAGCCAGCTCAATGTATAGCCAATAACCATGCCTAGGTGTCTGGCTTCCCCCTCTCTTATTACCACCTCCCCCTTTTCCATCTCCTTCTTTCCCTCACTTATTACCACCTCCCCCTTTTCCATCTCCTTCTTCCTCCTTCCCTCCCTCTCTCATACACCCCCCACCCCCCGCCCCACACACAACATATATATCATTGTAGTTTATAATTTATAAAGATTTATCAATTGCTAATATATCAGTTATTTATTTATTTATTTTTATTTCTAAGCATGCCTCCTTTGAAGGGCATATGTATGTGTGTGTGAGTATATGGAGGAAATGTATCCATGTCTGGAAAGGGGCCTCCATCTAGACGCCAAGTGAGAGTTCTTGGATCTTGTGAGAGAAAGAATTCAGGGCGACTCCATAGAGTAAAGTGAAAGCAAGTTTATTAGGAAAGTAAAGGAATAAAGAATGGCTACTCCAAAGACAGAGCAGCCCTGAGGACTGCTGGTTGCCTATTTTTATGGTTATTTCTTGATTATGTGCTAAACAAAGGGTGCATTATTCATGAGTTTTCCAGGAAAGGGGTGGGCAATTCCTGGAACTGAGGATTCTTCCCCTTTTTAGACCATATAAGGTAACTTCTGGGCATTGCCATGGCATCTGTAAACTGTCATGGCCTTGGTGGAAGTGTCTTTTAGCATGCTAATGCAATATAATTAGCATATAATTGAGCAGTGAGGATGACTAGAGGTCACTTTTGTTGCCATCTTGGTTTTGTTCGGATTTGGCTGGCATCTCTACCGCATGCTGTTTTATCAGCAAGGTCTTTGTGATGTGTATCCTGCTGATCTCCTATCTCGCCCTATGACTAAGCACAACTAACTTTCCGGGAATGCAGCCTCCTAGTAGGTCTCTGCCTTATTTTACCTAGCCCCTACTCAAGATGGAGTCACTGTGGTTCAAACGCCTCTGACAAATCTGTCGGCCTGTTGGAAAGGACTTTGTCAACTTGTCATGTTGCTTATATAAATATAGAAATATGTATTTAAAACTTGATGGACACTTCACCATCACACTCTCTTCTCCTCTCCCACATCACTCTAGCACTGATCCATTTTTAGAAAAGATTTTTTTGGGGATGGGGGTTGACCAGATGTGGATATTTAGAGATAAGTCTATAATCTTCCAACTGTAGAAGTCTTTATGTATTTGAATCTTGCTTGTGTGTAAATGTCCTATTTTTTTGATATATGAATAAAGTAATTAATTTGCATTTAGTTGCTTAAGCCTGTCTTCATAGCCTGGGGAGAAATGATGGCTGACACTTGTCATTCTCCACCCCTCCACTCCCCACATTTCATTTGGTACTTCATTTCTTCCTCTTGAGGTGTGAGTATCTCAAGAAAGATGTTGACTGGTCCCACTGTTTGGGATGACAATGAGTGATAAGTAGTCTTGCACTTCTTAATCAATGACAAGATCACCCATTTGGCAAGCTCTTCCTCTTCTCTCTTTTTTTTTTTTTTTTTTTTTTGAGATGGAGTCTCTCTCTGTTGCCCAGGCTGCAGTGCAATGTGCGATCTTGGCTTGCTGCAACCTCCGCCTCCCAGGTTCAAGCAACTCTGCCTCAGCCTCCCAAGTAGCTGGGATTTCAGGCACCTGCCACCATGCCCAGCTAATTTTTGTATTTTTAGTAGAGATGGGGTTTCATTATGTTGGCCAGGGTGGTCTCGAACTCCTGACCTCAGGTGATACTCCTGCCTCGGCCTCCCAAAGTGCTGGGATTACAGGCGTGAGGCACCACGCCCGGCTGCTCTTACACTTTTCTATGAGACACATTACAGATAGATACCCATATTGAGATACATACCGATATACAGATAGATATCCATGTTGAGAGAAGCATGTTAATCCGGCTGTGAAAGCTTTATAGTTAGGAATTTCTGGGAAGACCTTCACCTTTGGCATACTCCTTCAGTCTCATCCCCTATGTCCCTAATAGAAGCAGTAGTGGGGAATCTGTCATGATGACTTACTAGAAAAATCTATTGAGCCTGCTTATGATTCTTTGATTTTGGAGGAGGAGGGCACTAATTTTCATTGGTTCATTCATTCAAAAATATTAAGGTCCTACTCCATGTCTAATAACTGCCTTTCTGGCTAGTCTGTGAGCATGGCAATGGGCGGATGATGTCTTTTGTTTTCTGTTGTGTCTCTGATGTCTTTCACATTGAAGAGCATGGAGGAAGTGCTTGTATCATATTTGTGCCAGAGTGAGGAGGAGGAGGGAAGCACTCAGAGCTGACACTTCCTGTGATTTAGCCTTCTGCCTGTGGATCATCTTTTCATCTTTTTTGAGCTCATGTTAGTTTCTCTACTACCTGTGTGTTTCTTTACCGTCCTTGTAGTATTTCTTCCTTGAGCTCAGTGTTGCAGGCACTGCTTGGTCAGGCTTAGCCCATAGACAGAAAATACTTATTGAGCACTTACTGTATATATATAGCACTCTTCCATGCACTGTACACGTATGAACTCACTTGCTCTTTCCAGCATCTTAGGAGATGTGTGTCTTCATTATCACCCCAATTGAAGAAACTAAGGATCAGAAAGGATTCAGACTTAATGCAAATGATCCACTATCTGGGAAGCTATTTAATCAACCTGGACTCAATTATTTCTGTTTTCTGTTTGGCCGTGGGCTTTTGGGTTGTTTGTTTTAGTGGGCACAGAACTCAAGGTCCTTGGCTTTTTCATGCCCTTTTTCATCGGTGTCATAAGTACTTGCTCCGTAAGGAAATGGTTTTAATTTTACTTTTCTTTAAAAGTAAAAAAATCCTACTCTGTAGTGTAGTGGTTTCATCTTTTTTTTTTTTTTAATATTGACTGACATGTCAAGAGACCCTACAGGCTTCGCACATACACTTTTCCAGTCATTGCTTCAGATATCACATCCAGTGGAAATTATTGGATGTGATATCTGAACCAGCTGCAAGCAAGATCTCTCAGCCTCCTTCAATTGCTATGTTCCAGGTAAATGTTATTGCTGTGATTATCATCATCATAATTATTTTGCATTCTCTGTTTAGTATTTTTTTCAGAACAGCATTCTTTCCTTGAAAGATAAAAAATATTGAAGATTTTGAGAAAGTTTGAAGTTTGTTAAGGAAACTAATAACTAAAAAGTTTAAGATTCTGTGCCTAGTGGGACATAATTTGTTGTTTTATTACCTTTTGTATTTGCTCGTGCATATGTACATGCCTGCATTCAACCAAATATTTATTACATGCCAGGCACTGTGGACAGGTGCCTACTTAAGGTAATAGGCTGGGCAGACAGACTCCCCCCTAGTTCATCAGGCTCATTCAAATAGAATTTCCAGCGGTTGAAAGAGCGCTGGCCTTGGTTTTACCCTCTTTGTCAGGAACTAACATTCTCTGGTGAGTCACCCAAAAGTCCTGGCTCTTCACCTGCAAAATGAGTCCGTTGGCCTAGATGTTCTCTATCAACTCCAAAGGTCTAAGATATGTATGATAAGGGATATGCCATCCAGTGAAGATCAACAATATCGTTCACAGCAGGCCTGTTCAATAAGGAGGAAGTTGCCATCTCAACTGGAGGCTGTACTGGATGAATAACATTCACTATTCTGCCTCCAGGGTTTCTCATTTAACCATGGGAGCTAATATGAAAGGAAGGTGTTCCTAAGCCAGTGAGACTAAGGTTTACAGGTTTTAGCCTGCAAGCAGGACCAACTACCAATTTATAAGATCTAGCACAAAATTAAAATGTGGACCCTTTGTTCAAAAATTGTTCAGGATTTCAAGACACAGCAGAGCATTAAACCAAGCGTGGCACCCTTCTGAGAAGACAGGGCTCCAGTGTCACTGTATGGGTCACAGGCAAACAAAGTCAGCCCTACTTGTAAATGGATCTGATTAAAGGCAGAAGTATCTTTCTATTTTGTAAGCAGATTGAGTGGTATGTTACTGTCTCACAATGTGTTGTTATTTTTGCTGTTATGACTAAGATTATTATTTTAAGTGACAGTACCCCTGTGCCCATCTTCTCTTTTGAGATTCTGAATATCTTGAGATAAGGACTACAGCTTACCTAATTTGTGATTTTCCCCTCAGCTAAACTACTGACATGATGTGTTTGTTAAATGCAGTGAATGTAATAGTCATTTTTTTTTTTTTTTTCCCAGAGGGACCACTTCTTCTAGGGACATGAGTTTTAAAAATCTAGCTTAGAGAAGCCAAAATAATACTTAATAAGGTGTTTGTGGGAACAGAGATGGGCCATTGGATGAAATGCTCTGAAATAAAACGAGGCCTATGCAGTGTAAAAAGACTAAGACAGTAAGTTTTTGCCTTTTCTTTTTTTCCAAAAACCTTTTTGATGTAACACAAGTCAGTATTTTTGTTGCTAGTTGGCACTTCATGAAAGACGATAGCCAGCTGGGGAGAGCGAAGAAAAATCAGTGAGTGGAATTGACAGACTTGCAGTGTTTGTAACTCTGCCTTTATCCTGTGTGATATTTTAAATAAATGGTTTTCTTATGTAGGGGACAGTTATTACTGTACCTATCCCACATAGCAGAGAACCCAAAAGAGGACGACACACTGAAGGAGTCATAAATTGCACATGTAAACAGCTGGACATTTGGGTGTTGGTGAAACCTCTGAGATGAGACGGATGAAATCTGTTGAGACATTCAAGGCTTTTGTTGGTAGTTTTTTTGTAGAATTTTTAGCAGGCCTTTAAACCAAGAGACACTGGCAGTGCAGTTATTTTCAATAACCTGGACTCTCCAGGAAAATTTAGAAATCCATCCAAATAGAAGGTAAATAAACATGTTTATAGGCAAAGCCTTTTATATAAGCATTTTTGTTGGGTCTGAATCTTTGATGCTGACGGAGTTGAACTGTCTGCCTTCTTGCTTTTCCTTATCCTGTTTGTCATCCTCTATGTGGCTTTGGCTTCAGTGACCCCTGTCTCCTCCCAATTTCCTAGAAGCAAATTGCCCTTATGAGCAAATGCATTTGGGTCCATTCAATTTGCTCAGTAATTTTGGCAATTAATGACTTTTTGTGGATTCAATTCTTGGGCACCTCCGCTGCATTCCGCTTCTAGCCATGACTCCCTGCATTAGTGATTCAGCCTGAAAGAAAAAATGGCTTATTTTAAAAGTGGGAAAAATTTATCTGAAGAGCAATCAGTTAGATGGACATGGAAGAGGCCCTCTCTGGGGTTTTACCTGCTCTGTCTTAAAAGGAACTCCGTAGTATTATAGGCTGTAAAGCAATGGTCAGCTTAGATCCATTTCAGGGCCAATACATCTGTCTAAAATATTTTGAATACAAGAGGAGAGGAAGGATAGAGAAGCAAAGAAGTTTTACGACTCAAATGATCTAGAGAATAATATCAAAGTTCCCCATGACACTTGCATTGGGATTTTACTTTGATTATAGATTTTATGTTCTTTACAAAGATCACAATTCTTAGAGCATACATATCACCATGCCAGCGGCTAGCAGATCTTAGGCCGAGTGCAGTCTCTTCTATGGACTTGATTTTAGACTAGAGGCAAATTGCTTAACCCTTTGGGTCTCGGTTTCCTTAACTTTAAAATTGAGAAGCTAAAAGAGATAACATGCGAAACAGCTATTGCAGGATATGAGGGATGAAAACAATTTCTTGTTTTTTTGTTTGTTCATTTGTTTTTGAGATAAGGTCTCCCTCTGTTGCCCAGACTGGAGTGCCCTGGCACAATCTTGGTTCACCGCAGCCTCAACCTCCTGGGCTCAAGTGATCCTCCCACCTCAGCCTCCAGAGTAGCTGGGACTACAGGTGTGTGCCACCACACATGGCTAATTTTCTTTTTTTTCTTTCTTTCTTTGTTTTTTTTTTTTTTTTTTTTGTAGAGACAGGGTCTCCCTGTGTTACTTAGGCTAGTCTTGAATTCCTGGGCTCAAGTGATCCCCCTACCTTTGCTTCCCAAGGTGCTGGGATTACAGGTGTGAGCCACCACACCTGGTCAATTTCTTGTTTTTATGTCAAAACTACTTCAGATTTGTTCTCATAAACCTGGGGTCATATGGCTTCCATAACTGGAAAAGGCTTAGAAGTGCTGTGAGGTGATGACACTCTTTCTCTGCAGGCTTTTTGAGAGCAAGATACTTTTCTCCATGTACTTCTGCTTTATCTTTGAAATATGCGCCAAATTTCCTCCTGTAATAACCGTAAAGGTGTTTTTTTTTTTTGAGGTGGTTGCATTGATTCACTTATTCTTTCGACAATTATGTGTGTGCCAGAGACCATACTAAATGCTGTAAAAAGAGAGATGAATAACAGAGACACAGCTCCTGTTGTCACAGATCTTAGAGCCTTTTCCTGTCATATGAGGAAAGCCATAGGTTATAATCCAGGTGAGGGACAGTGACACCATATTTATGAAAGCACTTCAAATGCATTCCCATTTCCAGCCTGAAGATACCCACTTTAGGATCTGCGGGATTGGGATAGCATTATCATAGTTTCTTCTTACCTAAAAAATTACAGTTCTATGTTTTGGAATTTTTTTTCTCCATGGAAACATGTTGCTAAGTTTATAATAAAAGTCATTTTAGAGCCAAACTTAACAGAACACATACCTGTGAGTTTTAGATTGTTAGAGAAATAGTCTGCAGGGTTTGGGGCATTCTACAGGGAGCCCACTACATATCAAAATTGTATCATTCATGTATACATTTCAAGAGCCATTTGCCTGTATACTCTACTAATAACTCATCTAGAATATAAGATTCCTTTTGAACTGGCAGACTCCAATATGGGGAATAAAGTGATGCTCGTTTGCCTAATCTTTATAAAACTTGGTTAGGTTTTATACCTTTCCAAACTATACTGGACCAGATTTCTCCTTCCTCTTGCTTTTCTGCCCTCCAGATCTGCTGTAGTGTAGAAAGCACTGTTCCTCTGGATTTCCTACTTACCTGTTTTGGCCTGTAGTGATAATTATTTTTCTCTGAAGTCACACGATGATGTAACCAAGGAGGACAATGTGAGGTCAGTAGTATCCACATGACACAGTAATTACAGACAACTGCTGATTGCTTTTGTACTCAGAAGGTTTGGAAAGATGTAGCATAAAGGTGTAAACAGATCATTTTATTTTAGGTTTTGTTAGCAGTGCAATCCAAAGGGATTCCCATTCATTTAGCATTGCTCCCGTTGGCTTTTATAGCAGCCAAAAATAAAACCCCCTGAGTACTACTCTGAAGGGTAGCTGATGACATATAAAGTAAATCTCTTAATTGTATGTGAACTCTAGACCAGATTGGTCAGTTCCTTGTGTATTCTAATAGTCCTGGCCCAGCACCACACATATGGTGGGCATTCAGTAAATATTTCCCTAGTACAGTGGGGACAGAGAAGGGAATTTTCCCAAATTAGGCAATTTTAGAGTTGGCTATATGAATCACCCAGTTATTTTCTTAAAATGCAGATTGTGATTCCGTATATCTGAGGAAATTCTCCAGTTCTAGCATGCTCCCACGTGATACGAATTCCTCTAATCCAAGAGTCTACTAGCCAGACAGAGCTAAGGCCAGAACCCACCTATTTTAACTCTTAGTCTGGGAGTTATTCCCAGTATATCAATGATGGTGAATACATGTCTCTGTGTTTTCCTTCTCACTCTTACTAGACCCATAACACTGATTGATTGGTGAACTCATTCCCACTGAGCCAAGATGCAGCTTTGGAATTGTTCTCAATGTGGTGCTCCATGCAGCAAGTGCCGATTCAGAGAGTGTTATTCCAGATCACGCTTTGGGGATGGATGGAAAGTTGGGCCATCTTTATACTCCGTGTTGATTCTTTTTTTGTGTGTGTGTGACAGAGTCTCGCTCTGCCACCCCGGCTGGAGTGCAGTGGTGTGATCTCGGCTTACTGCCAGCTCCACCTCCCAGGTTCACGCCATTCTTCTGCCTCAGCCTCCCGAGTAGCTGGGACTACAGGCACCCGCCACCACACCCGGCTACTTTTTTGTATTTTTTTTTTTTTTTTTAGTAGAGATGGGGTTTCACCGTGTTAGTCAGGATGGTCTCGATCTCCTGACCTCGTGATCTGCCCGCCTCGGCCTCCCAAAGTGCTGGGATTACAGGCGTGAGCCACCATGCCTGGCCGCTTAAGTCAAGTAAACATGCTGAGAATTCAAAGCCCTTTTCTTCCCCCAGTCTCCTCTAGCCACTCACACCCCCCTGCTCACTGTCCTTTTTCCTTCCTTCTTTTTGTTTTTTTGAAACAGGGTCTCTGTTGCCCAGGCTGGAGTGCAGTGGTGCAATCTCGGCTCACTGCAACCTCTGCCTCCTAGATTCAAGTGATTCTCCTGCCTCAGCCAGCTACTCAGGGATTACAGGGACCTGCCACGATGCCCAGCTAATTTTTGTATTTTTAGTACAGATGGGGTTTCACCATGTTGGTAAGGCTGGTCTCGAACTCCTGACCTCAAGTGATCCACCCACCTCGGCCTCCCAAAGTGTTGGGATTACAGGCACAAGCCACCGTGCCTGGCTGTTTTAAATTTTGGGCTAAATGACTATTGTTAAATGACTTTTGCTAAATCACTTTCCTCATGCATCCTCCTGCTTCTTATATCTACGAAATGAACTGCCCATGGACAGTTGCTCAGGACCCAGGCAGTATTAGCATTAGAAAGGGTTGCTTCTTTAGCCCATGATTAGTCCAGTATGGGCTCTTTGCAGAAAACAATGGAAACTGGTTAACTTAACCAGAAAAATAAGTTATTAAGGAATATTGGACAGTTCGCAGTATAGACATAATGGTTAGGACTGGGCTGGAGCTGCTACCTGAGCCCTGTCCAGACAGCTGAGATACACTGGATGCTGGGCAGTGCTTTGGCTGGACATTGAAATGCTGCATCTGATTGGCTAACTTAGTTTCCATTTATATCCCTAACGAAGCAAGGGGAGAGAGAAGCTGGCCTTGTTCTCCTTCTATAATGAGAGACAAACCATACCTCTCTCAGACACTCACAATGGAGAATTCCTCAATCCTAAGAAAGGTGGATCGGTTACTGACTGTGACAGATGACTGTCATAGCTTTCATGTTCATGGAAACTTCTTTATAAAAGTTTCTAAATGAAACTAAAACTTGGCTACCAACCTTCTCTAGTAACACAACAACTTGCCCCTCTGTTCTTTTGAGTTCTGGCTTCTGATTGTTTCTCACCACATAGTCAACTCCTTGGGAAAGTACTCTATATGTTTTAAAGCAAATTGCCAGGATTTTTTTTTTTTTTTTTTTTTTTTTTTTTTTACTTAGACCTTGGGAGATAAAATTAATTGACCTCTTTAAATACATGGAGGTTCCCCCTTTCTCATTTTTGAAGGGAGACACTTAGGAATTTCAGAAATTGGGGGTGTAAGTTCTAAGGGCTGGTGTGGTTTAGACAGCCCATGGCAGTTTCAGGAAGACCCTGGTTTCCTTTCAAGCAAAAGGGGCCACCTCTGGACCAAAGCGGATCATCTCCTGCAGCAGCAAATCCAGTTGGCAGTTGAATTACTGCAGTTTTATGGGAATTTCAGTGAAACTTTTAAAGCTGTAATTTTTGTAACTGGAGTTAAAAAAAAAAAAAAGAAAACAAATCTGAATAAAGCGACATAATCCATTGCAGAGTCTGTACAGTTCTATTTCTTCTATCATGAATGTTTTCCAGGCAGATGAAAAAATGTTTTGAATGTTGAATATATGCAAACATTACAATCAAGGATAATTGTGTCTGTGTGCTTTGACTCTCATTTTGCTTTTCTCTTCCTTCATCTTCTCCTGTACCCTATAGGAATGTGATCATAGACATAGAAATAGAATTTGCATTTGTATAAATAATGCCCAAGCTGTTTGGAAAAAAGGCTCCCTGTATTGGGCACAAGATTTAGAGATGGCATTTTCTGCCTCAAATCTCGGTTTGATTCAGATCATGGAAATAATGCCTTTTATCTGTATGGACATCAGAGTTTATTCAGCCCTTTTCCCTCTGCCCCCTTCATTTGATCTGCACTCTCTAACCTCATGAAGTTGGCTGAACTAACGTTATTATTCTCATTTTGCCAATGAGTGAATGAGGCTCAGAAGAAAGCATCTAGGTTAGAGATTTCTAGGTAATGTTTCTAATGTTCCTTCCGGAAAAGTGTTGTTGCTCTATCAAGTATATGAGCTGGTTGCTGTTTTCTGTCTTTGATGAGTGACAGGATTCCCTTTTATGTGTCTCACTGGGTCTGTCTCCTAGAGGCCTCATGAGACTTAATGAGTAGTATCTGTAAGGTGCTTGAGGATCCCCAGATAAAAGGAGAGCACCTGTTAGCATTTATGATGGAAGTAGTGGGGCCTCTTGAAAAGCTGTGCCCTTGTTGTTAATAATGCTGGCTGGAGGAGTTGCAGGCGGGACTTTGCCCATAGCCTTTATTAGTCATTACTCTCAGGAAATGCACCCTCACCAGGATGTTACTTTGTAAGCTGTAATGCATTCTTAAAACAGAGAAAGGAAAATAAAAACCACCTTTTCGATGCAAAACATTAAAGGATGACCTCTGATGGTGTATTTTACAAATTTGAAGATACAAACTTGTTCCAAATGTACATCCTGTATGTTTAGGAAGGGATGAGGGGAGTCTTGTAAATCTATGCTGGTGGTGGAGTCCTGCTTGATGATGTGTTGGAGGAGCAAACTGGTGGCACCCAAGGCTCTGTTCTGAAGCAGCCACTCCTGTTATCCCAGCACAATTGTGGCTAAGTTATCTTCACAGGGGTGGTCAGCTTCCACCCAGCACAATTGTGGCTAAGTTATCTTCACAGGGTGGTCAGCTTCCTCCTCCCTAAAGTAATCCCAAAGATGATAATGCTGACCTACTTCTCCAGGAATTTGGAAGGAGTAACTAATGAGCGATTGTAAGGCATATCAGTCGTATAAGGGCATGCTGTAAACACTGATGGCAATAACTAGTAAGAAAGCAGCAGTCCCTCTTCCTTCCCAGGAGATTTTGCATGATGATTATTTTCTGAGGTGTTTTCTTTGTTAAATGAAAATGTTGCCCGTGCTTAGGAGATAATGCAGGGAAAGAACACAGGAGGGATTTAGGAATGTTTTACTTATTGGTAAGTGATTTTACTGTTGAAGTCACACTACAAAAATTTAAAAATTGGGCCAGGCGCAGTGGCTCATGCCCGTAATCCCAGCACTTGGAGGCCGAGGCGGGTGGATCACCTGAGGTCAGGAGTTCGAGACTAGCCTGGCCAATATGGCGAAACCCCATCTCTACTAAAAATACAAAAATCAGCCAGTGTGGTGCCATATGCCTGTAATCCCAGCTACTCAGGAAGCTGAGGCAAGAGAATCGCCTGAACCTGGGAGGTGGAGGTTGCAGTGAGCCGAGATCATGCCACTGCACTCCAGCCTGGGTGACAGATCGAGACTCCATCTCAAAAAAATAAAATAAAAATGGAATTTTCCCATTTCTGTTGCCTCTCTCTCATTCTTTCTTCTCTCTTTAACCTCAAACCCCTGTTCCTTCTCCTCTTCAGCTCCACCATGTCAACTATCAACATGATGTGGCGTGCTCTTGCTTCCAGTTAAACCCGAGAAAAAGAAATCAGGATTTAAAACTCTTCTTAACACGTAGTAAATACATAAAATCTACATTTACTGTTTGTAATATATTATCTGACCTTCTAAATAAAATATATTTGATTCATTTCATATAATTTGGAATTTAAACCAGGAATATTTATTTAATGGTTAGCTGTTGGTCAGATGTGGTAGCTCATGGCTGTAATTGCAGCACTTGGGGAGGCTGAAGTGGAAGGATCGCTTGAACCCAGGAGTTAAGACCAGCTTGGACAACATGGCAAGATCTCATCTCTACAGAAATTTTAAAAATTAGCCAAATGTAGTAGCACGTGCCTGTGGTCCCAGCTACTTGGGAGGGTGAGGTGGGATGATTGCTTGAGCCCAGGAGTTTGAAGCTGCAGTTAGCCGTGTTTGCACCACTGCACTCCATCCTCAGCAACTGAGCAAAACCTTGTCTCAAAAAAAAAAAAAAAAAAAAAAGTTTTAACTCAGATGTTGGCCAAGTGTGGTGGCTCATGGCTGTAATTCCTGCATTTTGGGAGGCCAAGGTGGGAGGACTGCTTGAGCCCAGGAGTTTGAGATCAGCCTGGGCAACATAGGGAGACCCCATCTCTACCAAAAACAACAGCAAAAATAGCCTGGTGTGGTGGTGCAATGCCTGTAGTGCCAGCTACTCTGGAGGCTGAGGTGGGAGGATCACTTGAGCCCAGGAGTTCGAGGCTGCAGTGGGATGTGATCACACCACAACTCCAGCCTGGGTGACAAAATGACACCTTGTCTCCAAAAAAAAAAAAAAAAAAAAAAAAAACCTCAGATGTCTTCTTAATTAATTTTCACTTTAATGAGCATGAAAGTTAAGAAGTGTTCTCCTATTTTACTATTTTTCTGTAAAGTTGAATTCTTTTTTTCTCCAAGGATGTGTGAGGCTAAAACAAAGGTCTCCACAGGAGAGGTAAGCTGTATTGAATTCTGCTAACAGTAGATTTTTTTTTTTTGCCTCGGGAATATTAGAGGGTTCACTTAGGGGAACTGATCCATGGATATTTCACATATTCTCCTCCAACAGTGTGACTGACGCATCATGTCAGTGGATATTCACATATGTAATAAGACACCTGCAAAATAGTGCCTTAAAACAACAACTTTTATAGTTCCTCGACACCCAGTGCCTTGACTGGGTCATTCTTCCATGCCACGTGGCATCTGCTGGGGTCACTCCTGTGGCTGCATTCGGCTGGTAGCTCAGTGGGACGCTCAGTTTGCCTCCATGCAGCCTCTCACGCCAGCTCTGGACTTCCTTACAGTGTAGCAGCTGGGTCCCAAGAGGCAGATTGCTAAAGAGCAAAAGCAGAAGTTTCAGGCCACTTATGGGCCATACTTAAAACAGACACAGTGTCACCTCTGCAGCATTCTGCTGGTCAGAGCAAAACACAAAGCCAGCCTAGATTCAAGAGGAGGGGAAATAGACTTACTTCTGGAAGGAAGAAGCAGCAAATGCAATCAGGGAAGGGAGGAATTGATGAGGCCGTCTTGGGAGACTAGCACATGCATGATATCTGTGCGGCATGGTTGTTACTGTCTACATTGAATCTTATTTCCAACTAGAGGTGATATGTGGAGCTCCTTTGGGGCAGGACCTATGATATTCCTAATGATACTCATAGGACCTGGCACTGTGTTGGGTGCAGCACAGAAGCTCACTATTGTTGAATGAAAGAACATGCTGTGAAATTCTAGAAAGTTGAATTTAATAGAAATCCTATGAAGTAACATTGCTGGGAAATAGGAAATACCAACTTCACATTCAGTGTAGTGATGTCTCTTTTGTTACAGCATCTCATGCTGTTTAAAGCTGCAGTACGGGAGGCTTTGAAGCTCAGCAAGGAAACCATTTGGCAGGTAGCCGTGCTAAATGGAGGTTTATCCCTGGAAAAGGCACAGAACTCCCCACATTGGTGTTCATTATGTCAGGATCCTTGCTGTCAGGTACCTAACAGTGTGCTGACCAAGTTTTGGTTGTCTGTGTATTTCTGGAACATAACACCTACCACCCAAGGCACATGTTAGGCATCCAGTGAATGCCAGGTTAGTGAGTGGTGGTCAGCAGTGCCTGAATGAGTGACAAGCAGAAAAGGAATGTAGGTCCTGTGGACTAACAGCGCCACCCACCAGGTATCTCTGGGATGGAACCTGTGGTTGCTTGTCCAGGCACACCTTCATCTGCTGTTCTGTCTTCTCTACAGCGGAGACCATTCTACTGACAGACAGAAAAGGCAGTGGTACCATACACACATCAGAAAGTTTGAGTGTGCTAGTCATACTAGGTCCAGCCAGAACTCTGCATCTTTGAGGTGAAACCATTAGCTTAGCTAAATGAATATTGCACCTCAAAAATGCTGGTGAGAATTTTACGAAAGCATATTATCAATGAAAATACTAAAAGAACATACATGTGTTAGGGTGTGTTAGGATGAAGGTTTTTTATTTTTATTTTTTGAGATGGCGTCTCACTCTGTCGCCCAGGCTAGAGTGCAGTGGCGCAATCTCAGCTCACTGCAACCTCCACCTCCTGGGTTCAAGTGATTCTCCTGCCTCAGCCTCCCTAGTAGCTGGGATTACAGGCACGCACCACTACGCCTGGCTATTTTTGGTAGAGACGGGATTAAGCCATGTCCGCCAAGCTAGTCTCTAACTTCTGACCTCAAATGATCCTCCCACCTTGGCCTCCCAGAGTGCCGAGATTACAGGTGTGAACCACAGCGCCCAGCCAGGATGAAGGTTTTTTAAAAAAGTCTGTAGTTGTAAGAAGCCATTTATGAAAAGATCTTTACATTGTGGTAGCTTATGAAAATCATTTTTCTCATCTCCTTTAATTTTCTTTCTATCGGTATTATTACTGATACTACAATTTTGGTAAGATCTAGAGAGAAAAATTGATTGTGATAGGCTGTCTTCAATTACCTATATATTTCTTCTTATCTGTTACCTTCTGAAGTAGCTTTTTCTTAAACAGTATTGTTAAACTTTATTTTTTATTTTATTATTATTACTTTTTGAGACAGAGTCTCACTCCATCCCCCAGGCTGGAGTGCAGTGGTGCTATCTTGGCTCAAGGCAACCTCTGCCTTCTGGATTCAAGTGATTCTCGTGCCTCAGTCTCCCGAGTAGCTGGGATTACAGGCCACCACACCCAGCTAATTTTTCTATTTTTAGTAGAGATGGGGTTTCACCATGTTGGCCAGACTAGTCTCAAGTGATCCTCCTGCCTCGGTGTCCCAAAGTGCTGAGATTACAGATGTGAGTCACTGCACCCATCCTTAAACAGTATTGTTAAACTGTAAACTGAAATCTGAACTCTTTGTTAAACTGCCTTTTCCAACTTTAATTCCCAGTCATTTTTTAATGCCTTTCCATTATTCTTTCTCATTATGTATATGTTGCTATTCTCAAACTCAGTTGCAGAACAAGTACAGGCCTATATCCTGAGAACTATAAATCTCTTGAAGAAGGAGGAGGCCTTGCTGGGTTTCCTGGGTAATGGATGTGACTGTGTGGGTGCGCACACCTGTGTGTGTCTGCTCTGGTGCTCTGGGCCCTGGAGACTGGTATCAGAATTACTCTGACCTAAAAATGCACTCTAGATTTTAACACACCTCTGGTAGAAGAGAGGAGGAAACATTTGCAGCATGGAATTATCGGTCCCATTACCACCCAGGTGTCAAGGAAATGAAACTTTTCTATTACAAGATTGCAGTAAATCACACAAGAGGATGACAGCTTCGTTAACATGGGTAAAGTTACTGTAATTTATGTATAAATAACTTTTCTGTGTCAAGACATAGTATCATTCAGTCCCAACAGAATAGTATTTTTTCCATAAAAGAAGTGAAATGCCAAAAAAAGTGGTTTCTATCAAAGAAATCCACAAAAGACAACGGTTTCCTGCGATAAAACTGACTTTGACAGAGCCCACAGCACCTCTGCTTTATAGTTTTAAGTTTTTACATTCAGCCAAAACAGAATATTTCAAACTTTATCACAAAGAGTGACTTTTGTTTTGTTTTCTTTTTTTTGAGACAGAGTCTCGCTCTGTCACCCATGCTGGAATGCAGTAGCATGATCTTGGCTCAGTGTAACCTCTGCCTCTAGGGTTTAAGAGAGTCTCATGCCTCAGCCCCCTGAGTAGCTGGGACCACAGGCATGCGCCACCACGCCTGGCTAACTTTCTGTATTTTTAGCAGAGACAGGGTTTTGCCATGTTGGTTAGGCTGGTCTCGAACTCCTGACCTCAGGTGATCCGTCTGCCTTGGTCTCCCAAAGTGCTGGGATTACAGGCGTGAGCCACCATGCCTGACCTCAAATAGTGATTTGATATATTGTTTGTTATTTGGTCGTTGAAATAAATATTTTGACTTTTTTATAGGAATGAAAAATTTGAAATAACTTAAATTTCTGTCAGTAGGAGATCGATTAAAAGCATTGTGGTACATCCATTTGGTAGAATATTAGGCAGGATTTTAGAAGAATAAGGGAGATCTAAATGAATGTCTGTTTATTCAGATATATATATATATATATATATATATATAAAGGTTATATCTATTAAGCAAAAGGATATGCTGACTCTTCTGGGTCCTCAGATTGGAAGTCCAGTCCCAGCTTTAATGTTGACACAGCTTTGGTATAGAAGAACTTTAGAGCTAAAGCCTGCCCACCAAGGTTCAAGTCCTGAGGTGGGCAAATTGCCTAATCTCTCCCATATTCAGCTTTATTTAACCTCTGAGTCTTAAATTCCTCACTGGAATGAGTTGTTCATTCTTCCAATGTTGTTGTGAAAAGCAAGTGAGATAATGTTCGTGGAATTATTTTGTGAATTGTAATGTATTCTACCCTTATTATAGAGTCATTGATGAAGTAAATCCAAGGAATTATCCTTACCACTTCCTACTTCCCTCCCAGAGTAAGAAGCTGAGAGTAGCAGGCCACCAGGTCCCCTCTTTGCTGAGGATGACGTTTATGGCTTGAATCATGGAGATGGAAACCAGCTCAGGACCAAACTAGGTTAGTGTCTCCTTGGCATTCTCTGGAAAAGAGGCTGTACTGAGTAGAGTCTCTACTTTTGATTTTATACTTAACTAATGACAATAGGAAAGAAGATTCTCCACATGGTTTAAAAAAGGGAGATTTTGCCCAGGACTTTGGAACAGTTGAAGTGTCTGAAAAACAGAAGGAGATACCCCGAACTGCCACTATATACTGGGGCTCTGAGACTGGAGATGAGCTGAAGAAGTAGTTACTAAGGCATTTACTATGGTTTGATGTTAATTTCTAGTGAAGGGGACAGGCAAGCTGGGGGAACCAGGACCCTGGCATGCGTTGTGTTCTTTTGGACTGTCTGACACCTTTTTTAAAAAATGGAGTCTCATTCTGTCACCCAGGCTTGGGGGTAGTGGTGCAGTCTTTGCTCACTGCAACCTCCACCTCCCGGGTTCAAGCGATTCTCCTGCCTCAGCCTTCCAAGTAGCTGAAATTACAGGTACCTGCCACCACACCCAGCTAATTTTTGCATTTTTATTAGAGACGGGGTTTTAACGTGTTTTCCAGGCTGGTCTCGAACTCCGGACCTTCAGTGATCCGCCTGTCTTTGCCTCCCAAAGTGCTGGGATTATAGGCATGAGCCACTGTGCCCGGCCACCATTTAAGAAATGCTCAGTTGTCCCATTGTTAGCTCTATCACATAAAGTTATTCTTGTCTTATTTAGTTCTTATGCAGCAGTTACCTGGAACCTAGCTCATGGTTTCCACCATAGCCTCCCCACTGTTATGAGAAATAATTCATAAATTGTGGGGAGAAATTTTTCTTCAGATTGCTCTTGACTTTGGGACATTATATGTATATGCTTTTTGGTGGTCATGTTGTAAAATTGTAGATGATTCACTATTAGGGGATCAGAATCCAGTCTAGCCAGAATAAACTCATCACACTTTGTCGCTCCTCCTTGGCCTCTGCCACCCAGTGCTCGGAGACTGCTGATGTGATCCAGGAAGCTGAATGAACACTGGCCCCCAAGTTAGGAAGCCTGCATCCCAGACTCAGCTTGATCTCTTGTCAGCCCACAGTTTTCTCTCTAACAAACAAGACCACAGAAATTAATTGTTTTCAAGATCTCTTCTAGTTCTGAAGGGAGGTAATTAGTTTTTAAATACTAAATTGGTACCTACCCATTGTAATAAATAAATAAAGGAATAAGAAAAGGGATAAAGTAAAAAGTGAAAGTTCTCCTACCTGCCCCTTAGGTCCTAAAATAGAAAATTGTAAAGGGTAAATCTCAGGGCTTGAAAATTGTTGAGGCAATCTCTAATGATGGCAAGATCTAGCCCTGTTAGGACTTCTAAGCAGTATTCTTTAGTGTACTCTGCTATAGGACAGAACCATTTGCAAGGAAGGGATGTTAGTTTGGGTCTCTCTCTCCCTCTTGCAATATGGTGCCATTGTTGATCTCAGAGCCATTGTGCCTCATTTCTAACACCTTGTCTTCAACAGTCTTTTTTTTTTTCTTCTTCTTCTTCTTCTTCAGGTGCCTAAAAATTAGCTCTTATCTTCTCTCTTCTACTCTTCTTCCTTTTCCTCTTTCTCTTCTTTTCTCCCTCTTTTTCTGCATTTCTGCAGGGATATCCTAAAAATAACTAAACATAGCTCCCGTGAGAAAGAAGATTCATGTTGCAGATTTTCAGTGTTTTTAAAAAATAAAATAATTCTGTTGGTGTAATCAACAAATATTTACTGAGTGCTTGCTCTGCAGAAGACATCAAGCTAAGTACTAGAATAAAGTGTCATGATGTGATATTGAAACAATATTTGCAGCAGGCCAGCTCAGTTCAAAGTGAAAGATGGGGGAGAATTCTGGGTGTCCTCGAACCTGGCACTTTTTGCTGAGCTCAGAAGACCCAGGTGTTGAAGAGACTGCTTTTTATAAGCTCCCAGAATAAGTGTATGAGAAATGTAAAATTTAGGTCCACTGTTGGCCTTCTCTCCGAGGCCAGTCCCAAAGGGTTCCCCATTTGCCCTTAGCTCTTGACTTGCCTTTCCTTGGTGAGCAGGGCAGCTCTCTGAGCTTGAGTGGGCTGTAATGTTGGTTGCTGACTTTTGTCCCTTTTATAGGCTTCATTGATGGGACTTATTAGACTCAGTTGCTCATTGGATAGGGAATCCGAACAGGCCATTCAGAATGAGGGAGTTTCATCTCTTGGGTTATTGCGGTTGAAGTAATCACTTATCAGAGCCTCTGCTTTTTCGTGATGGTTAGAGTAACGTGCTTCCTGCCACCCTACAGCATACCAGGAGACAGGAGGCCTCTTCTTGTGCCAAGGTTTATTTGGAGGTTATCTATATTTATGATCTTTTCCTGCCATTGGCTTAATTACACAACTGGGGAAATTTAATTATCAAAGAACTTAATAACACTAAAGAACTTGCCATGTGCCAGGCACTGGGCTAAACACCCACTGGCACCTGGGGCAAGTGCTGTTAGTCCATTTACAGCTGAGGATGCTAAAGGTTGGAGAGCACATGTTATTGTCAGGGTCACTTTGCCAGTGAGTCTTGCAGTCAGAAATCGGCCTTGGACAGCTCGACTCTAGAGTTCACGCCCTTCACCTTGATCCTTCTGGCATCATCTGTCTCTGCAGCCTGACATCTAACAGATTTAGGCCTCATGGGCCTGTCTGTGGTTACACTGCATGTACCAGTGGCACCCAGCAGCAAAGCTATTTCTGAGACACATACAGAGCATTAGTTGACTATATTGTTTCTCCAGTTCAGGATCATGTGGATCCTGCCATGATTATGTGGAAAGAGTTTGCAAGTAGAGTCAAAGCATTTGGTCCTGTTGCTAGGCTTTTCTAAGCTTCAGTCAACTCATATGTGAAATGAGGACAATGACACTTGGTGCTTAAATTGTATAACATATGAAGCAGAGACAGGCTCACATGTAATTGATTCTCTGTTCATTTAATTTCCTTTCCCTTTTCCCAGTTGACTCTTCTTCCTCCCTCCTCCTATTTCCTGATTTTCTCTCTCGCTGTCGCAGTAATTCAGTGTATCTGTTCCCAGGCTGTAGTTCCAAGTAGCAAGAATAAAGCAAAACTAGATGTGTCTTCGGCAGTCTCAAGCTCTCAAGGGGAGCTTTTGTTGTTGTCTGTAAGCTGTGGTTGGATCCCACACTGGGTGGACCATCTTTCCTGGATTGGTGGAGAGGAAGGAGTGCCTAGCCAGGAGACAGATGTGTCAGTATCTGTACGGTGACCTACTAGTGAAAAACACTCTTGCTCTTATTTCCCTTCCTCCCGGCAGCCCGGTTTCTTCATCATCAGCAGCCCCGTTTGACCTCCTGTGCCCTTACTCGTGTGGTTTAACTGGAGCTTGTGAAAATGATTACTAGTCTATTGTGCATCTGGCTGAGGCATTTAATCCACTGTGGAGACACTCTTATTAGAGGAAATGGAATGCAAGTTATGCTTATCATGGGGATAGTGTATTAGGGCCCATCCTGGACAGCTTGTAAAATAATTAATGCTGGTGCAGTGGCTCATGCCTGTAATCCCAACGCTGTAGGAGGCCAACATGGGTGGACCATTTGAGGTCAGGAGTTCGAGGCCAGCTTGGTCAACACGGTGAAACCCCGTCTCTACTAAAAATACAAAAATTAGCCGGGTGTGGCAGTGCACAACAGTAGTCCCAGCTACTTGGGAGGCTGAGGCAGGAGAATCGCTTGAACCTGGGAGGCGGAGGTTGCAGTGAGCTGAGATTGCACCATTATACTCCCAGCTGGGTGACAGAGTGAGACTCCATCTAAAAAATAAAAAAAAATTAATTTACAACCTTTTCTGCAGCAGGATTTCCAGGAAATGAACTGGGAAATGGTGGCAATGAATGATGACAATGAATGATGGCAAATGCATGTAACATCCAACTACGATTTTGTTTCTTTTCAGACTATTAATAGCATAAAGTGAAAAAAAATCAGAAATAAAAATAAGCTTTTAAGAGGCATAAATCACCAGTAATTATATGACTGCACATCAGTCTTTTTTTTTATTATGAAATAATTTTATACGTATAGAACAGCTGTAAAAATAGTATAGAGAGTTCTCTGGCACCCTTCACCCAGCTTCCCCTACAGTTAACATATTATATAACCATGGTATAGTTATTCAAACTAAGGCATTAGCATTGGTGTAATACTATTGATTAAGCTACAGACTTTATTTAGATTCCACCAGTTGTTTTACTGCCCTTCTGTTCCAGGATCTACCTCAGGATCCCACATTGCATTTCCTCTTTGTGTCTCCTTAGTATGCACCAATTTTTGACAGTCCTCAGACTTTCCTTAGCTCATGACATTGACACTGATTACTAATTTGATGCTCTATTCAGTTCTTATATTTCTTTTACAGTCATTATTACTATACTATAGTTAATATTTTTGTTTGTTTGTTTGTTTTTGAGACAGAGTCTCACCCTGTCACCCAGGCTGGAGTGCCACGGCGCAATTTCGGCTCACCGCAGCCTCCCGGGTTCAAGCGATTCTCGTGCCTCAGCCTCTGGAGTTGCTGGGACTACAGGTGCATGCCACCACGCCTGGCTATTTTTACGTTTTTAGTAGAGATGGGGTTTCACCATGTTAGCCAGGCTGGTCTCAAACTCCTGACCTCAGGTGATCCACCCACTTCAGCCTCCCAAATTGCTGGGATTACAGGTGTAAGCCACCACACCCAGCCTGTAGTTACATTTTTTTCACTTATCCTCCCATCATAAGAAATTTTTAATATATGCTATATTAAATGGCTGGAATTTCTGTCTGCAGTAAATTTCAGGGTTTGGTTAGTTTGGTTAAAAACCTTCATTAAAACCTTCAAAATTTTCCCATCACACTTGAAATTAAATCCATTCATCTCACCTTACCGTGGTCTACAAGACCCTTGGAGATCCATGCTTAGTCTGACCCAACCCTACCACCACTGTGTCTCCACCATTTTCTATTTCTTTTGTTATTGGCTGGGTATTTGCTAGCCACACTGATTTGTTTTCTTTGTTACCTCTCACTTGTTTTTTGTCTCACTCTCCCAATAGAATGTGAGCTCCATGAGAGTAGGAACATCCTCTTGCTCATAATTGCATCCCAAAGGCCCAGAACCATGCCTGACCCCAGAGAAGTAGCTCAATAAATACGTGTTGACTGAGTGAGTATATTTTCTGAGAAAGTTGGTTAGAGGAAAAGAAAAGCTTCCTTTACCTTTCATCTGAAGCATTTGAGAAGAAATCTGCCCCGTGACACCAACTCAACAAGAATTTATTGGAGGTGCCTTTGGGACTTGGCATCGTAATAGCGCTTTTGTTAAAGCTATCCTCCCTCCTTTTTTCTCTTTTTAACTTTGTATTAGGCTGTTCTTGTACTGCTATAAAGAAATACCCTAAATTGGATAATTCATAAGAAAAGAGGTTTAATTGGCTTACAGTTCTGCAGGCTGTACAGGAAGCATAGCACTGACATCTGCTTCTGGGGAGGCCTCAGGAAGCTTCCAATCATGGTGGAAGACTAAGGGGGAGCAGGCACGTCACATGCCAAAAGCAGGAGCAAGAGGGAGAGAGTGGTGGAGGAGGTCGTGCCACATACTCTTAAATATCCAGATCTCACAAGAACTCACTCACTATCAGGAGGACAGCACAAGGGGATGGAGCTAAACCATTCATGAGAAATCTGTCCCGTGACCCAGTCACCTCCCCTCAGGCCTCACTTCTGACACTGGGGATTGCAATTCAACATGAGTTCAGAGGGGACACGTATCCATACACTATCACATTTGAGTAGCATAAGGGACAGATAGCAAAAAAGGATAAGCATTTCTTTTTCTTTTTCTTTTTTTTTTAAATTATACTTTAAGTTCTAGGGTACGTGTGTACAACGTGCAGGTTTGATACATAGGTATACATGTGCCATGTTGGTTTGCTGCACCCATCAACTCATCATTTACATTAGGTATTTCTTCTAATGCTATCCCTCCCCCAGCCCCCCACCCTCTGACAGGTGCTGGTATGTGATGTTCCCCACCCTGTGTCCAAGTGATCTCATTATTCAATTCCCACCTATGAGTGAGAACATGCGGTGTTTGGTTCTCTGTCCTTGTGATAGTTTGCTGAGAATGATGGTTTCCAGCTTCATGCATGTCCCTGCAAAGGACATGAACTCAAGGATGAGCATTTCAAAGGTACTTAAATTAATTTCAGCCCTGCCACTAGGACTTTGGTGTGTCTTGTTCATTGAGAAATTCTTCCCCAACTTTCTTTCTCTTAAAGGTGCTATGGTAGGACATCTCTTGGCCAAAAGTTTGGTGTCAAATTAGATTCTTTAAAGGATAATAAAATGCCATGGTTTAAACACATTTCTAGTAGTTTCAACAGGCCCATTATTAGTCCATTGTCATAGGACGGGCAATTGAGGGACAGTGAAAGGGCCTTTACCAGCAGATCAAAAGAAAGGAAGAAGGGCTCCTGAGGACCAGCCAGCCAGAAGTACCAGGCAGCAAGCTTCCTTTTAGGCATGTGCCCCATCCCAGGCAACACTTTGTATTGTTAGACCTGGATGACAGGCTGTTATATGTGAGACTTGGTCAGGCTTTTATTGTTTAATATATATTTTTATGAAGTTTACTTAGCCAACCCATTTGGTATGATTTCCTGAAGCTGCTATAGATGAATAACTTGGTGTCATGGCTGAAAAAGAACATGTGCATAGTAATTGCAACCTATTCTAAACTAAGAGTAAGACATCGAGAAATGCCAAATCAGGCCATTCAGTTGCAATTGGAAATTTAAAATTATCTTTTTCATTTACAAGAAAGAAAATTCACTTCTAGCATGTTATCTTTATCTTCATATTAGGCCATATCATAGACGAGAACTCTGGAGTTTAAAGAGATCAAATAGTACGTAATAAAAGGAGAACCAACATCTTTTAAAAACTATAAATGTATGTGATCCTGTTTGTGGACCAGCAGAGATTATGCTAGTTTGATTTAGTGAACTGTGTAAATAATGAATAAATTCAAAAATTACATATTTTTTTGCTCCCATGTTGTTTTATATTTATTTCAAGTTTACAATACAAGCAGATTTAAGCTGAGCAAGGGTTCCTTGAGAAGGAGGGCCCCATACGGATCTGAAAGCTGGGAATTACCTGCTCCTCTTTCTGTCATAGACTTAATTATTTATAAATTGGGGCTAATAACTATTTCCTTAGGCCACTGTATTCTTTACCCAACTAGTTCCAAGTTGTTTTGTATGTATGTGTGTGTTTTGTTTTTGTTTTTTGTTGGGTTTTTTTTTGTTTGTTTGTTTGTTTTTTTTGAGATGGTGTCTCGCTCTGTTGCCCGGGCTGGAGTGCAGTGACACTATCTTGGCTCACTGCAACCTCTGCCTCCCGGGTTCAAGTGATTCTCCTGCCTCAGCCTCCTGAGTAGCTGGGACTACAGGCATGCACCACCATGCCCAGCTAATTTTTGTATTTTTAGTAGAGGTGGGGTTTCGCCATGTTGCCCTGGTCTTGAACTCCTGACCTCAGGTGATCTGCCTGCCTCAGCCTCCCAAAGTGCTGGGATTACAGGCTTGAGCCACCATGCCCAGCAGTTCTAAGTTTTTATCATTGTCTGACCCTATTGTAAAATGAGTTTTTAAGAGACTGATTTGTAAGAGATACAGAATAGTTTTAAGTTTTGTTTATTCTTTGTAAATCCAGTTTTGGAAAATAATTCTTTTGAGGGAACATATATCATCCCCCTTAATCCTGTATTACTGATAGCATTTGTTTGCTTAAAGAGTTTTTTTCCAGCACACAGTATTTTTGCTCATTTTTGGATACCAAATAATTGTTACTTAAATTAGAGAAACTTTAATGTTTGGCTAAAATGAGCCAGAAAGCTGTTTCTTTAAACTTTAGATCCTATTTAAGAAATAGAAATGTATCCCATGTTTATGATTGCCCTTTGATTTTACAAGTGATGAAGAGGTAGGTATTTGGCTTTTTCAAAAGTATTACAGAGCCAATGCCATCTTACTGTTCAAGTGTAAAAGCCCACATGTGGCAGGTGTATTTTATAGGCTTATAAAACCTGAACTTGCTCACAGGCCGATTACTAGACTTTATAGATCGCTTCAAAAAGTGAGAGCTTCCTAATAGTGGATAAATACTTACCCATTAATTTCTTTTAAAAAAATGTGAATTTAATCAGGAAGACCTACAATAGATTCTTTCCAAGTTCAATGTGGTATGACAGTAAATCTCACAGCATAATTTATGAATTCATATATAATATGGCAGAACTGATAGCTACAATAAACAGCAAAGTGAGAGCATATTCCTAATTCAGAGTATCTCATTTTCCATTATTAATAATTAATGGAGCTTTTCATTTTTAAGTGTCACTACTGAAAGTGCTAGCGTGCTCAGCAGTAAGCAGGTGAGTTCAGAATGTTATTTTAAGGTAATAGGGTTCCCACTGACAACAAAAGTCAAAGGATGGACAGGAAGCACACTTGCTATTAGTAAGGGGAACCATCATGATGAAACAGGTAGAGGCTTTGTCGATTGTTCTCTCCAACCCTTTGTGCAAGGCTCTGATGCTAGGTACCTAGAGCAAATGTTTCACAGTGTTTGAAAGCTCAGAAAAGTAATGGTGAGGGTGGAGAGAAATATGTTGTTAGGGAAAATTGCTAAACTCTTAGATGGACTGATTGCATTCGTTATTGAAAGACTAACAATTCTTTTTCACCTTTTTATGTTTGGAGAATAATCAGGTTATTAGTAGACTTTGCAGATGCAGCTTTGTTGTTTGATCTGAGAATTGTTTGGGGGATGGAGAAAAGGAAGAAGGGATTCCTTGAGGAAAGCTAATCCTTTATAGAGAATTCAGGGCTGTTTGTGAGTGAATGTGCATGGTCAGCCATGGTTTGGGCCATCTTAATTCTGTGGGGTGAGGGAGATATGCTACAGCAAACTGTTCCTTTTTTCTTGTTTGCTTTCTGTGCTTGGAATTCTGATTCTCCAGATGTTGAATAATAGCCATTCCAAATTAGTCAAGCAATGTTGGATGGGGTTTGTGGGGTAGAGTAAGACCTGTATGACAAGACCTCTGCCTTCTGCTCTGAGATCTGACATCTGCTCGGGCCACCATCATTCTCCTTAAAATAGGTGTAAACCATACACCATTCTTTCCCAAGGAGACAACTGCTTTCCCTGTAAGACATTTTTAATTCGTGAATTTTTCAAGTGCTCATGATGTACATCATCTTTCGGTTTTGAGTATACTAGTTGTGTGTTAGAAGTTTAACATACAGGGTATGAATTCTGTGCTTTAAGGAATTTCATAGGAAACATTGCATGTGTTGAGACAGATTTTGGATACGTTTTCTGAGGTCATAAGGTGTTGGAGAGCTGTCATACTGGAGGATATTTACTCCTGGGAATGACTAATAGATTGCAACTGATGGCAACTTAGATTGATTGGTGGTGGCTTCCTGGACTGCTGTGTTAGAATAATTCGTTCCTAAATTGAATGGGAAATAAATCTATTACTTTAGTCTGTCACAGGCATCCGTCTTGTTATCATTATTGCTATTCTTGGTTTGTATATTCCTCTTACATGAAACTAGTTGGGTAGAGACTTAACATAAGCTAGTATTTAGATGGGTTCCGAACTTGTGTTCCAAGAATTAAATCAATCAAAATTAAATTTGAGCACTTGCCTTGTGAGAGATGCTGTGAAAGTAACACATGTTCAAAGTTAAAGTGTTAAGTGAAATAAGACCTTGAATGGTGAGGAATGGTCAAACAACTGCTGTAAGAATTACGAGGGATAGAATACCAAGCCAAGAGTCATGCAAATCAGGGATACTAAAGAATGACGAAGCAGAGTTGGTTTTATGTAAGCAAAAGCAAATAGCAGGAAGTGTAGCCTTTTTAAAGAAATCTCAGTACCACAGCCTGTTGGGAGAGATTATTTGTGATTTGGAGAAATGGCAGCCACCAGCAAGCGGAGGAGCTTGGAAGTGATGGATTTTTTTCATGGTCTTTTTCTTCTGATTCTGTTCGAGATTATAGGTCCCTAGAAGGTAAAAATCTGGTCTTTCATTCCACAAAGCGTTTTTTTTTTTTTGTTTGTTTTTTTGTTTTTTTTTTGAGATGGAGTCTCGCTCTGTCCCTCAGGCTAGAGTGCAGTGGCGCGATCTCGGCTCACTGCAAGCTCCGCCTCCCGGGTTCACGCCATTCTCCTGCCTCAGCCTCCCGAGTAGCTGGGACTACGGGCGCCCGCCACCTCGCCCTATTAATTTTTTGTATTTTTCAGTAGAGACGGGGTTTCACCCCGTCAAAAAAATGTATTTTTTGAAAGATACATTTAAAGTCAGCTTTTTAAATTGAGGCATACCACCCTTAGCCAAGATGGTCTCAATCTCCTGACCTCGTGATCCGCCCGCCTCGGCCTCCCAAAGTGCTGGGATTACAGGCTTGAGGCACCGCGCCCGGCCTGTTTTTTTTGTTTGTTTTTTTGTTTTTTTGTTTTTTTTTGAGACAGTCTTGCTTTGTCGCCAGGCTGCAGTGCAGTGGTACAATTTCAGGTCACTGCAACCTCCGCCTCCCCCTTCCACAAAGTTTTATCAAGCTGCCCCCCATGTGCCAGGCACCATATTAAAATGACAGGACTTGGTTTGGACTCTGACCTTGATGATTTTTCAGAGCAGAGCAGGAATGGGGAAGGGAATAATACTTGTTGGTACCTACGTGCCTCTTGAAGGAAGTTACTCTTTACTCCATTATACAGAAGAGAAAAACCAAGGCTCAGGAATGTCAGCTTGCCCACGGTTGGCCAACAGAGCTAGATTTGAATCTAGGTCTCTCCCACTTGGAATTCTGGCTTCTTTTCACCAGAGTTCCTATAAGTACACTTTGATCAAGTGGTATATTTATAGGCCTTTTTGATTTAATTTTTTTCTTTGCTCAGAGCTAGAAATGGAATGTTCTTTTAGTCCTTTGTTGAAAGATACATTTAAAGTCAGCTTTTTTAATTGAGGCATAATATATATCCAAAAAAAGTCCACACATCTTAAATGTCCTGCTTGACCAGTTTTCACAAAGTGAGCACACCCTTTCTTACCACTTCCTAGAGTAAATCCTTCACTTTCTTAAAGTGAGTAGAAACTAACCACAGGGTAATTTTTTTTTCTTCACACTTCTTTTTTTCCTATTTCTCTCTCCTTCTTTCTCTCTTTCTCCTACTTCCCTCTCCCCCACCTTCTCCCCACCACCCCACTTTTTCCAGCTAAAGCATTTTCTTGGACTTCTCGATAATATAATTTAGTCCCAAGAATTTTCATGAAGCCACCTGGTGTTGGGGGCAGGTAGTACCCTGAGGTACCCCTCTTCTGGGAATCACTTGAGTTATAAGAGAGTAAATATAAGAGTGACATGAATCATGAGTGTCAATTTAATTCTATTTTAAGTCACCTCCTAGCATTTATCATATATAACTAGAATGTACCAGCTCCTATGATACTTTAAAGAACATACCATTTCAGTCTTCACAAATATTCTCATTTTACACATAAAGCAATGGGTATGTTTATGCCTTAAAGTGACTTACCTAAAGTAATATACAATCTAGTAAATGGTAGACTTCCTTATACTCATCCATTTTTCCTTAAAATACACCATAGCTGCCTGCGTTTACCTTCATTCTTTGTTAAACATAAGTTTGCATGCTTAAAAATAAAACTAAACCAAGGAGGACATGGGCACATCAGGTTTGTTATAGGAACTGCTTTTTATTTCCCTTTCTTTTTTAGAAAAAGAACTCGGATTCCAGATAATTGTAGTCCTGGAAATAGGACAGAGTTTCATATTTGAGAAGTTATTCTCACGTTTCCAGTTATCCTTAAGAGCTGGTCTTTGCAGCCATGTTTAGTATCACTGTTAGCTTGAAGCTGTTGCAACTGATTTTCTTAGCAGAACCAGAAGTTCCTGAAGATAAGTCACATTCTTTATGTTCTAGTTAATTAAAGAAGAAATTTTAAGAACTTCAGGTCAGTTACTGTCCCTTGAGTAACCTGTGTTCCTAAGAAATACGTTACAAATTCTCTGAGAATTGGTACAAATGAAGTTCAAGAGAAGTGCATCTAAGAATTTTACTGTTCCCAGCTTCTGCCATTAGAACATCTTTTATAGTTCGGATTTTTTGGCTGAAGGCCTGATTCATTATTTTTAGTTCTTTCTCATGCTTTTTCAAACCCAGTAACACTAACATGTTGGTATTGAGCCTGTCCGTACATTCCTGATTAGAGGCGCCATTTAATTTGATATTTTGATAAAGACTGTCTATGGCAAGCTGTTGTAGGACTAATTTCTCTGGGCAGGCAAGAGATTGAAGAAAAAGGAGGAAAATGGGGGTTTAATCACTGGAGACTGAAAATAATTTTTAATACTGTCTGACTCCTTTCTGGAATGCCATAGTAATTCATGTTTAGTTGAATCCATGATAAATCTTTAAATGTGCGTGTGTTTTATTTTAAGAGTTGATTCTAACTCAGGGGTGATCTGCCACTTTGGGAAACTTATAAAATGTTCTAATACATTAACAATAAACATAGAGTTTTAAGTGGAAAATGAGAGTATTTTCTTTTCTCCTTTCATTTACGTGGGATTTTTGGCTCACCAAAGAGGTGTGTTCTGCAAATGTCTGGGCAATCCATGGAGCTAAACTGCCATTAGAGTCCAGTAACACTCCTCCTCTTTCCCTGTTCTTTTCCTTAAAATCTTCAAAGGCATTGGGAGTTTCACCTTAGCAACTTGCTATTTCGTCTTCTTAGTTAGAACCTTCAAATATAGCTGGATGTAATAAAATGCTCCTCAAATGGGGAAGTACCAGAAAGACCAGATGCATGGTCTCATGCTTCCCTGGCGCTGGGCACAGATCTAGACAAAAACAATGTTGTGTCCATATTAAGAGCTTCATAAATACAGATGGAGTGAATGAATGATTTATGACAGTGTAGGTTGTGGAACTTGGTAGTAATACACAGAAATCTCAGAATTATGCCTGTCTGTGGAATAAAAAGAAAACAACTTTTCTTTGTAAGGTTAGAGATTTGATGGGAAAATCAAGAACATCTAAGGGGCTAAAGAAAGAAATTCCTTATACCCAGATTGTTGGGTGTATTTGCAACATTCCTCTCATTGTCTGACAACGACAAGGATTCTATTTGAAGATAATGTGTGTTAAATCAAGAATCTGAGTTTTTCCTTGGCAGGCATAGAAGAGAAAGGGAAAAGAATGAATGGAAGAAGATGCCTAATATGTTAATGTTTCACCCTTGGATCCTCTTTCCTCTTTGCACAGGGTTACTGGAGGTTGTAGCAGGTCATTATATTGTTTTCCTAATATGTTTTGCCATTTCTTTTGTTTGCCTGGGAAGCCATAAAAGTGCTAGTGTGAGCTAATTATCATAACAATGCATGGCCAAGTCAACAATGACGTCATAGAAGATGCTGGGCTCATAAGATCTTAATGGAACTGAAAAATTCCTATTACCTAGTGGCATCGTAGCTGTTATACTGTCTTGGCACAATGCATTACTCACGCATTTGTGGTGATGCTGGTATAAACAAGTCTACTGTATTGCCAGTTTTATGAAAGTATAGCACATACAATTATGTACAGTACATAATACTTGCTAATGACAATAAATGACCATGTTACTGGTTTACGTATTTACTATACTATAGTTTTTTATTGTTATTTTTAGAGTGCACTCATTCTGCTTATTTTTTTTTAAGTTACCTGTGAAACAGCCTCAGACAGGTTCTTCAGGAGATATTTCAGAAGAAGGCATTGTTGTCCTAGGAGATGACAGCGCCATGCGTGTTATTGTCCCCAGAGACCTTCCAGTGGGACAAGATTTGGAGATGGAAGACAGTGATACTGATGTTTCTGACCCTGTGTAGGCTCTAGGCTAATGTGTGTGTTTGTGTTTTGGCTTTCAACAAAAAAGTTGAACAAGTGAAAAAAAAAAAAATAGACAAAAGTTTATAGGCTGGGCGCAGTGGCTCACACCTATAATCCCAGCACTTTGAGAGGCCGAAGCAGGTGGATTGCTTGAGCCCAGGAGTTTGAGACCAACCTGAATAACATGGCGAAACCTAATCTGTATCAAAAATGCAAAAAATTAGCCAGGTGTGGTGGTGCATGCCTGTAGTCCAAGCTTCCTGGGAGGCTAAGGTAGGAGGATCACCTGAGCCTGGGAGGTCGAGGCTGCAGTGAGTTGTTATTGTGCTACCGCACTCCAGCCTAGGAGACAGAGTGACATCCTGTCTCAAAACAAAAAAGGAAAGAAAATATTTTTGTACAGCTATACAATATGTTTGTGTTTTAAGCTAAGTGTTATTATAAAAGAGTCAAAAAGTTGAAAAGTTTCTAAGGTAAAAAAGTTACAGTAAACTGAATTATTCTTGAGAAAAGAAAAAAATTTAAAATAAATGTAGTGTAGCCTGAGTGTACAGTGTTTATAAAGTCTATAACAGTGTACAGTCATGCCGTAGGCCTTTGCGTTTCCTCACCACTCACTCACCCAGAGCAGTGCCCAGTCTTGCAAGCTCTATTCATTTTAAGTGGCCCACAGAGGTGTACCCTTTTTTTGTGTTTTATATCCTATTTTTACTGTACCTATTGTATGTTTAGATATGTTTTGATACACAAATACTTACCATGGTGTTACAACTGCCTATAGTAATGTGATATACAGATTTGTAGTCTAGGAGATACAGGCTACACCATATATTCTAGGTGTGTAGTAGGCTATACCCTCCAGGTCTGCGTGAGTACACTCTATGATATTCACTCAATGACAAAATCTCCTAATACCGCACTTCTTAGAACGTAACCCCGTTGTTAAGTGACGCATGACTGTATTCTAAAGAGTGCTCTGGTCCCTGGAAAATGATGGATTTGATACTCTAGATCTCATTTCTTGCAGACCAGAAAGCTGGCTTTACTGGAACTTTTTACTGAGTCCTCTCTGCTTCATATAAGACTAAGACTTTGTACAGGGTTTACCCAAGTATCTACCTTGGTAGGAATCGGAGAATGCTCTTAGTGCTTGAACCCTAGATGTGCCAAGATTACTTGAGGAAAAGTATATAAAACACTTAGCATCAAGAAGTACCAACAAATGGTAGCTACTAGTTTGCTAATATTAATTTTCCCTTTTCTTCAGCCTTTTTTTACCCTTAGTCCCAGGAGCCACCAAATTTCCTGTTGCTGAATGTGTGGCACCCAGGCTTGTGAGAGCAGAGGGCTTAGGAACAGCAGCCTGTGCTATCTGGGTCTCTGGCTGGCCCCAGGCCTCTGCTGACTCCAAGCCCAAGGATTGAATTCACTTACTTTGGTAGCTGCAACTTGGCAAATGTAGCAGCTTAGCCCATTTGTCAGTGAGGGGAGTGATTGGTAGAATGGAGACCTACCCCAGAATTAGGCTTGGGGTGGTCAGCAGCCTCCAACAATGAATTTATTTCATGACATCAGCCCTAAGGCTGTGCGCTGTATCCCACCATTCTTAGTCATGAATTGGAATGAACTCAGGAAGCATTCATGCCCAGGTGTTCCCTGGCAGACAATAATCATATAATAAGATTGTTTTGAACTTGCTGTTAAAAACAACAATGTGAGGAGCTTCCTCCTATGAGTTTTCTATACGAAAAGCATGTGGTGTATATAAAATCCCATGCCTTTGGGGAGAAACAGTACCGACGTTGCCTTAGCAAACATCATTGCTCTTCTTCGCTGGGTGCTTCCAGACCATCAGTCAGCTCACGTGTCATTTCTGGTCATCTTTCCTGACCTCTAGGCAGGACTTTTCTGCTCTGGGCCCCCACAGAACACTTCTCTTTAAGTACCCACCACATTGTGTGGAAGTGAACTGTTTTCTCACTGGATTCCCCATTGTGACACATGCCCCTTGAAGGCAGGGACCTCCCTGTAGTCACCTTGGCGAATCCGTCTCTTAGACCAACACCTGGCATGTGGTGGGAGCTCAGTCCATTTTGCTGTAGTTGAACGGAGAACCTCACCAGCTCATCAGGGGGCTCTCTTGCTCATGTAACTACAGTTTGAGTTTAGATCCACTCTTATGAGCACACGGTAAGATATTTTGACGCCCAGTGGCAAACAGTGCTCAAGTTGCCACATATGGTCATTTTTCTCAGATTTGTAATTTCTTGACTCTCCAGCACTGAAAGGTGGCATCATCTAAAACACCGACAGCTGATAAGCTTTATTTTCTATTGGTTGCATTTGTCTTGCTGCTCCTTGAAACACAGGCCTTGAGGGCCTTTGAGATGTAATCTTCAGTTTCCCCCACCCCTCTAGTTGGATTAATAGATTTATGTAGCTGTTGAACACAAGCTGCCTCCGAATGCTTGTGTTTTAACTCAGTAGGAACCCAGCTGATCGTTCCGAAAGCAACTTTTAAGAGAAGCTGATGTCCTGTGAACACGTTAGCAAGCTGTCATTGTGACTTTGTCAGCAGGCTCATCTCAGAGCATCTGCAGACTCATTTTGAGATTGCCTAATTATTTATACACGCAGATTTCTCTCCTTTCTGGTGATGGGCTGAGATTAGCTGGTCCTTAAGTACGGGGAAGATATATTATGAGTGCTTTGTCATTAAAATAGGTCACTTTTCTGTTTTCCTCCTATAGCTAGTATTAGGAAATTATATTTCTCCCAACTTCTAGAGTTGTAAAACTGTATTTTTAAAAACTCACCTTTCCAGTGTTTGCAAAATGTGAACACAACATATACTACTGCCAGTCTAAAATGTGTGTGCGTTTAGACAGATAATGTAAATTTAATCCTAGTAAGTGCTTATTCTGAAGACCATCTTCTCTCTAGCGTAAATGTGCTTATCAGTATAGAATAAATGTATTCAAAGAATAGGAGAGTAAATGGCCCTTTATTCAAATTACTTTCATTTATTTTTTTCTTTTTGAAGTAGTGAAAGCTTTATTATCAATCACTTCGTTTTTCACCAGCTTCAGATTTAGAGGGTAAAAAAAGGAAGCATTTGGGGGTCAGTGTTTTGAATCAAAACAAATCAGGAATTGATAAAACCATAGTTTCCTATTTACTGACCTGATTGGAGTCATATTCTTAGCTTGGAAGAACTGTGTTCATTCATTTTTTTTTTCTTCCTGCAGTCTGGGTTTAGTAGGTAATGTGGAAACCATCTACCATAAATAAATTGCTGCAAGATAACAAATAGAATTGGAATCTATGCTTGCATTTCCCTGAGTTTCTGGTTTTTTTTCCTTACATCCTGCTCTGCCTGGCAAGGCCAGTCATGTGCTTTGTAGGACGTTTTGTGATCTAACTTAAAAACCTTCCTGGGATCCACAGCCATTCAGATATTTTACCAAACCTAGAAAAGTAACAGTGGGAAAATAAGTTCGAATTCAACTTGTACAGGTCTAACTAAACAATGGCTGGATCAAAAATAGCCTTCACAATATGAAAATACCATGATTCCGTTACACAGACTGCATTTGTAGTTTTCTGTCTAATCCAATGCTTTCATGCTTTCAAGTCCCTAGCTCCTTCTATCCACCGAGTTTGCAAGATTGAAACTAGAAAAAAGGGTGAACGTCAAGAACATCCCCAGGCAGGCCTTGCCTGGGACAGTGTGCCAGCCAGCCCACAGGAAGGTACTTCCTCCAAAGAACAGGTTCATCACACATTACTTTTAAGAGCAAGGAAATAAGGGTGGAGACCCCAGTATGGGATCTTGGAAGCCCCCAGAATGTATGTGGCTAATTTGAAGCTTTGGTTGTTAAACCACCACTGTGACACCTCTGATTTTGAGGTGGGTCCATGGGAGACAACAGGAAGTTATAGAAGGAGTATACACTTTGGGGTCAAGAAAAATTAAGTAGCTACTCCTGGCTTTGCCTTCTGGACAAATGACTTTATCTTTTATCTATAAAATGGGTATAATAAGAACAATAATCACTTAGAAAGTATTTTGTGCCAAGCCTTATGTTCAATAATATTCTTACCTATGAGGTGGCTTCTTGTGTTCAAAGTGGAACAAACTTGAGGCTTAAAAATGCCAGGTGGCTGGGTGCAGTGGCTCACGCCTATAAACCCACTGTTTTGGGAGGCTGAGGAGGGCAGATCGCTTGAGCCCAGGAGTTCAAAACCAGCCTGGGCAACATGGTGAAACCTTGAAACCTCGTCTCTACTAAAAATACAAAAATCAGCTGGGCGTAGTTGTGCGCGCCTGTAATCCCAGCTACTGGGAAGGCTGAGGCAGGAGAATTGCTTGAATCTGGGAGGCAGAGGTTGAAGTGAGCCGAGATCGGGCCGTTGGACTCTAGCCTGGTCGATAGAGCGAGACTCTGTCTCAGAAAAAAAAAAAAAAAAGGGAGAGAGAGAGAAAAAAAAAAAGCCTGGCAATGGGCTACAAAGACACTCTTGGAAAGTGCTGAATCTGAGATTGAAAGCAAGGCCTGCTTTAGATCCAGAGCTCAAGTCCTTAGCCAATACGACCTTTCAGATTGCTACACGTGTTCATTGAAATAACGCAGGAACAGTGCCTAGCACAGATTCCGGCACACAGGAGACCGGCAGTAAAGATAAACCCACTTTGGCACTTCCGCTCATGGGGGAGAGCAGTCAGCCCTTAGCTTGTCCCTTAGCAGTAAGACTGCCACACCATCTGATGCATGACAACCAGCTCCTTTTGAATCTACTCGGAAGGACAATGTGCACGCTCTGTGCCCTGCTGGATATGGCTTAATTTTCTCATTTCTGCAAGCTCTAGGTTATAGGGGATAAAGCCACAGGCTGCTAGTATGGACAGAGCAACTAGTTCTGGTTGAATTATTCAGTTCTTAACTGTCTGCAGCTTTGGGATCTTAGAAACACAGCCCTTAACCTTGCATTCTTTCCACTTGAAAAATAAAATGTAGGTGCCCAGCAGGGAAATTCCATGGACAGAACAGCTGGCAAGTGGGGGCACTCTTAGAGCAGGGAGGATGCTGAGCAAGTGGGGGTGAAGGGAAACATGGAGGCAGAGGCTGGGGGGCTGGGACCCTGGGTGGCAAGAAGCTGAGCACAGATCATCATTCTCCCTTAGGGCTAGAATCTGTGAACCTGAACCCTTCATTGAAGGGCACTGAATTTAGAAGGCAGCTCTTCTGTTTGTCGCTTGTTCTTTCTCTCAATGTAATTAAGAAGACTTTGAAGAAGGAATATTGTGCTAAAGCCTAGATAAGAACCTGCTCTCCATCCACCTCCCCAAATCCCTAAAGCCTTGTTTGATTTTAATATTTTTCTTTTGGATTTCACTTTGCTGCTGTGTGAAGGGGCAGCAGGTGGGGAGGGTAGAGAGGAGGGTTCCTGGGGAAGCAGAAACACTTATGGAAACCCATTTTTAATCTGGATGATGGCTCGGTAATGTAAGCCGTGAGAGTTGGCAGAGGAGTGAAAACTGTAGGATTAATGGCCTTGGGCCTAATTCCCTGATACCTTTTAAAAGGCCAGCTAACCAGCTGGCTTCCTCCTTTTGCTCCATATACACTCCCTCCTCCCTTATCTTCACTGTTTTTTGCTTTCTTTTTTGACTGATTTTTAACTCCTTCTCTGAATCTGAAAGAGAGAGTTGTATGTATATGATGATTTGTGTTAAAGATGCTTAGAAATTAATATACTAAAGGAAGCCTTGTAATAAAATACAGAAGATGATGATTTGCATTATAAAGTAATCTGGATTTTTTTGGTGCAAGTTGTCTTTAAATAGAAACTCTTCTTGATTTGTGCATGCATGTGCACACATGTACACACATGCATAGACAGGCATAAGCATGTGTGCCTGAATGTGAGTTTTCAAGTTTAAACCCTTGGAATATGTGTTTTCTGTGTAGGTAGAAATGAAATCCAACAAATGTTATCAATTCTTGTGAGGTTCCAGGTAAAATATACAAGCATGACCTTCTCTACGTTTTACAACATTACTGCTTTCCCCAAGTGCCCGTTTATCTGTATTTCAGAAACCCATGTGATCTGTAAAGCAGGTAGGCCAATGTAGAATGATATATCTGTGTGCTGGGATCTGCATGTGGGCTGCTGGAAGTTTGAGTTTGCAGGTAATGAGCTTTACTTTGGATGCGAACAGAGACACTAGGCAGGAAGCAAAAAGGAGGGTAACGTACTCCAGCAAAGGAGGACATGATTAGTGTTTCCAGCATGAAACCTTTGAAGTGGGTCAGCAGGAAAGGAAGAAAAAGCAAAAGCAGCCAGACATGGGAGAATCAGAACATTTCTTGTTGTCTAGGTTATTCTGGTAGACTTTGAAATGCCAGTCCCTATTAGTTTGGTCGGTAAACATTCTCATTATTTTCTGTAATTGGCATTATTATTGGAAGGTAATTAACGACAGTAACATTTTCATATAACACTCAGACCTGGATGGGTCTTAATGACTTCCCTTCAGTCTTGCGTGAAGTTGTTTACTGTTTGATTTTTGAGTGCTTGAAACTACTTGGGTTCTGGCTGTGAGTGGACTCTGCTGGCCCTGCTATGTTTTATAATATAAATGCATTGACCATGCCAGTCAAATTGTCTTCATTCTTTCTGTCCTAGCCTAATGCCTGGCCAGAACAGGTGCCCAATAAAGTGTGGCAGTTATTGCAGCATTTGTCAACTAAAACATTGAAACCTGTTTATAACTCCTATGGTCATGACTGGTTTATGTCCATAGACAACGCTTGATTTTTGGATTGTAGAATGCTTTTACCAAATCAGAGGTAAACCCCACAGAGACCCTATTAGAGCCGAGCCCAAGCAAGGCAGATGTTATCAAATCACTCACTGTAACTTCACAGCCTTCCCTGGTTCACAACCATTTTGATCATGTCATCTAAGATGACATCATGATCGAATTGACAGTGGATTATTAGTTCACCCATCAGAGGTTGTGACAATTTGATACAGCAAACCCAGAAGCTTATAGACATTGTATTTGCCAGTTGATGCTTAATCTAATCAGCCTATTTATATTCAGTGAAACTCTCATATCTACACATTTCCACATTTATTTTTAGCTCCTTTATCACTTCCTGTCGTTTCCTCTTGCTGTCCCTCACCTCCTCAAATGAGGTGCCAGGACTAAACTGGACATTGTAAGAAGGGAGGCGCCCTTATTTAGAGTGTGTTGCCTATAACACATTTAATTTGCTGCAGTTCAGATCAGTCACAGCCTCTCTAACTACAAGTGGCAGAGGTGGCTGTCTTGGGAAGAGGCACTTACACTGTCCATTCTCTGCTTTTAAACAGGGCCTGGTTGCGGTTGGAAGGATGTGGCATAACTAATTCATAGTCACTTTAAATTCAGTCCCCAAAGGGACATATTTCTCCTGGATTACTTAAAAAGGAATTAAAGGCAGGGAGATGATGGGGGTGGTATTGGGGGATCAAGTGATACTAGGAACATAGGTACAAGTAAGACTGTCGTTTTCATTGTTTTCTCTTTGGACTGATTCTGTTCATTTTAAGAGCATTGTGAAGTAGAGGTGGGATCAGGAACCTTGTGCTATAATCAACCCCCTTGCTGCTAAAACACCAGCTTCATACATAACACCAACAGGACCAGCATGGAGGGAAATATTCCAAGGGGTATTTACTCTGCTGCTGTCAAAGAAAAACACACCTGTAATCCCAGCCACTCAGGAGGCTGCGGCAGGAGGATCGCTTGAACTCAGTTGTTCAAGACCAGCCTGGACAATATAGCGAGACCTCATCTCAACAACAACAAAAAAAGTAAAAGAAAAGAGAAAAGAACAGAAAGAAAAACCAAAACCAGAGAATGATTAGAGTAGTAAAAACAGATTTTAGTCAGGAACTATTGCAGTAGGGGCCCAATTCTGAACACACTTGAACAAGTGGGGATATGTAGCCAAAAGGCAGGGTTAGGGGTCAGTGGGTGGATAGCCCCTAAAAGGGAGCATCAGAAGTAAGGAGGATTCTTGCTAAACAGACCTAACAGGAGTCGTGCTGAAGGCAGGCCAGGATGATCAGATCTCACCTGGGGAATGGTGAGAGATGATGAATTTGGTGAGATAACCAGGGTGAAGATTCTTTCTAAACTGATGTAACAAGATTTTTGCTAAAACTAGGTGATACGGGTCTGGCAAGGATGGACTTGGAAGATTGAGGCCTTGAGGACTTAGAGGAACCTGATTTCATTTAATCAAAGAGGGAGTCTTGTTACTGGTCACTGTCTCATCTCAGTGACTCAGAAGTACAGCAACAGCGGCAAGTGTTTCACTTGCTCAAAGCGTGGTTAGTCCAGGCTGCAGCGAAAGGCGGAAGGCACCAGGGATTGGGGCAAGCTCAAGTGTTCAGCATCACGGGAGTTTAGCAGCCTGCTTGAGCGTAAATATCTTGAATTGATGTTACTGTGCCCTATGGAGGTCAGCTTGGATCCTTCTTGCCTCACTGCCCAAATTCCATTTTCACCCAGCAATCTTCAGAGGTTTCCAAAGGCCTTTTGTTTCTTCGTGCCATTCTCCCTGTAAGCTTTCCATATGGCCTTGGCATGGAACAGGTTTATCCAACCCGGTGGTATTAACAGTGTGGCTTTGGTTGTTCTTGGAGACCTTTGCTTCTGTCCAAATGGTTTTTCTGTGCCTCATCTGTTGACAGATTGGAAAATGCTCATGTTTTTCCTTTTACTTGATTGTACTTAGAATATTTTCATTATTTATTTGGCAGAGAGTTCACTTGGAAAGGAAGATGATGGCGTATCGTGGATATTTCTGTTCTGAAAGAAATAAGTTCAAGGAAAGAGAAAGAAGAGTATACCATTTATTCATCCATCAATCCATTCTTGCCTTCGGTGCACACGCACATATACCTATACACTCATATATAATGTGTACTGTAATATGTCAGCTACTCTGTCAGGAATGTTTAGAAATCAAACAGTAAACACAATTTTAAATGTAGAAGATCGTGCTGATATTTTGGAATAACATTCAAAACCAAGTTCTTGATTTCTGTCTCTTCACCCTCCCCAGTATGTCGCTTCTGCAGTTTTCCCCCTTAGTAAAAAGCGAGCCTTTTCTCTGAGTTGCTCAGGCCAAAACCTTGCAGTTGTCCTTGACTCTTTTCTTTCTCTCATATACAGCCAACTCACATGCACATCCTGTTCATTGTAGCTGTAAGATATATCCAGCATTCAACCAGTTCTTACCACCTCCACTGCTGCTTCTATGGTGCAAGCTGCAGTCACCTCTCACCGGACCACGGCCATAGCCTCTTCCGTTCTTCCATTTCCCACCTTGGCCCCACTACTGCAGCCACCATGTGAATCCTTTTAAAAGATAAGTCAGTTCATATCTGTCCTCTGCTCAAAATCCTCTGTGGCTTTCCATCTCACTCACAGTAATGTCCATATTCCTCACGGTGACATAAAAGGTTCCGTAGTTTGATGCGACCTCCCAACTCTCTTCTTCCTCACCAGTCTCCCAGTTGACAAGTATTCTCAAAACAGCAGCAGCAGCAGCAGCAGCAGCAGAAGTAGAAGAAGTAGGTAGAGGTAGAGGTAGAGGTACAGGTAGAGGTACAGGTAGAGGTACAGGTAGAGGTACAGGTAGAGGTAGGTAGAGGTAGAGGTAGTAGAGGTGGAGGTGGAGGTAGGTAGAGGTAGAGGTAGAAGTAGTAGCAGCAGTTTTCTTACCAGATTCAAGCTGGCTTTTGCTGGCAAGAATCCTCATGTCATATGTATCCTTGTGAGATCATTGACTTTGGGCATTGTCCTAGGTGAATGCATTGGAGCCTTTGCTGACAAGTCCTTAAGCAACACTTAGCAGTGGCCTGTGTAGTTTTGGGGTGGTTGGAATCTTCCTCTGCATGTTCAATGCTTAGGAGGTAAACTGGAAAAAGAAACCACTGTCAGAAGAAGGATGGAGCCAACCTCTACCATCAGTGGACTGGTGCTAAGAAAACCTTTCTTGACTGTGCGCGGTGGCTCATGCCTGTAATCCCAGCACTTTGGGAGGCCGAGGCGGGTGCATCACGAGGTCAGGAGTTTGAGACCAGCCTGACCAACATGGTGAAACCCCGCCTCTACTAAAAATACAAAAATTAGCCGGGTTTGGTAGCCTGTGCCTGTAATCCCAGCTACTCGGGAGGCTGAAGTAGGAGAATCACTTGAACTCGGGAGGCAGAGGTAGCAGTGAGCCACGATCATGCCACTGCACTCCAGCCTGGGCGACAGAGCAAGACTCCATCTCAAACAAAAAAAAAAAAAAAAAAAAAAAAAAGGAAACCTTTCTTGCCCTCACTTCTGCTTAGGATGCTACCTTTAACCTTGGTCCTTAGAGTGGGGAAAGCTCTTCTGAATATTTTTTATGTGAGGAGGGATAAGAAGGTTCAATAAACATAATGACAAGTGGTGCTGCCCCTGCATGCAACTGTGTTCAGTGACTTCTTTTGAGTTCATAGGAAAAGCATATTTACATATATTGAATCCAGGGCCATGATTTTGATCACACCCACTCTGTCTTCCTGACTTAGAGCCTTTTTTTTTTCACTCAAGGGCATTCTCAACAAAGGAGTATAGCTTTCAGATTTGTAAACTGCCACCTTATTATCCTATTAGTCAATTACAGCTGCTCAAGAGCAGGGTAAGTGACAGTATGGCAGATTACAGCAATTTATTTGCCATTCTTATAGTCTTGTTTGGCATATCATCAGGCTGTTTAAATTTAATGATAGGAGTTTTACATGTGTTTTAGAGCAGTTAAAGTTGTAATCAAAATGTTTAGGAAAACCCCTACTGACCTGCATAAATGCTCCCTTCTTCAACATTGCTTGTAAAGCCTCATTGTAATCTTGATTAGCAAAACTGACTCCAATTAGAAAAAGGAACTTATTTTCCAAAGAAAGAAAGGCCTTTTGGTGTTCTTGTGTACAAAGCTCAGGAAAGATGGGGCTGATGGAAATTATTTTACTTGAGTTGGCCCTTGTGGGCGAATAAATTGCATTTAAATAAGTCACCATAAATCCCCTGAGAAACTTGGTAGAGTCTGTGGGAACAGAAGGGCCTGCAGGCCTGGTCACAGGGTGGGGGTGTATAGCATGGCACTGGGAGTAGTTTGGAGGAAGGAGAGCTGTGGGTAAAAGAGGAGAAAATAATTGCCCTCCATTATGTCTGGTTCTCTTTCAAGCTAACGGTGATAGTTATTGTAGTAGCGGCTGCATTGAAATGAAAAGAAAATCTCTAAAAAGAAAAGTTGAGTGCTTTTATATAATCTTTAGATCTTATAAGATGGGATGAGATATTGGAGGACCTGCTACCTTGAACTTGCTCACAACCTTTACCTTCACTGGTAGAAATGAAGGACTATTGTTATTAATTGAATGATCAAGAGACCTGAACCAAACCTGGGAATACCCAGTTTATTATTTGCTTCCCTATGCTAAGAAGCTAAGAATACTGTCATTGTCGACAACTACAGCCTCTCTTCATCTTTATTGAACTCTCAAGGTGCTATGTCATTTGGAAAGTCAACATTGCCCTGCCTACTATGAGTTTAATATGCATCGCTTCAAGCCATTGTAAGACCAGAGTTTCTCAGCCTTGACACTGTTGACATATAGGGCCAGAAAATTCTTTGCTGTGGGGGCTCTTCTGTGCACTCTGGGATGTTAAGCAGCATCCCTGGCCTCTACCACTAGATACCAGAAACACCCACCCATTCCCAGTTGTGACAACTGAAAATATCTCTAGAAGTTGCCAAAGGTTTCTTGGGAAGCGAAATTGCTGCTGGTTGAGGACCACTACTATTGAATGATCCAAACTTTACATTATCACTTGCAAATAACTTTTGATATTATTCAAAAAACTTTTGAATCATACAGACTTTTGGTTTATGTTAAAAAATATTTAGTGAATCTCTACTATATGTAGTCAGCACAGAAACCACTGAAATAAGTTACTATTCTTACTCTTTTGTCCAGCGTAGACAGTATGTATTGCATGTTGATGTAAAAGATACATTGCCAATTTTATAGTAAATTTGGGGGGACAAATTTTTCATGCATTTTGATCATATATTTTCTGAAAGCTATTCTAAGTGGTCTTGTCGGGAAATTATTTTTTTTCATATAAAAGTTGTACATTGTGTGCCAGAACCCAGCTATAGGTTTTTCAGAGTTGGCAGAGTAATTAAATAGCATGGTTATTATATGCTGTAAAGCGAAATAATGGAGATGTTCGAACTTTCCTATGTAGTTAGATCTCACGATGATTTTATAACTTTGGCACATTGCTTTCCTTCCATAATATAGTGCCATTGTATGCAAAGTAATTTTTGGATACTGTTTTCTGAGGATAGAAAGGGGGGATGAACACATGTAATCTGCCAGCAATATCAAAACAGGTATATGAAGCACTTTTTCTGTGTATATCCATGGTGATGACTAAAATTGCTGACCTTTAGGTACTTGCATATCATTGCGGAGGTAAAACACATATCCTTCTATAGTCATCAAAGATTTATTGGGCTCCCCTGAGCCAGGCTCTGTACAAGTCCCCTAGGATATGAAATCACATGAGAAACAACTCTAGCTCTTTAAGGAAAATATGGTCTAGTGCTTATAGATAAAAAAAATGCTAACACCATTACAGGCTATAGAGCAGAGAGTCCCTGAGCTAAATTTGTTGAACGTGTTTTAACTCACGGTGTATATTTTAAAAACTCAAATTAGTTACAGTGTGGGTTAGGGTGATAAATAGCTAGGAGTGACAGAAAACTCAAGGAAATAGTGGCTCAAACAAAATAGAAGTTTATTTTTCACTCACTTGAATTTAGGTAGCTCAGGCCTGGTAAGGAGGCTCCGTGATCATCAGGGACCCAGGCTCCTTCTGCTTTGTTGCTCCCCCATTTTAAACACATATCTTACATGCTGGAGTCCAAGATAGCTGCCCCAGCTCCAGCTATCACAACTGCATTCCATCTCATAGCAAAGGAATGGAGAAGGGCCTCTCCCTTGGAAATAACACTTTCTATACCCTCTTACATGGCTGCAGGAGCTCCTGTTGAACCACCATCAGGGCTCGGAATGTGCTTGGTTGACCGTAGGAATATCATTAGATTAGGTTTTCGCCTCAGGGAAAAAGATTGAGTCATTAATAGCAGAAAGAGCACAGGCATGGGCAGGGTGAGGTTTGAAGACAGGCAACATTACCTACTATAATAGTTAAGGGAGCAGAAGGTAAGTGCTAAAGGACAACATGTATTAGCAGAATTCAGACAAAGGATGATAGCAGGGGCTGGAGATGATAAGGAAGGCAAATGGGGAGGAGGTGGAACTCAAACAGATCTTGAATAAGCAGAGAAATAGGGAACCCCAAGAGAGTCCACCGTAAAGAGAAACATCAGCTTCTGGCTTCCTTAGATGCCATGTTTTAAGGGCATTTAGCTAAAATCTGAGATCAGAAAATGATGAGGTTCCTGGGTGTCCAGCAAGCATTCAGCTTTCTCTAGGCCATTTATAGAACACTTAACTAACCCACGTTGTCCCTTCTAGGATATATATATATATATACACACAGTGGTGTGACTCTATGTGGCAGTGGCCTTTGGGGGTTTTGCAGAATGAGAACTATTCTATTACTTTATTCAGCCGATTTCCCAAGCTGTTAAGCAACCAATTTTGAAGGTCTGAAACTCATGCTGTCTCCACCCACAAGGACCATGAATCTATATGAATGTAATTGTTTTATTTAGTCTATTATTATATCATCTATTATTTTTATTATCACCATAATCTTGAGACAGTTCATTACAGCATAAAATGGTAACCTCTGTGAAAATGACTTTATGTGTATTTCTATGAACTGCATATGTTTGTCTGGGTTCTGCAAGTCTGCAGACTTTTTGCTTTTACTGTGTTCTTAAAAATTAGTGGTCTGAGAAGAGGCATTGTATTTATTTATTTATTATTTATTATTATTATTATTATTTTTGAGATGGAGTTTCGCTCTTGTTGCCCAGGCTGGAGTGCAATGGCACGATCTTAGCTCACCGCAACCTCCGTCTCCCAGGTTCAAGCAATTTTCCTGCCTCAGCCTCCCGAGTCGCTGGGATTACAGGCATGCACCACCACACCCAGCTAATTTTGTATTTTTAGTAGAGGCAGGGTTTGTCCATGTTGGTCAGGCAGGTCTCAAACTCCCAAGCTCAGGTGATACGCCCGCCTCAGCCTCCCAAAGTGCTGGGATTACAGGCGTGAGCCACCTTGCCAGGCCCGAGAAGAGGCATTATATTTAAATATAATAGTCTTACAGTATTTTATCAGTTTCTTGATAATAATCCTTTAAATTATGGATATTTGATCAAAAAGAGAGGTCAGATAAGCAATGAGAAAGAGAGAAACTAATGAATAGAAAGAGTAAGAAAGGGGGCTGGGCATGTTGGCTCACACCTGTAATCCCAGCACTTTGGGAGACCAAGGCGGGCAGATCACGAGGTCAAGAGATCGAGACCATCCTGGCCAACATGGTGAAACTCTGTCTCTACTAAAAATACAAAAATTATCTGGGCGTGGTGGCGTGCACCTGTAGTCCCAGCTACTCAGGAGGCTGAAGCAGGAGGATCGCTTGAACCTGGGAGGCAGAGGCTGCAGTGAAATGAGATCGTGCCATTGCACTCCAGCCTGGCGACAGAGTGATACTCCGTCTCAAAGCAAAAGAAAAAAGCGTTGAAGATGTTCCTGGAAACGTTTTGCTTGATGCAAACTCCTTACAAAATATTTTTGGAAAATTTCTCCTGCCTTAGTCAAGGAGAAGGAAATATCTCAGAGTCCTGTAAATACTATTCTGAAAGACCTACCTAAAAAAATAATTGGCCAATAGATATCTTAGAAAATTAAGGTATGGTCTAGAACATAAACATAAAAATATTTGTTATATATTACAAAGAAAAGACAAAGGCGATCCCATTTTATGACAAGAAAGCTTTCTCGGTTGAACTGTTAAACAGAAGCTGTATTGTCAGTGGCATGCTTACTATGATTTATTTCATTCCTGTTATATAGATGCATATTAAGGTACAGAGAGATCAATTATCCTGCTGAAAGTCACCTAGCTGGGAACTCATAAAACTGGGATTCAAACTCTCGCCATCTGACTTCAGATTCTAAGCTTTTTTTTCTTTTTTTAAATCTTAAGCTTTTAACCTCTGTCCTATATTATTTGGGTTTTCCAGCTAGGAAGATTGAAGCCCTTGAATAATTTTGCCCATTTAAGCACCACTTCATAGCAGGTAGGAACCACCCCTTCTGAAATTGACAAATGGGAATGGACATAATTGCCTTGAACATGAAACGGGACGAACAGGCAGATGGCAGAGATCTAGGAGTTTCTGCAGGGTTTTGCCCAGTGGTGGCTGATGACTGGGTAAATATCTAGTTTTTATCTCTAAAGTGTAGCTTTTCTTTGGAATTTGACATTTTGGTGCTTAGCCAACTTCCAGGAGAATCATCCGTCACATAAGTTGAGTGGTGTGGCAATTTTTTTTAGTAGCTATTTACTAAGTCAACAACCTAGCTGCTTTGTCTTTGAAAGTAGGAGTATTCATGCTTATTTATATTTGGGGGACAAAGCAGGTAGCACCAAGTATTTGTGGCATCAAATTGACTGGCATGCCACTTGTGTAGTAGTATTTCTAGTAGAGCTCCCACTGGAATGGAAAGAAACTAACAACACTGGAACCCTAGTGAATAGCATTCACCACGAGACTGAATTCAGTGCAGTATAAGGTGGTTTCCATTTTGTACTATATCAAAGAGGATTTAATTCCTGAAATACCAAAAAACAAAACAAAACAAACAAAAAACTTTATTCTGAAGCCAACTTATTTACAAGGTACAATTTTATATATACTGCAGTTGCTATTTTTTCATCTTTATATGTCAGGAATTTAGTAAATATATCCATCTCATTCGTGAAGTGTTTATTATTAGATCCATCGTATACATTTTAAAACTGAGATTCAGGGAGAGGTCACACAATTGGCTTGCACACAGTCATGCAACTTTTAACTGGTATTTGAAACCAGGTTCAATAGTCTCAAAATTCTAAGCTCATTCCACCATACTCTAGGATCTCCTGCCAGCCCTTGATTAAAGGTCAAAGGGCCAGTGTCCACTAGAGAAGTCCACAGAAGTGCTGGCTTTTACAGAGATAATGGAGTTGGGAAGGCCCCAAGTGTACATGTGGATTACAGTGACATATGAGAGAAGGAAAAAGATGAATGAATTCTTTCATAGGATGTCTACTAGGGAGAAGCTCTAAATTTCCTCAGAATATGTGAATGGCTATCAAAAATAGACAGGACAGGAAGAAAAGTCTTGATGGAACAAGTTGGTAGGAGTCTGTTGAAGAACTTCAGTATCATATTTTAAGCCAAGAAATAGTTTCCCCTCCTCTAATGGTATGTTACCATTTTGTGCCTGTAGGAGGCACTGACATGTGTCTTCATCACTGTGTCTCAAAGATGACATTCTAGATCTTTCTTTCTTTCTTTCTTTCTTTCTTTCTTTCTTTCTTTCTTTCTTTCTGTCGTCTATTACTTTCCATTTTCAGGAAAAAAAAAATCTATTTTAGGGTTTCCCTCTCCTCCCCTGCCAGTATGGTTAATATTGCCAGATAACTTTAGACTTTAGATATTGAGAAACATTGGCTTAATATGACAATTTGATTTTGCTATTAAATTTACATGTAAATCTCTAGGCAAGTTCCCATCTTTTGATATTTACTTAAAATATTTACTTTCACATGTATACATGGCACTTGGAAGGAATGCATTAAGATGAGTGTTGATTTATTTGCTTTATTCTTTAGTACCTAATACTTTCTGTCCTGAAATGAATTAGAAAGAAGTTATTATATAAGTAATTATTTATCTTGAAGAGTATATTGATAGGTAGGCTGTACCTTGACACCATTTTATCACCTTCAACGGTGTATGGTAGCTGGATGTTTTGGATGTTTTCAAAATAAACACCTATTTGTAGCTGTGTTTTTAGATTCATCTCTAATGCTGCACTCACAGGAAAAAATCAGCAGGCCTGTATTAACTAGAAAACCACTTTTATGTTGTATTTCGATCCATTTAAACTAAAGCTGATTAGCACTTTTTGACAAGTGAATCTAAATCTTTGTGCTAATCAAGGGAAATTGAGCCAGGTTGCTGCTACAGAAAGCTGGAGAGAAGAAGGGATGTGATGGCAAGTTCCTTTTTCATTCATCCTGCAGCATGTAGCCGGGTGCCATACCCACCCCTTTCCCAACAAACCACTCTCCTAAGTGCTTGTTTAATAAAGCAGCACAGCAGGTGAATAGTTAAGTGTTAGTGGGATTCACACAGTTTCATTTCAGTGCAATGGACAGAATAGAAGAGAATTTGAGGGGCGGGGGGCTTTTTTCTAGCATGCTGTTAAGAAAAGTATAGAGACTGTTGCACACTAATGATACAACGGTAATTTGAAGCAGGGTGTGTTTGATGTGCATTTGCCGTGTGTGTTTACTGTAATCAGTGGCTGTTTATCCTTGAGTGGTATGAAGCTGACTGCCCACCTTCTACATTTGGCAGTAATGATTGCATCTAAGAAAAAGCTCACTTACCTCCATCACCTCCAAGTGGCTGCAGACTTTAACAGCTGGACAGCCTGAAAGTAGACTTGACTCGTCACAGATTTCTACTCTTTCCCAAGCAATGACACCAAAGGGATATTTGCCAATCCCTTTCCCCCTTCATTTTTCTTTGGGGGCCTTTGGGAATGGAAGACTCTTCCTTGTTTTCCTGCTGTCTGGGATGGAGTAGCAGATGCCAAGGAATGGCGTGGAGAAAGGAAAGGAAGGTATGATAATATTTAGTTTTCTTCGTTTCATGCTTAAACAGATCGAAGGATTTTTCAGAGCAAAATCTTGTTTCAAGTGTATGGCCATTTTTCAATTAAAGTCACTTATTAACCTCTACGTACATAAGCAGAATCTCCTGAGTCTCTTTGAAGACACAAAGAGAAAAGATTTCCTTCCTCCCTCCTACTCTCTCCAAATCCCCAAGTGACACTCATAAGCTGGTTGAGAGGGTGGAAAGCTAACAAATGTGAAGGCAGAAGTCACTTTGCACCTTTCTGGCACGAAAACTTTGAAGTCTTCTTACAGAGGAGCTACACTGTGTAATTCAAATTTTTAAAATGTACATTCAAATCGGACTGCAGTTTACCTGCTAATGCTGTTAGACGGCTGCCTGGTCTAAGCTCCAGCTGATCTGTGGTCTCTGAAAAGACAGCCACACAAAGCTGCTTGCATAGCTCCCTACCCTTCCAAAGGCCTCTCCAGGTGCACTTCGTTACAAGGATTCCTTCGCTGGTGGACTTTGCTGACATTAGCTCTAGTTTGGGTTTGTCTGTTTGCCTGCTATGAAGGTATTGAGGGATCTTAGAAAGCCAGAAAGAAAAGAGTTGTCAACAGATGTGCCTGAGTGGACTCAAGGATTAGTTCCAGCCTTTCGGAATTGTCTGTGGCTGTTTCATAGCTGTGATGATTTTGATGAGCTTTTATTGTTGCTTTTCCTGGCAGCACCATCCAGGGCAATAAGGATAAGCCTTGTCGGATGGTTCCTGAAATTACTTAGAAATAAGTTGTAATCTCAAGAATTGCAGTGTAGAGGCCAAAGAAGTTTTACAAGAAGTTGACCAGGGGATGCTGTCAAACAAATGGAACCTTAAAAGTTGACTTTTTCCTCCTCAAAGGCTGGGTGCCCAGGACTAGTTTTAAATGTTCCGGTACTTAAACGAAAAATTCAAATCACGTAAGGGAACCCTCTTATTTATTGGTGATGTCACATGAGACTGATACCTCTGGGGCGTGCTAACTGGGTTAGAACCCTTCACTGAATATTGAGTATGCATTAGTATTTGAACATAATTTCTTTCTTTTCATTTTTTTTCAACCTTGATATTACATGGGCTTAGTCCTTTCTTTCTCCCAGACAACAAATTCTCTTTGAACAAAAGTATGATGCCGTATCATTTTTTTTCTTTCTTTTTTTTTTTTTCTTTGAGACAGAGTCTCATTCTGTCGCCCAGGCTGGAGTGCAGTGTCATGATCTTGGCTCGCTGCATCCTCTGCCTCCCCAGTTCAAGCGATTCTCCTGCCTCAGCCTCCCAAGTAGCTGGGATTACAGGCCCCCACCACCACGCCTGGCTAATTTTTGTATTTTTAGTAGAGACAGGGTTTCACCATGTTGTCCAGTCTGGTATCGGACTCCTGTCCTTAAGTGATCCACCTGCCTCAGCCTCCCAAAATGCTGGGATTACAGGCATGAGCCACTGCGCCTGGCCGCCATATCATATTTTTATACCCAAAATATCGAAAACAGTGATAGGCACCAATGACTGATTTAGTGTTCCTGCTTTGGAGAAAATGAGTTGACTTAGGGTACCCCTACAGCTTCATAGTAATGATTTGTGTCCTTGTTCTACCCTGGGGAATTTTACTGAGACGAATTAGGAATTAGTGTAGGGATGCGGAGGAAAGGAACCTTAATCATAGTGGCATTAACAGGCAAGAGGAAATTAAAGTAGGACTGCTAAACACCTCTCAACCAACCAATCAACCATCCTGCCACTTGCCATTTAAAATTAACTAAACAAGCTGGACGTGATGGCTTACGCCTGTAATCCCAGCACTTTGGGGAGGCCAAGGCGGGCGGATCACTTGAGGTCAGGAGTTCGAGACCAGCCTGGCCAACATGGTAAAACCCTTTCTCTACCAAGAAATACAAAAAAGTAGCTGGGCATGGCGGTGCATGCCTGTAGTCCCAACTACTCAGGAGGCTGAGGTGGGAGAATTGCTTGAACCCAGGAGGCGGAGGCTGCAGTGAGCTGAGATCATGCCACTGCACTCCAGTCTGGGCGACAGAGTGAGAACCTGTCTAAATAAATAAATTAAATTAAACAACAACAAAATTCTAGCTCACTTGGTTTTGTCTGGTTACAGCTTCCTTAACAGGTGTTAAATGGCAGAAAATTCCCAATAGATTGATCAGCACTTGACTTTTTCGTAGTATTTCCCATCAGAATAACGTTTGTAGAAGCTACTCTATCCAGGATAGTCCTGGGGGATCTCTGGCAGAATATAAATATTTCTGCTGTGTGCAGCAGCAACTGTAGCTTAGGAGGAGCAATGGGCGTGGGTTTTGTGGTTTCCTTCTGACTTTTCAGGGTAGCTCATCACTTCGACCACAAAATCACTGCCAACCTTCAGAAGAGGGAAGAAGGATTGGCCAACCTACATTTTCTTTTCTTTTTAGGGACAAACAGTGACTTGAATTTTTACAGACCAGCCGGCTTAGTTGTGTTTGGAGTTTCCCAGTATAGTCTTTGCAGAAATGTGAGTTGGTTTTTACACTGCTACAGACCAATCATCTGCATTACAATTGGCCTTAGTCCTGGAACCACAGAGGTGGTTTGCTTTACCCCTTGACTCAAGTTGCCTAATTTCTGTGTCACTAGGAAGAACCAACACCTCTCCCCAGCCCATGAGTTGTGAGACAGTGAGCATTGAAATGAGTGATGAATGTGGGGCAGCCATTTGTTAAAAGCCAGGAGTCATTTATTCATTCATTCAACTAGTATTTGTGTAGCCCTCCTAAATGAGTCAGGCATTGCTCCAGGAGCTGTGGATACTGTAATAAACTAGATCCCTAGTCCCAAATATTCTTTTTTTTTTGAAGTTCCAGATAGTAAATATGTTAGGATTTGTAGGCCTTACCATTTCTATTGCAACCATTAAACGGTGACATTTTTTCTTTTTGTGCAGTAGCAGCCACAGAAATACATAAAACAAGTTCAAGCTGCGTTTTTTAAAAAAACTTGATTTATGAAAACAGACAATGCATGAACCACAGTTTACCACCTCTGAGCTAGACCATAACTTGCCCTTGTTGAGCATACATTCCAGTCACCTGCACTTGATTTCTACTAGGTGGCTTTATTGTATAAGGAAGATATGTTCCTAAATAGTACACCTAATCCAAAACAAGAGTAATGCAAAAGTGTTAAAAGATTCATAAGGTAAAAAAATCCTAAAAAGGTTAAAAGGTCAATAAACCCAACAAACAAAAGAGTTTATAAAAGAGTCAAAACAGGCCGGGCACGGTGGCTCACACCTGTAATCCCAGCACTTTGGGAGGCCGAGGTGGGTGGATCGCCTGAGGTCAGGAGTTCAAGACCAGCCTGACCAATATGGTGAAACCCCATCTCTACTAAAAATACAAAAATTAGCCAAGCGTGGTGGAGGGCGCCTGTAGTCCCACCTACTGGGGAGGCTGAGGCAGGAGAATTCCTTGAACCTGGGAGGCAGAGGTTGCGGTGAGCTGAGATTGCGCCACTGCACTCCAACCTGGGTGACAGGGCAACACTCTGTCTCAAAAAAAAAAAAAAGAGTCAAAACATAGCAATATATATTTTAAAACTTTCTGGTGACTCATTGGTTACTAATTATGGAATACATTTTTCTAGATCTTAAACATTCATAAGAAAACAAAATCATCTTTAGCTTTTGATGAGTTGACCATTCCTTTAATACTATGAAGACAGTAAGAAAACCTGTCATGAACTTCAGAAATCTAACAATTTTAAGAACACTCCATCCCATTATATACAAACTACTGCAAACTCCGTAAATAATTTAAAGGAACAAGTTCATAAACCTGGTGAATTTAGAAAATTGGTCATTCAGCATGCTGTCTTTGGTGAATCGACCATTTGTTGATTTGGTAGCTTTGCATGTTGCTTGAAGCAAATGAATCTAGAGCTGGTAAGCAGAGTTCTACATACATGTTGTAACTTAAAATGCTCTTTGGATGAATGGCCGAATACATGCCTGGGACCAAACTTGCTAGTAAATGGTATTTATTGTTTAGGTTATAGGGGTTGTCAAAAATTCCCACATGGTAAGGGAATTTCATTCATGATTATGCATAGAGAATTATTGCTCCTGGGGTTCAAAGGCTAACTCATTATTTTCAGGCTTACTGAAGGTCCAGGCTTACTCATTATTTTCCCCTAATATTTTGAATTAACATAAATGTTTAAACATGTAGAAAAGTTGAAAGACTTATCCAAAGCACACCTTATATGGTGTATGGATTTTGAATCATAAGTTGTAGGCTGTTTCCAAAGTGGCTGAAATAATACCAGCTCAAATCTGTTTTAGGACCACATCTTTTTAGGAGTGACAAGAGACTGATCTGAACTATTTCTAGTTCTCTTTTGTGTTTTGGGGGGAAAATGCATAAAATACTCCTTATCTCTAGATTGTGCATGTTCTTGTAGTTGCTTGGTCACACTTTTGAAACAAAGGCCAGTGATGCCCATTGCAATTGCTAAGGTATGTCTTTCCTGTATTCTAATTTCATTTAATTGATGCCTAACAAAAATTCAAGAGGTTAGTGTCACCATAGCCTGTCTCCTTCCTCCTGCCTATATAAAGTACCATGTGGATCTTGGGAAGAATTTACTAGCCACAAAATAAAATATAGAATGTAGTCTTCCACACTATAGAGTTCCTTTTTTTTTTCATGTGGAAAGGAATGATTGAGGGGGAAAATGAATTGTTTGACGTCTAACCATAGAAAGAAAAATTAGTTTTCTCTAACTTCTCCAGGCTCTGTTTTTGTTTCACTTTATGTCCTGTGTGCTACTTGTCTGGGGAGAAATTATGACATGAAAGGGAGTAATTTCCCTTCAGAAGATTCGCTCACAATTTAATAGTAATCACATGTCTGGGAAGATGGAAGGGTTAGAAATATTTTCCACATCTTTTTTGGTAGTCACCTGCATTCTGATAAATGCTACAACCTATCCATCGTTGAGTGTTTTGTTTGCTATTGCTGCCTGTAGGATGATATATTCTTGAGCTGTTGACCTCTAGCTGTGTTATCTGCTTTGGCCAATGAAATGAGAGCTCAAGTCACCTGTGCCACCTAGGAGGAAAAGCTTTAAAAGCCATTTTATGGCTTCACCATTCTCACGGTTCCTTCTGCCATGAAAACAGTAATGTCTCAGAGGCCAGGTGCTCTACAGCGTGGGTCTCACCATGAAGAAGTGGAGCATAGCCCACAGCCAACCCTCAATGGATGTGTTGTTGAAAGCCATTGAAATGATGGGGTCATTTGTTACTGCAACATAGCCCACTGGCATGACATCCTCATCATACTGTTGTGCCTGTTTATAGTTCTCAGGTTCTAGAATGGAATCACTGGAGGATTCTAAACCTGGACTTGTGTGATTATGAGAATAAGAAAGGGCATTGAGATAGTTGCACTTACAGCACTGGATATTCTTATCTGCAGAGATTGGTCGTTCTAGAAATCTTTCTCCTTCTTTAATGCTCCTCACTTCAGCCCTTTGAGAGATTTTAAGCTGAATCACAAGCAACTTGGCCATCCTTATGCCAGGTCATCTAATTTCTACAACATGGTTTGTGTGTTTAATGATAAAATAAGGGCTCCATGAAGGCAGAGGTTTGTTCTTGACGGTGTATCTCAAGTGCCTGGCACACAGTAGATGAATATTTGGTGGATGAATGTGCTATGTCATTTATTTTCAATGAGTTTTCCCTTTGATTTGATTTTAGTGAAGTGTATACTCAGGATAATCACATTCCTTTTTCTGCCTCTAATAGAAAATCTGACTCTGGATAGTAGGTTGAATATGTATTTGTTTATTTATTTAGAGAAGGAGTCTCACACTCTGTCGCCCAAGCTAGAGTGCAATGATGTGATCTGTATTCACTATAACCTCCACCTCCCAGGCTCAAGTGATTCTCTTGCATCAGCCTTCCTAGTAGCTGAGACTACAGGCGCCCGCCACCATGCCTGGCTAAGTTTTGTACTTTTAGTAGAGATGGGGGTTTCACCATGTTGACCAGGCTGGTCTCAAACTCCTCACCTCAAGCGATCCGCCCACCTCGGCCTCCCAAAGTGCTGGGATTATACATGTGAGCCACCGCACCTAGCCGAATATTTATTTCTCTAAATAAATTGACACCACAAGTTAAATCACCAAGGGGCATAGCCTCAGTTTATTATAACCAAGGTGTCATCAGTCACTTGAAATACTAGTAGTCTTTGGATCATTTTAGGGAGAAAAAAAAACATTAAACCTTGTTGTTTAACTGAAAAAGTTGACTGTGAACTAGTACTTTCCTAAAATTCAAGATTCTGCTTGACTTTTGAATTGTGTCAGAAAGGAAGCATATACCAGCATATTGTACTCACGGCCCCTCTGAGCCATGACATTGATTTAAGTGGGAGGGGCTGCTATATTTCCACAGACTTAGCCCATTCACTCATTTCCTCTGCTTTGTCATCGTTAGGTTGGATTTAAGTAGCATTACTGTAAAATTTCCCACGGAGAAATTTCAACATGAAGTGGCTTTCTGATCTCTTTAAAATAAAATGGTTAAAAATAGACCTTGTGGGAACAGTTTTCCACATCAAGAACAAAACCTGCAAAAATGTTTTAATGCAGATTTGGGACCTAATTATTTTTTTCTCACCTCAGCTTGGCTGTAGTTGTGCTACAGTGGAGACAACAAGTCTCAGTGTTACAGAATCTGGCCAGCAAGTGCTCTCCACTCCCTGTGAAGGTTTGCTATTGAGTTGGCCATTGCTTACTTCCCTTCCCCTCCCTGGAGCTTTTCTTGGGGTGGTGGCTCCAACTATGAAGAGCCTACATCTGGTTCCTCATTAATTCAGTGACCTTCTCTCATGAGGCTAGTGAAGGCCTGACCATTTCAGTTGCGCCGGCCTTCGGTTTTTGCAAACATTAAAGTCTGCGCTGGGTAAAGGTGAACTGACTAAAAGCAAAGCAGCGTGCAAAAGATACTCTGTCATTAACATCCAGAGTCTTCAAGGTACTCAGTCATTAGGGCTGGTTTAATCACGCCTCTGTGACATGACCAGAGCCTTAGTCAGCTTTGAGGCACATCCAGGGGTTCTCTGTTAGAAAAGTGGGTTCCTGGCTGGCCATATCATTTTCTTATTTCAATGTCATCCTTTTTTCCCACAGCCTGGGAGCTGAAATGTCTATGGATGCTTACTTGTGACATTCCTTTACAATTTTGTTTTTACTGTTGTAGTTCTAATACCTTAGAAAGCTGGCCTCTGACTTAATATGCACTCCATAAATATTTGTGGAAGAATGAATGGTAAACAAATGAATCTCCAATCACTAGTGACTAGCAATTGTTCAATTTTGTGTCAGTCTTCAGTACTTTCCTACCTGATAGGTACCTTATCAGGAAAAAAGAAAGAGAAAACACAAAGTGTTAAGATCTTTTACAGGCTGGGCGCGGTGGCTCACGCCTGGAATCCCAGCACTTTGGGAGGCTGAGGCGGGCTGATCACGAGGTCAGGAGATCGAGACCGTCCTGGCTAACACCGTGAAACCCCGTCTCTACTAAAAAAAATACAAAAAATTAGGCAGGCGTGGTGGTGGGTGCCTGTAGTCCCAGCTACTCGGGAGGCTGAGACAGGAGAATGGCATGAACCCGGGAGGCGGAGCTTGCAGTGAGCCAAGATTGCGCCACTGCACTCCAGCCTGGGTGACAGAGCCAGACTCCTCCGTCTCAAAAAAAAAAAAAAAAAAAAAAAAAGATCTTTTACAAATAGATGCTATGCCATGCCCCACATCTCCCATTTATTATCATTATTATTGTTATTTATTTTATCCTATGTCCTTACCTCTAGCAGGTAGAAAATTCTTTTTTAAAAATAGCAAATAACCCAAATTCTATTTTATCGACATGGAATGGAATGCATTTCTTAAAATTCTCGTTGGACCACATATGTGGAACATTTTTAAAAAGCAGTTTTATAAGCATCCATCCTTACTCTCTGGGTCTGGAGTCTAGTATGTTTTAAAATAAATTTGGGTGTTTCTGAAATAAATTGCTCTGTGTTTCTGCCTTTTCTGTTGCAAAGTTCTAAATTATGGCGTACTCTTTTGCATTCTCTCTTTTGACACAAGTACTCCTTGTTCCTCTGTCTCTAAGTCCTGTCGTTTAAAATTCATTTCAAGTGTCATTTCCTCTGGATACATTCCTTGTGAGTTAGATGCTTCTCTGTCCCGGTATACCCGGATACACTCTGAGTACAATTCCTTCCACATAGAGTATTTATCACCCTTTATTGTTGCTGTTTGATTAATGGTTAGACTATTAGACTCTTAGTGCCCCTAGGCCAAGACCTGAATATTATTTATCTCTACATAGTGGGCATCCCTTGTAGTTTCTGACACCGATAGGTGCTCAGAATATTTGTTGCATGAATTCATTTGTGTTCTTTAGGTTCTCCGGAAAGCTTCAGTTCAGCTTTCAGTCTTCAGCATTTCTCTTTTCACTAGCCAGTTGCCCTCTTTCCTGCCTGGAAGGTTTGAATTTAGAACCTGGTTCTACCCACTGCAGTAAGCACCCACGGTCACTGCCCACTGCTTGCACGGGGAGAAGGGCCAGATGGGCATTTGCTCATCTGGAAACTTGGAATCTTGGGTCCTGATCTATGTTTTTTCAGCTTTTCTTTATATTCTTCTCTGTCCTTTTTTTCTCCTTCCCTCAACTCCTCTCCCCCAAAGATGATACTTGGCAACTGATAATTTTTGCTTACTTAGAAACTTGAATATCATGGAAATCTAGCCGATAAAAATGACCCTGAAAAGTCTCTAGAATACATTGGGAGGATTGCCTAAAACAATTTTGCATGTGGAATTAGCAGTTGGGGCTCTGAAATTACACCTGTTATTTTAGAAACAAGAGGCTAGCAGGGGCAAATACTAAGGCTTCTTCCTTTGCCACCCCCTACCTTTATTATTTTATTTATTTATTTATTTAGAGAGGTAGTCTCACTCTGTCACCCAGGCTGGAGTGCACTGGCACGATCTCAGCTCACTGCAACTTCCACTTCCCGGGTTCAAGCGATTCTCCTGCCTCGGCCTCCCGAGTAGCTGGGATTACAAGTGCGCACCACAATGCCTGGCTGATTTTTTTAAATATTTTTAGCAGAGGTGGGATTTCACCATGTTGTTCAGGCTGGTCTTGAACTCCTGACCTCAAGTGGTCTGCCTGCCTTGGCCCCCCAAAGTGCTGGGATTACAGGCGTGAGCCACGGCACCCGGCCCCATCCCCTACCTTTAAATGATCATCTTAGGCAGGTGATTTCCAGCCTTCATATCAACTCACAGAGAAGAGTACAAATATTTCTATTGCCACTGTTTTTTAACATCTCATCCATAGAAAACCTGGCCAACATAACAATACTTCGCTCCTTCAAGCTGCAGTTTAAAATCTTTTATTTTTGCACCTTATATGTGTAGAAAGGAGACTATCTGGCTAACACTATTGTCAAAACTGCTAATGGACAGTTAGGAAGAAGGAATTCAGGAAATGAAACAGTGCTGAAAACTGGGCAGTGTTTAAGATGCAGTCACCTGTATCTGTGCTTTGACACTAAAGAAGATGGAAAAGGAATATAATTACTAGTTTCTTCTATCATTGGTATTGGAATCCATTTGGATGAAAGACTTTCTGAAGCTCATATTGTCAGTAGTATGCTGCCTAGATTTTTATGGGCACATGAGTAACAGAGTAGATCAATTGAGGGGACTATATGATAGCTCATCTATCAAATTACCCAGGATAATTGAGGAAAAGGATTGTTCTTTTTTTTTTTTTTTTTTTGAGGCAGAGTCTCACTTTGTTGCCCAGGCTGGAGTGAAGTGGCATGATCTCAGCTCACTGCAACCTCCGCCTGCCAGGTTCAAGCGTTTCTTCTGCCTCAGCCTCCCAAGTAGCTGGGATTACAGGCATGTGGTAACACACCCAGCTAATTTTTGTATTTTTAGTAGAGACTGGGTTTTGCCATGTTGGCCAGGCTGGTCTTGAACTCCTGACCTCAGGTGATCTGCCTGCCTCAGCCTCCCCAAAGTGCTGGGATTATAGCCACCACGTCTGGCCAGGATTGTTCCCTTTTAAAAAATATAATGGAAAAAAACATTAAAGATCTAAATTGTCATACAAACTTGACAATATATATTCATAATTATGCATTATGACATATTCTACCAAAGCCTTTTTGTACCTCTCTGTTCATTTCTATTTAAAAAAGAAATGACTATTTAAAATTAGGAATTTCTCATTGTTAGAATGAACTAGACTGGTTCATTATACCCAAATTTACTCACCAGCTGCTTTGCACCTAAACTAATGCTGAGGCTCACAAGAGTGAAAAGGGTTAAAGTATGTTAGTCAAAGGAGATACCTAAGAAATCCTCCTAGCCCACTTTGTAGCATATTTACCACATTACTTGTCTTTTCAAATGGAGGAAGATAGCCATAGTATGTTGTGTTTTGGTGGCATTTTAAACAAATAAGCCAGAAATACCAAATAAATCTTTTTTTGAGTGTTGATAAACTCAGTTTTTATATGAATGTTGAAAATCACCCCAATCCTATTGGAATGCATATCTTTAGATGTCACTTTAGCTCTCTCCTTAAAAGTGAGATTGGGCGTGGTGGCTCATGCCTGTAATCCCAGCACTTTGGGAGTCCAAGGCGGGCAGATCACATGAGGCCAGGATTTCAAGACTAGCCTGGCCAACGTGGCGAAACTCGGTCTCTACTAAACATACAAAAATTAGCTGGGCATGGTGACACGTGCCTGTAATCCTAGCTACTCGGGAGGCTGAGGCACAAAAATCATTTGAATCCTGGAGGCAGAGGTCATAGAAAGCCAAGATCACACATCACTGCACTCCAGCCTGGGTGACAGAGCAATACCCCGTCTCAAAAAAAAAAAAAAAAAAAAACACAACGACAAAAAAAAAACTGAGAGGACAATGTTGGTCTTAACCATATTTGCTAATTTTCTCCATTTTCTTAAGCCCTCTCAACTTAATGGGAAATTGTAGTTTCATTGTCAGAAAGAAGTTTGCACGTAGAGATTACCCTTTTTTGGCAACTATTATGAATTGACGAATCCAAGTTTTAACTGTAAGAACTCAGCCTATTTGGGCTGCTAATGAACAATAGAAATTTATTTTTCACAGTTGTGGAGACTCGGAGTCCGAGATCAGGGTGCCAACATGGTCAACTTCTGGTGAGGGCCCTCTGTCAGGTTGCAAATTGTGGGCTTGTCATCGTATTCTCATGTGGCTGAGATGGTGAGCAATCATTCTGCAGTCTCTTTTATAAAAAATATTTCCACCCTCATGACCTAATCACTTTCCAAAAGCTCCACATCATCATCCCATCGGTATTTGGGTTAGGATTTCAACATATGAAATTTGTGGGAGACACACATTCAGACCATAGCAAATACTAACACTCTTTCTCTTTAACTTCTCCCTAACCCTTGAAGAAAATTTAGAATCTATTTATTATGTAAAATCCCATCTTGGCTTCCTCAGCCCTAAACTGGACATGCATTTCTTTCTTTTTTTTTTTTTTTTTTTCTCTGCTTCAGTATTCGATTTATATGTGTTTGGAGATCTTTGAAATTGATTGAATAGTAGAAAAATTTACATTATAGAAACAAGATACCAAAACACATTGTATAATATTGCCATTTCTTTCTTTTCCATTTTGTGAATAATCAAAATAATAATTTGTCTTTTGAATAAAAGATAAATAACAAAATCAGCTTTGCTTTAATGCTGCACAATTAGCAGCTATCCAAACATATTATCAGAAACATATTAAAATCCACATTCTGTATTTTTAGGTAACAACACACTGTGCATTGAGATACTCTTCATTTTGTAAATTAGGAAATACCCCTAACATTTGATAGTGTTATTCTCAGTTCTTATCTGTAGCCATACAGTCATTGAGCTGGATAAATTGTTGCAATGTAGCAATTAAGAACATCCTTTTTTTTTTTTAATCCACAAGTTCAGTAAATTACAACTTGATTGTCTGAGTAAACAATGTTACCTGCTGTGGCTGCTTTCTTGAAGAACAGAGCTCTGCATGCAAATTAATAGCAGTTAGTAATTCCCAGTAGGATAGAGCATACTCTTCCCATAACTTAAACTTCCCTTCCTCCACCCTAGGAAAACAGACTAAGTGAAATACATATCATCATCTCATTTTTTCTTTCCCTCCCTCCCTCCTTTCCTTCCTTTTCTCTCTTTTCTTTCTTTCTTTTGAAACAGGATCTCACTCTGTTGCCCAGGCTGCAGTGTAGTGGTGTGATATATCTCACTGCAGCCTCTATCTGCTGAGCTACTAAGTCCAAGAGATCCTTCCACCTCAACCTCCCAAGTAGCTGGGACTACAGGTACACGTCACCCCATGCAGCTAATTATTATTTTTTTATTTTTAGCAGAGACAAGGTCTCACTATGTTGCCTAGGCTGGTCTCAAACTCCTGGACTCCAGTGACCTTCTTGCCTCAGCCTCCCATGTTGCCAGGATTACAGCCATGAGCCACTGAGCTGGCTTATTTTTTCTCCAATTCCTTGGCCCCAGGCAACCGTGCCCACCCCAGCCCTACCCTAGGGGGTACTGTGGAAGCAGTTTTAGAAGACAAGCCTCAGAGTGCCTGATGACCCTTCTGTCTCACCAGTGCATTTAGCAGTACCTTACTGAAGCACACACAACGTAACCTGACAATGGTAACTCATTTTCTCATTAGGGGATAGAAGTGCTTGTGGACCAGAGCCCACCTAGCCATTCTTGCACTGGGGTAACTTGTGGTATTTCAGTGAGGTCCCGCTCTTGTGTACTGTATGTGGTTCAGTGTCAGATAATTTAACACCCAAGAAAATCTGCCTTGCATACATTAAAATATATTTGCAAATTAATTGGTTAATTAGATTTTAGATATCTCTAGGGGACTGAGCTGAAACAGATGTGTGCAAAAGCCCCTCACGGGGTTGAGAAAGGCTTCTTACAGGCTTTCTGAAGGAAGAGTTCTATCATTTGATCCTATTGTTGGTGCCAGAGTATTCCAGTACATGCATTTATGTGGAAAGAAATAGAACTGCATCTTTGTCTTGAAGTTGTTATAGGAACATGCTCAGAAGGTTCCATACTCTCAAAATAATTGTACTGTAAAATAATGAAAACACTATTAGGGTTGATTTTTTCCTTGATTATATCAGAAAACCATGTGAGAATGCAGCTAAAACTAAACAAGGGCAGATTAGGGAATGCTTTTAAATACTTGTGTAAGATGCAGGCAATGCATATGAAAATTCTATACAACAGCCAAAGCTTCTGCTCAGGACTTGGAGTTAGAGATCAGCCCTTTTTACATTTTTTTCCCAGTTAGATGGGCTAGAGATTTGCTCTTTTAACCTTTTTTCTCTATATTGCTTTACCCTTCTGCAGAATAGAAACTCAGTTGGTATTCCCCTGAATGCTGTTTATAATACTAAGGTGATTTTTTAAATTGGATCATTAAAAAATACATTTTTTTATTCCTTCAATCTTTTTTTTTTTTTTTTGTGACAAAGCATTTATGGTATACCCACTGAGTCCTAATGTGGATACACAACACCAAGTAGAGTGATACTGTCCCTGCTTTCAACAGGCTCCCAATCCCTTTATGCTTTGTGGAATGCTAAAGTTAATCTGTATTTTCTAACACTTGGAGTAGGAAGAGGCTTCCTACTCTAGAGCAAGTTGCATGACAGTAAAATAAATGTGGATGGAGCTAAGGTCTGATTATGAATGAGCCATGTGTCCACAATTTACTCTAGGGTAAATAGTACAGACTGATGGACAACTTGCTAGAATTTGGAAACAAATGGTGCACCCAAGATCAACATCAGACCCTAAGATCAACATCAGACCCCTCCTTGCTCCTTCTACTTAATGCCCGTTGATACACTGATTTTTAGCTCTCAGAGGATCACCTTTGTATCCCCTGTGCCTAGGGAAGTCCCTAGCAAATAACAGACTATCATCGAATGTTGAATGTGCTCAGACGTAACAATTCTCAGATGTTTGAATAAGAGAGATCTACACTTTGGCCATCACAGAGGAAAGTTATTGGTGGGAGATGTGTTTTAATGCCACTGAGCATCCAATTTTACCATGAGATTTGAGAGATATGTCATTACCACATTTAATTCCTTCAGTTTTAGTTTTGTTTATGTGTTAAGAGAAATGAGCCATCGCGGAAATAATTGATGAATAGTTTGGTCATCTTTAGATGAAGTTTTTTCATTTTCCTAATTTTTTTTTTTAAAGTAAGGAGGAAAGTCTTAGAAGTACAGAAACAACATTTTCATTTGAAATCAGTAGTGCTTCAAGGTTGGGGGACATTGATTCTTGCAACAGGGGTAGCAGCATCACCTCTTTGTTTTCTTCCTTTGTCTTTCATAGTAAAATGAGTATTTTTCTGAATCTTACAAAGTAATTCATGATCCAAAGGACTATTTGATTTGATTTTTTGGAACTACATTTATTAAAAGTACTACTCACCTAACATTACCTTATTTCAAGGAGATATATATGTGTGACTGTGTGTGTGTGTAAATATAAATATAAGGGAAAATGAATGTTTATGGCTAAAGAATTTGAACTCCACCCTTCCTTTTCAAATAGAATCCATTAAAACGTAGCTTAATGAAATAGAATTATTTTAAAATCAGGAATAGCATTTATACGCTGGTGATTATTGCGTTTGACATTAAGATGTAGATAGTATAAAGTGATAAGTTATATTGAGAATGAGCTTTGTTCCTGCTACATCATCCTTCAATAAAAGCCAGTATTGCCAGAAAAAGAAGGAAATTTACTAAGTGTGTTTTATTTGAATTTCCAGTCATAGTTTAGGACAAGGAGGTAGATACTTTGGAGGATTTAAAAAACTTCTGGTAATTGACTTCATCATGCACTTGAGACCAGAACATTCCTGTGCATCCTGGACTCAGAGAGTTGACCTGTCTGCCAGCCCCGTAGCCAGCTCTGAGTTGAAGCTGAGCTTACAGTTTGTCCTTCCAATCCTCTGCGCCAAACAAATAAATCACTATTTATGGGCAAGATTGAACTTCACCACCTATTGGAATTTCTGTTCCAGTATTAGAGATTGGCACATTGGTTTTCTTTCATTAAATTCTTCCTCATGGTGGATATGGAGGCAGGCTTGGGCAGGCTCATTGGGGTTCCCAGAGCAAACTGGAGGACGTGGGTCCGGAGAGAAGCCTCATCTGCTAAAGTGGGGCAGACACTGGGTGGGGGCCTGTGGGTGCTGGCGGGAAGTCCAGCCCGCCAGGCAGAACACACACAGCAGGGAACATAGAGTTGTGCAAAAAGTGAGATTTTTGGCAGGTACTTGGCTCCGGGGAGGTCCTGGGGGCCCCAGGCCAGGTGAGTGGAGGAAGTCCAGGAGGCAGCCTGTTGAGGGCTGGCTACTCCACATCAGCATTAATGTGGCCTGGCAGTGGGTATCAGGCCTTGCTCTCTGGGCTGGAATTTTGGCAGGACTTCAACATTTGTTCCGCAACATATTTTCATAGTAACATACCCCTTGGTCATGAGGATGTGTGGAAGAATATATATAGCCTCTTCCTACCTCTACTGCAGATACTACCGGCACTGACTTGTCTCATGCCTCTAATCCCAGCACTTTGGGAGGCCGAGGTGAGAGGATTGCTTGAGCCCAGGAGCTCAAGACCATCCTGGGCAACATAGTGGGACCTCGTCTCTACAAAAAATAAAAAAGTAGCCAGGCATGGTGGCATATACTGCAATCCCAGCTACTCAGGAGGCTGAGGTGGGAGGATTTCTTGAGCCTGGTAGGTTGAGGCTGTGGTAAGCTATGATTGTGCCACTGTACTCTGGCTTGGGTGACAGAATGAGACCCTGTCTCAAAAACAAACAAAACATTTTTAAATTAAAATTAAAGAAGCTGACCAGCCATATTGGCTTCAATGATTCCCAACACCATCCCTGAAAAACTGTGGCCTGGGAAATATGATGATGTGCTTGTGGCTTATACTTAGATCACATGCTGCCCCCTAAGAGTGGTGATCAGTCCCACCTAAGCCAAAGGGACTGAGTGGCTCCCCATAGGGGAATGGGTGAGGGAAAGGAGGATAGCAATTATATAAGGTAGGAAGCCACAGGGATGCCACATACAGAGGGTTGTAGCTGAAATCGCCTTAGCCTCTCTTGATGAGGTTGTTTACCCTGGTGTAGGGATCATTTGCTTGGAGAAAAGAATGAATGAACATGCTGGTGGCTGGTAGTGATCCCTGGAGCCAAGTTCCTGAGCCTGGAATATAAAATTAAGGACTTTGTGTCTGGAACAAGGGAAATTCCAGCTGTAAGAAGCTGAGACAAATAATTAAAAGGGCTTATGGCATTAGTCATATGCTGAAGCCCTCAATATTGAGCCCAAGTTTCTCAGGGCTTCTCTATTAGAAGTAAACTGGTTTCCAGAACCGGGGGTTGAATGAAACTTATAGATGAGGCAGTCATGCAAGCTCATGTGATGAAACACATAAATGGTGGTGTTCATACTAGGTAAGTTTATGTTCAGAAAAACAAATAGCCTCTGAACTGCAAAAGAACTTTTTAAGGAATAAAAGCAAGGAATGGAGAGGGCGGGAAGAAAAAGGTGTTTAGAAGTGGGTAGATCTGAAGGAGTTACAGTCTCTTTGTAGATTGGTAGGAGGTTATCAAGGCTTTCATCTCCAAGTTTCCAATCCAGCCACGTTGTTGGTGACTAAAAATCATTTTCCTGTGACCATTTGCTGTTTGGTGGAGTGTTTGGAATGAACTAGTTAATCCCAGTCCAATTCATAATGGGCAGGTAGCCAGTTCACACAAACCACCTTGAAAATCCACACTAATTGGTTTGTCTCCATGGAATAGCCAAAAATGGAATTGCCCATGGATGGACATTTTCTACTACCCACCCCGTTCTTTCATCTCTCCCCACTCCCACCACTACCTCTAGCAGGAGTGATTTTGCATTTAAATAGCATGCTTTTCCCACTCATTTTCCTGGGCTATAAATTTCCTCAAGCTTTTTTTTTTTTTTTTGAGATGGAGTCTCGCTCTGTTGCCCAGGCTGGAGTGCAGTGGTGCAATCTCGGCCCACTGCACCCTCTGCCTCCTGGGTTCAAGCAATTCTCCTGCCTCAACCTCCCGAGTAGCTGGGACTACAGGCACGCACCACCATGTCCGGCTAATTTTTGTATTTTTGGTAGAGATGAGGTTTCACTATGTTGGCCAGGCTGGTCTTGAACTCCTGACCTCATGATCCACCCACCTTGGCCTCCCAAAGTGCTGGGATTACAGGCGTGAGCCACCGCACCCAGCCTCCTCAAGCTTTCTTTTTTAAAAGAAGGAGTGGCTTAGAGGCAAGGAAAGTAAACTGAATGTCCTTGAGACATTTTCAGGGTCGCCAATGTTTTTAGAGTTGTTCTTATGGCCAAGAGTAGCAAGAAAGAAAGCTATCTGTGAACAGAACAAAATGCACTTCTTTTTTTTTTTTTTTTTTTTTGGAAGGCCAGGGAAGCAAATTCCTAGACAAAGACTCATACAACCTGAAAATAGTTCAGACAGATCTACTGACACACAAAAACTTCTAACAGCTCACAGAATCATCGCCAAGAATGGCTAATCATGCACTACTGGGAGATACCCAACAATGGATAAAATTCTAGGTTTCTGTAACTTTGATAGCTAGTTCTTGCATAAATCATTACACTTTACACCTGTATAGTCAGTTCTGTGCCATCCCCACTGTCCTTGAGCTTGGTTAATTCTCTGGGCATTTCTAAGGGCAAGTGGGATTGATAGCATTTGCTCCATTTTATAAACAACCTGTTCAGTCGGCTGGCTGGGCAGCCAGTAGCTCATTACAGCACGTTTGTGATGTGGAGCTGGTTAGAGTCCTGGCTGTGTCCCTCACCAGCTGTGTCACCGTGGTCAACCACTTAACTTCTCTGTGCCTCAGTTTTTATCAGTTATCTCTGAGGTGAAGTCTCTGCTTAATTTAAAATTATATTTTGAATTAAAAATATTTTTAGTATTTTTCAGATTTTAATAGTTTAACTTTTTTTGTTTGTTTGAGACTGAGTCTCACTCTGTCGCCCAGGCTGGAGTGCAGTGCCGCAATCTCAGCTCACTGCAACCTCCGCCTCCCGGGTTCAAGCAATTCTTCTGCCTCAGCCTCCCAAGTAGCTGGGATTACAGGCACGTGCCACCATGCCCAGCTAATTTTTGTAGTTTTAGTAGAGACGGGGTTTCACCATGTTGGCCAGGCTGATCTCAAACTCCTGACCTCAAGTGATCTACCCACCTTGACCTCCCAAAGTACTGAGATTACAGGCGTGAGCCACCACTCCTGGCCTAACTTCTTGTATGCTGAGAATTTACACAAGAAAGACAAGCCTCCATGAAATGATAAGCTCTAATACCCTCTTCCTTTATTAATGTGATATTGCTCACCCCCTTCTCCCTTCAACTGATGGTAAATTAAAGCAATATAACTCGGTGTAAATATTTGTCAACCTAGATGCATTTCTAGACTTTCAGTGTGTGAAGACACCTGGTTATTTACACGATTTATACGATTAGTGCCGTCATCTCCAGACAGGATGAATATTGTAATACAAGCAAGTTTTGCTGTGAGTCTTGACAGTCAGAAATAAATAATCTTATCTATAACTACATTTGTCTGTAGAATGAATAAGATAGGGAACAATGTGTGTGAAATTCTCCAGCCCCCCAGGTTACAACAAGGATGAAGGAAATAAAGCTCTCAGTAAGTATAAGACAAAAGGAAGTCATTTCTAAGTAAGCCCACTGGATGTTTTTCTCGCTCTATAATCACAAAGTCTAGATACCACTGAATGGAAGATGACCTCATAGGCCTCTCTTTACCAGTGGTTAAAAGTAAGGGAGACCAGCCTGGGCAACATAGTGATACCTCATCTCTTCAAAAAACCTTTAAAAAATTAGGCAGGTTTGGTGGTGCACACCTGTAGTCCCAGCTACTCAGGAGGCTGAGGTGCGAGGATTGCTTGAACCCAGGAGGTCAAGGCTGCGGTGAGCCATAATTGCACCACTGCACGCCAGCCTGAGCGACAAAGCAAGACTCTGTCTCAAAAAAGTAAAGGAGATTTTATTTGGGTCTTCTGTCCTCTGTGAAAATCTGGTAAGTGGGAAGTGAAATTTACAGAGGATTCAAGCAAAATCAACAAGTGTTTGTATGGAGTCAGTCAGCTCATCTCAAACACGCCTGGCTCTGAGATGTTCATTTGGGCTTCTGTCATGGTAATCAATTTTTGATGCAGATAAATGAATACTAGTGTTATGAACTCTATTTTTTTAAAAAAACAACTTCTACTTTTTTGAAAAATCTGTGTATCTTTAGAGAAGAGGAAGGAAGTAGGGATTATCTAGACCAAGCTCGTCCATCCCACAGCCCTTGTGCCACATGCAGCCCAGGACAACTTTGAATGTGGCCCAACACAAATTCATAACTTTCCTGAAGCATTATGAGATTTTTTTTTTTTTGCGATTTCTTTTTTTTTTTTGAGGTGGAGTCTCGCTCTGTCGCCCAGGCTGGAGTGCAGTGGCGTGATCTCGGCTCACTGCAAGCTCCGCCTCCTGGGTTCACGCCATTCTCCTGCCTCAGCCTCCCAAGTAGCTGGGACTACAGGCACCCACCACCACGCCTGGCTAATTTTTTGTATTTTTAGTAGAGACGGGGTTTCACCATGTTAGCCGGGATGGTCTTGATCTCCTGATCTCGTGATCCGCCCGCCTTGGCCTCCCAAAGTGCTGGGATTACAGGTGTGAGCCACTGCTCCCGATCGCGATTTTTTTTAAAGCTCATCAGCTATCGTTAGTGTTATTATCTTTTGTGTGCGGCCCAAGACAATTCTTCTTCTTCCATCCTGGCCCAGGAAAGCCAAAAGACTGGACACCCTGGTCTAGACTGTCCCAAAAAAAGGCATTCAAAACTTAGTGACAGTGCTGTGTGTGTAAATCACTGGATAAGATCAAAGGATGCTTTTAATTTAGGGAGAAAGAAAAGTGTGTAAACCCGTTTCTTAGTCTGGGAAAGAATGAAGTCTTTTTAAAAATTTTTCCGATTTTTGTGTTTTTGTTGTTGATTTGCAATATATGCTTCAAGAATTTTTTCTTAACATCTTTTTGCTGGGACCTATTTCTCAGCATTGCTCTCTCCCTTTTGAGAGGACGGCGTAGGTATAGAATTGTCTTGCTAATATGTCAGTGCAGGAAAATTCCATACAACCTGTTGCCTATGGAGGAGGTTGGAATGAATTGTAGCAGGTGACGGGTTAACTGGTAGCAGAAATCTTTTCTGCAATATGTAAACAACTTCATCCTTTTGATAATCGGGTCCAGGTAGTAAAAGCTGGCAGTGATTTATGCTGACCGGGCTTAGGGCTCCTCATATGCATATATAAAATACCTCTGGGCTCTGCGGGGCTTCTTAAAGAACTACCTTAGCTCTGCTCCTTCCACCTTCTTCCTCAGCCTGCGTTGCTTACGTATCTGAAGTGCCCGCGAGAGGCAGGAGCAGGATGTGGAGCCATCTGGAGCCGGGCAGGGTAAGCACAGGGCAAGCATCTGCTGGAAACTGCAGAGATATCTAGTGCGCTGATTTACCATCCTTTGGGGAGTCCATGTACAGAACCCAGATTCATGAGGAAGCCAGCATCTGGCAAAGGTGGGGGTACACAATTGTGCTTGATTATCAGGACATATGATAAGTCTGTCTAGTCGTGTACTCTGTGCCAGATTGTAGATTTCTTATTTGGCCCACATCAGCCATCTGCCAGCAAAGAAATACAAAAGTGTCACAATAACAAACAACAAAAACGCAAAAAAAAAAAAAAAACAAACCTAGACTTAGCATAGTGATGTCAAAATATACAGAGTCACTTTGAAATAAAACAGTGCTTCTGAGAATACAGAAGTTAGGAGCATGCACTTTGGAATCAGACCACTACCGTTCCAATCTGGGTTCTAGTGCATAGTAGCTGTGTGTCTGGGGACAAGTCGCTTAACCTCTCTCTGTACTTGTTTTCTGCTCTGTAAAAAGAGGATGATACTAATAGTACTTGCCTTTTAGAGTTATTGTGAGAAACAAGTGAAGGTTACATATGTAAAAAGTTTAAAATACCATCTGGAAAATTAAGCACCGTGTAATTTTGTGTTTGTGTTTTCTGTGGAGTACATGAGTATGCATCAAAGCTAACAATGCCCACTGCCTTGTCAGTCAAATACCTTTGACCGTATCACTTCCCTTCCTTCCTCTGCCTCCACCACTCCCACCCGTACTGGCTTAGTTTCCCTTGTGTGTCCAGAATGCTGCAACCTGGGGCTCTGCATACATGCTTTCCACTTCCTGAATTATTCTTCCCACAGCCCCCTTTAGGGAGCTGGCTCCTCCTCTGTCCTCAGCCCTCAGTTTCAATGTCACCTCTTCAGAGAGGGCATTTCTGAGCACCCCATCTTTACTGAGATGCCACCGTCCACCCATAAGCATTCTCACGCCCACCTGCTTAGTTCCCTGTCACGATCTGTAGCCACAGGTGACACATTTGCACAACTTAAGTGTCAGTAAGCAACAGTCTCCACGGACCACATCCCATTCTTGTCTAATTCCCCATTGTAGATCTAACATCCAATTCCAGCAGTGCCTGGATGGAATGAGCACTCAGTAAACATTGGTCCCCAGTAAGAATAAGTGACTCACTGACTACTGAAGGAGGTGCTTTTATAGAGTGGATTCAATGTGTTTCTCCCTTCTGAGGTGGTCAACCCTGATCCCTCCCAATCCCACCAGTCTCCACCCCGTTTATTTACATTGTCATAGAAATGAAAGAGAAGTTAAGGAAATAATCAAATACTTCTTTTAGAGATGAGGTGCAGCCTCACCTCCTACATTTGGCTATCTCTTTAACTCTTTGGTAGGGAGCTATAGAGGAGGAAGCAGGGCCTATTCTTTCCCACCTGGCTGGTTCAGTGAGGACACTTGCCATGTGGATGTGCTCCATCTACTGGTTGAATTGCGTGGCTGCATTCTTAATGACCGTAATGCCCTGTGCAGTTAACACTACTGTCCATTCAGACTCTTTAACAGCAGCTGAGACTGTGCTAGAGTTTGTATCATACTTTATTATCCTGCTGGCAACAAAATTAACCATGAAGTGTGATTTGCTTACAGAGCACGTGATTGAGCATCTCTAGTGTCTAAATTTTCATCAGTGTTGTACAAATTCTATTGTGTGGGTTTTGAAAGTTTGAAGCTATAAAGTTTCACACTAATGTCTGCGGCCTAAAATTTATAGTTTAACATCAGTTTTCACCATTTGGTTTGTCCCCTGTGTACATTATGTTCGCCAGATTTGCATCATTTAGGGACTACTTTCTCTTCAAGATGTCTCAGAGATACGAGCACCACAACTATTTTTTGGTCTTCTTTTTAAGGATCTGAGTTTTTAAGACAAAAACTTCAAGGCCGGGCACAGTGGCTCATATCTCTAATCCCAGCACTTTGGGAGGCTGAGGTGGGTGGATCACTTAAGGTCAGGAAATCGAGGCCAGCCTGGCCAGCATGGTGAAACCCCGTCTCTACTAAAAGATACAAAAATTAACTGGATATGGTGGCACGTATCTGTAATCCCAGCTACTCAGGAGGCTGAGGTGCAAGAAAAACTTGAACCTGGGGGGCAGAGGTTGCAGTGAGCCGAGATCATGCCACTGCCCTCCAGCCTGGGTGACACAGCAAGACTGCATCTCAAAAAAAATAAAAAATAAAAATAAAATAAAAACTTCAGGGAGCAAATGGCATTTCCATGCTCTCCTTTCATACATACCCCCCAAAGTCACGACTTAAATTGCCTAATAAGGCTCAATAAGTAAATTGGAGAAGATAGACTTTATCGGCTTACTTAAACATAATTATTTTAAAATGACAAACTGGTCCCTGTGTTGATAAATGTTTTATATCTTAGCTTCTATGTCTGAATGCCTTGTGTAAATTATGAATTAGCTAGTAAACAGACTTCGCAAAGGATGCTCTGTGGGGCCTGTCAGCCAAGGGCTAAGTGGATAGTCTTTCTGACATTCTACTGCTTTTTAGCTGTTGTGTTGGGGACGTAGATGTCTGTAGTCTCATTGTTAGGGCTGAAAGGTATGTTTCCATGAGGACTCAGCAGAGTAATAGTTCCAGTGGGTAGATGAAGGCCAGATGATTTGGAAATAAGCTCAAAATGTCCTGTGTCGAGTTTGGATAATTTTATAGACCACATAAAACATTTCATATTAAAGTCAAATCGTTAGTCCCTATTTGGACTAATGATAGCTGCTTATTTCAACTAAGAAAGCTGCTTCCAGCATCTGAGATGAGTTGTATCTGACCTTTAGCCCCTTTACCTGTAGACCAGGGGTTACTAACTCAGATGCCTACAGGGGCCAGGTAAGTGATGTAATAAATGAATCAAGCCAGCTCAGCTTCTGCTAATTTGCCATGAGGGAGTACAGCAGGTCCAGTGCTGCCAGATCTTCCCATTTTTCATGAGATCCCTGAAATCTGGATTTTGGCATGAAACCTCATGATTTGAAAATGTTGGCAATTAATTTAAGAAAAATGTTTAGATTCAACAGGGACTAAACCAAATATATCTGCCAGAAGGATACTGCTTGTGATTCTCCAATTTGCAACCGCAGATAGTTCCTGGCAAAGATTATCTATGTAATAGATAATCTTTCCTTTACAAAGACATACTGAATCACCAATTATTTGAAATAGATTTAGGGGGCACAAGTGCAGTTGTCTGACATGGACATGTTGCATAGTGGCGAAGGCTGGGCTTTCAGTTTGCCCATCATCTGAATAGTGGACATTGTACCCAATAGGTAGATTTCTTCTTCTCTCATCCCCCTTCCACCCTCCCACCTTGAGAAGTCTCCAGTGTCTGTCCTTTCACTCTGTATGTCCATATGTACCCATTGTTGAGCTCCCACTTCTAAGTGAGAACATGCAGTTTTTGGCTTTCTCTTTCTGAGTCATTTCACTTAGAATAATGGCCTCCAGTTTCACACATGTTGCTACAAAAGGCATGATTTTATTTTCTTTCATTTTTTTTTTTTTTTTTTTGAGATAGAGTCTTGCTCTGTTGCCCAGGCTGGAGTGCAGTAGCATGATCTTGGCTCACTGCAACCTCCACCTCCCAGGTCCAAGCACTTCTCCCACCTCAGCCTCCTGGGTAGCTGGGATTACAGGTGCCCACCGTCATGTCCGGCTAATTTTTGTATTTTTAGTAGAGTCGAGGTTGCACCATGTGGGCCAGGCTGTTCCTGAACTCCTGACCTCAGGTGATGTGCCCACCTCGGCCTCCCAAAGTGCTGGGATTACAGGCGTGAGCCACTGTGCTCAGCCTCATTTTCATTCTGTGTGTGTGCGTGGCTGAGTTAGTATCCCATGGTATATACATACATACCACAATTTATTTACTCCAATCATCCATTGATGGACACTTTTCATGTTGAAAAGATGTTAAATAGTATGTATATGCATATAATCAAAATATATGTTCAGTAAAACCAAAAAGCTTCCAAAGTAACACAATAGACAGTAATATCTCAGAAGAATAAGGTTACTGGACACATTTCATTGTTGAGTATTTTTCTTCTGGCTCTTGCTTTTGATAGAAAAACCCAGAAGCAATATATGTGTATACACCATGAACGTGCATTCAGCTGGGTGTGTTATATCTTTAACTTGCACTACCCTACAAGGATTCACCTAACATATCCATCTAGAAGAATCCCTCTCATACCCATACCACACTCTCCAGATTTCCAGATCAGGAGTAGTGAGAAGATCATGAAACCATCTCTCAATTATTGTTTCCTTCTTTTAAAAATACATATATATTGTGTAGTTGCTGACTTATTCTTCCTCATTTTTATTCTACAGTCTCCACTTAGCCTCCCAAGGGGAAGGTTTTGAACTAATGGCTGGGTTTTGTGCCTCTGTTTTTGAACACTAAGTTATAAGACACACCTCAGAGATATTGTGTGTTTGGTTCCAGACCATGAAAATGAAACAAAGAGCACAATAAAGCAAATCACATGATTTTTTTCTGGTTTTCCAGTACATATAAAAGTTATATTTGCACTATATTGTAGTCTATTAGGTATGCAATAACATGTCTTAAAAAACCTCAATATATATATATATACCTTAATTTAAAAATACTTTACTGCTAAAAAAGTACTTGTGATCATCTGAGCCTTTGGTGAGTCATAATCATTTTGCTGGTGAAAGGTCTTGCCTTGTTGATGGCTGTTGGCTGATCAAGTGGTGGTTGCTGAAAGTGAGGGTATCTGTGGCAATTTCTTTCTTTCTTTCTCTCTTTTTTTTTTGTTTTTTTTTTGAGATGGAGTCTTGCCCTGTCACCCAGGCTGGAGTGCAATGGCACAATCTCAGCTCACTGCAACTTCCGCCTCCCAGGTTCAAGCCATTCTCCTGCCTCAGCCTCCAAGGTAGCTGGAACTACAGGCATATTCCACCATGCCCAGATAATTTTCTTTTTTGTATTTTTAGTAGAGATGGGGTTTCACCATGCTGGCCAGGCTGATCTCGAACTCCTGACCTCAAATGATCTGCCTGCCTCAGCCTCCCAAAGTGCCGGGATTACAGACGTGAGCCACTGTGCCTGGCTGGCAATTTCTTAAAATAACGCAACAGTGGAGTTTGCCGCAACGACTGACTCTTCCTTTCATGAAAGACTTCTCTGTAGTCTTCGTGAAAGAATCGTTTTCTCTGTAGAGAATGCTTTTTGATAGCATTTTACCTACAGTAGATCTTTCAAACTTGGAGTCAATCCTCTCAACCCCTGCCACTGCTTTGTCAACTAAGTTTATGTAATATTCCAAGTCCTTTGTTATCATTCCAACAGTGTTCAAAGCATCTTCATCAGGAGTAGATTCCATCTCAAGAAACCACTTTATTTGCTCATCCATAAGAAGCAATTCCTCATCCATTCAAGTTTTATAAGATTACTGCAATTCAGTCACATCTTCAGGCTGCACTTCTAATTATAGATCTCTTGCTAGTTCTACCATGTCTGCAGTGACTTCTTCTGGAGTCTCGAACCCCACAAAGTCATCTGTGAAGGTTGGAATCAACTTCTTCCAAACTCCCATTAATGTTGATATTTTGACCTTCTCCCATGAATTTTGAATGTTCTTTATAGCATCTAGAATGGTGAATCCTTTCCAAAAGATTTTCAATTGACTTTGCCCAGATCCATCAGAGGAATCACTATCTCTGTCAACTATAGCCTTATAAAATGTATTTTTAAAATAACAATACTTGAAAGTTAAAATTACTTTTTTTTTTTTTTGAATCAGTTTTGTTCTATTGCCCAACCTGGAGTGCAGTGGTGCTGTCATAGCTCACTGTAACCATAAACTCCTGGTCTCAAGTGACCCTCCTGCCTCAGCTTCCTGAATATCTGGGACTATAGGGGCATGCTGCCATGTGGGACTTTTTTTTTTTTTTTTTTTTGGCAGGGGGAAGTCTTGCCATGTTGCCTAAGCTGGTCTCGAACTCCTAGGCTCAAGCAATCCTCCTGCCATGGCCTTTCAAAATGCTAGGATTATATAGGATTATAGGTGTGAGCCACCATGCCTAGTCTGGTTGAATTTTTTGATTATAGAGATGAGGGCTTGCTATGTTGCCCAGATTGGTCTTGAACTCCTGGCCTCAAGCATTCCTCCCACTTTGGCCTCTCAAATTGCCAGGATTACAGGCATGAGCCACTGTGCCTGGCCCAAAATTAGTTCTTGATCTATGGGCTGCAGAGTGGATGTTGTGTTAGCAGACATGAAAACAACATTAATCTTACACATCTCCATTAGAGCTCTTGGGTAACTAGGTGCCTTGCCAATGAACAGCAATATTTTAAAATAAATTTTTCTTTCTAAGCCGTAGGTCTCAACGGTAGGCTTAAAATACTCAGTTAACCATGCTGTAAACAGATGTGCTGTCATCTAGGCTTTGTTGTTCCATCTATTTATAGAGCACAGGCAGAGTAGGTTTAGCTTTAAAGCTAAAGATACAGCTTTTAAGTTAATTCTTAAGGGTCCTAGGATTTTTGGAGTGGTAAATGAGCATTGGCTTCAACTTCAAGTCACCAGCTGCATTAGCCTCTTGCAAGAGAGTCAGCCTGTCCTTCCAAACCTTTACACCAGTCATTGACTTCTCTTCCCTCGCTATGAAAGTTATAGAAGGCATCTTCTTCCAATCTAAGGCTATTTCATTTACCTTGCATGTCTGTTGTTTCGTAAAGCCACCTCATCAATGATCTTACGGATAACTTGCTGCAGCTTCTAGATCAGTGCTTGCTGCTTCACCTTGCACTATTATGATATGGAAACAGCTTCTTTTTTAAAGCCTCATGAGCCAACCTCTGCTAGGTTCAAACTTTTCTTCTGCAGCTTCCACATTTCTCTCAGTCATCATGAAATTGAAAAAGCCTTGGCTGGGTGCGGTGGCTCACGCCTGTAATCCCAACACTTTGGGTGACCGAGGCAGGCGGATCATGAGGTCAGGAGATCGAGACCATCCTGGCTAACACGACGAAACCCCGTCTGTACTAAAAAAAAAAAAAAAAAAAAAAAAAATTAGCCGGGCGTGGTGGCTGGCGCCTGTAGTCCCAGCTACTCGGGAGGCTGAGGCAGGAGAATGTCATGAGCCCGGGAGGCAGAGCTTGCAGTGAGCCGAGATCGCGCCACTGCATTCCAGCCTGGGCGACAGAGTGATACTCCGTCTCAAAAAAAGAAAAAGAAAAAGAAAAAGCCTTACTCTGCTTTGGCTTAAGGGAATGTTGTGGATGGTTTGCTCTTCTAGGCAGACCACTAAAACTTTTCCAAATCAGCAATAAAGCTGTTTCTCCCTCTTATCATTCGTGTGTTCACTGGAGTAACGCTTTTAACTTCCTTCAAGAACTTCTCCTTTGCATTCATGACTTGGTTGTTTGGCATGAGAGGCCTAGCTTTCAACCTGTCATGCCTTTCAGCATTCCTTCTTCACTAAGCTTCATCATCTCTAGCCTTTGATTTAAAGTGAGAGATGTGGCCGGGCATGGTGGCTCACACCTGTGATCCCATCACTTTGGGAGGCCGAGGCAGGTGGATCACCTGAGGTCGGGCGTTCGAGCCTAGCCTGGCCAACATAGTGAAACCCTGTCTCTACTAAAAATACAAAAAATTAGCCAGGCGTGGTGGTGGGCACCTGTAATCCCAACTACTCAGGAGGCTGAGGCAGGAGAATCGCTTGAACCTGGGAGGCGGAGGTTGCAGTGAGCCGAGATCGCACCATTGCACTCTAGCCAGGGTGACAGTGTGAGACTCCGTCTCTAAATAAATAAATAAAATGAGAGAAGTGTGACTCTTCCTTTCACTTGCACACTTATAGGCCATTGTAGGGTTATTAATTGGCCTAATTTCAATATTTTTGTGTCTCAGGGAACAAGGAGGCCCAAAGAGAGAGGGAGGGGAAATGGCTGGTTGGTAGCAGAGTCAGAACACACATATTTTTCAAGTTCACCATCTTAATATGGGTGAGTTTCGTGACATCCCAAAACAATTACAGTAGTAACATATCAAAGAGCACTGATCATAAATCACCCTAACAGATACAATAACAATAAAAGTTTTGAAATATTATGAGAATTACCAAAATGTGATACAGAGACAGGAACTGAGCATGTTGTTGGAAAAACGGTGCCGATAGACTTGCTTAGGGTTGCCGTATACCTTCAATTTGTTAAAAACAAAAACAAAAACTCAAGATCTGCAAAGTGCAGTAAAGTGAAGCTATGCCCACATTTACAACTAGCTGAGCAGACCTGCCACTTAGTTTGGTGTTTTAGGTTCAAGATGATTTCCGACAACTTTACATGTGCTTAGCATCCTATCAAAGCAGAGGGGAGAGAGGATATGACTGCTTTATCTTATCCAGAATGCAGCAATCAGAAAACCTATAAACAAGCCATTTTAATGTCAGCATAGCATATATATAAGTTCTGCATTTTAAGGTTTAGTAGTTCATTATTTGAATTACTCATTGCAATGGGCACCAAAATCTTTTCAGTGCTCATTGCTTTGAAAGTTTTCATTTATACCTATTTCTCTGTATGGCATCAAAACTGCTGGTAAAAAAAATGCAAGTGAAGTTCAGCAGCATCTACTTCGCATTCAGAGGGCTATGTTCAGGTTCTAGTTATGCTTCTCTGGCTATATAACTCTGGGCAAATTACCACACCTCTGTCAGCCTTGGTGTGCAGCTGTGAAATGGGACCATAGTATTAATGTTACAGATTGTGACACTTAGAATGCGATACTGTATGTAATTAGCATAGTGCTCAGTGCATGAGTGTGCTCTCAACAGTGTGGCTGTTATATCGTCATTATCATTGTTATTTCTACATGTTAAGGTATTATTTTATAAACATGTTTTATATTATTGGCAACAAGCCTTTCCTTTAACACTTAGCAGCACAGCTTTCTTTTTCTGTGCAGGACTTTGATTTAAAGATGAAAAATGTATTTTGTGGTCTTTAAATGTGTGTGTGTGTGTGTGTGTGTGTGTGTGTGTGTGTGTGTGTGTGTTTCTCCCCCTACTGCGCTCTCCAACTTTTTCTTCCAGTTTTTTTTCTAAGAGATTAGCAGCCTTAAAGTTAGAGGTGGCGGCCGGGTGCGGTGGCTCACGCTTGTAATCCCAGCACTTTGGGAGGCCGAGCCGGGCGGGATCACGAGGTCAGGAGATCGAGACCACGGTGAAACCCCCTCTCTACTAAAAAATACAAAAAAAAAATTAGCCGGGCGTGGTGGCGGGCGCCTGTAGTCCCAGCTACTCGGAGAGGCTGAGGCAGGAGAATGGCGTGAACCTGGGAGGCGGAGCTTGCAGTGAGCTGAGATTGCGCCACTGCACTCCAGCCTGGGCGACAGAGCGAGACTCCGTCTCAAAAAAAAAAAAAAAAGTTAGAGGTGGCAATGATTTGGCCTGGTCTACCCTCACAATATGATCCTACTTTGCTGCATCAGAGGGCCCTGGGTAGGTCCTGTAATCCCTAAATTAGTCTAGGAAGCAGATGGATGAAAATAGTGTCTTTGCTGGATGAAGCCCAGTTGTGGCTTTTCCTTTGTTCCCAGCTCCAATCCAAACTAATGCCTTAATAACTGAAATTCCCTTCTTTACCTCTCTTACCTTAACAACTGTTAGAGTCAATGGGAAGGACTTGTCACCATAGCAGAAAGATGTCATCTTAGGGCTTCTCCTGGCCTGTAGGACCTCGGCCCAGGCCTTGTAGCAGTCAGTACTTGAAGAAGGGCAGAGGCCAGGGCTCCTGGACGTTCCTCCTGTGAGCAGCTTCCTCCCCTGAGTGTGCCATCCCAGCAGAAGCTACTGCTACTTCATCATAAGGCTGCCTCTTTTGCAATTAAGTCATTTCAGTATTTTCTACCATGGTTTTCCTTCTTCCTAGAGATGCTCAATGTTAGGACAAAACACAGGCATTCAAACTGCTCATAGCATTTAGGGAGTTAGGGAATTTGGCTTTTAATTACCATGAAAATGTGATTATTTAGAGACTCAGCCCCATTTCTACAAAGCCTGTAGAATTTTGCGGCAATAGGAAAGGGGCTTATAAATAAGGGCTAAAAAGGTGAGTTGCCAGGTTTCCAGGGAAGAGCAGATAAGATGAACTAGAACAACTTTAAGTATCTTTCATTAACTCTAATCAAGTTGTTAAGGCTCTTTTCTGACGCAGCTTTACTATCTGTAACATGGGTCAACGTCTGTTGCCTTAGTTATTGCTTAGCAGGTTTGTGGAATCTGGAATGCTCTGATATGATCAACGTGTTTAACTGAATGAAAGTGCTTATCCATCCAGACATGTGATTCTCCTGCCTCAGCCTTCCAAGTAGCTGGGATTACAGGTGCACACCACCATACCTGACTAATTTTTATATTTTTAGTAGAGAGGGGGTTTCACCATGTTGGCCAGGCCAGTCTTGAACTCCTGACCTCAAATGATCTGCCCTCCTCAGCCTCCGCAAGTGCCAGGATCACAGGCATGAGCCACCGTGCCCGGCCTCAGACATCCAGTCTTTAATCACGCTCATTTTTCCAGGCAGCATGGAGTCCTAACCTTTGTTTTGCAAACCATCCTATGGATTTAGTCTACATCACAGCAAAATAATTTTGACTTTTTGAGATGACTAATTATGGTATGCATACTTCGTTTTCCCAAACGTACTTTAAATTTCTTGATGACTTTTGCATCTACTGTCAACACTGCTCAAAGCACTGCATTCCAAACCCCAGTCCTGCTGGATACTTAGTGCTTAGGTTTCAGCTTAGTCCCCACCGCCTGACTAGGTCAAGTTCCTCTCCCATGTGTGCTCTCACAGAACCATGAGTCTCTCCTTGGAACTACCATAGCTGTTGATTTTATTATATGATTAATTGTTTATTATCAGTCTCCCTACACAAGACAGTGAATTCCATAATTCTGAACAGTAAAGGAACAGGATTTTTTATTTTGCCCACCATTGTATCCTGACAATAGAATGCCTGGTGCTTAGTGGGTACATAATAAGTGCTATTGGTAAATGGATGGATGGGTGGATGAGTGAATGAAATCTCATTGTCTCCTACAGTATTTGTCTTATGTCTCTTCCAAATTTTGTCCATATGGCCTTAAAGACCTGCACACATAGTAGAGACTCCACAAGCTTATTAGGGAACTAAAAGTCATGTTGTGGGTCTTGGCACCAAAGCCTCACAATGAATTGCGAAACCAAGAGTCATATAAAGTCTTAGGAAGAGGCCTTCAAGTTTCTATGTTCCATTGGTCGTTCTGGCTGAGATAAATATAGCAAATGTACAGGCATTTATTTCTCACCTGTTTTATCAAGTCCCCAAAACCTGGAAGTAATGTGTGAGATGGGGCTGACCCTGGGAAAGATCTATTCAGAGCCACATAAAAGCTCTCTCCCCATGCCAGGCACATCTTTGCTTAGAAGACATAAATTAGTCCAGTGCATTTCATAGTGGTTCTCATGGTGTCCCTCATGACAGAGCTCACTTAGCTAGCCAATGGGACATCTCCAAAAAGCATTATGGAAAGGAGGCAGTGTGCAATTGTGTACACTAACTTGGGTCCTGAAGTCACAATGCCTTAGTTCAAATTATACCATCTGCTTATTAAGTGAATTTAGACAAATTAGGTGTAATCCTCAATTTCCTCTTCTACAAAATGGGAGATATAATGCTACTTACTTCATTGGATTTTTGGAAGAGCAAATGGCCAAATGGACATAAAGTGCTTTGCAGAGAGTTGGGCATGTAGTAAGTTCTCAATAAATGTTAGCTAGAGTTATTGTCACCATTTTTATTCATTGAAGGAGTTTCATTGCAATCCCAAACCAGTCTCTATGGATGCCCTTCCATTCCAACCCTTTTCAGACTATACTGGGGCCCACATTGTCCCCTGCCCTTTCAGCCCATATGAATTTGGCCCAGACTTTTACTACCAGGGCCCAAACACAGTGTCCAAAAATGGCACCAATTATACTGCATATTGCTGTATATTATTTTATCCAGCACTGTGAAGGCCAACCTGAACTGCCTGAAAAATCTTTGTCATACAGTTTAGGTTTAGGGTATGTGCAGCCTCCATACAAAGGCATTAAATAAATTAAATAATGGTGTGTGTGCGTGTGTGTGTGTGTGTCCAGCTAAATTGCGCTGCTTTCTTAAATCATTTAAGCACCCTTAATCTAATGGAACATGGTAGGATAGAAGTTGGAGAGAAAAAAAAAATCCGAAACGTGGCACCAAATAAAACCCCCATGTAGTTATTTAAGGCAGCTTAAGCACTTCTGTGGAAACTGGGCTTCGTTGAAGAAATAGCCACTCCTCTTACAGAATGAAACCTCACTTTTTTTTTTTGTCTTTTTAAAAATTCTTCCTTGTATTTTTAGATTTTGGGTGAGAATGGGACTCTAAATCTATTTTCAAGCTTTCTTTTCCTTTCTCTGCTCACTCAGAATTATTCTTTTTATCTTGGTTCTGCCCCTGGTGATATCTTAGGTAAGTTACTTGACCTCTCCTGGCTGCTTTTTTTCATCTGGATATTTGGACTGGATGATCTTTGTGGTGCCTTCCAGCTGTTAACACTTGTTTGATTTTATGATTCCCTCCCTTGTTATTACAGAAGGCACAAGTGTTGTGCCTTAAGCACAAGATAGGAAAGTATCCCTTGATCAAGTTGAAACGTCTCTACTTTCTAAGTTCCAGGACTCTTAGTTTGAGCTTAGAGAGTTACAGTTGTTTCCAGGCAGTTTTTTGTGCTAAGGGTGGTTTGGGTTTTATTTCTGTTTTCCTGTAGACCTTATTGGATATGTGACCATTTGGTCTTGGTAGATAATATTGTGTCCTGACACACACCAATGGTCTACCCTTGGGGTGTTTTGGAAGCCTGCAGGCAGGGTCCTGAGGCTGCCTGAGTCACTGTTAATGAACCAAACTCCCTGAAATTCTCCAATGGTTGACTTTTGGCACTTGGCAGAAAAATCCTTTTCATGTTAGTTTCAAGGTTGTCAGATATCATTATCCCCAAGTATTAACAATTTCAAAGAAAGAAGGCAGTGTGTTTGATTTATAGAATAGTTGTCTAGCTTTAGGTCTGACTTGGCTTTGGAAATGGTTTTGCAAGCACTCGAAAATTAAATCCATTTTTTATGGCACTACAAGGTATTATCTCATAGCAAATGATAATTAAACACCTGTGAAATCAATTAGCCCTTTAAGCAGGGAAAAAAAGTTTTCCAATTATGTTTTCGCACCTCCAAAACTTTTATAATTCCCAAACCAACACTTGTGGAGAGGGATATGGTTGACTGGCCATTGCTGGGTTAACTTTCCATAAAGATTATCCCTAAATTTTGCTTAGCCTTAATCCTGAGGAAGGCAGTTTGTGATACCAGCTTCCTTCCAAAGAGACTGCAATCGCCTTTGGAGCTGACTCTCAGCAGCTATCTATCTGACACACAGCGGAGCTGTCAGCGACTCAACAAAGGAAGTTACTCACTTTGTGTTTTGATGCCAAGTTTTACTTGACAGTTTATTTAAAAGCCAAGATACCTTAATGGAAACCAAGCAACAAGAATTCCATGTGACACAAATGCTCTCCCATTAAAGGCCCCGTAGCCAAGAGTTCTGAGCCATCTACATTACAGATTCATACTCTAAAAAGAGACTGATTGGTTAATAGCTGAAACCCAATACAATGGAAAACTGGGACTCATGGCTGGCCATTCAGCCCCACAGTATTATATGTGTTTAATCACCGGCTTTGGTAACAAATTAGCTATTCCAGATGCTTCTTTTGGAAAATGATCTATACTTCTGAAGCAGTAGATGGATTTTGGGTATATGCCATAATAATTTGGGATGCAAAGAAAAGGTGAAAGAAACATAACAATGCCAGGCCTTTGACATCTTCTACATTTTACCTCATATGTACAAAAACTGTTCGAAGAAAAGTTTTGGCCTCATCCTTTCTAATATTCATAAATGCTTTAGTTATTAATTTGTGCAGGGTTTCATTGTATTACTTTACATAAACATCTCTAAAGATGTTCTTTAAGAAATTTCTTCTACAGACATTTTTAATGGGCTCTTGCTTTCATAGCAGATGGCATTTGGAGAACTTGACGAATCATACCATCAACTAGAGAGAGAAAGCTAGCGTTGTATAAAACAAAGATGAAAGAAAACTTCTCTATATCCTTTTAGAAACTTGTCATATGAATTATCCCTGCAAACGTTGCCAGCAGTTCAGACACTTTATGACCTGGGCTTTATAAACCCATGAGGAATGGGGTGAGTGTTGAATAATCTGACATAGGTTCAACAAATATTTCCTAAAAGATTACTGTGGGCCAGGCATAGTACACGGTCTGGAGTCACAGTGGTGAATAGGAACAGGAAACCTTCTTCTCTCATGCAGTATACATCACATTTGGGGAGAAAGAAGATAAGCCAGTAAAACAAATACATGTGTGAATTCCGACCCTGGTAAATGCCAGGACGGAGATGAAACAGGGCAACAGAAAGGAAGTGCCAGGAGCACAGGTTGGTCTGTGCTGGCCTCTCTGAGAAGGGGCTATTTGAATGCTTATAGGCAGCTTGAGAGAGATCCTGGAGAAGAATTCCAGGCAGAGGGCACAGCAAGTGCAAGTGCAGGAGATGGAAGTTAGCATTCTCTGTCGAGAAATTGAGAGCAGGACTTTGTAGCTGTAGTTGGTGACTGAGGATGGGGCAGTCAGAGATCTGGGCAGAGGCCAGTTCTCATGGGACCCAGTCGGCCAGGGTGTAGGGCATGATTGTTATTCTAAGTGCCAGGAGGAGCCATTGGAGGGTGTTCAGACTTGGGGGGTGACATTTGAAAGGTGTCTTTGGCTGCTCTGTAGACTATGGACTGTAGGAAGATACGATTGAACTCATTCTGTTTAAAACTAGTAAGAACCAGGCTGGGCGCGGTGGCTCACGCTTGTAATCCCAGCACTTTGGGAGGCCGAGGCGGGCGGGATCACGAGGTCAGGAGATCGAGACCACGGTGAAACCCCGTCTCTACTAAAAATACAAAAAAATTAGCCGGGCATGGTGGCGGGCGCCTGTAGTCCCAGCTACTCGGAGAGGCTGAGGCAGGAGAATGGCGTGAACCCGCGAGGCAGAGCTTGCAGTGAGCCAAGATTGTGCCACTGCACTCCAGCCTGGGCGACAGAGCGAGACTCCGTCTCAAAAAAAAAAAAAAAAAAAAGAAAAAAAAACTAGTAAGAACCAGACTATGGTTTCCGTTGTTCTGTTCAGGCATGCTGGAGCTGAAGGAGGAATGGGATTAAGGAGTTATAGGAAGAAGGGTGTGAGGAAACTGGTTGCCACTGAATTGCAAAATCCATGAATGGGCAGCTCCTGGAGGACTCTTGCTTCATGGCGTCCCAGTGCTCAGAGCAGTACCTGACATGTAGGGCCTGCTCAATACTCCTTTGTCCAATGAGTAAATATCAGGGCATGAAGGCATCCTTTGGGCCATCTGGTCCACCTCTCCTCAATCCAGTGCTTAAATTTTCATTCTGTCCCACAGCCTCTTTCCGGAATGAGAGTGCCAGGGAGCTAGCTAGCTCTGTCTGCTTCTCAAAGGAACTGTGGGAAGCATGGCCAGCTGGAGGAGGAGAAGGGAGAGGTGACTCAGCTCTACAGACCATCTTCCCCAGGGCACTGGTGTACTTCTGCCAAAGGAAATGGCAGAATCTAGAGTTGTAGGCCTCTCCAATCCCTAAGGACCCAACCTTCATGCCAAGGTAATCCTGTAAATCAATAATATGTGGCGTCAAATCTTCAACCATAACCCAAATTTTATGTCCCATGGATACACCCATGTATCTATACATTTATGCATTCACATAGCCAGGTGGGAATGATTAAACTTTCCATAGACAACTAGCTTCATGCAGCATTCATAGTAAGTTGGGTGTTCTAGAATTTTTTGAGACTGTGCTATGTCAGCCTACACAGAGTTCTGAGGTCTTATTTGTGTATTCGGTACCAAAGGCTCAGGAGTGAGGTGGCAGCCCTGACTGTCAAAGTCACAAGGCAGAGGCTAGTGATGCAACAGTGGGAGAGGAAATGGGAAGGTGAGGTTGGTGGCACCAGCTGACATTCCACAAACTGTCATTGGATTCTCAAGATATTTTATAATCACTTAAATGCAGGGACCAAACAAAAGGATTAAACACTGACAAGAATGCAGGACACAGGACAGGCTCTGCACAGTGCCTGCCCTGGGGGTGAGAACAGTAGGAATGCCAAACATCCTCCTAATCCGAGGCCTGATCCAGGCTGGCCTTGCTGGAAAGGATATCTTGGATCAAGAAGGGAAGTGGTCAGACATTGGTTCGAGCTCAGTTTTCTGTGCGGCGGGAGGGAGTCATTGCTTTTTGGACTGGTGCAGGGTTTGTCATTGCAGAAGCCATGGGGAGGTTCTACAGTTTTTTTTTCTTCAGTTCAGACATGGAGGAAGGCCAGGAGAAGGTTCAGTTTGAACTGCACTGTGCATGCATTTAACTTGATTTACAAGTAATGCTATTTATCAGGGCTGGTGAAACACAAATTTTCCACCCTTGTCAGTGTGCAGGGAGAAGATGACATTTTTAACAAGCTGCCAGACCTGTAGAAATAAAAACAGAGAAGGGATTTTAAAATGTACAAAAGGAAGACTAAATAAATAACATGATTTTTCATTCCCCAAGTAAATTGGGCTTGGTGTAAGCATAGGAATGAACTCATCCTTGGAAGAAGCCAGCATAATCAAGAGTTTGGCATGTGTTTGTTAAAGTGGACGTTGTTGTAATGAAGGGCTTGCATCTTACCTTTGTTATCGTCTTGCTTCCACAGCACCTGTACACGTTAATGCAAATTGGTGGACACTGAGCACCTTACATTCATTTAACAACTCTTTTTTTGAGTGGTTACAGTAGGCCGGGCCTTAAGGTAGTTGTTGGGTCAACAGAAAGTAGGACCAAGGTCCTGTGTCCCGGAATCCAGGGGAAGGAAGATGAGAAAAATGGGCAACTTAATACAGAGTGAGCAATAGAGAGTTAGCACAGGGTGCCCAAACTCCAGGGATCAGGGAAGGCTTCCTCTAGGCAGCAGGATGGAAGTTAAGAAAAAGAAGGAAAGAGGGGCATGTAGGGAAGAAGTGCTCCCTCCACAGCCAGCCTCCTGGGACTCAGATTGTCCTAGATGGGGAGCTGACACCCTTAGAACAGACACACTGCACTGCGCACCCCTATCCTGGTCTTCTCGGGCTTCAGTCCATACTTCCTGGCCCCATTCCACTTAACCAGTCCTATTGGCTTAGAGCCTGGTGAAAGGTAGTTAATGGTAAGATAATGACCTCAGGCTTCCCCATCACCATTGGGCCTGTGTGTGCCTCTTCTGGACCCATTTATCCATCTGAGGTCACTGTTGCTGCTGGCCCTTTTATTGTTAATCCCCTCTTTTCCCCTTGCACCCCCTCCCTGCCACTGTACTCAGATAGCCCTTTATTTAGCATTTTCAAAAACGTTTTGTTTCGAACCAGAGAATTTAGGCCCATGTGTCTTGGAATTGCATTTCTCTGAGAAGAGTTTTGGAAGTGGGTATTGCTGTGTATAAAAGCTGGTGCTGACCAGGCACGGTGGCTCACGCCTATAATCCTAACACCTTGGGAGGCCGAGGCAGGTGTATCACTTGAGGCCAGGAGTTCAAGACCAGCCTGACCAACATGGTGAAACCCCATCTCTACTAAAAATACAAAAATTAACAGCATGGTGGTGCACACCTGTAGTCCCACCTACTTGGGAGTCTTAGGCACAAGAATCGCTTGAACCCAGCAGGTGGAGGTTTTAGTGAGCTGAGATCACGCCACTGCACTCCAGCCTGAGCAACAGAGCAAGACTCTGCTCAAAGGGGGGAAAAAAAGAAAAAGCTGGTGCTGCAAAACCTCGCCTCTTTCAGAAAACTTCCTGAGATTAATGTCACAGGCACGATGTATTAAATGTCTCTTATTTCACCTTTGCTGGCGCCTTGTTACTCTTTCCTCCTAGGTAGGTTGAGAGATGACAGAGCTGGTCGTGGATCCTGTCCTCCTTGCACAAACCAAACAAAACCTGTGACACTTTACTTCATCATCTGTAAACTGGGGCCAGTAGCACCTATTCTCTGTGTTGGTTGTAAAGATAAGGCACAATAAAGAATACAGATTGTGCAGCTCAGTGCCCCACTCACAGGAAATGCTTAAAAAGTGGAGGTATTGTTGTTATAATTTATATCTGGCCAGGCATAGTGGCTCATGCCTGTCGTCTCAATACTTTGGGGACTGGGAAGGATGTGGGAGGATCACTTGAGGCCAGGAGTTCAAGCCCAGCCTGGGCAACATAGCAAGACTCATCTCTATAAAAAATTAAAATTAAAAAAAAGTTTTTAAAAAGTTGTTATTAATAGCTATCTTTTTTATTTTTTACTTACCTTTATATATTAGCCATTTAGCTGTTATTTAATGAGCAGGAATTGAGATGGTCATCTTTTACCCCTCTTGAAGTATGAGCTACACCTGGTACATGTTGTGTTCATTAATATACACAGGTAGCAATTACCACTTGGGCTAAGTTTAAGGTTCTGAACTGTCAGTAGACATTTAGCCTAAGGATGGGGGGTGGAGTTTAGAGTTGATAAGATATTATGACCCGGTGTGTTCAGACAAGATGTTTGAGTCCAAGGACTCTTCTGACTCCCTCTTCCCTGGGAAAGACAGGTGTATCTTTCCCCACATCCCCAGTGGTTGTGAGGCTGTCATGAGATCATGGGTATGAGAGTGAATGCCTCCCATAGGGATTTCACGCCTCAGCCCCAGCCCACAAAATGTTATCTGCCTCCCTTCCCTATGTTGAAATGGATTTTATGTGGACGTGAAAAGGAGACTGTCTTCTGTGGAAAGCCAAGAAGTGTGAAAGGATGAATATAAATTCCTGGCCCTGGTTTTAGCTGCACATTGCTCTCTGCAGTGGACAGCTTGGGATCAGCAGCCTCAGACTGAGGAGCGTCACAAGGAAATAAATTCTTAATCCTTGGCATGACTGGGGAGGTGGGGAGCAGTGTGGCAGTTGTAACAGCAGGCAATGCTCAAGGCAAAAAACTTTCTTGAGTAAGGAATTGTACCACCTCCAAATAACGAGTGCCTTCCTGCTGGGGGACGCTGAGCATCCCTGAAGCTGCAGCCAGCCTGGTCAGCCAGGCCCAGAGCCCAGCACTGCACATTTGCATAGCTCGTTTGTACTATAGCAGCTCATTTATGTGCACAGAGACTCTGTGAGAGTAGGTGTCATGGAGAAACTGTGGCTCCTTAAGTCCAGAGAATTCTCAAAGACACCAGGGACCTATGCTTTTCCATATTCTATGTTTTCAAGTCACCTAATTGAGATGGAACAGTGGCCAGTTGGACCCATTTTCCAGCTGAAAGATTGGTTCCCACTTATATACGTTTCTCAGTTCAAATATTTGCCTTGGGCAATTCCATACTATTGCATGCTGTAAACTTCGGAGTTTTCTCAAAAATAACTGAAATTTTAGGCCAGGTATGGTGGCTCACTCCTGTAATCCCACCACTTTGAGAGGCTGAGGTAGGAGGATCGCTTGAGCCCAGGAGGTCAAGACCAGCCTGAGTAACAAAGTGAGACCCCATCTCTACAAAAAGTTTAAAAATTAGCTTGACTTGGTGGTACATGCCTGTAGTCCCAGCTACTCAGGAGGCTGAGACAGGAGGATTGCCTGAGCCCAGGAGGTTGGGGCTGCGGTGAACTGTGATCTCACCACTGCACTGCAGCCTGGGTGACAGAGCAAGATCTTGTCTCAATAATAATAATAATAATAGTAATTGAAATTTTAAACTGTTAAACCTGTAAAGGCCAAGGAAGGGTCTAAGGCAACATGGTTAGTAAATAAATGACAGAGTACCTTCTTAAACTGAACTCTTGGTGGTGATCTGGGGTAAAGTTTTGAGTGGGAGAGAAATAGCCCTTTTAAATTGGCAACGAATAGCCCATGCTTGAAACTAGGTGAACTGCTTAGGACCTGGCTTCATAAGACATGTCAGTTTTAGACACTGCATGTTGTATGGGCTGATCAAGGAGGCAATATGATGTAATGAAAAGAAAATGGGATTTAGAATGAGAAATCCGGGAGTTGGAACACAGGCTGGCTGTTCCTAGCTGTGACCTGCGTTGGAAGGGTTTTTGAGGTGTCTGAACTTAATTGCTTCTCTATGAAGTTGGGTTATATAAAGTCCTGAGCACACTATTGGTAACGTGTCATTCTGCTTAAGCCCTTCAGTGACACCCCGATCACCTGCAAGGGATCATCTCTGAGCTCTAGGAGGTGTCATATAAAGCCTTCCTAGTGGGAACCCACCAGTAACAGCAGCCCGCACCCCCATACCTTCTTCTCCCCAAACTGGGTGGTTTCTCTCACCTTGGTGCCTTTGTTCCTACTATGCTATCTCTACCCCCAGAAATTCCCATTGCCTCCTCCTACCCCTGTTCCTGGTTGCTTCTTGTTCATCCTTTAAGATTTAGCTCAGGGTCTCGCTTCCTCCAGGAGGCCTTCCCTGCCTACATGTGGCCATTGCTTCTCTTCTCTGTATAACCCCCACCTCTACCTCATGTCCAATCCTAGCACTCCTCTCACTGACTAATTATCATTTGATAACACATGTTGTTTATTCTGGGCAGTGAGCTCCCTGAAGAGTGCCTGACACATGGTAGACATTCAACTAATGCTTGGTGAATGAATGAAAAAGGCACAAGGAGGTGCTCAAAGGATGTTAATTTCATTTCTCTCATCCCCATGCACTTTAGAGAACTACGACAGTCATAAATTATTTTTATTTTCTTTCTTTCTTTTTTTCTTAAGGGGCGTTATTCAAACTTGGGTATAAGCAAAGATTAATTACTTATGAGGATGGGGACTGGAAGGAATAGATCAGCTGTAGATGTTAAGTTACTTTATGAATAAATACTTGAGACAAACTGGGACAACATCATGGGGAGACTAGAATTGTGTGAGTACAGAGATGAGAGGCTGGATCACTTGTTTCTTCCCTATCGTCTTTGGTTAGCAAAAAGCAGGTTCACTTGGCAAATATGCATGCTACAGAGAGATGGTGGGAGCCACAGGAGGACCTGTGAGCACAGTGCAATAGCAACATCCTTGTCTATGTAGCTTTTGATAATAAGGCAAAAGCCTTCAATTAGAAGCTGCTGTTCTGTTGTGATTCACAGCTTCTGTTTCCATTTTACTTTAAAGGGTCTGTTCCACATTTGTCTCTTGGCTCTGTCTTTGGGATACTGGTATAGTTTTCATTCTTTTGAATTGTTACTAGGGTTTTTAAAAATGTTTATATCCCTCTTATTCTGATATAATTTACCATAATAACTTGCAATTGCGTAGTGCTTTGCCATTTATATTCAATGTACATGATTTCATTCGATCTTCACAACTTTGAGGTTTGGAGAAGTTGAATGATTTGCTGGGGTTATGCAGGAAGTGGTAGATCAAGAACCCAAATTCCTCAGCCCAGATTTTCTAACTTGAAGCTGGCTATGTTTTCCATTATGTTCTGTTATCTTCCTTCAGTCATAATGATAATAGCTACCTTTTATGGTTTGCTTATAATATGCTCGTGCTTTGGTTAAAATGTATCACTTAATCCTCACAGTATAAGTATTATCCCCATTTTGCCAACCAAGAAACTAGGATTAAACAAATTAAATAACTTTCTCAAGATTACTCAGTTTATAAATTGAAAAGCTGGAATTTGAACCCAGGTTTGGCTGTGTCTAAAGCTGCCTAACCACTAAGCTTTTAATTACTAAGCTCTTAACTATGGTGCCAGTGGTTCTCAAAATTTAGGGTGCATCATAATTATCTGGAGGGCTTGTTAAAACACAGAATTCTAGGCTCTTCCCCCAGAGTTTCTGATTCAGCAGGTTTGGGTGAGGCTGCGAATTTGCATTTCTACCAAGTTCCCAGATGATGCAGATGTTGCCACTGATTGGGAGAACACACTTTGAGAACCCCTGCTCTATGCTACACTCCCCCATCTTTCCCCGTTGCACAGAATGGCTGCCAGCAAAAATGTGTTTCCTACAGAGGGGCAGGGCTTCAATTGTGCATTATTGCATAGTCCATTTTAAATGGGGTGCATCCCATACATTGTTCAACACAACTTTAAGTATAAAATTATTACGGCCATAGAGTGGTACTAGTGTCTAGGTTAAATTCAAGGTCATGCCATTTTTATTGCATTTTTCTTTGTAGTTGTTTGTGAAAACTCTTCTACCTTTTGTCCTTCTTTACCTACACGTGGGGAACTTAATGCCCATCTGAAAAGGGTAGCAAAACCATTTATTAGAGTGGTGAATTATCTGGGGTTAGTTGTCTCCCTCACCTACTTACCTTCTTGCTTAGGATATCATATGTTTCTTTTAAGTAGTGTGTGATTATGTGATTCACATTTCTAAACATAAGAAACGAGGGAGAATTAGTCCATCTTAAAATACTGTGTGCCCCCATTTGACCTGTCAAGTCTCCCTGTCTTTCCCCGTACCCCCAACCAATGGCAACCTCTAAGTGTTCTTTATCCCTATAACATGTGATTTCATGAATGTCATATAGAAGGGATTCAACAGTATGTACACTTTTGAGGGTGACTTTTTAATGCAGCATAATTTCCTTGAAGTTGTTGTGTGTATCAATAGTTTGTCCCACTTTATTGCTGAGAAGTATTGTAGGCTATGGATGTACCACAATTTGTTGAATCATTCACACATTGAAGGACATTTGGGTAGTCTCCAGTTTGAGGTTATTACAGACAAAACTGCTGTGAACATTCGTGGACAAGTTTCTGCGTGAAAATAAGTCTCCATTTCTCTGTGTTACATGCCCAAGAGTGCAACTACTGGGTCATATGATAAGTCCACTTTTAGTTTGAAAAGGAACTGCCAAACTATTTTCCAAAGTGGCTGCACTGTTTTACCTTCCTGCTAGAAATGTATGAAGGGTTCTAATCTCTTTACATCCTCATCAGCACTTGCTCTCATCTGTCCTTTTGCTTATAGCCATCCCAGTGGGTGTAAAGTGGTATCTCATTGTAGTTTTGATTTGCTTTTCCCTAATGACTATTGATGTTGAACATCTTTTCATGTGTTTATCGGCACTTTGTGTGTCTTCTTTGGAAAAATGTTTATTCAAATCCTTAGCCTCTTTTAAAATTGGATTATTTGTCTTTTTATTGTTGAGTCAGAAGAGTTCTTTATGTATTCTAGATGAAAGTCCCTTATCATATATATAAAATTGGCAAATACGTTCTCCCTTTCTTTTTTTCTTTTCTTTTTTTTTTTGAAATGGAGTTTGGCTCTTGTTGCCCACGCTGGTGTGCAATGGCACTATCTTGGCTCACTGCAACCTCCGCCTCCCAGTTTCAAGTGATTCTTCTTCCTCAGCCTCCCAAGTAGCTGGGATTACAGGCATGTGCCACCATGCCCAGCTAATTTTGTATTTTTAGTAGAGATGAGGTTACACCATGTTGGCCAGGCTGGTTTCAATCTCCTGACCTCAGGTGATCTGCCTGCCTCGGCCTCCCAAAGTGCTGGGATTACAGGCGTGAACCACCATGCCCGGTGGTTCTCTCTTTCTGTAGGCTCTTTTTTACGTTCTTGATGGGACCCGGGGGGATGGAGAGCCCAGCCTTCCTGACTGCACTGCCCCAGAGTAAAGCTCCTATAAGGCAGAGCTAGTAGGGGTTGGTCATGGAACAGGTCAGGGACCAGATGCCACAGACTCTCACGGTTCTTGCCAAGATTTGGTAGATTTTCCTGAATGACTGTTTCTCTATTTGTCATTATCCCCTTAGGACAATTCTCAGAGACTTAAAATGTTTTTATGATTGTTACTAAATTGTTGTTTTGCTGGGGAGAGTGGCCACAGAGTTCTTTGTGTTTCTTCTGGAAGGTGGGCCTTCTATAATCTCCTCTTGTAATGCAAATACTCCCAGGAGATGTTTATATCTTAAATTTTCATCTCATCAGCATTTTCTCATTGTCAGGTTGCTTCTTTGGTAGCTCCAGCAACTAGAGAAGACCTTCTCTGGGCTCCATCTGTTGAAACGGGACCGTGTCTGAAACATAGTATTTGTTGAAAGAATGAATGAATAAATGAGTGGATTTAAGCATCTGCAAGGAGGTTGATGTGCAGTGTGAAAGAGCATCACAGTGGACTGAGTAGGAGAGGACCAAGCATGTGGTCAAACTAGAATTGTTGTCTGCCCACTTGTGGGGCATCATTCTTCCTTCAGGTAGAACATGTTAGTAATTCATAGACTCACTGTCCAGAGAGCAGAAGAGAGAAGGTGGTTCGCAGGCTGAGCATGCATAGAAATCTGAATGAAAATCATTGTTCTAAGGTATGAGTGTATGTGTTCTGTATGAGCCTCTATGTGAATACACACATATGTTAGACATGCACTGCATACATATGAACAGATACATATGTATATACATATACACACATATATGGGTATGGAATTGTGCACATATACATATACATATAGTGGGTATGGACACCTAAGCAGTGGGATATTCTCAAAGGACATTCCTCTTTCTTACCTAAAAATGATAAGATAAAGAATAATCAAGTATTAAAACTGAATCTATAGTCATCCAGCCCAACTAGTTCATTTTGCAGATGAGGAAACAGATAGAAAACTCATGGATTTTATTAAGTCTCACAGCTACCTAGTGGTTTCCTAACTCCTGCAAGGGTATTCTTCCCACAGCTCCTATTACCTATTATGTGAAGGAATACAAGCTTCGATCATTTCAACCTTACTTGCTATATCAGCAAATTGTCCTTCTATATAACCGTTTAAGCAACCCACTATAACTGTCATTTGAATTTTTCCTGTAAGTTTTCTGCCCTTCCTCTTCCTCCACACATTCCCTAAAGTAAATTCTGCAACTAGGAACTTTGAAACTTGTTACAATGCAGAACATTAATAGGATTTTACATTTTTAGTAGGCTAATGATGAGGATGTGGGACCTTCTGTGCTAGTCCCTCAGGGGTTTCTATTCTGGGCACTTATTAAACCTTGCTGTAGTCTGAAGTATATTCGACCTTTCTGTATTAAAAAAAAAAATCAGCTTAAATTTTATGCATATATTTTTGTGAGTGTGTATGTGTGTGTGTACATATTTCTGTCTGCTCCATCTATTAGGCAGAGATTAAAACATTATCAACATTTGAACTTGAAGATATTTGTCAACCATTTTCCTGTGTTTCGTGAGGAAGAAGAAATCACTACCATCTAATTTTTTTTTTTTGTATTTAACTAAATTCAAGCTTTCTTTAAAATCTTTTTTACTTTGAAGTCCATTTTGCAATTTAATTAATGCAGCAAGGGTTTTAGAAAATTTTTACTCTCAATGGAGATAATCTTAATCCATTCACGGTGACCTTTTCTTGTGCAAATTAGTTGTACACGCTTGTTTAAGCAAATGGTCCTTTGCATGATGTCTCTTCTTAATGACGGGTTTATAATTGGAAATTGGCTTACTCCCGTATGCCTAGTTTGTATGAGAATATAAAAATAGATGTGGACTTTAAAAATATAAATGTATATACCAATATACCCAAAAAGAAGAGGGAAGAATTCAGTGCCTTTAGGCTATGATTAAATTAGACTATTAGAGTCAGAAAATGGTGGTGACATATGCTACTGTCAAAGTCACACCTGTCTGCTCAGCATTGGAAGCTCTTGAAAAATGAGAGTGATTTCATCTTGGCTCTGAGAATCGGGGCCTTTACAGGACATGAGGCATCTCTACTTTCCCAAGTTTTCTTAAACTCATAATATACTTGAAACTGCCTATGTAGGAATGTGTTTGTGGTAATCACTTTAAAAGTGACAGTCCTAAACAAAATGAAATGCTTTTTATCTTTCTTAAACTTCACTGGCATAAAGAGACAGGTAACACTCATATTTTGTATGTTTTTTTGAAAAGCAAAAACAATGTAATATCTTTAAATGGTATTTGAGTAAAAGAAACTCATCTCTTCTGTAGACCAGTTTCCCGTACACCCTACTATTTCAGGTTTTTCTTTTCTTTTCTTTTCTCGTTATTCTTTTCTTCCCTTTATTAGGCTAGCATCCTTCTCTCTCACCTCCTCTCTCTCCCGTAAGTTATGTCAGCCATTCTTAAACAGGAATATTTTTCCTAGGTAACTGAATGTTCTTGGTTAAGTGTAGAAACTCCATCTTGAAGGAGAAGACAAATGTTGTTCTGTGCTTGTGATTGAGGTTTTCTGAACAGTTTTTAATAGCATGGTTTTGAAGGGGTGGGGAACAAGAACAGTCTTAGTTTTGCTGAATGCCATATTGTTAAAGGAGAAGGAGAAGCACCAGTAATTTTCTGTTCTTCTTTTTAAGCCTCTGGGGCAACATATTTTATCAAGACTCAAAAATCTGATTTTGGAAGCAAAGACTGGGCAAACCAGATTGTTGCCAGAACAATCAGACTTGTCTTTATATATACTGCTTGCAAAAGGGATCCTAATTGCTTTGTCCAACATGATGATTCATGTTTGCTCTTCATGCAGCAACCCAACCTCCTTCCTCAAAATGGAAAAGTGAGAGCTGCCTGCTGGTGGCTTTCCCGAGTTGCTTTGTGTAAATTCACGCACATGAGCGCCCACCTATGGTCAATATCCCCACATTCGCAATGGGTCTTCATTTGCTGATTACTCCTCTTCTCTTTCTAGGTATGATTATCGGGAAATGCTGCACAATGCCACTTTCTGTCTGGTTCCTCGTGGTCGCAGGCTTGGGTCCTTCAGATTCCTGGAGGCTTTGCAGGTAAGAGGCCCTGGAGCCTTCCCAGAATAGGGCTGAGGACCGAAGCCAGATTAAGTGGGTTTAACATTATCACCTCTCCTGGGATAGCTAAAGAGAAGGTGTGGTTTCCCTTGAGGATCTGAAAATATTTTCAAGAAAATCTAAAATATTTTTGAAAAGTAGGGGGTGGAGGGAGGATTTACTCAGTAATTTTAGATGTAAGAAATTAAATGGTGGATTCTTCTGGGTCATGTTTAGAAACAGAAGGCAAATCTGATTGCCAACTTGGCCTACCAGGCAGCCTAGCTGGACTCTAAAAAGCAGACCTACCCTTTCCCTTTATTCATGGTACTCTCTAAAAGCAAAATTGTCTTTTCTGCCTGCATCTTCATTGTCTCTCAGTTCCTTTAAATTTTGAGAATGATCCCCAGCGTGGTGGTACTACTCAGATGATCCAGCTCTTCCAAGGCTCTGCAGTTCAGAGGTCCTGGCTCCAGCCCTGGAGCCTTTGTGGTGGGAGTTTCTCAGCTCATCAACCTCACTCTGCAGAAATGTCCTCTTGAGACAGTCATCCACATTTCCCACCTGGAAGTTGCAACCAGCCTTCTTTGATTGCAGGGAGAAAGCATGCCCTCAACCTCTCTCATCCTCCATTCCTTGACCCTTTGCTGCTGTGTCCTTTCCTCCTCTATGCCCTGCACCATGCCTAAATCTGTGCTTTTGCTCTAGTGCCTCATAACTTCTTATCTCTGCCATCTTAACTGCAAATCATTCTGTCATGCCCTCCAACAGAAGAGCTTCCTTCTCTGGAATGTCTTTTCCAAGTTGCTGTCTGTGTGTGTTCTGCATAGCATGCCATCACTAATGTTCTTGTAGCCTCCTGGGATGTTGCATAAAGAAAAATTGTTCTCTGATTTGGATTATGAGTTATTTGGAATCAGTATTTTGTTATTAACCTAGTGTTTCTTGGCTGTTTATTTCCCGGCGCAGACCGTAAATTGGTATGACTGTGGTTTAGATCACTCCACACTGAAAGGAACAAAGTTCTGGTTTAGGTGTTTGCAGAGCAAGGGAAATGTGAACACTCTATACTGGTTAAGTCAATGAACTGCTACATAGGAATGCTGAGCTCCATTCTGCTCTTTGTTGCTCATGACATTGGGGTAAACCACTTTGCACGTGGACTTGTGGGAGTTACATTGACCAGACCGTTTATACTCAAAGTTGGTTCTATACTCAGATTTTGTTGGTGCGAGCTTTTGTTATGTCAATAAAAACCTCTCCAGCAGGGCCAGTCGTCTCTGTGGAAGTAAGGTCAGCCAAACCATCTACCAGAATAGAAATGGGGTTTTAGCATTCTAGGGCAAGACTTGCAAATATTAAAATCTAGTCTGGATACGTACAACCTTCGTGTGACTTGATAACTCATAAAAGCTTCCTTTCCTTCTGGCCTAGGCAGTCCAGGATTCATGCAGTGTCAAAAATGCCAGTCATTGAATTTGTACTGATTTCATCTCTGATTGGAACAGCTTCTGCTGTCGCTTTCCTCACATTCACGAAGTCCCCTTTTTTGCTCAGGCTGCCTGCGTCCCTGTGATGCTCAGCAATGGATGGGAGTTGCCATTCTCTGAAGTGATTAATTGGAACCAAGCTGCCGTCATAGGCGATGAGAGATTGTTATTACAGGTAAGGAAGGGGCTGTGGCCTTCAACACATCAGCAGATTATTGCTGCCCGCGTCCAAACTTTCAAAGAAGATGAATCCAAAAGGTCAGCTGCATAAAAGAAACTTTATCAGGAGAAAATTACCTGTGTCATGGTGAATATGAAGTCATTTAATATGACATTGTTCACTTTCCAACAAAATCTGCCCAGGTCCCCAGAATATATTCTGAAAAGAAGTTGCAGGTAAAGAATGGGAGCTTTGATTTTCAAGGAGAAGTGGATCTCCACCCCTTTCAATAACCAGAATTTTTAGAAATATTACCAGAGAGTATTTATTCTGCCCTACTGTTTCATATTCTTTTCCTCTGTTTCTGCACTTGCCTTCAGATTAATTTTCAGAAAGAGAGAGGTCTCTAGGGCTTGTTCTTGTAATTAGTGTTATCGTTCCTCAAATGATCCAGTCTGGGTGTCTGAGCGAGTGTTATCTTTAGGATGTATATTTAAATGAGCAGCCCCTAATAAAACTTTGAACTGCTCAAGAGCTGCCTAGGGAGGGGGTTACGATACTCACAGAGAAATCTAAGGGCAGGAATGATCATGTATTATTTTTTTAAAAATTACTAAGGATTTCTAAAGCCCTTTGTATGTTCATATTTTAGGATCAACACAAGTTGCCGTGCTCTTTTCTCCTAAAATTATAGAACTTTAATGTTTTTCTTTTATTGTACCATATACTTTATCTTTGAATTACCATAAATATTTGTAGAATTTTTTTAGTGTCTTTGCCCTTTTAGTTTTTGGATATTCATTAAATTGAATTTCTAAGTGTGTGTATGTGTGTGTGTGTGTGTGTGTGTGTGTGTGTTTTGAGACAGAGTCTCACTCTGTCGCCCAGGCTGGAGTGCAGTGGTGTGATCTCTGCTCACTGCAACCTCCGCCTCCCAGGTTCAAGCGATTCTCCTGCCTCAGCCTCTCGAGTAGCTGGGAATACAGATGCACACCACCACGCCTGGCTAATTTTTGTATTTTTAGTAGAGACGGGATTTCACCGTGTTGGTCATGCTGTTCTCGAACTCCTAACCTCAGGTGATTCACCCATCTCAGCCTCCCAAAGTGCTGGAATTACAGGCGTGAGCCACCACACCTGGCCTCTAAGTCTGTTGTTGATTCTGCTTCCGTGCTGCTGCCCAGTCTGTTAGCTGACTGGTAAAGTAATACAGCACCTTCCCTAAAATAACAAATGAACTAACTGTGACTGAGAGACCCATGGGTTAAGCAAACTAAAGTGACCACAGCTCCTGAAACATTCCTTCTGTCTGGTACTCAGTTTGTGATCTCCGTGGTCCCTAGGATCTCAGAAACAAAGGAGGAATGTGGCAGAATCTGTTTTTTGGGGAGATAAGTTATTCTGCCCTGAATACAACTTAATTTCTTAGGTGTTCATTGAGAAAGGGGTCTGGAGTTTGTGTGGAAGGGCCACTATTATGTCAATGATTTCCCACTGTGATTCTTTAAGGAAAAGAAGTCCTTGCAGAGACACCAAGGAAGAGTTTTCCCCATGCAGAGATAGTGTATGCCAAAATCATTTATTCATGAAAAGCCAAACAAGAGTGATGCATGTTGTGCTTGTCCATGTAGCCTTTTTTCTTCCTTTTTCAAATGTTATTTTAAAAATAATACATGATCATTAAAAGAAATTTGAGAAATAAAGGGAATAAAAAACACCACCCATAATTTTCCTTTTATATACCAATGCTCCCATGAATTTGATGTGAACAAATTGAAAGTTTGTCTTTGGTATGGAGTGCATTTTAGGATACTTAATTGTGGTTGTGCAGTTTCTTTTTTTGTTTTGAGATGGAGTCTTGCTCTGTCACTCAGGCTGGAATGCCATGGCATGATCTCAGCTCACTGCAACCTCCGCCTCCCGGGTTTAAGCGATTCTTTTGCCTCAGCCTCTCGAGTAGCTGGGATTACAAGTGCCTGCCACCACACTCGGCTAATTTTTGTATTTTTAGTAGAGATGGTGTTTCACCATGTTGGCCAGGCTGGTCTTGAACTCCTGACCTTGTGATCCACCTGCCTCAGCCTCCCAAAGTGCTGGGATTACAGGCGTGAGCCACCACGCCCAGCCACTTGTCCAGTTTCTACCATTTCACCAAACTTAATGGGCATTTCACCTTCTGAAGCAACTTTTTGGCTTGACTCTAAAGATTTTGATTTTTGTCACCCCCACCCACCCAGACTTGCTGGTGTTTTTCCCCTCTCATATTCAGTCTGTCTTTGCACAGCTGCCTCCATACTGAGCAGCAACTGTGTACTATCATTAACAATAGTTTTAAAGAGTTGGCACCTAGCCCAAATGTCTGCTCTGGGAAATGTTTTTTTGTTATGTTACAATTTTTCATTTCCTGTTTTAGAACAGCTGGGATGTTTTTATTTGCATATATTCTTGTCATCATGTCACCAAGAGCGCTTAATGTGACTTTCTTGTATCTATTCTGGTGCATTCCGTTTGTTTTGCTACCATACATGACCTTTTATTAAGACTTCATTGAGCTCGGCAACTTCTGAAACAATCCAGCCAAATTGGAATTAATTTATCACTTTCCCATACCTGTCTCTCAGGACAAGCAGATTAATAACCAATAGCCAAATGCCATTAAAACTTGGAACTCTGTCTTTTCAATCAACTGGAGTTGTCTACTGGAGTTGTCTTCCAGAGCACTTTGCAGAGTGCTGTCAGACACTTGTATCATATCACAAGCCGGTAGAATACATTGCACTTGATGTAGTAAGATGAAGATGCATCTTATTTAAGAGAGGGGAACAGCATTGGTAGGTGAGTCTGTGATATTCCTTTTCTCCTTTCATAACCACAGCAGACTCAATTTTCTGGAGACTATACAGCGATAATAGCTTTAGGCATTTTTCTTTTCTTTTTTTTTAAGATAGTCTTGCTCTGTCACCCAGGCTGGAGTGCAGTGGTGCAATCTTGGCCCACTGCAACCTCTGCCTCCCGGTTCAAGCAATTCTTCTGCCTCAGCCTCCTGAGTAGCTGGGACTACAGATGCACACCACCATGCCCAGCTAATTTTTGTATTTTTAGTAGAGATGGGGTTTCACCATATTGACCAGGCTGATCTTGAACTCCTGAACTTGTGATCTGCCTGACTCGGCCTCCCAAAGTGCTGGGTTTACAGGTGTGAGCCACCGCACCCAGACTTAGGCATTTTTCTAATATAGACTGTTTCCTCGTGGCCACGATAAAACAGTGGTGCCAACCTATGTAACTCTTAGCAGTTAGCTCTTGACATTTAGTAGAGGGTATGATTATGAAAATTTAACAGGATAATTTTTTTCTGATCTTTCTTTGGCCATCTAGGTAACTTTCTCAGTGAGTAACTAAAAATAAGTTTCCTTGGACTGGTAAAGGTTCTATGATGTGAATGATTTTTCTACCTTCTCAAAGAATGTTTTATTTCCCCATTTGACCTTGAGCTCTGATTACAGGCTAATGTTTGCCTACCAGTGTTTCTCCTTTACATGTTGCCTGTGTTTCTTCACTGTTGCAAATCCAGGTATACACTTTGGGACACAGATTTAGTATCTGGTTTTGGACATTGCCAAACCAAGTGAGCTTTTCCTTCTGTTCTTACTGTGAAGCTGTTTTATTGCTCCTCCTAAGGGGAGTGTTGAATTAAAAAATGTGCTACCACTTCCTTCCCCTCCAATGGAAACTCTGTTACAGTCTTAGTCAAATGTCATGGGTAACTTTCCTATTAAAGCAGCTAACGGAGCATTTCTCCTTCTTGCCCAGACTCCCATATCTGTCAGATTAGTCATATGTTATGGAGGCAAGCATGCAGAAAGAGGTGAGCACAAAAGGGCAATTGCTAATCACAAGGAATCTTCCCTTAAGACTATAGACTCCGTAAATGAAATAGACCTTGAACTGTAGGTGAAAATAGGGAACAAGCCCAGAAAACTTACCAGACTCAGGAAGTACGTTTCAGAGCTCCAGACCCAAGCAGGTTCCCTTGCAGACATTAAGCAATTGGTCTAACTTTTAATAGCATCACCCTGATACCAATAATGATAATAGTTCCATTAATTAAGTTTTCCATGTTTTAGGCACTGTGCCAAGCACTTATATAATCGTCATTAAAACCGTAGTACTTTATCCCCACTTTATAAGTAAAGAAGTTGAGTCTCTGAGAAATCAGCTAACTCATTCAAGAAAGCACAGGTAGTAAATGGTAGAGGCAAGACTCCTTCCTTGATCTTTCTGACTCCTGTGCCCCTGTGCCTAACCATTCAGCTATACTACCATTAAAAGAAATGACGTCCCTGTGGTGGCTTCGGATGGTTATATTCACCTCCTATTTCTTAATAACTACTATATAAAAGCCACTCTGCTAACCTGAAAATGTGTAGCAGGATAACAAGATATAGGTCCTTCCTTTAAAATTGTATACCCTGGAAGAGAGCAGTGATGGCTAAACATATATGAACAGTCGAGAGATCCAGTTAGACTTGGGTAAGGGCTGAAGGCAGAAAGAGAGACATAGGGAGCAGAAAGGCTCAAAGGTGAGGTAGAAGGTATGTGCACATAAAAGTGACTGACCCTAGCTTCAGGTTGGATGGGAAGGCTCATAGACAATCTCTAAAAAGTCCTTTTATAGATATTTTATAGCTCCTGGGGCGACCAATCATAGAAGTGCTCAGGAGATAAAGTCTTCTGGCCTTTCCCCAAGACCTATAGTTACTCCTCTGTAAAATTTGGTTGTTCATGTGCAAGGTCGAGGATTTCTGGAAACAGCAATTGTGACGACTATAGACTAACCTAAGCAATTGAGAAGCTGCTACTGAATCTTAGAGGTGAACTGTAGCTTTCATACATCAAAGGCTGTTGGGGTGGATTCTCAGTAAGTGTTCTTTGTAGCTGACACTTCTTAAGGTCATTTCAACTTAGGAGTTGATGATTTTTAGTAGATCTATATGCTAGAAGCCAAATGCTGTGAAGAATAAAAGCCTAACCCAGTTGGGTTATTTTGATCAAGTGCATCTCTTTGTTTTACAGTTATAATTCCTGTGTTCACCTTGTGTTACAGATTCCTTCTACAATCAGGTCTATTCATCAGGATAAAATCCTAGCACTTAGACAGCAGACACAATTCTTGTGGGAGGCTTATTTTTCTTCAGTTGAGAAGATTGTATTAACTACACTAGAGGTAAGTGAGACCACTTGGCTCTTGGGCTTGAATAATGGTCCTTTATACACTTCTCTCAGCCTTCTGTTTTGCTATTAGGGATGTGTGATTGGTCCAGTGGGGCAAAACCAGACTCCTGTACTTGGATATATTGGTTAACCTCTTTTACCTGCTTTGCCATGCCCAAGAAAATACTCTCATTCCTGACAAACTCCACAAAGGAAAACCTACATGGGGAGAAATTATACTTATTGACACAGAGATTGACTCTGTCTTACATCATTTCAGGGATATGTGGGTCATGACTGTCTTGTCATTTACACTCAATGGCATCCTTCGAAGACATATTTCTGGAGTTCATTTAGAAAAAAATATTTAATGGCTTGGCATAGTGGCTCACTCCTGTAATCTCAGCACTTTGGGAAGCTGAGGCAGGTGGATTACCTGAGATCAGGAGTTCAAGACCTGGCCAACATGGTGAAACCTCGTCTCTACTAAAAATACAAAAAATTAGCCAGGCGTGGTGGTACATGCTTGTAATCCCAGCTACTCGGGAGGCTGAGGCAGGAGAATAGCTTGAACTTGGGAGGTGGAGGTTGCAGTCAGCTGAGATGGCACCATTATACCCCAGCCTGGGCAACAAGAGCAAAACTCCATCTCAAAAAAAAAAAAAAAAAAAAGAAAAATATATATAATGGCCAAATAAGGGCAAATCCGCTACCATTCTAAAAATATGAGTAGTTTTCTGGGCACCACAGTCTGATGGCATTGGGGGACAGCAGAATTCTCAAGACTTACGCAAGCCAGCCAACCAGCATCAATGTGGCAAAGTTGTGTTAAGAGGAGAATCAGGATCCTGCCCATGTGGCACAGAAAGTGTTAAATTTGTGAAAGCAGAAAATCTTTTAGGCAGATGGGTGCCCATCCTCAAGTTGCTTTTTTTTAAGGCAGGACGGAAAAAGAAAAAGGAAGCATGGAGATGATTAAAACCTTTGGAAATAGAGCAGATAGCATTGGCCTGAGGCTACACCAAAGTAGCACAAAGAGCTAGGACAAGATTCAGGAAACTGCACACACATGCATTACAGGCTTGAAGGAAGGAGAGCAGAGATCTTCGGTGAGGTGATTCTGAGGTGTCCCAAAATGAGGTGGGGGCATTGTGGCCTTCCTTTTGGAGAATTCACTCGGGAAAAGTGATGACTGCTCTAAAAGTTAATGTAATATGGAACCTACACTGAGAAGTTTGAGTAATACCAAGAAACTGAAGTCACCCTACTTGGGCCACATCGCTGCTTTCTTGCCATCCTGACTCTCAGAGCAAGTGCTGGTCATGCTCCAGGCACACCGGGGCATTTATCCACCCCACGCTGAGCTTGGGCTCCTGCTCCCACCCTAGGGCGAGCTCTGGTCAGTGTCCTCTTAGGCACAGTGTATATTTTTTTCATCCTGGAACTGGGTAAAAACGGCTGTTTAGGACCCAGGCCCATTCCCATGAAGGGGACAGGATCATAATGACTTCCAAGGGCTTCCTTCCTGCAAGCAAACTTTTATCCCTCCAAAAGCACTCTCCTCAATTAAAATCAATTGAGTTGTTACCTCTGTTCACAGTAGCAGATTTGAATATTTAATAGAGTTACACTTTGCTTTTTCAATCCTGTCCTCCATCTACGATCCTTCATAGGCCCTTCTTAAAGAATGTTGAATGCTATTGTTTCTCCCTTTTTGGAGTGCAGAGTGCCTTTATTTTTTTATTTTTTATTTTATTTTATTTTATTTTTTTTAGACAGGGTCTCACTCTGTCACCAGGCTGGAATGACCTTAAGCAATCCTCCCTCCTCAGCCTTCTGAGTAGCTGGGACCATGGGTGCGAGCTATTGTGCCTGGCTAATTTTTTATTTTTTGTGGAGACAAGGGCTCATTATGTTGCCCAGAGTGGTCTTGAACTCCTGGCTCAGGCAATCCTCCTGCTTCGACTACCCAAATTGGTGGGATTACAGGAGTTATTATTAAAGAAGTGTACATTCATTTTAGAAACTAATAGAAAACACTTAAAGCATAAAATATAAAATAATTCATTCATGTAAAACCACTATTGATATATATATCCCCACAAACATATGTATTTGTTTTTATATGTAAATTTAAAATTTGTTGTACTTTTAGTTTTAAAAAGGAGTCTTTATATACTTGCATTATAACCTGTTTTTCTGCTTAATAATGTTAATATTTTCTGTTATTACATTTTTTCTCCAATTAATGACTGTATGATATTCCATTTATGATATCACCTAATTATTAAATTAATCCCCAATTTGGGTAGATTCCAGTTGTTTCTGGCTTTTTTTGTTTGTGTACCTCATTGCAGTAAATCATCTCAAGGTCAAATTATTGTGCAGATTCAATATTACTTCCTTAGGATAAATTCCTTGAATTTGAAGTCCTGTTTCAAATAATATGCCAAATGCTAAGATTTTTTTGTTTTTTTTTGTTGTTGTTTTTGAGACAGAGTCTCACCCTTTCCCCCAGGCTGGAGTACAGTGGCACCATCTCAGCTCACTGCAACCTCCGCCTCCCAGGTTCAAGCATTTCTCAGGCCTCAGCCTCCCAAGTAGCTAGGATTACAAGCATGCGCCATGGAGATGGGGTTTCACCGTGTTGGCCAGGCTGCTCTCCAACCCCTGACCTCAAGTGATCTGCCCGCCTCAGCCTCCCAAAGTGCTGGGATTACAGGCATGAGCCACCAGGCTCAGTCCCAATACATTTCTTTCTTCAGTGTTTTCTCATGCCGTTTTTAGGTATCTTTGGGTTGTTTCTGGCCTTTCAATTCTATCCTATTAGTTGTTTACCTCTAATACATCCAAACCACGTTTCAGTGTTTTAATTTTTTTTACTCTATTATGCATCTTATCATGAACTTCTATTTACTTAAACCAATATGCCATTATTTACTATTAATGTTCTTTTTAATTATTTATTTTTATAGATAACAATATCTTTATCCAAGCAATGACTTTCTACATGTATCTTAAACTACATCTCTATTTCTTTAGGATGGAATCCCTGAAGTGATCTTGATGAGCCAAAGAGTCTAGGCATTTCTCAGGCTTATAATATATTTTGCCAAATTATTATCCAAAAACATTATATCCACCTAGAGTCTCACAAGCTGTCTGGGCGTGACTCTCTTTTGCTGTGCTCTTGTCAGCCTTACAGATCCATAATTAAAACACACACATCTACCACTTTGCTGATTTGCCAGATGAAAGATGATATCTCATTAATTACATGTCTTTTGCATATGGTTTATTGCATGAATATGGTCTCTCACCTATTAAGTTAGCAGTTCTCAATTTTTCTATTGTAACAGTTGAATGTCTTACATTCATCAGAATAGGATCAAAATAAGATCAAGCTGTTTTCATCTCTGAACCTGAAAAGGCCTTTTCCTCTTTGTATTTAAACCATGCATTTTTTTTTTTTTTTTGGCAACACAGTTTTGGGTTTTTTTTAAACACTAAAAACCATATACTTCATTCGAATTTATAGCAACTGTCAAATCTCTTTATATAGTTCCAAGATTGGATTGTAACAGTTTGACCTCTCAACCAAATTGCATGACAGGTACTACCCAGTTTTCCAAAATACTTCATAACTCAGATTACCCCAGAATTCAACATAATCAGAAAATCAGGGAAAATAGAAGAAAATGCCATCCACAGATACAAATAACACAGCGAATGTGTTTATAAGAACAATTTAAGGCCGGGCGCGGTGGCTCAAGCCTGTAATCCCAGCACTTTGGGAGGCCGAGGCGGGCAGATCACGAGGTCAGGAGATCGAGACCACGGTGAAACCCTGTCTCTACTAAAAATACAAAAAATTAGCCGGGCGCGGTGGTGGGCGCCTGTAGTCCCAGCTACTCAGGAGGCTGAGGCAGGAGAATGGCGTGAACCCGGGAGGCGGAGCTTGCAGTGAGCCGAGATTGCGCCACTGCACTCCAGCCTGGGCGACAGAGCGAGACTCCGTCTCAAAAAAAAAAAAAAAGAAAAAAGAACAATTTAAGTATCACATATCAAAAATGTGAACTTGGCTTAGAACTTAGATAATATACTTCATTTAGTCACTGCTGGAGCTACTAAGGCATGAGAATAATTCACAGTTACTCACGGTTGCAGCATAGACTTGAAGATCCTGGGCTAAGGATGTTCTGTACTCAGACTCTAGGTCTTTCTCCTTGCTTGCTATATTCTAAGCCATGGGAATGGGATTATGGGGTCTTCAGACGTTATGAGCCCTAGAGTTGTAGGTAGAGTGCTTAGACTCAGTTGAAAACAGGACATCTCATTTTCTCTTTAATGCCAGGGTCAAGCTGTTAGTACATTTCATTGTACAGAACTCTGTCTAGGATTCTTTTAGTTTTTCCAGTTTGATTGAAATTTTCTAATGCTGCATCTTAGTAATAAGGAGCTGTTTAATCAAACCAGGCTCTGTAGAGCTCAGTATTTTTGTGAAAATTGAGAAGTAACAATGAGGACAATGATAAAACACTGCAAAAACAGTGCTCCTTCATGGATTCCATTATTTGTCAGAATATTGCACAATAACCTGCACTAAGGATTGAATCATTGGAGCATAGTCATAATCAAGATGAGTGAAAGAAAGTGCCTGAGATTATGATAATACATGAAAAGAGCCAGTGGTAGCTAGGAAGGTATATGGTTAGTGGAGTTTTATGAAGTGTGCTCCATTTTCCTCCTCAGTTATCTAAACATGCACATCTGAACCATAGTATTGCTGATACTATCATACAATGATATTTAAAAATCAATGGGATAATGGAAATAGACAATTGATCTGGCTTCAAGTGAGGTGGCATATGATGGCATCGTGTGTCTTAGGCTACAGTGCTCTGGTTAAAAGATGAAGGGCTACATAGAATGACTTTAACCTGTAACCAATTGTCCATTATTTGGAAAACAGAGGATACATAAAAAGAAAAATAAGGGACCTGTCGTTCTTCCCTTTGAATTCACATCAATTAGAAATATTGTCCTTATTGAGGTGGCCATCTGGGACCATAAAAAAAAAGTCTTGTATTATGTGTTTGTGTGTGTGTGTGTGTGTGTATTGATTTTGTTTATAGCCAAAGAAGCATCCAACCTCTAATGTGATGTCTTCTTCCACAACAATAAAGAGTAAGCACTAAGTGCCATGAAAAGATTCTGGGAGCTATCCAGGGCAGTGATGGGAAGAATTGCAGAGGGGAAAAAATGATCTTTCTATATGGTGAAATGAAATCCATATTTCTTTATGCTTTTAGAAGGCAAGTTGATATAAACCTTTTAGAAAGACACTTGGCAATACTTATGAATAGCCTTAAAAGTATTTATACCCTTTGACAAGGTCCTACAGAATCAATTCTGGTCTGGAGCAGTGGCTCACACCTGTAGTCCCAACTCTTTGGGAGGCCAGGGAGAAAGGATTGCTTCAGCTCAGGAGTTTGAGACCAGCCTGAGCAACATAATGAGACCTTATCTCTACAAAAAAACAAAAATAAAAAATTAGCTGGGTGTGGTGACCCTCTCCTGTGGTCTCAGCTACTCAGGAGGCTGAGGCGAGAGTATCCCTTGAGCCCAGGAGTTTGAAGCTGCAGAGAGCGGTGACCACACCACTGCACTCCAGCCTGGGTGACTGAGACCCTGTCTCAAAAAAAAAAGAAGAAGAAGAATCAATCCTAAATGTGGAAAATTTTATTCAGAAATATGTTCATTGCCTTGCATGGAAAAAATTGCTGAACTGGTCATTAAGAATAATGAATCATGGATACTATTAATATGGAAAAATATCTGTAATATGTAGTATCTATACTATTACCACTATGTAATAAATGGAAAAACCAATGCCTAGAAAACAAACACAGGAGTTTCTTTTTAAAGGCAAAAATCAAGCCTTAAGTATAACAACTTAGGCAGCTATTCTTAAATTCTGAGACGTTATAATTAATGTGGTATTTTATTGTTTTATTACAAATGAGGAAAATAATACACAAAGGTGGCAAATTGCTTGACCCAGGTTAAATTCAACATTTGCTACTGCTTTCATACCTGTCCTATATCTTTCTGTCAAGATCCGTTGGAAGACAGTATAAAATGCTTGTTGTTATTTCAGAAGAGTGCTATATCTTATTATCATACCCTTGAATTTTGAAAGATAACAATGTTGTGATTAGCGAACCAAAAAGATAGTCTATGACAGTGACAAGCATACCATCCAAAGACCTGATGTGAATGATGACCCATTTTGTGACAGCTCTGAGTTCCGTGACATTTGTCTGCAGGTTCAATTTATAATGCTTGTCTGTTGTCAATTTATTTTCTATCTTGATATCCAAACTTACTTAAGTGACCACATCCTAGAAGGTACATAAATTTGAAAAGAAAAAAAAACAAAAAAAGGAGGATCTAAAGAGAAACTATAAAAAGGAAATAAATAGACAGTACGTTTGGAAAGTACAAATAATAAAAAACAGGAATAAATGTTGTACAAAGTGAAATTGCTAACCGTGTAAAAAATCCTTCACAACCGTGACAATTTCCTCATAATTAATGCCAAGACAACAGCATTTTAACACATCCCTGTTGTACCACAAAAAGTAAAAATAAATATTTTCCACCAGGTTCCTAAAATCTCCACCAAATTAGAAACCTCTATCCAGCCATATAAAATTAGCAATTTTGATCTGTCTGAAAGATAAGATGCAGACATCATTGAACTAAGATATTTGAGTTCTTTTGAATTTCCTCCTTGCTTGCTTCCTTCTCTGTCATTAGGAAAATAAACATAAGATTTGCAAAGATAAATGTAGTCCACTTTATTACTTATCTAGTCACCATGTGGAATGAGATGAGGGTGTTAATAACCTTAGCAAATAATAAAACTCCATTTAAAATAGTCTGTACTTAAAATCACATTGCATTAAATGGAGACCTGGAAAATGGTAATTGGGTCTTAAATCTCTTAAAACTTATGGCAGGATTTTTTTTTTTTTAATGTAAAAAAAAATTGCTGAAAACATAAAATTCTGTACCAAGTTAATTATTTGCCAAATCATATTCTAATGAGTGGATGGTATAATTATAAGAGTTTGAAAGTCACAGAGAGAAAGCTATAAAGTGGGCTAATCACATTCAATTGACAAATGATTCGGGATGGGAGGATGTTTGACTCTAAATGTAGAATTTAATGATCTGCAAGGTCCCAAAGTCCAAAGAAACTAATGAACTAGCTTGGCTATTATTAGTCTTCATATGCCATGGTTCTCTTATCTTATTATGTAGGATGTTTTAAGCAATTGTTAACTCACTACTTTTCGAGATGAAACATAGAAAAACTTCAGTAACCAGTACCCAGAGTCCTCCAATTGAATTTGAAAGGAAAATGAAATATGACAAGCAAACACATCTACCTCTTGAATTAAAGGAACAGCTGAAAACCTCAATAGCTTCTAGAATGTGTCATGTGTTGAATATGCTTTCCGTTCAGCATCTACAGGCCTACATTGACCTCTCTGTTCTCTGAGAACAGATCTTCTTGATAGGGGCCTGGAACCTATCTTAGTTCTTAGAAGTTTTACCATCAGGGAAAGACTAACTGCTCCACACAGTCTATTTTGGAATGAGCATGGACTCATTATTATACAAAGACAAGATAGAATTTATGGTTTAGCTGAAGTTTAATTAGGAAATTTGATTGGCTATAATTCATATCTTTCTCTTACTCTTTTTCATTGCTCCATTACTGTCTCTGTCTCGCAGACATTTTTATCTGGAGAATTAGAGTGGGAGGGAGGGTAGAGTCACTACTCTGACTGCCACCATCTTTCAAATTTGGATTGAGCATCATCCTTTCCAAATATCATCAGGGTCTCATCCTCACCGTGTGCTATGTTTTGTTTTCTAGATTATTCAGGACAGAATATTCAAGCACATATCACGTAACAGTTTAATATGGAACAAACATCCTGGAGGATTGTTCGTACTACCACAGTATTCATCTTATCTGGGAGATTTTCCTTACTACTATGCTAATTTAGGTAAGTGAATTTCCTCCAGGGAGTTGCCCATGTTTACCCCGAAGATGTCATACAGAACTAAAGGCCTTTATTCTTTACTCTAATGGGGTCCATCTAACACCCTGCATTGAAGATTGTTTTTTCTAGAGCCTTGTTATAAGTGACATATCAAGTTCAAAAACAGAGCAGAGCATTGCAAAATGGAAAAAAAGAAAAACTTCTTACCTGTGCAGCGCTATTTCATATTTAGTAGAGTTATTTCTTTTTGAGAAATAGGCTCCCCAAATTATGGATCATTTTGAATATGGCAATGGGTTAGCTATCATTTTAAGCCTCATCATATATAAAATGGAGTAGGAGAGGTAGGAGAGGTCTCCCCAATTTATTTTTTTTCACAATCCCAACATCTCTATTCCATACCAAAGAAAAACTGAATAAGAGGAAAGGAGAAATAACTAAGAATGTGTGACAAGCACAAATTTATTCATTTTTCCAAGGTTTATTATGCTCCTTTTATGTGCTATGCTAATGTATTGCTGGGTACTAGAAATAAAAAGTCAAATAAGATACAATCTCTGCTTTCAAGCGGTTTTCAGTCTAATCACAGTAGAGAAAAGGGAATGGCGGAGGGATAAATCTCTACCACCAGCGACTGTTATTGCCTTAGACATTTATGTATTTGGAGCCCCAGTTGCTCTCATGTTAAGAAACATCATGAACATTTCCCATCAGTTACAGTTCTAAACTTGAGAAAGCCTAGGACAGGAAAGCATCTTCCAAGCTGATACAGCAAAAAGACAAGATTTTCCACTCAATGCCATTGTTCTCCATAACACCCTCACCCTTTTAAGTTGGACATGTTTAGTTTGAAACTGATGAGATGAAACCTAAAGAAATTCATGGCCTGAAGCATCAACCAGTGACAAAGCACCTTTTAATCCAAACCAAACCTGTTACGGGAACCATCTCTAATTCAGTGTATGGTTGACATTTGGGTAACATAATTAGAATTTAGAAATTGTCAGATTAAGGCACTGGTTGACAAGAATTTCTATATATTTCTTGTACAATATTTAGATCTTCATTTGGAGTTAGCACATTAGAGGTGTATAAATGATGCTTCTTAAACTATTGCAGGAAAATTTAAAGGCAATGACTTGTCATTCCTGTTTAAAAGGCAATCCCTCAATCACGCTTATTCTTCTTACTCGGCAAAACTTTGAATGTGTATCTAGATACTGGGAAGATTAACTTCTTTCTAACATGCAATTAAAGTGCTACTGGATGATATAATTTTCTCTACAAAACCTTTGTATAATCCTGTAATACACATATAGTCTGATTTTAGCCTTTATCCCATCAGTATCAAAGCATAACTTGAATGTCCCTGCACGGTGTTGCTGGCAGTTAAGCCACTAAAGTGCCAAATTAGTAGGTCTAAACTAATGAAGTTTTAAAAGGCTCTTAACCTGTCTCTGATTTCTTAGTGAGTTCTTATGGGAAAGCTCCTTGGGGGGAGCCATCTCACTTCTGGCTCTTTGGTGACAGTGGTTGTTTTGCATATCCATGATCCTTTTTAACCTAGGGCTTCAGAGCTCACAATTGGCAAAAGTCTGCATCACGTACTTTGTTTCTCAGCTATATCACTGCTACACAAAGAAGAGATTCAGGGAATATGGAGGCTTATTCTCCAATAATAATGTTGGTGAGGGTGATGATAATGATAGCTGCTGACATATATTGAGTACTTGTCATTTGTTAAGTCCTGATCTAAGTGCTTTGTATGCATTAACTTTTTTTTTTTCTAAGATGGAGTCTTGCTGTGTTGCCCAGGCTGGAGTGCAGTGGCACCATCTTGGCTCACTGCAACGTCTGCCTTCAGAGTTCAAGCAATTCTCCTGCTTCAGCCTCCCAAGTAACTGGGACTACAGGCAAACGCCACCATGCCCAGCTAATTTTTGTATTTTTAGTAGAGATGGGATTTCACCATGTTGGCCAGGCCGGTCTTGAACTGCTGGCCTCAAGTGATCTGCCCACCGTGGCCTCCCAAATTGCTGGGATCACAAGTGTGAGCCACCGTGCCTAGACAAACTTACTGAATTTTCAAGATAACCCCATATTTGGCACCGTTACTATCAGGTCTGTTTCCCAGCTGTGGAAACACAGAGGGTTAAGTAATCTTTCCAAGGTCCCACCACCACTAAGTGGTAGATCTGGGATTCAGACCTAGACAGTCAGGCCCTGGATGCTCTTCCTTTCACCTTTTTTCCCACTAGCTAGTTATTTGAAATACTATTAGTCAGGTAGAACCCTTTCATTACATAATTAAAAATCAGACACATGCAAATACCATGGGAGAGACAGCACGTGAAGGATGGTGAGTGTTGTATTTAGACACTGGGTACCTAAAAAGCTGAAGGGACATCACAGAAACATCACCAAGAGGGGCAAAGGATGTCAAAGCAAGAACCTAGAAGTGGACGTTGATCTGGAATTTATTGAGGTCTCTAGACTCAGGCAGTAGCTAACTAGCAGCTTTTCATCTTGTTTCTGTCCTGTCAGGACATAAGAAACAAAGGAGAAATCATCCAGGAGGGAACATTTGCTCCAGCGTGAGGCAGTGGAGCAAGGAGGAGTAATTTTCTAAGTCTTGTTTTCCAGCGCTTCATTAGGCTCTACTCTCCTTTTTATTTCAGGTTTAAAGCCCCCCTCCAAATTCACTGCAGTCATCCATGCGGTGACCCCCCTGGTCTCTCAGTCCCAGCCAGTGCTGAAGCTTCTCGTGGCTGCAGCCAAGTCCCAGTACTGTGCCCAGGTGAGTGGGAAGTTGACAGAGAAGCCCCTGCCTGCTTCAGCTCCAGATCAGAGACTCCTCCCTCCTTACCTGTTATCCCCTGGGCTCTCCGGGCTCCCCGGGACTCCTCTAACATCATACTGTGCTACTCCCTTTCATTCGTCCTGCCTCGTTACACCCTTTTCATCCACTTAGAAATTCTTGGAAGTGAAATCTGGCACAGGGAAGGGGTGGGTTACAGAGAGACCTTAGCACTGGTATAGGGTTAAAACGTATATATACATACACCAACATAGTCTCTAAAGAAGATATAAGCACATGATTTTGTTTTTAAATGTCAAAATGATAAAGTAACATCCAAAAAGCCTCTGGGAGGACCCAGACAACTAAGCCTCAGTAGAAGAAGCAGACTTGTTGGTGTCATGAAGCGTCAACTTTTCTTTTCATAGCAACTGTGACTAATTATAAAATTGGGAGCAGACGATTATGTCTATGGTAACAATATTTTCCAAATCAGTGTTGCTCCCATATTGAACAGTGGTTTTTCTGATTTGTGAATTAGTTTATACAAGAAGGTTTACAAACAAGGGAAATAATTCAATAAGGAAGTATGCATTTTTGAACTAAATGCCTTTGTTGGAAATTATAAAGTCACATAAAATCAGCAACCATTCTAGAGCATGCAAAACATGAGCTCATCTTAGTTCTAGCTTGAATTTTTTTATTTCTCCCACATTGCCTGGTGTAGTGCAAGTTCAGAGCAGATGTTCAGATGCTCAGTATACATTTTTATTTAATTTGATCAGAGTTGTTATCTCACACACCATCATAAGATATCAGAATTTAGGAAACCACTTTATTAAGCTCCAGCCACCTTGAAATTCTTTTTCCTGCAGCTTTCCCCTATTCCCTGACACAGTTGGTTCTGTTTGCTTGTTTGTTTGTTTATTTGTTTACTCTTTCTGTCCTCTCTCTAGTTGTTGGGGTGATAATGTTCTGAGGTTGTGTGGGAATGGACTCACTTTAAAACTCAGTTTTGATGTCTGCCATTCTGTCTTGCTGAGATCTCCAGCTCCTCTTTCTCTTTCTGTCTCTGAGAAGAGGCTTTGGGTTGGAGGCCTACATAAATACAGCCTACCCCAGCCATCTAATGAGCCCCACCCCTTTCAGATCATAGTTCTGTGGAATTGTGACAAGCCCCTACCAGCCAAACACCGCTGGCCTGCCACTGCTGTGCCTGTCATCGTCATTGAAGGAGAGAGCAAGGTAAGACTTGAAGAAGACCTGTATGTGGAACGACTGTGGAGTGTTGGTTTCTCCATGGGGCACTTTGGGTCTTGGCCCTAGATATCTTCTCCCTGTTCCTGGATTATTTTTTCTAAAACTGTACTTTTCTCAGAATATTCTCAGCTTTGACCGCAATAGGCTTTCAAATCAGGGAAACCTGGGTCTTAATACCAACTTTTTTGTAGCTTTGTGACCTTGTGTGTATACTTAACCTCTATGAGCTTCAGTTTCCTCATCTACAAAGTGGAAACAATAATATATACCTTGTAGGGTTGCTGCTGGGATTAAATAAAGTCAGGAGCTGGCAATAGTTATCTTTCTGTAAATGGCAAGGATGAAGATAAAGCTGACGGTGGTGGTGATGCATGAGGTTTGCTTGGCTGATTAATCTGAATGAGCTATGTCTATCAGAATGGTGGTTCTTTCTCCCATTCACTTTATAAAGGACATTTTCACCTTAATTTTGTTTGGTATCTGCTTGTAAAGATTCTCATGAGTGCTGCATAGCCGGCCTCTCTTCTGTTCTCCAGTTCACTTTGCCTAGAGCTGAACTATCTTTCTGATCATCTCCCGGCCTTTTAGGGTCTCCATTTGCTAGTGCTTCCAATTAACATTTGAGGCCATGTATAACCTGGCCCTAGCCAGCCTTCCAATCTTTTCTCTCGTTGCTTTCCCCTACAGACTGTGTCCCCTACCACATTTGATCATTTATAATTAGCTGAATTGCACTGTCTCTTCCTACCTCTAATTTTGACTTTGCCATTTGTAAGTCTTGACCACCCCTCCTCAACTCATCATCTCTGCTTATCAACATTCCCATATATTCTTTAAGCCACCGTTTGCATGCTACCTCCTCCTTGAAATTTCTTCTACTAAAGAGCAGCCAGCTCTTTTTTCTCTAGCTTCTGCTTGTTACTTTCTTATAGATCTTACTGATTGTGAAGGAAATAGTCACTACTAAATGAAATTGAGATTGGTGAAGCAGTGCCATCTAAAAAACTTCCCTCGTCAGTCCCCAAGGGGTCAGGTCCTAAGAGAGTGGCTCACACCTTAGCCCCAGAATGACAATCAGTTTATTAGGCTGAACCGTTTGATATCATCATCGACTCACCAAAAGTGGCAATTTCATATGGTTTGACATAATGCAATTGTAACTGTCACATGGACAAGATGATCAGTGCATTATCTATTCAGTTCCCATTTATGAGTGCCTACTGTGTGCTGAGCACCGTGTAACAGGCTTGGAACACAGTGGGGAATGTGACAAATATAGCCATGGCTCTCATAAGGCTGGAGTCAAGCAACCTGTTTATTAGAGAGCTGCTTAGTAAGCATTTAATGGGAAAAGGTGGATGTTGGAATAATCACATGCCTCTCTCACGAATCCATCTCACCATAAGCATGGTTTCATGCAGGCCCTTATATCCATCCCCCCATAGAATAGCCCATCATAGGAATGGCGATGTTCCAATTCCAATGCCTGAAGCCATAAACAGTGCTCAGAGGCAGGCAGTTAACGTTGAACTTTGGGATTCTTTGTTTTATATGCTTCCATGGGTCAAGGAGACCAGCTCTGCTTCTGGTGGATAATGTCTTTCTTTGGATATGTCAGGATATTCAGACACAATCCAGTCTGTCTGGGAGCCATTCTGATTTCTTTAGGTAGTATAGCATTTTCATGCTCTGACTCACCGATTGATTTTGTATTTTCATTCTCAGTGAAAAGAAACTCCCCGTTTCTTTATTTATAAAATGGTGGTGATAATAATAGCACCTTTCTCGTGGGCTTTATCAGATGTCTCTTACAAGATGCCTCAGATCCTCCCAGCTGCATCTATATTCAGGCCCCTGGCATTTGTTCAGTCCTTGCCTCCACTTTGGGCACTGAATCCAGTGGGCTGGGTGCTTCCTATGTCCCTATGGCTTTTCCCTGACTCTCAGTGCCCTGGGATTGCACCTCAGAGTTAAGTGTTGGCACTTAAGTCTTGCTTCAGGCTCATTATTCTAGAAAACCTGGGCTGTGACATGGGCCCATTTTGAGGATTAAATGAGATCATTCCATATCAGGTGCTTAGCCCTGTGCCTGTTATACATGCACCAAGTGTTCAGTAAATGTTAGCTCCTCTCTGGGAGGCATCATAACGTTATGATTTGTATTATGGGCTCTAAAGTCAAACTTACTTTTGTGTGACTTAAAGCAAGTTGCCTAATCCTCTGTGTCTCGATGCCCTCTTTCAATAAATGGAAAGAGTCATAAGATGTAACTAATAAGGTAGCCAAAAAGATCAGATTATATGAGATATATAAATAAATTTACTGAGAAGTGTGGACGCACTGTGGATGCTCAATAAATCTTAACTATTATCGTGTTTTATATAATTATGTGTATACATTTCTTATGTGCCCCCCTCCCCCCCCACCCCACACACACACACTATAAGACAGTAAACTTTTTGAGTCTTGGTCATTTCCTAGGCATATTTGTTAATTTTTTTTTTTTTTTTGAGGCGGAGTTTCGCTCTTGATGCCTGCCCAGGCTGGAGTGCAAATGGCGTGATATCGGCTTACTGCGACCTCCGCCTCCTGGGTTCAAGCGATTGTCCTGCCTCAGCCTCCTGAGTAGCTGGAACTACAGGCATGCGCCACCACGCCTGGCTAATTTTGTGTTTTTAGTAGAGAGGGGGTTTCTCCATGTTAGTCAGGCTGGTCTTGAACTCCCAATCTCAGGTGATCCGCCGCCTCAGCCTCCCAAAGTGCTGGGGTTACAGGCGTGAGCCGCTGCGCCTGGCCAACATGTTTGTTCATTTTAAAGGAGTTGGGTTTTCACATGGTAGCTAAATCTTTCTTAAATGAACTAACAAGGAAAACCCAGTTCACTCAGGTTTAACTTTGTAAGTACACTGGTTTCTGTCATGCTAATCCATTTAAGAAAGTCACTGAGGCAACATATTTGAAAAAAAGCCTCTCATTTCTGCATGAGAATTTGAAAGTGGATGGCTTGTGGGCTTTTTACTTCTGTTGATTAAACAAGTTCAGAAAAAAAGGAAACAGATCCTTTTAAGACCTGTGGTTGGACAGATGATGAGGAAGAAGCCCTACATCTTCGTCATTCTCCATTTTAAAATCTCTATCTCCGTGTATTTAAAAGTAATATGTTTGCTGCTTTGGCTGCAAAATTCTGTTTCGAATTTATAGGCCTTGTCTTTGCAGTTTTCCCCTGTGGGCTTAACAAGGGAAAGGTCAGGGCAGTGCTAAGCTGGCAGCTAATGGTTTCTGCGTCAGTCAGTGGACATGTAAACAGTATCAGGAAGATTGCTTCAGGCTGAGAATTCTGAGCACTGTATCTATGGGGTTGCTGAACACTTTGTGTTTTATTTCAAAAGCCTGAGAAAGAAAACAACAACAACAAAAAACCTGACCCAGTTGACAGATGTGTAGGAGCAACCCCTGAAGCCATGTGTGCTACAGATATGTCTCTTGAGCTCTCGGAGATGAGTTAGAGTGGGCACTGTCCATTCATTAAAGCCCTGGGTGCCCTGGTAGCTTTGCAGGCAAAGAAACCGAGTTTGAGATGAGGCCTGCAGATGAGCTGGCTCCTAGGGGTACTCAGATTTGGGGAGACTGCAGCTCTGGCAGCTGGCTAGGTACCTCCCTTTTCCTCTTTCCCTTTGTCTCCAGTGTTAAGTTGCTTCTTTCCTTGGCCTTTGTCTCTTCAAAGTTGATGGCAGGTGTGAATTCAAAGAGGATGTCATCATCATTACTATAACTTCTGGAAGAAGATGGTGAGCATGTGATTGGCATATGTGTTCCTAAATTCACTTTTGAGGTCCTTTCCATTCAGATACAGCCCAGGGGCCAAGGTGCTCTATAGAGTCACACCATCTGGGGGAAAATCCTGGGTCCGTTTTGGGCAAGATACTTAACCTGTGTATCTCAGTTTCCCTCCCTGTAAAATGGGGTTGTTATAAAGATGAAACACAATGATATGTAAGAAGGACTTGGAACATATCCTGGCACATAGTAAATGTTCAAAAAATGTTATTCTTATGGTATCAGCATTCTTATGGTTAGTTCCTCTATGGTACATTCAACACAAAGGTTTAAGTTGTGACTATCACAGGGTAACCTCTCCACCCTCAATTTTTCCAACTGATGCCATAATCTCCAAAGCCCCCACGACACACACACACACACACACACACATACACACACACACCCCATTGTGTGTGCACATGTAGTCCACCTTTCCTTATTCCAGAACTTCCCAAACTTTATGCATACAACACCTTCACAATTCTTCTAAATCCATGGATCATGTGTGCTATTATTTAATATTTTTCTTCTTCTCCCTCTCCCTCTCCCTCTCCCTCTCCCTCTCCCTCTCCCTCTCCCTCTCCCTCTCCCTCTCCCTCTCCTTCTCCTTCTCCTTCTCCTTCTTCTTCTTCTTCTTCTTCTCTTCTTCTTCTTCTTCTTCTTCTTCTTCCTCCTCTTCTTCTTCCTCCTCTTCTACTTCTTCTTCCTCTTCTTCTTCTTCTTCCTCTTCCTCCTCTTCTTCTTCTTCTTCTTCCTCCTCTTCCTCTTCCTCTTCTTCCTTTTTTTCTTTTTTTTTGAGACAGAGTCTCACTCTGTCACCCAGGCTGGAGTGCAGTGGCACCATCTCAGCTCACTGCAACCTCTGCCTCCCAGGTTCAAGTGATTCTCCTGCCTCAGCCTCCCGAGTAGCTAGGACCCCAGGCATGCACCACCACACCCGGCTAATTTTTGTATTTTTAGTAGAGTCAGGGTTTCACCATGTTGGTCAGGCTGGTCTTGAACTCCTGGCTTCAAGTGATCCACCCACCTCAGCCTCCCAAAATGCTGGGATTACAGTCATGAGCCACCACACCTGGCCTAATATATTTCTTTAAATCAGTATACTTCTCATTTTAATGAAGTTATTTGTAACTTTAATATTACCTTTGATTGCTGTAGCTGCTAATATATGTGTATATATTTTTTCTAATCTGTGCTAATATATATTTTAATTTGTAAATGTTTGTAATTTGTAAAAGCAGCACCTTCTACAATGATCTGCTCTCCCCATGGTTTGTGTCCACACTTGGAATCTCTTCTCCATCCATTCACTCTTTCAGTCAGGAAGAGTGGGTGTCAGGATGCGGGTTCTCTCCTCAGTGCCTCTGCATCTGCCGAGTCTTGTCTTTAATGCTTCATTACTATCTATACCTGGTGAATTCTTTCCGCCCATCAGGGTCCTGCTTAAATGTCACTTCTTCTGTGAGGCCTTCATCTGCCCTTCCAGACAGCTAGTTGCTCCATCCTGTGGTCTCCTGGCATTTTTTATGTCAAGCAAAGACTGGTCATCTGCTTCTTGGTCTCCTCTACAGACCATGAACTCTTCAAAGACAGGGAGCATGTCTGATTTATCTTTGTACCCTCTTTGACAAGCAAGATGTCTGCTACACAGTAGGTGCCCAATAATTGTTGAACAAATAAATCTGCATTGACGGGAAATGAGATTCCTTCAGTGTTGAGGGGTGACATGATAGTAGCGCATTCTTTATGCAGGTGAGGATGGGAGAATTGTCCTGCAAACAAGACTCTGAAGTTACCTCTTTCCCTCATTCCCTCCCCGCTGCCTACTTCTACTTCCTCCCAGGTTATGAGCAGCCGTTTTCTGCCCTACGACAACATCATCACAGATGCCGTGCTCAGCCTTGACGAGGACACCGTGCTTTCAACAACAGAGGTAAGAACCCATGCCTGAGGAGCGGCAGGTGGGCTGTTCAGGCTGTCACCTCATGTTGCACAATGCTAATGCTTCTCTTAGCCGTGCCTTGGCAGGAGTTGAAAACATTTTTCAAAACTTCCTACAGCGCTGGTTTTAATCAGCCCGATTCCTGTTAGCACCTTGCCGCCACCTGGCACTCTGAGGTGGGCATCTCCTCTTCGTTGTCTCTGCTAATTGGCTCCTCATTTGCATAACTGGGCCTCACCCCTCCTCCCAGGCCTGCCCTCCTTTTTTGTTTTTAAACAGCACAGTTGTGGGCAGGTGCGCAGAACTGAGGGGAAGGGGGAGGGTGCGTGTTCTGCATTAGGTTGAAACCATGCTGTCCAGAGGAGACAATCCCATTCGTCTCCACGTATCCTATTGCCTCAGTTAGGAGACTCTATCTGGGGCTCTAAAGGCAGCTTTTCTGTCTTGGTTTAAAGAGCTCATTTTCTTTCACCTAAACAAGAGCAAACGGTTTCACTTTAAGGCTGTGATGGAGATTCCTATTTCAGATGTTCAGGTAGTTGTGCCAAAAATAAGATTGCCTAAAGAATGCGCGTGGAGGAGAGAGAGAGGAGGAAAGATAGATATGGTAAAAAACCAATTTTTACAACTCGAATGAGTATTGATCTCTGAAACCTTCCTTTAAACCATGCAGGGGACCAAAGACAGCTATATAAAAATGGAGTATATGAGAAATACATTATTAATGGCAACTGCTAAAAAGCATGGAGATGTAACTACTTATGCCTTTCCCCTCCCTGTCTTTTTTCCTTTTTGTTCACAATCATTTTCCTTTTAATGTAAACATCAGTGTAACCTGCATTTTCCTGGACACCAATCTAGTTCTAATGGCCTGCTGCCCACAGAGCCAGGACTCAATGTTGGCCTAGGTGAACTCAGTGTCTCCTTGAAATTCCACAGATGCGGCCCGGCGCAGTGGCTCACGCCTGTAATCCCAGCACTTTGGGAGGCTGAGGCGGCAGATCACAAGGTCAGGAGTTCGAGACCAGCCTGGCCAATATGGTGAAACCCCGTCTCTACTAAACATACAAAAATTAGCCAGGCATGATCTGGGCACCTGTAGTCCCAGCTACTCGGGAAGCTGAGGCAGGAGAATCGCTTGAACCTAAGAGGCGGAGGTTACAGTGAGCTGAGATCGCACCGTTACACTCCAGCCTGGGTGACAGAGCGAGACTCCATCTCAAAACAAAAACAAACAAAAAAAAAGAAATTCCACAGATGCTTTCAAGGTGCCATCAGATAGAGTTGCATAGATGTTATGTCAAAGGGCAACCTAAATAATCCCAGGACAAAATGTCCTGGACCTCACCTTGTTAAAATGCTTTCTATGCAGCTGAAGCTCTATAAATACTTGTTGAATGAGTGGTTGGGCAGGGTGGGGGGATGCATGCTTTGGGGATTAAGGGTGGACACACTGCCAATTGTGTCATGTGTAGGTTGGCAGGAGGAAGGGATGTTGATAAGCTTAACATTCAAAGGGAAAGACAGCTATGGAATACAGGGTACAGGTCACTCTGGCTTACATTTTTCTGCCACTTTCTGCAAGGGAAGCTGGAACACATTCATTCAACGAGTATTTATTGAGAGATTTCTTTGTCCTGGTCTCCATGCCAGGTACTTCAGTTACACAGTTCCAGGCTATATCCATCTGAGTCCTGGCAACAAACTGAATTCAAATCAGATGATTCAAATGAAGGAACTTTGGATTCCTTAGGGAGGTGTAGATGGGGTTAAAAGACCCCATAAGAGAGAATGAGGCACCTGGTGAGTAATGACAGCGGGAAGCAGCTCCTCCCTTTGGCCTAAAGGAGTGAGAGAAGGAACTCCTTCTTTCAAAGGCCCTGAGAGATGGCACTAGGAAGGAGAGGCTGCTCTACAAGTGCTATGATCATGGAAGGACATGGCTACTGCCAGAACTCTAATGGCAAAGGAGAGAGGGAGCACAGAAGAGATACACTGAACTCTCTCTGTGTCCTGCCTCGATTTTCCTGCTGGTGACTCCCACTGACCTAACCCAAACAGGTGATGCAGTCCATAGGGGTCCATTATCTGGGGGCACAGGGCAAGACAAGAGGAGTGGATAGTGGATTTTGGAGGGCAAACACAGGCAAAGCAGCACCCCGCCATGGTGCAACAAATGGTCAAGACAACTACAACGTGTACCTTAATCATCATCCTATGACCTGAAGTATTGATTCATCTTCTATCTTTCCCTGGGCACAAGGCAATTAGTCTCACTCTAGGATTTGTTTTTCCCTATCCTATGGTGAAATAACTTTCAACTGCTGTGATGCATCCTCATGCTGGTGAATTTCTTTTCAAAGAATAGCAATTCCAACCACTCAATGCATGCTGGGAGGAACATGTGTTGTATGTGAAGTAATTAGAAGTCAACGTGGGTTGAAAATGATATGTAAATCTAAGAGGCTGGCAGTCTGGTTTGCTTTTGCCTGCTGATCAGTGGAGTGGTTGTGTTGCCTAAAATGGTCCTGGGCAAGGATTTCTCTTTTCTCTTTTTTTAGGTGAATAGATGTTGGTTCACTTTTTTTTTCCTCTCTAAGGATCTCAGATTGTTTAAATGTCTCTGCGGCATTGAGGATAGATTTTTAAACAGCATCCTATAAAGGGCATTATAGTTGGTTTATAGTTATTTACATTTATCTGGATTGCTGCAAATGCTGCTCAAAAGGAAACAGATGTTGGTTTTTGAGAGAAAGGGCCTTAAACTGACCTTTGCCTTCTTTGATGTGTTAATGATCTGTGTGAAAGCAGAGCTATCACAAGAATCATAGTTTTATCTGAATTTACTTTTGAGTTCTTTTGAAATGACTTGAAACAGCTTTAAGATAGTAAGAAATTCATGCGACAAGAACACCCCATTGGGTTCTGTAGTAGTTGCTAGTGCATATGTTTCCTTTTCAAAGAATGATAGAAAACCCCAAAGAGTGCTGACAGCCAGGCTGACCCTTTAACAGGCTGCATAATATACTATCCCATCAGTTGGTGCCATTAGTATTGACTACTGGTGAAAAGGTGTGGGTTATCACAACCTAATTTCAATTTTCTAGCAGATGTTCACCATCCCCTGCTATCTTTTAACTTTGAGATAACATGCTCCCTACCAAGCTTTCTTAATGTTGGTTCCACCACCCAGGTTTTTTACCTACTCTGGATGCTTTTTTCCCCCCACTCTGGATTTTTTTTTTTTTTTTTTGACAGAGTGTCGCTCTGCCGCCCAGGATAGAGGGCAGTGGCACCATCTCAGCTCACTGCAACCTCCGCCTCCTGGGTTCAAGCAATTCTTGTGCCTCAGCCTCCCCAGTAGCTGGAATTATAGGCGTGCAACACCACGCCCAGCCTATTTCTATATTTTTAGTAGAGACAAGGTTTCACCGTGTTGGCCAAGCTGGTCTCAAACTCCTGACCTCAAGTGATCCGCCCACCTCAGCCTCCCAACGTGCTGGGATTATAGGCGTGAGCCACCGTGCCTGGCCCCCTCTGGATGTTATAGTTTTGGGGAACAAGCCATATTTTAAGTCTTCCTTAAGATAGGGCAGTGTATTAGGATTTTTCAGGCAAACAGAATCAATAGAATATATATATATATATTTATACACACACACACACACATATATATATATATATACACACATGTACACACATACATGCATACACAGAGAGAGAGATTTATTATGAGTAATTGGCTCACGTAATCCTGGGGGCTGGGAAATCCCACGATCTGCCATCTGCAGGCTAGAGACCCAGGAAAGCTACTGGGATAATTCTAGACAGAGTCCTACAGCCTGAGAACCAGGGAGCCAGTGATGTAAATCGCAGTCCAAGGGCAACAGAAGTTCGATGTCCCAGCTCAGCCGGCAGGCAAAAAGAAAAAGGGGATGAATTCCTCCTTCCTTCACGTTTGTTTTGTATTCAGGCCCTGAATTGACTGGATATTGCCCATCTGCATTGGCGAGGGCAGGCTGCTTTACTGAACCCATGGATTCCAATGTTAGTCTCATCCAGAAACACCCTCACAGACACACCCAGAAATCATCTTTAATCTGGGCACCTCATGGAATAGTCACATCGACACATACAATTAACCATCACAGGTCCTGCTTTTGAACCTCTGAGAGGGCAGGACCTGGACTTAGCAGCATCCCTCAGTCGCCCAGCTACCATCACAGTGCCAGGACTCAAAATATTTGCCAAACAGATGAAATTTCCATTTGTATTGCTTATCCAGAAGAGATACAGCAAAGATTACGAGGTGAATCATAGCCTGTATAAGAGACAAATTGCTTTTAACACTGGAGTAACAGAGCCAAAAGAGAAGTTATGATAAAGTACATAGCACATTTGAAACCAGACTGCCTGAGTCTGAATCTTGGCTCTGCCACTTATTAGCTCAGCATATTACTTGAACTTATATCTTAGTTTCCCTTTCTGTAAACTGAAGAATGTAAAAGCCCCTGCCTTACAGGGGTATTGTGAGGATGGAATGAGTTAAGATGGATAAGCACCTGTAGCTGCGCCTGTTGTATTATGGGGGTATTGTGAGGATGGAATGAGTTAAAATGGATAAGCACCTGTAGCTGCGCCTGTTGTATTATAAGCATTTCACAATTATGAGCATTATATGATTGTTTGCTGTCACTATTTTTGTTATTTTTATTTTCTGCTTATTATTTTGATTTACCATTCATCAAATGATCATAGAAATCAGAAATGAGTTTATGCATTTGAAAACAGAGCACTTGCTAACTATAAGTGCTGCTTTATAGCAGGTTCAGAAGTACCTGCTTTGGGCTACTGTAAGCACTGGAGAGACATTTAGCTGCATTTCCTTTAAAATAATTCTGTGGCTTCAGTTGTTCTTGTCCCCACTTATTCTTAGTGATTTTCACTGTTGATGCTTTCTTCTAGTGTCTCTTAAACTGTGCATCTTCAAACCTGAGAAGCCTGAATTATGTTTTCTTTATGATACCTGCTCTGTATTCCTGTTAGAACTTGTGGTGTTTTAAAAAGTCATTTCTCTTACTCTTAAGAGGGTGCTTTTATTTTAGGCACTTTGGCTTTGATATATGCTGGGTATGATATATGTTGTATATTCATTCTTTGGATATACATGGGAAATTTCTCATTTATAAAACAGATGTGTTTGTGTCTCATGTGAATCAAGGCACGTGCACCTCTGAGGAAGGGGGAAAAGAAGCAACTGCTTTTTCGACTTATGTTTTAGCTCGAACAGACTGGATTTTCAAAGGGCATATCAGCAAATTTTTTTCTTCCTTTCATTTCCACACCAATCTGAAGTTTCTTTAACAGAAAACATTAAAATGTGCATAATTATGGGGCAAAATGTCAAGCAGTCAGTTTAATTTGCTGATGAATACATAGAATTAATGTTTCGCCACGGTCCCCGGATTTTGCATTATGAATTAGTGGGGAGAAGGTAATGTTTTGTTGACATTTGTTAACACTGTTGATTGCTTGTTTGGCTTGTGTTCTGCCTGCAGGTAGATTTCGCCTTCACAGTGTGGCAGAGCTTCCCCGAGAGGATTGTGGGGTACCCCGCACGCAGCCACTTCTGGGATAACTCTAAGGAGCGGTGGGGATACACATCAAAGTGGACGAACGACTACTCCATGGTGTTGACAGGAGCTGCTATTTACCACAAGTGAGGAATCTGGATATGTCTCTTACAGACTTTACATAGCTTTTTATATTGGCTGCCGCATAAATAGGAACTAAGGCCAAATCTTGTTAACAGCATTAAGGAAAATTAGTCTGTATCCCCGCTTAAGTTTTGCTAATGTGTCAAATGTGTGTTTTTGAAACCAGTGAAACCTCTTGGCATATTTCATTTCCAGAAATTATGGTAGAGTAACATTTTCAGTTGGTCTGAAGTGTGAAAATACACTCAGAGCATATTAGGTAACTGAATATTTAGAATAACAACAACAAAAGTAAATACCTAAGTCAGCACCCAAGGGCACTGTTCTAGGTGCTTGAGATTTATCACTGAGCAAAGTAGAAAAAATTCCTTGCCAATGCAGGTCTTATATTCTAACAAAGAAAGACAGTCTACATAATAATTCCATAGTTTATTAAGGAGATAATTGATGTAACAAAAAGACGAAGTATAGAAAAGGATCAAGAGTGCTGAAGGTGGAGATGGGGCAGATTGGGGGTGTCCAGGGTGATTCTGACTGAGCAGGTGAGATTTGAGCAGAGACTTGAAGGACAGGAAGTCAAGAGGATATGTGCACCAAGAGTGTTGTGGCAGGAGAACAGCGAGAATAAATGCCCTGAGGCAGAATACTTGAGAACCATCGAGGAGACCACTGTGCCTGGGTGGAATGGGTGACAGGAAGTCAGAAAAGTCAGGGGGCATGGATGCACGACCTTGATGTCCATCATGAGGACTTGACTTTTTCTCTAAGTGATATGGGAGGAGGGCAGGGTTTGAACAGGGTTCGAACAAGGTTCAACATGTACAGCATGTCACTGTACCGAATACTGTAGGCAGTTTTAACACAGTGATAAATCCTGCAGGACCTTGATGTCCATTGTGAAGACTTGACTTTTTCTCTAAGTGACAGGGGAGGAGGACAGGGTTTGAACAGGGAGGAGAAATCCAGCTTTTCTTTTATGCATCCACTGTGGATTCTATGTTGAGAAGAGGCTATAAGAGACCCAGAGTTGAAGCAGGAAGCCCTATTAGGAGGTGATTGACATTATCTAGGCAAGAGATGGTGGGATCCTGGGACCAGGAAGTGAATGGTGGCAGTGGTAAGTAGTGATCAGATTATTTTGAAGATGCTTTAGCATGATGCCTGGACAGTCTGGATGTAGAGTTTGATGACTCCAAGTCTTTTGACCTGACACACTGGAAGATTAGAGGGCTGATCAACAGAGATGAGGAAAGCTACAGATGGAACAAGTATGAGGGAAAATATAGAAGTTCAGTCTTGGACATGCTAAGACATCCAAAAGGATATATGGAAAAAGCTTAGGGGTGGAGATACAAATTTGGCCGTTGTTTACATATATTTGGTCTTTAAAGCCAGGGGACTGGAGTAAGATTGCCAAACTAGTGAGGGTAGATAGCTAACATTCCCCACTCAACCAGTAACAAAATCCCCACTCTTCTGTCATAGTAAAGGTGAACACACCAATCTTGCCTTAGTCTTTTTTAGTAAAGAATAGGGAATTTTGCTATCTCAGGGATAGCTTGGAAATGCTCAAGGCATAAACATTTAGGCTGACTGATTCTTGGTCTCAAGATTTCACTTCTTGAAAATTCATTGTTCCTATTGCTTCTGCCACCACCACTCTAAGAATCTGATTCACTCAAATGATTTTTCCTGTAAATATATGCTGTATGTATATAAATACATTTTAAAAACAGTAGGATGAGAAATAATTCAAATTAATTATGGGTTTTCTATTATGATTGACCACCCCATTAATTCAGATTTTGCTCTAACAGGATTGAAATATATATGGTTTATAGGGCACAAATATAGAACAGTCTATTGTTGGACTCAGAGTCAAGGGATAATATTGAATATAGTTCTGATTAAGCCAATGATTAAAATTGTTAAGCAGCTTTATAATATATAGATCATGTGTAAGTAACTTATCTTGCCATCTAAGTATTTAGTTTTTCTTTCTAACTCACCAGTCTGATATTAGATTAGACTGGGCAAGCAATGTCTGTATGTCTGTATCTCTGTGCCTTGTTTCCAAATCTGTAAAATGGGAGTAATAATAGAACCTGCCTTGTAGGCTCCTTATGAAAACTAAATGAAGCATTTCTTGTAAAACACTTTAGAACAATATCTGGTGTATAACAAGTACCGTAGAAGTGATAGTTATCATCATCATCATCATCATTACCATCACCATTCATGACATGTTTAGGGTTTCAAAGAATGGGTATGTGTTTTCTGTCTCAGAAGTCCACTTGTCATCATGTGATAATGGCCCCCTGTGAAACCCATCTTTGATTTTTACAGATATTATCACTACCTGTACTCCCATTACCTGCCAGCCAGCCTGAAGAACATGGTGGACCAATTGGCCAATTGTGAGGACATTCTCATGAACTTCCTGGTGTCTGCTGTGACAAAATTGCCTCCAATCAAAGTGACCCAGAAGAAGCAGTATAAGGAGACAATGATGGGACAGGTGAGTATAGAAGAACCCTCTTCCCTTGCTTCACTCACTGGTGGTTCAGCCCCAGGTAATGAGGACTCATGTTGCTCTAGGTGTTCCACCCAGGAGCATATAATGAGGAGAAACCAGGAATGAACTACATCTGAAAGCTAGAAAAGAGTGTATGATTGGTGCAGGGATAATTAGGAAGACACAAGTTAAGAGTATCTTTATGCCAAGGATATAAAGCTCTCCTATAATCTTTAAGGTGTCATGAGAAAGTTACGTCTTTAGAGTTTGTCTTAGTCCATTTGGGCTGCTATGACAAAAATAGCATTGACTGGGTGGCTTAAATAACAGACATTTATTTTTCATAGTTCTAGAGGCTGGAGAGTCCCAGATCAAGGCACCAGCAGATTTGGTGCCTGACAAGAGACTGTTTCCTGATTCATAGACAGCCCTCTGCTCATTGTGTCTTCACATGGCAGAAAGAAGGGCAAGAGAGTTCTCTGGGGTCCCTTTTATAAGAGCACTGCTCCCATTTGTGAGGACTCCACCCTCATGACCTAATCATCCCACAGAGGCCCCACCTGCAAATATCATCACATTGAGAATCAAGCTTCAACATATAAATTTTAGGGGGCACAAACATTCAGCCCTCAGCAGAATTAAAGCCCTACAAATAACTTATGAAAGTTGATTGTAAGTACCTTATTTAATGTCTAGCAAACCATATTCTCTTTAACACAGTTTTCTCGTGCTTGCAGTTGAGTTGAATTGTGTCTTGGTGACATAACAGGAGTCACAATATTCAATTTTCAGTTCTAGAATCAGCATTTAAAATGCAGGCAAGTCAGTTACCTTCTGAAACTCAGTTGGCTCATCTTTAACATGGAAATGGTGAAATCTACCTTACAAGATTAAAATAATATGTTTGAAAGCTTTTATAAAAGTGAAGTAATATGTTGTGTTGAGTTATAAAATTTTAGTATTAAAGGTATTTTCAAGGAAATAGAATCCAACATTTTCTTTTTACAAGTAAGAAAACTAGGACCTAGTGAATTTAAGCATATTGCCACAAGTTGCCCAGTAAGTTAGCGACAGAATTGGGAATTGAATACCAGGGTCTGTGGACTCCACTGCTTGTCCTTGTACACCCCAGCATCTTGGTGTCAGGTCCACCTGGATATGCTGAATTTCATCTATCTTTATTCATCTTGAGCAGAGCCCCTACTATATGTAAGAAATCAAAAATCTTAGCCAGGCGCAGTGGCTCATACTGATAATCCCAGCATTTTGAGAGGCTGAGGCCGGCAGATCACTTGAGGCCAGGAGTTGGAGACCAGCCTTGCCAACATGTCAAAACCCCATCTCTACTAAAAATACAAAAAATTAGCCAGTCATGGTGGTGCACACTTGTAATCCCAGGTTACTCGGGTAGCTGAGGCACGAGAATTGCTTGAAACTGGAAGGCAGAGGTTGTAGTGAGTTGATATCATGCCACTGCACTCCAGCCTGGGTGACAGAACAAGGCTCTATCTTAAAAAAAAAAAACAAAAAAGAAAAGATAAAGAAATAAAAAACGTTAAGAAAGAGCATTAAGATTCACTCACGTTAAATCATGGAGCATTCATCAGGATTGAGGTTAATCTGAATGAACATACTTTAACATGGTTATATTAGTTCAATTTTGAGGGGCTTTGCATGTGCCTTGTTCTAACAGGCATTGGAAAACATATACAAATCTAGCTTTTGCAAAGGAAATCTTAGCTAGGCCTCATGTTAAGCTGATAGTTTTTCATTCACTAAATTTAGTAAGCAAAAATTTAAAGTTTATAAAGAATTTAAAGTTTATAAAAAGTTATTTAGTACTTACTGAGCATGTTACCAGGCACTGTTCTGGGTATTGGTTATGATGAAAGACCTGTCCTTAGCAAAGAGTCTGGCAGAAAATTCTGTTTCCTTCTAATTACAGAAAGAACAGATAAGAGGATTTGTAAAAATGTTTACGGCTGAGAGAATATTCGAATTCAAGCAAGATGTATTGTCTATTATGTGCCCAAACATTTTTATTTATATTTTTATTTATCGCTTAAGAATGAGGATACATTTGGAGAAATGCATCATTTGGTGATCTTGTCATTATCCAAACATTATCAAGTGTACTTACACAGCCCTATATGGTACAGCCTACTATACACCTAGGCTCTATGGTATAGCCTGTGGCTCCTAGGCTACTAACATACCTGAATACTGTAGGCAGTTGTAACACAGTGATAAATATTTGTGTATCTAAATATTTCTAAATACAGAAAAGGTAGAATAAAAATGTGGTATTACAGTATATGGGACAATAGTCATCTATGGGGTCCAACATTGGTTGAAATGTCATTATGTGGTGCATAACTGTATATTATCTCATTTAAGGACATGACATTTTAAAAATATTTTTTACTCAGAGTTCTTCAGAACACTCACTAAGTGGGGGAACTGTAGTCATACAAGCCTTCTTAGGGGGTGGATTTGTGCTATTTTCATAGATTAGCCTAATTCTACCAAACGGTATTTCTAGTAATTCATACATCTTTACAAAAAAATCTAAATTTAACCTTAGGTCTAACTAGGTGTATTCAGGTACTATATTTGCCCCCTTCTTTCCATCATACACATTAATTTATTGAATGTTTGTATGACCAGTAAAGTAAATGGATATCGTCCTGTAGAATTAGGCTTTTATTACATAAGAAAGGCATCTTTTCTAATAGATGTTGATTGACTCAGAATAAATGTTAACATCTAGAAGCAAAACGATACCTGAATGATTCAACTGAACTTAAAAAAATTTTTTTTGAATGAGTGTAAACTCTAGACAGTATTTCTAGTTGCATATGTGAGTATTTTTGCCTGTACAGCGCCCTTTGGGAATGAGTGGGCCAATCAAAAATGGCCCACAGGCCGGGCACTGTAGCTCATGCCTATAATCCCAGCATTTTGGGAGGCCAAGGCAGGCAGATTGCTTGAGCTCAGGAGTTCAGGACCAGCCTGGGCAAAATGGCAAAACCCCATCTCTACTAAAAATACAAAAATTAGCTGTGCGTGCTGGTGTGCACCTGTAATCCCAGCTACTTGGGAGGCTGAGGCACAAGAATCACTTGAACCCGGGTGGTGCAGGTTGCAGTGAGCCAAGATCATGCCACCACATTGCAGCCTGGGTAACAGAGTGAGACTCTGCCGTTAAAAAAAAAAAAAAAAAAAAAAAAAAAAAAGGCCCACAAACTCATATCCATTTAGGGTCAAAACAAGTTACATTTGGGACTGTCTACTCTGATATGAACTCAACCAGTCAGCTCCATTTGATATCTTTCTCTGACTTATCAAGTACGAGTTCCCCTCATATAAAGGCTGAAGAATGAAGCTTGAGTTCTGCCCTGCTCTAGCCTTGAACAAATAACTCTAACTTTCTTGAACTTGCTTCCTCAGCTATAAAATGGGGATGTTATTACCGGGGTAGATACTTCACCAGATTGTTGTGAGATTCAAATGAACTCCATGAAAACACTTTACAGATAGTGTTTTGTTTGTTATTCTGCTGTTCAGAGATAACTTGACATTTGTGTTTATCTTCAGTGTTATTTTTGAGCATGTTGACACTGTGATTTTAAAGTGACTCTTACTGATTCTTACACTAAAATGTGTCTTCCCATGAAAGTATTTTTCTAAAAATGTGAGTACAAGAAACACACTGAACACACATGCATATATATACATCATTAAAGACTTGCCTATTGACATAAATGGGCTTGTGGGGGTTTCCCCCATAATTGGGCAGCCCATCTTTTCCATATTTCATAAAAACAGGGATTGAAAGACAATGTGCTTAGTCATTCTATTTAAATTTCAGCATTCCAGTCATTTAAGGCATTCTTTTTAAATCAATGCCAATCATTTGCATGATCTAAAAATATTTAACCAACTTTGGGGCAACACAGAGAGCTAAAATCATGGTAGCCATCTTTTCTATTTGTCGAGAGTTAATCTTTATTCTGGGTGAGCAGTGATTCTCTGGAGGGCTGATTGCCCTTTAAAAAGTAACCTTTGGGGGTTTTAGTCGAGTAGGAAAGCCAACAATTCTTGGGTTAAGAGAAGAACAGAATTTTGAGATTTTAGTATAAAGTTAGTGATACAGCAACATGCCCTATATACCACTGAATCTCCCCTTCTCATCCTCATGGAGTCACGTCAATGGGGAGGCTACAGAAGAGAAAATGGAGTTTTAGATGCTGCATAGCACTAGCCTTGAGTGACATGTAAAAGGCACTATTTTGTTCTTCTTCAACTATATATGTGAATTTTTAACAAAGGATTTAGTAGGACCCTTATAAAGGAAAAGAGATAGTAGAAGGAAGGAAGTGATGGATAGAGAGAAAGATAGACTTCTAAAAGTTGGTTGATATTTCTAAATCAACTACATAAACAGGAAGGATTAAGAAAACTCTTTGAAAGCACAAACACATCGTTAATCTTAGTGCTTGGTCCCAAGTGCAAAGAGAGGTTTTAGATTGAGTCACTGTAGTAGTTGAGCTTCAGTTGCTAAGTCATGGACTGACCAGAGAATTAGTCAATAAATTTTAGAGAATTAAAGTCAATATGAATCTTTGTTTTCGTGTTTTTAACACTGAGGAACGTAGCATACCTTGGGAAAAACCAGTGTCAGCGATTGCATTTTCAGCAGGTGCATAGATGGTGAGACTTGGTGGCCGGGCCAGACCCCGAACTCTGCTGCTTGCTCATTTGCCTGACTCCATTTTCTGCAGTGTTTCCATCTCACCTTGCACTTCTCTCATCATTATGCTTGTTTCTCTCCTTCTTCCTAGACTTCTCGGGCTTCCCGTTGGGCTGACCCTGACCACTTTGCCCAGCGACAGAGCTGCATGAATACGTTTGCCAGCTGGTTTGGCTACATGCCGCTGATCCACTCTCAGATGAGGCTCGACCCCGTCCTCTTTAAAGACCAGGTCTCTATTTTGAGGAAGAAATACCGAGACATTGAGCGACTTTGAGGAATCCGGCCGAGTGGGGGAGGGGAAGCGAGAAGGGACGGGGGTCAAGCTGCTCTCTCTTCCCGGTGCAGATCCACTCATCAGCAGAGCCAGATTGTGCCAACTATCCAAAAACTTAGATGAGCAGAATGACAAAAAAAAAAAAAAAAAAGGCCAATGAGAACTCAACTCCTGGCTCCTGGGACTGCACCAGACTGCTCCAAACTCACCTCACTGGCTTCTGTGTCCCAAGACTAGGTTGTGTACAGTTTAATTATGGAACATTAAATAATTATTTTTGAAATGATTGCTATGCAGGTTTAAACTTTTTTAATGATCAAAACTATTAAAAACCAGAGTTCTTTGTTTAATCAAAATTGTGTTGGTTGTGAATATTTCAAAGCTGCTATTCCTTTTCCCACAGACATCATTGTCATGGCCACGTAGGGTGTCCTGCAGTTTCAAAAGCTCAAACTTCATGGAAAACAAAATAAGTCACTCTACCCATTATCAAGAAATAACTGAGCATAAGTTGTAACTTCATTATTCAACTTTGCCAGTGCAAATTGTTTTCCACTTCGAATCTTCAAATCCACTTGAACTTTTATCTCTAAAATGTCGCTGCATGAAAGAAAGTATTACGACTTCCAGGTAGGCAGTTCTAACTGAAAACTCTATGTTTGAGATAGATACATATGATAATCGTTTTTCTTTGGGGGGTGGGGGGAATTAGTACCAAGAAAACACTAGTATAATTAAGAAATGTTCAGTTTGCACAAAGAACTATCCGGATAACCCACCAGCATGTTAGTGAGATGGAAATACAGACCCACAACAGTAACCCAATACTTGCAGGGGTGGGGGCACGGTTATAGATTCAACCATTGACCTAAGTCTGTGTAGCACTGGGAGGAGGCTTTGGTTTAGAAGCCAAGGAAGAATGAGTATATTGGGGAGAATAAATTATTTACGAGATGAACTCTTTAATGTTTGTGAAAATCTCAAGTTTCAGAGCTTCTCTATTGAGAAAGAAAAAGGGGTAATAAGGTAGAAATTCACACCAATGAACAAGAGGATTGCTGCAAAGTAACTGAGGAGGTGTCTCGCCATTGGGACCCTAATGCCATTTTTGGCCAAACATTGTTTTGAGCAAGAATCTGGCAAACAAAATAATCAACAACAAATGTGAATACAGCTTAATTTACTTTTAATTTTTAAATCTATGGAAAAGTTTAGTTATGCTTCTTGTTAAAAAGAACATTTCTGTCCGTGAAAATGCTATCTTGGGCTTATGATTATTGTTAAACTCCAAGTATAAACTGAAAAAAAAAAATCCCTAACTCTGTTATGAAAGATGGAGACTTCTGATACTAAATGCTTTCTTCTACTTAGAAGAGGCCAGAGAAAACAGGGAAGAGAAAGACATTATTGAGTTTGACCACTTATTATGCCGAATAAACAATAAGCACTTTAGAGTCCCTCCCTCAAACTCTCATACATTTCATATTTCTTTTCCATTTATTTTCAGTTTTGTTTTAGAAGAAAAGTTCATCAGAGAATTTTGTTCTGATAATTTCAAGTGGCCATCTTAGGTCAGTGGAAATCGTAAGTCCATTGGACTTTACTTCATCCTTTCTTTGTAGACGTCTGGGAGAGGAAGAGGAACTTGTAATGATAGCATGGGGATGGTGCTATAAACAGGAGTGAAAGTGTTTGTGGAAGTCCAGAGAGGTGACTCAACAGGCTACCTAGCTGCAGAACAAGGAGTAGAGCCCACATATCCAGATGGCGTTTTGAGAGGTGCGTAGACAGTGAAGTTCAATTAAAGAGAGGCTTTTCTCCTCAGCCTCATTACTCAGAACAGCTCCCTAAATACCTCTCCCATCTAATTGGACCCATCCATAGTCCATTCTCAAACATGTGACATTTTCCCCTAAGTAGATGTGATTATCTCTTACGCATTTGTTGAAAAATAATTCTTAGGTCCATGGTACTTGCACTTGTGTCTTTCTATAAAATGTTTGGTCTTACAGGTTTCATGTCATTTAAACTGCACTTCTCAGCAAGTTAAAAGATTAGCAATTAATCTTTATTCATTTGGCCTTTGTGAATTTGTATTTAAATTATTTTTTTCAGGATTGGCAAATTATTCTTGTGTGTTTCTCCTTTACAAAAAAAAAAATGCGATATTTTGTTCAATGACCCCAAAACCAACTTGAAACTTAGGTGGTCATATTGGCTTGCAAAGCAATGTCCCTAATTGTACCAGTCAGTCAGACAAGTGGATTCAAGGACCTGCTTTGCCAGATTGACCTGTCACCAAGCTCACAACACATATCCTCCATAAACAACATGTGTTATGTGAAGAAAAATGGTAATTATAAATAAGAACAGGATATAACACACCTTTTGTCCACTTTAAATCTCCACAGTTTCATTTTATGTCACTCTCTGAGCAAATCTCTTTGGGATGTGAGTTAGCGTGTTCTTCTCCCATTTGGAATATAAGGCTGGGAATAGAACAATGCTTAACAAATCAGTGAAGCTCAACAGTAATATGTAATTTTAATTCAGTTAGGAAAGAGTTGTATTGCAATTCAACAAGTTGACAAATCATAGCCATCTCTGTAGGGTGTCAGGAATTATCTCCTGGTCAACTTTAATGATAACTAGGGGTCCCTAAGTGGGCTAACATGTGCTGCATTGGAGAGAAGCCAAGGGCCGAGAGTACAGTAACAACCACGTAATGAATTGCTTGCAGAAATTCCAAAGAGGACTCAGCCACTTACGGATTTCCACACAGCATCTTTTCCCGGGATCTTAAAAGTAATTTAAGACATAGGATCTTAAAAGTAATTTTTTAAAAGCTGGCTATGTACTTACTTATTTATATGAAAGCGTTATAAATATCAAAGCTTACAGATACATTAATACATATCACCTTTGTTGAAGCTAGCCAGATGGCTCAAAATTGAGACTGTAGAGAAAAATCCATGAGATAATCACGATAGTCATACCACAAAAGATAGCATAGCTAGGTGGGCCTACCTGGTCGCGTCAACACACTTTCAGATAGATGCTTCAGAAAAAAAGGGAAAGCTTGTTACTGGAATCTTATGTGCATTACAGTTTAATTTCTTCTTGTGACAAATGGTGCTCAAAGAAGGATCAATCCGGTTGCATCCTTCAATTTCCCTTTTAGAATGACTTTTGGTTTTCATTACAGTAGGCTATGTTAGCCTTTATTTTGGTGGTTCTCAAATACCTGGTGACTTGAAAGAATATTATGCTGGTGGCCTTTCATAAAGGTTACTGAACTTTAATCAGGGGTGAGATGAATGAATGTGAATAGGCCTATATACTATTTTTTTAATTAAAAAAAAAAACAGGGCACTTGATTTAAGAACAAACCTGTTTAGAGGGCAGGATCAGGGAGAAGACAGCCTTACTAGGTTGGAATCTGAATGAGATTCTTGCTGGACAAGGCTGGATTGTGGATGCAAACGCCAAGCAAACTTCCCAGACCTGGAAGTGTCTTGTGTTCCCTTAGGTCTCTTGAGAGCTCCAGTATTTAAAAGTAGCAGTTATTGCCATGAACTCTCAAATAAAAATGCTCCTGCCTCTTACTTGTGAATATAATCAACATGCAGCCAGTACATCAGGACCGCAGTTGCTGAATTCATTTACTTAGTTCCCATTTACAGCGACTATGGACAAGAACCTTTCAGATGGGTTTTGTCATTCTTGGCCAGATTTAACCAAGAAATTTCTTTCACTACCAGCCTCATTTTCTTAGGCATGCTTATAGGGACAAAGTTGTTTTGAGTTGAGTTCTCAGCAAATAAGCATTAATATCAAACTGTGCTAACCTTGTCTCACTTGGTATTAGAACTTAAGCATAAAGAGATTAGTTTATCCTTTGACACCAAGTCTTTTTTTTTTTTTTTCTTTGAGTCAGAGTCTTGCCCTGTCACCCAGGCTGGAATGCAGTGGTGCGATCTCAGCTCACTCACTGCAACCTCCGCCTCCCAGGTTCAAGCAATTCTCCTGCCTCACCCTGCTTAGTAGTTGGGATTACAGGCACATGCCACAACATTGGGCTAATTTTTGTATATTTATTAGAGACAGGGTTTTGCTATGTTGGCCAGGCTGGTCTCGAACTCCTGACCTCAGGTGATCCACCCACCTCTGCCTCCCAAAGTGCTGAGATTACAGGTGTAAGCCACTGTGCCTGGCCCTAAGTCTTTTTTTTTTTTTTAAAAAAAGCTTGGAGGATTAAGTACCCTAAGATAGTGGTCTCTCCCATTAGTTCAATAATGCTGTACAGAACCTCTGCATAAAAAAGCTGTTATTTACACCATAATTGTGATGATGGACATGACTCCTCAAAACCATCTCTCCCCTTTTTGCCCTTTCCAAAAATCAAAGGCTTTTGTCTCCATGAGTTTTACTTAGTAGAGACTGTAGTTGTCACTGGTCTAGAGTTCCAATACATGTTATATCAGGAACCTCAGTGAGCTACCCAGAATTGGAACTTAACATGGCCCAGTAACTAGGAGAAGAAGGCAACCCTTGAGAAAGCTGAGCCCTCAGGATAGCACAGTCTCACCCTTGTTTAAAATCAAGTCAGGCTAGCCTTTCAGTCACTCTGGTTTTGTAATGATTTGCCTTTTAGGCCTCAGGCCGTTTGATTTCTGCAATAGTTTTCTGTTCTTCTCCTACAGGAATACATCCCTGTCCTTTTGGTTGTAACTATTACTAAAACTAGGGCCATGCAAATGACCTGGTTACCATGTAATGAACCTTGTGTACTTACTTTGAGAGAACAATATGTATAGGATATGTTGAGGGGCAGAAAGAAAGACATCAAAAACTGGAACTATTTTAGGTGGCAAATTGTAACGCAAAAAACAAAAGTATACCTTATTTTGTATACGATGTACATTTGGGACAGTTTACTAATATGTTGCCAATGTTTTTGTAGTGTCACCACAGGTCTTTTCTGAAGTGTTTCTCCCATTTGTTATAGAGTATTAATGACTTAGCATAATTAAGCCCTCAAGTATGTGTGAGAGAGCGCGTGTGAGAAAATACAAAGCCATAGATCTTGATTTCCTTCACTGACCTGTGTAACTTTATGTCTGGGTTTTGCCATCCAAGATAGATTGTTTTATAGAGAGTGTCACCAAAGACTTTTTCCTTCCAATTTATAGAAGAAAAAAAAAGAAATTATTAATAAATGACATGACTTTTCATCTGTGTGGTTTTCATTCCATCTTTTCTGTTGACTGCAGAAAGACGCCAGTTCTCAGGAGGATTCTGTGTGCCAGGAAAGGCCAAGCTTCCTTGGGGGTTCTGGGGTAGACAGGCAGATGAGGTTGGACGGAGAGTGTGCTGGGTGTAGGTCCAGCACTCGCAGCCTGGCTGCAGCCCAGCGCCTAGCCTTATGGGGAACATAGGGCAGCCAGCCATGACCGTCTGCCAGGCCAGATGCAGCCGGTGCTGTTGGAAGCAGGCCAGGGTGAACAGTGGTGATATGCCCAGTTCACAGCATTCCTTCGCATGAATGCTGGGACAAAGTGGCAGGGCTGAACCCCAGAGCATCTGGATCCTGACAGCTGTGGCCATTACCCCTTTAGTTTCAACTACTGCATCGAGCTCATGAATTGCTGGCTTGTGAGGTGTATATCACACTGGCATTTCTCAAAAGAATTTATAAGTGCTCCAGGTGTGTTGCAGCTCTATGATTCAGGGCCACTGTAGTAAGGTTTTATGTTCTCGCAATACTCCTTCCGCCTTTCCTATTTTCCTCCCTCGCTCCTTCCATTCCAGTGGTAGCTCTCCCCCAACTCTGTTACTCTTCTTCTATTCTCTTTCTTTGGGCGTTTTTACAGTAAGAACATTGTCACCAATTTCACATATTTACAGGACAGCAAATGGCAAATTGCATTTGGGAGCATTGATTTGCTTTATGACATCAATCACATTTTGTGTTCTGTATTTCACTTTGTCCATCTGTAAAATGGTGACTTTAAAATAGTTGCTTACAAAGACTTTCTGAACAACAACTGCCTACTGAGCACTGAACAAGGCAGATGTCAAGGTGAGCTTGGACAAGGCCAGTCCAAGGCAAATCATCAGAGGAGGCTCAGAAAGGAATGTGGTGAACGCAGGTCCTAAGCTGTCACACTGTTACGATGGTGCCACTTGTAAAATCTGCCCCCAGGGTATGCCTAATGATAGAATCATTCCCAAGCTGGAGGACAAATGAGAAGGCTAGCTGGAGAAGTAACTTTTAAATTTGGTTCCAACCTACCTCACAGATGTTTCAATGAATGCTATAGCACGCAAAGATACCTTGAGCAAACCTCAATTACAGATGATGTTGATTTAAGGTCTGAGCATTTCCACTGAGTCCACTCATGAGACGAGAAAACGACAAGTTATGTGTAGATGCCTGCGTCATCCTACATTAGCCTCCCCTGACTTTGTGCAGCCTCTGTGGTCTGCAGGAACTCAAAATATTGGGGGAGAAATTAGACTAGGTTGGGTACTCCTCTAGGCTCAAATATGCTTTAGAGGTACCTACTAGAGTGGATTCAAGGTTTTTATTAGCTTTTGACCTCATGCAGATGAAACTGTCCAAGTTTACAGGTTAAAATTACAGTCTTTGGAGCCCAACTACCTGGGGTCAAATCTTGGCTCTTTGTCTTCATAGTTTTGTGACCTCATTGAAATTACCTGATCTCTCTGTGCCTCAGTTTCTTCAGGTAAGTAGCAGTCTATATAGAGTTCTCCTGAGGATTAAATGAGTTAATAAATGTAAAGTTCTTAAAATAGCACCTGGTACAAGCAATATGTAGTTTTTACCTATTAGTAATAGTTAATATTTTGCCAAAATAGTTTATTTTAACCTGTTGAAGAGGAAATATTCTTAGTTTAATGTTTAGGACCTTAATACTGATCCAAATTAAGCCGTGGTCCCTCTAGTGTCACAGGCCCTCTTGTTTTCAATTATAATCATATTTTAATGCCTCTTAACATGAAATCATCATAACATTCAGGAATCAGCAATCCATCAGGAGAAATTGTGCTAAGTCACAATTTTTTTTGTTTTTTTGTCTGCCTTTGAGGGATGGCCTGTTTTTCATTCTACTTAGCGGAATGTAATTGAGGTAGCTCAGTACTGAGATGAAGTTTAGGTGCCAATTATTGTTTCTTTCTTGGTGACTTACATTTTATAAAGAAAGAAAACATGCTTCTGTCAATATGCAAATTATTTGCCAAGTTTGAATTTCTGTTCCAAACTAAACTGCAAATAGCTTGGTTTCCTTGACCAAATATGCTGGTAAAGCAGGCCTAAAATGTGTCTTTTAATCAGACAGGATCATATCATCTCATCTTAGAGCAGAAAAAAATGTTAAGCTATGAAGAAAGAGACTTGGAGGCTATTTTGGCTGCTCCCCAAAGATGTCATTTTAGAACATGTTTTTTTAAACTTAATATATAGGGAACATATTTCCATGTCATTAAATCATCTTTTCTGATCAAATGTTAATGCTGCATAGTGCTCCATTGTCTGGCCATTTCCTATATTTCATAATGTTTTCACTCAACTTCTGCTCTTGGAAATTTAGGTGTTTTGTAATTTCTTACTTTTATATGGTAAATATTTAAACAACAATTTAATGTAATGAATGCAGTGGTAAATATTCCTCAAGATAAATCTTTGTTCATATCCCTGACCACTGTTTTAGGATAAATAATAAACATGAAATTGGCAGGTCAAATGTTATAACTATTTTAAAGATCTTCACTGCATATTCACAATATATTTCAATATATTATAAAGTCTAGCTGGGCGCGGTGGCTCATGCCTGTAATCCCAGCACTTTGGGAGGCTGAGGCGGGTGGATCGATCACGAGGTCAGGAGATTGAGACCATCCTGGCTAACACGGTGAAACCCCGTCTCTGCTAAAAATACAAAAAATTAGCCAGGCATGGTGGCGGGCGCCTGTAGTCCCAGCTACTTGGGAGGCTGAGGCAGGAGAATGGCGTGAACCCAGGAGGCGGAGCTTGCAGTGAGCCGAGATTGCACCACTGCACTCCAGCCTGGGCGACAAAGCAAGACTCTGTCTCAAAAAATAAAAATAAAAATAAAGTCTACTAGTAGAAAATCTAATTTCTCCAATAAAAAGCTTTGTAGAATTTAAATAAGGAAATTTTATTTATTTTTGGTTGGCCACCAGGTTAATTGCTACATAGTTAAAAAGAACAGAAAATAATGCTGAGCTGTAATTGCTAAGAGTCAGTGGTTTAATATTTTTTGATAATTGCAGTTTGGCAGCCGAAGTGTTTGAAATAAATTGGGGTCCAGGGAAGCGAAATTAACAAAGGGGTCCTCAGTGGTTAAGAAAGAAAAAAAGGTGGCTATCATTTCCTTGCAGAGACCAATGTACTGGTATTAGCCCTCTTATTGGATGTTGGAAAATTTTTCCTGGGTACCATGTCGCTTGTGTCTTGTGTTTAGGTTGAAACACATAAAAAGTAAGCATTCCTCTCAAATTTTTTTCCTTTTCTTCTGGTAACATTCATATCAACTGTTTTAATTAAATCATTTTAAATATCACCCCCTTGGCAGCTAGTGCCCTTTCCTACCAATAGCAGCCTGTTTTCTCTTCGGGGAATCCACCTCTCTTTCCCTCATAGGACCTATGATTTGGAAGATGCTGGTCCAGCCCCTCATCCTTACTCCAGGGGAGATAATAACCTGTCAGGTCAAGGAAACCCAATTCTAGATCATCTGTGAGCACTTTGTTGTTGTTGTTGTTGTTGTTTGAGACAGAGTTTCACTCTTGTTGCCCAGGCTGGAGTGCAATGGTGGTGCCATCTGGGCTCACTGCAACCTCTGCTTCCCAGGTTCAAGCGATTCTCCTGCTTCGGCCTTCTGAGGAGCAGGGATTATAGGCATGCGCCACCATGCCCAACTAATTTTTGTGTTTTTAGTAGAGACAGGGTTTCACCGTGTTGTCCAGGCTAGTCTTGAACTCCTGACCTCAGGTGATCTGCCTGCCTTGGCCTCCCAAAGTGCTGGGGCCACCACGTGAGCCACCACGCCCAGCCCTGTGGGCAGTTTTAAGAAGGAGGTCTCATACTTCCCCTAGCATTATGTACACAGTAGAAAATGGTGAGGATTACACTAGCAGTGTAGCAAGGCTGTAAGATGTGCTGGGGCTGACTTCATGGAAGATATGCATTTAACTGACATCTTAAAAAATGAGTAGGGATTTAACTAGCTGAAAAGGGTATGGGGTAAACCTTTTTCTTACAAAGGGACCTAATGGACACCTTCCACCAGAAGTATGTGGCAGAGAGAAAAGTGAGGGTCTAAATCTGCGTGAAAGACATCGTCATAACACAAAGATTTAGTAGGTTCAGTTTGACAGGGCTCAGGATGACTGCTTGGCTAACAGTTGGTACTCCCAGAAAAAATTTAAGTAATAATAATAATAGTTCTCTTGAATCTCATCTTCCTTCCCCCTAATGAAAAAGTTTCAATGCAAAACACTGAAGTGTGGGTCATATCTGATTCTATTGCACTTGCCAGAGAAAGCATGTGGAGGATAGTAGAAAGTATATTATTTTCCAAGTCGTTAGAGAAGATCTGCCTCTGAAGACTTTGGGCATGAAATAATTGACTTCCAAATTTTTGGTTACGATGTAGAAAGTTAGGAGTTGCACTCTCATCCTTATAATGAGTACAATGACTACAAGTTCAATAGGCTACAATACTGTGGTCACTTAAAGCCTAGCAGAGAGCAGAAGATGCAAAGAAATTAAATAAACCAAATCTTAGGAAGACACAATGCATTCCTAGGAGAAAAGTGTCCTATGACTGCTTTCATTCCTAGTAACTCCAGGGTATTACTCCATCATAGAGTGGGGTGAGGAGAAGTCAAGTAAACTGCTAACAAATTTTTGGTGGCCATCAGTGGGTTGGCATGAGAAATTCAAATTCCAACGTAATCCAGTCAAATATTGATCTTTACCCACCTGCCAATTTTTTCCCATGGGGCATTCCCCAAGTGGAAGTAGCAGGATACTCAATGCTAAAGGCAGGATAGGAGGTCCGAGAGAAATCCCCCTGAGGCACACTGGATCTTTACTGGGTAAAATGCAGTGGCCCACCAATGACTGAGGACAGGGCAAGAACGCTGAGAAAGATCCCCTCCATTCCAAGATGCAGAGGACCATAACAGTGCAAGGCAGTGGCCCACTGAAGACCAGGGGAAGAGCAAGAAAGTCGAGAGAGATTGCCCTGAAGCACACAGAAAAGATGTCCCCACCCAGGTATATTGAACTTCCACCGAATACATGGCACTGGCCAACCAAAGGCTAAGAGCAAGGACAAGGAAGTTAAGAAAAATAACCTGAGGTTCACAGGACCTTCATCAAGTATAAGTCAGCAATTCCCTAAAGCCTGGGAACAAGGCATGAGAGCTGAGAGAGTCTCTTTTGAAGGTACGCAGGACCTTAATCAAATGCAAGGTAGTGACTTATTGAAAGCTGGGGAAGGGGCAGGATTGCTGAGATAGATGCCCTGAGGTGCTATCATCAAGTGCAATGCAATGTCTTGCTGAAGGCTGGGAGCAGTGTGTAACAGCCTGGGGAGAAATAGATCTCCCAAGGTAAGGAGACCTAGGGGTAGAGATGAAAAGCAAAGGAAATTTCTCTGTTCCTCAAAAAACTAGCAGCTGAACTATAAAGCACAGAGCATTTTCATGGTACTTAGAATTCTAGAAGCTGAACTGTAAGCTATAGAGACCTTTAGAGTCTGGTGGTGGTAGTGCTCAGATCCAAAGCCCACGGAAGGGAAAGTCTCAACCCCATCCTCAAACATTTGAAGCCAGTGGTGAACAGAATCTAACTAAAGCTGCAATGAAGCCCAGACCCTGCTCAACTACAAATCAGATTGAGATCTCTCACCAGCAGCCTAACAGAAGAAGAGGCATGATATTTTCTGAGGACAGTATTTCTGCAGTCATAACTATCATTTTTATACACAATTTCTAGTATATAATAGAAAATTACAAGACATACAAAGAAAGAAAAATATACCTATGATAAAGAGGAAGAAACTAATAGAGGAGATCCACATACAACCCAACTGTTGGAAATAGCAGAAAATAACTTTAAGATAATTGTTACAAATATGTTAAATAACCTAGTGAGAACAATGCACAACATTATTGAAAAGCTGAGGAGTTTAAGCAGAAACATGAAAAGATAGAAAAAACTAAATGGAAATTCTATAGAAATATCAGAAATAATTTGTTTGATGGGTTTAACAACAGACTGAATGTAGCAGACTAAAGAATCAGTGAACTTGTCTGTAATCCAAGCACTTTGGGAGGCTGAGGCGGGCAGATAACGAGGTCAGGAGATCGAGACCATCCTGGAAAACAGGGTGAAACTCTGTCTCTACTAAAAATACAAAAAATTAGCTGGGTATGGTGGCGGGCACCTGTAGTCCCAGCTGCTTGGGAGGCTGAGGCAGGAGAATGGCATGAACCCAGGAGGCGGATCTTGCAGTGAACCAAGATCATGCCACTGCACTCCAGCCCAGGCAACAGAGCAAGACTCTGTCTCAAAAAAAAAAAAAAAAAAAAAAAAAAAATCAGTGAACATAAAGACATATCAATAAAAATTATCCAAACTGAAATGTAAAAAGAAAAAACTCATTTAAAACACAAACAGACCTTCCACAAGAGAAGGATAATATCTAACAGTCTAACTTTAAGTAATTAGAGTCCTCCAAAAAAGAGGTTAGAGTGAATAGGGGAGAAAAAAATGTTTGAAGAGACAATGGCTGAGAACTTTTCAAAAATGGATGTAATCTTTAGATTAACTCACAAATCCAAGAAACTCAATCAATTCCGAACAGGATAAATATGAAGAAAAATATACCTGAGCACAAAATAGTCAAGTTATTGAGAATCAAAGATAAAAAGTGCCCTCTAAAAATATCCTTCAAAAAGGATATGAACAGACACTTCTCAAAAGAAGACATTTATGCAGCCAAAAGACACATGAAAAAATGCTCATCATCACTGGCCATCAGCGAAATGCAAATCAAAACCACAATGAGATACCATCTCACACCAGTTAGAATGGCGATCATTAAAAAGTCAGAAACAACAGGTGCTGGAGAGGATGTGGAGAAATAGGAACACTTTTACACTGTTGGTGGGACTGTAAACTAGTTCAACCATTATGGAAGACAGTGTGGCGATTCCTCAAGGATCTGGAACTAGAAATACCATTTGACCCAGCCATCCCATTACTGGGTATATACCCAAAGGATTATAAAACATGCTGCTATAAAGACACATGCACACGTATGTTTATTGCCACACTATTCACAATAGCAAAGACTTGGAACCAACCCAAATGTCCAACAACAATAGACTGGATTAAGAAAATGTGGCACATATACACCATGGAATACTATGCAGCCATAAAAAATGACTAGTTCATGTCCTTTGTAGGGACATGGATGAAGCTGGAAACCATCATTCTCAGCAAACTATCTCAGGGACAAAAAACCAAACATCCCATGTTCTCACTCACAGGTGGGAATTGAACAATGAGAACACTTGGACACAGGAAGGGGAACATCACACACCGGGACCTGTCATGGGGTGGGGTGGGGGACGGATAGCATTAGGAGATATACCTAATGTAAATGACGAGTTAATGGGTGCAGCACACCAACATGGCGCATGTATACATGTGTAACAAACCTGCACGTTGTGCACATGTACCCTAGAACTTAAAGTATAATAAAAAAAAAAATCCTTCAAAAGAATGGCAAGAATATTTTCAGACAGACAATAGCTGAGAAATTTCATCTCCAGCAGACCTTAACTACACAAATGACCAATACGAGGAACAAACGAGAGAACATCACTATACATTTCCAGGTATTAGAAGACCAAAAAGAGACAACCTCTTAATTTCCTTATGCCTCAGTTTCCTTATCTGGTCAATATGGAGGTTTTTTGGTTTATTTATTTATTTATTTGTTTATTTTTATTTCCATAGGTTTTTGGGGAACAAGTGGTGTTTGGTTATATCAGTAAGTTCGTTAGTGGCGATTTGTGATATTTTGCTGCACCACGAGGCATAAGGAAGTTAAGAGATTGTCCCTGGTCACGTAATAGTTACTAGTAAATCTACGAATCAACCAATCTATCTCCAAGTGTGCTTTCTATTATATTCCACTGCCTGTCTCAGCAATCTCCAAAACCTTCCACGTTGAAGTGCCACATCACATGGATCTCTATTGCACCATTGCATTGGGTGTAGACAATAATACAGAACTCGGTCAGAACACTCACATGTCCCAGCTCTGAGCATGTTACTGTTGATTCACTCATCTGTATTGTGTTTGTGGTGGGGTCTACAGTGTGTTGGGGCAAATGGGGATGTGGTTGTTAATTTGCAGTTTCACGTTTTTCTTTTTTTTAAAAAATAATGTATACTCATTAAATTAAATTAACTCTTAAAAAAAGATCAAAAAGAGAACATTATGAAAAATTAATACCAATAAATTTAACAAGTTAGATAAAGTGAAAAACTTTTTGAAAAACACAAATTTACCAAAACCAACACCAAAAAGAAACAGAAAATGTAAACGGCCTTATTTTTATTAAGGTTTTGAATTTGTAACAAGGACCTTTTCTTTAGAAAATATCAAGGAACAATTGGATTTTTAATGAATTATATCATATGTTTAAAAATGAAATAATTTCAGTGTTACATGAACCCTTCCAGAAAATAAAAGGAGGGAACATGTTCCAATATATTGTATGAAGTTAGCATAATGTTGATTAATAAAACCAACAAAGATATGACAAGAAAAAACAATTACATACTGATATCCCTCATGAAATAGACACAAAAAATAAATATATTAGCATATTGAATACACAGTGTATAAAAAGCATAACACATCATGATCAATTGGAGTTTTTTCCAGGGACGCAATGTTGATTTACACAGAAAGTCAGCTCAGTGTTACTCACATTGTTAGCAAAGAGAAAAATAATATGATCATTTCAAAAAATACAGAAAAAGCATTAACAAAATTCAACCACTATTTATTATAAATAGTCTCAGTAAAATAGAAACAGAAGTGGACTTTATCAACCTGATTAACTTTCTCAACCTGTTAACCCTACAGTTAGCATCATAATCAATGGTGAATCATTGAGTACTTTCCTTCTAAGATCAGAAACAGTTCAAAGTCCACTATCACCATTTCTATTCAACATTGTACTGGAATCCCAGCCAGTGCAGTAATACCAATAACAAAAAATTAAAGTCATAAATAATGAAAAGGCAAAGTAAAGCTATTTCAATTCTATTTAGAGGTATTTAGAAACCCCAAAGAATCTACAAAATACTAATACAAACAAGTGAATATATGAAGGTCTCACTATACAAGATCAACATATCAAAAGCAGTGGTATTTAAGAAACGGTTGGAGACTATTTTTCTGACCTTGGAGTAAGAAAACATTTCTTAGGACAAACAAAAAGTAATCATAAAGAAAAAAATATGAAATAAAGGAATAAAAATAAAAATAAACAATTTTGATGAAAAGTTTCTTTCAATGAAAAGTTCATTAAAAGATGCCATTAAGAAAATACTGTTATGAAGTTTTGAAATCGGCAAAAATAATTTGTGATGATAATAATAAGAACAGTGGTTGTCTCTGCATTGGGAAGGAGGTGAGAAATAACTGTAAAGCATTATGAGAGAAGTGCCTAGGGTAATTTAAATCTTTTATATCTTGATTTGGGAGGTGGTTACAACTGTACATATAACTGTCATAACTCAAGGAATTGTATACTTAACCTCTCTTTATGCATTTTACTATGTTATTTATACTTCAATTTAAGATGTGTTATGAATATGCAAATTCACAGACAAAAAAGGAAATGCATTTTTGAAAACAGATATTAGCCAATAAGAAGACAACACAGCACCTTTCCTAAAAGTAGATTGGCTATACCATAGGGAGACATTCAGGACTTAGGAAAGTAGGCTTTGCGCTACTGTGAAATGCTAGAGCAATTGGTTTTTAAGCTTGTTGGGTCCCACACTTCTTTGAGATTCAATTAAAGTTATGACTTCTGGCCCAGGGATACACATAAGCACATGCACACAATATTTGACATTTCACAATATGACATCATTAAAGAGTTTCATGGACTCCCTAAAGGTTATCCATGGACTCCTTAGATTCTACTAATACTGGGATAAGGAATGCCTTCCTAAATGCTTAAAATCATAGAAAGTTACAGCAGAAACGGCCTATCTCTTACTAAGTAAGTCCTATTTCTTAGGCAGTCTTTACATATATTGGATTTTGATTTTGTAGGAAGATTTCATCCTCCAGTTTATAGGACATTTCCACTAAATATAGCATGTGAAATCCCATCAAATCTTTTATTTTTTGCTGTCCTATCTTGTGGTAGTGCTCAAGGTTAACAAAAAATAATTAATTACCTGTAGTTTCCAAATAAGATTGAATTAATTGGCCTGAAGATTCTCAATGGGAAAATGAACCCACTTCTAAACCAAGTCACCTTGAGTCAAAGGATCAACCAGTGTGTTGACATTATCAATAATACAATTTAACCACGTAGAAATGATGGTCATGACAGGTAAAACTGCTTCTGAAGATAGGAGGGGAGGAGAGGGCTAAGAGTGATAGACATTTTGCATTTTTGACAAATATGGGAAACTATCTGTATCGGGTGACTAATATGTTTTGTTATTCTTCATGATCCCAAACCCTTGGTCTAGCTCTGACTTAGAGCATCTATGAATGGATATAATCTGACCTAGTTTTTCCAACAAATGGGTATGATATTCCACCCCCTTCCTTAGGTAAGAAAGAGAACATTCAGATTTTTCACTGAATATTATATCTATGGCCAATCTGTTTCCAACCTTTTTGAAGAAAAAAGTATCTTTAAGCCAAGCATATCTCAGAAGCATTACATGTTGGTTTATTCCTTTTCACTCCCTAACTCTTTATTTATAGCTTGTAGAAATTGGCAGGAACAAATTCCTTTAGCTATTTTTTGCATAACATTGTCTAAATACTTTATTTTGAGGCCCCCTTTTTCCTCGCCCATCATCTTGTAGTTTCTATAAAAATAAAGCCTCAAACTGCTTAAAGGCAACAACTCTGCAATATATCACTTAATCTTTAATTACGGAAACAACTGTCCTCATGTTATTTAGGTGAGTACCTTATGCATCCTACATGAATGCTACAAAACCACTCCTTAAATAACCACCCAAAAGCTAGTTACCTTTTTGAGTTAGCCTGGATCACAGATTATCTAAGAGAATCACCCAACTACGTTACTAAAGGTGGGCCATGGCTCCTGTAAGAAAATTGGGGTTGCCTTATCCAGCAATTTACTGATTATCCTATTGTAGTTTTCAAAAGTAAGGACACATTCTCACATGAAGTTAAGACCTCATTCGAGGGACAAGGTCATTGATAATGCAAGTAAACCAAAAGAGACAGAGTCTATGTGGATGAATCCTTGGTAGTTAGGAGTTGAAATCTAGCTCTCTTGGTCCTGATCAATGGTTCCTAAATTTGTATGCCTATCCGCACCACTAAAGGAGCTTTGAAAAACATGTAGATTTCTATGCCCACATCCTGATTCAATAGGCATGGGGTATGTCCTATCATCTGACTATTTTAACATATGAACAGATACTTCTGATAAATGGTCATATTTAGAATTATTGTCCATGCCAAGGTCCATGATCCTTTTGGGTCATCGATACCTTTTAGAATCTGATGAAAGCTATGGGCCAATTTTTTTAGAGGAAGGCTGTATTAGTCCATTCAAGTTGCCCCAACAAAGTACCTTAGACTGGGTAATTTATAAACAACAGAAATTTATTGCTCACAGTTCTGGGGGCTGGAAAGTCTAAGATCAAGCGTCCAGCAGATTTGGTGTTTGGGCGGGGTCGGGGGCTTCCTCATAGATGGCACCTTCTATGTGTCCTTATATGGTGGAAGCGGCAAAAAGGCTTCTTCAAACTTCTTTTATGAAGACACTAATCCCATTTATGAGAGCAGACTCCTCATAACCTAATCACCTCCCTTAAACCCTACCTCTTAATCCTATCACATTGGGGATTAAGTTTCAACCTATGAAATCTGGGGAGACACAAACATTCAGACCATAGCAAATGTACATATAGAAAACAAAGTATAGGGAATGGTTTATCTAAATAACAAGCCTAACCACATCTTTCTGCTACTTATAAGCACTCAATGATTCTGCATTGCCTAGGAGATGGAGTTCACACTCCTTTACATGGTTTTCTAGGTCTCATAATCCCAACCCTGATGCCTCTTGCTATTCTTCCAAGTGTCACTTTCTTTTTCAGCAATAGTGAACTACTTATGGTTATCAGCACATATTTTATTGTTTTTAGTCTTCATGCATTTGCTAATGTTGTCCCTACTGCCTAGAATTCTGTTCTCTTCCTTTCCCAAACCTACCCCAGGTGATTTTTCACTGATTCTTTAAGAGTGAATTCAGTCAATACTTCCCCCAGAATTTCTGGTCTATTTTTCCCAGCAGCCATCTCAGGGTGTACTAGATCAGATACCCTTTACCTGTTCTACCATAGCATCCTGTGCATATTTCTTTCACAGCATATACCACATTATAGTGGGGGTTTCTGTTTAGGTGCCTTTCTGGCACAAGATTGGGAGGTATGTGAGGGCAAGGATAGTATCTTAGTCATTTTGTGTGCCAGTGATTAGATAGTGCCTGATCCAGAGTTAGTACTCAATGATTGTTTGTTGAATAACTTGGAAGAATTTTGAAGGCTTGGGAAGGCAAATTCAGATAGGGATGGTTGAATATGTCCTCTAAGACATGGAAACAGAGTAGGTAGTTGGAAGTACTTTGTTCAGAGGGTTATGTGTTGATAGAACTGAATTTTTAAAACTCTTATTTTAGGTTCAAGGGTACTATGTGCAGGTTTGTAATATAGAGAAACTCATGTCACAGGAGTTTGCTGTACAGATTATTTCATCAGGAAGGTGCTAAGTCTAGTACTCAATTGTTATTTTTTCTTATCCTCTCCCTCCTCCCACCCTTCACCCTCAAGTAGGCTCCAGTGTCTGTGTTCCCATCTATGTGTCCATGTGTTCTCATCATTTAGCTCCCACTTATGAGAACATGCAGTATTTTGTTTTCTGTTTCTGTGTTAGTTTGCTAAGGATAATGGCCTTAAGCTCTATTCACGTTCCTGCAAAAGATATGATCTCATTCTTTTTTTAAGGCTGTATAATATTCCGTGGTGTATAGGTACCACATTTTCTTTATCTAATCTGTCATTGATGAGCTTTTAGTTGATTCCATGTCTTTGTTATTATAAGTAGTAATACAGTGAACATATGCGTGCTTGTGAGTTTATGGTAAAATGATTTATATAATTTTGGGTATATATCCAGTAATAGGACTGCTGGCTCGAATGGTAATTCTGTTTTTATCTCTTTAAGGAATCACCACACTGCTTTCCACAATGGTTTTAAACTCCCACTAATTTAAACTAATTTAAACTCCCACTAACAGTGTATAAGCATTCCCTTTTTTCCACAACCTCACCAGCATCTGTTATTTTTTGACTTTTTAATAATAGCAATTCTGATTAGTGTGAGATGGTATCTCGCTGTGGGTTGATTTGCTGTTCTCTAATTATCAGTGATATTGAGCTTTTTTTCATATGCTTGTTGGTCATATGTATGTCTTCTTTTGAAAAGTATCTGTTTATGTACTTCACCCACTTTTTTTTTTTTTTTCAGTTGGAATCTCACTCTTTCACTCAGGCTGCAGTGAAGTGGTGTGATCTTGGCTTATTGCAACCTCTGCCCCCCGGGTTCAAGTGATTCTCCTGCCTCGGCCTCCCGAGTAGTTGGAATTACAGGTGCCTGCCACCACACCTGGCTAATTTTTGTATTTTTCGTAGAGATGGGGTTTCACCATGTTGGCCGGGCTGGTCTTGAACTCCTGACCTCAGGTGATCCACCCACCTCAGCCTTCCAAAAGTGCTGGGATTATAGGCATGAGCCACTGCCCCCGGCCCTTGGCCCACTTTTTAATGGAGTTGTTTGTTTTTTCTGGAAAATTTGTTGAATTCCTTATAGATGGTAGATATTAGAACTTTGTCCGATATAAAATCTGCAAATATTTTCTCTCATTCTGTAGGTTGTTTACTCTATTGATAGTTTATTTTGCTGTGCAGAAGCTCTTTAGTTTAATTAGACTCCATTTGTCAATTTTTGTGAGTGCTTTTGGAGTCTTCGTCATGAAGTCTTTTCCAGGGCTGATGTCCAGAATGCTATTTCCTAGGTTTTCGTCTGGGTTTTTATAGTTTTGCATTTTAAATTTAAGTCTTTAGTCCATCTTGAATTGATTTTTCTATATGGTGGAAAGTAGGGTTTTAGTTTCTTTTTTTTTTAAATGTTTTTATTTTATTATTATTATACTTTTAGTTTTAGGGTACATGTGCACAATGTGCAGGTCTGTTACATACGTATCCATGTGCCATGTTGGTGTGCTGCACCCATTAACTCCTCATGAAGCATTAGGTATATCTCCTAATGCTATCCCTCCCCCCTCCCCCCTTCCCCCACCCCACAACAGTCCCCGGAGTGTGATGTTCCCCTTCCTGTGTCCATGTGTTCTTATTGTTCAATTCCCACCTATGAGTGAGAACATGCAGTGTTTGGTTTTTTGTCCTTGCAATAGTTTACTGAGAATGATGGTTTCCAGTTTCATCCATGTCCCTCCAAAGACATGAACTCATCATTTTTTATGGCTCCATAGTATTCCATGGTGTATATGTGCCACATTTTCTTAATCTAGTCTATAGTTGTTGGACATTTGAATTGGTTCCAAGTCTTTGCTATTGTGAATAGTGCCACAATAAACATACGTGTGCATGTGTCTTTATAGCAGCATGATTTATAATCCTTTGGGTATATACCCAGTAATGGGATGGCTGGGTCAAATGGTATTTCTAGTTCTAGATCCCTGAGGAATCGCCACACTGACTTCCACAATGGTTGAACTAGTTTACAGTCCCACCAACAGTGTAAAAGTGTTCCTATTTCTCCACATCCTCTCCAGCACCTGTTGTTTCCTGACTTTTTAATGATGGCCATTCTAACTGGTGTGAGATGGTATCTCATTGTGGTTTTGATTTGCATTTCTCTGATGGCCAGTGATGATGAGCATTTTTTCATGTGTCTTTTGGCTGCATAAATGTCTTCTTTTGAGAAGTGTCTGTTCATATCCTTCGCCCACTTTTTGATGGGGTTGTTTATTTTTTTTCTTGTAAATTTGTTTGGGTTCATTGTAGACTCTGGGTATTAGCCCTTTGTCAGATGAGTAGATTGCAAAAATTGTCTCCCATTTTGTAGGTTGCCTGTTCACTCTGATGGTAGTTTCTTTTGCTGTGCAGAAGCTGTTTAGTTTAATTAGATCCCATTTGTCAATTTTGGCTTTTGTTGCCATTGCTTTTGGTGTTTTAGACATAAAGTCCTTGCCCATGCCTATGTCCTGAATGGTACTGCCTAAGTTTTCTTCTAGGGTTTTTATGGTTTTAGGTCTAACATGTAAGTCTTTAATCCATCTTGAATTAATTTTTGTATAAGGTGTAAGGAAGGGATCCAGTTTCAGCTTTCTACATATGGCTAGCCAGTTTTCCCAGCACCATTTATTAAATAGGGAATCCTTATCCCATTGCTTGTTTTTGTCAGGTTTGTCAAAGATCAGATGGTTGTAGATATGTGGCGTTATTTCTGAGAGCTCTGTTCTGTTCCATTGATCTATATCTCTGTTGTGGTACCAGTACCATGCTGTTTTGGTTACTGTAGCCTTATAGTATAGTTTGAAGTCAGGTAGCGTGATGCCTCTGGCTTTGTTCTTTTGGCTTAGTATTGACTTGGTGATGTGGGCTCTTTTTTGGTTCCATGTGAACTTTAAAGTAGTTTTTTCCAATCTGTGAAGAAAGTCATTGGTAGCTTGATGGGGATGGCATTGAATCTATAAATTACCTTGGGCAGTATGGCCATTTTCACGATATTGATTCTTCCTACCCATGAGCATGGAATGTTCTTCCATTTGTTTGTATCCTCTTTTATTTCATTGAGCAGTGGTTTGTAGTTCTCCTTGAAGAGGTCCTTCACATCCCTTGTAAGTTGGATTCCTAGGTATTTTATTCTCTTTGAAGCAATTGTGAATGGGAGTTCACTCATGATTTGGCTCTCTGTTTGTCTGTGATTGGTGTACAAGAATGCTTGTGATTTTTGTACACTGATTTTGTATCCTGAGGCTTTGCTGAAGTTGCTTATCAGCTTAAGGAGATTTTGGGCTGAGACAGTGGCTCTTTTTGATTGGTAAGATACTCATTACTGATTCAATTTCAGAGCTCATTATTGGCCTGTTCAGGGAACCAATTCCTCCCTGATTCAGTTTTGGCAGGGTGTATGTTTCCAGGAATTTATCTATCTCTTCTAGGTTTTCTATTAATAGTTCGTGTGTATAGAGGTATTTGTAGTAGTCTCTGATGGTTGTATTTCTGTGGGGTCAGTGGTAACATGCTGTTGGCCTTTTCTAACTGAGTTTACTTGGATCTTCTTTCTTTTTCTTCTTTATTAGTCTAGCTAGTGGCCTATCTTCTGTTTTTTTTTTTTTGTTTTTTTTGCAGAAAATTAAATCCTGGATTCATTGATCTTTTGAATGGTTTTCTGTGTCTCAATCTCCTTCAGTTCAGCACTGATTTTGGTGGTTTCTTGTCTTCTGCTAGCTTTGGAGTTGGTTTGATCTTGCTTCTCTAGTTCTTTTAGTTGTGATATTAGGTCATTAATTTGAGCTCTTTCTAACTTTTTGATGGAGCCATTTAGTGCTATACATTTCCCTCTTAACACTGCCTTAACTGTGTTCTGGAGATTTTGGTATGTTGTATCTTTATTCTCAGTAGTTTCAAAGAACTTCTTGATTTCTGCCTTAATTTCATTATCAACCCAAAGGTTATTCTGGAACAGGTTGTTTAATTTCCATGTAACTGTATGGTTTTGAGTGATTTTTTTTAGACTTAACTCCTGTTTTTATTGTGCTGTAGTCTGAGAGTGTGCTTAGTATAATTTCAGTCCTTTTGCATTTGCTGAGGATTGTTTTATGTTTGATTGTGTGGTCAGTTTTAGGGTATGTGCCATGTGGTGATGAGAAGAATGTATATTTTGTTGTTTTGGCATGGAGAGTTTGGTAGACATCTATCAGATACATTTGATCCAATGTTGATGTCAGGTCCAGAATATCTTTGTTAATTTTCTGCCTTGGTGATCTGCTTAATACTGTCTAATACTGTCAGTGAAGGGTTGAATTCTCTCAGTATTATTGTGGGGGAGTCTAAGTCTCTTTGTAGGTCTTTAAGAACTTGCTTTATGAATCTGGGTGCTCCTTGGTGGATGCGTATATATTTAGGATAGTTAGTTCTTTTCATTGAATTGAACCTTTTCCATTATGTAATGCCCTTGTCTTTTTTGACCTTTGTTGGTTTAAAATCTGTTTTGTCTGAAATTAAGATCGCAACTTTTGCTTTTTTCTGATTTCCTTTTGCTTGGTTGATTTTCCTTCATCAATTTATTTTGAGCCTATGGCTGTCATTGCATGTAAGGTGGATCTTTGAAGACAGCATACCATTCAATCTTGCTTCTTTATCCAGCTTGCCACTCTGTGTCTTTTTAATGGGGCATTTAACCCATTTGCAAAGTTAGCATTGATATGTGATTATTTTATCCTGTCATTGTGTTGTTAGCTGGTTATTATTGTGTGGTTGCTTTATAGTATCACTGGTCTGTATACTTAAATGTGTTTTTGTATTGGCTGTTAATGATCTTTCCTTTCCATATTTGGTGCTCCTTTCAAGATCTCTCATAAGGTGGGTGTGGGGCTAATGAACTCCCTCAGCATTTGATTATCTGAAAAGAATCTTATTCCACCTTTGCTAAGGAAGCTTAGTTTGGCTAGATATGAAATTCTTGGTTAAAGATTTTTTTTTCTTGAAGAATGTTGAATATAGATCCCCCATCTCTTCTAGCTTGTAGGGTCCCTGCTGAGAGGTCTACTGTTAGCCTGATGGGATTCTGTTTGTAGGTGACCTGTGCATTCTCTCTGGCTACCTTTAACATCTTTTCTTTCATTTTGACCTTGGAAAATCTGAAGAATTTGTGCCTTGGGGATGATCTTCTTGTATAGAATGTTGCAGGGGTTCTCTGGATTTCCTGAATTTGACTGTTGGCCACTCCAGTGAGATTGGGGAAGTTTTCACAGATGATATACTGAAATATGTTTTCCAAGTTGTTTGGTTTCTCCCTGTTCCTTTCAGAGATTCCAATGATTGCTTGATTTGACATCTTTATATAATCCCATATTTCTTGAGGTTTTGTTCATTCCTTTCCATTCTTTTTTCTTTATTTTTATCTGACTGCCTTATTTTAGAGTCAGTCTTCGAGTTCCAAGATTCTTTCTTCAGCTTGGTCTATTCTGCTGTTAATACCTGTGATTGCATTGTGAAATTCTTGTGTGTGTTTTTCAGCTTTGTCAGTTTTGTTAGGTTCTTTTTTATACAGGCTATTTTATCTGTAAGCTCCTGTATCATTTTATTGTGATTCTTAAGAACTCAATTTTTGAACATAGAGAGAGAACATTGTGTCTTGCCAAACAGAATAGGTGATCTCATGCTTCTTTTGTTTTTCTTTTTGTTATCCCCCAACTTTAGTAAAATAACTTTTTAACATACGGGACCTTGTTTTTCCTGTGCTGTGAGAAATCTAGAGCAGAAGGTTAAAATGGATACTCTACCCTATCATGCTCCCCAAGTAGCAGATCTCCTTTTGGGCTAGTCTTAGGAGAACTGGATTTCTGTGTTTGTTTGTTGTGTTTTGCTTTGCTTTGCTTTGCTTTTGGTTTTTATTGAAGAAGGCATGCAAGAGTCCACTAGTCATTCAGTTATTCACATTCATTCATTCACTCAAAAATTATTTGTGAAGTGCCTGTCAGCAAGGTCATACGCTTGACTACCTAAATAAAGTTTTATCCTCTTCTAGAAAAAAGCCCTTAAACTATAAAAATTGATTTAAAAATCATCAGAAAGCCATTTCTCATCTATCAAGCTGTTAGTATACATGCACGCGTCTGCATGTGTACATGCAGTTAATATGCAGACGCATGCATATTAACTGGATTTGTCTGCAAGAGTTGTCACTAAAGAAAAACTTTCTTGGCTGGGTGTGGTGGCTCACGCCTGTAATCCCAGCACTTTGAGAGGCCAAGGCGGGCGGATCACGAGGTCAGGAGATCGAGACCATCCTGGCTCACACGGTGAAACCCCGTCTCTACTAGAAATACAACAAATTAGCCGGGCGAGGTGGCAGGCGCCTGTAGTCCCAGCTACTCGGGAGGCTGAGGCAGGAGAATGGCCTGAACCCGCGAGGCGGAGCCTGCAGTGAGCCGAGATCACGCCACTGCACTCCAACCTGGGTGACAGCAAGACTCCACCAAAAAAAAAAAAAAAAAAAAAAGAGAAAAACTTTCTCACCTGAGAACCTAATGCTTTCTGTTAATGCAGGGGAGTTTGAGGCTGCATCTGACATCAATCTTGGCAAGCTCAGTGCTCAGGAAAGAAAACTAACAGGTGAAGCAGGAAGCTGAGGCCCTTTTTGCCATTTTTGTTTTTAATATTCACTTTCTTCTTTATACCACCAGATGGGTGGTGGTTTATCCCTTGATATATTTAGCAACCTGCTATAAAAATTACTGTACTCTGGAGGGAAGAAGGAATGAGTATAGATGATGTTTTTTAAAAACTGATTTATTATTATTAAGTCAGATTTTTTCTATTTTGATAATTGGTTTGCAAAGCAGCAACCTTAAAGCCATGTAATACATTATGAATCAGAGTATGAGAACACACAACAGCTTTGTAAATAGGTCTGGAACATGTTTCACTATAGTGTTCTACCATAAGTGGGATGTGAAAGACATGATGTGGCTTATACCCTGGTTCTGCTGTATAGACTAGGGTAAGCTATTAAGGTCTAGCTTGGCCAGGCGCAGTGGCTCACGAATGTAATCCCAGCAGTGGCTCACACATGTAATCCCAGGTGGGTGGATTGCGAGGTCAGAAGTTCAAGATCATCCTGGCCAAGATGGTGAATCCTAGTCTCTACTAAAAATACAAAAATTAGCTGGGCATGGTGCCAAGCTACTGGGGAGGCTGGGGCAGGGAATTGCTTGAACAATCTGGGAGATGGAGTTTGCAGTGAGCTGAGATTGAGCTACTGCACTCCAGCCTGGGTGACAGAGCAAGACTCTGTCTCAAAAAAAAAAAAAAAAAAAAAAAAAAAAAAGGCTAGCTCTAGCTTAACCAAAGGCTTGTGACTAGATGTCTTCTGACAGGGTATTTATCTGGGGGAATCTAAAAGAAATATAGAGACAGTGTCCATATCAAGGACAAGGGACATTATGGTCCTGGGGGATCAGGGGTATCATCATCCCCATGAAAGCTGGGTGAAAAAAAAACAGGAAGATTCCATATGGTGAAAATATGTCACAAAGTTAGAGAATATGATAATCAGAAACAGTGCATGAACTATTGTGAGTGGTGAGCCAGTGAAAATGATTCAAATAAAAGGCTATGGACTTCTACTTCTGATGATGGTGGTGTCACTTGTAGTAGACCAAACCTACCGTCAAGAACAACTAGAAAGGCACAAAAAATATGTTTGAATAAGTGGGGAAGCTTTCAAGGTATGCAGGACTTGAGGCACTTATTGAGAGGAAAGGGGAACTTAATGAGGCAAGCACCATGTTCTGTCCCCTAATTTATCCATGGGGTATTTGCCTCTTGATAAGCTTTGTTAGATGAGTGGCTGAGAAGCTGGACAGAGAAATGCCACAAGAGGCAGAGAATCCAGCAGAGCCCTTGGGAATCTCATGATGCTGAAGAGATAAAAATTAGATTTGTGACAACAAAGGCAGACATGACCTGAGAAATCAAGATTCTGGAAACAGATTTTGGAGAGAAGGGAAAATGTCCTAGATTTTGAGTAAAAGTCACAGGACAAAAATCAAAAGTTTGAGTTTCATCCACTTTGCAGTAGTAAGGAGACACAAATGGTAATCTAACAGCCACAAAGGAAGAAAAGTTCTAAGTACCTTGGACTCAGTCGTGACCCCTGAAGGGCTAACTCTAGGACTGGAGGCAAACAGAAATTGCCTAAACTTTCAAAGTCTGAAATGCCGCCTTGAATATGTTAATTAGGATGACATGATCTACTTCACCATGTTTTTTCCTCTTTTGATATTCATTCCCTGAATCTGCCATATGTATGAATATGCCCTGAAAGTGACCTTGTGGGATTTCTGAGACTAAGACTAAAAGAAGCCTTGCTGCTTTCACTTAGGCCTTTTGGAAAGTTCTCTATTGACATGCCCACTCTGTGGGAAGCCACTTGTCATGAAGAAGTCATACTACCTTAAGACCACAATGTGTTGAAAGTGAGTCTAGCCAGCTCTCATCTGTTCCAGGCATCCCAGCCCAGGGAATAAATATGTGAGTAAAGGAGCTAGCTCCACAGGAGACACCATGTGGACAAAAACAGAGGCTCCATACATATGGCTTTATTTAAGTTGTCCCAATTATCTTCAGCCATTTGAATCACCCCAGCTGTGACTATAGACAACATGGAGCAGAGATGAGGTATCCCTGCTGGATCCTGCCTGAATTCCTAACCCACAGAATCACAAGCTTGATAAGTGCTTAGTTTTGTTTTGTTTTTGAGACAGAGTGAGTTTCACTCTTGTCACCCAGGCTGGAGTGCAGTGGCACGATCTTGGCTCACTGCATCCTTGGCAGCCTGGACTCAAGTGATCCTCTCACTTCAGCCCCCAAGTAGCTGGAACTACAGGCATGCGCCACCACTCCCAGCTAATATTTGCATGTTTTGTAGAGGTGGGGTTTCACTACATTGCCCAGGCTGGTCTTGAACTCCTGGGTTCAAGTGATCCTCCTGCCTCGGTCTCCCAAAGTGCTGGGATTATGATTTTTTTTTTAATGCAACTAACTCTCTGGGTAATGTTGTTACGCAGCAATAATTAATGGAGACATGTCCTATTTTCGCTATCTGCCATATGTGATTGAGTGAATCTTCTCTGGAGGAAAATAACATCAGTGGAAGTGCTTATAGTTTTTCATATATAATATCCAGCATTCAATCAAAAAGTATAATTTCTATCAAAAATAAGACAAAGAGAAAAATAAATCATAGGAACAAAACTACAGGTGATACAAAATTGGAGTTAGTCAGACATAATCTTTAAAGTAACTGTGATTAATATGTTAAAGAAATAGATGACAATATGGGAACTTTCACCAAATCTGAGATCTATTTAAAAAACAAAGAATTAAATGGAAACTGTAACAGATTGAACATAGGTGAAGAGATTATTACTAAACTGGAAAATCTAAAGTAGAAAAATCCAGATTAAGCATAGAGAGAAATAAATAAAAAAGATAGGAAGGAAAGAAGGAGGAAAGAGGAAAGGAAAGAAAGAAGGAAGGAAGAAAGCAAAGATGAAGGAAGGAAGGAAGAGAGAGAGAGAAAGAAAAAGAAAAAAGAGAAAGAAGGAAAAAGAAAAGAAAGAAAGAAAAAAGAAAAGGAAGGAAAGAAAAAGAAAGAAGGAAGGAAAGAAAGAAAAAGAAAGAGAAAGAAAGGAAGAAAGAAAGAATGAAAGAATGAAAGAAAGAAAGAAAAAGAAAGGAAAGAAAGAAAGAAAGGAAAGAAAGAAAGAAGAAAGAAAGAAAAGAAAGAGTGGGCATAAACAAATTTATGGGGCAATAAAAATACCAAACATATGTAGATTTATAGTTTTATAAGAAAAGAAAAAAAAGGACAAACAATATATGAATAGAAAATCATTGAGAATTTCCCCAAATTGATTAATGATATCAAACCATACATACACAAATCCATGTGAATTCCAAGCAAAACAAATACAAGAAAAGCACACTGAGATGCTTCAAAATAAGCCTGCTGAAAACCAAGGAAAAGAAAATTTGAAAAACAACCAAGCCCGAAAGGATCAAACTATAAACTTTGCTTTAATTACATAGTCAGTTGATTTCTGAACAGGAAACCAGGAAACATAGAAGACAAAAAACGATGGAAAGAATATTTACATTTCTGAAACCAAAATGATGTCAACATAGAATGCTTTACCCTGAAAAATTATCTTTCACAAGTGAAGATGAAATAAAGACATTTTCAAACAAACACTGTGAAAGTCAATTTCTAGTAAGCCTGCATGAAGAGAAGGAATGAGAATTCTTAGGTAGAAAAAAAATGACTCTGTTTGTAACCATGTGTATTAGTCCATTCTTGCATTGTTATAAAGAACTACCGAGACTGGCTAATTTCTAAAGAACAGAGGTTTAATTGGCTAACAGTTCCTCAAGTTGTACAGGAAGCATGGCTGGGAAGGCTTCAGGAAACTTACAATCATGGCAGAAGGTGAAGGGGAAGCAGGAACATCCTACATTTCTGGAGCAGGAGGAAGAGAAAGAAGGGGGAGGTGCAACGCACTTTTAAACAACTAGATCTCATGAGAACTCACTCACTATCCTGAGAAGCAAATGGGAGGTCTACCCCTATGATCCAATCACCTCCCACAAGGCCCCTTGTCTAACACTGGGAATTACAATTTGACTTGAGATTGGGGAGGGACACAAATCCAAATCATAACATTCTGCCCTGTATCCTCCCAGATCTCATGTCCTTTAACTAATTTCGGTATTAACTCAAAAGTCCATAATCCAAAGTCTAATCTCAGATAAGGCAAGTCCCTTCTGCCAATGAGCCTGTAAAGAATAAAAAAGAAACAAGTTAATTACTTTCAAGATACAATGAGACTATAGGCACTGGTTAAATACTACCATTCTGAAAGGGAGAAATTAGCCAAAACAAAAGGGCTACAGGCCCCACGCAAGTTTGAAACCCAGCAGGGCAGCCATTAAATCTTAAAATTCCAAAATAATCTCCTTTGACTCCATATCTCATATCCAGGCCACACTGTTGCAAGGGGTGGGCTCCCAATGTCTTGTGCAGCTCCACCCTGAGGCTTTGCAGGGCTCAGCTCCCATGGCTGACCTCAAGAGCTGACATTGATTGCCTGAAGCTTTTCCATGGTGCAAAGCTGTCAGTGGATATACCATTCTGGGGTCTGGAGGATGGTGGCCCTCTTCTCAAAGCTCTACTAGGCAGTGCCCCAGTGGGGACACGTGTGTGGGGGCTCCAACCCCACATTTCCCCTTTGCACTGCCATAATAGAGGGTCTTCATGAGGACTCCACCCCTGCAACAGACTTCTGCTTGGACATCCAGGCATTTTAATACATTCCTTTGAAATCTAGGCAGAGGCTCCCAAACCTGAACTCTTGCCCTCTGTGCACCTGCAGGCTAAGCCCCATGTGGAAGCCACCAAGGCTTACAACTAGCACCCTCTGGAGCAATGGCCTAAGGTGTATCTTAGGCCCTTTTATCTATGGCTGGAGCTGGAGTGGCTGGGATGCAGGGATGAGTGTCCCTAGGTTGTGCAGGGCAGCAGGGCAGCAGGGCCTGGCCCACAGAACCATTCTTCCCTACTAGGCCTCCAGGCCTGTGATGGGAGGGCCTGCAGTGAAGGTCTTTGTAATTTTCAAGGAATTTTCCCCATTGTCTTGGCTATTAACATTTGGCTCCTCTTTACTTGTGCAAATTTCTGCAGCCAGCTTGAATTCCTCCCCAGAAAATGGGTTTTTAATATTCTACCATATGGCTGGGCTGCAAATTTTCCAAACTTTCATGCTCTACTTTCCATTTAAATATAAGTCCGGTTTTAGATCATCTCTTTGCTCACACATATAAGCATACACTGTTAGAAGCAGCCAGGCCATATCTTGAACACTTTGCTGCTTAGAAATTTCTCCCACCAGATACCCTAAATCATCTCTCTCAAGTTCAAAGTTCCACAGATCTCTAGGGCATGGGCACAATGGCTGAAATCTCTTTGCCAATGCTTAACAAAGTGACCTTTGCTCTAGTTCTCAATGAGTTCCTCACCTCCATCTGAGACCTCATCAGCCTGGACTTCATTGTCCATATCACTATCAGCATTTTGGCCACAACAATTTAACGAGTCTCTATGAAGTTCCAAGCCTTCCCTCATCTTCCTCTCTTCTTCTGAGCCCTCCACACTTTTCCAACCTCTGCCCATTATCCAGTTCCAAAGTTGCTTCCACATTTTCAGGTACCCTACTCTTGGTACCATTTTTCTGTGTTCATTCTTGCACTGATATAAAGAACTACCTGAGAATGCATAATATATAAAGAAAAGAAGTTTAATTGGCTCATGGTTCCTCAGTCTGCACAGGAAGCATGGCTGAGGAGGCCTCAGGAAACTTACAATCACGGCAGAAGGTGCAAGGGAAGCAGGCATGTCCTATATGTCTGGAGCAGAAGGAAGAGAGAGAAGGGGGTTGTGCTACACACTTTTAAACAACCAGATCTTATGAGAACTCACCCACTATCACAAGAACAGCAAGGGGGAAATTTGTCCTCCATGATCCAGTTACCTGCCACCAGTCCTCTTGTCCAACATTGGGGATTACCATTTGAAATGAGATTTGGGCAGGGACATAAACCCAAACCATATCAACATAGAAGCACAGAAATATATTTAAAATGTTAAATATTTCAATAGATACTATTTTATGTCTGCTTTTGGGGATATTCTACTCTATGTCCATCATGGTCTTTAATTACAATCTTTACATCCAGGGACACTCTGTTATGTTCATTCCATGCAGGTCCCATTCCTGTTCTTTCAGCACACCATGCAAGCTTCTGCTCCAAAGCCTTCACATTTTCTGTTTCCCTTACCTTGAGTACTCTTACCTCAAGATATCTGCATGGTTGGCTCTCTCACTTCTTTCAGGATTTCACTTCAAGTCATCTTTTCAATGAGTGCTTTCCTGACCACTGCATCTAAAATGTCAAACCCCTTGTGCTAGCACTTCCTTTCCCTTTCTCAGCTTTTTCTTTCCTCTCTTGTACTCACCACTACCTAATATATTACAGATTTTTCTTCTTAATCTTATTGTTTTCTCCTCTAATAAAATGTAAACTCTAAGATAATGGGGGTTTTGGTCTGTTTTGTACATCCATTATGATGTCTCTAGTGCCTGTAGCAGTAATAATACCCCACTCAATAAATATTTGTGTAGTTAATGGATAAAATGAGTTGAATACAGTGGGAAAGCTATGGTTTATACTTGAAAAATAGAGATGTTTGTGCAACAGCAGGAAGGTAATACTTAACTGGATTTTCAGAAGATGGATAGATCACAACTGGTGTATGTCCTCCAAGGCCATAACGTAACAGCTGGATCTAAGAGGATAAATGGTAGGTGGAAATGGAGATTTGAGGGATTCCAGGTACAGAGTGACTTTTGGATAGGAATCAGAGAGGGAAATGTGGGGTATATATGGGGAATTTTGAGAAGCCTTTTGTGAATGAGAATATTCAGGGGAGAGTTAGAAGATAAGGCTGGGGATATCAGAACACAAAAGTTCTTAAATCTAAGATAGGGATTGTGATGTGTTTTTGTAGGGAAAGTGGACTTTTAAAGTTTTTCAGTAAGCAGGGAAGTGACAGAATTGGAGCTGTGCTTTATGAAAATCAATTCAGTGGGCCAGACGCAGTGGCTCATGCCTGTAATCCCAGCACTTTGGGAGGCCGAGGCAGGCAGATCACAAGGTCAGGAGATCAAGACCATCCAGGCTAAAACAGTGAAACCCTATCTCTACTAAAAATAGAAAAAATTAGCGGGGCATGGTGGCGAGCGCCTGTAGTCCCAGCTACTCGGGAGGCTGAGGCAGGAGAATGGCGTGAACCTGGGAGGCGAACTTGCAGTGAGCTGAGATAGCGCCACTGCACTCCAGCCTGGGCAACAGAGCGAGACTTTGTCTCAAAAAAAAAAAAAAAGAAAGTCAATTCAGCAATTAATAGAGTGGTTGGACAGCAGAGGGGTGGGAGATGAATATGCCATTGATGAAGCCATGTTAATAATCCAACAAGAGTTAATGAGGGTCTGAATTAGGCTGACAGCAAATAGAATGGAGAGGAAGAGGCAGAAAGAAAAGGAGTAAAGGAGATAGAACTGACAGGTCTTGACAGCTGATCAGAAATGGGGGATAAGGGAGAAGAAGTCAGATGTAACCGTGAAGCTTCAAGCTTGAGTAACTGACAGATGATGAAGACATTTACAAAATAAAAGAACTGAGGGGGAGAAACTGCATTAAGGATAGAGTTGGGATTTAGGTTCTTGATTGGATTTGGGATCTCTTATAGCACGCTTTGTCTTTGAGGGAGGCTTCACCCCTTCTTCCTGGGCCATGTTCCTCTGCCCTGTGGAAGCCCACACTTTCTAGTCTAACCTGATACAGTCAGTGCCTAAGTGCTGTGGAGTCTCTATGAAACATTCCCAGTGGGCTTTTCTGGGCTCTGCCGTAAGACTTGGTGAAGCCTGAGTATGGTTCTAATTTCTTCATTTGTCTCTATTGGTCTCCTGCTGCAAAGCTAAAAACGATAATGATTCTCTGAGCCAAAGGATCAAGATCAATTGCCTGGAGGGCTAGGCTCAAAGAAAGCAGCCTCCATTGCCAAGACATCTGTAGGTAGGAGCTCCAGCTTCCCCGGCACGCCTCCACCTAGTCCCTGGGGATGCTCCACAGCTGAAAGCACCAGGTGGGCAGTCATGATGACTTACTCCTGAGAATGCTTGCTTATAACTTACTGAGCTTTCATTAAGTGTAATGTATCTACTTTAACGAGCAGCAAAATACCGTTTGTGATAAAAAAAAGTGGCTTTTAGTGTTCCTGGAGTAGTCCCAGTTACATTTAATGTCCTGAAAGTTGGAACGAGGGAGGGGATGATTTTCACACAGGAAGACATGGCTTAATGTTAGTAACTTGTTATCGAAAGTCATAGGAAAATCAGAACCTTCAATATTGTAGCCTCTTAATTACTGGTAAGAAGTTCACTATTTAAAGAAAACATACTGTCGTTTTGCAAGGAAAACAGCTATTTAACAACGTGACTAATCATTTTGTCAATTATTTGTAAGTTGTAAAGATTTTTCAGATAAGAAATGACATGGTAGACAGGAAGGACCTGGCTCATGTTTCAGTTGAACCACCATGGTAGGCAATGCTGATTTCCTATCTCACATATATTTTGCCTTCCTCTTTAAGGGAGCCATATTTTTTTTGTGGTTCAGCAGTGTGCCTGATTGACTTAAGAGAATCTTCTCCCTGCTTTGGCAATGATTGGTTCCTTGATGGACATGTGAATCCAAATTGGACCACTGACAAATAAGAAGAGACCTGGCTGAGAGATTCTGAGAAAGTTCTTGCTCACCGTTCAGGTACAACTTCTTTAAGTGATTCTCTTTGTCTTCTGTATTAGTCTATTCTCACACTGCTAATAAAGACATACCCGAGACTGGGTAATTTATAAAGGAAAGAGGTTTAATGGACTCACTCTTTCACATGGCTGGAGAGAGGCCTCACAATCATGGTGGAGGGTGAAGGAGAAGAAAAATCACGTCTTACACAGCAGCAGGCAAGAGAGCCTGTGCAGGGGAACTCCCCTTTATAAAACCATCACATCTCATGAGACTTACTCACTATCATGAGAACAGCATGTGAAAAACCCACCCCCATGATTCAATTATTTCCCACTGGGTCCCTCCCACAACACGTGGGAATTATGGGAGCTACAATTCAAGATATTTGGGTGAGGACACAGCCAAACCATCTCATCTACTGAGTGTGAAAGAAAAAGCCTCCATTCTATGACCGTTAAGGGAGCTGTTTTTAGGGCAATACTAAAACTGTGAATGTCAGAGGGAATCCGAGCTCTGGAGCACACTATGGAGCTTCTAGATTAAAAAAATCTTGAATTACGTACCACTCCTGGACTTGCAGTTATGTGAATCAGTAAATTTCCTAATTGTTTACAGCTGTTGAATTGTTACTTGTCTCTGAAATCAGCTTAATTGATACAGCCACTGACTAATTGGAGACCTTAAGCAGATTGCTTCACCACAATAACCTCAGAGAAAAACGAAAAGGAGTGGAGAAATTTGTAAAATATGGAATTTTACAAGTGCTGCTTGGGGATCATCAAAGTTAACCTCTCTGATGTTGTACTAATATTTCCACTAATGGCCATGGATTCTTCTAAACAGGTTGAGAGGTTTCTCTGTTAGCCAGGACTCAGTGACATGGCTATATAATTTGCATCTTCTGCTTCAGAGATGGGAAGCAGCAGCTGCTTCTTTTTTTTTGAATTCTTCATTCCTAAATGGCCCTAGTCCTGACTCCAGTGGATGTTAGGCAAATTCTGCTGCTGGAATATTTTTGCCTTTGCCCCACTGACCTTTTGTCCAAAGCATCTTCTGAGTTTCAAAAAGGACAGATAACTCAGCGTCCTCTGAGTTTGCAGACGTGCTTGTGTGACTGTTTTCAGCCACCTGTCAGTAAATGACTATTTTGTGCTGTGTGAACTGAGACTTGCTTTCATTAAAACTGGGTGTCAGCTGCCAACTGCTCCATTTCTTCTTGTATTCATCCAACAAGTATTTATTGAATACCTACTGTATGCCAGACACTTTTTTAGGCCTTGGAGATTGTATTAGTTTGCCCAAGCTGCCATAAAATACAGCACAGACTGGGTGGCTTAAACAACAGAAGTTTATTTTCTCACAGCTCTGGAGAGTGGAAGTCCAAAATCCAGGTGTCAGCAGGGTTGGTTTATTCTGAGGCCTCTCTCCTTGGCTTCTGATGACCATCTTTTTTTCTGTTTTTACATGGCCTTCCCTCTGCTCATGTACGTCTGTGTCCAGAGTTCTTCTTCTCCCAGGGACATCATATTGGATTAGGGAATCATCCTAAAGACCTTTAACATATGAGTTTTGGGTGAACACAATTCAGGCCATAAAAGGGATATAGCAGGGCACAAGAAAAACAAGTGCTAAGGGGCAGCTTCTTCTGAATGTGATCTATTTGCCCGCAATGCTCTTTTGTCTTATCTCCTGAGTCACCTCACGGTAAAGTAATGCACTGAAGAGCAGCATACAGATTCAATTTCAGCAGCAAAGGACCTCTTCTAGATGGGGTGCTGAATCCTTCCTCTCTTTTGCAGGAAACACTGATCCTTTACAAATATATGCCATTACTCACTGACAGTATACCCTATTACTGTTTTTGCTGATTCCATGCAAAGTGATAAATTTAGCCTAACTCCTACTGAGTTGTAGGTAAAACACATTTAGAATTACAGAAGAAGAAATAGCAAGCTGTCTGCAAAATGTATTTAGTGGCGGGATGACTATAATCTGTGAAGAGTGTGTTCAGCTATAGCTATAATAGCATTGTGGCTTGCTTTCACCAAGCATTTGTTCTATTACAGGCTTTGTGCTAAATGTGTTATGCACATTACCTCATTATTCCACAAAACAATACCTTAATGTCATCATTCCCATTTTTCAGATGAGGTGAGGTCACTTAGCCCAGGTTTGGGCACCTGTCTACTTGCATCCAGAGCCTGTGCTATTACCTGCCAACGGCACTGCTCAGAAAAGGTAGGCGTCAATTCTTGTCTAGGGAGGGATAGAGTAGGAAGTGATAGTTGGTGAAGCTTTGCTGAACTTTAAATTATATAACTCTAGAATTGGAAGGGCCTGATGAGATCATCTAGTCCTTGCTCAAGGACATATCTTTAGGTGAGTTAAAAAGTTATAGCTATATACTTGGGAGGCTGAGGCGGGCAGATCATGAGGTCAGGAGATCAAGACCATCCTGGCTAACACACGGTGAAACCCTGTCTCTACTAAAAATACAAAAAAATTAGCTGGGCGTGGTGGCAGGAGCCTGTAGTCCCAGCTACTCGGGAGGCTGAGGCAGGAGAACGGCATGAACCTGGGAGGTGGAGCTTGCAGTGAGCCGAGATTGCACCACTGCAGTCCAGCCTGGGCAACAGAGCCAGGCTCCATCTCAAAAAAAAAAAAAGTTATAGCTATATACATAAGCAGAAAATACTTTTTTTTAAAAAGGTTACAGCTGTGATTCTGGTTTTCTGATTCCAAATCTGGCATTTTTATCACCAGGAGGTCCCTTTGATTCTTCATTTATCATATAACAATAATCATGACAAAAAAACATAATAAATTATTTCTACAGGGCCTATTAGATCTCTAAATATCTTCACCTACTTAAAAACAAATAAACAAAATGGGCTTTAATTGGCTAAACAGGAAATTTCCTGAGCTCCTCCAGACAAAGTGGAATTTATTCATGAGAAACAAAAATTGTCTTAGAAGCCATGTTTCTCACCAATGTGAGTTGTTTTAAGCCTGAATTCCAGCCATTAATGGATTGACTAGAATGAGTAGGCTATAACTCTTGGGCGTCACCCACAGGCAGGAGCAAAAACTTTCAGAATCAGAACATGAGACACTCAAGGTAAATAGCAGAATTGTAGCATGAAGGAAATTCAAGGAGAAGTCATTTCCAGGGTAAAGCAAGAGATTAATGTATTATTAAGATTTTTTGGTAGCAAGCAACAGAATCCTATGGTGGCTAAAATATGGAGATGAGGGGGGTGATGAGTGTGGAGAGATGTATTGTCCTGCTAGAATGAAAGGAAAACTGAAGAAACTGGGCTTGTAACAGAGAGAAACGAGGAACCTCCATATGGTCTCAAAAACTAGAATGAATGAACATACACTATATCTTCTACTGTAATTTCATTTCATTCAATAACTAAAATGCCAGAAGAAAAAGTCCAATTGGCCAAGCTTAGGTCACGTGCCTGCCCTTGACTGTACTGTGTGGTTAACACAGGCTCCTGTAGAGGCAGCATCCTAGTACAGCTTCAGCTGCCATAACAGGAGCACAGGCACCTGGGTTTACCACCCTTTCCATTAAGAACAAAAAATGATCTCAGGACCCCTTTATACTCTTAATTATTGAGGATCCCAAAGAGCTTTTTTTTTTTTTTGTAGATTCCATGTTAGGTATTAAAAATTAGCATTTTAAATATATTTATTTATTAATTCATCTACAAGTAACAACAGTATACTCATTCATATGAACATAAATGATATATTTTAAAAACAAAAATTACTGTATTTTCCAAAATAAAAAACATTAGTGGGAAGAGCAAAGTTGTTTTCTGTTTTTGCAAATCTCTTAATGTCTGGCTTAATAGAAAACATAGAAATTCGCATATCTGCTTTTGGATTTACTTTGCTGTGATATTTTATTTTGGTTAAAGTATATGAAAAAAAGCTTGCCTCACACCCTTTCAGATAATTATGGAGATTCTTTCTTGATACTATACCAAAACTCAGTAAGTAATAGTTTCTTTAAACTGTGAAACCTTATTAATAAACTTTTTATACTCAGTTACATTAAAATCCATTAGTATTTCTTACACTTTGAATGAGGCTTGCCCAGGCACAATTTTGTATCATCATGCATTGATCATTCAGAAAATATTGGTTCACTGAGTAATGTAGATCTTCCAAATATTGACCCATTTCATTTACGATATACAAAATCATAGTACTTAATATCACTACCAGTCTCATCAGAAACATATTTAAATATTGGGAAGCTGTCAAGTGTCATAGTGTCAGATACTAAGTTTTCTAATTTTCACATGAAACCTCAAAGTTTATTATTAGCAAAAAATCTTGTCAGTTGTTTTCCTTGAAGTGACAGGCTCATTTCCTTCATATTTGAGACAGCGTCTGCTTGATAACCATCATTTGTGTGAATAACTGTAGTTTGCCTGCCAATTGTCCTTTCAACTCAAAATGGAATTCCATGGACAAAAGCAGTGACTGCAGCTCAGCCCTCAAGCACGTGCACAACTTCCTGCGTTTCCTTGAGACATCACACTTCAGCACACAGCAGGAGTGCTGTATGTATACTTCCCATTTCCCAATATTTGAGTCTTCCCAATATTAAAATGACATGTACTCAGGGCACAGAGCACAATAAAGTTAATAATTCTTATTATTTCATCAATAACATTTAAACATTAAACCAGATTCTTTCCCTTTCTTTCTTTCTTTTCTTTCCTTCTTTCTTTCTTCCTTTCTTTCTTTCTTTCTTTCTTTCTTTCTTTCTTTCTTTCTTTCTTTCTTCTGTCTTTCTTTCTTTCTCTCTCTCTCTTTCTTTTTTTCTTTCTTTCTCTCTCTCTCTCTCTTTCTTTCTTCTTCTTTTTTTTTTAAATTGTGAGTATGTGGTGGTGAAGAACACACCACAACACCTACTACCATTTGGGGGCACTGCCTCAATTTGTGCAAAACACCAGTGCTTTGCTCCACCATGGCTTTTGCTATTTTAAATTTTCTGTTTGGAGACACATTTAACTTAAAAATTTTCAAAAATAAAAATAATTCAAGGAACACCCAGACACTCTTTATTTTGATTCACCAGTTTAAAATTTTTCCCCATTTGCCTTATCATTTACCCTCTTTCTCCACCTCTTTTCTTCCCCTGAATCATTTGAGGTTAAGTTACATACCTCATGGCCATTTACCCTTAAATATTTCAATATTTGTTTGCTAAGAGGAGGAATTTTCTCTCAATAACCACAGTAGAGTTATCAACTTTATAAAGTTACACTGATAACATTTTTATTGTCTGTATTCCAGTATTGTCTGTTGACCTAATGTGATAATTTACAGGTACAAGATCCAGTATCAGGTAGTATTGCATTTAGTTCTCTTGTCTTTTCAGCCTCCTTTAATCTGAAACACTTCCAGAACCTTTTTTTAATGACATTTTTTTAAGAGTAGAGGCCACCTTCCTCCATGCATCCACTTATAAAAAGAAAAAAATAGAACATCCTTCATTTTGTGTTTTTCTGATGGTGCATTGTGATTAGGTTCACATTATGCATCCTATGCGAGAATACTGCATGAGTGTCTTTCTCAGAAGCCACATGTGAAGTCACACGATCACCATATGCCTTTCATTAGTAACGTTAACTGTGATCATTATTCAAGGCATGGTTTGAGTTTTCTACTCTTTAATTTTCCACTCTTTTGATTTTAATTTCATTTTATTTTTCTCTTTTACCACAATAAGTAGTGTGTGGTGAGATCCTTCAAGACCATGCAAATTCAGCTTCTCATAAAAATCTCCTTGTAGATTTAGCATCCATTGATGGTTCTTGCCTGATCCAATCTTTGGAGATTGCAACTATGCAGATTGCAAAATGATGATTCTCCAGTTTCAGCATCCCCTCCATATGTGCCAATTAGCCTTAGCAGTCTACTGTAAGCAAGAGCCCTCTTTTCTTCTCCTATGATCTTTCTATCTATCTATCATCTATCTATCTTTTATTGGTCTAAACTCATGAATTTCTGTTTTTTTCAATTGTTTATAATATTTCCCAGAACTTAATTATTTTGGTCCTAAAATTGTCCCAGATCTGGCCAGGAGGAGCCTTCCAAGCTGTATCCTATGTCTGTGATGTGTCCCAATCATTATTTTTTTTCCTTGAACACTTTCTCACTTTCTGGCCTAATAAATTGTTGCTGGCTCATCTTTGTACTGACTTTGCTCCAGTCCCTGGCTCAGCTATTTCTCTGAGAAGGCCTGGTTCCTTTTAACTCTTATGCTTTTGCACCATCAGTGCAAATGTCAAGTGAAAAGAGCATGTAAAGCTTAATATTATTATGAAAACAGTTTTAACCCCTTGAGTTTCCGGAAAATATTTCAGGGACTCCTTGTGGTCTATGGACACTTTCAGAATTACTACTGAATATAAATTAATACTACTGAATATAAGTTAACTGCATGGTAAGGTATTTATAATTTGTCTTGCATAATGTGTGTTCAACTAGCCTCATTGGGGAGCTAAAGACTCTCAGTAGCTACAAGATCTTGGGTACTTACTTTGGTATGCCTGAAATTAGGGATAATATTACTTACTTCTCAGAACTGTTGATAAGTAACTCATCTAAATACCAGATTCAGGGCCCAATATAGAGGGAATGTTTAAAAAGTGATGTCTATAGGGGGCAGATAACTTGTCTCTTTAGTTCACACATCTTCAGATAGAGCAACAGTAGTCAAGGAGAGGAATCCAAGGAGCTTCACCCACAGCATGTCTTACTTAGTGCATGAGATCCTGACTTTGAGATGATGCTGTAATGGTATGGGATATGGTGGTCTTGGGAGAAAACATGAGTATATGTCACATATGGGAGAGAAATAAAATGGGAGGATTCTGGCAAAATATAGTTTCCAAGATGGTCATGATAAGATCCATTGCCCACACTCCTCTTACTATGTGACAGTGACACTCCTTTCATCAAGAAGTGAGGTCTATGTTCCCTCCCCTTGAATCTAGACAGAGCTATGGGTATGGCAAAGTGATACTGTGAGACATCCAAGGCCTAAAATTTGACCCAGCTTCCAGAGGATCTGTCAAGCTGCTTCTCTTAGAACCCAGCCTTGTGCTGTGAGAAAGCTCCAGTCACATAGAGAGGCAACAAATGAGCCATTAAATGACAGAACCAACCACCACACATGCAAATGAAGAAGCCTTCGAGATGTCTTCAGTATAGGTCACTGTCTGGTTGCAGCCACATGAGAGACCCTGGGCAAGAACCATCCAGCTGAGCCCAGTTATCCCTCAGGACCATGAGAAGTAATAACAAAGTGATGATGTTATTGTAGGCTACTACATTTTTAGCATGCTCGCTTACAGTCAGAGATCACAGTGCATATACATGGGTGGGAAAGGCTAGAAACTAAGAATGGGTGGCCTGCACCCCAAACATGAACTACGAAGTAGGTCATGGGGATATGTGGACACTTGTGCACACTTGGAGAATTCCCCAATAAGAAGCCTGATGATGAAAGATTCAGAAGAGAGTTATATGTACCGACTTCTGTTGTGCTGGAACCAAATTGTAAAGTGTATGTAGTTTCTGGTATTGATGACAGATCACTGGCATCAGTGACACACTCTGAGTGCCACTTGAGGCAGCTGTGAATGTACCTACATCCTTTCCTTTCCTGTATCTCCCTCTCCTCTCCTGCACTTGTCCTCACATTTACTCTTCCCTCTCACAGCAGTTTGATAAAAAAGGAAAAGAACATAAATTTTAAACTTAAGAAGTCCTAGGTTTGAAAGGAAATCATTATATAAAAAAGATACCTGCACCCATAAGTTGACCACAGCACTATTGACAACAGCAAAAATATGGAATCAACCTAAGTGCCCATAAATGAAAGACTGGATAAAGAATATGTGTTACAGATGCACAATGGAATACTATTCAGCCATAGAAAATTAAAATCATGTCTTTTGCAGCAATGTGGATGGAACTGAAGGTCATTATCTTAGGGGAAACCACTCAGACACAGAAGAGCAACTACTGCATATGCTCACTCACAAATGAGAGCTAAATAATATGTCCACATGGACATAGACTGTGGAATGGACAACAGAGATTCAGAAAGTTGAGAGGATGTGAGGGGGATGAATGATGAGAGATTACTTAATGATTATGATGTGTGTTATTTGAGTGATGGATACCCTAAAAGCACTGACTTCACCACTATGCAATCTATGCATGTTACAAAATTACAGTTCTACCCAATACATTTACACAAATTAAAAAAAAAGAAAGCCTAGATTTGAACCCACTTATTAGTTGCTTGACTTTGAGTAAGTTATTTTTTTCTCTGCTAGCCTTACTTCTTCTAAGTTGAAACTAATACTATATGGAGACATTGAGATGAGTAGTTGGCATTATTAAAAGCATTCAGCACATTGTTAGGCACATAGTAGGTGTGCCTAACAATTAAGCACATAAAGCTTTGTTTAACTTTCCCTTAAATACATCTGGAGTTTTCTCTTTTGCTTACTTCAAAGTTCCTTGTGCTTCAAATATTAAGCACATAAAGCTTTGTTTAACTTTCCCTTAAATACAGCTGGAGTTTTCTCTTTTGCTTACTTCAAAGTTCCTTGGCCTCTGTCCCTATATTATCCCATTTCACAGATGCTGTTTTGTTTCCACTCGTGGTTAGCTCTGCCAATGCACGCAGCATACCTACAAATTCCAGATGCTAAGAGAAAAGCCCTTGATTCAGGCTGAATGAGGAGATAATATTTGCTAAAATGCAGATGGCACATTAGGTACCTGTGGGAAGCTTGTGTATTGGATCGGAAACAAACAAAAACAAAATTTTCTGGTAAAAATAGGCCCTCAGTAGAGGGCAGGCAGGAAGGAACAGAGGTAAATGGAGGCCAATTGATATTGCAGTGTTGCCCTCCTGGAGCTGAAATTACCTGAAATATCCTAACCATGGCCCAGGTACAAATGAAGTAGATGCCCTTAGGAAAGAGAGAGTGGCTGTGTTTCTGGGGAAGAAGAGTGATTTATCTGTAGGTTATGAAGGGAGAGCTCTCAGGAAGCTCCAAGGGATTCAGGCAGACAGTGCTGCCAGGAAACCCCTTACATCTTGGAGAATGAGACTGAAATCCATAGAATGTTTAATTATCCATCTTTGTGTTGAATAGTTGTGCAGATTAAATGGGCCTGATCAGGCAATGAGTACACAAAGTCAATGGGAGTTTCGAGGGCAAATCAAACACACCACGAGGAGTACTGTGAACTTTGCAACCAAACACGGGCAGATGCAGAGCCAAATGGTGTGATAAGGCACCACACAAATCTAGCTAGGCATGACAAACTGAAAGGGGTCACAGAGAAAACTGCATTCATTAAAGACCATTGCAATAAGCCACAAGGGTGGAAAATATGACTCCAAAGGAGAAAGCAAGAGCTGTTTTTGTCCAAGGATCCTCTCTGACAAATACTTGCATTTCTAAACAAATCTTTGTCTTTTGGCAACTGGTTTCTATTTTCTAAACCCTGATACAAGTGTTCATATGGATCCACAGATTGTTAGTGCTAAAGAGAAACTTAGAGATCATCTCATTCCACCCATTGTATCTTGGCTAGGATACCTGAAGCCCAGAGAAGTCTAATGAATTCCTCAAGGTCACACAGCTAATTTGGGGTATGGTGAATGCTAGAAGTTTGGCTGCTTGATTCCCAGTCCAATAGTCTTTCTTAGTCCTTCTTTTCTCTATATCATCTCAAAAATTACAGACTCTGCTCTTTCTTTGGTCAACCATCACTCATGGAAAATATTTATTAGATGCCTCCAGGCAATTCTACACTCATGTCTTTGCTCTAAGTGAGGTCACTTCCCCCTTCAGGGAGGTTCCTAATGATTTGAGCATGAAATACACTTTAAAAACAGGTTATAATTCAGCAAAAACTAGTTCAAGATTATTTATACGTTTATTTCACTGATATTTATTAATCATCTACTATGCACCAGCTACTGTGTTAATCGCCATAGTTTCAGTACTTAACAAAAAAGACAAACACAGAGAACAGAGACTCAACATATACATAAACAGTAGAAAGAGACCTGGCATTCATAGTTGACCATAAGTTTAATACATTGTGGGGAAAAAAGAAGTGTGTTCTATGAGGGCTGGGAAGTGGTTATTTTTGCTATGAATTAGTCAGATCTCATAATGTCATATTTGGCTCATAAAAACTGCAGAAGAATCAGAAAAAAGATTATTGTAGAGATTTTCAAAAATGACTCCCATACTCCTATAAAGACAAAAATAAAATGCAATGAGGTATTTAGATTTGGACTTAGAAACATAAGAGATGACTTGAAACTAACTTCAATATGTGGAAATGCTAACTGCTTGTGTTCTTTCCTCATAAAGAAATTTGCAAAAGAAAATGAGCTTAAGATACGATAAGAGATTGTAGTTGGACATAAGAAAGAAACATTTCTTAGCACTCAAGGTGATATACCTAGGCTTTTGGATCTGTAGAGTGGGGGCAAAACTCCTTCTCTTGTAGGTGAGCCCTCTTCCAAGTTCTTGGTCAGAACTGTTAGGATGATCTTTGCATTCTTTTCCCCAGGGTTTTTGCAAATTCATGAAATCTTCAAGGAGTTGCAGCCCTTGAGTTCCCACTCTGCCCTCTGGGACTGAGCCCTACCACTTCTGATGGCAAGAACCACCTTTCCAGGGCTTGGTGCCCTGGAGTTCTGTCTGCAGCCACCCAACCATGTCCACTAACACAGGGATTAGGGCCTTGAACTCAGCGTGGGGTTCTGGGCCCAGCAGTATCAGCACCATCCAAGAATCAGAATTTATAGTTTAATACAATCCCCAGTGATTGCTATTATTTGAAGTTTGAAAAGATTTGTTATAACACAGTGGCCTCTGGGTCAGAAAGACTTGATTTCAGAGCTTGCCACTGCCATTGTCTGGCTCTATGACTTTGGCTAAGTCACCTAACCTATCTGAGATTCAGTTTCTTTATCTGTCAAATGGGTACAAGAATTGTTACCTCTTAGGCTCTCAGAAATGCCCTGCCTTGTCACTTTATTTTAAATGAATCCTTTCTAATATATTTACCTTGGTCTTTTATTATTGTTTTTACCTTGAGAAAAATTATTACAATTTTGATTTATTTTTGATTATACCGTTTGAATGTAAGTTCCATGAAGGCAGAGACCCTACCTGTCTTATTTATTCTAGCATCTCTGGGGCTTAGCACAGTGCCTGGTACCTAATGAGTGGCTCAATATTTGTTGAATAACTGAATATTGTAAGTATTAAATTAGATGATGCAAGAGAAGCTCAAGGTCTAACTTGGAGAAAAATGTTCACTAAGTGACAGCTGTCAACAAAACTGGCCGTGTAATGTGTACTGCAAAAATGAAAATGAGAGACTTTTGCTAAAAAAAAGATCGAGTATTTCATTTGGCAATAGCAGATAATTAAACTAAACACGGGGCCCTTTCATCACTGTGCTTTTTATGACTGCACAGGTAGCGTGCCCAGGAAGCCAGTTCTGGCTATTGGTGGTGTTACTATAATAGTGATGATTCTGCCAGAGATGCTGCCACTACTGAGAATGGGCCGTCTCCCCCTTCTTCTTGAGGTGTGAACTCGTGGGCACATGCCCCACAAGTCACATTGCCTTCCTGGGCTCAGCTCCCCCTTATTCCCAGGCTCAGGTGAGGAGGGATAGAGATAACCTGAAACTTGAGAAAGTACCAACTGGATGCTGTCAGTTCAGCCGGCCCTAAAGTATTCCCCACAGCAAAACGCTGATTTACACATGATTGGTAAGTGAGGCATTCATTGAATCAGCAAAAGTTCTGCAAATGTGCGCTAAACAGAATTTTAAATGAGTTTCTGTAATGTATGGCTTTTAATTTACTTGATAATGTAAAAATACAATTCGAGATGAAGAATGAGGCAGACAGTCACTCAATTCTAATGTAACAACTTTTCTTTATGAAAGACTGAAAATAAGAGCAAGGCTCAGAATGTAAAACAGTCATGAGGAATTGAAGCTAAAAAACGAGGAGAGATGAGCTCACTCAAACACAGCCAGCCTGGCCCTGGTTCCAGGATTGGCTGAATTGGGGGGAAGGTGATTACAGAAAGCAAAAGCAAAGTGCCTGCAGGGCTCCCAGCCCTGCTGGGTTTAGAATGACATCCTTACTGGGCTAAGTTTATCATCAGAGCCTTGGTCCCTTTAGCTGTTGAGTAGGGAAAATCACCCACCTCCTGCCTGCCTCCCAGATGTAAAGAGAAAAAAGGACATTGCTCTTGTGGAAATGCTTTGTTCAACATTATGGTTTAAATAAGAAAGCTGGTGTACTCCTTAGAAAGAGCACTAACTTGGAAGTCAAAAAACCTAGTTTCTGAAACCAATTATCGTATTTATTCACTGCCCCATCTGCAATCTTTTGGAGCCAGGTAAATAGATCTGTGTGAGAATTCCAAACCTGCCATTATGTAGCTGTGTAAATGTGGTCAGGTTCTTGGAGCTTTAGTTTTCTCATCTGCACAATGGGGTTGAGCTAAATCCTGGGCAGTATTTAGTTCACCTGACACAAGACAAGTCCTCAACAAATCTTTCTCAGCCTCACTGTTTTCTTCTGTTGAGGGGGATAATAATGTTTAGAAAATGTCAGAGCATTCTCCTGACATATGATATTACTGTCTGCTAAATTCAAGCTGGGAAAGACTTGTTGCTCCTGCAGCTCCACTTCCTTTTTCCACTGTCCCAAAATTCCCTGGAGTTTTCTGGTTCTGTTGCTGCAGGGTCTTTTTGTTCAGATTTGTCTGTGAACTACTCTTTCCAGGGCTGTTAATTTGTAACTATGACAGGAGCCCTCTCATAGGGGCTTGCACTTGAATTGTGAAAATTTGAAACTAAAAGGGGTTTCCAGAGGCAAAAAAGCAGCAGGCAGGTGGAGCTCATATTTTTGGGACATCTGGCCCTACTGGATGTCCCTTCAAGTCAAAGAGCTCACATCCCATAGACGCATTAGGTCTACTTGACACAAGATCTTAAATACATGTTTGGCTAGAATTGCAAATATATCTTAATAGTTTTGCTCAGCCTTCATAACTGTGATTTTGATGATGACCACCATTCTACCATCTATTATTTTATTCTGCACAATACTCAACTGTACACATAAATCTGTTTAGTAGACATAAATCATGGTGGCTGTAGAGTTTATGATTTCCCCAGCAGGCATGTATGTGATTCCCCAGCTGCTTCTAATACCAGACGCTGCCCATTTCTAGCTAGCCTTGTAGACGCAGGACCTAGGCTGATCCAATTGCCATGGCTTTCCTCTGGCCACAGTAAATGGTTCAAGAAGTGGCTATACAAATCAAGGCAGGCCAATTGATTCCTTTCTCTGGATTTTCCCAACAAACTGGGGAACACAATGAAAAATGTGAGACCAGAATTGTCTATGGCCCCATTTCCCTGTTGGCACACAACGATAGAAATGAGAGACAGATGGGCAGTCACACAGAGCATCCTGATGATGTTCTCTGGCCAGGTCCATTCCTGCCCTTTTCAAGGTTTGGGCATGTGAAGCAGTAAACAAACACTCCTTTCCCCCTTTAGTCTTGAATAGGGTGACTTAGTTTCTTTCATTTATAAACAGAAGTCTTCACTGCACAATCTGATACAAATATCCACGTGGTTGACCAAAAAGAAGTCATTTCTCTTGGAGTTGTGGTGACAGATGTGGTTTTCTGGGGGTAATAGAGTGAGAGGTGGTGATTAAGTAGAGGCTGCTGGGTGCACATTACTTTTGCAAGAATGTTGGTGGAGAGTGAGAAAAGAAATCAGGCAATAGCAGGGTAGCAGGCTCAGAGGAAAGAATGTTTTACAGGCTACAGGAAAATTTTGACTGCCTGGGTTATCTCTCTTCTCTTTAAGATAGGGAGGAGAGAATCAATGGAGCAATGTCCCAGGGAAACTGCAGAAGAGGGCACCAGAAGCAGCAGCAGCAGCATTGGTCAATAGGAGATGCTTCTCTTCTGAAAGCACAAAAGGAAGAAAAAGTGATAATAGAGAAAAACAGAGATGGAGACAAGTTGAGGAAGCTCATGCTAGAGTGACCACAGTTTTCTTTCTGCAAGAGAAGATTTGAGAGGTTTAATTGCTATTTGAACAGGAGTGGGGTCCTCTAGCTCCCAGCTGCGCTCCCATCTCCCTTGGAACTACTCATAAGCCAAGGAAATGAGAGGTGGTGGCTACAATAGACTTCAGGAATGACAAGACCTTTAGGATTGATCCCTACATTGTAATTGATGGGTTGACATTGACTGTCATAGTTCATCCTCCCTTGCATGGCAAGGGCATCTGTTGGGGCTATGCATGTGGCTCTAGAGAGAAGAGAGATTCTGTTAAGTTAGTGAACCTGATAGAGCAGAGAGAATCATGGGCCATGTGCCCAAGTAGTCTTTATTTCATGTCCTAGTTAACTGCTGTAACAGAATTTCCCAAAGGGAAACTTTCCGATGTCCCAATCCATTGGGATTGTGGAGCATGATTGTCCTGCACTGCCATGGCTCCTGATTCTCTTTGGTCCCCAAGGGGGCAGACTGATGTGAAGCCTTGAAAGAACTGCTGCTGTCTTAGCAACTCCTATCACCTTAAGAATATTCTGAATCTAGGGCATACCCATTGTTTGCCAACTTAGCTTTTTTCTTTTTTTTTTTTTGGCCTTTATATATCTGGTTAGACAGTATAGAACATAGAGGTTAAGGGCACTGGTTGCAAAATTAGGTGGACTGGATTTAAATCTCATTGCTATTTCTGTTGACCTTGCATGATCTTTATGGAGTTATTTAGCCTCTTTAATATTCTATTCTTCACCTTTTAAAAAAATCAATGAAAATATCTATTTAATATTTTATGAGTATTAAATGAGATAACATGTAAAGTTCTTGGAATACAGCTTGACACATAGTAGAAGCTCACATAGCTGAATTAAGTCAGATAGCTAATAAAAGAATTCAGAGTTCCTTATTCCTTCTTCTATAATGAGGATTTTTAAAATTTGTTTTTGCTTTTCGTATTCTGTCCAGATTCCAATGTACTTAGGCATTTATTTGTACAATTAACCAGGAAGTCAATTTAAAACTGCCATTATTAGCTTTATTTTTAATTCAGTGATTTATTGAAAGGTAAACTACTAGGCTTCACTGGTCAGTAAGTTTTATCATGTGCTAAATATAATCCATTGATTAGATTTGGAGCATAATTGTGAAGATTTTCTAGGCCAGATTACAAAGAGTGCTGTGATTGATTAATAATATCTGCCATGGACATGGATAAGGCAGTTACTTCATCTATTTTTCCATATGTGCTGACTCTGCAATAGATGAATTCTGCCTCTGTCATGGGTCACAGGTGCAAGTCATAGGCCAAGGAGTGTTACCTAATTTCTAGAATTGCCAATGCTCATGAAGAAGGTCCCTAATAATTGGAAAAACTAGAGAAGCAGCTGTCATTAAACTCAAGGTCATGGAAGAATGGATAGCTATAAAGAGAAAGAAACATTGCATTTTGTAGTTTTGCACTTGGAGAATGACAGTGCAGTGTTCATATATAAATCTGGAGCCTCCAGAATTGACAGGTTTAAGACTGTCTGCACAATTTCAGGGAAACTGTTGCAAAGTTTTAAAAAAAAAGTGTCAATCAACTGGTTGTTGCTGATGTCAGGACTTGCCTGATTTCTTGCTTCTCCTCTTTTCCTCCCCACATCTGGATCTACTTGAGACCCACTTGTAGATTGGCTGGTGCCACCCCATACCCTGAACCTAGTTCTTCCCTCTGCCAACAGGGGCTTTAAAAACCCTAGTGGGCTTCTGGGTAACCTGGAGCTACCTACCGTGGTGTGTGAGCCAGCTCTCTTCTGAGTCTGGCCTTGTAATCTTGAGCCCTTGAATCCACCCGTGGGATCGACCTTGCTGATATCCCTGAACACAGCCCTGTTTGTCCAGATCTCTGAATAAATTTCCCCTGGGATTCTATATACTCACCTGTCAGGATGTCCTGTTATCGCTTACTTTCACATATCAAAGCCTTCCTTAGATTACAGCCCACGTCTTACAAGTGAAGCTTTTCACTTCCACAGTGGTGATGGAAGCAACGGAGATAGCATGGGCTTTGAAATCAGCCAGACCTAGGTTCTAATTTCAGCTCTGCTTTCTCTTAACTATGTGGTATTGGATATATGAGCCAGTTTTCTCCTCTATAAAATGGGATGTTAATAGTAACATCACAGGGTGTTTTATCCTAAAGATAAGAGACAAAATAGGTGGATTAACTAGCACACAATAGCTGCTAACACACAAACAACAACAATAAAATGACAATAACAACATCTAGCATTTGTTGAGCACTTATAATCCATGAGGCACTGAGCCAAGTGTTTTACTTACATTGTCCTAGCCCCCATGAAAAAATTAATATTATGATCCTCATTTCACAGCGGAAGAAACTGAGGCTTGGCAAGGTCAGTAACTTACCCAATGTTACCCAGAGAATAAAGGGCAGAGCCCGGATTTGAGCCAAGATCTGTTTGTCCAATTCTAAAGCCTGGTGTCCTTTAATCACACTATACTGCCAACAAGTAGGATAACCATCTTCCACCCATTTGGATGGATTTCTTCCTGTTCTCAGAAGCTGGGTTTGACCCAGGCATTTACTATGCCCCTCTGAACATAAGTGGTTATGATTTCTCTCTTCCCACTCCCCCCAGTATGCCCCATTCTGTTCCCAGGGAACATTTTATGACTGGCCATGTCACAAGATCGGACAGCCTCAACTCTATTATGCCAAACAAATTTGACTTTTAAAACATTGAATTGGTTTTAGATACAGCCATGGGAGTAATTTTAAAATCTGGGCTCTCAACCAACAAAGTAATTTCCCTTTATTAATAGGAAAATAAACATCTCCTGTAAAGAATGTTGCCTTCCTTCTATGGCCCTTGTCCTCAGAAATGCAAGGCAGGGTGGGCATCATTCATGCCAGAGGGTGTTATGTGATACTAGGTGGGCAAGTTGTTGACCCAGAGCAGACCTTATGTATGTGTCTACTTGGCCCTGTCCTATGAGTTTGATTCCTGCTTCCTCAGTTCTTATTAAAGATTGTCCCTGTCTTCACATTAAAGTTGGGCTCTCATCATGGAGGGAAGCTTTTCTAGGACATCTGTAGCAAGGCAATGCCTTATGAAGGAGGTACTAAGTTTTGGCCACTTGGAGGGACCTTCAGGGTGATCTAGCAACAGAGAACAGAAAAAACTGTAATTTATTGATCCACAAATATTTTCCTAAGTACTTTGTATACATTATCTTATTTCATTATCCAATAATCCTATCATGGAATCATTATTATTCTCATTTTTCTAACACTGTGGTCTGGGAGAAATTAAATAACCATTTCAGATCAAATAGTTACTAAATAATGGTACCACCCAATACATTTTATCATAAAGATACTGCATTTTTAAGGTTCAAATAGTGAATAATGAGTGTTAACTCTCAAAACTGGTGTCAGAGATTCTCATTAATTCAACACCTATTATATCAGATTCATAATTAGAATCTATCCAAAACTGATGTGAGTTTACAGCCTGAGTCTGAAATTGAGAGATGTCATTCAGCTATTTGCATACAAATAGACTACAATTATTATGAAGTATGGTGCATTATGGAATTCAGTTTAGCTTGCATTTTAGCTGAAGCCATAAAAAGTCAGCTAGGAAAGAGTTAGTTTTATCAATTACATTTTTATGTACACAATTTTGTTCTTTAAAGTTTCCGAATTGACGTGTTCAAGAAGGAAAAAAATAGCCATGGGCTAAAATTGTGCCATCAACATTGTGGGAAATAAGATTGAAGTTTTTGAAAGTTTGGATCTTTTTCTAAGGAATGTTCCAGAAACCTCAATATCAGTTTGATTTTGTTTCTGATCTCAATGATCTCAGTGCTGGACTGTCAGCCTTGAGACAGGCTTTAGGTAGTATGGTCTCTCCCTGGAGCAGCAGATAATTCCTGGATTCCAGGCTCATCCCTCTGGCTGTTTCTCTTTTTCTTTCTGGACAAGCACTGAGGCCATTCTGCTCAAGGACCACCATGAGACATAACGTATGGGATTTAGAGTTAGACAGACATGGGTCTGAGAACTATACCATTGCTTAGCTGTAAACAATTTCTTTTACCTCTGTTTTACAGTCTCCTCATCTGAAAAATGGGGATTATAATGGCATGTATCTCAAAGGCTTGCTCTAAGAATTAAATGAGATAATAAATGTCAAGTCCTTAGTAGAGTGAAATCATTGTAAATACAAATCATTATCATTGCTATGGAATTAATTTTTAGTGTGCATACATTAAATGAATTTATAAATTCAGTGACCCCTGTTGTCATAGAGTGGTGTGTCACATTCAAGGGAACATAATCTAACAACTAAAGGCAGTTAAAAGCAACTAGAAATTTCTACTTGAATTTCTTGGAGAACATCTAAGATAATTCCATTACTAAGCCACCTTGGTGATTCATAATACCACCTTTTCTTTTTCTCTCCAATTCCCTTACACCCTGCAGTTGCTGTAGTGTTTTCCTTCTTATAAACTTGAGCTCCAAAAAAACTCTTCCTTGATAACCAGGCCACAGCCCCTTTATCACTTTATTATGTAGGTCAACTTAGCTTCTCTCTCAGCAAGCAAAAATCCTTCCTTAGTAGGACTGGGAGGGAGTGGGAACCTAGAAGTCAATGCAGGATTATTTTTAATGGGTTGGAGGTGGCTTGGGGGTGGTTGCGAGTACTCATATAGACTAATAACTTTAGTTACATTACATAAATATAATTTCCAGTGCAAGGAAAGTTCTGGCTTCTAAACTGCTCTTCCTATACCTGAAGACCTGCTTCATGAGGAATGCTGATATATCCAACCATGCAGAGAGGGAAAGACCAGCAAAAATAAACCTTTTGTCAATGAAAGATCATTCCATAGAAAAAGTATTAGAAAAACTGGACAAAGGAAAACTCTGGGGTGACATGATAGCTGCCTTTAGATAACCCAACACGGCAAAACTAGAATCAATAAAATATACAAGAGTGGTTTTTAGCCCAGTTTAATGAAAAATGTTCTTATAATCAGAGCTGTTGAAAGACAGAATAAGCTTACTTGGGATTCAATGAGTTCTTCCTAACTGTAGATACTTAAAGTGAGGTGGATGACTTCTAGGCAGACATACTGTAAAAGGTGTAAAGCATGTGAGAAGGATTGATATCTTTCCATGCTGAGATTCTATAATTATATTACTCAGGACAGTGTTAGATACATGCTTTGAATGTTGACAACTTGTAGCTCCGTATCTGAGGTCCTTCCACTCATGGTGATAAAGAAGTAATTTTTGTGTGTGTGGGATTCTGTACTCTAGTGCCTTCTCTGCCCTTGTCCCGTCTTTGTTTGGTTTCAGTAGCATAGTTCTCTCCTCCTCCACCCAGTCCAGGTCTTAATTCCATTGAAAGTGATTGATGTGATTTCAAACTTCATTGCCTTCTTCTGGGCAATCTAGAGGGTCAGAGGACTCATGCCTATGAAACCAATATTATGGCAAGGTGCTCATCTAGATCTTAGAAGCCCCAGGGATCTTGTTTAGGCTGTAACACTATCTAATTCTGTAAGACTCATCACCTCCCTGGGTCTCTGTTCTTTGAACTCATAACTCTAAGGGCCTAAACTCCCCTCAAATAGGAAGTTAAATGACTTAGGAAACTTGTTAATAAACTGAAGCAGCATTTGGAGTCTCAGTATGATACTAGTCAACAAACATTCATTATGTACTTACTATGTGCCATGTACTCTTTTAAGGCACAAGGGATCTAGCAGCTGACAGGGTAGATGAGGTATTTGCCTTTATAGCATCTTACATTCTAGAAAGCTATAGAAGTTGTAGAAAGATAAATAAGTAGACAAACTCATTTCATATTATGAAGAAGACAAAATAGGGTATTATTTTGAGACCGGCTGCAGAAGAACAATCTAAGGAAGTCCATTTGAGCTGACTTTCGAATCATGACAAGGGGCCAGCTCTATGAAGATATAGGAGAGAGAAGAGTGAGAGCAACGGCATTTGGTTTGCTGAAGGAGCATCAGGAAGGCTAGGGTGTCTAGAAAATAGTGCTACACAGGGTGCATGATGCTAAGAAGAGGTAAGGCAGCACCCCGCTCAAGAAACATGGGAATAGTTGACATTAATTTCATGTGGAATGGTTTGTCATTTGAAGGTTTGGGGCAAATAAAATCAATGATGTTAATGGTAAAAAAAATCAGCAACCAGTACGTGCAGAATGGATGTAAGAAGAATGGATGGCCAAGATGGTCATAAGAAGTTCAAAAAAAGGGCTATGATTTGCATAACAGTCCTGGACTGGCATGGCAGCAGGTGAAGGGGAGAAGACCCATTCTCAAAGCATGACATGATAGAATGGATATGGGCTGGGAGGCAGGAGGCAACGGAGGAATCTATGATCATTCTTTGATTTTTCTCTCTGAGCACTTGATAATGGTTTTGTCCCAGGAAATAAACAGATCTGATTAAAAATAATAATGGCTATTTGGATATTATTTGTTGAGCGTTTGTTACAGAAGCCTCGTGGGGGTTACTTTTGTCTGCCTTATGTCTCTAGTTCAATAAATTTGTTCAAAGACAATGAATGTCAGACACTCTTTTAAGAAACTTGATTATATTATTTCATTTAATTCTCAAAATAATCTTAGCTTGTTTTTATTTTACCAAAATGACAAAGGGAGACTAAGTAACTTGCTCAAAATAATACACCTAATAAGGTACAGAACCAGGATTTGAACCCAGGTCAGTCTGATTCTAAAATCTAGGTTTTTAATATCTGTAAATTTATTTCCTAGCACACCAGACAGCATGAAGGGAGCTGCTAACCAACTCTGGGGACCTGAGTGGTCTCCTGAGAGACTTCCTTAGAAAGTCCCATCATGGAAACATTGCCACAAGCAGTGATTTTATTTATAAACATTGGAAAATGCTGGAAATTAATTTGAGCATCTGAAGCTCAACTAAATAAAGCTTCTATACTACGGCTTCTCCTAGCCACAATCTTAGCAAGGCTTTAACATTGTTTCCCAAATTTAATTTGGAAATCTTCAATATTATAGTTATACAATGAAGCCCAAGTCTTATGTAAAATAGATAATCACAAGTCTAGTCAATGAATATCTGGATTTTTTTTTAGCTGGCAGAAAAAAATCTCTTTCTGTAGAGAAAGATAGATGAAAGTGTAATTTCAATCATCTAATGATATCAAACAGAAAAAATTTTTTTTTCCTTACATGCACATAATTACGAAAACTTATGCACACTGGGTAAAATGTTCTGATTTTCTATAATTCTGAAGCCAGTTTCATCTTTAGAGTTAAAAAATAGCCTTTAGGCTGGGTATGGTGGCTCACACCTGTAATCCCAGAAATTTGGGAGTTTGAGGTGGGCGGATCACTTGAAGTCAGGAGTTCGAGACCAGCCTGGGCAACATGATGGAACCCTGTCTCTACTAAAAATACGAAAAATTAGCTGGACGTGGTGGCAGGTACCTATAATCCCAGCTACTCGGGAAGCTGAGGCATGAGAATTGCTTGAGCTCAGAAGACAGAGGTTTCAGTGACCATGATCACACCACTACACTCCAGCCTGGGCAACAGAGAGAGACTCTGTCTCAAAATAAAAAGAAAAAGAGAAAAGAAAAAAAAAAAGCCTTGAAAACAGAAACTTCCAGACTGAATCCAGAAACAGGAATCAAACTAAAGGAACGTATTCTTTAGCTTATAATTCTAGGAAGAGATTCTCATTTCCCTATCTTAAGACATTAGTAATAACAACTGAAATTGACAAAGCAATAGGAATTAAGCCAATTTTTGCAGTGATAAGCTGGGGTATTGCCAATTACTCCCTGTTTTATCATTATTCACTGACTGCCCTTCAAAGACTAATTAAAGTTGGTAAAGCTACCTCTCTTAGATCTTGCCAACTCCTCCTTCCTTTGATATACTTTTATTCCTGAACCATTATTCTATTGTACTTAACTAACAAATTACAATGCTGCAGGATTACATGTTCGTCAACACTAGTCTGTGAGCACCTTGAGAACTGATTGTATTTCATTTGTCTTCTTCATGTGTTCTATAAGTTAGAATGTGTATGACTGCGAATAACAGGAAAAAAAAAAAGCAAATCTTAAGCTAATGTGGATAAGGAAATGTACTGGATTCCTTTACTGGACGCCCAAAAGTAGGGTTCTATAAAAACTTGACGTAATCTAATGACACTGACTCTGTTTTTCTATAGCTTTTATTTTTTTTTATTTTTTGCCCTTGCTTCTGTATTTTCAAGCTGGTGGCAAGATGTAAGTGGTGGTTAAGGACTTCACATCCATGCTTGGCATCACCCAAGGGAAAAGGTGTATGTCTTCCTGGGATAGTTTCTTCAGACCAAGGAGGAACTTTCCCAGAAGCTTCAAGCCAACTCTTCTCAATGTCAATGGTCATTTAGGAACCACTCACTGGCAAGGTGAATGAATTTACCACGCTTGGCTCAGAAGAATGAATGACCCAGCTGCATGATGGTTATGCCATGGGGGGCCGTAGGAAAGAAAGGAAGACTGCAGGGAAGAAAGATCCCAGTGTCCTCCACCTATGTTCAGAGCCTAGCACAGAAACTAGCACTTAGATGGTACTCAGTAAGTGTTTGTTGAGTGAATAGGTGAGTTACTATAACCCATTACCTGATATGTCCTTTCCAGAACTACTGAATTTATAATCGGCACCATTTACTTGGCTCAGTGCTTAATTATATACCTTCTATTGTTCTTTGATAATATCTTATGTGTTAGTCTTCTCTTAACAACCAGATAATAACCAGTGAAAGGCAGGGTCCATGGCAATTAAATGCTATGGATTGAATGTACAATACTTTCTTGGTGACCACTGAAGTATGGAGATCAGGAACGGACATGTAAGACACGTGGTTTATAAGTGAGTTTTACTATATAGTGAAGAGCAAGGCAAGTATTTCTTTGACAAAAAAAAAAAAAAGAAAAGAAAAAATTTTGTGTTTAACTAACTCTCTGTGGAGCTCCATTTAAATAGTTGGATCCAATAAGAAATTAATAACTGGATAAGAAAATCTTAGCTCTTATCATAATGCTTTGCTCTGTGTTAGAGCAAGTAGAAATAAATGCTTTCTTCTCTGTTTGCTGGAGTGAACCTGGCATGGATTATCAGGTATAAAGTATCTGGGAGACGACCTGTACTGGGTATTCTCCCAGGTTGACTCAAGTGTCCACATGGCCGTAGAGGTGGCTGAAAAATGCCTCACAACTGCTACCATTTATTGAGCAATTCAGCTGTGCTGGGTTTTTGTTCTAATTGTTTTGGATATAAACCATTTTATCTTCTCAAGAATTCCAAGAGGTAGGTGCCATTATTGTTATTATTATTATTATTATTATTATTATTATTATTGAGGGGGAGTCTTGCTCTGTCGCACAGGCTAGAGTGCAGGGCACAATCTTGGCTCACTGCAACCTCCGCCTCCTGGGTTCAAGTGATTCTCCCACGTCAGCCTCCCCAGTAGCTGGGACTACAGATGTGCACCACCACGCATGGCTATTTATTTATTTATTTTATTTTTTGGTATTTTTAGTAGAGATGGGGTTTTTCATGTTGGCCAGGCTGGTCTTGAACTCCTAACCTCAGCGGATTCACCCACCTCCACCTCCTAAAGTGCTGGGATTACAGGCCTGAGCCACCGCGCCCAGCCAGGAGCACTGGACTGCAGACCAAGCGGTAGGTGCTATTATAAGCACCACTTTACAGTTAAGAAAATTAAGGTTTAGAAAATTAAAATAACTTTTCCAGGATCATACTGTTAATAAATGACAGCATCAGGATTTGAATTTAGAAAAACTGGCTTCCAGCTTCATCCATGTCCCTACAAAGACATGAACTCATCCTTTTTTATGGTTGCATAGTATTCCATGGTGTGTATGTGCCACATTTTCTTAATTCAATCAAAAAACCAAACACCACATGTTCTCACTCATAGGTGGGAACTGAACAGTGAGAACACTTGGACACAGGAAGGGGAACATCACACACCGGGGCCTGTCGTGGGGTGGGGAGGGTGGGAGGGACAGCATTAGGAGATACACCTAATGTAAATGATGAGTTACACCAACATGGCACATGTGTACATATGTAACAAACCTGCGCATTGTGCACATGTACCCTAGAACTTAAAGTATAATAAAAAAAAAAAAAAAGAAAGAAAAACCGGCTTCAAAGCCAGTTCTCTTATGCACTGCTGAAGAAGGTCTCAGGTTCAGGACCTAATTCAAGAAGCAAGGAAAGATCATCTGTCAGAAGACAGACTAGAAGATTAAAAGCCAGGAAAAATAGTGCAGGAAGCAAGAAATGAGATGAATTAGAGTGAATAGTTCAGGACTATGGCATGAATAATGCAAAACATTGAAATATGGTCCCGTTTTTTTGAACCCAAGTGTGTGGTATGGAGGGAAGCAGTCAGTCCTAATGGCTTAAAGTTGCTTCTAGAGCTGGATCGTCTCTGCGCTCCTGCAAGTAATGATCGAGCGATAAGGCATGTATATTGAGTTCAAGGTCAAGAGAGATGGGACCAAAGATGCAAAGATGCAAAGCTACGACAATAAGAATTATAGGGCTGGGCATCGTGGCTCACGCCTGTAATCCAAGCACTTTGAGAGGCCGAGGTGGGAGGATCATTTAAGCCTAGGAGTTTGAGACGAGCCTGGACAACATAGGGAGAACTCTTCCCTATAAAAAACAAAAATGTTCACTGGGAATGGTGGTGCATGCCTGTGGTCCTAGCTACTTGGGAGAAAGAGGTAGAAGGATTGCTTGGTCCCGGGAGGTTGAGGCTGCAGGGAGCCATGATCACACCACTGAATTCCATCCAGCCTGGATAACAGAGTGAGACCCTGTCTCAAAAAAAAACATTGTATAGGGAAAAGATCAGTAAATTATTTCAGAAAGCAGACACTTTGGATTACGTGGAGACTGTATGAGAGGTCTTTTTCTCAGTTGCCATCACTCTGTCTTATAGAGATTGAGTTCACAGGAAAAACTGGGCAGGGCCTTCCCCAGAGTCTGAAGTTGTGAATGCCAGGGGACATCTGTCCCTGTAGTCTATGGAATTGTCTTTATGAGCAGCAATTTGAGAAAGCTGGACAGAGCATCCCTGGCTTACTCAGCTACAGTATGCCCAGTGGTGCTAGAAGAGGAGATTTTGCAGCCTGTTTGCATTGATACCTGACCTTGACCCTTGGATACTATTCATGTGGACCTTTCCCGAGAAGGCTTGTTTCCTTACTGTATTTGGCTAAGACAGCGGTCCTGTGGGTGGCTTCAGTATTATGTTTGGAACAGGGGAAGTATTGCAACACATGCCAAGAATTGAATTTTATTTTTAAAAGCTGCTTTTTACAGAATCGAATATCTGTGACCTTCTCTGGTTACAGCAGATCTACACATGGTAATTGGCTTAAGGTCAGTTTCTTGGGCATCTTTTAGTGACAGGTATACACTTTATAGGACTATTCTCAAGAGGTACCACTTCCTTTCAGGACCACTTTACAATTTCTCAACCCCTTCATTATGGTACTCATCTCTGCCCTTGTTTATACTGATTCGCTTTAATGTCATGACAAGCTTTGTGATCAAGGTAGATTGCTTTGCTTTAGGAAAGAGGTGTATTTTTCCGTTTCACACTCCAGTATCCTGTTCCTCCATGTGAGCACCAGGATCGAACAGTTCAAACGTAAATCTGGAGGTGGGGTTGATGGAGCAAATCAAGACCACCAATGTCTTGCTCTGTGCCTTGAGAAAGACATTCACTTATCCTCTGCTTCAGGTGCTCCTTGGTAACCCAGGATGAGGGCATTCCCAAAAAGATCTGATGAGAGAATCGGTGCATGACAAGACACTGGAGAGGTCTGGATGGATAAAAGCCTAGAAACTCCAGTGACACCATTGCCTTCCAATCCCACTGGTCTCCAGTCTTCTCTTAATTGCTTAGTTGCAACTATGCCCTGATTTGGAGGGGATAAGTGTACTGGTAACCTAGAGGACACTGAGAGGGAATCTAGATTTCAAGAATTCAAAAGCAAAAGTGACCCAGTGGGCATCAGTTGACAATGGATATTTGTTTTCTCACTGCAGCATGGGGATCTTGATCTGGCTCAGTGAAGGTCATAGGCGAGATCAGTGTGCTCATGTGAGTGAGGCATTAGGGAAGTATGAAGTAGTGTTGTACTGACTGCAGGTGGTCTACTTTCTCCTTCCTCAGCTCTGGCTCCAGAGACTGGAGGCATCTCTCTCCATCCAAGACTGGCCTGCCATGCTGCCTGCTTAGAAGGATTTTGGAAGCAAGACAGAGCAGTGTCTTCATCAGATACCTGACAAGGCAAGTGTTGCTCAGGATTGCCATCCAGTTGGCCATGTCCTCCTTTGAAATGTGCTTTTAGTTGGGTGATTGATGTATTTGATTTTTGACTTTGTTTAATATTGGGTATTAACTCATGCTCTGTCTTGTGAGCTGTCAGCAGTTGAAGCAGTTTTGGAGGGAGGTTCTCACAGTAAAGACTGCATCTCAACCTTTCAGATGTCTCTTCTTACCCAAGGGATTGAAAGGGTGAGGGATGTGAGGTGTAAAGAGAGGCCCTCTGACTCTTCCCCTAAGGGGTTAAATCTTACAAAACTTTCAAGGGATATCAAGGGTACTTTAAATTGATTTCAAAAATATCACAAAAAGGTAGAGCCCAAGAAAGCATTGTACTCTGAGACACAAAATCTTATTTATCCACAGAAGGCAAAGGGATGCATGCGTGTTGTGTGTGTATGTGTGTGCAGCTTCCAGCAAGGAAAACATGAGGATAAAGGTGACAAATGAAGATTCCAGAATTCACTGGAAGAAAATTCCTGTTCTCTTTTCCCAAGACCAAACACAGAGAACTCATGAGCGATAAGGCATGTATATTGAGTTCAAGGTCAAGAGAGATGGGAACAAAGATGCAAAGATGCAAAGATGTGGTAGAAAAACAAGAAACAGTAAGGTAAAAGTACCACAGCTCAAAGTAAGATAGCAGGTCCCAGGAAAAACAAATTACCATGTCTTCAGAGCTATCCTGGCCTCTTCTGCACCCTGCTCCAAATTGTATCCTCAAGGATAAATGCTGATAATGGATTAAGGTCAAGGCCGTTTACTGTGCCACAATGCTAGAGGCTTGAACATCTTTGCTAATAAGTAAGGGGCATCAACCCTGGGTTCCAAGTGGCAGCAGTTTCTCTGTAGTCCTTTATCATCTCTTGGAGCGTTCTTTCTTCTTCTCTCTTTCTTCCTCATGGCAGGTGCAGAAATAGGCTCCATGTTGCACCTGCTTGATAGTTACTCTGCTCTAGGGATGCTGTGCAGTTGCCCACTAGACCACCTAGAAAGGGCAAATGCTCTCTGGCTTGCTTGACCTTGGTGGGATTCTCCATGGACTCATTTTCCCTCGTCGTGGCTATGAATCCAGAGGGAAAAGAAGCAAGGCCTGCTTAGGTCTGCTTTTAGGCTGGGCAGAGCCTTCACATCATCCAGCTTTGTTCACTGGAGCTAAATTCTCATGTAATGACTATGTTTTTTACTGTTGTCTGTGTATATCTTCTTTGGTCCTTGAAAAAGGAGTCTGTGGGAGGGCATAATTCAAGACTTTGGGATTCTGCATCTTGGCCAAATACAATTTTCTCAATGTCTTCCTGTCATATCATGATTTATGGGCCACAGAAGCTGAAACGGTGGAACAAGGAGTTTGGACACAGGGCCAAGGTGCCAGCAACTAGGAAAACCATAGAAATTAAGAAAAATTATTCATTCAGTCTCCATCATTCTAAAAATGTATATGTCAGTGCTGTATAAGATGGAGTTACAAATTTACCTAAGGTAGGATCCCTGTTGTCAATGAATTCACTATTTAGCAGGTCAAATAGACTTAAAAATGAATAATTATTATTAGTGGGAGGCATGCTGTATTGACAAGGAGTGTTAACAGTAGATCGCAACCGTAGAACTCCTGTCTTTCTCCCCCATAAACCCATCTTCATTCTCCTCTTCTTCCCGTCTTCCCTCTTTTGTCCCTTTGTAATTATTATTATTAACATTTGAAACATACAGGCATATCTCAGAGATATTGCAAGTTTGGTTCCAGACAGCCACAATAAAGCAAATGTTGCAATAAAGCAAGTCACACAATTTTGTTTTTTGGTTTCCTAGTGCAAATAACAGTTATGATTATACAATACTGGCAGGTACAAATATCTGGGTTCAGCATTCAACCAATAACAACACTTTCTTCTCCTGGCCCTGTCCCCTGTGTGCATATTTCCCAAGAGAACATCAAGAAGTATGGCTGTGACAGGTCAGGCCAGGGGTGGGTGTTTCACCATTGGTGATTCAAGCTCTTTAATGAAGCCGAGGTGTGTGGCTGGTGGCTGGAGATGAACCAGGGATGAGAACTCCTATGAGGAGTGGGATGTTGCGAAGAATAGGTTTCTTTTTTCCCCCTTCTAGAGGGGAGAAGTTGCCTGATGTTTGGCAACTGCTTAAAAAAAAGTATGCTTGAGAAGATAATGGCTAGAGAGTGTTGTAAGATTAGTAGAACCCCCTTAATAGTTACCCCTCTGCTGATAACAGAACGCGAGAATCAGGCTATGGAAGTGGGTCAGCAAGGCCTTCCTAGTGTAAAGGAGGCATATCTTGGGTGAAAGCTGGCTTTAGCAATAAAGGACTGGTTAGAATCTTAATTTTATTACTGGAACATCACCTGGAACCTCTTGGGCAAATTATTTAATTCTGTTAAGTCTCAGTTTCCTCATCCTTCATAGAGAGATATTTCATTTCTCACAGGCTGTATATGGACAAAATGATACGCTACATATGTATACATTGATAGCTGTTGGCAGTCTCTGGCACTTAAAAAGAGCAGAATAAATGATGCTTTTTCTGTTGATATTAAAGAGAATATTGTTAGGAATATCAGGGCATGAGCCAGCCTTCTCAAACTCTCAGTGTAGGTCAGAGGCAGGCTCTCTTCCTCTTGATGGTTCAGGAAGGTGCATATTGGGCTGGAAGAGCAGAGTTCACTTCACATCTGTGCTTGGTGCTGTGCTCAGACCACTATATTGGTTATCTAAAGCTACAAAACTAAATGATGGCTTAAAACAACATTTATTCTTCTATTCATTATTCTGAAATTTGAACAGGAGTTAGCAGGATTAGCTCATCTCTCTCAGTGTAGCATTGGCTAGTATGACCCATGAGGGGAGGCTCAATAGGCACTGGAGGATATTCTTCCAAGACGGCAGGCAAGTTGATGTTGGCCGTTGGTGGAGAACTCAGCTGAGGCTCTCAGCGAGGGCCTCAAATCTCCCTCTTATGGTTAATTTGGGCTTCTCACAGCATAGAGCCTAGGTTCTAAGAGTGTTTGTTCCTAAAACAAGCTTTCCAAGAAGACAAACCTCTCTTTACATCATATTTGCTAATGTCCCATTGGCCAAAGCCAGTCCCATGGGCAAGCCCAGATCCATTGGATGGGGCGTGGGGGAGGGGAAGACACCAGTCATGGGTGCTGGCATGCATGGTTTCTTAGTGGCCACCAAAGTAAGGTTTACTACAACGAAAATTTGCTCTCACAAATTCTCCAGCCACCAGCTTCTAGTCGTTATTGTAATAAATGCTTATAAATTATTCTTTGAATCAATGCACACATGATCTTTAAATAGCCCGGGATGGTGCCAAGCAGCCTTTGCTAATGTGCTTCTTCCCTCACCCTCTGCTTTCCAAAATATAAACATTTTAGATTAATGTGCAGAGTCCAGGTCTGGGTAGATCAATGATTTACGTCTAATATGTACAGTTTTCTTGACCATGAACAGAACCATCTAAAAATATTGTCAAATCAGCTCACCTCCTCCTGTTCCCCCTGTATAAACAACTGTTTTTTAAAAAATTTCATTGACAAAGAATGAATTCTCTGAAACCTGCAGCAGAATCGGTATGTTACCAATAGGTGCACATTACCTGAATAAACGAATAAAAGGCTTTATTTGCAGGCAAAGAAACAAAAATTAAATCCATTTAGTGATTGAAACAACTTGCTCTTTTATAGCTTGTGACATTAAATAGCCTGCCTCTTTCTCTTCTGTTTTAAAACGAGCATATTTTAATTGTTGTCTTTTCCATATCCCTTGTTGTATGTCTGCAGTTTCCAAATTGATACAGGGCCTCCTAGTAAGATCTTGAAATTAGGCTTGCATTGCTTTTGAGAAAGACAATTTTCAATTAATTATAAATTATTTCATTTAAAAACTCAGAAACCTACTGTGTATCCTGAACCTAGTACTTATCTTCTCTAATTGCATGAAGTGGAATGCAGAAATAAATTTGGTTGAATATGTAATTGGCATGCTTGTGTTGAGGTTACTGTTTTAGCCTGTTTTGGCTTCCCAGAGAATGAAAACTGAAATCTCCACCCCCCACTCAAAATTTTTGAATTCTTTGGCAACAAATGATTTAGGGGTGGAAACAAGTGAGGCACCCCCAGCTGGCCTGAAGGGAGGGCAGAATGGAGCAGCTCTCCCTTGGGGCCTTCTCCAGATGTCTTGGTGTGGATCAAGTGCTTGCAAATGTTCCATGTTGCTGATTTCTCTTAGAGACACAGGCATGAAAACAACCACAACATTCTCATACAACGTAATTTTATCACTCTCTTTTTTCCTCCTTTTTCCCGCAGCTGAACCTCCTTCTTTGTCCTGGACTTGCCTCAGTGCCTACCCCCTGCCCCAGAACAGTGTTCTAATTGATTGAATTAGGATTTACTGAGCCCTTACTGTGTGCCTGGCACTGGAACACACTATTTACAATCAGTGTCTTCGAACTCTAAGATGTGGATGTCATTATTCTTCTCTTACAAATGAGGAAATCGAGGTGTAGAAAGGTTAAATGATTTGTCTGAAGTCACACACCTTGGTCCTGAGCTTAATTCTGAAGTGCATTTTCTCAGTCATTTCTTTATCACCTTTCATGGAAGTTAAAAGAAAGTTATCCGGACACATGAGACTAAATTCCCTTGTGCAGGTAACTTCTCTAAGGAAGGACATACTGTGGAGGCAATAGGGCAGGGTTTTGAGGCATCACTTTGGGGTCAGCAGATGCCAGATCCACCTTTGGCTGTCTGTGTGACTTTAGGTCATTTATTTGATTTCATGGAGCCTCACTTTTCTCATGTGTAAAATGAGAATAATAATACCAGCCTCAGAGAGGAGCACAGTGTAGCAGTTAAGCCTGTGACCTATCTGGCAATAAAAAGTAATGAAGTACTAAAACATGTTATGTTACAACACGGGTGAACCTTGAAAACATTATGCTAAGTGAAAGAAGCCAGTCATAAAAGACCACATATTATATGACCCCATTTAGAGACAATGTCCAGAAGAGGCAAATCTGTAGAGACAGAAAGTAGATTAGTGGTTGCCAAGGTCTAACGAAGAAGTACGCAGAGATCAGTAATGTGTGGAGGGGTTTGTTTTGGGGGTGATGAAAATACTCTAAAATTCATCAGGGTGATGTCTGCACAACTCTGAATATACTAAAAAAATCATTGAATTGTATGCTTTAAAAGAATAAATTATACCATATATGAATTATATCTCAATAAAGCTGTTATTGGCAGAGTGCAGTGGCTCATGCCTGTAATCCCAGCACTTTGAGAGGCCGAGGTGGGCGGATCACAAGGTCAGGAGATCAAGACCATCCTGGCCAACATGGTGAAACTCCGTCTCTACTAAAATACAAAAAATTAGCTGAGCCTGGTGGGGCACGCCTGTAGTCCCAGCTACTCAGGAAGCTGAGGTAGCGGAATCGCTTGAACCCAGGAGATAGAGGTTGCAGTGAGCCGAGATGGCACCACTGCACTCCAGCCTGGCGACAGAGCAAGACTCCATCTCTAAATAAATAAATAAATAAAAATAAAGCTGTTATTTAAAAATAAATAAAGGCAAGATCTAGGAGATAGAACTCTAGGTTCATACTGGACCTCCCCCAGTCAGGACTCCTGTGATGGTGACACCATTGAATAACTCTGTGCCTCAACTTCCTCACCAGCAAGACTGGGGTCATAGTAAATACTCCATGGAATTGTTGAGAGAGTTTAATGTATTAAAGTATGTAAGTACATAAAGAGCATGGATCAGTGCCTGCTACCTGGAAGCTCTTAGTAAGTGTCCTTACTCTTTTTATTGTGTTATTGTGAGGATTGACTGAAAAATGCTTAATAAGTGGCAGATACTTGTAATAGCAACTGGGTTGTTAGGGCTTTGCTATTTAATTAAATTAATTAATTAATTTATTGAGACAGAGTTTCACTCTTGTCACTCAGGCTGGAGTGCAATGGTGCCCATCACCATGCCCAGCTAACTGTTTGTATTTTTAGTAGAGACAGGGTCAGGAGTTTGAGACCAACCTCGCTTCACTATTTTGAAAGAATCAACTGAATTTTAGAAATTCCATGGTGGGACTGCTTTTTAAAAGTCAGGCATCACAGACCTAAAAAGCACCCTGCTTGTCCTGCCTAGGAGGCTCTCATTTTGGGTTCTAGACCTTCTCTCTTGGATCTGTGCCCTTGAGCACGTCATTTAGACAGAAGTCCAGAGACATGTTGCCATTATCATTGGGACAGTCCCAGAGTGACTTCCTCCTCTCGCCAGACTTTGTGTAGGGCGGGACCGCCCACTCTTAGGAGGGACAGGAGGCTGCTCCCCCTGCTCCTGAGCCTCTCTCAGGAAAGAGATGTGGGGGCCTGCCTCCCCGCTTCTCAATATCCGAATTCCTCAGTGTTGACATGCACACACTTGCAATCTGTTCTTTTTTCTGGCTTAGCTTCAGGAAATCTTGAAGCCAACATTGTGCCCAAGAATGATAATCAACTCAGTTTAGGCTACGAGGAGCATTCATCCCTTCTGTTTCCTTCCAATGAACTGTATTGTTTTATTCTTAAACGGTCAGCATTGTTTTCTTGAAGCCTATCAGGAGCAGACGGTGATAGAAACGTTAATTTAATGAAAACACAAACAAACTTAGACATCTCGACTATTTAATACCTGGAAGTCAAAATGATGTAAGGGGAACTTTTTTTTTTTTCAAATTCCTAACATGAAAGCCATCCAAAAGCTACACAGATTACTCAAAACCAAAGAAGGTTTAAGAGTGAAGAAAGAAAACAAGGATTAGATTTGTTTTTCCACTGTGTTCATGAAACTTTTGGGATACTTGAACGCTGAACCAAGAGAGGAAACATACATCCTGGCTACCTGAGAGTAAAATGATGGGGAACCACTGAGAGGCCAGGCCTTTGGCCACCTCATCACTTACCTTGTCATTTACCAAGGAAAGAAGTTGAGTGTCGCATGCAGGCTTGACAGAGCTGCATTTACTAGCTGATATCTGGAGATATCAGCAATAGCTGGCTTTTCCTTTTTTTTTTTTTTTTTTAAGAGGCGAGTTCGTGTGAAAGTCTCCATTCCTCACATGGCTGCTATGAATCATCATTGGAGCGGGGTCCATCATGGAATGCCAAGAGCCTGATCCAGGCTGATGTGTTGCCTTGGCCAAAAAATCTGGGAAAGCAGCATTGTGATAAAGTTGCTTGTTATTTGACTGCCTTTCTTTTAAAATAGAAACTTCTGTTACTCACAGGAAGGTGCCAGTGGCTGTTTGCCTCTCCTTTTTTTTCTGTGCAAAAGTGCTTGATTTTTAAGCAGCCTATTTTTATCATCATTTCCCACCATCACTAGGACTTTTATATTGCTGTTTTGGGGCTTTGGAGAAATGTCTTCTGAACTTGAACATTAGTAATATGGGCCATGAGGCTGAGGGCAAAGGGATGGGCCATGTAGTTTGCTTGGCTTTTATTCTATTTGGAAACTGGAGAAGAAAGTCACATTTATGGTAAAAATTAGAGTAGCTGAATGTAGAACAACTGCTAGAACCAGATTTCTCCCTGAAAATGCATTCATTTCAAATACGTGCATTAACTGTCTATTAAGGGCCAGGTGCTGTGCTATGGGCATGGGAAATGAAAAATAGTAAGACATGGTCTCTGAGCTCCAGTGAAGGGCTAATGGGGATGCAGCAAAGGAGACAGGCTTGTAACAATAATGACAATGAAGTGTTATGGTTTCTTTGCTGGAATTATGTACGGGATATGGTTGGGGTGTAAAGGAAAAGGTGATTATTTCTCCCTGTGGGGTTAGAGAATTCTTCATATTGGAAGTGGCACTTCTGAGTTTAAAGGGGAATTAGTGTTCACCGCATGGATAGGGTATGAAGGGCATGCCAGGCTGAAGCAGCAACCTGAGAATCATTTTTGCTCCAATGATTCATCCCAGTTCAATTTCAGGAAATGTATGTAATGCAACAATAATTCTCCCTGATAAACAACAGCAAGGACAATGCTTATACTCTTTACACATCATTGGGTGAGAACCAAAGGGAGCTACTTTGGTTTATAAAAGGCAACAAGACAGGTCTGTGGCACTGTTGACATTTTGGACTGGATAACTCTCTGTTGTGGGAGACTATCTTGTACAGTGTAAGATGTTTAGCAGCATCCCTGGCCTGTACCCACTAGATGCCAGTAGCACATGACCCCACTAGTTGTGACAACCAAAAACATCTCCAGGTATTGCTCAATATCCCCCAAAGGGCAAAATCATTGCCACTTAGGAAACACTAGGCTAGAAAGACAGGTAGTACAATTCTGGAGCTGAGAAATGGTAAGATTAGCTGGCAGAACTTCACAAATATTAGACACTTGCAAGCCCACATGGAGTTGCTTGGGAGAATTGTTGACCATAATTATATAAATAACTCCCTGGAGTTACTCACCCGGAGACTTGCCACTCACCTGGAGAGCAATGTGGAGGTGCTCATGTGAGAAGCTGCTTGATGATACATCAACATCTGTGATTCTGAACATCTGTCCAAATGACTTTCCATTTGGACCTTTTAATTGAAACCACTACTGTTTGCCTCAGTATATGGAGTCTTAATTCATAGATCAGGTCTCTCCCAATTTGCAGCCAAACAGCTTTGCATTGCATTTCCATACCAGCTTCTCTGAAAGATGCCAGTCTTTCTTTGTGAGGTGACCCCAGCGTCTCACCAAATAGATTTCACTTTTAAGTTATACCATCACAAACGTACTCATCAAACATGTATAAATTTATGTGACCATGATTTGGTAAGATACAGAGAGCAGTTCCATTTTACTATATGAATATGTTAAGGTCTATTTGAAGCATTAAGCTAGTGATCCTTTTTGAGAGCCAGACCATTGTGAAGGGCACACATGAGAGCTACATTGTCCCTGTTATCCAAAAGCCCAATCTGGAATTCTTGGTGATCTTAAACAAGTTACTTAACTTCTCTGTGTGTCAATTTCTTCCTTGTTATAAAGCAGACAGGGATGAGATAATAAAATGAGATAATATAAATACACAACTTCTTACAGTGACATGAGTATTGAAAGCAGGTCATCCAAGTGAACCACACGATGCCTGGCCTTCAGTAAGTACGTTACACATGTTAACTGCAATTTATTATGATCAATATTTTAAATGCTGTAATAAGCACATGGCCAGATGTTCTCAAGAGCACTGAGGTGGGATGTTTAGTTGAGAATGGACAATGGGAGTTAGGCAAGGCTCCAGGTAGCAGGAGAGATCCAACCTGGAGGATGAATTAGATAAGGGAATCCAGGCAGGAAAAGGAGAACAAGGATGGGTTTTCAGCCTTGCTGTTCCCTCTGCTGAAACAACCTATCTCAGATATCTGCAAGACTCACTGCCTCTGTCCAGGAGGATTTTGCTCAAATGTCTTCTTTTTCATTGAGGGCTCCCTTCACATCCCATTTAAAATTGAACTTCTTGTTCTATCACACTGTATCTTCTTTCTCCTTGGCACATGTCACTCTCTGACATTCTTCTTATTGATTTTGTATAGTCACTATCTGACATTCTTCTTATTGATTTTGTATACCGTCTGTCTCACCATGTGAGAAGGGAGGCTCCCTGAGGGCAGAATTTTTATCATGTTTGTTCTCAGCTATATAACTACCATCTAGAATAGTATCTGGCATAGATTTGGAGTTCAGTATAGTATTTGTTGAATAAGTGAATTCCAGGTGTGTCAGCAGAAGCATGGAGGTGAAAGAGAGCATCTGTATAGGGAAATGAAAGTAAATTGACGTGACTTAAGTGTACAGTGTGTGCTTGGAAGAAATGAGGGATTAGACTGGAGAACTAAGCAGGGATTTGGTTATAGATGACCTTCTTTGATCTTGGCCTTTATCTGAGGAACCACCAGAAGGTTTTCAGGGACTGGCCATATTTTCATTCCAAAAAGTTTATACTAGCATCAGTATTAAGGATGTAAAGAAGAGGGAGCTGGGAACGGTGGCTTATGCCTGTAATCTCAGCACTGTGGGAGGCCAAGGTGGGCGGATCACCTGAGGTAAGGAGTTTGAGACCAGCCTGGCCAATGCGGTGAAATCCCATCTCTACTAAAAATACAAGAATTAGCTAGGCATGATGGCACACGCTTGTATTCCCAGCTACTCAGAAGGCCAAGACAGGAGAAATGCCTGAACCTGGGAGGTGGAAGTTGCAGTTAGTGAAGATCACACCACTGCACTCCAGCCTGGGCGACAGAGCGAGAGAGACTCTGTCTCAAAAAAGAAAGAGACCAGACTAAGGACAGAGACATCAGTCACTTGACTCTTGTTTGCCAAGGGAAAAAGGATGAGGGAGGGCCTGTACTGGACATAGAGGATGTGGATGAGGAAACATCTTTGAAGTAAAGGGGCTGAAGTGGCAACATGTGATGATCAATTGGATGATAAAGGGAAATGGAGAGTGAGAAATCCAAGATTATATCAAGATTTTGGACTTGGGCATTTAGGCAGGCAAAAAAGCAGCATTAGTCCAAGGCTTAGTCCACCTAATGCTCTGGCCCGAGACTGAGTCTGGAATGAGGCTTGCAGAGAGCATACTGCTGAAACTTCCAGGAGCCCTGAGGCTGCGGCAGTGCTCTGCACAGCAGCATGGGCAGCCTCCTGCTGAGACATTTCCCATTGCTTTCCTTTTTGCTTATTTGCCCTGTGGCTCTGTCTTTATCTTGGTTTGAGTTAATTTCAGAAATGGTCACTGAGCCTGAGATTTGAGTGAAAATAGTTTATTAGGGAGATGATCCCAGAAAACACTGGTTAGAGGAATAGGAACATCACACGGGGAAGGGAAAGAAGTGAAGAAAGAGTGAGTTATTGAGTAGGTTACTATGTGAGCAACTGGGGCTCATTTCCACTGGGACCTCTGGGAGATCAAGTACAAATTGGTTCTCAAAATATGGTTGTAGGGCCAGCAGCATCAGCATCACCTGCGGACATGTTAGAAATGCAAGTTCATCTGACCTGCTGAATCAGAAGGGTTGCATAAAACTATCTTAACAAATGCTCCAGGTGATTCTTACACCTATTAAAATTTTAGGACCATTGTCATAGAAAACTCCCCGAGTGTTAGCACCATGAACAGCAGAAAGTTGGGTGTATTTTTCTACCAGCTCCCATTTTGAGAGGGGTCATTAAGCATAAAAGGAAAGAGTAAAGAAGAAATGGATGGTTATACTGTAACCTTGAGTGAATTGACTTGGCACATTTAGCTAAATAACAATTCTGTGCCATGAAATGCTTTCTATGATTACACCCAAATTTGGCTTACAAGTGAGGTAATATTTTCAAAGCACTGTAGGAAATATTGAAATTGGTCTTATTCTGTTTTTTTTTCCCCCTTGATGGGGGCTCTATGGCACCAGCTGTCACATATTCTTTTCACACTTGATACCTCTTTTCCTTGTGCTTGACCCATAGTGAGCTGGGAATCATGTATAAAAATCACAGAGAAAAGGAAAGAGAAAAAAAAAGAACAGGAAGGGGTACATGCTAAAGCGCGTATTCATGAAGCGCTAAGTAAATGGCAAAGACCCACTGGCTCTTGAATTGAAGTTTTTAGTAACCTTGGCTAGATTTCTGAACAATCTCAGAAAACCTCATAGACTCAGAGGCTATTGTCTAAATGTCAACCTAGGGATTTTGTGGGGAGGATGGTATTTGGCATTTGGCTCTTCCTTTTGTAATCTACTCAGTTCATTTCCGTAAAGTGTCTGAATGGTAGGATTTGATAGCTACCCTCTAGCTTCTCACATGGAGATTTCACTTGGTTAACAGGGCTAACAGAGCTAGTGAGAATACAAACACTACAAATTCGCAGATGGCACTCTTGGGGGAGAAAACTTAATACCTAGAAGTAAATAACACACATCAAAAAGAGTATTCCTCTACTCTCACTTAACAAGGCTTCTTATATCCCATAGTGTTTTTTGAGGATGAAATTTGGGATTGGGAGAGGGGAGGAGATGCCAACTACTGGGGTGGCCTGGAAAAAATCATAGAAAACATTCCTGACACCTTCATCCTATCATTTTAATGGAAAGTAAATCTGCCATTATTCTTTGTGTACTCAAAGACAAGTCCTTCCCAGTGACAGTTAACAGTAGCTAATTATAGTCATAACCACATCTCATTCTCTCAATCTCTTCTTCTCTCCTTTCATTTTTTTCTTCTCCCTAGGGGATCACCTCACACTCAGGGCTTTAAATATCATCTATATATGTTGACAAATTCAAAATTTATATTTTCATCTCAGTCATCTCGTGAGAGAGAGAGAGAGAGTGTGTATGTGTGTGTGTGTGTGTGTGTGTGTGTGTGTGTGTGTGTGCTATAGACGCGAATATCCAACTGGACTGCTAGCAGCTTCTGTATATATCTCCTAAATCTCAACTTGTCTAGAAGGGAGTTCCTGATCCTCCTCCAGGTTCCTGAATGCGCTCCTTCTGCAGAATTTCCCATCTCGAAAAAAGGACACCTCCATACATGCAGTTGCTCAAGACAGAAACTCGGAAATTATCCTTGTCAGTTTCCTTTCCCTTGTCCTCTGCAACTCTTCAATTACTTAGAGCTGTGCATTCTGACTCCAAACTGTATCCTGAATCCATCCTTGTTTCTCCATCCATTGCTTCTGCAAAAGACCCAGCAAAGGCCTCTGAACTGGTCTCTTAGCAAACCATTCAGTATGTGGCAGCTATGACGAACTTTTGAAAACCCAGAACTGATCATGTCTCTTCCCTGCTTAATATTCTCCAATGATTTCCTATTGCTTTTAAGATCAAATTCAAAAGACATGAAACACCCTCTATGATATAGCTCATAGCGCTATATGTCATTGAGCAGATAATTTTAACCCATGGGGTTAGGGTAGGCCTTCTTCGGAAAAGTTTCCCATGCTGAAACAAGAAGCAGAAAAGAAAGAAGAATCATTTCTGCCTGGGAGCCTAAATGTCTAAAGAAGCAAGAGGTTACCTTGACAAGCCTCAATGAATGGCAATTGACCAATTAGCTTTGCTACTCCCTCTGTCCTGGGAAGAGAGTAAACCAGTAGCTGATGGAACAAGGGGATAAGCACGCATTGTTATATGCCCACCTTACTGGAAGAAAACAAGCTCCTCTGCTTGTTTTCTTGTATTTCGTGAGGAGAAATAAGGTTTCTCTTTTGTGGCCGGGAGATTGAATGCCATCACATGACTTATTACCACCTATGAAGAGGAAGCTAAGAATTTTCTCTTTATTAATATGGTGACTTCTCATTGCACTTTGTAACCACATTCTTTATATCCTTTATATTATTTGAGTGTTATGATCTCTTTATAAATCAGTGTCTCTAGTAGCTTTTGAGCTTTGGAGGAAGGACCACAATTTTTTATTGTTGTTGCCATTAGATGTAGGCAGAATATGGCACATTTTAAATACTCAATAATATTTGTTAAATTTTAATACCTGTGGAAAAAAAAGTGGTCAGGATTTGAAGGTGATGAAATATATTTGCAGGATTCCAGCTTTCAGGAGGCTCCCAGCCTTTGCTGGTAACCGTGTAGCTCTCATACTGCTCTGAAGCACTAAAGTTAACCCATGTTCATTACACTCTAATTCCCTAAATAAGCCATGAGTATATATTTCAGTACATTTTTTCCCCTAAATAATCAAAGAGACATAACAGGCAATCATGATTCTAACATTCAAGGTCGACATCAATTTGCAGGACCGTTTGAAGACTACAAAAATTTCAGGGACTTGTTGCGTTATTTAGAAATAATGAACCAAAATAACTAACCTCCTCATGTGTGCCTGAATGACAGCATGCTTTTTATTTCTTAACCAAGGTTTTCTGTGTGACAGTGTGGGGAGGCACTTTGAAATTAGAATAACTGGTACCCTGCTTTTATTGAGGAACCAGAAATAATGAGATTATAGAAACAGCATGAACTTGACACTGCATGGTTTATTTAGCCCAAGAATTTTTTGTGACTTAACAAGACAAAGGGTTTAAACTCCACTGATGTTTTTTTCTCTCTCTCTAATGATGAATTTACCAAAACACAAAGATGTGTGGCACAATTGCTCGTGTTTAAACTAAGAACTATGTTTTTTCTCTTTGCTGTATGGTTAGTAGAATGAGTCAGTTGCCAAGACATGACCAGTTTCAAAGTGGAGTGAAAATGGAGAGGTTTTCTGCATGATACTTCTCAAAGTCACCAGGAGACTATTAAAAGATTTGAGATGAAGTAACATACTAGTAAGATTCCTAATAGAGGAGGTTTAGTTGTTGAGAGTCACATACATACTTTGTTTTGTTTTGTTTTGTTTTTTGTTTTTCTGAGATGGAGTTTTGCTCCCATTGCCCAGGCTGGAGTGTAGTAGCATGATCTCAGCTCATCACTGCAATCTCCACCTTCTGGTTTCAAGTGATTCTCCTACTTCAGCTTCCTGAGTAGGTGGGATTACAGGCGCCGCCACCATGCCTGGCTAATTTTTGTATTTTTAGTAAAGACGGGGTTTCATCATATTGGCCAGGCTGGTCTCGAACTCCTGACCTTGCGATTCACCCGCCTCGGCCTCCCGAAGTGCTGGGATTACAGGCATGAGCCACTGCACCCGGCCACATACATAAGTTTTAAAAGTAGAGACCTGTTGCATGTAGAGGAAAGAAAGAAACATTAAGTTACTTTAAAAGAGGTTCTTAGACATAGGCACTTTTTGAAGATTGTTATTTTAGTGTAATTCTTTAGAAATTAATGAAATAGGATTGGGAAGACATTGTGATGCTGAGCCGTATGAGCCTGTCATCTGTACTTTTGAGAATAGGATGAAGGAGGGAGGTCTCAGGTGAGTGTAAAAGAAATTCAGGATGCCTGGGCATGTCTATGAAGTGGTAGAGACAATAGCCTTTAGCCTTCTATTTATCTGAAGTGCATTACATCAGATTAAGAGGACTTCTTCTAAGAAGAGATTGATGTGCCTCCTTTTGTGAAAGGGAAGGGGGTTGAAGAGCATGAGGAGAACATCACAGTATCTGAACACAAACCAACAAATTCATACTGATGCCTGATGGAAAGGGGTCTGGTAGAGGTTGAAGGACCCATTTCCACCAGTGAGACCTGAGGAGAAAGTCCTGTTTGGGAAAAGTATGGGACAATATATGACAGAGATTGTGAAAAAGAGATATATTCCTACTTCTGAAGGACACTGCTTTGGCATTGTAAAGATTTGTTTATGGATCACAAGTAATTTACGCTTGACATTGACATCAGTATTGACATGGCCCTGGACCACTTGTTTAAGTTGGAGAAAGGAGGAGTTCAAGAGATACCTGATATTCTTAGAACTCTGTGGCAAATAAATGGCCTATAGTCAAAACTACATCCCTGGATCAAGACCATATGGACCCACGCCCACACTAAGCATGTCACCACGATCACACTCTTCTCCATAAAAACTTGCAGTATGTCTCATGAAATTTCAGTTCTCAGGCTGAAAACTACCACAACCTATGCAATTTGGGGTAGCTATTGCTAGTAATTTAGGATGGCTATTGGGAAAGCACTAATCATTTAAATGCAACAACAACTGACCTACATTGATTAAGAATACTTCACAATATTGAGAAGGACTTCAGAATTCTTCAGCGCTGCTTCTCCTTCACCATCCTCCTCCAACAGGAGGATATTTATGTGAATACCAAACTGGAAGGATAGTTAATGGGCCACAATGCTGTACACACAGTTTCTTTCTTTCTTGGAATTCTTTTTCCTTGAATATGCAATATTCTTGAGAGGGATAACCTATCACTCACCATATACAAGAATCAACTCAAGATAGATTAAAAACTTAATCGTAAGACCTGAAACTACAAAAATACTGGAAGAAAACCTAGGGAAAACTCTTCTGGACATTAGTCTACGCAAAGAATTCAATGACTAACCTCAAAAGCAAATGCCACAAAAACAAATACAGACAAATGGGACTTAATTGAACTAAAAAGCTTCTGGACAGCAAAAGAAATAATCTTCAGAGTGAATAGATAACCTACAGAATGGGCAAAGATATTTGCAAACTCTGCATCTGATAGGGGTCCATGTCCAGAATTTACAAAGAACTCAAACAACTCAACAAAAATCCCCAAATAATCCCATTAAAAAGTGGGAAAGAACATGAATAGACACTTTTTAAAAGAAAACATACAAATGGCCAACAAGCATATGAAAAAATGCTCAACATCACTAATCATCAGATAAATGCAAATTAAAACCACAATGGGATATCATCTTACAGCAGTCAGAATGGTTATTTTTGAAAAGACAATGAATAACAGACGTTGGGGAGGATGAAGAGAAAAAGGAACACTTACGTACTGTTGTTGGGAATGTAAATTAGCACAACCTCTATGGAAACAGTATGGAGATTTCTCAAATAACCAAAAATAGAATTACCACTCTATCCTGCAATCTCACTGCTAGGTATATACCCAAATGAAGAGAAATCATGTGAAAAAGATACCTACAGTTGTCATATGTTTACCACAGCACTATTCACAATAGCAAAGATATGGAATCAATCTAAGTGTCCATCAGTGGATGATTGGATGTGGTATATATACGCAATAGATACTATTTGGACATAAAAAATGAAATCATGTCTTTTGCAGAAACATGGAGGGAACTGGAGGCCACTATTTTAAGTAAAAATTGAGAAACAGAAAGACAAGTACCACATAGACTTACTTATAAGTGGGAGCTATATAATGTGTACAAATGGACATAGAGTGTGGAATGATAGACATTGGAGACTCAGAAGGGTTGGGGGGTGAGTAGAGGGTGGATGATAAAAATTACTTAATGGGGTACAATGTACATTATTTGGGTGATGGATATACTAAAAACTAAGACTTCACCACTACACAATATATCCATGTAATAAAATTGCATTTGTGCTCCTTACACATATACAAATAATAATAAAGATAATATACACAAACTGGTACTTAGGGAAGTGGGTTATTTAATGAGGAAGAAAAAAGGCAGGAAGAAAAGAGCATATGGTGCATCACAAACTTCACTACCATTACAAGTTGTTGTGGGGCTAGCTTTGCTCAAAACCACTGCCTGTTTTCAATGGGCTACATCCATGTTTGGCATTCCCATCTTAAAATGCAATTTTGCCTTCTCTGACCTTATGAGTTCAGAGTAAAAGTATTCCTGAAAAGCTTGAAACCAATATATTACAACACAGTGTGGATTTCACAACATGATCAATTCTGGTTTTGCGCTGGTCATAATACAGGATCTTTCATCCAAGCATGACAAGGTGCTTTATACTCAGTCTATATTCTTCCCCACCTTTGGCAATTAATGGAGAAAAAGGTAGAAAGATGGCTGGCTGGCTTGAAAACAGAAGCAGAGCTAGAAATAGAACCTAGAAGTCTAACTTCTTTTTTTCACACTCTTTCTAAAATTATAGGACCATTTCATTCCTCCTCCTCCTTGTTCCATTGCTCTTCCCACTTGTGACTGTTGTTCACACCAGTGCTTCACGGAAATGACTTCCCTGGAAGTAAAAAAGATAGAATTGTGAAAGCAAAGTCCTGAATTTTCAACTGCCTGTATTCTTGGAATGCCAGAGTAGGATATTTCTCATCATTTAGAGAGATGTTCAGAAATCATTATAGAAGTGTCACCAGGAAGTTTATTCTCATATATAAGTCAGATATTATCAGACTTTGTTTCTTTATGATAAAACCTGGTTTATGACCTGTTAAATGGAAGTAAAATTATATCCTTGGTGAGTTTTATGAGGATTAAATGAGACAATTTATATAAAATACTTAGCTATCTTTAATTTTATGGATATAGATGAAAGGAAAAAGGGCACCATGTTACAACCTTCAATTTAATACAACTTAAATAATTTTAGTTTCGTAAATACTTCCTGTGTACCTTTTTGTGTGAAGAAGTGCCCTGTCCTCCTCGGAAGAGGAGATGATACATGAGTTACATCAAGTTTTCATTTTATGTGGGTGATTATGGGAATCACCGTGGATGAAAACAGTATACCAACAGAGTTAATGTCATCCTTGTTGAACTTTTCTTTAACATAGTGGCCCAGAGAACGTATTCTAGAACTGAAGTTGCCTTGGATCTAACTCTGGCCCTGGGCCTTTCTGACTGTGTGGTCCTGGGCAAGTTTCTTAATCTCTCTATGTTGCAATATCTTCATAATAGTACCTATTTCATTGAGTTGTGGTAGGGATTTAAAAAGTTCAACTCATGTAAGAGTTGAAGAATTCCGCTTGGCTTGGTGATAAGTCCTCATTTACTCTTAACTCATATCCTTATTTGTTTTAGTTTGTCCAGACAGGATGTACTGTGGGCTTGGCTGGACATTCATCATGGCCTCAGAGGAGGAAGTGCCTTGGAGGGTCACTGTATTCTAGAATCTAGTCTTCCAGTTCAAACTTGCTGTCTTGTAAATGCCCTGAAACTTATAAATCTGAAGGCTAATATTTTAATATTAATTTTCCACAATAAATATAGTTTATCTTAGTGGTTAAAAGCAGGAACTCCAAAGATGTGTTCTAATCTTGCTTTGGCTCAAAAACAATTAGTTCCCTGTTCTTCAGCAAGTTACTTATCCCAGCTATACTTCTGTTTCCTCTCCTGTAAGATTACAATACTCTGATTCTACCACCGTTTAAGGAATGTGATAAGGATTACATAATATAATTAATATAAAACATTTAGTACAAGAGGCAGAGATTATTAGGGCATGACAATTTCTATGCTCTCTTTTATGAGTACTCAGAAAATATTTCTCAATTTCTCTTGCAGTTAGATGCGACCTACCATTGGAATGGTTAGATGAGTTCCCACCATTGGAATGTGAATACACATTTTATGTCCATTCAAACTGGCCCAGCACACCTTCCATGTGCAATTCTTGCTCTCTTTATTAATCTATCAATTGAAATAAGAGATCTCTGAGGACCTGGGGGATGATGGTGTCAAGGATAAGAGAGGCCTAGGTTCCTCGTTGAATGTGTGGATTAGGGCTTCCTTGTTCATTCCCACCCAAGACTCATGCATGACCATAAGTGAGGGAAAACACTAAACTTTTATTGGGTTAAGCCACTGAGATTCAGGGCTTTTGAAATAGCACTTTCGGCCTATCCTGAGTAATATAGGTCAGTAAGTGACTGCTCAGAATGACTAACAAATGTTACTTAATAACCATGGTGAGCAACCAGACCTTGATGCTCAGGGTCACATTCATTCCTCATATGTAGCTCCCCATGGGAAATTAAACAAGGCCTCTGTACATTTCCCAGGACATTTTGAGTAAAGGGATCAGAGCAAAGGGAGGTAGTTCTAACCCAAAGTGATTGTAGCTAGGCAAAAATGATACAGAAAACTCCACTTATCCCTCAACAGTCAACTTTTTCTATTAACCAGAATACTTCTGCTTTCTGATCCAAAGTCAAGACAGGGCTGGTAAATGCTGATACACTGTTTCCCTTTAGGATGGCCTGCCCATCATCCCCGGGCATGCCCATCATCCCCGCCGCGCTTGCACATCCTTTCCTTCCAACAAGAGTCAATGCAGTTGACCAAGTTACCAAAAATCAATTTGTTTTTCTCTGATAAGTTAGCTCATGCTGATGTGCCAAGCTGATGCTGTGTGCATGCAGTTTGAGGTAGACTAGTATCATTTGTGCTTCCTTGAGGCTATTCCCTAACCATTTTGATTAAAATTTGAGCATTTCCCCAAACTCTAACAACTGATTGGTCAACATTGATAGATGGCTCATATTTCAGGGATAGATTTTAGCAGTTTTATCTTCAGAGACTAACCTCATTTTGAAGTTCTTAAAGTCACCTCATTTTTGCTACACTATTGTCTTACTGTTTTGAATTCTATTTATGTTTTGTACCTTCCCAAGCATTCACTGAGGTCACTTCACATTATTGGACATTCTGTTACATCTCAGCATTCCCAGGTGTCTGCCAGCTTCTAAGCTCATGTGAGGTTGGTACTTTCAGAAGCTTGAACATCTCCATGTGGTAGCTGGCATAATTTATTGGCCCAACATAGTGGAAACAATGAATTCCTAGAGATATACCATCTGGACTGCACCATCAGATGAGTTAGAGCTCTCTAAAAGGGGAAACAGATAAACTTATGCCCTTCCATTACTATAATTCTGTAAACTCAACAATTACATATTGAACATCTACTAGGCTCCAAGAAGTAAGAGTCTAATTATGAATTGGTTATAGTTTTGTGCTGGGGGAGCATGTTGCCAGTGGAGAGAAAACAGCCATATTATTATTACATGACTTTTTTTCTTTTTTTTTTTTTTTTTTGAGACAGGGTCTCACTCTGTGGCCCAGGCTGGAGTGCAGTGGCATGATCATGGCTCAGTGCAGCCTCGACCTCCGTGGCTCAAGCAGTTTGTCTGCCTTGGTCTCCCAAGCAGCTGGGACTACAGATGCATGCTACCACACCTGGGTAATTTTTGCATATTTTGTAGAGACGGGATTTCACTATGCTGCTCAGGCTGGTCTTGAACTCCTGGGCTCAAGCGATCTGCCCTCCTTGGCCTCCCAAAGTGTTGGGATTAAAGGCATGAGCCACCGCATGCAGCATGACTATTGCTTTAATGAATAATTTGTTTTTGTTTGTTTAAGGAATGTTTAAATAATACATAACTTTTGTTTTGTACCTTTTAACTGAGGCCTAATTCACAAACAGTGAAGTAAACAGATCTTAGGCATAGGGTTCAATAAACTCTTACATCTATGCACACTTATGGGATTATCATGCAGATCAAGACACAGAACATTTCCAGTGCCCCAGAAGGCTTGTTCATGACTCTTACTACCAACACACACCACCTGGAAGGACATCTCTAGCACTATGGGTTAGTTTTGTGATTTTGAATTTCATAGAAATGGACTTATACAGCGTGAAGCTGATTGTGTCTAGCTTGTTTTGTCTAATACTGTCTGTGAGATTCCTCCATCCTGCTCTTGGTATTTCTAGTTAGGCGATATGATGATAGAGCTGCTGTGAAATAAGCACACCTTTTGGAGGGGTGTATACACAGGATTGGAATTGACGAGTTATAGAGACATATATGTTTGCTTTAATAGATACTAATAAACAGTGTTAAAAGGGTATTAATTTATGGTTCCTCTAGCAGTGTTCGCAAATTCTGGTTGTTCTTTATCTTCACCCAAACTTAATTTTGTTAGTTTTTAAAATTTTAGTTATCCTTATATAGGTGTGTAGTATTAGGTTGGTGCAAAAGTAATTGCAGTTTTTGCCATTACTTTGCATTTTCTTGACGACTAATACATTTATCTGTTAATTTACGTTTGTATATTCTCTTATGTGAATTACCTTTTAATGTTTTTACCTTTGAAAAAAGTTGGATTATTTGTTTTTCTTTTTATTAATTTGTAGTAATTCTTTACATATTTACATATTCTGGCTAAGAGCATTTTGTAGGATATATTTATTGCATTATCCTTACAATTTCTATAGAAATTGCAATAATGGCTCTCCTTTTTTTCCCTTGATATTATGTCTTCTATCTTTTTTTTCTCGATCAGTGTTGTTTGGGGTTTAACAATTTGTTAATATTTTAAAAACGTGTTTTTTTTGCCTTTGTTGATTTTTTTAATTGCTTTTCTGTTTTCTAGCTCACTGATATCTACTTTTATTATTATTTCCTTTTTTCTACTTACTTTAGATTTAATTTTAATTCTTAGCCTCTTAAAACGAAAGTTTAGAACATTGATTTTAAATCTTTTGTTCTAATATATGCATTGTTTTTGCTTTATATCGCAAGTTTTGACATACAGTATTCCCATTGCCATTCAGTTTAAATAATTTTTAATTTTTATCATGACTTTTCTTTAACCCTTAGATGATGGTTGCAGATTTGTTTACTTCTCCTTTTATTTCTGTCAATTTTGCTTTATATATACATTTAAATATTGAAGTGCATGTTAAGCATGTATTTTTAATAATACTTTATTCATTTGTTCAGGCATTTTTCATTCATTTGTAAAACATGAAATTAGAAGAATGCAAAACATAAAGCTATGTCTCTGTCATTTCATCATTTTATATAAGGTAACTTGTCCAATGCCTACCTGTTTCAAGGAACTCATAGTCTGGTAAGGAAAATACATGCATAAATAGGAAGAAGTGTTTATTTTGTTTGAAAAAAATGTTTTAATGATTAGATTGGGTCACTCATATGTCAAAAATATCCCATAGATTTCCACTGGAGTTAAGAAAAAAACCTTTTATGTGTTCTGCCACTATCTGTCTCTGTCTTCATATTTTACGGCTACTTTCTCACTTTTTTTTTTTTCCAGAACACACAAAAGCTTGTTGCTGCCTCAGAGTTTTTGCCCTAATAGTTCTTTCAGTTTATAACCCTTGTCTCAAGTTCATGGCATGGCTGATTTTTCACCTCTCCAACTCTCAGCTCAAATATCACCTCTAAGGTCAGGCCATGCCTGGCCACTCTACCTTAATTAGTCACTATCTACCTCACAGGTTACTTTCACATCATCACAGTTGGAAAGCACTGTGTTTATTCATTTGCTTTGTGTTCCTTCTACTAGGATGTAACCTTCGTAACAATAGACATCTTGTTTTTCTTCATCTCTGTGTCCTAATTAACTCACAGATAGGGGATACTCAAGAAATAATTATTAAATACATGAGGGATTTGGGTATGATTTGAGTCCCCACCCCTTTTCCTATACTCTACTCTCATCCCTTGCTGTTCCTTCCTTCCAAGGCCTTGATGTTAGTTGGTACCAGAATTTGGGGGAAAATTGCTCTGTATACATTGTGTGAAGAAATTGAGGAATTACATTGCTTATAAGAGGAGTGTGGAGAGGGGTAAGGGTAGGAGCAAACAAGATGGTGGAAAATGGAGTGCTACACTACTTGACTCCTTTTGCTGCCCTCCCTCCCAAATTACGAGGCTCATGAAAAACTGACATTGATGTATAATAGAAATTAAAGGTGTTAAATTTTATTCCAAGTAGTATAGTGATAGACAGAAGCAATAATAGAGGAAGCTGGAGCTTGAGAGATAGAACAGAGGAGGAGATGTAAAACCCTTGGGAATTAGCAGAAATATTGAGGGAGCATTTCCTGAAGCCATGAAAAGAGAAAGTTCAAGGCAATGTTGCTTAGCTGTCATGGGGTAGGCAGACAACTAAAGTCTTTGATACATACAGAATTGTGCCACATAGGCAATAATAGAGACAATGTGGAGGGAATGACTAAGACTGTCCACTGAACAAGGGAAGGGGGATTCTTGTAAAATCTTTGTATATTGTACATGAGAATTAAGATATATCTTGCACAATCATTCAATGTTTTCCAGGTAGATAAAATGATTGGGGTAAAGCGCATTTCAGAAGAATAGTGGCATGAATTTGCCTTCATTAAAATAAATTCATTAAATGAAACTTTAATGGTGCCCACTAAATCCCAGACTCTGTACCAATTAGGTAATTGAATGGGGCTTATATTGGAATGGGATTAGAGTTGACAGCATAGGCTTGAGTCAGATAGACTTGAATTCAAATCCCAGCTCCACTACTTCTGAGTTGTGCAAACTTGGGCAAGTTATTCAATCTCTTTGTGCCTTGGTTTCCCTATCAATCAATGATTTGTTTTTAAGGAAGGATTCACAAGCAAACATATCTGTTTTTTTTGTTTGTTTGTTTTTGAGACAGAGTCTCGCTGTGTTGTCCAGGCTGGAGTGCAGTGATGCAATCTTGACTCACTGCAACCTCTGCCTCCCAGGAGTTCAAGCATCCTCCTGCCTCAGTCTTCCGAGTAGCTGGGACTACAGGCATGTGCCACCACACCCAGCTGCTATTTTTGTATTTTTTGTAGAGATGGTTTTGCCATGTTGGCCAGGCTAGTCTTGAACCCTTGACTTCAGGTGATCCACCGGCCTCGGCCTCACGAAGTGCTGGGATTACAGGTATGAGCCACCACGCCCAGCCTGCAAACATATGTTGAACTCTTTGCACAGTGCTTTGCATGAGATAGGTGACAGCTACTTCTTCCATGTTGTTAATTTGGTGTGAGTATATGTTACATGTATGGGTATGCAAGATAATAATCTTCTTGTAACCACTGACAGGCCTTTTTGTGAATGCTGATGGAAAAAGCAAGAACCTTGTCCAGGCTCCTCTCCAGGGAGCAGGGGTGGGTTGTGATTCTTGATTTCATTCCTTTAGATATGAAGAGTTTTCACACAGAGGCAGCACGAATTTGTCTCTCTCCTAGAGGGTGGGGAGAGTTGCTGGGTGGATATAACTGCATCACAGCCTTTCTGGGTAAACTGGCCACTCCCTACTGATTTGTTATCATGCTAAATGCGTCTCCTCCCTTCCTTTCTGGAGCTTTTGCAGCTGTTCCTGGAAGGAGACCCAGTTGAAAGGGGTTGTTATGGACCAGGAACAGCTGGGATCTTTAATGATCTGTCAGCAGCTTACAGCAAAGTTCCAACACCCTGAGGCAATCATGGGGGTGGGGGATGTCTCAGAGGAAGAGCTGATTATGCAATAAGCTGAAAGTCCCTTTGAAATCTGGTGACACAGTTATTGAGAGGCCAGCAGGATGGAGAAGGAGGTGGGGAAGGCTGATGAGAGGAGAAGTTCCTCTCTTGGGATCATTTGAGGGCAAACAAATGAGATCCAAGGGGAGTTCCAATATAGGAAATAGGAGAGAAATCCTAGGGCCCAGGAAATTACAGACTCATAATTAGCTGGTCAGAGCAATCTATAGTCCTGTCAATTGTCATTTGCTTGCAAATTGCACACCTGGGGTCCCTTAGAAAAACTTGGCTGCAAGACTTAAGTTGCTGCTTCTGAAAGTAATGAACAATACTCTCTGTTCTGTTACTCATTACGGTATCAGTTCCCAAATCCTTGGTCTCTGCATTCCAACACAAAGTAAAAAGGATTCAGCAGGTTAGTATTGAAGAGCTTGGAAGCAGCGGCATTTCCAATGACCCCATTTGTTCAGTTTTCATGAAGACTAATGAGATAAGAAGGGGTTAGTTATTTTTGGATTTTTTTCCCCATAATTAGAGATTACTATCTTGTGTTTTTCAGCGTTTTGGTTGCAAGTAACAGAAACCTAACTCTAATTAATAAACAGGAAAGTGTGTCAGTGGAAATGTAAGAAGAGATTTCATTTATTGGCCAATTCAAAAGATGACGAGCTTTAGGCGTGGCTCAGTCCAGTGGCTCATGGTGTCTTCAGACTCAGTGTTTCTCTATTGTCATCTCTTAGTTCTGTGTTTTTTCTGTGTTGGTTCATTATGAGGTTTCCTTTAGAGGGTGGCAGAGAAAGCCACTAGTTGCTCCAAGCCTTTATTCTACTAGCTCCACAAGTCCAATGGAAAGAGAAAACTGCTTTCCCAAAGGGTATAAGAGTTTGAAAGGCATGTCAGCAGCTGAATTGCATCAGGTGCCCATCTTGGAATCAATCACGGTGCCTCTTATTAGCAAAGCCTGAGTCATAGTTGAGTCTATACTTGGATGCGGTAGTAAAGAAACCCCATGGATGGAAAGTGGGGGTGTGGTGGTTTCATAATGGCTTATTAGGGTTCAATAATCAGAACACCAAATAATCCATGCTGGGAGGTAAAAATTACAGATGTTCTACTTTATGCCCCAAACTAGACTTCACATCTGTGCTGCTCTTCCAATCATGAATCTGCAGAACAGAGGATAGAAAGTTCAATTTGCCAATTCAAATTTGGCAAACACTTTCCAAGCACTTACCATGTGCCAAGATCCGTGGAAGGCCCTGGGAAACCAAAAATGAATGAAACACAAACTCTGATGTCAGAGACCTCACAGTCTGGTGTTTAAGACGATAATAATCTGGATTAGATTCTGGTGTGATGAGATGGATTGTCTCATAAAAAACACAGGGAAAGGCTTATTTAACTCTGATGGCTGGCTGGGTTGCTGAGAAGACCCTCAGAGGGTGTAACCTTTGAGTCTTAAGGAGGATTAAGTTTAAGGGGGTTTTTGTTGGAGGATAAGCATCAGGGAAAGCATTCCAAGAAGGGAGACTGGCACATGCAAAGGTATAGTGTTGTGACCTCTGATTAAATATGGATGAGACAGGACATGGAAAAAAACACTTGTTAGATTGTGGCAAATGCCCATGTGAAGTGATTAAGTGACTGAAATTGGGCAGAGGTGGTGTGCAGGTAGATTCTAGGGTGACCCCAGTGATCCATGCCTTGTACAATCTTCTCCCCTGTGAGTGTGGGTGGAACCTGTGGGTATCATGACCTATTACTCAGTGAGTAGGTGATGTTATATGGTGAGATTGACTATAAGAAGGAGAGACTATCTGTGTGGTCCTGACCTAATGACATGAATCCTTTAAGAGCAGAGCTTTCTCCAGCTGGGAAAAGGGGAAATATGAGACTTAAAGATGGAGGTGGCCCCGTGGAAAAGACCTAAGGGTAGCCTGTGGGAACTGAGAGAAAGCCCCAACTGACAGCCAGCAAGAAAACAGGGACCTTGATCTTACAACCACAAGGAACTGGACTCTGTCTGCTACCAGAATGAGCTGTGAGGGAGATTCTTCCTAAGAAGCTTCAGATAAGAACTCCACCTGGCTGACCTTTGGTTTTGTTTTTGTGAGAACTTTAGCAGATAACCCAGGTGAGTCTTCACAGTGTGAGTTAATAAGTTTGTATTGTTTTAGGTTGCAAAATTTGTGGTCATGTGTTATTCATCAGCAGAAAATGAACACAGGTGAGAACAATGAAGACATCATCATTAGATGACTCCTATTAGAGTCCAAGACCCTCAAAGAGGTGTAAGCTCTTCTGGGTTGGGTGTGTCTGTATATTATTTACCAATGTATAGTCAGCACCTATCACTCTGCCTGGTACATAGAAGACAGAAAATAGTATTGGTTGAATGAATGGATGTGTAAACGATCAGTTCTCACCATTACCACAGGAAGGCTTCACTTTGCACATCCTCCAGATGCTAATGAAGGTATGGCCTCCCTTTCTTAGAGTTGACAGTAAGACCCTGCCTACAAAGCTGAATTCCCAAGGCAACTCAGTTCACCAGGAACATAGCAGCCAATGGTTTATTTCCTCAGTCAACAAATTATTTTGGAATACCAATCGCACACACAGAGCTATGCTAGCTTTCTACAGGTAGAACTCAGAGGCAAACAAAACAAAAATCTGCCTTGTATCCTCAAGGTAGCAGACTTATTGGGAGTCAAAATCATCCAATAGGATATAATTAGAGACCGTATTATGGAACAAAAAGTTAAGGAATTTGTAATGAGAGGACATAAGTTTGAGACCTGGCTCTGCCACTTACTAGCCATGTGACCTTAAGCTATTACATAATACTCTTTGAATCTCAGTTTTCTCTTCTCTTGGAGCACAATAGTTCTATTTATCTCTCCTTGCTCTTGGGAAAGTTATCCACAATAATGCTTGAGAAAGGTTATTTGCAAACTGTAAAGTTGTAAGTCCCCATTATTAATAAATGAGATCGTGGGAGTGTTAAGTATATCCTAGGAAGTGCTAGAGAGAAAAGCAGAAGAGGACACTGACCTCACAAATGCTCAGGCAGGCCAAAGTACTTTAGGAAGTCTTCCACACAAAGTCTGGCTTGGGTTGAGATTTCAGAGAAGCTCGGGTGTGGCTTGGTAGGAGGAGGCAAGGGTCTGGAAAGGGGTAGGTGGCTCTAGGCCTCTATTATGTCCAGAATTTACTTTTGAACCTCGCGGTGTACAATCTTGAGAAGCTTTTCTCTTATTGGGAGAAAAACTACATTCACCAAGTGCTGGCAAATTTGGCAAAGAGAGACTTTTAGACACTTGTATTGTTCAAGGACCCATCTTTTCAGGAGCTAGAGGAATCCAGTGCCTCCTGGAGATTTTGGAGAATAACTCTTATCTCAACTACAAAAAACAAATGGCTTGATTAGAGTAACTACCAAGTGCTTTCTTGACAGGCTGATGGAGCCAATTAATAAGCTCAGCATGAATTTCTTTCCTGTAAGAAAGGAATGCCTAGAAGCAGAATCCTCTTGTGTGGCATCACCAGGGACTTGCTCCAGTTACCTCAGACCCTAGGTTTGAATTAGTCAGAAGGTAAAGCAGCTTCCCCAATCCTGGGATGCCCACTCCCTTTCTGCCTACTAAACTATCAATTATACTTTGGCAGTGCAGGAAGGGGTGGAGCCAAGGGGAGACACTGAAGGAACGCACTGAGATGACTGCAGGACGATAACAGTGGCAAGAAGACGGTAAGAAGAATCTATTTAATTAATTAATTTATTTATTTTGAAATGGAGTCTCTTTCTGTTGCCCCAGCTGAAGTGCAGTGGCGCGATCTCGGCTCACTGCAACCTCCACCTCCTGGTTTCAAGCGATTCTCCTGCCTCAGCCTCCTGAGTAGATGAGATTACAGGTGCCTGCCACCACGCCCGGCTAAATTTTTGTATTTTAGTAGACACGGGGTTTCACCATGTTTCCCAGGGCAGTCTCGAACTCCTGAGCTCAGGCAATCTGTCTGCCTCGGCCTTCCAAAGTGCTAGGATTACAGGTGTGAGCCACTGCGCCAGGCCAAGAAGAAATCTAGAATCGTATGGATCCCAGGCAAAGCCTTTGAGCTGACTGAGTCTAGAAGGAGGTATCAGCTACAGGACAGTGATGGGCATATGTTGGTTTGTCCCTCTTCTTCTGGAACATAACTTTTCTCTATTCTGGAGCCTATGTGGGGCTAACCCAGCTTGCCCTCTCCCCTAGTCTCACAGGTGAACATGTGACCTAGATGTGTCTAGTAAAGTACCCCAAATTCTTGGCCATAGTGATTCAAGATAGACACATGTCCAGGCTGCATCAAGCAATCAAAATATTCCTTGATACATGTTTTATACAAATATTAGGGAACATGTTTTTTGTTGGGCTGCTGAGTTTGCTATGCTAAGTCTTGGGCTACTGGAAGCTATCACAGAGAGGAAGTATAGAGAGACATGTCTAAGATATGGAGAGAGAAAGAAACAGAACCCTGTTGACTTTTTTTGAATGTCCATATCCAGTATTACCTGAAGGTACTCATTTGACTTTCCTGTTATATGAAACTAAAATTACTTTTTGCCTAAATCAGTTTGTCAAGCCTCTATTGCCTACAAATGAAAGTGTTTCAGGAAATGCAAGTTCCAAATCCAAAGATCAAAAAGCTTCATGAACCCTAAATATCTGAGACAGGTCTCAGTTAATTTAGAAAGTTTATTTTGCCAAGACTGAGGATGCATGCCCATGACACAGCCTCAAGAGGTACTGATGACATGTGACCAAGGCAGTCATAGAACAGCTTGGTTTTATACATTTTAGGGAGACATGAGACATCAATCAACATATGTAAGATGAACATTGGTTCATTCTGGAAAAGGCGGGACAACTCGAAGCAAAGGTGAGATGTCATAGGTAGATAAGAGACAAATGGTTTTGTTCCTTTGAGTTTCTGATTTGCCTCTCCAAAGGAGAAAATCAGATATGCATTTATCTCAGTGAGCAGAGGGGTGACTGAATAGAATGGGAGGCAGGTTAGTCCTGAGCAGTTCCCAGCTTGACTTTTCCCTTCAGCTTAGTGATTTGGGGCACCCAAAATTTATTTTCCTTTCACAGTTTCTTTCCTTGGCAACACCCACATTAAGTAATTAGTTTATAGAGGCATGTAGGCATTAAGGACAAGACATTATTCTAGATGTTGGGGGCCTGCTAAAATTCATCTATCCATCAGTCTATAAGCATTGACTGAGGTACATGCATGAATCAGGTAGTGGACGCAGAGATCATTGTGACACAGTTTTTTTTTGCCTTTGAAGACATCACAATTTAGGAAGATGTAGAAACCAATCTCTAAAGTCCACATTACTTCGAGAGTACAGAGTATGATGCTTCATGGTTAGAAATGACTTCTAAAATCAGATAAAGATACAAACATCTGAAAAAAATGCCTAAAACATGGATCTTGTTCTTCATGAATTTGTTGATATAAAGAGGAAGGGCATAGGGATGAAAACCCAAGGGCTAGAAAACAGAATGGGGTTGGAACCAAATGACAGATGGTATAGTCAGCTGCTATGGAGCTCAGACAAGGGAGAGCTCCCAGAGAGCTATCATTCAGCAGGGAAAGCTTCATTGACAAGATTGGCTCTGGAAGGGGCTTTCAAGGCTAGATTGGATTCTGGTTGGTTGCCCAGGTGGGAACTTTAAATCTCTGGGTAGGCGGGCCAGTAAGAGGGTGAGCAGGCAGCGCCGACCAAGCAGATTAGCCTTGCCTGGTGGCTGGGATCCCTATGGGGGAGGCTTAAAAAGTGCCTAAGGTAAGGATTTGTCATTAACAATGCCTGGATATTCAAAGATCTCCTAATGCCTCTGTATTAGATCAGATTTAGTTTCATCTGAAACAGCAAAGACTCAAGTATCTGTAATTTAAGCAAGAGAAACGTTTCTTTCTCTCTCAGATAGCTGAACATAAGCATTCAGGGGCTCACATGATTTCTCCATGGTTTGGGGAGTTAGGTTACTTATATGATCTGAATGTTGGTATACCCCCAAAATTTATATGTTAGAACCCAATACACCAGGTGATAGTATTAAGTGGTCAGGACTTTGGGAAATGATTAAGTCGTGAGGGCTCCATCCTCATGAACAGGATTAGTGCTTTTATAAAAGAGACTGGAATGAGCTTCCCTGAACTCTTTCACCACATGAGGACACAGGATGAAGATGTCACCCATGAAGCAAATAGAGGGCCTTCACCAGACACTGGACCTGTTTGCACCTTCGTATTAGACTTCTATGCCTCCGAAACCATGAGAAATGCATTTTTGTTGTTTATGAATGACATAGTCTGGGGTAATAGCAGCAATAATATTGAGTATTACTAATACTTAGTAATAGACTGAGACATTCCTGCTCCAAGTCCTGTCAAATTCCTGAGACACTGGTTATAGCAGCAGGAAGGACTAAGCTACTATTATCTTGCTGTCTGCTTTCCAGAGGTCAGTGCCCTTGTCCACATTGTCTAAGATGATTAGCCAGTATGTCTGCGTTTCAGATACAGGAAGTGCGAAAGAGAAAAACACACATTCCTCCCCTATAAAGGCAAGACTTAGATGTGCATTCATCACCACTGTTCATAATCCATCAGCTGGAACTAAGTCACATGGCCACAGCTAACAGCAAGAGGGGCTGGGGAATGTAATTTTATTCTGAGCATCCTTGTATTAAATCTCAGGGATTTCTAGACTGGAGAAAAAGAGAGGCATAAATTTCAGGACATAACCAGTCTTGGTTACAACCTCTTCTTCCAGGGAGCTGTTGAAGGGTTGAAGACTAAGAAACACATGCCCCAAGACTCTTAAGAATGGCTAATCCACTTCTTTCTTCCAGCTTTACACATTAGCTACATAATGAAATTAGAGGAAATGTAAGAAAAATAGAGATAATCTTTGCTGAGCACTGTTTCAGGAACTTTCCACAGCAATTTAATCTTCACAACATCATGATGAAGTAGCCATTATTATTGTCATTTTAAGAATAATGAACTGAGATTCAGAAACAGGAGATAAAAGTGAGGAACTAGCATCTTTGACCCATTAGAAAAGCCAGGCACTTTATATCCATTAAATATGCCAAGCATTTTATGTTTAATAATTCATTAAATCCTCATGATTCAATCAGATAAATACTATTTCCTTCTATATACGGGGACATATAGATAAACCTAGAATTTGGATCTGGGTCTAATTCCAAAAGTCAAAATATTTTCATTGTACAGATGTATTATTTATTGCTACTGTCAGCTACAAAGTTTTTTGGTATGGGTTGATTATTTTATTTACTCACGAGTTAATTAATTAATTAATTTTAACAAAGAATTTTTAAGCACCCAGGAGGTGTCAGGCACAAATTCCTGACCTCTTAGAGCTCACTTTCTAGGTGGGGAAATATTCATTTATTGAAAAGCAAACACTTATTGTATGCTTCTTATGACCAAGACCTGGTATTACAAAGACAAAAAAGTATAGTGATTGCCATATAGTAGAAATCAATAAATATTGAGTTAATTAAAAACATAGCCCTTAGGAACACCACAATCTGTTAGTGGTGGGATGCAGAACAATGTGAATTTGGGAGAGGATGGTTTGAATACTGTGCTATATTGGCTACAGCCGCCAATCCAAAGACTGTCTTTGGAAGAGCTGAATATGAAGGAACTGTTCTTCCCGAGCTCCCTGTGAGTGGGATCTGCTTTGTAAACCAAGGACATGCAGAAGTGAGGGAGGAAGCAGCACCTGAACCTGGAGCCAGTGACTAGAAGATGAGCTCAGTCCTTGGCCAAGCCTGCTGCAGGTGTTGCCTTTTTCTGCTAAAAAAACCTGGTCATGACTTCAGGGTGATGAAGGGCAACTTGAGAAACAGACGAAAAGGCAAGAACTCCTTAAGTACATCTGTGTTAAATAATTTCTGGATTTAGTAATGAACTCAAGGTGTTTCTGAATCAGATGAAAATGGGGGAAAATGTTGAGGAACACTTTCTGTTTATGCCCTTTTAATTTCTCCCTCACCTCCTATCTCCCTCCAGGGTACTTCTGATCACACATGTAAGACTTATCTATGCTGGAGCCAACGGTGATTATGGCTTTGTGGTGGAGATTTCTTAAAGGAAGATATGAATTTTAATGTCTGGATAGGTGCTCAGATGGAAAAGGGTCTGAAAGGAGAGATTGCTGAAATAGAATGTTTCTATATTGACAAATGACCTGGAAGGGAACATGGGAATCTCACCATTCCAGGCACCCCTATGGGGCTGCTGGGCTTTTTTTGTGGCATGATTACCATTTCCATTCGTATCTTATGGTTGGGCTGTTGATAGCTGTCAAGAGAATCTCTGATTCAGAGAGAGGAAAAATGGAGGGTAATAGCAGTTCTTTTTTGAACTGGGGCTATCTATTAACCTACCTTCTAATGGGATTGTATATTGGATTGGGGAATAGCAAAACATTCTTTAGGTGTAAGTACTTTTAGTCACAGTGTGGGTACACACCCCCATAGTGGCATCATGTGTGGATGATCTTTAGGGGGAGAGAAAAAGATTAAAACCAAGACAAGCAAAGTAATCAATTCAAATATTTACATCCAAAATCAATGTTACTATTTACTTCATTACCTTAGAAAGCTGCACACTGATTCCAGTGGAGCTACCACTTAAACATTTTTGGACTGACTTTCTCATTTGTTTTTCAAAATGCCTTTACAGTCATGGTCTGTGTCCTTCGATAAAGTACTTCTCATTGCTTTTCAGTTGTTCTTTGTTTTAGAAATACAAAAGGTAGTGAAAGAATTAGAAAAAAAATAGTTGATATCTTAACACGAAAAAAAATTGGATTCTTTTAAATTGTAGAATAAATAGTTTTTGTAGAAAATTTGGAAAATAATCATTAACACAAAGAAGAAAATAAGAATTTTCCTATAACCCCACCACACAAAGAAAAACACTGGTAACATCTTCAAGGCTTTATAATGCACACATATGTGGCAGGTTTGTTGACTTGTTTTCACTGCTTAAGTGAGAGAGAATAAAATGATAATTAATTTCCCTACTTCTCTCATTTCACCCTTTCCTTTTCTATCCTCTTGTCTCAACACATGCACATACCTCTGGGAAAAAAATTTGAAAGCCACTCATGCCTTTGAATTCTAAGGTTTAAGCTCATCTGTGTGTGGCTCTAAGTGGGCAAATGTATGTGGATTGGATTTAAAGGATGGAGACTGACGGTTTATTTGGGTCTTGGGGTCATCAAAGAAATAATCAGGCAAAGAATTAGTTTGGAAGATTAGGTTAGTCATGGAATTAAGGCAGAATTGTCCTACAAGAAGAGGAGAGAGATAAACTGGAGTTTAAATATAGAAGGTAAAGTGGGCCAGGCATGGTGGCTCATGCCTGTAATCCCAGCACTTTGGGAGGCCGAGGTGCTATCACCTGAGGTCAGGAGTTTGAGACCAGCCTGGCCAACATGGAGAAACCCTGTTTCTACTAAAAATACAAAAATTAGCCGGGCATGGTGGCGCATGCCTGTAATCCCAGCCACTCTGGAGGCTGAGGAGGGAGAATCGCTTGAAGCCGGGAGGCAGAGGTTGCAGTGAGCCATGATTGTGCCACTGCACTCCAGCCTGGGCAAGAGAACAAGACTCTGTCTCAAAAATTAAATTAAATTAAATTAAATCAAATTAAAAAATAAAGTGTTCCTAGAAAAGAGGTGAAGTATCCAGGGGAGGTTGAGAAGAGAAAATGATGGCAGGTCTTCTAAGACCTGCACCCCCTCCCCACATGCCAACAGTGACAAAACCTCTGATGGTGCGTCTCCGAGGACAGAACACCAACCCCACTACTTTGAGTACAATGGCAGAAGCCTCCTGTAGTCAAGCCTGTGACAAGGCCAGTACTATGAAAGGCATTTCTCTTTCCACCTTCCTTCCAGAACTGCAGCCCTTGTCAATACCAGGTATATTTTGAGGCATTATGGCAGCAGAGGCAACAACCATGGCCTGAAAACCTGCACATTTTTATTTCTTGGTACCACAAGAAGCACTGGGATAGTCAGAAGATCTACAGGAAGATGTCTATGTGTACAGGGTGTGGTGTGGGGAAAGGGAGCCCCAACTGTTTTTAATAAGGCTCTTTCAGCCATGTAGGATAGGGGTTCTAAGCCAGATTTCATTCGAATTAGAAAAAGAAATGTGATAGTTCTTGCACCTGCACAGAAAGAGCAAATTCATGCCTGATATAGCTGTGCTTTTACAAATGCAATAAGAATGGAATCACACTGTATAATGTATCATAATCATTCCCTGGTATTAAATATTCTCTTGCAACATAATTTAAAATAGCTACATAGTAACTCATTGTGTAGCCAAAGTATAATTTTTCTACTTCCCTATAACTAGATGTTTAAGTGGTTTCTCCTAGTCTCTCATATACAAATTTCTGAGATGAAACAATACAATTGCTATATATCTTTACTCACATTACTTATTATTTCATTAAGATCATTTCCAAAATAACTCCTGGGTCAAAAGTCTTACAGAATTCTAAAGTTCTTGATGTCTTGATTCGTATTAATAAATTGTCCCAAAGAAAGTTAGAATCATCAACTTACTCTTCACCAGCAAGTTAGGAAATTACCCATTTCCTGGCACTCTCTTCAATTCTCAGAAGTAACATATTTTCAATGCTGGCAGTTGAATTGGTGAAGAATGGTATTGCCATGTTTTAATACAATTTTTTTTTTAAAAAAAGGGTAATTATTTCTGTTGCTGATATTAGTTTCAGACTTCTGACTGATTTATAGACCTGATTCTCCTCCCTAGAGCAGCATGTGCCCTGCTAAGGACAGGCTACAAGATGTGCTGTCTGCCTTCTAGGAAGGTGGCTCCATCTGGATGCAAAAGAAAGGATGGGTTGGAGGAGGGAGTGAGCAGCCCTCAGAATGTCCTTGGCTCAGCAGCTCTTTCTCAGCAACAATTCTGCAGTGTAGAACAGGAGGCATGCATGCTTTTGGGGGCAGCTAGCCACCTTGTGACAACTGTTTACTAACTGCAGAGCTTATATGCACTTGGATGGGTTACTTCTCTTCTCTAGGACTCATCTTCTCAAAAGTTAAGTCAGGAAAGATAATCATATCTCCCTCATTGGCTTATTGGAAGACTAAGTGAGACAGTTCATAGAATGCATCGAGCACATTATTGGCACTTAGTAAGATTTCAGGACGTGTCAGCGGCTATTATTAATATCTAATTCTTTATTTTGGGATTCTGACATTACAATTTACTTTTTTAAAATGGCCGGCATTGTTTTTACTTCATTTATCCAGGTGCATATGGATGTCTTGTTTTCCTGAACAAAACTTTAGTTTTTCAAGAAATGCACAGTGCAAAGAGTGAGAAAGTTTGAAATAGAGAAAAAAAGAAAAAAAGTCCTAACAACACAAGTTTTCCTGTATTCGTCCTTGTCTTTCTTTACTTGCATGTGTTTGCATAGCTATAATGATTGTGCATATGTAATTTTATATCCTGAGTTGTGCATTTATGTTAATTTTTATATTGGTATTTGGTCTTCATGGTTGCCATTTTTGGTGTCTGCTTATTACTCCCTTGAGTGAATGTCCTGAAATTTCTGTGATGATTCCTTTATTATTGGACATTTGGGGGTATTTCTAATTTTTTGTTATCATAAGTAGCGTGATTGTAGACATTGTCTTTCACATGGTGTTTTTCATATTTTGACTTTCTCCTTAAAGTTTATGGCCAGCAATGCATTGCCAAATTGTATTTGCCAACTGACAATGCCATCAGCAAACCAAAAATACGTTTTATTGTACCCGAAGTAGCAAAGCTTTCTAGCTTTTGGTTATATATATTATGCAAAATTGCAAAAAGTAACCCCATTGCCTTTTGATTTGCATTTCTTTCATTACTTGTGATGAACAGTTTTCTCTCTTACTGGAGCTAGTTGTTCTTCCTCTTTTATGATTTTTCAAAACCATTATAATAGTTTCTTGAATTGAATTACCTTAAAAATGGTTTTCTGTGTACCTCAGAACACTATTACATTGTCATCAATAGTTATTTAGTGCCTACCGTGTGCACAGAACTGTCCAGGCACTTGGTGTGGGCCTGCTAATGCAGGAGAGCTGGACTGGACAATAACATGCAAAGGAGTGATAGGGAGATAGGGCTTGGCCGGTAGAGCAGGTGCCACCTAAAAGGAGAACACAGTGAAACTGAACATCTTCTCAGGTATTTATTGGCATTTGATTTATTCTTCCTTGAATTGTCTAGTTGAGTCACTTGTTCATTTTTTCAATTCTATTTTTTGAAGATTTATGGGTGCTCTTTGTATATTTTGATGTTTTGAAATGTCACGTGTGTCTGTGTGTGTGTGTGTGTGTGTGTGTGTGAGAAAGAGGGAGAGAGAGAGATAATGATACTATATATCTCTATGTGAATTGTATTAGTTTGCTCGGGCTGCCATAAGAAAGTTCCATAGAATGGGCATTTTATTTTATTTTTTATTTTTTAAGATGGAGTCTCATTCTGCTGCCCAGGCTGGAATGCAGTGGCGCCATCTCGGCTCACTGCAACCTTCGCCTCCCGGGTTCAAGCGATTCTCCCGCCTCCACAGTAGCTGGGATTACAGGTGCCTACCACCATGCTCAGCTAATTTTTGTGTTTTTTGTAGAGACAAGGTTTCACCATGTTGGTCAGGCTGGTCTGGAACTCGTGACCTCAAGTGATCCACCCATTTGGCTTCCCAAAGTGCTGGGATTATAGGCATGAGCCACTGCGCCCAGAGTGAGTGTTTTAAACATCAGAAGTTTATCTTCTCACGGTTCTGGAGGCTAGAAGTCCAAGATCAATGTGTCAGCAAGTTTGGTTTCTCCTGGAGTCTCTCTTGTTGGCATATAAATTGTCCCCTTCTCACTGTGACCATTGCTTTTCCCTCTGTGAACTGGTGCCTTAGTATCTCTCTCTGTGTCTAATTTCCCCTTCTTATAAGGACAGCAACCACTCAAATAGGATTAGGGCCTACACAAAGGACATTATTTGAATTTAATTACCTTTTTAAAAGCCTTATCTCGAAATATAGTCACATAACCAGGTATTGGGACTAGGACTTCAACATATGAATTTTGAGGAAAACATAATTCAGCTCACGACATCGAAATAGATTTATACACATATGTATGCATATGTGTATAACATAGAGACATAACTTTTTAAATGTATTTATATTTCCACATAATAATTATTTACATTTTTATTTAGTTAAGTCAGGTATCAAGAGTTGAGTTTCCTAGACACAGACACTGAAGCAGAGATGTCTGTTTGTTTGCTTGTTTTGTTTTGAGACAAGGACTCTGTTATCCAGGCTGGAGTGCAGTGGCACACTCATGGCTCACTGCAGCCTTGACTTTCCAGGTTCAGGTGATTTTCCCATCTCAGCCTCCCAAGTAGCTGAGACTACAGGTGCGCACCACCATGCCTGGCTAATTTTCTGTATTTTTTTTGTAGACATGACGTTTTGCCATGTTGCCCAGGCTGGTCTGAAACTCCTGGGCTCAGGCAATCTGCCCGCCAAGAGATTTATTAGTTTTTCTTGAAAACTGTATGTGAAATAAGGGAATTAGGATTCAATTTCAAGAAAACTGTGAGTAAAGTGAGAGAATTAGGATGAAAGAGGGGAAGAAGCAAGGATATGGGTTTGGATTAAGTCTAGCCTCAGCTTCACGAGGCTAGGGAGGAGAGCTCACAGAGACTTCCAGCTCAGGAGGCATAAGTTGCCAAAGGACAGACCTCCAGAGAGCGTTTTGTGGCAGTACCTGCGGAAACTGGCATATCACGCTTCCAAGAGAAAAAAAAAGACCCTGGGTGCCTGAACCAGGCATATACAGCATCTATAGCATCACTTTTTACATCATTTTTGCTGAGACTTAGTCCATAGGTAGAAGAATTGTCTCCAATGTTTGATCATATTTTCTTCCAATATTTTTATGGTTAAAAATCTACTTGTAATATTTTTCTATATGGTGTGAGGCAGAGATATAATATGATATTTTCCCAATGGCTAATGAGTTTTCTCAACACCAATCACTGAAATAGAGTACTGGGGCCTAATAGGGCCAGACTAAACAGGAAATTTCTGCTTGGTGCCAAGCTGGGTGTAGAAGTTGAGAACATGGGCTTTTGGCAAAAGCTTTTATTCCCAGCTTTCTGACTAGTTCTCCTTGGTCTAAGACCAAATGTTCAACCCAACTCTACTCCCATAAGGAGCAAGTAATAGGGAGAGAAATGATGAAACTTGGCAGTGAGAAAGAGAACTTATACCCAGCATTGACATTCTGCTCTGCCAATGAGGCCTTACCATCATTATGAGAATATTTGTTCTCAGGGACAGTGCCTGGTCCCTGACCTCTAAGAATTGGGACTCTAAAGAGATGGAAGTCATTCTCCTTGCCTCATATGCTCAAAGTTGCTTCTCTTCTTTTCAAGAGTACTGGAAATTCCTGGCTTGAGTATTTCCAAATGGACTTCCAAGTCCTCTTCCTTCTGGAGATGTTTTTGCCCCAGCGGTTTTCATGATTGCATTTTCTTCTTTAAGGAAAGCACTTCTGCCTTGGCACACAGTGCATTTTCCTCCCTGGTGAGCACTGAAAAAACACATTCTTCCATCTTTTCTGTAATGTCCAACTCCTCTGGCAAGTGACCACTATTCCTATCTTGGCAAAACCCTGATGAGTCCTTAGTTGGCCTCTTATTCCTTTTATAGTAGAAAAAAAGTTGTTCTATTATCTGTCTTAACTTCTAATAAAATCTTCATTTTATTCTCTAGTTCACTTTTCTTATCATTTTGGAGCACTCCCTTCACCTCCCAGTAAACTTCCCCTTCCTCTTGGGTAAAGTACCTGATGTGTATATTTTTATAACTCCAGTGGCTTTTCCTTATCTCTGATTACTTCATGTTGAATTAGCTCAGTCTGGCTGGGGGCATTCACACACATGATTGCTTTAGTGGTATAGTGACCTTGCTGGAAAGGTCTCCTAGTATTGCTGATGAACTATCTGAAAAATGCTGACTTTAGCCTGGTGTATGACACATGTCAGGGATGGGAATGGGATGCATCCCTGTCTTCAGATCTGTAATTTGCTTGCTCACTCGAGTCTCTCAGAAGCTAACGTAACAGGAAATATGGTTTCCCGACTATAGCAAAGAAGGAAGTAGGGTGACTTTCCACAGTAAATTACAACATACGGTCATTAAGTATGACGATGATCAGGGAAGCCAGTGAATTTTCAAATAGATGCAGTGATTCCTTTGAACCAGCCTGCATATGACTTTGTCAAGGTCATCGTCAACGGAAAAGACATGGTCAATGATCATTAGGTCCAGCTTTGGACCCTGAACATGGTGGTGCACACACTGGGTGGCAGTCACTCCTCCTGAAGCTGCCTGTAATGCTGCTCCGATAGGTAAGGCATGCTTGAAAGATGAGACCAATGGAGCCTATTTGATCCAACCTCTAACCGATTAAACCTCTCTCACTCCCTCATTCACTCATATTTATGTAACAGGAGCAGACTTACCCCAGTTCAAAATTTTGAAGAAGGTAGTTAATTTTCTTTGTGTCTATCACCTCCTTTTCAGGTGGGCACTCTGCTTCTCCCCCTCCATCCTCAGAGGCTGTCATATTTGCTCTCACCCTTCCTAGATTATTCTCCTTGCCATTCTACATACATGCTAGTGCTTTACTCAACTCATGCTATTTCTTCAAAACATACTCCTCCATGGTTCTAGTCCTACAGAGTCAGAGATGAGTGACTGGCTGGATGATCTGGTTCACCACTCATCTAAGGTATGATGACATGGCAGAGTTAACTCAGCAATGGTTACCAATATGGGAATTTCCAGCACCAGGGGAGCTGGTTGGATAAGTTTTTTACAGAGTGCTGGCACTGGAGCAAGTTAAGGGCATTGATGGAGAATATAAAAGTGGTTGCCTACTTTCAAAGTAAAATTTTCAAAAAGTTAAAAAAACCTTTATACAAAATATAATGAATTCATGTCAAAATGTATTCAGTTTATCAATGAGGGAACCGAAATATGGTAAAGCTAATTCAAAGAAAAATAAAGGAACTACATATTGACAGACAATAAAAAAAGAATGTTAGATGAACTTTGCCAAATTAGAGATAGGCTTCTAGATAAGATACAAAGCTGCATAATTTCCTATAGGGTGATACAACTGTAACCTTAGGGGCTTTCTTTATTACTGGACATAAATCATTTGCATGTGTACTGGATACAAATGTACAGGTTAACTTTGAACAGTGTCTGAGTTCTAATCAATAGAAAGGAACAGATCGAACAGTGGTATATTCCTCTAGGTAGTTCAATAATCTTTGTGTGGGCCTGGGAAACGATGTGACAGTATGACACTAAAAAAGACATGTAGTCCTCTTTCTTCTTTCCAAGTTTTGGGCTCCCTCTCTCTCTCCCTCTCCCTCTCTTTCTCTCTCTCCCTCTCTCTCTCCCTGTCCCTCTCTCCCTCCCCTCCCCTCCCTTCCCTCTCTTCCCTCTCTTCCCTCTCTTCCCTCCTTCCCTCCCTCCCTCCGTAACAACTTTTTAAAAAAATTTTATTATTATTATACTTTAAGTTTTAGGGTACATGTGCACAGCCTGCAGGTTTTTTACAAAAGCAGTGACTCTGCAGCTTGGTAGTGCACTGGCTCTGGTACCTAGATACTGCCCCCAGAGATTCTGCTTTAAGTAGTTTGAGTATAACCTGACATCAGAGTTTTTCAAATCCAGTTCTGATAATGACCTTTATCTCTTCTCCTAGGGGAGACTTTCTGTAAATGACAGAGAGGTTTTTTACCCCATGTGGAAAGAATCCTGTGGTATCTTTTCTGGATTCGTCAGTTTTCATATATGCAGATTTTCCTTGGTCTCATGCTTCTTCATGATAAGGGCAGGACAGTGAAACATTTCCTTACCTGGCTGGCTAAAGTAGCAGGACTCCAAACCAGTGTAGAATCTGCAGTCCCTGCCAGGAATCTTGTAGCCTATTAGGATGGGGTAGCCAGTTTGAGAAGGGTACATGGAGGCACAAGCCTCCGTAACCAGGGGCTATCTGGTACATGCAGGGAGGAGCATTTCAAGCGCCAGCCTTCCTAGGTGTACCACCCGTGCAGAGAGCTCGGCCATGACAGCATTTACCTCCTTTAGCAAGAGCCACTGCTTACTCTTTTCTTGGAAAACATTTAAAATGTTGAGACTGCCTTGACATGTTCATCCTGTCATTTCTCAGCTAAGGATGTTATTTTCACCTCCCCACTGTATTTTCCCCCTTTCCATTCTATTCCTCAATCCCATATTAGGTGTCAGGCTCAGTTTTCTTCAAGGTCTTTATCCTCTGGCCTAGCTTCTAGCACTTGTAGTGACTTTTCAGATGGAATGAGAGGAAAGCATCAGAAAAGGGAAAGAGAGGCTGCAGAAATGCAGGGCACGCATCCAAGAGAGGGCCCCTGGGAGGGTAGCCTCTGCTTCCTCTGTTTGTCCCCACATGCACTAGAACTGTTTCCTCCAAAGTCTGCTTCTTGGAGATGGAAGCATCTATAGACCCCACTTCAAGAGAGCAGCCCTGCACTTGATTTTATACCTTGGGCCCTATGTAAGGTATTATTTACAAAAAAAACAACTCACTTGCCAAAAAGGTTAGAAAGCCCTGAAGGTACCCCAAAATGGGGGCTCTTTTTTCAGCATTTTAATGAACCTTCCAAATATTCTTTCTCTAAAGTGTTTTCTTAGTCTGCTGGGCTGTGATAAGCTCCCTCTCACAATCAGCTGCTTTCAAGGCTGAACAGTGGACTTGCTTTTGGGAATATTGGGTCAGAAAAGAGGAAGGGTCCAGGCACTGAAATAACCGGTCTGTCTTCTCAGTATCTAGAGATGCAGTGTTTGACCAAGTCCTTCTCAGAGAGCAGGGCCTGGGAGCAACGTGGCTAAACGGGGGCGCCTCCATCTGGCAAGGGGAGAATGAAAAAAGTGCAGAGCCTCATTACTGAGACAGCTTGTCAGACCCCATGTTGGTTTGCAAAAAGAAGTCTTAGCTAGGCTGGGACCCTGCCTAACCTCCCTGGTCCAGGGTCATGCTCACCACCTTTGTAGCCACCTGTTGACACTGCAGTGCTCTCTCCAGAAGCGAGGGTTCATTTTCGTCACTGGCATGTGTTTTGAGCCTCCTCTATTATGGACTGTTATGAACTTGTATTTTTTAGAGTCAGGGTCTCAGTGTGTCACCCAGGCTGGAGTGCAGTGGCATGTTCATAGCTCACTGCAGCTTCAAGCTCCTGGGCTCAAGTGATCCTCCCTTGATCCTACCTCAGCCTCCCAAGTAGCTGAAACTACAGGAGTGCACCACCATACCCGACTGAAGTGATCCTCCCACTGCAGCCTCTTAAGTAGCTGAAGCTACAGGTGCGCACCACCATGCCCAACTAAACTGTGAAGCACATTCTAACCCTTCTGTTGGCCTCCCAGAAACCTTAGCTCTCCTCACTGACCCCCATGCTCCAACAACACTGCACCACCCACTCATGGAGCAGCTTCTGAGGTCTTAACAAAATTCAAGAGCATTTTAAAAAAAAATTTAAGAGACAGGGTCTTGCTCTGTTGCCCAGGCTGGAGTGCATTGGAATGATCTTAGCTCATTGCAGCTTCGCATTCCTGGGCTCAATCAATCTCCCTGCCTCAGCCTTCTAAGTAGCTAGGACTGCAAGCACACACCACCACACTGGGCTAATACATTTTTTTTTTTTTTAGAGATGGGGTCTTGCTATGTTGCCCAGGCTGGTCTCAAACTCCTGGAAGGGCACTTTTATAATAACACCTATGACCGAAGAAGCAGGAAATAAAGAGCTGAGCATTATGTAGCCTCAGCATTTGTGCCAAGCATGGTTCTAAGTGCTCTTGGGACAACCCTATTCAGTAGACACTATTATCCTCATCTAACAGATGGTGAAACTGAGGCTCAGAGAGGTTAAGTAAATTGCTCAATGTTGCAAGGTCAATAAATGACAGAGCAGGAATCAAACTCAGGCAGGCTGGCTCCAGAGCTGTGCTCTGAAGCACTATGTCACATCACCCTTAATGAATATTCACAATAGAAGGGCTAAAATACAAGTCTAGGAAAATGTGTGTTTGGGTGTGTTTCTGACGCTTAAGAGAAAACATTGGAAATAATGGGAAAGGTTCAGGTTAACAGTAATTCTCAAATTAACAGGGATATTACCTGTTGTACAAAGACCATAATAAGGACTACAGTAAGTACTGAACTAAATTGTCATTGTGAAATTTTTTTACCAAACACAAATGTGGCAGATTATTACAGCTTCCCTTTGGGCATTAGGCCAACCTAAAGGAAATGTTAAATATTAAAAGAGACCCCTGTCTCAGCCACAGGAAAATGGCTATGCATCTCTTAAGAAGGTGATAAATACCCAGTATGTGTTATTGTCATTTCTATGTCCAATTTTGCTCAGAAGGTAGCAGTTTTTGCCAAAATTTTCTGAGAAATGCATGCAAGCATAGAATTATCTCCAATAAGTACTGCACACTTTTAACATTATGCTGGTCGTATGGGCCTTCCTCTCCAGGTTGTAGGATTGAAGTGCTTTCTGGAATGAAAACTTTTGCCATCTGTAGCTTTGGCTGTCTCAAGCCTCCTCTAGATACAAGTTTTCAGTGTGATTTCCATGGTGGGGTCCAGGATGGACATGCATGCGGGGTGCCCAGGTCACCCATGATTGATGGCCATAGCTGCCTGGCTAATTGGCATATAGGTCCTTTCCGCCTCCCTGCCATGCTGAGCCGTAGCTGGGGCTTTGTTGAATGCCCCTCTTTGCTTGTCTCTATATTGGTGGAAAGTGCAATTTCCAGCATGTGGAGCTGCAAGCTCCAGTTCAGCCAGGCTATGTACCGGCAAAGTAATTGGAGCCGGAGCCTCTGTTGGACTCACACTGCCAGCCTGACCGGGAGGTTAAAAGACACAACTGCTAATAGGCACTGAAAGCAGTGGTGTCTCCCTGGAGGCACAAAGAAGCTCACACAGAAAATCAATATGGCAGAGATTACCCTGCTTCTACCATTGTCCCTTTTCACCAAGACTAGATGATGGAAGGGATGTCCCCAGAGTACACTATTAATTTTACATGGAGAATTGGAAGTGAGACCAGAGGAGGCAATAATTGCTTGTTCAAAGTGACTTCTGCTGTGGACTTTTGATTTTAGGACACTGACCAGCCTGTTTTTCTAGACAGGAGATTTTCTCTTAAAAAAGAAAAACAAAGCAAAAAACTATCTTATATGGAAATTCAGAAATTGCTATATGGAAATACAGAGTGGAGCAAGTGCAGCAGAAGCCATGGATCCCTTGCCCCAGGTTATGTGGCCTGCTGAGGTGTGAGTGCTTCTGTATGCACCAGTTTTCTTCGGCAGCCTCTACACAGGCTCTCAGCTGGTCTTCAAGCTAGCATGGCATTGAGGGGTTTCTTACACCCTCAACCAGACAGGTTCCAGTCACGGTAGGAAAATAGCTTCTTATCCCTCAGTGGGAAACATGTGGGATACGTGGATGGTCAGAGGGTTTCCAATAGATCATGCCCCTGTGGTCTTTGGAGATAATCTATTCATGAATATTCCCTTGGTGGCTCTTTCTTTCATTTTCACTATCCTCACCTATGCTTCCTGAGGTCATCCTTTTTTTTTTAAGCAGAGTCTTGCTCTATTGCCCAGGCTGGAGTGCAGTGGCACAATATAGGCTCACTGAAACCTGAGTCTCAAGTTATTCTTCTGCCTCAGCCTCCCAAGTAGCCGGGATTACAGATACCCACCACAACGCCCACCTAATTTTTGTATTTTTAGTGGAGATGGGGTTTCGCCATGTTGGCCAAGCTGGTCTCAAACTCCTGACCTCAAGTGATCCACCTGCCTTGGCCTTCCAAAGTGCTGGGATTACAGGTGTGAGTCACCGCACCTAACCCCTGAGATCGTCTTTCAATGTATCTTAGTCCTTGCCTCAAAGTCTGCATTTGTGGGAATCAAACCAAGATAGCAGAAGTGCTCCAGTGTAGTATGGGATGAGGGCCAGCACTAGACTATTTGGTTTTCTTTTTTCCCCTCTCTCTGGCCACATCTTCCTCATAGAATTGGTCCCTGAAACCCCTATGGAGCTCCAGGTATGCTATTCATAAGCCATCGATTCCCTTTTGAAAATGAAAATACACTAGAGACTGAATTTATGTTCCTTTCCAAGTCCCGCTCCTTTCCTCATATTCCTTACCTTGGACAATGGCCCCACCATTCCTCCAGTTCCCTAGGGCATGAGTATGACCTTAGACTTCTTATGTCCATCAGCTAAACACTGCCCCTCCCTGCTGCCTCCCATATGCAATTAGCTGCATGTCCTCCCACTTCTACCATCTAAATAATTCCTGAGTACCTCCTCTCCTAATGACCCCCGCTATCATTGCCTACTTCAGGTTCCAACTGTCCCGGGGGAGGAGAGTGGCTGTATGAAGTCCTCTGTAGTAGATGTTATTGGTGCCACACTCCAAACCCTTTTACAACTGCTATGATGGTGCAGTGAGTGCCACAGCCAACAGCATCCACCTGCAGACTTCTGCAGAGCGTTACCCTAGGCTGACGGGATCTGCCTCACTCAGCGATACTGGGAGCTGACATCTCCTACTCCCCAGAGGCATACAATAACTGACTGATGCAGGGTGCAAGTGATGCTCCAGGTGAGATAATTGTGTCATGCAATTTATACTCCAGAGCACCCTGTGGGTCAGGTCAAGGGCTGACTTTATCTGGGTCCATATCCTTGCCATGTTTCTCCCCCTTCCTTATTCTTTCCTCACTCCCTTAGCTATTTTTTCTGGACAGCAATCCCTCTGTAAATCATGCACACTGGAATCCTTGTCTCAGTTTTTACTTCTAGGTATCCCAACGTAAGAATCTTCATGAACTCAGCTGTAGGAATCCTTTAGGGAAACACTGGCCCCTAGGATCAGACACTCAGGCAATTCTTCTAGGCAATGCCATCCGTCGTCTGCTTCAAACCTTCTTTGGGCCAAGTTTCCCACATTTCCTTTTGCTGCCTCTTTTCCTGAATTTTCTCTTTCTCCTGGACTTCTTCAGATCAAAGCCCAGTTGGACCATAACATTTTGTTGCTAAATATTTTAAGAATTTTTGGATCTATTTTCAAGGGGAATATGGGCCTATAATTTTTTTTTCTTGAAATGTCTTTGCCTGGCTTTATCAGAATAATGCTGGCCTCATAGAAAGAGTTGGTAAGCAATATAGAGTTGGTTTAAATTCTTCTTTAAATATTTGGTAGAATTCACCAGTAAATCAATTCGGGCCTAGAGTTTCCTTTCTTTTCTTTTTTTCTTCTTTCTTCCTCTTGTTTAACTGCCTTACTTTATGGGCAAGTCCTGCCCATTCTGCACTGTGTCTAGCTTAGACCTGGGACATCACAATTTTTAGCCTCTGGATTCCAACGGATATTGCTTGTTCGTCTCCTAGAGAGACATGGAGATACGCTCTTCTACTCCCGCGGGGCTCCTTTCATGGGTTGTACCCAAATCGTTATGTGGTAGCAAGCTCTCTGTAAAGTAAATCATGTTATGCTTATAGAACTTTCTTCTCCAGATTCCCCAGCTCCACTCACAGTGCTGTCCTGAGACTTTCTGCAGCAGGTGTGGAGATGACTGATGCTGCCATATCTAAGCTGCACCCAACAGCTCTGGGCACTCTGTGTGCAGCTACAGCTGACACAGGTTTGAAATCTGGGCCCAGGAAACCCAGGCTACCCACACCCCTGCTTGGTAAGGAGACTCACCAGAGATCGCATCACTCTGCCCCTCCCCAGTATCAAGAAATATTCAAATCTAGTTCCCAGCTTGTATCTTCCTTCTTGGTCTTGATGGAGAAGGCAGAGAGATACTGACGGTTTTGCTCTATTTGAGGATGAGACATGCTTTCAGGGAGAGATGACAAACATTTGGGTGCCTCTTCTATGTGAGATGGCCCAAAATGGCAACCATAAGCCCCGGAGGAAGGAACAATCAGACACCGGGAAATGTGTCTTCTGCTTCCTCTCCTCTGGCCTTGGATGAAAAGACATGGTCTGCTCATGTGGTTTTCTCCCAAGCAAGGGCATAGTTGCCTCTCTAACATCCTCTGGCACAATCGCAGATCGGTGTCTTGAAGTCTTGGGGCATGGAACTGAAAAACACCACAGAGGACAACTTATACATGCCACAAGATTTTTTATTTGGCATTCCTCAATGAGCCTTATTCCTGGCCTGCTCTCATGGAGCCCAGGGTAGGTTCCCACCACACAGGGAGGAATTTAGATATCGCCCATTCTTGGAGTAGAAACCAAACTGGTTCTTGGTGCCAGAGTGGGGTAGGAGATTCTCCTTTGCCTTGGCCTAGGACCTCTAACTGGAGTGTAGCTATTTCCTTTCCAGGGTGAAAAATGCCTGGGATGATCTACAGTGGCAATGTCCATTCCCTTCTGAAGAAATTCCACCTTCTCTTGTAGCAGTATGATCTAGCCCTATGGTCAGACGAGATATCCCACAGCCACCCAAAACTGGCACAATTCTCAAAGTCTAAATCAGTCAGGCTTATGCAGTGTTACCCATGGTCATCTTTCTAGATAAATGTAAAGGCCTCTGCTTAGTGCCAAGATCATAATTCCCAAATTGTAGCCATTACCATTGATTGTCATTGTGATGATGATGATGATGACGATGGTAACTGCTACACCGCATCCTGGTTTTAGGCATTATGTACCTGCCTTTGCCATTCGTATCTTTTTTCCCTTCTATGCACCCAGGCTTTTAAATTCCAGAATGCTGCAAGGCCTGTTATGGCTATGTTACAATGCTCTGGGGCTTATTTTCCACATTTATAGAGAGTGTTAGAATATATATATTTTAAAGTCCCGTGCTGTGTTAGCATTCTGTATTTCCAAGATTAATTTGCATGCACCTTAAATTTTTACGTATTTAAAGAGGAAAATTTTCCATTCACCTTGGTGACTGGGAGTCCCGTTATTTCCTTGATTAATATAATAGGCTCTGCAGATACACTGCAAGTATATAAGCATCAAGCAAATATATATTTATTTCTAATGAATTATTTACATTGTGTGTAAGCTTTAGTGCAAGTGGTTTTGTTGAAATGGAATTGCAAGTCAAAAATCAGTGCTAGACAAAGAGGAAAATCTTTCTCCACTTCCAGTTAGTTGGAGAAAAATATTACTGGGGAAAAGTGGAGGTTTTAAGGACTTTTGCCTGAAGGGAGGAGAGGAGGCCTGAAGATATTTTGGCAAAAGAGAGAGAAAGAAAATAATCTATTCATAGGGCATGGAATAAAAGAAAAATTAAAATGGAGAGAAAGAAGAGGAGATTTTGTTTACTTGGGTGGATCTCTGTGTAGGCTGTCTGCAAAACAAAGCAAAAGCCTAGGGCTGTCCCTGTTCCACTTACGGGCCAGGTGGAGCCTGTGTTGATGCCCAAGAGTATTATGTACTTCATTAAGGAAGTAGAAAAGAAACATTGTGAAAATAATAATATCAATGAGACATAAGTATAGCCAATATTTATAGAGTGCTTACTATATGTCAGATCTTGAATAGAGGGCTTTATACATAAGACCTTGTTTTATCATCCCAACATGTGGATGTAAGAGGTAACAGCATCACCTCCCCTTTACATGCAAAGACACTGAAGTGTACAGCTGTCAACAGTTTGCCCAAGGTTATGCAACTATTAAATATTAGAGCTGGGATTCATATTAAGGTTTGTCTAACTTCAAAGTGTTATACTAATTCCGATGCACTAAAATTGTTTGATTTTCATTTTAGTTCAATTCATTGATTCTGATGTACTACATTGATTCTGATGAACTAAAATAAATACTTAAATAAATAAATAATCCAAATGTCCAGAAACAAACTAAGCTCTAAGGATATATTGTATTAGCTGAGCTCTTTGGTTGAGGTGAGCCTAGCTCATAAGCTTGAAATGTTCTCTCTTCAGAACGTGGGCCACTTACACCCTCCAGACTTTCTAGAGAGTCAAACCATTTTCTCAGAAGTTGACTGCATTTCCTTTCCTGTCTAAGAATTGTAATTGGGATAACTTCATCACTGGTAGCTAAACCTTTGGAGTCACATGAATATAAAGAAATGTTATGATCCAGTGTGGTGACTCACACCTGTAATTCCAGCACTTTGGGAGGCCAAGGCAGGAGGATCACTTGAGGCCAGGAGCTTGAGGTTATAGTGAGCTATGATCACGCACTGCACTCCAGCCTGGATGATAGAGAAGGATCCTATTTTGTTTAAAAAAAAAAATTGATGTGTGATTTTCAGAAGAGGAAAGGTTATCTTTTTATATTTCCTCCCTCTCTCCCTTTCTTTCTTCCTTGCCAGTCTAAATAAAATCTGCCATTTGCCTCTCATGTTCCCCAAAGTCTTGCCTTTTGGAAGAAAAAAATGCCTGTCAAGTTTTACCCCAAAAGATATTAGAAGGCAAGTTTCAAGCCACCAAACCTGATATCATTTCCTGTGAAATAGTTGCCATTAATTGGGCATTTTTATGCATTGAACATTGTACTTAGCATGTACATTATTTCACAACACCTTTGTAGGTTGGTGCTGTTATTACCCCTAGTTTAAGTACTATTGTTATTTCTAGTTTAAAAGACAATATACTGAAGTTTAGAGAGGACAAGTCACTTGCCCAAGATCACACAGCTGGTAAGTGGTAGAAGGAGGACTGAGCCTAAGCCACCTAATCCAAAGACAGTGCACTTAATTATAACACCGTATTGCATGTCACCAGTAAGAGAGCTAGTCCTGACAGACCCATAGGAGACATGGACAGTGATCTACCATTGGATTTCTATTCAATGTTTAACTCTTTGTTTAATTCTCTTTGTTTAATTCTCCCATCCATCCATCCAAAAGTATTTACCATGTACAAGCCATTTATCTTCACTTTAAATAAGCAGAGAAATCAACTGCTTGGAGTTTTACATCCTCTTAATATTCCGTGATGTTTCTAAAAAGGATGGAACTGGCCGGGCTCAGTGGCTCACACCTGTAATCACAGCACTTTGGGAGGCCGAGGTGGGTGGATCACCTGAGGTCAGGAGTTGGAGACCAGCCTGATCAACATGGTGAAACCCCATCTCTACTAAAAATACAAAATTAACTGGGTGTGGTGGCGTGTGCCTGTAATCCCAGCTACTCGGGAGGCTGAGGCAGGAGAATCACTTGAACTCAGGAGGCTGAGATTGCAGTAAGCCACAATCACGCCACTTTTAAAAAAAAAAAAAAGGATGGAACTGAAGAAAAGGATGAGCTGAAAGAGAAGAGTTGAAAGTCTTGTTTCTCCAAATAATTAAGGTAGTGTGTGGGCATAAGCAGGCACAGATTTAAGGGGCTGGGCAGAGCGTTAAAGGTAGGGTCAGAATGATGTGTCTCTTATTCTGATTCTTGGCACTTTCTTATAATGGGGACAGAAAACATGATATGAGTCACTGAGTTTGCCCCACTTCCTTTCTGTGGTAGCAGGCAGGCCCAACAGATTTCCCTATACAAAATCTTGCTTCTAAGGACTCCTTCTGCTTGGAATATATCCAACAATATTCTGTATCTACTGTGTGCCAGGCTTTGAATAATAGAGCCTCTATCCTGAAGCAGTGCTCAGTACATGATAATTTTCGAATGTGTTATAATGCAGTGGTTTCAACACTGAATTCATCACAATTGCCCATAAGTTTCATAGTCATTATTTTGGTTTTTTTTGAGAATCTGCAGAACAAAGTGATTAGCAGATTCTGAAACCCAACTACATGGGTTCAAATCCCAGGACTGCAAGGCCTTAGTCAAGTTACTTTGCTTCTCTGGGTTTCAGTTTTCACATCATTAAGAATGATAATAACAGTTCCTAACACATCGGCTAAAATGAGGATTTAGAGAGTTAATATTATATATAAAACACTTAGAAGAAGGGTCTGCCACATAGTAAGTGCTATAGATTATCAGCTACAATTATTATTAAAAGTGTAAATCACAAAACTCCACTCAGATGAATTGGGTAAAAATATTTCAAGTTGGGACCCAAATCCTGATCTTTTCAGTTTTCCATGCGATTCTGCCTCTGGGTCTGGTTTTAGACCCCTGATATAAAGTGTCCAGCAAAATACTCCAAATGGGAATCTGTATTCCTAGGTCTCTTTCTCTTTTTAGCCAAATTGCTTTTTCTCCTTTACATCCTATTGGAAATCTCACTTATTCCGAATATCTTTTTCTTGTCTGGATTCTATTGCGGCCCCCTCTTAAGATGTGATGATAATCAGGGACTACTACTCAGAAACTGCAGCTGATTAAGTCTTTCTCCTGCATGTGATCCATCTTCCCCAGTTGTTTGCAGTTTGGTTGAGTCTGTGAGGTTTTACATCCTCTAGTGTAGATCCGCACCTATAGTGTTGCACACAATCAGAGCTCGGTAGCTATCAAGTTTGGTAATGATCCAGACTCACAGTTTAGGCGAGCATACTGATTATATCTGCTGCAATTATTACAAGGGCCCCATTCAGCTGCTGGGAGTACATTTCTTGATACCTGCCATGATACATAAGTAACTATTTTATTTTTATGAATCTTAAAAATATAAAACCCAGGAGGAAAAAATATCACATAGTGAATGAAATATGTATTTGGGTTTATTTGTCTGTTAAATATCGAGGACTCACTGTTTATGTGATGTTGACCACACAGCCTAAGCGTAACAGAATCAGAAGTTTCTAAGCAAAGGAAGTTGAGTGTTTTAAGCATGTCTGCAGATAACTACATACCCTGTGACTCCAAGATGAAGGACAATAACTTTGGAAGATAGAAATTGGGCTTCCTGGTCAACTCCAATCCTCCTAAGGCTATCTATAGGTTGTACCTCTCCTGTTCCAACCATTGATTCTGAAGTTGGCTGCCATACTGATTTGTCAAAGGAGCTGACAAAAGACCTGTGCTGGGCCAAGCAGAGACCCCTCCTGGGAGTTCCTGAATTGAAGCTGCAGATGAGGACCATCTAGGTCAAGCTTGTCCAACCCGCAGCCCAGGACAGCTTTGAATGTGGCCTAACACAAATTTGTAAACTTTCTTAAAATATTATGAGATAATTTTGTGGATTTTTTCTTTATTTTTAGCTCATCAGCTATCATTAGTGTTAGTGTATTTTATGTGTGGCCTTAAACAATTCTTCTTCCAATGTGGCCTAGAGAAGCCAAAAGATTGGACCCCCCCGATCTAGATCTTCTTTAGGCCATAGCCAGCTTCATGTGGTTGGTAGCTTAGAGAGTACACACAGTAGGCAGAGAGGTACATTGACGAGAGGCAGTAAAAGGGACGAGTTGCAGCAGCATTTGGGGCTCTGGTTTTACTTCTAGCCTTACTCCAAGCCCATCTTCTCTGCAGTGTAGTATGTGAAACTACTGCTTTCTCTTTTTCCTTATGTTAATATAAGTTGGATTCATTTGAACACTATAGAGTTATGACTTGGTAGAATAAAATTAAGGTTAACGTTGAGACCCTCCAAAACTTTCTTCTATGAATATAGCTGTATAAATATAGATGCTTCTCAACTTATGGAGGGGTTATGTCCTGATAAACTCATTGTAAGTTGAAAGTGTTGTAAGCAGAAAATGTATTTAATACACCTAACCTACCAAACATCTTGGCCTAATTTAACATTCTCAGGACACTAATGTTAGCATACAGCTGGGCAAAATTATCTAACACAAAGCCTATTTTTAATAACATGTTGAATATCTTATGTAACTTATTGAATATTTGACTGGAAAGGAAAAACCATGATTCTATGAGTACTCAAAGTATGGTTTCCCCTGAACGTGTCTTGCTTTTGCACCATCATAAAGTTGAAAAATAGTTAAGTGGGACTATCATAAATCTGGGACTGTCTTTCTACATTTTTTTGGGTCTAAATAGTGTCACACTGTTAGCTCACAGCAAAGAAGAGGCCAACTAACATCCCAGACATTTTTCAAACAAATTGCTGTCAAGTAATAATGCTGCCTTTTTGCAATGGGCATTTAATTCTTTCAACTAAATGCAAGATTTTATCTTTATCTTTCTTAAATTCCATCTTCTTAGTTATGGCCCAGTATTCTCACTTATGAAAAGTGTGAACACTGATTTTTGTCATTTATCGTATCATCTCTCCCTTCTGAGTCTGTGTCATCTACAAATTTGATATACATGTGTTTTATATTTTCATTCATGTCTACAAGTTATACATGTTTATAATGTTCAAAAAAATGAGTGTTTTTGATCTTGCAATTTCCCTTCTAGGCATGTATCATTTCACATCTGCATAAAAAGACATGCTGAAGAATGTTCCTTGCAGAATGGTTATAGAGAAAAATGGGAATAACCACAATATAAAGTAACAGGTAAATAGATACATGTAGTATACTTATAAAATGAACTATATTGCTGTAAGTAAAAGAAATGAACTGGAATGCTAAGTAGGAACACTGGCTCTTGAAACACATTGATGAAAAAAGCAATATGCAGAGTGATATATACAATGCAATATGATATTATAGCAAAAATGTTATACGACAAAATGTTAAAAATGGTTGGTTCTGAGTGGTATTAGCTTATGTCATTATTGTGTTATGCTTTTGATTATCTGTGGTTTTTAGTGTCTCATTGCACTAGCTAGGACTTGCAGTATGATGCTGAATAAGAGTGATATGAAGGATTTTAAAAAATTTTATTGTGGTAAGAACACAACAATTTTTGAAGTCTACGGTACAATATTGTCAACTATAAGCACAATGTTATACAGCAGATCTTTAGAACTTATTCACCTTACGTAACTGAAACTTTATACCTGTTGAGCAATTCCCCATTTCCCTCTTCTTGAAGACCCTGGAAACCACTATTCTATTTTGTCTTTCTATAAGTCTTACTATTTTAGGTACTTCATGTAAGTGGAATCACATAGTGTTTGTTGTTCCATGACTAGCCTTTTTCACTTAACATAATGCCCATAAGTTTCATCCGTATTGCACAAATGACAGGATTGCCTTCTTTTTCTAAGGCTGAATAATATGTATGGATATCATGTCACATTTTCTTTATCTGTTCATCTGTTTGATAAACAATTAGGTTGTTTTCACATCTTGGCTATTGTGAGTAATGTTGCAATGGACATGGGAGTGCAGATATCTCTTTGAGATCCTGATTTCAATTCCTTTAGACAAATATGCAGAAGTAGAATTGCTGGATCGTATGATTGTTCTATTTTTAATTTTTTGAAGAACTTCCATACTGTGTTCCATAATGGCTGCCCCACTTTACATTCCCACCAACAGTGTGCAAGGGTTCCAATTTCCCCACATCCTTGACAGTACTTGTCATCTTTTATTTTTATATAGTGGCCATCCTAACAAGTATGAGATAATATCTCGTAGTGGTTTGATTTGCATTCCCCTGATGATTCGTGATGTTGAACATGCTTTCACATACCTGTTGGCCATTTGTATTTTTTTTAATTCCAAAATATAATATTGGGCCCTCCAATAGCAGCATCCATCAACCTGCTTAATAAACTTATCAAGAAAGCAAATGAATTTGGTTTGATATAAGTTTTGCAGAGACTGGCTAGAATGCTCCCAGATACCAGAAGAAGTTCTTGGGCATAGAGAAGGATTATGTTTTGCAACATTCCTTGCAGTTTAGTATGGGCTACGTGACTAGATGCCGGTCTATGGAATGTAAACAGACGTGACAGAAGCCACTTTGAGACCTGGTCATCAAACTCCCTGCACAATCCTCCATGCTTTCTCCTCTCTTTCATGATGACTGTGGAGGCCAAGGGATGAAAAGAGTTACCATTCAGAAGATGGCTGTCCAGGGCATCGTCTTCACTGCATCAGAATATGATGTAAACAACTGCTAAACCTCAACTGTGTTGAGTCACTGAGAACCAGGGAATTACGTTTTAGTGGTTAGCGCTGCTTATACTTCTGATGTACTGGCTCTTGTACAGAGATTTATTTATTGAGAGTAGCATTAAAATATTAAAGGAAAATAAAAACAGATAACTTTCCACTGCCTTAAATCAGCTTTTAACATGATTCCCTTTCCACTTTCTGTTATAATCTGCAGACACATTTTAAAAGAGTTGTAATTAATTTGTTGCAAAATAATTGAAATAATTATTCCCTAGGGACAGGATTTATGAGTAAATCTTTCTTCCTTCTTTTGAGAGTTATCTTAAAATACATTTTTGAGGTGGAAATCTATTTAATAATTTTCAAAATAATTATATCAATTTGTAATAACATCAGCAGTTTTCCTGCAGCATTACAAGCATTAGCTTTTAATAATTTTATTTTTTTTTTAAATGAAAATAAGGGGGCGGGCTCAGTGTCTTATGCCTGTAATCCCAATGCTTTGGGAGGCCAAGATGAGAGGATCACTTGAGCTCAGGAGTTTGAGACCAGCCTGGGCAACATAGGAAGACAAAAAATAAAAAGTAAAAAAATAACCAGACATGGTGTCATGTGCCTGTAGTCCCAGCTACTTGGGAGGCTGAGGCAGGAGGATGACTTGAACCCAGGAGTTTGAGGCTACAGTGAGCTATGATCATACCCTTCCACTCCAGTCTGGGTGACAGAGGGATACTCTGTCTCAAAAAGAAAAAAAAGAAAGAAAAATAGTTTTACCTTTCTGTATATAAGAGTATTGCAATCTTATTCAAAAACTGTAGGCAGTCCAGAAAGATTTAAAGAAGAAAGAAAAAATCATCCATACTCTCATTATCCAGTACCCAATGATGACATTTTGGTGTGGAGTCCTCAGTTAGCATGTATGTGCACAAATATACTCATGCACACACACAAAGAAGTTAACTTTAACTGCTCTCTAAACTATCTTAGCAATAAATTATGAACATTTTTATTGCTAACAAATACAGATCTATGCCATCGTTTCAAATATGGGCTGCTCTGTTATCCTCTGCAAACCAACACAGGAACAGAAAACCAAACACCATGTTCTCACTTATAAGTGGGAGCAGAATGATGAGAACACATGGACACATTGGGGGTAACAAAACACACTGGGGCCTGTCAGGGGGATGTGGGGGAGGGAGAGCATCAGGAAGAATAGCTAATGGTTGCTGGACTTAATACTTATGTCGTGGGTTGACCTATGCAGCAAACCACCATGGGGCACATGTTTATCTATGTAACAAACCTGCGCATCCTGCACATGTACCCCAGAACTTAAAACAAAAATTGAAGAAAAAAATAAATATGGATTGTCCAGTTTGGAAGCTACCAGCCAATGTGGCTATTAAATTAAATTAAAATTAATTAAAATTAAATCAAATACCTTAAAAATTCAGTTTCTTCAGTCATGCCAGCCACATTTCAAATGTTCAGTAACCACATATGATTAGCGGCTACTGTATTGCATAATACGACACAGACATAGAACATTTCCGTTAGTGTGGAAAGATCTGTTGGACAGTGATGTTATAAAGGTACAAGATTTGTGCAGGTTTATTGAACAAATTCTCTATTCTTAGATGTTAGGTTTCCTTCAGTTTTTTTTTTTAATTACTCTAAGAAACACTTCAATGAACATTTTTGTAGCAATCCTTGGGCTATGAAAGCTCTGTGATTCTTTCTGAACTGTGAGGTAGGGCCTAACTTCAACATGATGATACATGATCCTTTAGTTTTGCCCAAGCTTTTGCCACAATTATTTCTCGATTGTTTTTTCTTTGACTTTGCTGCCTCACTGCTAATCTCATTTAGATATCTCGACTTCTCATGTTTCAGCTGTTGCTTCATTTGCCTATTTTATCATTACTGTCTCTAGGTCTATACAGCAATTATTGTCCAAAACACTCTACTCTTTTCTGAAAGTAAGTTTTTGAAAACATTTTCCTTGTTTACCTTTTACTTCTGTATCAGTCAGTATAGGCTACAGTGCTGCAGTAACAAATAACCTTGACTTCTTAGTGGCTTAGTATAATAAACCTTTTTTTCCTCACTCATGCTTTAGCTATTGACTGGGGCTCTGCTTCAAGTTATCTTCACTTTAGCATACAAGCTGATGGGGCTGCCACCATGTAGAAGGTTGCTATGATTGAGAAAGAAATCACTTGATGAATTCACACATCAACTTTTTTTTTTTTTTTTTTTTTTTGGAGACGAAGCTTCACTCTTGTTGCCCAGGCTGGAGTACAATGGTGCGATCTTGGCTCACTGCAACCTCCGCCTCCTGGGTTCAAGCAATTCTCCTGCCTCAGCCTCCTGAGTAGCTGGAACCACAGGTGTGTGCCACCATGCCTGGCTAATTCTAATTTTTGTATTTTTAGTAGAGACGGAGTTTCACCATGTTGGTCAGGCTGGTCTTGAACTCCTGACCTCAGATGATTTGGCTCCCAGAAGTTAAACTATGACTTTCATTCCCATTTTAATGATCAAAACAAGTTACACCATCCTGCCTAAGTTAAAGGAGGCAGAAAGTACATGTGTCTGGAAGAATAGCCAGAAATATTTGGTAAAAAAAAAAAAAAAAAGTATTAATGATGTATCCAAAGTTTATTGTCTTTATTAATTGCAATTTTTTTGCTTAGACATAAGAAAACAGGGACAATGATAGCAATACCTAACATTTACCATGTGGATATTTGGGAAAGTATTTTACATACTGATTTAATCTTTGTGATCATGACCCTTATTTTATAAACGAGGCATAGAAAGGTTAATTATCTTGCCTAAAGTTGCATGGCTAGTAAATGGTAGAGCTGGGATTCTGATTCTAGACGCTGCATGCTTAAATAGTTCCCCCCTTACTTTGTGATGTCTTTTTAGATCCATACTGGTGCTTTTCTCCTTATTCATCTCTGAATGTGAGAAGTTCTGTTCAGGCTTGCTATTTATTCCTAAATAATGCAAATAGGTAAGCTTTCTTCTCTAGTTATTTGGGTACCACTGGGCTCCTTCCCATAGAAAGTAAGTGGAGGGATGGATGAGGCAACATCATATGAGCAAATATGTCTTCATCAAACTTAAAAAATGATAGAAATGCTTCTTGAGCCATGGGCATTGAAAACCTGGGTACTTGGCATAATTTTTCTCTGTTGAAACTTCTGCAGAAGGGGTGGCCTCACTGAGCTGAAGGTGCATCCAGTCACTTGGGGAAGGTCTTTCCAGACCTGTACTGAGCCTCAGGCTTAGGGCAAAGAAACACTGCTAGAAGTAATTCATTTATGAGAAAAAGCCTTTGGTCTGTGGGTTTCCTGATTGTTGTGGCTAGAAGTGTATTCTCCCAAACACCTGCCTTTCCTTCTGTTATTTATATTTGATCAATCCTCATCTCTCCAACAGGATGCCTAGACCTTACAGAAATTCCACCCCACACCCCACACCAAGCCCATATTCAACTGACTACCTCCACTAGTAAGTTGCCACATATGTGAAAAATGTCTAGGAGTGGCTGGTTGCTTTCTCTTCTCTTTGCCACCAGAGCTGTGGATCGTCTCCAGGCATAGGGAAAAGGACTCCACATATGGCCATTTGTCATCTACTTGTGATCTGCTGATGAGTTTCACCATAGTTTCCTTCTTTCCCTTCTTGCAACTTCCATTGAGGAAAGGTTGTTATTTTTATTTTTTTTTTACAATTGGTACTGAAACTGGCAGAAATTCCTCACTTTGTGCTTGACGTGTGGTTGGCACCATTCCTGGTTCACTGCTGATGTCCTACCCCCACCCCATCTCCCTCCACTTTGGTAATTTCACTCATTTTCCTGGAGGGGAGTAGAGACTACGTTTATGTTGTCATTCTTCCTGTAAGTCTGGTTGTTATTTTTTCGAACTTTTTTTTTTTTTTAAACTTAGCAGATGTTAAAAAGTTGCTTAAATTTGCATTTCTTGATTACATGTTAGTTGGAACATTTTCCCAGACATTTGTTTCCTATTTGTATTTTCTCTTGTGTAAATTTTGTTTGTTTGAGACATGATCACTTAGTTATTGGAATCCTAAGGGTAGTTTCTAAAAATATAGTTATGGGTTCTGAGGTTATTAAGGAATTGTCCTTTTCTGTTATTTTTGATGCAAATATTTTCTTATTTGGTTATATTTATTTTTTATTTTATGTACATTTTATAATGGCTTCTCTAATATGTGATCACTCTCTAGAATTATTTTCTTTCCTAATCCATTTGCCTAGTATTGCCTGTCTTTTCCTTCTAGAATATAGGCTTCTTGGCAGCATGGACCCTGGATGTCCTGTTCACCAGTGAGTCTCTAATACCTAGAAGAGTACCTGCCACAGAGTAGTTGCTTAATAAATATTTATTGTATAAAATGTATATTTGATTACTCAAACTCTCCAAAGTGATCATCTCTTCTTAATGGTATAAATGTTTAATCTGTGTCTTCTGGATTTATTTGACTAATTAAAACACTTGAGATTCTTGGAATTTACTGAAACATTATCTATGTTATTTTCTCTTGTTACTTTTATCTTAACTCCATATATCATATGGTGTTTCCTACTTCCATTTTTTATAGCAAGTATCTTTTAAATCATATGTTAAATTATCCTGTTCCCTGGATTGAGTTTCTTAATTTTGAAATATTACCGTATGGGTTTCATTATTATTGCTTTACAAAGTTTTAAAACAGATCTCATAAATTTAATTTCTCCTCATAATTATTTTAAGAATATTCATTAATAATGCTACACATATACTTTCAAGCTAATTTTAGAATTGTTTGGGGGGTCTTTATTGATGGCTTCTCATAATCACCACCATCTTTTCTAGATGTTCAGAAAACAGCTAATTGTTAATTTGGTATAGATGAACATCAAACTTATCTATTTGTCATTTCTAATATCCAACTTACCTTCCCCACTTCTAATATTCTCAGTAATATTTTCCTATCTCTATACTTTTGAAGCCTCTTTCATTTTTCATAATTCCTTGAATGTTAGCAGTCATGCTGAGATTATACCTGTGCGTTTCTTTAGTATGCCAGAATGCAATTCTCTTTGTATTATTGATTAAAACGTATTAAATGAGTAAGGTACTCTTTAAACTCTGTCCTCACTGAAATCTGGAGTTGCAGTTTTTACCCCATTTGTATTCGGCCTTTCTACTTTAAAAACTTAAACCATAGTTAAACCAGTAAACAAACTCATCCTCTTTTATATAATCTATGTAGCCATTTATTCACTGTCTACAGTCATTCAGTCAGAGAAGTACTTATTTTCCAGGTTCCATACTAGGCTCTGGGCTTATGGTAATGAGGAAAATGGGCACTGTCTTTGTCCTGTGTAGCTTAAACTTTGAAGTCTTCTTTTCTTTCTTCAGTCTCAAAAATAACTGGAAGAAGGGATAAAGAGGGATAAAGGTGTTGCTCATCTTTTGATTTCTAACCAAAACCATGGAATTTTGAGAGACACATTTCAGTTTTTTCCCCCAACTTTGTCATTTTTCCACAGTTAATCATCAAAAGTGAGTAGCAATTTGTGGGCTTGCTGAGTCTTGTCAGACTCTTTGCCACATCCTGGATGTATGTTTCAAGACCACAAACCCACCCAGTTGCCCAGCCAGGTCTGAGCCCATTAGATTTTACCAACTACCTTGATGAGTTTCTTCCTTTTTGAGGAACTAGCATCATTCCTTCCTAAAGTATGATCTTTTACATTATTAGCAGTCAGCATACAATGGTCCTACGTCATCAGAAGGTTTGACATTTCTTTGCCAGAAGGCACTCTGCTGTGCTTTCTCTACCCATCTTTCCTCCAGCGTTACTTTCTCCTCTTCTAATTCTTACCATTCGTTTCTCTATTCCTTACCAGTGGAACCTGCTTTATTGCTTTCTGATTACATTCTTTCTTTTTTTTTTTTTTTTTTTTTTGAGACAGAGTCTCGCTCCGTCGCCCAGGCTGGAGTTCAGTGGCGCAATCTCGGCTCACTGCAAGCTCCGCCTCCCGGGTTCACGCCATTCTCCTGCCTCAGCCTCCCGAGTAGCTGGGACTACAGGCGCCCGCCACCACGCCCGGCTAATTTTTTTTATATTTTTAGTAGAGACGGGGTTTCACCGTGGTCTCGATCTCCTGACCTCGTGATTCGCCCACCTCGGCCTCCCAAAGTGCTGGGATTACAAGCGTGAGCCACCGCATTCGGCCGATTACATTCTTTCTGCCACCTCATTTTAAAATTTATCATCCTTTCCTATAGGGTAATGTGGGAGAGTGTTTTTCAGTTCTTTCATTCATTTTCTTTTCTAACAGGTTGTATACGCAGCAAAAGCAGTTAAGTCTTCAACAGAACCTTTGAAAGTTGCTAAAATAATTTTTTTATTCATAATTTTAATGAGCAGATTAACTCACAACTTCAAATGCCCATCCCACCTCTTCTTTTCCCCAAGAAACTCTGTAAAGCTTGCAAATAGAATTGGGAAGAATCAAGTTGTTTGTCATGAAAATTATAAAATTGAGAGATACAAATATGGACAAGACTTCTGTAATACGTAGGCCCTGATATTAGGAATCTTAAGGAGATACTTAACTACCTAAAAGCAGATAATGATATACTAGATAAGAAGGGATATGATAAAGGAAGTGCAGAATGCAATGCAAATATATAGGAGAATCAACAAATCTGGATTAGGTGTATTGGGAAAGACTTCCGGGGAGGAAATGACTTCACATCTAAGATCTGAGAGTGAAAACATCATGAGCTAGTCAAAAAAGAGATAGAGATGGGTCTAACTGATGATCCTGGCAGAGGGAACAAGATAATACAGATATTTTATATCATCAAGGTATGTTAACTTTAGCCTTCTATTTTATCATAAATTAATTGAATCAGAGAGCCATCTAAAATCCACTGTCTCTATCCATCTCCACTGGAATTATATTGCCCTACAGATTAGAATGCTGTAATAGCAAAGGCCCTCTTCTCCCTGGACAGTGTTTGGCTGGGCACTGACAATGTTGGCCCTGGTGACTTCCTTTTTTTGCTTGTTTTCATAATTGAGTGACTTATGTACCAACTTATGTATCTCTTTATTTACCCCCAATCCCAAGACTGACATAATCTAAAAACTACAATGATACATTCAGATAGGTTCCTGCAACCTTCTTTTGGTCTAGAAACCATCCTGTCTCCATCAAGGGTCTCTATATACATGTGTTCTGACCTATAGTTTCTATTTTGCATTCTGAGTCATAGAAGGCAATGTATTTTTCTGTTTCTAGGCGACTCCTAATTGTGACTCTCCAACTTATGGTATTCCTAACTTACTGTTTGCTTTCTTTTCTGTAGACAGAAAAGAGCACAAATTTAATTTGGAATCAAATTGATATTCTGCCCAAAAGTCTGCTGTCTAACAATGGATGTTGCCAGTCATTGGAAATGTTAAAGCGTCATTTGGGGATTATCTATCAGAAATGATATATATGTGATTCCAGCAGTACAAGGGAAGTTGACTCTGTTGTGCAAAGATCCTTCACACCTTAGACTCCTTCATTTTTTTTAATTTTTTTTTTTTTTGAGATGGAGTCTTGCTCTGTCACCCAGGTTGGAGTGCAGTGGCATGATCTCGGCTCACTACAACCTCCGCTTCCCGGGTTCAAGCAATTCTCCTGCCCCAGCCTCTTGAGTAGTTGGGATTATGGACATCCGTCACCACACTAGGCTAATTATTATTATTTTTTTTAGACAGACTCTTGCTCTCTTGCCCAGGCTGGAGTGCAGTGGCATGATCTCAGCTCACTGCAACCTCTGCCTCCCGTGTTCAAGCAATGCATTCTCCTGCCTCAGCCTCCCAAGTAGCTGGGATTACAGGCACTTGCCACCACACCTGGCTAAGTTTTGTAGTTTTAGTAGAGAGGGGGTTTCACCATGTTGGCCAGACTAGTCTCGAACTCTTGACCTCAGGTGATCTGCCTGCCTCGGCCTCCCAAAGTGCTGGGATTACAGGTATGAGCCACTGTGCCCAGCCCCTAGGTTTCTTCTTAAAACTAGCAGAGATAGAGATAGTTCATCAGACGATAAATGTGAGGGATAGAAGACTACAAATAGGGTGCAGTGTATACTGCTCAGGTGATGGGTGCACCAAAATCTCACAAATCACCACTAAAGGAGTTGCTTATGTAACCAAACACCACTTGTTCCGCAATAGTCCATGGAGGTTAAAAAAAAATAAAAAGACCCTCACAAAATCTCAAAAAAAAAAAGAAATATTCTTAAAAAAAAAATAAAAAGAATATACAGGTAGCTAATGTCAGAACCAAGGTTTAATTTTACAGAGAGGCCCTGTTTTTTTTCCTTAATAACAACTTGTATTATGAATAGTGCTGAAATAAGAATACATGTGCATATGTCTTTATAGTAGAATGATTTATAATCTCTTGGGTATATACCCAGTAATGGGATTGCTGGGTCATATGGTATTTCTGGTTCTAGATCCTTGGGGAATCACCATACTGTCTTCCACAATGGTTAAACTAATTTACTCTCCCACCAACAGTGTAAAAGTGTTCCTATTTCTCCACATCCTTTCCAGCATCTGTTGTTTCCTGACTTTTTAATGATCACCATTCTAACTGGCATGAGATGGTATCTCATTGTGGTTTTGATTTGCATTTCCCTAATGACCAGTGATGATAAGTTTTTTTCATATGTTTGTTGGCTGCATAAATGTCTTATTTTGAGAAGTCTCTGTTCATATCCTTTGCCCACTTTTTGATGGGGTTGTTTTTTTCTCATAAATTCATTTAAGTTCCTTGTAGACTCTGGATATTAGACTCTTGTCAGAGGGACAGATTGCAAAAATTTTTTTCCCATTCTGTAGGTTGCCTGTTCACTCTGATGGTAGTTTCTTTTGCTGTGCAGAAGCTCTTTAGTTTAATTAAATTCCACAACCCAAATGCCCATCAATGATAGACTGGATAAAGAAAATGTGGCATATATACACCATGGAATACTATGCAGCCTCAAAAAATGATGAGTTCATGTCTTTTGCAGGGAAATGGATGAAGCTGGAAACCATTATTCTCAGCAAAGTAACACAGGAACAGAAAACCAAATACTACACGTTCTCACTCATAAGTGGGAGCTGAACAATGAGGACACGTGGATAGAGGGAGGGGAACATCACACACTGGGGCCTGTAAGGGGATGGGAGGCTAGGGGAGGGATAGCATTAGCAGAGATACCTAATGTAAATGACGGGTTGATGGGTGCAGCAAACCACCATGGCACATGTATACCTATGTAACAAACCTGCACGTTCTGCACATGTATCCCAGAACTTAAGGTATAATACTAAAAAAAAGAAAAAGAAAAACAATTCTAAATGTATACATTGATATATTGTGTATAAAGAGAAAAATGAAAAAAAAAAACAAACAAGAAGATAAATGTAAAGTTGATAAAGCCTAAATGACACACCATCTTGTAAATAAAGGTGCAAATGTCAAGAGTAAAAGCTCTTGAGGGTTATTGTTCTCATTGTATGGGGAGAAGGGGGAACTATCTTTATGGGACTCTTGGCTGAATAATACTCCCGAAAACTTAAGTCATTCTGCACTTTTAAAATCTTAGATGACCTTTCTGGCCTGTAGAAATTAGTGGAGAAAATTTTAATGATACCCAGATCTGTTGACTTTTTACATATTGAACTTTCTTGGAGAAATCAGGGAACAATGTGCCATTTTATAAAGTTTCAGGTCTACTTCTTTTCTCTTACTGTTACAGCTTCTGATCATATACTTTTTTTTCCTCTTTGTTGTTTTTTTTAATTTTCTCTATAAATGGAAACGCTTTAGGAAATGTCCTTCTTGTGAGTTTTGGCCAATGTTTCAGGGTTTGTCATTTGTATTAGTCATCAGATGTCCCAGTGTCATTTATGTCAATACATGAGAGTAACTGACCAAGAAAGTTCATTGACTGATAATGTTGATCATTCATACAGACACGTTTAGACCTCTCTGCAGTAATGTTTTTAGAAGAAAGCTCTCCTTAACTCTCATTTTCAGCCCCTAAGAAGTAACTTGCTCTGGCAGAGTTACATGACCTTTGACCTCCCTGCATGAGGGAAATGAAGAGTGACTTGTCTGTGGGTAACCACGTAATAATCCTTTGGTTATGAACTCATCTAGAGTTGATTGGCCAATTTTTGTGCAATAGTTACACAAGGCCTCAAACACTGTGGGTGTATTGAGAGGTATCTGGGAGATGCAATGTACTTTAAATTACCAAGAAGTAATTTGATCTGAATAAGGCAATTCCAAGGAGAGCTCATTATGTTTTACCAAAATGCAATTGCAAACTGTAATTGGATTTCTTTTTAAGATGAACAGCAAACCCAGGAAAGTGGTGCATTTATCATTTTTGTCAATCCCTTTCTAGAACTGGAACACTAGGGATGTTAGGAACAGAGAATATACCATAACTCAGATAAGGCAGGCAGATATTGCTGCCACTCTTCTGTACACAGCAGCCATTAATAGGTTTTTGAGCAAATAAGGTGTTATTCAGTGGACACTTTTAGAAGGCTACTCTGGGATCAGTGTTTAGAGAAGATTAGGGGTCAGAAAAAAAATAGAGGAAGATAGACTATGAGATTGTTGTACTAGTCCAAACTTATAATGTTGGGGGTTTGGACCCAGGTCAGGAAGATGTGGGTATGAGTAATAATTCAATGCAAGTGCACCCACAGAACTTAATAACTAGTTGCATATTGGAGATGGTGTGCAATGGAAATAATCCTGGTCTAAGCATCAGGAAGAAGGGAATTTTCAAGGTAAGGTGGAGGCTTAGTTTTCTATTTTATAAAATAAAAGAATTGAACTAGAATGATCTTTAATTCCTTTCCAGGACTAACATTTTAAGATACAAAGATTTTAAGGCATTACAAGTTTGCCCTCCATTCCCTGTAGGGAGGCCTCACATCAGAAAAGAACAAAAGGTACAGCTCCTATTTGATGTCTCCCTGACTTCTCACTGACACCCTAGCACCCTAAATAGATACCTGGCTAACTGAGGTCCTCAGTTTTACAACCATATTACCCTTTCTGATCTTTCTCTAGAGCCACAAATTGTCTGTCTTAGATGTACTTATGTTGGTGGATTGTGTCTCATAAACTAACTTGTAGTAGGGGCTAAAATAGCCTATAATGGTTACAGCATTTTTTTTCCAGGAGATAATATTTTATCTTTGTATAGTCAGTCCAATTTTTAGAAATATTCACATTTCATTTAGATTTTTCAGGAACACTGTAAGGCATATAGACATCAGTGGTATCCTTATGCCTTTTTCACAGATGAAGAAACTAAGACTTGGAACAATTAAGTAATTTGCACAAGATCACACAGCCAGTAAGTGTCAAAGACAGAATGGGATAAAAGCTTTCTGACTCCAAGTCCAACGCACTTTCCTCTGTATTAGCATAATTGTGAATATTCTAAGTCCCTGGGCAAGAATATAGAGGAAGTACTTTCAGGCGAGGGGCATTTGAAACCATGCAAAGATCACCATTTGGCCTGTTTTTCTACTTCCAAGCACAGTCCCTGCAACCATCTCAATACTCTGCCTAGTAACCCAGAGCAATAATGGTCATAATTACACTTTCTCTCTGCCCATCCCAAAGAACATTTAGTATATTAATATTGTTAATTAATCTTCATGACATCTTAGCAAATGAAGCAGATTGCAAGTCGGAAGTCCCACTTGGCTGACTGGGAAGCTGAGGTAGAAGGCAAGTTTACAGAACTGCCTCAAGGTGAGAATAAATCAGCTGGGTTGCTGAGCCAAGAATAGTCTTTTCACAGTGAAAGCTTAAAACTCTATTGGGGAGGGGCTCTTGCTATTCTCCTTAGAAGATTACTGTTCAGTCACTAGAAAAAAAATTGCCCCTTTAAAGCCAAGATTTTCTTTTCTTTATTATTTCTCAATGCTTTTGAGTTTGCTGTATCTCTTTCTTTGGAGTTCCCACATTTTTGCAACTGAGGTAGTTCAATCTTTCCCTCTTCTGGGAAAACATGCCTGATTTTTCTGCAGATGACAATCTTCTGTACCCGCTTAGTGTCACCTCCCCATTATCTTCTCTGAGAATGGATTACACCAATTTTTAATGGGCTCTCAGGCATTTGTCTCATTGGTCTTTCCTTCCCCTACTCAGGGATGTAGAATGGAGCCTTGCCTTTACAGCATACATTTCTACATTGGGAAAGCATTTGTTTCCAATGTTGTATTTTAATGTTTTACTGCATCAGAGAAAAGATGGAGTGACTTCATCTCTCTGTGTTAAAAATGATGACTATGTCCACAACCACGTGGTCAGTCCACATTCTGTGTGGTTTCTGTGGTTACTGCAGCACTTGGGGATCAGGCTGGTGTACCAATGACTGATTACCCTGTGGCAAAGCTGAAGAGGAGAGTGTTGTTTCTCTGTGGCAGGGAGTCCGGTTACACTGGAGGAAAGGGGATGGGATTCCTGTAGGCTGACAGGAAGACCGTCGTTATCTGTGGGAAAAGGAATGATTATGTTGCTCTATTGTTGGGAAATGTGGTTGCCTTTAACCTTGAGCCTGACCAAAGAATCCTGTTATGATTTACTTTGACACTGTATTTAAACCCCCTACAATAATTAACCATCTTTCAAACATCACAAGGAAGTGGGTTATCAAAATAATATTACTCCGATGGTAAAAGTATCTTAAAAGCCTAAGCCACGGAGTTCAGCAAAGACAAAAAGGCCAAACAAAGCCCACACCAAAACATTACCAAAATATTTACTGGACCTCTTTTCAAAATCATTTTCTGTGACCTTTTTCAAAAAGTTTCACGTGATACAGACAGGTAGTAGAGGCATGGGAAAGAGCCCAAGTTGTTTTTCTGCTCATCTGTTTGCTCAATATTTATCTTCTGTGATTTGGGACAGACTAAATGGTACAAAGATAGACGAAAATGCTGATAGAGTTCTAGCAGCTTCGAGGATGGGGAAGGTAAATAGATACTATACATGATGCTGCCGCCTTTCCTGAGTTCACTGCACACATCACGAATGGATCACATCCCTCTTCCCTGCTGAGCCTGTCCTCAGTTTCACAGTCTTTCTCATCAGGGCACTAAACATAGTGACGACCCAGTTATAGGACTTGGTTCTCCAGTTGAAAACCTTTTATAATGTCTCTGTTTTAGAGATGTTTTAGTCCATTCTCATACTGCTTTAAAGATACTACCTGAGACTGGCTAATTTAGAAAGAGGTTTAATTGACTCACAGTCCTGCATGGCTGGGGAGACCTCAGGAAACTTACAATGATGGCAGAAGGTGAAAGGGAAGCAAGGGACGTCTTATATGGCAGCAGGAGAGAAAGACAGAACAAAGGGGAAGGGCTACACATGTATCAAACAACCAGATCTCTCGAGAATTATATCACTAGAACAGCAAGGGGGAAATCACAATTTGAGATGAGATTTGGGTGGGGACACAGAGCCAAACCATATCATAGAGCAAGCTGATTTGCTCTGCTTTTCTCCAGAATAAAACCAAAGGTACAGAGAAACATAGTGTGGGTGGTGAGTATGTTGGGTTGGTGTTGATGTAGTTAAGCTATTTTCCAAGAGATCTGGGTGAATCCAAATTCTGGGACTATGATAGAATTATCTGCAAATTTAGGACACTTAAAAATACTGCATCATTAACAAAAGAAATGCAGTTAAAAACATTAATGTTTTACCTTTTGAATTAAAAGTTTAATAATACAAAGTCTGGAGAGGGTTTGTGGACATGTGTCTCATATATCTTGGGATAAAATTAAGGGATATCATACTTTTGGAGAGCAATTTAGGAATATTTAAAAAATTAAATTCATAAACCATTAGTTCAAGTAATTCTGCTTCTACAAATATGTTTCCACAAGTATTTAAGGATATCCTTAAAGTTCTAAGGATATCTATTGCAGCATTGATTGCAAAAATAAATAATACAATTGATGTGTCTCTTAATAAAATACTATGCAGACATTCAGAAGAATGGGGTGTAGGTACAAATGTAGTAGGAGACATTGTTTCTTGTTTTTGTTTGTTTGTGTTGAGACAGGGTCTTGCCCTCTTGCCCAGGCTGGAATGAAGTGGCACAATCAATCACAGCTCACTGCAGCCTCAACTTCCCACACTCAAGTGATCCTCCTGCCTCAGCCTCCTGAGTAGCTGGGACCACAAATGCATGCCATTACACCTGCCTAATTTTTTATGTTTAGTAGAGATGAGGTCTCACTGTGTTTCCCAGGCTGGACTCAAACTCCTGGGCCCAAGCGAGCCTCCTGCCTCAGCCCCACAAAATGCTAGGATTACAGGCATGAGCCGCCACACCTGGCTGATATTCTTTCTTTACAGTTATTTAATTCCTTCCCATCCTTGCCATCCTTCCCTGCCCGCATTGACTTCATTCTTGGCCATATAAAATGCCTTGACCATGGGATAAGAATGGGTGTGATATTTGCCACATTCTAAAATTTGACTGCTGCCCGGCACAGTGGCTCATGCCTGTAATTCCAGCACTTTGGGAGGCTGAGGTAGGAAGGTTGCTTGAGTCCAGGAGTTTGAGACCAGCCTGGGCAACATGGAAAAAGCTTGTCTCTACAAAAAAATACAAAAATTAGCTGGGCATGGTTGCACATGCCTGTGGTCCCAGCTACTCAGGAGGCTGAAATGGGAGGATCATTTGAGCCTGGGAGGAAGAGGTTGCAGTCAGTCAAGATTGTGCCCTTGCACTCCAGCCTAGACGATAGGGTGAGACTGTGTCTCAAAAAAAAAAAAAAAAAAAAAGATTGCCTACCTTGGCTGAGGCCCTTTGTTCCAGCCCTCTGTCACATGGGCATAATGTCACACAGTGGCTACTTTGTCAGCTTGGATTCCAAAATGAGAAAAATGGGTTGGGCAGAACTTACCAGGGCAGAGCCATATGAGCCCAGCTAAACCAAACCCACAGAACAACAGATGAACTGCACCTCTCATGTGACATAAGCAGTAAATAAATACTTCTTGTGAGGCACTGAGATTTTAAGGTTGTTTATTGCATAACATTACTGTAGCAAAACCTGACTGATAGGTCTAATTTACAGAAAATGTCAGGAGGATGTTAACTGAAAAATGCAAATTCCATGACAACATTATCAATATGGTTGGCATTAAAAAAACTGTTTATCCATCCATCCATCTTTGCTTGTATTTGTATAGAAAATATCTGAAAAGATATATAGAAAACTGAATAGGCTGGGCGTGGTGGCTCATGCCTGTAATCCCAGCACTTTGGGAGGCCGAGGCGGGTGGATCATGAGGTCAGGAGATCAAGACCATCCTGGCTAACATGATGAAACCCCGTCTCTACTAAACATACAAAAAATTAGCCAGGCGTGGTGGCAGGTGCCTGTAGTCCCAGCTAATCAGGAGGCTGAGGCAGGAGAATGGCGTGAACCTGGGAGGCGGAGGTTGCAGTGAGCCGAGATTGCGCCACTGCACTCCAGCCTGGGCGACAGAGCAAGACTCTGTCTCAAAAAAAAAAAAAAAAAAAAAAAGATATATAGAAAGATATATAGAAAACTGTCAACAAATGGAATTTTGGGGAGTGGTTGGGTGCAGGAGGGATAGAGAGAAGAGAGACTTGATATTTAATTAATTTTGTTTACTGTTCAAATTTTTCATAACAATGTGTTACTTTTAAGAATAAAATATTAAGAAAAGTCTCATTTTAGTGTTTGCTAGCTTGAATATTTGTTCTAACTTTGATGATTGATTTTTATTTTATTATTATACCTTTAAAGTACTGTAAGTCCTAGTAGAAAAAAAAATCTATAAGAAATGCCAAGGCTCTGATAAACAAAACACAGACGAGTTCTTTATTCATTCCGTAGAGACATAACCTAAGACTTAACTCCAGAGACTGTTCCCAAATGCTGAGGAAGTAGAAGGAGAATGAGGCGAGGTGGCAATGATGAGTTGTTGCCTCAGTTTACCTTCCTGAGTCAACAGGACAAAGACAAAAACTGAGAAATTTGAATGCTGAGTGGCAAATATTCTCTTTCTCTCTCTCAAGGCCAATATTGACTTTTCCTCCAGGAAAAACTAGGAATCATATTCATGGAGTGTTTAACTTATTGATTGATTGATTGAAATGGCATCTTGCTCTGTTGCCCAAGCTATACTGGAGTGGCACAATCGTAGCTCATTGCAGCCCTGATCTCCTTGGCTCAGGACAACCTCCTGCCTCAGCCTTCCAAGTAGCTGAGACTATAGGTGCAAGCCACCACACCAGGCTAATTTTTTTAGTTTTTGTAGAGATGGGGTCTTGCTATGTTGTCCAGGCTGGTCTCAAACTCCTGGGCTCAAGTGACCCTCCTATCTTGGCATCCCAAAGTGCTGGGACTACAGGTGTAAGCCACTGTGCCCAGCTAACATATTTATAATTTAAAAAATAATCAAAAAGTCTGATCCTATGCAAAATGGTATTGGGGCTCAGAAATTGGTACCCCAATATGCTGTGCTTTGACTTGCTGAAATGAAGTCTCAAGGTCTTTTGGGCCTCCACCCCCACCACCCTGCTTCTCAGTCTTCTGTCTCTCCCAAAACACAGGATAAAATTGTTATCTGAAGTTCCTAGGTAAAAGTCCAGAACCCCCAAAGAAGAAATTTTGAACAATTACTTTTGGTCTCTTGGTGTTTCCATTAAATTAACTGACTTCACAGGAAGAAAGACTGTCTATCAACACACCTGAACAAATTTTTTTATCACAGCCATTATCTGCTCTGTGGGTCCAACAAGCTTTGTTCCAGGACATTGTATGTTCTTTAAGCCCATTGAATTCCCTTAAAAATCATTTACTGTCCCCCTAAAATTATCCACACTTCCCATGTTTCTTGCCCCCTAGAATAAAAGTATATAACTCCATTCTTTGGTGGGGCAGTCACTCTGTGATTCTCCCCCATGTACGCTAATAAATTTGTATTCAATTTCTTCTATGAATCTGCCTTTGATTAGTTGATTTTCAGTGTACCTTCAGATGGTGAAGTCGGGGAGTTTTCCATTAGCCTCCACACTGGTTTCTGTTGTACCCCAAGCCAAGAAAACCAGTGTTTCATTTGTCCTATTAACTTGTGATTCCTATGGTGGAAAAAACAATGATCTCTTTTTCCCTTGAGGCTGTTGTCCCTACTTTTCCCTCTCCAGGGAATATCTCTTCCCTGACCTGCCTTTCACCTCATTAATTTCTGGTTAACCCAGGTCTCAGATGTCACCTCATCCAGACACCTGTTCCCCAAGGCCAGATAGCTGCCCTTCTGTATTGCTCCAGAATGATTGTGTCTATCACAAATGTATGGAACTACCATGCTCCACTGTTAATGCCCATTTATTTGTTTTTCTTGCCCACTAGACTGTAAATGCTTTAAGGTCTGGCACTGTGGCTTATTTATGTTCACATCCTTAGTACTTCATCCTGTGTAAATAGGTGCTCAATAAATATTTCTTGAATCAACGAATAAAGTGTGCTGATTTGATAAGTATCCGTACTTAGATTTTAATGTCCCTTCTCTTAGAAATTTTTGCTTTTAAAAGCAAAGTGAATAAATTTTAGAAGATTTTTCCATTAACAGGCTTGTGGGGGACCTGTTTTTGCCAGGGAAGTTTCCTGATGTATAGGGTGACTGAGTGCCTTGATTTATCTGGGACTTAGGGGTTACTTGGGTTGTGGGACTTTCAGTGCTTACATGAGGACCGTTCTGAGCAAATTGGGGTAGTTGGTCACTCTGCTTTGAGGTCAATCACAAAAAACCACTAGTCCTTATTGTACACAAATCAAGACAAATGGTATCATCCTCTTCTCACTGAAAACAATACCACAGTTAACATGGTATTGCCAATATTTCCATTTCTTCCACCTCTCAGGGAACCATCACATCTTCATTTATAACTCATGTAGTTTCTCAATGGAAAAATTAAAGGTATTGATTAAAATCTTCCATCCTTTTCTGCTGTGTCCATGGAAGATTGTCAATCAACGTGAGGAACTTATTAAGTGCATACTGTGCAATACTTAAAGGGCAGGGACTATGGCTCTTTTTATAGTGATAGGAATAGTACGGAAGGAATACTGCTTTCTAAGCAGAGACTTTCATGCCAGTAGTGGTGATGAGAGAGAGAAAGGTTTCAAGACTGTTTAGCATACTGAGTTACAAGTGATTCATTCTGTCTAGCAGTCAAGGACCTCTATGTAAACATAACTCAAAGAGTCCTCCAAGGAATGTATATGCTAAAGCCAGACAACAAGCTCTTGTCTTTGTCAAGTCTGCAGGTTTCTACCAGAAGTCAAACTGCTTCCTTCCAAAGGGGAAAGGGTTGGATAAGGCCAGCTGGCGGGTACAGATGTGAAATGCAGGGATTTCCAAATCCCAGTGCTGTCAGGAAATCAACTCTCTGGCCAGCAGCTGCGCTCCAGCTGTGACAGAGCAGAAAGGGCTCTCCCAGAAGACAGCTTAGAGCTAACCAGATCCCTGCCCCAACAGCTCAGCCTCCAACACCAAAGTCTTCTCTGGAAGCATAGATGACACCAACAAGGAGCGTTCTCCAGACTGTGGTTTGGTGAATGCATTGACCTCTCCAGTCTTTCTCTTTTCTCTATGCTTTTGAGAAGATCCAGAAAGAGAACATCAGTGCAAACAAAGGAATGCAAATGCCTTGACCATTCAACCAGTCAGCAAATATTTACTGAGCACCTACTCTCAGCCATGTGTTCTCCATGGGAGTGGGCACAGAGCAGGCAGCTGAATCTGTGACCTTCCTCACTTCTGTCCACTGGGAGAGGCTTTTAGAGCATCCTTGAGAGGGCCACCAAGATGCTGTGCTTCCAGGTAGAAGCATATTCTACATAAGGGAAATGTTTAAAACTTTTTTAAAAAGGAAACATGTTAAAAATATAATTATTTGGACTCCCTTAATAAGGTGTTAAGAAAAGTAGTGTGAATTCAAGGCAGTGGAACAGAGAGGGAAGGAGGCAAGGAGTGGCATCAAGGATTGGCTGTGAGCCCATCCATTCATCCTTTCCCTACCCTCAAATTAGGTTTGCTCTCAGTGTTATAACCTGGGTAAGCCTCTTATTCCAGGGGTTACTATGATGCCTGCCTTTGTTGGCTTCTCCAGTGGCTCTGGGTAGGGATGATTTTCTAGGATGGGGGCAGTAACCATGAATGATGATATGGCAAGCAACATCTGTCCCCACAGAAGGAGAAGTTCCTGTCCTAGCTACTATTATTGAGCTACAGTAATAGAGTAATGCAAAGCACTTCAAAACTTAGTGGAAAAAGATGACCATTTTATTTTGCTCATGGATTCTGTGGATCAGGAGTTAAGGCAGGACAAAGCAGGAGTGGCTTGTCATTGCTCCATGATGTCTGGCCCCTCACTTGGGAAGACCTGAAGACTGGGAGTGACATGAAAGATGAAGGCTGAAATCATCTGGAGGTTTATTCACTTACATCTTTGGAGGGTGATTGCTATGGTCAGAATGTTTGCATCCCCTCAAAATTCATATGTTGAACTCTTAACCCCCAAAGTGATGGTATGAGGACATGAAGCCTTTGGGAGCCTTCACCCTCATGATTGGGATTGGTGTCCTTATAAAAGAGACCTCAGAGAGCTGGCTAGTTAGCTCTTTACCATGTGAGGACACAGCTAGAAGGCACTGTCTATGAGGAACGGGCCCTCACTGGACAACAAATCTTCCAGCACCTTAATCTTGGACTTCACAGCCTCCAGAACTGTGAGAAACAGCAAAAATAAGTTAATTAGATTTATTTCCTCTTGCAGGCTATTTAATGATGCTGGTATTTAATTTATTTACCATGTACATACATGCATTTAAAAATATTTTCCCTGGAAAAATTGTAGTGTCAATGGTAGCATCCTTAAAAAATCAGAAGCTGTTATTATTATCATGATTAGAGACAAGGTCTCACTGTTTTGCCTAGACTGGTATGCAGTGACATGATCATAGCTCATTGCAGCCTCAAATTCCTGGGCTCGGGTGATCTTCGTGCCTCAGCCTCCTGAGAAGATAGGACTACAGGCATGCACCACCATGCCTGGCTAATTTATTATTATTATTTGTAGAGGCAGCATCTCATTATGTTGCCCAGGCTAGTCTCAAACTCCTGGCCTCAAACAATCCTGTCACCCCAGCCTCCCAAAATTCTGGAATTACAGGCATGAGTCACTGTGCCCAGCACTAGAAGCAATTATTTTGTAAGTAAGGAAAAGATGAATCTCAAATTTGATAGTCATGTAAGGACTGGATTGAAAATAGGAAACAGGGATGTTCAGATTAAACATCTTAGGAAGGAACGGTAGGACTCTTCATGGAGTAGCAGTGGAATTGCTTTTTGCCTTGCAGTTATGTTAGTTAAGGGAAAGTATAAGGTAAAGATATTTGTGTAAGGTATAGAGTATCAAATAGTACTTTTAAGATAATGGTCTCTGAGTTAGTAGTTATAATCTAGGGATGGAAACCAGTCGTTCCTAAAAACACATTCCCCTAAAAATGAAGCTTCATGTGTTGCCAAAGGCAAAGAGGTCAACAAAGGTAATACAAATAGAAAAAAAGACTTGATACGCTCCTTGGATAAAGCTAGTATCCATGTGAGAACAAAGTGTGATTCAACCCATAAAGTATTTGGCACATAGTAAGGCCTCAATCGATGCCAGTTATCATTATTATTTAGAAATGGGGATAATAATAAGACCTATAGTGCTTGGTTATTGTGATGATTAAATGCACGTAAAGCTCTTAGCAGAAAGCACAGCACAAAAAAGTGTATTCCAGTTGTTCTAATGGCTTATTAAGGAAAGATGGTATCAGTTCATTATAAGGAAGATCTCTGACAATGAGTTGTTAGAGTTTAAACGGAGCCTTACATAACCACTGAAGAGCAGATGAGCATTTTACAGAAAGATGTGAAAAGAATTCTCACTCTGGAAGAAAAATTGGTGTTTTAATATGTTCAGCCTGCTATGACAAAGTACCATAAACTGGGTATTTTATAAACAACAAATTTATTTCTCATAGTTCTGGAGGATGGGAAGTCCAAGATCAAGGTGCTAGCTGATTTGGTGTTTGGTGAGGGTAGCTTTCCAGTTCGCAGGTGGCATCTTCTAGCTGTGTCCTCATATGGTCGAAGATGCTAGCCAGTTCTCTGAGGTCTCTTTGATAAGGGCACTAACCCCACTCATTCACTGTGGCAGAGATTCCTAAAGGCCTCACTTCCTAATGCCATCACCTTGGGGTTTAGGATTTCAACATATAAACTCTGAGGGGACACAAGCATTTAGACCATAGCAATTAAAACGGACTTTGACAAATGGCCTCCAACTCTGCCTAGACATGTGTATGTGTCTAATAGCACAAGAGCTAGGAACATTTCCCAGAAGCTTCAGATAGGTCAAGGTAAGATACAGTTAGGGCAAAAATTTGACCCTGTTAAAGAAAAGTTATACCAAACTTTGAGAATATACCTACGAATTTGCTTGCTCTGTGATCCTGAAACCACTAGAGCGTCGTGAGCCCATTCTTAATCTGCCTGCAAACCACACCTGAGCTTTTATACATAGAGAATGCTCAATCTCAAGGAAACCTTGCTACTCTCTCCTTAACCACGCAAATGATACCTTTCTGGATTCAGCCTTGTTTGCCTAAAACTCCCTCTTTTTACCCAATTTTCTTGCCCTTCTGCTTTTAATTCAGAGTAATTGGCTGCACTGGCTTTTGAGTGAATTGGCTCTCTCTTGCTTGGCAAGCAATAAACTCAGCTTTGTTTATGTGTTTTATCAGCTTGGGCAATCTTTGTGTTTTGATTTGACAATGCAGGTGGTAGTAAACCTAAGAATTTTTTACTTCATTTTAGGAAATCCTCCTAAAATAGATATAATGTGACTGTATGGTAATGATACCAGCTAGGAGGCCATAAGTCTCCTACAGGTTTGATCAATCCTCTACCAACTGCAGCCTGTGCTGCGTTCGTAGTAGATGCTCACCAATCGTATATAATCACTTGTTGAATAAATGAATAAATGCATGGTATTGAACGGGTAAATGAGTGGGTTTTTCCTCTCACAGGTCTTGGGTCTATGCCACAACCACCATGAGGAACTATGGGTAAAAAACTTCAGAATTATATTTGTAGACAACGTTTACTAAATCCTTTCCCACAAAAAGCATAACTAAGTTTGAAACCAAATCCCTGAAACCTTCATCAACCTAGTCCTTTCAGCAACCTCAGGCACCAACTTTTCCCTATAGTGTTCAATGAATCAAAGACCCATTTAAGATTAGACATGCAAGTACCAACAGAAAATGTTTTCCAGCAATGCAAAACCACTTTTAGAAAAGGAGCATAAGAGAAGTCTGAGAACACACAATTTTAAAATTATTACTTTATAAATATTTTTGTGACATCTGGGATGGGTTAAGGATGCGACAGTCTCTTTTCTCCCTGTGGAAGAGAAGCAGAATTTTAAATAGCTCCTCCTTTCCAGCTTGCCAGAGCTCTGACTTCAGAGGATGCCTCTAATTGCTCAGAAGCAGAACCTGCCCTCCTTAAGAATCCTGGCAAATGATTTAGGCATTTTACTCTTTCTCTGCAGCCTTTCCTGTCCTCCTGACGACCCTCCCAACAATAAACTTCTGCCAAACTTCAGACTCCAGGCACCCTTTTTTGAAAAGATTCTACAGCGAATGAGCAAAAGATGTTCCAATGTCATTGGGCCATTCTCAATTTTTCTTAAAATAATGTTAACTGTACTCTGATTACATGGATAATTAGCATCAAATATGCAAATGCCTGTTTCATTTGGGGAGAGTTAGTGGTCAAGATGTCAGGGATTATAAAAGCTCCAAGGAGGAAAAGAACTCAAATGATTTAGAGGCAGAGCCTTCACGCAACAATATTCCTGGATCTTACTTCTTGTAAGAGGCCCTACAAAGCCCATGTGGTCCCATTTCTCTGCTGCAAATACTGTTGCTACTGCCACACATCTGAACTCCCCTCCAAAGTCAAAATGAGTTTAAAAGAAGCCATGAATAATTTCTAACTTGTAAAATCCAACACTCACTTTCTGTTGGATGTCCACAAAGTGACCCAGTACCCAAGAGCCAGGCTAAAATGCTTACCAGCTGGTGACTCTATGTGGCCAATTTCCACTCCTTCCCCCAAGCTGAGGTTCCCATCAGGGAGGCCATCTGATTACCACACTGTTGCCCTGCAATTCGTCCTTTCATAGTTCCACCTTTTAGTATTGCCTGCAAATGAATGACGGAAGTTTGTAGAAATAATGCTTACAGGCAAATGTGGAATTTTCAGACTGAATATGTCAGAATTTAAGATTTAGCAATTTTTCAACAAATATTTTCTGAGGGTACTGGGGAGCTTTCAAAGGTAATCTTTATAGACCAGCATTTTCTTCTTAATGAGTTTCAGCCCAAGGTTGCTGTCTCAGACCCTTTTGTTCCCTCCTCTCTTCCCGATTCTTTGTAAAATGATTGATTGAAAATGTATTATTTGAGCTAAAAATCATCGATACATGATATGGTTTGGCTCTGTGTTCCTACCCAAATCTCATCTCGAATTGTAATTCTCACATCAGGGGAGAGGCCTGGTGTTAGGTGACTGAATTGTTGGGGTGGACTTCCCCCTTGCTGTTCTGCTGATAGTCAGTGCGTTCTCAGGAAAGAGTTCTCTTTGAAAGTTTGTGGCACTTCCCTCCTTGCTCTCTCTCTCTCTCCTGCTACCATGTAAGACGTGCCTTGCTTTCCCTTTGACTTCTGGCATGATTATAAGTTTCCTGGAGGCCTCCCCAGCCATGCAGAACTGTAAGTCAATTAATCCTCTTTTCTTTATAAATTACCCAGTCTCAGGTAGTTCTTTATAGCAGTGTAAAAACGGACTAATACAATACACTTTTGTTTCCTGTTTAGTGTTTTTTTTTTTTCTCTTGAGTATGAAGCAGAATTTCATATATGTCATATTGGCTTTGGTTGTGGCTACGTTATGCCCAGCTCTATCCAAAGATGTGGTTTTAAAGAAGGGACACATGGCAAGAAATGTAAATTGGCGTATTCTGCTCCTCAGCCATCAAATATCCTTTGTTAAACATTCTCATTTTCCATTAAATGAGCTATTGTTGCTACAAGTCAGTGGTTCCAGTACAGAATTTGTAGCACGGTAAACAAAGTGTAAAATGTATATAATGAGGATTGCCTCTAATTTCCTTTAACTGCACATTGAGTTACAGCCAGCGCGACCCTGACAGCAACATTACTTCCTCAATACATAGCCTTGATGTACAGCACATTTTTCTTCCGTGACAGGTTTATTTCTTCATTGAAGAATTGTTTAAGAGATATTTCTTTTTTTTTTTTTTTTTTTATACTTTAGGGTTTTAGGGTACATGTGCACAATGTGCAGGTTTGTTACATATGTATCCATGTGCCATGTTGATTTCCTGCACCCATTAACTCGTCATTTAGCATTAGGTGTATCTCCTAATGCTGTCCCTCCCCCCTCCCCCCACCCCACAACAGTCCCCGGAGTGTGATGTTCCCCTTCCTGTGTCCATGAGTTCTCATTGTTCAATTCCCACCTATGAGTGAGAACATGCGGTGTTTGGTTTTTTGTCCTTGCGATAGTTTACCGAGAATGATGTTTTCCAGTTTCATCCATGTCCCTACAAAGGACACGAACTCATCATTTTTTATGGCTGCATAGTATTCCATGGTGTATATGTGCCACATTTTCTTAATCCAGTCTATCGTTGTTGGACATTTGGGTTGGTTCCAACTCTTTGCTATTGTGAATAGTGCCGCAATAAACATACATGTGCATGTGTCTTTATAGCAGCATGATTTATAGTCCTTTGGGTATATACCCAGTAATGAGATATTTCATTGTATGTTGCAACGATGTAATTGGGCTCTGGCTGGTTTATTCACTTAATAGGTATGGTAATAATTATATGTCACTTTTTAGTGTATGGGCCCCTCAATCGTCTCCAGGTTGATTGCTTTATCTAGGAAGCATCGAATGGAGTCACTCCAAAATAACATTTCGGGAAGATGAACTGCAGATTTATTTCTGTCCCTAAACTCAGGGCTTTGGTGTGTTCAGAGAAAAATGGCAGCTTTATATCAAATAAAGCTAAAAAATAAAGGTAGTGGAATCTGTGCATAGGATTACTTTTACTTAATATTTAAGGTATATTTTTCCTGAAAAATTTTGTGAGAATGGCCGGAAAAATCTCTAGAGGTATTACCCACTGAACACAAAGGAGATGATGTACATTGGGATTAAGTTTCAAGAAAAACATTCACGGTGCTGGGTGATTTCATCTACAACATATCCCTTAATCCAAAATTGTTTTTTATTTTATGCTTTGCACCTCCAACCTTAGTCCTCACCTAATCTGTTTTGGATGTTGTTCTTATTCTTGTATTTTCTGGGTCTCCATTTGTTTTCTTTATGTGGAGCCCAAGCTATATTCATCATAAGATTCAGAAATATCAACATAAACATTGAGGATGGGGAGATCCAAGGGTAGGAAAGATGCAGAAGTTTAGAAGGGATGGATATTTACGGGCAGAGCACAATGAATGAACTCCCAGCAGTGGTATGATCTGAAGGGTCATTGGCTTGGGTGCTAACAGGATGGCATGGCTTGGACAAGCAGCAGGATTGGCATAGCTACAGTAACATTGGTGGTGACAGGAACGTGGCTGTCTCAGTGACCTTGTTGCTCTGTATCCTCAGTGATGGTGGAATCAGTGGCAAAGCCTTCATTGGTCCAAGCAGTTGCTATTGTGCCTTCAGTGAGTACCGGAAGCATGGCTGACATTTTTTGGTGTCAGAAGTGACTGAAGATATCACCTTACTAAGCCAGAGAAAATGAAGAGAAAGAAAGCCAAATCCTCATAGTTTCCAATTAAGCTACTATCCTAAGAAAGACGCACAGTTTTTGATTATCAAAACTATAAGGCCAAGCTTTGGGTATGGGATGGGAGATTATTTTTTGAGGAGAACCGAGAGGAGTAAAGGCAGAGAGTAATAGTATATCTCTTATAAATTGTTGTTAGAGTCAATGCAACAGTACACACAAAGCACATAAAAATGCCTGGCACATATTACAAATTAGCTAATTTTATTATTATAATATAACAGTAATATTATTATTACATTTCCCTGTTGTTAAGCACTTATTAAATCCAAGTGCTGGACAAAGGTGTTTACGTGCATAATATAGACAAAAAATTTGTGTTACAAATTAAGTTCATACACTGTTCTGGCCAGAATTTTTTCCCTCCATAATGTCTGTGTTACAGCCCTAACCCTCCAGGTGACTGTATTTGGAATTAAATGGGGTGATAAGGGTAGGGCCCTAATCTGAGAGGACAGGTGTCCTTATGAGACGAGGAAGGGACACCAGAGCTCTCTCTGTCTCTCTGTGCACATAGAGAGAAGCCACATGAGGACACAGAGAGAAGGCGCCGTCTCCAAACCAAGGAGAAAGGCCTCATCAGAAACCAATCCTGACAGCACTTTGATCTGGAACTTTAAGCCTCCATTACCGTGAGAAGATAAAATTCTATTTTCTAAGCCACCTTGGAAAAGTCTGTGGTATTCTGTTATGGCAGCCTGAGCAGACTAGTACATAGAGTAAAAACAAATGTAAGAACTAACTCCTCCCCCAATCTTCCTTTATTTTCCAGAAGTCAGTCAATTATTTTCTCTGACTTTACCTCTCGCTCTCCTACCCTACTGATGGGGAAAACATTTGTTCTCACCAATTAAAGTGTTCTCAGCTTTCTGGCTTAAAATGGAGGGCTGTTTGGATTGTTAATTCCCCTCTCTTCCTTCCCCAGACAGGGCCTGGGAGCAGAGGAATACCTGCTTCTTGAGGTGTTGGGGCCTGAGGTCCCTCTGGCCTTCTCCTCACAAAGGACTCATGCTGTAGCCCTTGCTAATGTGTCTACAGCAGGGTCACTTGTTTGCACATCTCATTTAAGGCCTGGTGATCTCTCTGTGGTGGACTTGAGTCTCACCTTTGCTACCCCTGGAGCTGCTGATTCTTTGGGGCTGGCTGTATCTCCTATGCCATTTCTAGGCTCCTGGAAACTTCAAATGCCCCACGGATCACAGGGAATGGGACAAGGGCTGAGTGGAGGGCAGTGGGTGGGAGAATGCTCTCTCAAGCCCTTCTGTCTGGCACGTTCCTTGTTCATTTCTATTCGAGCATCTACACCATGTTGGCATTGCTGCCATGGAGGTTCAGGTCATCTCTGAAAGGCAAGAGCTCTGGGGAGGCAAGGAATAAGCACCTAGTTTTGATATCTCCTGACCCTAACTATCGGTGTCTAGATCCAGCCCCCGCCAACCCCCAACATTAACTTGAAGGGGATGGGAAAATGAGTTCACTTTTCTGCACCTCAAATTTGCTTCTCCCCATCTTAGACTCCATCTGCCGATCTTCCATTCTCGCTCTAGGGACAAAAACTGCCCTTCAGTCCAATCTCACTCTTCCACACATCAAGGCTCATGCTAAATAAAACCCCTTGGCTCTTAATTTGTAAAGCTCAGCTTTTCGAGTTCAAATAATATACCTCATCAAAATCCTGGATTCTGAAAATCGAAGTTCACAGAATTATAGAGAGGACTGATGGACAGCAAGAGGTCTGAGATCAGGACAACGAAGCTGAAGGCAAGGACCTTTAGACAGAGGCATTAGCTAGGAGTGGCAGCAAACCATCACAAAGGTCAAGTGGGACCCGCTTGATTTGAATGGATGCCGACTCAAGATGTCCAGGGCTTGGAGAGAGTAACTTCATCAGAAGACATGAAAAAGGACAAAGGCTGGTGGCCAAAGGCCAAGCAGAATGAGTTCTCTCAGCTGAAGACCAGCAAGGGTCAGAGGCTAGGACATTATATGACATTCCTCTCCTCTCTACCGACTTACCGTCAGGTAGATGGTGAGGTGCAGTAGGGGAAGCCTTAGAAATGATTAATTCTTACCCACAAATGTCTAAGATTGGAACAGGATAAAGACTGATAGAATGATACTTTAAGTGGCTTTATAAAAATCACTGAATACAAGTTGAGTATACTGCAATGTGATAAAATATATTTTAAGCTATGGGCAGACTAGAAGTTTATACATGAAATTGAATTTACTTATTAAAAATTGTTAGTTTTTTTTTTGCAAATCTGAGCTTTATACTCACCCACTATACATGTTTCATATTTTAATCAACCCTGTGAGGAAACTAGGCTCACAGAGATGAAATAATTTGCCTAAGGTCACAGCTAGTAATTGGTAGAGCCAAGATTTGAGACTTTAATTTATTTGATGTCAAGGTTTGTGTTTCTAACCACTGTGCCTAAGCCTCACAGTTCTATGGTTATTATTTTTACCCTCTGTATTGTTTTTAATTGGTAGGAGTGTGTGACTTGAAACATAAAGAGTTATAACCACATCCTGTTGTAAATGTTCTTTATTTGCCTTTGTCTTTTGTTCTTGTTTTTCCTACTCTGATTCTCATATTTCTCTGACTTTGTTCCTTTTATTTTCATAGTCCTCCATTTTGCCTTTCACTTACCACCCTGCTGAGCCCCCAGAGTTGATAATTAGTTTTCTGGAGCCACCTTTGCCTACACCTAGCTGTGTGGCCCTCAGGACATAAACTATATTACATGGAACCACCTGATCAGGCATTTCCCCACACTTCAGGAGGCAGAACATGAAGACAGCCCTGTCTTTGGATTGGAAGCCTACAAATTAAGAGTTCATTGTGTTTGAGAGGTCCAGGAGAATTGGATTTAAGATGAATGGAATAATGATCTTCCAGAGAAGTAAATTTACCTGGCGGGTTTCCACTAAAATGGATTTTTTAAAATGTCAGATGGAACTAAAACATTTAAGACATATGGTGCATTAACTAAATGTTTAAACATTTGCCTTTAGCTGCGTGAACATATCATTGATGAGATGAGCTCAGTGAGCTATGTTGAACATATCTGACTGAATCACTGTCCAGTAGAGAGCTCTATTTCTTGAATCTCTATAATATAAACCATCCCCAGATGCTTACAACAGATACCAAATATGTGTTATAATTTTACTGCTGAATGCAAATGCGCATAAAAACGAAAGGTCTAAATGAGAAAATGTATCTGTAATCTCAGTCATTACCTTTTATTTGAAATAGGTTCTACAAGAGAAGGGTGCAAAAAGAATATTTTCAGGCCTGATGCCTGAAAGTCACTGGGATGCCACCACCCCACTCTACTTTCTTCCAGAAAATCCCTTCACATTATAATGCATGGTCAGCAAACGTGCAGCAAGTGTGGGAGTTCTCCCCCTCACCCCGGGTCCATAGCAGACATTGTTAATCAATCACAATGCTTATTTTTACTGCTGAGCCTGCACTTGGCCTGAGAATTTTTCTGCACCCAGCACTTTAGGCAACACTACCAATTGATCCAAGCTGGCACTTAAAAAGAAACCTATTTGCAATCCCCAGACACAGAGCAATGGTAGAGCCGTGGGGTGTTCCTATATCTGATATGTCTAAGAAATGTGATAATTATGAGGACCAGACCATTGGATACTGTTGGGATTTAGTCCTTAAATTAAAAGGATGGTTTTGGGGATCCTTGGGTTCTGGCAGAACCCACTAGGATTTAGATTAGCTTCTGTCTAGTTGTATAAAGGGCCAGTCTTCTGTCTTCCAGGAAGGTAGACTGATCCCACATATACTTACATGGCTTTCTGTTTTATCCTCTGAGTTTCACAAGCTCCATGAAAATGCTGAAAATCCTAGAACCACTAGAAATAGAATAAGGCAGGAACTACCAGAGACCATGAAATGAAGATAATAACTTGCATTTTGGATACTACAGAGAACTTCCTGGGGTAAAGGTCTGTGCGTGTAGTGGCGGGGGATGGGGGGTAATTTATGTTTAAGTCTGACCTTATATGTATTCATATTTTCTTTTTTTTTTTTTTTTTTTTTGAGACGGAGTCTCGCCCTGTCGCCGAGGCTGGAGTGCAGTGGCGCAATCTCAGCTCACTGCAAGCTCCGCCTCCCGGGTTCACGCCATTCTCCTGCCTCAGCCTCTCCGAGTAGCTGGGACTACAGGCGCCCGCCACCACGCCCGGCTAATTTTTTGTATTTTTAGTAGAGACGGGGTTTCACCGTGGTCTCGATCTCCTGACCTCGTGATCCGCCCCCCTCGGCCTCCCAAAGTGCTGGGATTACAAGCCTGAGCCACCGGGCCCGGCCGCATTCATATTTTCTAAGTAGGTTGTAAATACTACTACTGTGTATGTGCCTGGCAAGAAGTTAAGCAACAAAGCACACGCACTTTTACTCACTCTTTAGATCTTCCCCATGAAGTACAACACCCTCATTTTATAGATGGATGAAACTGAGGCTGGTGATGCTAGGGAACTTATCTAAGATCCCACAGACAGTTCACATCTGTGTCGGAAGGAGTGGTGATAGAAACAGATGGCAAATTCTTAAAAGATAATTGAAACAGTTTAATGATAGGATTATTTATGGAGAGGAGGGTGGGATTAAGGGAACCAACAAGACATAGTTACAAAGTCTCCAGAGATGAGCAACAATTAGAATCCTTTAGCATCCCTAGAAACAGTGTTACTGAAACAGCAACAACTAACTGTGTGAGAGAAATCCCTCAATGGGAGCTATAGCTTTAAGGAAAGGAAGTCCTTTCCTGCCCAAATCAACCGTGTCTTGGGTAGTTGTGAGGAAGCGAGAAGAGAGGAGAGCTTGTGTCTCCCAGCGATCTAGGAAGAGGAAGCAGCTGAGGGGTGCAGTTCATAGAGTTCAGCACAAAGCAGAGTATGCATCTGGGGGGTCATGAGAATAATGAGCTCGATAGAGGAGCGGCAATTAAACACAATATTGCTATGGGCCTATTCTCATAACCGCTACTTTATATTCTACCTCTTGGCTGGGGTTTAGGAGGTCTAGGTCTAGAAGTACCAGCCAGTGCTTGCTTTTATTTGAGAGGAGAGAGCAAGAGAACTTAAACTTCCCAAGTGCACAGTGGTAGTACCCACAGTCCTTGGCACATAACAAGTGCTCAATGCCAGCTATTTGTTATTACCATTTCTTCTTCTTCCTTTTCCCAATTCTCCCTTTGTGGGCCTTAGTTCCATGACCAAAGTGATGGTACTCAGAGCAAAGGAAGTGGATTTGCAATTTCCAATGCTTTACTGACAGAACTTATTTATAATGATATATGAGGTGAGTGAGTATTTATTTCTAATTTCCAGAAGAGGAAATTGAACCTTACTGATTTGAAAGCCAGTGTCCTTCTAATACTTGAAGGTTCCACTAGTGAATCAGTGGTAATGACTCTTAAAGTACAAAAATAAATAAATAAATAAATAAACAAACAAACAAACAAATAAAGTCATTAAAAAGATGATGGCTTTTAAAAATTGTTATATTTATTTCAGATTTATCAAGCCACAGATTACCCAAGATATGAACCATAGAAAGTCTTGGGATTATTACTCACTGCACATGCTCCTCTCCCGGCCCCTTCTCTCTTTTTTCTTCTCTCTCTCCTCTCTGTCTCTCCCTCTGTCTCCTCTCTCTCCCCCTTTGCCTCTTCCTCTCCCTGTTCCCATCTTCTCTCTCTCAGCTCTCTTTTCCTCCCTCTCGCCAGTGTTTTCTTCTTTATTCCTCCTCACTCCTCTGATCACCACCTTCCACTTTTCTTCTTTCCACTTGCCTTCTCCTCTTTTCCATCCCTTTCCCCATGTTTTCTTTTTTCTCCTCTTTCTTCTGCTCCTGCTTTCTCTACAGTGTGAAGAGATATAGTTTAGGGGTTATAATTGCAGGCTTTAAATGTAAACTGCCTGGATTCAAGTCTTTGTTCCATCATTACTGGGGATGTAACTTTGTGTAAATTATTTAATCTCTTTGAGTCTCAGTTTCCTACATATGTAAAATAGGATAATAAAAATACTTACTCATAGTGGTTATGGAAAAATTAAAAAATGAATGTAAAGAACTTACCTCCACAATTACTATTTTTCCCTGTTCCTTTTTCCATCTTTCCCTTCCACCTTACATCTTTCTGACAAAGCTGTGGTACTCAGTGCCAAAATATTTGCTGACTTGTAAATTAATAAAAAGCTAGAGGATGATGAATTCTGCAACTTGAGTTCTGGGAGATAAATGCAGTGAAGCAGCAGGCACTCTGGGAAGTGTGTTAAGGAATGTTTACCAATGAAAAATGTGTTGTTTGTGTATATTTTGAAAATGTTTATTTTTGTGGTGAGAGGGTTCTTGAAGGTGATGTGTCTGCTGCATTCAGTTGAGAGACAGCAGCAGCCTCCAGGAATAGCAGGTATTGCTGCAGAGACTTTCTTTTGGACCAGAGCTGGAAAGACCCACGGGTTGACAAAAGAGTTGCGTAATTGTTCAGTATTTAACTCTCCCTAGAATGGCTCAAAGAGGGAGCTATGTGTGAAGGAACTTGTGGGTAAATAACTCTGGCACAGAGCACCACACCATCTGCAGACATTGCAGAAATGAGCAAAGGAAGCCAACGAGCTGTGAGTGACAGAGATTAATCTTCAAGTCACAAAGGCATGTAGTTCCGTTTGGAATTCAGGCAATGCTGGAGAGCGTCACGGCCCTGGAACAATTCTTTGAGGCAATGAAGACATTTATCAGCCGTAACTCTCAGGTGACTGCTGTGTCCTGGAATCCCTGATGCTAGTGAATCAAAAAGAACCCAAAAGAAAGACACTTCCCTTTAAAATTAGGAGAGGCAGCAGAATGATTATGTTCAATTTTTTACTTAAAACAACTGTCCAAAGAATTCGCCATGATGCCTTGGATGAAGCTGGCCTTCCACATCCAGGGAGCTGAGATGAAAACAAAGAGTGTCACTTACCATACCCTGCAGGCTGTGCATATAGACTCCCCATTTGGGACAAGTAGCTAAATAATTGTTAGACTGCAAGGCCACACTTGAAAATTAAAATTTTGCCTTTTGGAATACTCACTTGTTAATGAATACAATTGTTTTTATAAAATACATTTGTATTTATAAACTAGTTCTGTTAAAAACCATTTTCAAAAATAATTTTTTTCTAAAAATGAAAATAACACATATGCATTTACATTTAAGCAAAATAAAAATCTTCACTTTGATTATTACATCAATTATCTGAAACATTAAAAATAACATAAGTCTTGATACACTTCACATACGTTAATCAATTTCTTTGCTATATTTGTTTCTAATGCCATTTGTATGATATTTTTTTCAACATGGTGTCATTAAAATTTTTTTTCATAAAATTGCCTGAAGTCTTACTCTAAGTAGTTTATGGCTAATGAAAATATCCACCATGTAGTAGCATTTTTTTTTTTTTTTTAGTTTTCCAGGTACTTTAGTATCTGAAAAGAGTGTACTTACTTAACTAAAAATATTATGGTGCATGGATGAGTAAATTAAATATGCTGATTGTTTCAAATTTAATTCCATTTTTAAAATAAAAATGTGTACCTAGCTCAAATGTTTTTCACACATACTCTCTTTTTACCTCAATATCTTTCTCTGAAAAATATTTTAATCAAAGTTTTTCAGCTAAGTTGTATCTATGATTCCTTTGACTGTTTCTCTAAATTCAGACACTGGAAAATCATAAGCATTCTTATTTTCACTCCTTTCTAGTCAGAATATAAGTTCACCTGATTAAAAATAGCAGTTCCATCAAAAAAGTATTACACCACAAGTTGAGATACTCTAAAGTGCATTTATAGTATTCTAAATTTAAATATTAAACACAGCACTTCCTTGAGGGTTCAACCTTTTATTTGTTCTTTCCTCTTTTGGTGTTTTAATATGTTTAGTGATAAGTTTCACTAAATCATTACTTTCAAGAAAACCTGCACGAAGTAACTACTAGCTTTTGAAATGGATGCTGATGTTTCTTTAGTAGACTTGCGCCTTTTCAAATGATAATTAATATCATTATGGTCCCCAAGTTAGATGTCAAATGCCAGCAAACATTTTGTGGAAGTTATGTATTTGTCAATTTTCTTAAAAAATAGAAATTCTGTACTTAAAATTTTATTAAACATATGCTTCCCCTCCCCTTAGAATTTATTGCTCCCGAAAAGTTATAAAGTTTTAAAAAAGCTACCAAATAATAGCATAAATAAAAAGTTATTGATTTATAGCATATAATAAATGATAAAAACCACTGCACTGGGAAGTATTCTCTATATGCTGTATGAAAGAACTCTCAGTTTTTATTCCCACATGTTTTATATATACCTAACCTACCATTTCCAAGCTTTCCTGACTTTGCAGCCTGGTTTGATGTTTCATGCATCTTGTAGGCTGTAACACAGGCCATGCTACCACCTGCATGCCAGCTCCATTTGATTGATAGGGGTAGGCCTGTTGGACACTTCTGCCACCATTACCACCAGAGACTGGAAGGATTTAGCTTCTTCCCAGACCGTAGTGTACAAAGTCTCTTCATTTCCTTAAAAAAGGTACTAGTTACATTGCCTCCAGAAAGGGTCAGGAGAAGAAAGAAAGGTGATCTTTGGTTGTTTTTCAAATATAACCACATGTTAAATTAAGAACTCTGTTTATGGCCTGTGCGTTTTGCACTGAAACTAGATGAAACCATGGCAGAGGCTGGCAGTGAAGTGGAAGCCTAGCAAATCTGGTGTATTAGTCTGTTTTCATGCTGCTGATAAAGACATACCGGAGACTGGGCAATTTACAAAAGAAAGAGGTTTAATGGACTTACAGTTCCACGTGGCTGGGGAAACCTCATAATCATGGCAGAAGGCAAAAGGCATGTCTTACATGGATGGCAGCAGGCAAAGAAAGAGAGCTTGTGCAGGGAAACTCCCACAGATAGAACCATCAGATCTCGTGAGACTTACTCACTATCAGGAGAACAGCACGGGAAAGACCTGTCCCTGTGATTCAATTACCTGCCACCGGGTGCCTCCCACAATACATGGGAATTCAAGATGAGATTTGGGTGGGGACACAGCCAAACTGTATCACTTGGCACATTTTAATGCAACTATTAATAATAATACATCTGTAAAGATGAAAAATCTAAGACAAATGGTAAACCAGGTGGAATGCCAGGATACTAGTCATACATAGAGACTGCTGGAGGCAAACCTGGGTATATGCTTCCCCTATTTGGTGGTGAAGAGCACAATCTTCAGACATCTTGGATCAAATTCTGGTAGTATCAATTAACAGATACATAACCTTATCCCAATATCTACCGTAAATCTTCTCATTTGCAAAATGAGGGAAAAAATGTCCACCTTACTGGGCTGTTGTAAGGAGAAAAACTTGTGGAAAGTGCCTACAGCAAAGACCAGGCACACAACACATGAGACAGGGCTGCTGTCATTGTCACCGTGCTCCTCTTACCTATGACTTGGTGGCACAAAAGCCATAGTTTGTGACTCAGGCTGATTTTTCTCATGAAAAATAAAGCAGAACCAGAAAGAATCAGTTAGAACAGAAAAGAGAAGAAAAGTGGGTGGTGTGTGGAGTAGCTTCCCTACAATATTGGTAAGAGGTTTGAATTTGTGTCATTATCCCTTCAAAACAGGAGGAGAGGCAGGATTTACTGAGCACTTCCTCTAGGCCCAGCACTGGAACAAACACTTACTCCTTTTTTATAAGAGGGTTATGGTGTTCTCACTGGTGTTTTTTCCATAACCATCACATGGAAATATTATCATTTTCATTTTACAGATGAGAAAACCAAGGCTTCAAGCAGTTACAGAAGTGCTAATAAAAAATGCAGTCAGAAATAAAACTGATATTCTTAAATTCATGACTTAACAAATCTGGCTGCATTGCTTCTCAAAAGTTCAAAATGTTCATGGTTTACTTACATCCGGAATGTTTGATATATGGCTGTTCAGCAACGCTAGGCAGAATTTGTGAGAAAATATAGTAGTCCTTATTAACAACCGCAAACTTAAAGAATTTATTAACAACCTTAAAAAGTTAGAAATCTTTAAGAGCCTGTCATGGATGGTTCATCTCTAAATTTAACTAAACAGTATCCTGGGCTAATGCAAATTCCATAATATCTTTAAAATAAAGCATAAAATTTGTCTATGCTGCAGTAACAAATAAACCCCAAATCCCAGTAGTTTAGGTAACAAAGCATTGTTTCTTGGTCATGCTACCCATCCATTGCAAATCAGCAGAAGTGGATGGATTCCTTGAAGTAGTGACTTGGTGAATCAGACTGACTGACAGGATAGTCATTGTCTCAAACATTGTCAGTTGCCAGCCAGAGAGAAAAGAGAACCCTTGAGGATCTCACATTGCATGACGCAGCTCAGAAGTGACACACTCATAATCAGACTATTCAGTAGGTGGAACTAGCTGAATAACCCCACTCAACCATAAGGGGGTCAGGAACTATAAATCTGTCCTACATGTGGAAGGAGAGAAGTGAAAATATCATTCAAACAGCAATAATCATTGCTTACACATAAAGTTACTACAAATGTTGTAAATTATTAAATATTACTCTCTCTTAATTTTCATAAAATGTCAATTTCAAGCTTCAGGTGGTTCTCTCTATACAACATATTCTATTATTAGGTAAACAAATACTTGTTCACCTATTTTAACAAAATTTTCACCTTATCTCCAAAGGAAGAACATTAAGTTTTAAGAGTCACTTCTGTCTTTTCTAAAAAGTTCTTTTTAAAATGACATCAACTGCTAGCTAAAGGGGATTCCTTAAGGAAATGTGTCATTTTCTTGTCTAGAAGTCAATGAGTTCAAAGAAAAATAAGAGTAAGACTGAAAGGATGTGTAATAAAAGACCCAGTTAATGCCTAAAAGATGCCAAATTGGAAAGTGTTACTATTCCTTGTGTCATCCATCACTGCAAATGGCTCAGCAGGCAAAAGACTATCTCAAGCTGGCAGTCTTGCCATAGAAATAGATTAATTCAATAAAGGTAGCAGAATTACGAAGATCAACATGGCCAGTGACATTCCACTGACTAGTTCAGAACCAAAAAAAAGGTAAGAATCGAGTGAATGAAAAAAATGAAAATTCAATCAAGTCATAATCAAAGTTCAATAAATCTGGGAAATATTCTTGTATTGGATTTTTTGGTCCCTAAATATTAATCAGCTGTAAATTACTTTCCAGTTATCCATTGAGCTTTTAAAAATGGATTGAGCTTTTCATAGAAAATCTATATTCGATGGTAAGGATGGAATTTAACATCCTTGGCTTAGGTCTACTTCATACAGGTGAGCAGTCTTTCTTGGCTGCATTCTTAGCACATAATAATGAAGGAAATTGCAGTAGACATTTTAAGTGCATAAGGCTGGAGACACAGACATAGAGACTGGGAAAAGACTCAGCTTCCAGGACATTCAGCGCCATACACAGAACATTCTTGATTATGTCATTGTTAAATTCCTATTTGGTAATCATGAAGAAGCAGGATAATTCAGTTCAACAACTAGTTATTGAGCACCTACTAATATGCCTACAAGTGCTTTTTACACTTCAAAGAACTATATGAGATGAAAGGTATTATTGCTGTTGTTATGGCACTGTCCTTGAAATTGCAGAGAAAATACAGGTCAATGAGAGCAGGCAATGAAAAGAAAAGTGGTGAGATAAATTGATGGATTGAAGTTATTGATAAAGAAGGTTTATATTTTGCAGAGTAAATATAATCCAGAGCAAGCATTGGTTTAAAAAAAGACTGACTTTAATGTCATGTCAAAGCCCATTTTATATATTACAGAGCAGAGAAAATATTTAAACCTAGTTTTATGACTATGTAATTCTAACTTCTAAAGCAGTGTAATTGTCCATCATATCAGCCGATTAATTAAGAAGGTTCTTTGTGTGATGGTAATTAAGTCAGCATATTTTGGTATCATTTGGCATAACTCATGACGTGGACATGATTGTATGTTGGTTAGCAACTTACAACTATCAGATGTTTTGAGAAACTGACAGTAACATCAGATGATTTTGAATGAAATACCTTAGTGGAAAAGTAAAAGGCCACATGAAAAGGCACTGTATACAATTAAAAATCCTCCAAATTGTTCTTATTAATGTAATCAATTATGTCACATTGAATGTAAAGGAATCCTTTAATAAGCTTACACTGTTAGTTGAACATATATATAATTACAGCTAGTCCATGTAATTATATTAGTATCTGGCAAAATATATTTTAAGGAAAGAAATGTTATTAGAGATAAAGATGCCGATTAAATAATGATAAAATATTCTATTTTCTAGGAAGATGTAATAATTCTAAACTTGTATGGACCCAATAGCCTCAAGCATATACAATGAAGATTAATAGGACTACAAGGAGAAAGTGACAATTTCACTATCAAAGTGGGAGATCTAAACATTTGTCTTTCATTGGTAGATCAAGCACATTAAAAACTTAGTAAGACTGTAGAAGGTTTGAATGGAACCTGATAGACATTTATAGGACACTGTATCCAACAGTTGTAGAATACATATAATTTTCAAGGAAACATAAAAGATCCATAGAAATTTCTCATTTCATACAAATGGAATCACACAATATGTGGCCTTTTGGGACCAATTTCGTTACTTAGTATAATGTCTTCAAGCTTTATCCACATTATTGTGTGTATCAGTCCTTCATTCTTTTTTATGTTCAAATAATATTTTATCATATAAATATACCACATTTTCTTTATTCTTCAGCTGATGGATATTTGGATTGTTTCTATTTTTTAGCTACTATGAATAATGGTTTTAGCAACATCCATATGCAAGATTTTGTTTGGGCATATGTTTATATGTACATATATCTAAGGGTGTATGTGGGCATAAAGGAAATATATGTTTATATATACCCAATTGTCTTGGGTGTATATCCAGGAGTAGAATTGCTGAATCTTTTTTTTTTTTGAGATGGAGTCTCGCTCTGTCGCCCAGGCTGGAGTGCAGTGGCGCAATCTCGGCTCACTGCAAGCTCCGCCTCCCGGGTTCACGCCATTCTCCTGCCTCAGCCTCCCGAGTAGCTGGGACTACAGGCGCCTGCCAACACGCCCGGCTAAGTTTTTGTATTTTTAGTAGAGACGGGGTTTCACCGTGTTAGCCAAGATGGCCTCTATCTCCTGACCTCGTGATCCGCCCGCCTCGGCCTCCCAAAGTGCTGGGATTACAGGCTTGAGCCACCGCGCCCGGCCGAATTGCTGAATCTTAAAGGTAATTTTATGTTTAACTTTTTTAGAAACTGCTGAACTGTTTTCCAAAGCAGTTGCATCATTTTACATTCCCCCCGAATAATGTATGAGGGTCCCAGTTTCTTCACATCTTCAACAACACCTGTGGTTTGTTTTCCTGTCTTTTTTTATTATAGCCAGGCTTGTGAGTGTGAAGTAGTATTTCACTGTAGCTTTGCATTTCTTTAAGGGCAATTGACATTCAACACCATTTCGTGTGCTTATTTGTCCATTTGCACATATATATTTGTAGAAATGTCTGTTCAAATATTTTGCCCATTTTTTAAATTGTGTTATTTGTGTTTTTGTTAGTGAATTATAAGAATTCTTTATATATTCTGGATATGAGAGCTGAACAAGATATATGATTTACAAATAAGCTATCCTATTCTTTAGGTTTCTTTTTTACTGTATTCATTTGCAGCACAAAAGTTTTAATTTTAATGAAGTCCAATATACTTTTTTTTATTTTATTGCTTGTGCTTTTGGTGTCGTATTTAAGAACCATTGCCTAATCCAAAGTCATGAAGATTTTACACCTATGTTTTCTTCTAAGAGTTTTATAATCTCAGCCTTTATATTCAGATATTTTATCGATTTTGAGTTAATTTTTGTACATAATATGACATAGGGATCCAACTTCATTCTTTTGCGTGTGAAACTTAAGTTGCCATAGCACTTTTTAAAAAACTCCGTGTATTTTAAAATTTTCTTTGTGAGTTCTTTTTTGGCCCACTGGTTATTTAATATTGTGTGTTTAATTTCCACTATCTGTGAATTTCCTATTTCCTAAATTTCCTTGTGTTACTGATTTTTTCCCCATTATGGTCTAGGAACATACTTGTACAATTTTAGTCCTTTTAAATTTGCTGAGACGTCTTTTATGGCCTAACCTATGTTCCACCCTGGGGAAGGTTCAATGTGCACTTGAGATGGAGATGTGTATTCTGTTGTTTCATGGAGTGTTCTGCAGCTGCTGCAAGGCCCAGTTTGTTTATACTGTTGCTCAAGTCTTCTATTTCCTGTTGATCTTCTGTCTAGTTGTTCTATCCATTATTGAGATTAGAGTATTGAATTAATGTATTTCTCCCTTCAATTCTGCCAATTTTGCTTCATGTTTTCTTGGCCCTTCTGTTAAGTGCATATAGGTTTATAATTTTTTTATCTTCATGGTGGATTGGCCCTTTCATCATTATAAAATATCCTTGTCTATAGTAATAATTTTTGTCTTGAAATCTATTTTGTCTTATATAGTTACTTCACTTCTTTTTTGATTACTGTTGGAATGCTATATCTTTCCCCATTATTTTACTTTCAATCTATTTGTGTCTTCGAATCTAAAGTGTTCATCTTGCATAAGAAATGCTTAAGGGGAAATTTATAGCTCTGAACACCTATACTAAAAGGAGGAAACATATCAAATTAATTACCTAACCAAAAGTTAGTTCAAACATTTCTGAAGAACAATGTTTTCATGTAAGGAAAGGGACTTGTTCTACCAGATTTAATTTTAGTTTAAAGCTATTGTAATTATAACAAGGTGTTATTGCTATAGGGATTTAGTCAGTGACAATTCAACTAAACAGGGACCTCAGAAACAGGCCCACAGCATACATGAAACTTAATTTATGTCAGTTCAGCAATTGTAGATCAGTGAGGAAAGAATCAACTATTTAATAAATGATGCTTGGACTGTTGATTATACAAATGAAAAATCAAAACCAGTTCTGCATTACAAACTATAAACTACAATTCCAAGCAGATGAAAGATGTAAATGTAAAAGGCAGTATTTCAAAACTTCTAAGAATATTTGGAATAGTCATATGAATTTGAAGTAAAATTGCTTCTTAAGCAAATTACAAAGTCCAAAGGAAATTGTTGATAAAATGTATGTACATTACAATTTAAAGCTTTCATTTATAGAATAAAAACACCTTATAGACAATGAAGAGAAAGACTTATACTGAAATAAGTGATTTGCGGTCCATGTCAATGACTCAAGATTTGTGTTCGAAAAGATGAACACCGCAATGAAACTAAGAACAAAAAACTTAAACATACATCTTATATAGGAGGAAATACGAATTACCATAAACATAAGACAAGATGCTCAACCTTATTGTTAAATAGGGAAGTGCTAAATAAAATCTCAATAGGATATCATTTCATGCCTACCGGTTTATTAAAAAATTAAAAGGTGATTAATATCAAGTGTAGTGAGGATATGGGCAATAGGAATAGTCATCTCTTGCGGACAAGAGTATAAACTAGTAGAACTAGAAAGCAGTGTGTCATTATAGAGTAGAGATGTGGATGAAAATTCCCTACAATCATACCTACACTCCTAGATATATGCCCTTGAGGAATTCTAGCATGTGTACACCAGAAAATTCAAGATTGTCCAAGCAGCATTGTTCATAATAGCAGAAAACAGGAAACTATTCAAATTGTCTACCAACAGTTCAATAGATTCCTAAGTTGTGGTATGTTCATAGACTAGAATACTATACCATAGTTAAAAAGAATGAAATATAGCTATTGGCTGGGTGTAGTGGCTCAAGCCTGTTATCCCAGCACTTTGGGAGGCAGAGGTGGGAGGATCGCTTGAGCCCAGGAGTTCAAGATTAACCTGGGCAACATGGCGAAACCCAGTCTCTAAAAAAATATGAAAATTAGCTAGGCATGGTGGTGTGTGCCTATAGTCCCAGCTACTTGGGAGGCTGAGGCAGGAGGATCACTAGAGCCTGGGAGGTGGAGGTTGCAGTGAGCTGAGATCACACCACTCTACTCCAGCCTGGGTAACAGAATGAGACTGCATCTCAAATTAAAAAAAAAAAAGAAAGACAGAGAGAAAGAAGGAAAGAGAAAGAAAGAAAAGAAAAACAGAAAGAAAAAGAAAGAAAGAGAAAGAAAGAAAGAAAGAAAGCAGGCAAGCAAGCTACAGCTATTTTTTTCAACATGGATGAATCTTACAATATGGAATGTGATAAGCCTATCACAAAGAATTACATATAGAATTTCACTTGCATAAATACAAAAGGCAAGTACCAAATGAAATATTATTTAAGAAACCACATAAAGGTGATAAACTATGAGAGAAAGAGAGATTGAGAGACAGAGAGAGGGAGAGGGAGATAGCAAAATAGGAGAGACAGAGACGAGATTCAGGACTGTGGTTACCTCTAGGAAAAGAGAAAGGGTGACAAGTGGGGAGGGGTACACAGCGTGCTACGGGGTTGTAATGCTGAATGTCTCAAGTCTTTGGTGAGTACGTGAGTATTTTATTATCGCCCGCTAAGATGTACATACAATAAACATGTTTTATTCACTCCTTAGCACACATATTTTCTGTAAAATCTATTTAGCCACCTATGGGACTATATTGTATGAATCCTACATTGTGCTTACGGCGTGTACAGCTAGAGGATCAGGATAAGCTGTGGTCATTCTGGATTTTCAAGAGCATCATGAAGAAAAATGAATGTTTGCAATAAGCACAAAGGTGACTTTCGTACCTTCTTTCTCACAAGTAAATGAGAAGGGGTTTTAAAGAGTTAGCTTTGAGAAAAGAAGGTCATGTCAAAGGAGATATCCAGTGAATGATTGCAATAAGATCAGAAACTGAATAGACCTTACCATTGCCAGGAGGGTGGGGAGTTTCGAGGCTAAAATCCTCTGATGGTCTAGGATCCCCTTTTATTCACTGACATCATAAAAGAGGTTTTTAAGTAAACCCATTGGCTCTGGATCTATTGACACAAACAAAATGTTTCTTGAAATGAAACTTAAGGTATCATGGATTTTCAAGAGGATTTGGTTACAGGTACTATGTATAAAGCGGAGCTTGGTATTAGCACATTGTATTTAGATCAGTGACCCCTCTTTCCAAGTGTCTACAAACAAGTGACCTGGACATATTGCAGGTTTAAAGAATGACTTCAACAGCAACCAAAACATTACAGACAGAAGCAAGAAATGTTTGCTGCGTGGCAGACAGTGCATGCACTTTCACATTCTGGGCAAATCGGGAAGGTGATGCTCAGAAAGTTAATGCCATAAGGAAAGATGATTTCCTGTAGTGACTTGCAGAATGAGAAGAATTGAAATAACATATGGTATTACATAAAAAATTCAGAATAAATATATAAATGGGCCAGATATTCAAGGTGTCTTTGCTTTAGTTTCTGAGGACCATTTTCTACTCATGATTAAAAAAAAAAAAAGAAAAAAAAGAGAGCGAGAGATCCTAAAAAAGAAAGATCCTTTGATAGGCCAAAAAGTTTAAGTTAGGCACAGCTTAAGAAATATTGATGAGTTACTGGACCTTCAAGGTATGAAAAATAAGGACTATAGTTGGGCTTTAGGGTAGAGCTGGAGATTCTCTATGAAAGGATTGCTAATCAAAAAGAGAGAATAGCTGAGGTGGAGACTAGTTTCCAATTACAGTGCCACAAAGTAAACAAGAAATCTTTATATTTGTTTACAGCAATGCCTAGGGCAAGTCAGTCAATGCGATTGGAAGTATGGCACAAATAGTGCCAAATGACAGAAATAGGTATCATATTGAATTAACATTGCAATGTGGATTTCTCTAGGGTTCTGGGGGAAATCATAGCATAACCGTATTACATGAGCATTCTTTTTTTTTTTTGAGACAGAGTTTCACTCATTGCCCAGGCTGGATTGCAATGGCACGATCTCAGCTCACTGCAACCTCCACCTTCTGGGTCCGAGCGATTTTCCTGTCTCAGTCTCTTGAGTAGCTGGGATTACAGGCGCCTGCCATCACGCCCGGCTAATTGTTTTGTAGTTTTAGTAGAGATGCGGTTTCACCAGGTTGGCCAGGCTGGTCTTGAACTCTTATCCTCAAGTGATCCGCCCCCCTCGGCCTCCCAAAGTGCTGGAATTACAAGCATGAGCCAACGCACCCAGCCTTTTTTTTTTTCTTTAATGTACCCAGGACTATTTTAGGTAGTGGGCAAAACAGATGAACAATAAAATATGTTTCCTGCCCTCAAGGACTTTATATATAATGTAGGTAAGGACTTTATATATAACATAGGTAATATAAGCTGTCAGAGTGAAATAATGAGATAAAAATACAAAGAAAAATCATAAGAGTACTTGCTGCTCGGATGGAAGACTCTCAGTAACCTCACTCTCTGGGTCCTGGTAGAAAACCAGGCAGCTGGAACATCTACTTGTCTGCACAGGAACCCTCAATGATCCTCACTGACTCCTAGTTGTACCCCAATTGAAATGATTCTTGGTTACTATCTAGTCCTAACAGGGCTTTATTATTGGGCTTTCTAGAAAATAAAAACAGGAATTTAAAGGAATGAAAAATTGCTTGGAGTGAGAGTATTGAAAACTGACAAAAAGGCCACTAATAGTGAGAAAGGGAATAGAAAGCCTGTTACAGACACCACTCAGAAAGCAGAAAAAGTTGGGGTCACTGGGCAAAGGAGCAAGCAAGCTTTCCCGTCTCAGGCTCCCCTCTGACCATGATGTGGCCCTGTATGATGGCTGATAGCCATGTGCTGACTTTATCATTAACGACAGGTTAATAGCTTCAGTATATATTTAATTAGGCTGGAAACTGTGTGATACATTTGAGAAATCTTTCTACTGAAATTAGTTTAAATAAAACCTTTTGGCATGCAAAAGGAATAAGCCTCAGTTATCAGGACAAATCACAGCAGAGACACCTCATTTCCCAATCATCCTGAATAAATGAAGACTGACTATCACTGAGCCTGCCATTGTGTGGCACAGACCATATTTTCTATATTATTATAAAATTATCATAAAATGTGATTTTTTGCAATATCACACCCTTTATGGTCATTCCTAAGAAGCAAGTCAGTTAAATTTCTTTTTTATTTTTTATTTTATTTTTATTTTTTTTAATTATTATTATTATACTCTAAGTTTTAGGGTACAAGTGCACAATGTGCAGATTTGTTACATATGTATCCATGTGCCATGTTGGTGTGCTGCACCCATTAACTCGTCATTTAGCATTAGGGATATCTCCCAATGCTGTCCCTCCCCTCTCCCCCGACCCCACAACAGTCCCCAGACTGTGATGTTCCCCTTCCTGTGTCCATGTGTTCTCATTCTTCAATTCCCACCTATGAGTGGGAACATGCGGTGTTTGGTTTTTTGTCCTTGCGACAGTTTACTGAGAATGATGGTTTCCAGTTTCATCCATGTCCCTACAAAGGACATGAACTCATCATTTTTTATGGCTGCATAGTATTCCATGGTGTATATGTGCCACATTTTCTTAATCCAGTCAATCGTTGGACATCTGGGTTGGTTCCAAGTCTTTGCTATTGTGAATAATGCCGCAATAAACATACGTGTGCATGTCTTTATAACAGCATGATTTATAATCCTTTGGGTATACACCCAGTAATGGGATGGCTGCGTCAAATGGTATTTCTAGTTCTAGATCCCTGAGGAATCGCCACACTGACTTCCACAATGGTTGAACTAGTTTACAGTCCCACCAACAGTGTAAAAGTGTTCCTATTTCTCCACATCCTCTCCAGCACCTGTTGTTTCCTGACTTTTTAATAATCGCCATTCTAACTGGTGTGAGATGGTATCTCATTGGGGTTTTGATTTGCATTTCTCTGATGGCCAGTGATGATGAGCATTTTTGCATGTGTTTTTTGGCTGCATAAATGTCTTCTTTTGAGAAGTGTCTGTTCATATCCTTCACCCACTTTTTGATGGGGTTGTTGGTTTGTTTTTTTTCTTATAAATTTGTTTGAGTTCATTGTAGATTCTGGATATTAGCCCTTTGTCAGATGAGTAGGTTGCGAAAATTTTCTCCCATTTTGTAAGTTGCCTGTTCACTCTGATGGTAGTTTCTTTTGCTGTGCAGAAGCTCTTTAGTTTAATTAGATCCCATTTGTCAATTTTGGCTTTTGTTGCCATTGCTTTTGGTGTTTTAGACATGAAGTACTTGCCCATGCCTATATCCTGAATGGTATTGCCTAGGTTTTCTTCTAGAGTTTTTATGGTTTTAGGTCTAACATGTAAGTCTTTAATCCATCTTGAATTAATTTTTGTATAAGGTGTAAGGAAGGGATCCAGTTTCAGCTTTCTACATATGGCTAGCCAGTTTTCCCATCACCATTTATTAAATAGGGAATCCTTATCCCATTGCTTGTTTTTGTCAGGTTTGTCAAAGATCAGATAGTTGTAGATATGCAGCATTATTTCTGAGGGCTCTGTTCTGTTCCATTGATCTATGTCTCTGTTTTGGAACCAGTACCATGCTGTTTTGGTTACGGTAGCCTTGTAGTATAGTTTGAAGTCAGGTAGCATGATGCCTCCAGCTTTGTTCTTTTGGCTTAGGATTGACTTGGTGATGTGGGCTCTTTTTTTGCTCCATATGAACTTTAGTTTTTTCCAATTCTGTGAAGAAAGTCATTGGTAGCTTGATGGGGATGGCATTGAATCTATAAATTACCTTGGGCAGTATGGCCATTTTCACGATATTGATTCTTCCTACCCATGAGCATGGAATGTTCTTCCATTTGTTTGTATCCTCTTTTATTTCATTGAGCAGTGGTTTGTAGTTCTCCTTGAAGAGGTCCTTCACATCCCTTGTAAGTTGGATTCCTAGGTATTTTATTCAGTTTGAAGCAATTGTGAATGGGAGTTCACTCATGATTTAGCTCTCTGTTTGTCTGTGATTGGTGTACAAGAATGCTTGTGATTTTTGTACATTGATTTTGTATCCTGAGACTCTGCTGAAGTTGCTTATCAGCTTAAGGAGATTTTGGGCTGAGACGATGGGATTTTCTAGATATACAATCATGTCATCTGCAAACAGGGACAATTTGACTTCCTCTTTTCCTAATTGAATACCCTTTATTTCCTTCTCCTGCCTGATTTCCCTGGCCAGAACTTCCAACACTACATTGAATAGGAGTGGTGAGAGAGGGCATCCCTGTCTTGTGCCAGTTTTCAAAGGGAATGCTTCCAGTTTTTGCCCATTCAGTATGATATTGGCTGTGGATTTGTCATAGATAGCTCTTATTATTTTGAGATACGTCCCATCAATACCTAATTTATTGAGAGTTTTTAGCATGAAGCGTTGTTGAATTTTGTCAAAGGCCTTTTCCGCGTCTATTGAGATAATCATGTGGTTTTTGTATTTGGTTCTGTTTGTATGCTGGATTACATTTATTGATTTGCGTATGTTGAACCAGCCTTGCATCCCAGCCCACTTGATCATGGTGGATAAGCTTGTTGATGTGCTGCTGGATTCGGTTTGCCAGTATTTTATTGAGGATTTTTGCATCAATGTTCATCAAGGATATTGGTCTGAAATTCTTTTTTTTGGTTGTGTCTCTGTCAGGCTTTGGTATCAGGATGATGCTGGCTTCGTAAAATGTGTTAGGGAGGATTCCCTCTTTTTCTGTTGATTGGAATAGTTTCAGAAGGAATGGTACCAGTTCCTCCTTTTACCTCTGGTAGAATTCGGCTGTGAATCCATCAGGTCCTGGACTCTTTTTGTTGGTAAGCTATTGATTATTGCCACAATTCCAGAACCTGTTATTGGTCTATTCAGAGATTCAACTTCTTCTTGGTTTAGTCTTGGGAGGGTGTATTTGTCGAGGAATTTATCCATTTCTTCTAGATTTTCTAGTTTATTTGCATAGAGGTGTTTGTAGTATTCTCTGATGGTAGATTGTATTTCTGTGGGATTGGTGGTGATATCCCCTTTTTCATTTTTTATTGTATCTATTTGATTCTTCTCTCTTTTCTTCTTTATTAGTCTTGCTAGTGGTCTATCAATTTTGTTGATCTTTTCAAAAAACCAGCTCCTGGATCCATTAATTTTTTGAAGGGTTTTTTATGTCTCTATTTCCTTCAGTTCTGCTCTGATTTTAGTTATTTCTAGCCTTCTGCTAGCTTTTGAATGTGTTTGCTCTTGCTTTTCTAGTTCTTTTAATTGTGATGTTAGGGTGTCAATTGTGGATCTTTCCTGCTTTCTCTTGTGGGCATTTAGTGCTATAAATTTCCCTCTACACACTGCTTTGAATGTGTCCCAGAGATTCTGGTATGTTGTGTCTTTGTTCTCATTGGTTTTGAAGAACATCTTTATTTCTGCCTTCATTTCGTTATGTACCCAGTAGTCATTCAGGAGCAGGTTGTTCAGTTTCCATGTAGTTGAGCGGTTTTGAGTGAGTTTCTTAATCCTGAGTTCTAGTTTGATTGCACTGTGGTCTGAGAGACAGTTTGTTATAATTTCTGTTCTTTTACATTTGCTGAGGAGAGCTTTACTTCCTACTGTGTGCTCAGTTTTGGAATAGGTGTGGTGTGGTGCTGAAAAAAATGTATACTCTGTAGATTTGGGGTGGAGAGTTCTGTAGATGTCTATTAGGTCCGCTTGGTGCAGAGCTGAGTTCAATTCCTGGGTATCCTTGTTAACTTTCTGTCTCGTTGATCTGTCTAATGTTGACAGTGGGGTGTTAAAATCTCCCATTATTATTGTATGGTAGTCTAAGTCTCTTTGTAGGTCACTCAGGACTTGCTTTATGAATCTGGGTGCTCCTGTATTGGATGCATATATATTTAGGATGGTTAGCTCTTCTTGTTGAATTGATCCCTTTACTATTATGTAATGGCCTTCTTTGTCTCTTTTGATCTTTGTTGGTTTAAAGTCTGTTTTATCAGAGACTAGGATTGCAACCCCTGCCTTTTTTTGTTTTCCATTTGCTTGGTAGATCTTCCTCCATCCCTTTATTTTGAATCTATGTGTGTCTCTGCACGTGAGATGGGTTTCCTGAATACAGCACCCTGATGGGTCCTGACTCCTTATCCAATTTGCCTGTCTGTGTCTTTTAATTGGAGCATTTAGCCCATTTACATTTAAAGTTAATATTGTTATGTGCGAATTTTATCCTGTCATTATGATGTTAGCTGGTTATTTTGCTCATTAGTTGATGCAGTTTCTTCCTAGCCTCGATGGTCTTTACAATTTGGCATGTTTTTGCAGGGGCTGGTACCGGTTGTTCCTTTCCATGTTTAGTGCTTCCTTCAGGAGCTCTTGTAGGGCAGGCCTGGTGGTGACAAAATCTCTCAGCATTTCCTTGTCTGTAAAGTATTTTATTTCTCCTTCACTTATGAAGCTTAGTTTGGCTGGATATGAAATTCTGGGTTGAAAATTCTTTTCTTTAAGAATGTTGAATATTGGCCCCCACTCTCTTCTGGCTTGTAGAGTTTCTGCCGAGAGATCAGCTGTTAGTCTGATGGGCTTCCCTTTGTGGGTAACCCGACCTTTCTCTCTGGCAGCCCTCAACATTTTTTCCTTCATTTCAACTTTGGTGAATCTGGCAATTATGTGTCTTGGGGTTGCTCTTCTCGAGGAGTATCTTTGTGGCATTCTCTGTATTTCCTGAATCTGAATGTTGGCCTGCCTTGCTAGATTGGGGAAGTTCTCCTGGATAATATCTTGTAGAGTGTTTTGCAACTTGTTTCCATTCTCCTCATCACTTTCAGGTACACCAATCAGATGTAGGTTTGGGCTTTTCACATAGTCCCATATTTCTTGGAGGCTTTGTTCGTTTCTTTTTATTCTTTTTTCTCTAAACTTCCCTTCTCACTTCATTTTGTTCATTTCATCTTCCATCACTGATACCCTTTCTTCCAGTTGATTGCATTGGCTACTGAGGCTTCTGTATTCTTCATGTAGTTCTCGAAACTTGGCTTTCAGCTCCATTAGCTCCTTTAAGCACTTCTCTACATTGGTCATTTTAGTTATACATTTGTCTAATTTTTTTTCAAAGTTTTTAACTTCTTTGCCGTTGGTTTGAATTTCCTCCCATAGCTTGGAGTAGTTTGATTGTCTGAAGCCTTCTTCTCTCAACTCGTCAAAGTCATTCTCCATCCAGCTTTGTTCTATTGCTGGTGAGGAACTGTGTTCCTTTGGAAGAGGAGAGGCGCTCTGCTTTTTAGAGTTTCCAGTTTCTCTGCTCCGTTTTCTCCCCATCTTTGTAGTTTTTTCTACTTTTGGTCTTTGATGATAGTGATGTGCAGATGGGTTTTTGGTGTGGGTGTCCTTTCTGTTTGTTAGTTTTCCTTCTAACAGACAGGACCCTCAGCTGCAGGTCTGTTGGAGTTTGCTAGAGGTCCACTCCAGACCCTGTTTGCCTGGGTGTCAGCAGTGGTGGCTGCAGAACAGCAGATTTTTGTGAATCGCAAATTCAGCTGTCTGATCGTTCCTCTGGAAGTTTTGTCTCAGAGGAGTACCCGGCCGAGTGAGGTGTCAGTCTGTCCCTACTGGGGGGTGCCTCCCAGTTAGGCTGCTCGGGCGTCAGGGACTCACTTTAGGAGGCAGTCTGCCTGTTCTCAGATCTCCAGCTGCGTGCTGGGAGAACCTCTACTGTCTTCAAAGCTGTCAGACAGGGACATTTAAGTCTGCAGAGGTTACTGCTGACTTTTTGTTTATCTGTGCCCTGCCCCCAGAGGTGGAGCCTACAGAGGCAGGCAGGCCCCCTTGAGCTGTGGTGGGCTCCACCCAGTTCGAGCTTCCTGGCTGCTTTGTTTACCTAAGCAAGCCTGGGCAATGGTGGGCGCCCCTTCCCCAGCCTCGCTGCCGCCTTGCAGTTTGATCTCAGACTGCTGTGCTAGTAATCAGTGAGACTCCGTGGGTGTAGGACCCTCCGAGCCAGGTACAGGACACAATCTCCTGGTGTGCCATTTTCCAAGCCCGTTGGAAACGCGTGGTATTAGGGTGGGACTGACCCGATTTTCCAGGTGCCATCTGTCACCCCTTTCTTTGACTAGGAAAGGGAACTCCCTGACCCCTTTCACTTCCTGAGTGAGACAATGCCTTGCCCTGCTTTGGCTTGGCTTGCGCAGGGTGCGCTGCACCGACTGTCCTGCACCCACTGTTTGGCACTCCCTAGTGAGATGAACCCAGTACCTGAGATGGCAATGCAGAAATCACCCGTCTTCTGCATCGCTCATGCTGGGAGCTGTAGACAGGAGCTGTTCCTATTTGGCCATGTTGGCTCCACCTAAAAGACCGTTATATTTCAAACACAGTAACAGAAAGAGGTTCTAGACCAAATGCCTTATTAAATAGATAAGCTCACATGAAAGTAAGTGCACATTTCATGCAGGTCTTCTGTTTTAATATTTGAATGTAGAATTTTCCAACGTTCTGGGATAGTGCACAGCACATGGGAAAGACCATAACAGAATATCATTGCCCACACATATTTGAATTATTTTTAAAAAACTGTGTGTGTGTATCTAGATTTTTAATCAAAACAGAACCATGATAGCAACACTGATTTTGGAAAAACTAGAAAGATGGAGGGAACAGGAACTCAGGCTTAAGCCATAGCACACTTTTCTTTTATTGATTCTCCATTTGTTTTGTAGGATTTCAACAGTGAAGGAGACCTTAGAAGCCATAAAATCAATCTCTCAAATTGAAGTTGAAAAAAGCAAATCATCTCTCACACCCACCCTGATTGGTAATAATTAACTTGGGAATACTTCAGTTACTTTTTCATTAAGCAGTTCTCTAGATATCGAACTTATGTTAGTTAGCATTCAAGGTACTTTTGAAGGATATGAGGCAAACTGTTAGCATCATTTAACATTTATTGAATTATAGCATCCACATAACTTAGAGAAGACACAAGACTTAATGAGAAAAGCAAGACATTATTCCTGTTTTATAGAGAGTAACCAAGGCAAACAGGTAGAAAGACTTGCGCAAAGTCAGACAGAAAATGTTGAGAGGAGATTAGGACCCACTTAGGTTATTTTTGGTAGATTGCTCTTTTCACTTATACATAGCTCAGTTTGCCAGAAAAATAAATCTGAGGAATAAAGAAAATGTACTGAATATGAACAGCTAATTGAGATGCTTAAGCGTAAACACATGGAGGGGTGGTAGGTAAGCACTTGTGTTGACTCAGCCATCATTCCGTTTGTATGTGCCAATCAGTCTCTGCCAGCTGGTATCAGTCATTATCCAATGAGAGAAATGAGAGCTAGGAAAAGGAGAGTGAGCCCCAATTATCTTTTATAAGTATATAAATTGATGGCTATGGTAGAATTTTTCTCAATGTGGAAACTCAAAGTTCTGTGCCTAAGTTTTATTTCAAGAAACATTTTGTTTGTGTCAATAGATCCAGAGCCAATGGGTTTATTTAAAACCCTCTTTTATGATGGCAATGAATAAAAGGGGATCCTGGACCGTCAGAAGATTTTACCCTTGGAGCTCCCCCGGCTCCTAACACACACAGATAGAGCTGGCTCCGACCTCTGCTGTTTCCATGGTCGTGGCTACCTACTACTCTGTTCCTACTTGATCTTCACTGTGATTTTTGTCCATATGTCAGACTGAAGCAGACTGCTTAGGGCCTTGGGTTGAGGTAGGGGGCATCTTTTTCTGGGCTAGGCATTTCAGCTGAAGAGGAAAAAAAAGTAGGAAGAGGAAATGATAAACACCAGAGGTCAATTGATCTATTAAAAGCAAAAATGATTATTTTTGACTCCTGAGTTCTGAAAATGTATTTGAGGGTTCTTCAACACAAGCAACAAAAGAACAAAGAGAAAGGGGAAATCTTTGTTGTTTTATTGATCTGCTTTAATTGTATTCTTTCATCTTAGAAATAAGACGAGCTTGCATAGAAGCCACTGTCTGTGATTCGGTTTCTGAACTAGAAAACAAATCTTTTTAAAAATCAAAATCTGAGCATTTAAGATTAAAACATGATAGGGGCCAATACTGCTTTTTTGGTGAAAGCCTTGAATGGGGTGATCCAGTGAAAGGACCCAATGATAAATTTAAAACAAGGAGAATAACAGTTCCCGTGCCCTGGCACAGGATGGGTAGTAAGCACTTCAATCATGATTATATGAATTCCAAGTAGGATTAGTTTCATAAGAGATTGGCATATATTTACTTTGGGTTCATGATGGAAGGGGAAAATCATAATAAATGTTTGGGGAATCAAGAAGACTTCATGGAAGAGAAGGCTTTTTAGAAGCATGTAAAGAATGTTGAAGAAGGAAATAGACCCAGGCAGTCCAAATATAGAGGTAGTATGGGTAAGTGTATCTTTGGAGAAAGTTGTCTATTTGGCTGTAGGATGCACAAGAACAAGAGAAAGACAAGATAATGAGAGCCTTATTGTGGGAGATCTACAGCATTTGTACTTGAATTGGCAGTCAACAGTGGAGCCATTAAAGGTTTTTAGAAATGAATGTAATAGATTAGAAATTTAAGAAAATTAGAGTACAGACCCAAGAAAGACTGGAATGGAAGTAACATGAGCAATCAGGAGAATTTTGTAGTAGAATTAAGTGAAAAATTGTGAGACTCTAAGCTAATAAAGGGAAAACCCAGATGTCACTAGCTGCATTTTCAGGGAGCTAACAAATCTAGTGATTGCATAAGCCATAGGTCCCTTAAAAATTTAATGAAAAATCTCTGGAAGTCCCCCAGAAAAATACCACATTTACACATACTCAGAATGTTGCTTATAATTTCAGGGAGCTTATAGAACCTTGGGAACCAGGAACCCTTTAGGACCCTGTGAACTACAAGGTAAACACATTTGATTCTGACTGATTTGATTGATGGTTAAAAATAAATCAGTTATAAAAGAAAAATTACTTACTATTTTGACATAAATGTAGACCAGCATTTCCCATCTTTTTTTTCCCCCTGAATGCTGCCTTAGAAAGAAACTTCTGGAATTAAGAACCAGAAACGGAAGTGTATGGTGGTCACGTGGCAACTTGGGCAGATTTGGAGCATTTCACTTTTTTGTTTTTATAACCTAATACAGTTTATGGTCAAAAAAATTTTAAATGCTATGTACCCTGTTATCCTCTAGAAGATTAATATTCCATATCCTCATATTAAATGTTTTTCAGTAAAGAACACTGGTTCAACTGTTTTTACTCTAGGACTTCCAACCATTAATCCAGTGGTCTTCAGAGCCTATTCCTGCAGTCTTCATCCAGAAATAACTGCCGTTTTCACAATCCATATTTTAAAAATGAGGCTTAGGCTCCAGGAACATAGTTTCCTTACATCTGCCTTTACTTCTCCCAGCCCTCCTTACTCTGAACCAGGAGGTACATATTCTGGTCTTTACTGACTAGCTGTGTGGTCATGGAAAAATTATGTCTGTCAGAATTCATATCTGGAGAATGAAGTTATACATTGTGAAGATCTATGCTCTACTCAGTGGTTCTCAAACTTGAGCATTCATCAGAATCATCCTGAGGGCTTCTTGTGACACAGTTTGTTGGGTCTCATATTAAAGTTTCTTATTTCAAAAATCTGGGTGGGTCCTGAGAGTTTACATTACTGTTGAGTTCCCAAGTGATGCCAGTGCTGATGGTCCATGGACTAAACTTAAAGAACTGCTGCTCTAACATTTTTGGAATCCTGTGAACTCTTTGTAAAATTTTTATTATTTTTATGTTTCTTCTTTCCAACTTTTATTTTAGGTCCAAGGAGTACGTGAGCAGGTTTGTTTCAAGGGTAAATTGCGTGTCTTGGGGTTTTGGTGTACAGATAATTTTGTCACCCAGGTAATAAGCATAGTACTCGATAGGTAGTTTTTAAATCCTCACCCTCCTCCTACCCTCCACCCTCAAGTAGGCCCCAGTGTCTGTTGTTCCCTCCCTTGTGTACATGTGTACTCAATGTTTAGCTCCCATGTGTCTAAGTCAGAGCATGCAATACTTGGTTTTCTGTTTCTGCATTAATTCGCTTAGGATAATGACCTCCAGCACCATCCATGTTGCTGAAGAAGATATGATTACATTCTTTTTTTGTGTGTGTGGCTGCATTCTATGGTTTATATGTACCAGATTTTCTTTATTCAGTCCACCATTGATGGGCATCTAGGTTGATTCCTTGTCTTTGCTACTGTGAACAGGGCTGTGATGAACATACATGTGCATGAGTCTTTATGGTAGAAAGATTTATATTCCTTTGGGTATATACCCAATAATGGGATTGCTGGGTTGAATGGTAGCTCTATTTTACTGTGAACTCTTATTCTCTTTCCCAGTTAAGTCCTTTTCTCTCTGGAGCTGGCAGTTCACTTCCTAGCTGCTCCTGTTTTGTGTCTGATGCTCAAGTTCTTGATTCATTATTCTGAGCAATGGTTGCTATTAGTATTTTCTGAGGAAGATTACTGCATCCATCATAAACAATTTTTAAAATTTCAAATATGTAGAGTCCACGCTGCTGCCATAGTATAAATACCAACTTTCTAGGATACTAAGTATTGGATGAGCCCAGCCAATGTGCAGATAGACTTGGTGGCACAAAGGACCTATTTACATGACATTTTTACTGGGGCAGCGCTGCCCTTTAGAATGTGACTGTTAGTATGGGTGCTGCTAGAAAGGATTCTCTCTACCCAAAATGCATGTGAACAACTTCTGCAGAGTTAATGCTAGGACAGAATTGTGACATTGATAAAGTTTGACTTTGGGGTCCCTTCACTTTGTATATAATCATTTAGTAAATATTTACTCATCATTGGCATATAAGGTATTAAGCTAGATACTTCAGGGGATACAAAGATAAATCCGATCAAATCCTTGCCTGCAATGGAATTTACAGTTCAGTACAAGATATAAGATGTGTACATCCATGGAGACAGTGTGTGGGGCTCCTGCAATATCAGCTGTGCTCAAACGACAGTAAATCTAATTACTACTTATGAGAACTCAGACAGTTTATGTAATCCCTTTCAGTCTCAGTTTCATAATGGCTGATAGGTAAAATAATAACCCATAGAATCAACTATGGCTGCATTGTGAAAACTCATATAAACCCATATTATTTAAGAAAACATATTCTGGGCTTTCCATAGTACTCGGAATATAGTATATGTTCAATAAACGCAGCAGTTTTAAAACTATCATTGTCAAAGTGGAGAGTGATACATGTAATAGATAATTGTTGAGTGCTTATTATGTGTTGGATATTGGACTAAATGTTTTTCACTTATTACCTAGTTTAATCCTTACAACAAGCCTAATAAAATTGATCATATAATTTTCTCAATTTTGTAGATAAGAAAGCAGAGCTCAGGGACCTTAAGTAATTCGCTCAAGATAATGCAGCTTGCAAATAGCGGGAGCTGGTATTCAAACAAATTCTGGTTCCTGGGTTTGTATCCTTAACATTGTGTATACTGTTTCCTAATAAATACTCTAAGAAGACTAAACAAAGCATTTGGGGGAGGTCATAGGTGTGAGCAAAAACTTCTAAGGGGAGCTTCTAAGAAGATGAAGGCTTAAAATTTGAGCTGGGATTTGAAGAATGAGGAATTTTGGCTCTGTACATTCTCATCTTCCTTTTTCCTGTTTAATACATTTATTTATTTAATAAATACTTGTCCAGCACTTATTTTGTGCCAGGCATTGTAGTAGGTGCTGGCAGCATGACACAAGGTCCCTGATTCAAAGTTCATCCCTTCATGGAACTTATGATCCAGAGATGGAGATGACAATTTAACAGGAAATTAATGAGTAATTACAGAGGAGAAATTTAGGATGCTATTCAATTCAGGAACTACGATGAGCTGAGAGCTTACTCTACCCCAGACTGTGCTACATTCCACAAGGATAGACCTTACCTGGAAAGTATTGTTTGTTCTTCCTTACCTGTCTTGTTGCAGTTAAAATTTCTGTGATGCTAAGTCTGTTCATGCAAAATCATTTATGACTCCATATTTTTCACACTTGATCTTAGCCAAAAGGGTGAGAAGCAATACCTCTTATGTTTTAAGTAAATGAATGTGATAGGACAACAGCTTTTTTAAGTTATTGACCAATTTTTTTCTCCAAAATTTATCTTTTATCCCTCTCTTCCACCTTCTGCTTCCAGTCATGCAGCTAAAGTTTTTTACATACATTACCTAAGGAAATGGCTATTATAGGGCAGAAAACTGGGGGAGAAATCAACCATTTTGGCTGTGGTTTTTAAAAGCCTATCCTCTCGAAGAAAGGGTGAAGACTCTGGGCATAACCCCAATTATAGAAAAAACTTATGAGAAATTAGGGACCTAATTTCTATATTCGGTAGGAAAAGGATTCCTGGACTGGGAATGCCTCCAGTAATGTCAGGAAACATAAAATGACTGAGATTAATTTTTTGCCACCTTAGATGTAAATGAAAAATTAAAAATAAAAATTAGATTCAATGATAGAAAAATAAAGAGAATTAATACGTCTTACCAGATTGTATTTGTGGATGAATATTGGAATCCATTGTATTGATTCATGCTAAGGTTCACAGTCTTTTCCAGATAAGTTTGAATCTCAACAGTGACTTTTAATATTATGTTAATTCATTCCACAAATATTTGTTGAACATCCATGATGTGCTAGGTAAATGGCAGAGGGTAGTATCACAGTGTCAAGCAAGAATAAACACAGTTCTTGCTTACTAAACTTTATTTTCAAGACAGAAAGTCAATAATCAAATAATTACACAAATGCTTGTGAAATTACAAGTGTGAAAACTGTCACCGAGGAAAGATACATGAATTTAGGTGGCAAGGGGATCATCTGGGGGATCTGAGAAGTCTCCCTGAGAAGTGGCATTTAAACTGAGACCTGAAAATGAACAGGAGCTAAGTACGTAAAACAGAAGGGAAAGAACAAGCATTCTAGGCCAACAGACTCAGGATTTTAGCCCTTCATGTGGTGGCAGAGATACTAGATAAAAATTTAGGTTGGAGGGAGTGTGGAGAGAGACTTTTGCTCACAGCATGAGGGCAGCTTTTGCCATAAAAGGCATTCCTGAGCATGAAGGCATGTTCTGCACGTGGATGTGGCTTTTGCACGTCTTTTGTTATCTTTGTGCCTATCTCCCTGAGGCCTCAAAGGCTGAACTCTTCACCTTTCCCCAACTCTACTCCTGCTTCTGCATGTCCCATCTCAACAAATGATAGCTTCGTCTTTGCATTCTGTGCAAGCTAAACCCCTCCACATCATCCTTTCTGCTTCCTTCTTCCTCATCTGATCTATGTCCAATCCATCTCCAAGCTGTGTCAATTCTGTCTCATTAATATCTCTCACATCTAAATCACTTCCCTCCATTCCCAATGCCACTCCCTTAGCTCAGAGTCCACACCACCCACCCTGACTTTATACATATATATATGGAGCTGCTTTAAATTGTTTTAAGAAGCTGCACCTTTCTCCCTCTTGAGGTTTTTATGCATATTTTCCCCTCTGTTCAAAATCGTCTTTCTCTCTATCCTCAACTAGGGAATTCCTGTTCTTCATGCTGGATGCCTTTCTATAAAAACTCTCCCTGACCACCAGCCATAACCGCCATGGATATAAGGTTGGCTTTTCCTCCTTCATGTTCACTCTAAATACTTCATGTTTATCCCTACCAATTGTGCATCTGTTTAGACCTGAGCTGTGTAACATGGTGGCCACTAACCACTGTGGTGGCTACTGAGCAGTTGAAATGTGACTGAGATGAATTGAATGGTGCTGTACATGTAAAACAAACATCAGATTTCAAAAACCTAGTATGTTGCCTAGTAATTTTTAAGTACTTGTTTACATGTACTTGTTTACGTGTACTTGTTGTTTTTTTTTTGAGACGGAGTCTCGCTCTGTCGCCCAGGCTGGAGTGCAGTGGTGCGATCTCTGCTCACTGCAAGCTCCGCCTCCCAGGTTCACGCCATTCTCCTGCCTCAGCCTCTCCGAGTAGCTGGGACTACAGGCGCCCGCCACCACGCCCGGCTAATTTTTTTGTATTTTTAGTAGAGACGGGGTTTCACCGTGGTCTCGATCTCCTGACCTCGTGATCCGCCCACCTCGGCCTCCCAAAGTGCTGGGATTACAAGCGTGAGCCACCACGCCCGGCCTATGTGTACTTGTTTACGTGATAATATTTGGGATATACCCAGTCAAATAAAACATCTTATTAAAATTAACCCCACTCATTGCTTTTTACTTTTCAAAGTGTGTCTAACTGAAAGTTTAAAAGTATATCTATGGCTCACATTTATGCCTTGCATTGTGTTCTTATTAGATGGTACTGCTCTAGACTCTAGGCAATTACAGCAGGGGTTGGAAAACTATGATGGATGGGCCACATCTAGTCTTGCCACCTGCTTTTTGAAATAAAGTTTTATTGGGACATAACCAGGCACATTTGTTTATATTCCTATGGCTACTTTCCCGTTACAATGGCACAGTTGCATAGCTGTGATAGAAACAATATGGTCCACAAGCCTAAAAGATTTACTACTTGGCTCTTTGCAGAAAAGTTAGTTGACCTCTTTTCTAGAGGGTTGATGTTGTATTTTGTTTTTCATTGTGTCTCCAAATCATGGCACAGAACCTGACACCTAATAAGCACACAATAAATATTTACAATATTGGCTGACGGAATAAATTTCTAATTGATATATGTTATTGAGTAAATATAAACTGAGAAAGATATTGCCAGGACCATCACTAAAATCAGTTTATGACCCACAGCTATGGTGACCATGGGATCAAAATTAAAAATTGAAGTACAACCTGACAAGTAGGTATATACTTGGATAATCTTCCTACACAACATTTAAAATGGAGACCATCCAAGCCAGAATGGGTGGTTCTCATTCTCATCACCATGGAATATCTTGATTTTGGAATAAAGAAAGATATTTTAATTATGCTTGAAACAGGATAGAGTGTTGTATGAATTAGGAAACTTATCTCGTAGGTTGGATATTTGGAGTAAGGGTTTATGTCATAATAACCTCCACCATCTTTCATGGTAGTAAATCCCATGGAAGTCTGGATCTGGTTGGTGTACATGAGAATGAATTCTTATATGTTAAAAATGGGGCTGAGAATGAGTGTTGGAATGGAATTAAGCACATCTTCACACTCTGATCCAAATATACTCCTGTCATTTGCTCTCTGCTCACAAATCTGCAGCTGTTAGAAGACACGAAATAATTTTCTTTTGCTTTTCTCTGTCAAATTGTTGATGAACATGATTTCACATAATTGAAACAGCCAGAGTTACCATAGATGAGAATTGAATTTCAGGTCTTGGTTATGCAACATTATCTTCTCTCATAAGAAGCAGTCATTTAAAAAAATATATAACATATCTCAGTATTGCATGGGATCTTTTCTTTTTTTAGTAATTAAAGCTGTAGAAGCAGCTAGATGTCCTTATTTCAACAGGTAGATTCCACAGGGCTTTTCTGAAGAAACCATGTGAGGCAGAGCGTTTTCCTTTATTGAAGTCAATCTGGGAAGCAAACAAGAAAAGGAAAAAAGTAATATTCATATGTGATCAATATAGAAAGAGAACAATTAAGTATCTGGTGATTTTTGCTTTAGGCTGGTTCAAAGAAATGGAGGATTATAAAGTTGATAAGATCACAGAGTGAGTGATCACCCACCCATCCACTGTCTATCCATTTCCCAACGGTTACTTATTAAATTTGTTAAATTACATTTCTTAAATTACTATTTGTCCAGCTCTGTGGTAGATGTTGTGAAAGACACAAGGGAAACAAAAGATAATCTTTACTCTTGAAGATTCACATAACGTTAAAACTGAAGGTAGTTTAAAAAATGATATTATTGTAATTCTATGTTCTCTTTTCAAGACACAGTGTTAGGTACTTTACTTAAGGTAATATTTAAAAATTTATATGGTGGGCCACAGGGCTCTAATTCCTAGTCCAATAAGTTTTCTACTACATTTATTGGGTAAGTCAGATATATTTGTCTGCCTAAAAGTTTGGAAAATAATTAATCCCAAGGTATTATGTAAGCAAGTGTGGGATCATCCTGTATGCCTGATCTGTGGGACATCCAAGAATATTCACCATTGAGCAAGAGAATTCAAGGAAGGTTTAAGGGCAGAGGTGAGCCTGGAGCTGTACTTTAAGGAAATACGGAGCCTGAGGTCGTAAATGCTGGAAAGAAGACATTTTAGTTGTGGCAAACAAAATAAATAAATGCAGGGCAACAGAACTAAGCAGACATTAGAGATACAGAAAAAGAGATACAATCAGGCTAAAAAAAAATCAACAAAAGTAGTGAAGATGGCCCTGAGTTGCACAGAGAGCCTCTGTGGAAGAGGTGGAGGAACTAGGTTGGGTCAGTAAGGTGAGAGCAGTTGATGTAAGAAAGCTGAATGCCTGCTGGAAATTTTTTTCTATGAGTAAGAGACTAAGTGTAAGCCAAGCTTTTGGAAGATTTATACATTGCACTCCCACTCTAGAGAAAGACAAAACATTCCTCAAGGACCCAGAAAGAAACCCAAAAGGAAAGAAAATCATCCTGGCAAATTAAATAGGGCAGTAAGTCTATCAGATTTCCTTTTCCATCTCTATATTGCACACCACTTCACAGTGTTTGACCAAAATTTACAAGTTTGGTGGGAAAATCTAAGTGGGAATATTTGGAGAAAACCCACAGAGAACTGATAATATTAAGGATATACACACACTTACTTTCAGAGATAGTCAATTTCGATTCCACTGGGGTTTGGATTTTTTTAAGGTTTTGATATATAGCTTAAATTATTGCTTATATAGGATGAAGTACATGCTTAAATGCTATGTTGTCACTGTAATATCTACAAATCACTCAGCACACCATCACTGACAGTAAATATTTTATATCTTATTGAAAAATAATAATATCCTTATAAAATATCAAAATCATAATCCTTTTAGGCTCTTCCCCAAATCCTCCCTTGAGAGGCTTAAAAAGTAATCATCCTTAATGCTTCGTCATACAAACTTGCCAGTGAAATTTCAGTGAATAGTTGTTTTGAGTTTGAATTTTAAGTTCCTTGAATTTGGGGTATGAAATTCTGTTCTCCACATCACCATTGCTGTGCATGTGGAATTAGTGTGAAAAAAGAATCTATAGACATCTACTTTCATTTATTTTGGTTTTTCTTATAATGTAAGTAGGAAACTTATATCTACATAAACGGTGCCAAATTACAGCTGTTTCTCTAACTCCATTTTTCTGCAAAAGATTACTGGTTTCTGCGACCAGGCTCTTTCAACTGCACAACAGTTGCTGCCTTTATTTGCATAATTAACTTGCCTGGTGGTGGAGGGAGATGATGTGAGCAGAGGCGAGTACAGGCACTCACTGTTTGTTGCAACTGACACAGTGAAACTGCAAGGTGTAAGCAGGGTTGTGATTCATCCCCTATCTCCTGCAGCTTGGCTTGAGTAACTGACAGCCTTAACACCTCTTTAAGCATTCTTCCTTGTTCTTTTTCAAGGACCTGATAGTCTATTGAGAAAAAGAGATGCAAACAAAGGGTACAGTGGAAGAAATGCTACAAAGTAGACAAAGTCATGCAGGATTTGCCCCTTTTCCCAAGTTGATAGAGAAGGTTGACTGCTCATTGTGGTTTGTGTTGTGCACTCTTCTGAGAATAAACAAATATCTTTTGGTTGGCCTGTGGTTGTGGGGTTACTATCATTCTTGTCATCTTCAAATATAGGTAAGACATTCTGGACAGATGATGTTATGGCTAACAAGAGAGACAATTTTTACATGCTCATAAGTAACGTGGCCAACAGTGTGGGAACGTGGGCATTCGCTTTTTTGGTAGTAGGGTGTATTAGAGGACATCAGTAGACTCTGAAAACAACTTGGAAATATGCTCTGTGAAGGCTTTGTACATCTTATTCATTACTATCCCTAATGCCTAGAATGAAACCTGAATAAATGAATAAATGTCAAATCTTTAAAATTTTGCATATGCTTAGATGCACAAATCCTAAGTATTGGAAGTCATCATGAATCTACTATTAAAATTTAGCTGTGGGAATACACATTATATTATTATTTATAGTACAAAATGCTTGAAATGTCTCATTTAGTTTTATCAATGTGGGATTGAGTAAAAATTATATAACATCTCTACTGTGGATTATTAGGCAGCCATGAATGCTGATGTTGCATAAAAATATATAAAGAATACAGAAAGATGCACGCGACTATTTTTATGAGTAGGTTGTAAAACAGTGCACAGAGTATTAATCCATTGTTATAAAATGATAAAATAAAAAATTTTTCAAAGGTTGTCAAAGAAGGAACTTTACCAGAGACTCAGGCACAGTCTCAAAGAACAAAAACTCTGAAATTTTAGTGACTTAAAATAACAATACTTGTGCTATATGGCTATTGTGAATCAGCAGGGAATCTTTGCTCATCAGTCGCTCAGGATCCCAGGCCGAACATAGTGTTGAAACAAATGGTGTTCACAATGTCATATAGAAAGGAGCCCTGGAAGGTTTCACACTGGGAATTAATGGCTCTTACCTGGAAGTAAAACGTTGCTTCTGCTCAAACTCATTGGTCAGATCCAGTCACATGGCCCATCCATGCAAAAGAGACCAAGACATTATAATCCTCCATGTAAGTGAGTATGAGAGAATTAGAAATATTTTGTGAGCAGTACTAAGGATACCACTTACGGTCATTGGTATTTAGCTCTCTCAGTGTGCGTCCCTATGGAAACAACCGAAAGTCTTATCCAGTCTTACAGAATAAACTTATCCAGTTTTATGGCATAAAACTCTTATGTCTGTGGTTTCTGGGTGGTAACCAAATGATCTCTTTATCAGGTCTGGATGTGGCTCCTTTTGGTTATAGAATCAACTGAAAAAAAAAAAAAAAAAAAGATTATCTCTTTCCCCTGACACTACAAAATAGCAGAATGGGGAGAAGTGTCTATAATATTGCCAAGGCTGGTTCGTATAAATTCTGATATTTTACTGCCAATCCCCATTCCCTGGGATGAGGAAAGCTCTTAATTAGGTTCTGATTTGGCTCCTGGGGAGGGGTTCTCCAGTCCATGGCCCTTAATTTTGTTCTTTGGAGGTTCTTCCTTTTCTATTGTTGCCTTGGCTACATCTGCAGAGTGCGTTATAGAATGTACACTCCTTCAAGGATGAGAAGCTTTCTTAGTCTGATACTTGCTCATAGAAGTTCACATACTTAACCATGTTAATGTTTTTGTCTTTGCACAAAAGTTTTAGAAGGTTCATTATTTCTTTGCTGTACAAGTTTCTCAAAAAAGTAATCAGCTTCTTTTTATAGTTGATTATGGTCAACTTTTTGTGCCAATAGCCCCATACACAGCTTTTTTGATACATGCTTCTATGTGTTTTCTCTGAACTGTAGATATCTTAAGCCAACGAAGCTTCAGTAGAAGAGCCACAGCTTCAGTCTTTACAAAAAAATTGGGTCATTTTGTCCATATGAAAGACTAACTGGGTTGTTATGTTAACCCATTCAGAAGTTTAAAAACTTGTGTGGAAACCATACCCTTGATTTATTCCTTGATGCAAGACTGTGTTCTTATCAGTCTGTCTCTAATTAGTGATAAGAAACAATTGCCTTGTCCAATTCTCCAAGTCTTCAAATTTTCTTGACCATCTCTGTTATCTTTCATACTTACTTGCTTGTTAATTCTGTTTTTAGCTCATTGTTTTATTGTAGTATTTTGTCAAATGAAGCCAACAGTGATTGACACTTGCTAGAAGTTCTATTTTTCAATCATTTCGCCTATAGCTACAAGTTCACAAAGGACATTACCTTCCTTTTAAGTTTTCACAGGTGACAATTTTACAAAATAGCTCATTTGTGCATAACATAGATTGCCGTCATTCCAGCTGAAACCGAAGATTCGTTGCTGCCCGCCACCTGATCACTGAGCCAATGCCACAGACTTTATGTTTTTAATATTGATGTATTACTCCAATTCTTTTTTTAAAAAGATGCTTTAAAAAATTGACCAGAATAAGAGAAATCTAGTTTTCAGTTTTGTAGACCCCTGAAACTTGATTGTTATGAAGTGATTTTGTCCCAGGCAACTGGAATACACATTCAAACTTCTAAGAGATTACAGAAAAAAGTGCTGATTTGTTTATTTAAAATTGAAAGTCCACCTAAATGACTAGAATATCTGTATTTTCTAACTAGAACACATTTCGTGGGTCAATGGATTCCAGAAACCAGTGTTTTAATCTGAATGTTTCTTCTTTTTGTTTTCTTATTTTTTCTTTTTGGAGATACAGTCTTGCTCTGTAACCTAGGCTGGAGTGCAGTGGTACAATAATGGCTTACTGAGACTGGAACTCCTGGGTTAAAGCAAATCTTCAGACTCAGCCTCCCAAGTAGCTAGGACTACAGGCATGCACCACCATGCCTAGCTAATTTTCTAATTTTTGTAAAGATGGAGTCTGACCAAGTTGCCCAGGCTGGTCTTGAATTCCTGGCCTGAAGCAATCCTCTTACCTCGGCCTCCCAAAGTGCTGGGATTTCAGATGTGAGTCACTGAACCCAGCCTGACTCCTTCTTGATGACTTTTAATGAATTCCTTGATCATGAGTGGATACTATTGTGGGATAATTCACTTAATCTTTGTAGAATCTTGACCTCCCTTTCGGTACCATAGAGCTCAGCTTTCATTGACCAGGAGACTTTTTTTTTTTTTTTTTTTTTGAGATGGAGTTTTGCTCTGACTCCCAGGCTGGAGGGCAGTGGCAGGATCTCGGCTCACTGCAACCTCTGCCTCCCGGGTTTAAGTGATTCTGTTGCCTCAGCCTTCTGAGAAGCTGGGACTACAGGTGCGTGCCACCACGCCCAGCTAATTTTTTGTATTTTTAGTAGAGATGGGGTTTCACCGTGTTAGCCAGCATAGTCTTGAACTCCTGACCTCGGGATCTGCCCACCTCGGCCTCCCAAAGTGTAAGACTTTCTTTTGGATAGGGTTGTCTTTTTGCATCTCATTTTCTAGGGGGGCAGAGAAAGATAACAAATGATGAACATGAAGAAATGCTTTTTGGGCTGGGTGCAGTGGTTTACACCTGTAATCCCAGCACTTGGGGAGGCTGAGGCAGGCGGATTACTTGAGGCCAGGAGTTTGAGGCCAGCGTAGGCAACATGGCGGAACCCAGTCTCTAGTAAAAATACAAAACTTAGCGAGGCATGATGGCGCATGCCTGTAGTTTCAGCTACTAGAAAAGCTGAGGCATGGGAATTGCTTGAATCTGAGAGGTGGAGGTTGCAGTGAGCCGAGATTGCACTACTGTGCTCCAGCCTGGATGACAGAGCAAGACGGTCTCAATTAAAAATAAAAAATGACAGTTTTCATATAATGTGTTTTTACAATAATAAAACTGGGTAATGGTATATAGTGAAAATTGGAGGAGAGAATGGAAGAAAATGTTTTTGCTGGAATGGCCAGTAAAACCATTCTAAGGTGGGGACCATTTGAGCTGAGACTCACAAGAGGGGAAGAGGCAATCATAGAAGATCTGAGGAAAGAGCATTCTATGCAGAAGGAACAGCAGGTGAAAAAGGCCAGAGATGTGAAGGAGCTCAGTGTATTGGAAGGCTAGAAAGAAGGCCAGGGAGTTGGGAGAATGGTAAGGAGAGAAGTATGTGGTCATGTCTGAGAGGCTGGCAAGGAGTACATTGTGTACAGTTTTGCTGCTCATGTTGGGAAGTTTCTGTTTTACTCGAAACCCAGTGGAACTATTGAAAGCTTTTAAGCAACGGATCAATTTGATCTGTTTTATTCTTTCAAAAGATCACTCTGGCTGGCTACTGCATGGAGAATGAATTCTGGCAGGGGAAGTGTGGAAGCAGCCCATTGCAGCCCAGCTGTGAGATACTAGTCATTTGGATCGGGGTTGTAGCAATAGAGATGGTGATAAGTGGTGGGATCGTGAATGTATTTTGGAAATAAGAGTAGACAAAATTTGCAGATAGATTAGATGAGAGATGTGAAGAAAAGTGAGAAAATAAGGGTTATTGCTAGTGTTTTGGCGCAAGAAACTTGATTGGTGGTAATACCAGCAACTGAGAGATGGGGAAGACGGCTGTGGGTAAATCAAGAATTTTATTTTGGAAACACTAAATTAGAGATGTCTATCAGACAGCTCAGAGGTGATGTCAAGTAGGCAGTTGGGTATATAAATCTCGAGCCCAGGGGAGTGGTAAGAGCTGGAGATAGAGATTTATGAGTCATCAGTACAAAAATGTTATTTTAAGCCATAGAAGACGATGAGATCACCTAGAGAAGGAATTTGGAGAGAAAAGAGGGTGGAGGACAGAGTTAAGGGTTAGCAGAGGAGGAGGAACCAGAAATGGAGTCCAAGAAGGCACAAGTTTCAGGTTAGAAGAAAATCAGGTGTGAGTAGTGTTGTGAACACCAAATGGAGATATTTTTGCAAGAAGAAAGCCATATGCTGTAAACTGACTAATGCTCTATCCCATTTCTGCTTTATATTTCTCCCAAACACCCACAATACCATGCCCCTCTCCTTAGCATTTGATTCTGCTGGAAAGGAGGTTAATTACAGAACAATAATTGTTTCTATTTTTTTTTTCTTTTTCGGTCTGCTATTTTAGGAAGTGGATAAAATGGCATTTTGACAGATCTGGAGGGTCTTGGATCTGCCTTTCAACATTGGCATTACTGATATTAGAGTACTACCACTCACTAGCTGTGGGGATGTAGGAAGATTACTTAACCACTCAGAACCTTGGTTTCCTCATTTGTTATGTGAAGATGACAATATCAGATGACAGATTTATTGTGGGGATTCATTAATATAATGCATACAAAGTGGTAGCTCAGTGTGTGGCAGAAGGTAAGTAGATCACAAATGGTAGCTTTTATTATTTTTTTCCCAGATGATGATTGGCTAACTATGGAAATGGATCGCTATCAAGTAATCCTGGAAAGATGAGTAGGCAAGATTTGCAGATAGATTGGATGAGCGATGTGAGGAAAAGCGAGAAAATAAGGGTTATTCCTAGTGTTTTGGCCCTAAACATAGTTAATTGTTTAGAACTATGTTGGAGAGATAATATCTACATATTATTGCTGCAGGATGGAAGTCAAACAATCTATAAACAAAACCCTGCTATTGCCCCTGTGCCCTCTCACAAACACCCTATATCTTTTCTCTTTCAGAGACAGGATGTGTGAAACTCAGATCAGTGATGTTTTAAAGATGGAGCATCAGTGATAGAAACATACTTCTGTGCTTCTCTGGTGAGGAATGATCCAGGCCTGTCTTTGAAACTGAAGTTTCAGGCTGCCAGTGAGCAGATATAGTGAAGATAGAAATCCTTGCACAGCTGAAATGGGTGATGACTGCTGTAAAAATAAGCAGGAATTTCCCCACCTTGGGGCAGCTCACAAGCCTATCTTTCCCTCTGAAGCACAAGAGAGTGGGTCAGGGATGTAATTGAGCAAGTATCTCGGACTCATTTTCCAGGAAATGAAGCCGTTAGCCCTAGCTGCTCTGTGAGAGTTCTTTCTTAAACATGATGAGTCCTCTGAAAACGTTACAGTTCTGCTATGGTGCCTCTGTGCCAGCCACTTCTTTGTCTGTGGAGGGAGTTGGGTGGCTGTGGCTGCTCTGGAGTAAGGTAGGGGGTCATTGATGATGGAAATATATCAATCCCCTTCCTTCAAGCTAATACCTCCATCTCTTCAAAGGCATCCATAAGGGTTTGGAAATTATACCCATATAACATCCCTCACCAAACACACATACCTATTTTTCAGTTTCAATGGAACCTTTAATTTAATTTTCCCTCGAGGAGAGTTATCGCTTTGGCCTAATTATCCAAAAAAAAAGTAGCAGATTGCATTATTGAATCCTGAATCTTGACTGCATTATTTACGATCTCTGTGCAATTGATAAAGTTGGTTTATCTCTCTAATCCTCAGTTTCCTCATCTATAAAATGGAACTAATAACTGTTGCATAGCATACTGTATAGACTAGTACATTAATTCATACAAAGGACTACTTAGCATTATCGACTTAGTACCATTAGCTCCTTAGTAAATATTTGTATTAGGGTTCTCTAGAGGGACAGAACTAATGGAATATATATATATATATATATAAACTCATATATATTTATATGAGTTTATTAAGTATTAACTCATATGATCACAAGCCCCACTATAGGCTATCTGAAGGCTGAGGAGCAAGGACAGCCAGCCCGAGTACCAAAACTGAAGAACTTCGAGTCTGGTCTTTGAGGGCAGGAAGAATCCAGCATAGGAGAAAGATGTAGGCTGGGAAGCTAGGCCAGTCTCTCTTTTCACATTTTTCTGCCTGCTTTTTATTCTAGATTCTATGGCAGGTGATTAGGTGGTGCCTGCCATTAAGGGTGGGTCTGCCCTTCCCAGCCCACTGACTCAAATGTTAATCTCCTTTGGCAACAGTCTCACAGACACACCCAGGAACAATATTTTGTATCCTTCAATCCAATCAAGTTGACACTCAGTGTTAACCATCACAATATTGTTGGATTGTTTGAGCTGAGGAGTTCGAGGTTGCAGCAAGCCATGGTTGTCCCACTGCACTCTAGCCTGGGAAACAGAGCAAGATCCTGAATCTAAAATAAACAAACAAGCAATAAGTAAGTAAATAAATAAAAGTTGAAATATTTTATCTGTTATGCAAGAACACAAAGAAGCTCATTTTTAGGAGGCATTTTCATATTGTTGTTTTCACCAGTGTTATTTTATAGATCATTGGTGGTTTTAAAACTCTATTCCATCCTCTCTGATGTTTTAAAAAAAGAAATACCATGTTAGGAGGATCTAGCAATCTAGCTGTATGATATAATAGAGGATAATGACACCTCCTCTAGTTTTATATTTATGAGAACATCTAACACATCAAACAAAGTGTCAACACAGAGCTGGAGTCATTTAACTGAGTATGTTTATCTTTAGGGTGTTTTCGGCTCTGTGTAATAGGAAACAGTGACAGAAACTGGCTTAAATAATAAGAAATTGTATCGCAGAACGCTCAAAGTCCAGAGGTAGGATTGCTCAGCCATATTCCAAAGTGCCCGTTGTTTCTTCATCTACACCATCCCTTCCTCAGAGGCTTGTCCTTGACTTTAGTCTTCTCCCTCTAGTCGCAAAATGAATATTAGAGCCCCAGGCATCATGTTCAGACATGATTTTATCTAGAGAAAGAAGAAGGGCCATGTTTTCCTTAGGTCTCTTTCCTATAGGAGCCTACTGATGACCAGAAGAAATTGCTGGCATTTGTCAACCTTCTGAACAATTCCTACAATTTTCATTCATAGGGCAGCTTCCTTAGGATGTAAATGGTCTCAAGGCTTCAGCACACAATCGTTTAACAACATGTCAGCCCAGCACACTGAGGCCCTCTCTCTCCTTTGTCCCTACTTTTTCCATATAGGTAATTAGACATTTCAAAATGTGTTACTTGCAGAACTTATCCCTGCTTCCATTTTTCTTTAATCAATTTTAGTGATCTGTCACAAGAAACAGAAAACAACTCTGGCTGATTTAAACAAGATATACATTTATTTCAAATGTACTAAACTAGTTCCAGAATGATCTTGAATTTTCTTCTGCTAGACAAGACATTATTGGGACAATTGGCAAATTCAGAATAAGGTCTGCAGATCAGATCATAGTGTTGTATGTAATCTGATTTTGAAAAGTAGGCTGTGATTGTGTAAGATAATTACTTTTTGGTAAAAACACAATGCCATTTTAGGGAAAAAGCATCATGTCTGCAATTTACTATTAAACAGTTTAGAAAAACTACACAGAGAGAAAGAGAGGGAGAGAGGAGAGGGAGAAGGAGGGGGAGAGGGAAGAAAGAGGAGGACAAGGAGGAGGTCAGTGTAGAAAAATATTAACATTAGAAATCTGGCCAAAGAGATATCCAGGAATTCTTTGAATTAGTCTTGCAACTTTTGTATAAGTTTAACTTATGTCCAAATTAAAAAAAAAGTTTAGTGATACAAGAAGATGAAAAGTAAGATTGCAGTGAGGCAAAAACTTGCTTTAACACACCTTTAATACACCTCTAAAGACAATGAGGAGGATACTTAGTGAACAGCTTAAGAGCAGACTAGATTGCAAGAGATCCTGGCTGAAAGATTCCAGAACAGGAAACCATGTTCCAATTCACACCACAGAGCTGAACTCCATGGGTAATACTGCCACCACTATGATGTGCCACACATTGCAGCTTACCCTGCTGCTGTAGCTGGCACTCCACACTTTATACCACCACCAGCACAGTTGCTGTGCCTGCTCTGGATGATTCATCTTTTTATAACCACCACCCATGCCATAGACTTATCTCTAGGACCTCTGCTTTTTAGATTCACATTAAATTCAAGGTCCAGGTGCAGAAATCAGATTGATAGAACCCAAGTTGTGGGGCTACCTCGAGGTGCAAGGGAAGGCTAGTAAAATGACTATCAGACATTTTCAGTCTCCACAGGGACACACAAACTGTGCTTTGCCCACAAAGGGAGGGATTCTCCAAGGAGGAATAGGTTTCAGATATTATGTAAGAATGACACATGAATGACAAGAATGACACAAGAATGACAAATGTTCGTTACAGCATAGTGTTTGCAGTTCTCTCCCTCAGGATGTCATAATACACTCTAGGCCTTGCTCTGTTGAAGGCAGAAGTGAAGGAAAATGCATTTCCCTCAATCTGAGAGGAATAAAGTATTTACAGATGTTGGGTCTTACTCTTACATATACTCATAGTGGGGTTAATGGAAGAAATTATTCCTGATGAGGTTTAACCACTTCTGACATTACATGGAAAATGGGAACCCTTTGTTTTCAATTGGATTAATTTTATTCAGAATATCCCTTATTCTGGACATTGATATCTTGTTTTGTTTTCTCCCACACTTTTAAAGGATTTTTCCTCTTGTATTTCTTTTTGTAAAAACCATTATTTTACATGAGGTTGACGTTTTTTGTTTCGGAAGATTTTCAACTCTTATTTTTCAAAAAGAAAACCCAGCCCTCAGCTCTGGTACAGTACCTAGTGCATAGCAGGGACTCACAAACTTTTGCTTTTTATTCAAATCTTATTTTGTTATATAATGTAAATATAATTATTTAACATTGAGGTCCTACTCTGGCCCAAAAGTAAAAATGCTGTTTGTGGTTAGGCATTAAGAATACTTTTTTTTTTTTTTTGCCCTTGGTATCTCATCAAAAAAGGAAGGCTCATACTTCAGCTAAGGAAAAAGCATCTGTGTCATAATTCTTAAGAACATAGTATTTTATTTTTATTAATGTTTGCCATAAAAATGATTAGAGGAAAAAAGCGAGGTATGAAAAATTGTATTCTGAAAGTATTTGACATCTGGTTGGAATTGTTATATTATTTGATTGTCAGAAGTTTCTTCTGAGAGGTTGAGGGAATTTTAACATTTCATTTGACAGTGAGATCTGAGATGAATTTAACTGCCTTCAGTAGTGCTGGCCTGCTCCTGAGAGAGAGATGATTGAGAGGGAGGAAGTAGAGAGGAGGAATAAGCCTTTACTCCCACTCCTTGAGGACTGATTCAGGTGGACAGCCTGAATTATGGGATTTATTGGCAGCAAGTAAGTATTGTCTGAGTGGATTACTGCAAAATACTCTAGCTGGGGATGGCTTTGAAAACCACTCATTAATTACAGATGGTACCCAGTATAGCAGCAGGAGTACCCTTGTGGGCTTTTGTCTAGGAGAAACCTGTTATCTCCGACCTCTTCCTTCATGGGTGACCCTTCTTACCCAAAGACCTCAACTGTTCATCAAAAACCTGCCACTCAGAACTGCATATCAATTATTAAACAATGTCCAATGCAGGACAGTGACTTTAAATTATCTTGGAAATGATAAAGACCAACATTCGTCTTTGTTAACATGCTGAGTGACTCTGTAGTCTCTAGTCACAGGTGAAAGGATCAGATTTGAGATTTCTAGACACCAGAATCACATTAGGGTTAAGCAAAACTCCATATTTTCCCAGAGAAAACTTAGCCAGAAATGTTGCTTATTTGAGATGAGAAGTAAGATGAAGTGTTCTAACATGGCGGAACTTGATAGGCAAATGAGCCCATCTAGGGACAGTGGGGATTGGTAATGTGGGTCTGTGGATGCCTGGAAGGCTCACAGAAAGACTTCAGGAATTCCTGAGTCTCTTCAAAGTGTAAGCAAAATTTTGTGTGTATTTTCTTATTTGCATGATATGGCTTGGCTGTGTCCCCACCCACATCTCATCTCGGATTGTAACTCTCACAATTCCCACATGTCGTGGAAGGAACCTAGTGGGAGGTGATCCGTTATGGGGGCAGGTCTTTCCAGTGCTGTTCTCATGATAGTGAATGAGTCTCACAATATCTGATGTTTTTAAAAGCAGGAGTTTCTTTGCACAAGCTCTCTTTTTACCTGCTGCCTCCATGTAAGATGTGACTTGTTCCTCCTTGGCTTCCACCATGATTGTGAGGCCTCCCCAGCTACATGGAACTGCGAGGCCAATTGAACTTCTTTCTTTTGTAAATTGTCCAGTCTCAGGTATGTCTTTATCAGCAGTGTGAAAATGGGCTAATACAGTGCATTTTTTTTTTTTTTTTGAAGCATGTCCATACTTTCCATTGGATTCTCAAAGGGATTCAGGACCTGGAAACTTTTTGAAATACTGCTCCTTAGTAAATGGCACAAATCTCTCTGAATCAAGGATGTCTCTAGCCTTAGGCAAAGCTAGGTTAAAGGACAGAACACAGAGTCAGCCTCTGGAGTGCCCTCTGTAAGGAAAAAGAAAACATTACTAGAGTAAGTTGATAAAGTATAAATTCATCTCACTCCTACTGGACATTGCCCTTGAGTGAAATTAAAAACTGAAAAATTTTTGACATATCTTTTGAGCATTTTTGTAAAATACCCATGTAGCTATGGCCAAAGTTCTGGAATAAAATGGGACATATAGCCTTAGGTATCTTGAAGACCTCATTGGCTCTGTTTCTTAAAGGAGTCATATTTACAGAATTGCCGTTGGCCAGGTGCAGTGGCTCACGCCTTTAATCCAAACAATTTGGGAGGCCCAAGCAGGTGGATCACTTGAAGTCAGGAGTTTGAGACCAGCCTGGTCAACATGGTGAAACCCTGTCTCTAGTAAAAAATACAAAAAAAAAAAAAAAAATAGCTGGGCATGGTGGCAGGCACCAGTAATCCCAGCTACTTGGGAGGCTGAGGCAGGACAATCGCTTGAACCCTGGAGGCAGAGGTTGGGAGGTTGCAGTGAGCCTAGATAGCACCATTGCACTCCAGCCTGTATGACAGAGCGAGATTCCATCTCAAAAAAAAAAAAAAAAATTACAGTTGATTAGCCACAAATAATTTCTAAAATGTTTTTGCCCACATCTCTCATAAAAGTAAAAGAATATCCATGTCCTATCTTATTTCTTGTACCTGCCAGTACACCCGCCAGTTTCCTCTTACAACTGTTTCATCCAGAATCCTTCATGTGGTTACACTTCACGTTGTTACCCTTCACTTTCTCTATTCCAGTCCAGGTTGCTTATTTTCTTTTCTCTGGCCTTCTCCCTGTTGCTTTGCTCTTTATCGTGTAGATTGATTTAGTTGTTTTGGCTCAGTCCTTCCTTCTGTCTTCTGTTTCTGGATCTACCCCTCTCCTCTTATTTTCCAGAGGCTGCATCACAATATTCTAGTGACAAAGACCGCCTTTAAGAAGCAGAAGAGGTGAAGAAACCAGGGAAACAGGAAACACACAATCCCAAATCTTGTTTTGGGGCTGGGTGTGGTGGTTTATGCCTGTAATCCCAACATTTTGGGAGATGGAGGCAGGTGGATCACCTGAGGTCAGGAGTTCGAGACCAGTCTGGCCAACATGGCCAAACGCCATCTCTTCTAAAAATACAAAAATTAGCCGGTGTGATGTACGTGCCTGTAGTCCCAGGTACTGCAGTGGCTGAGGGAGGAGAATCGCTTGAACCTGAAAGGCGGAGGTTGCAGTGGGCTGAGATGGCACCACTGCACTCCAGCCTGGCGACAGAGCAAGTTTCCATCTCAAAAAAAAGTGATTTATTTTATTTCTTAATTTTTAAACATATAATATGCCTTCTAGGTAGTTTTGTGATTTGGAAAACCACAAAAGAAAACTGAAATGTTTGATGCCTCCCAGAATTTTTTAGAAAAAGAATTCTGCTTCAAATAGTGGAAATACATTTATAAGTGAATCAGACTTTGGGTAGTTTTCATTAATAAAAAGTCAGTCTCCTCCCAGCTCCACTCACAGATGATAGGCTCGTATGAATCTTTCTACGTGCATCAGATAGTATGCTAGATGATGGTGAAATGGAGATGAAAAGGCTCATCCCAGCTCTCAGGAACTGACTGTCTAGTGGACAGAGAGGTAAACAGATGATTACAGTATGTGAAGATAAATGCACCGTGGTAGGTATGTATATTGGGCAATGGGAACTCATAGAAGTGTTAAATCAAGTTTAGCCTAAAGCTGCCTCCATATATATTTAAGTTCAGCCTAGTGGTTTTACTGTACATCGTGACCCATAACCAGTGGAAGTATAAACAGACCGTAGCCTACACTTGTGCCAGTCATGGAGTTTTGGCCAATCAAATGTAGCCAACTGTTCAAACCGTGTTCAAATAAGGCAAGTGCTGAGCTGTAACCAATCCAGCTGTTTCTGTACCTCATTTCCGTTTTCTGTATGTCACCTTCCTTTTTCTGTCCATATGTCTTCTTCCATCACGTGGCTGCGCTGAAGTCTCTGAGCCTGTTCTGGCTCAGAAGGCTGCCCAATTTGCAAATCGTTTATTGCTCAATTAAACTCCTTTAAATTTAATTCAGCTGAAGTTTTTCTTTTATGAGAAGGAAGCATCCACATTTGCCTACAGGAGATGAGCCTTAAGCTAACTCAGAAAATGAATAAGCCTTGGGCAAAGGTGAGAGCACAAGTCACACAGAGGTCACACAGAGGTCACACAGTGCACAAAAAAATAAAGGCATGAGATAGTATGAGAAGGTATGAAACATGGAGATGGGGAGGTGGGAATTAAAACGAAATGTGACTGGCTAGGTAGTTGGAGTTTACACAGTAAGGGATCTTTGTTTTCCCATGAGGTGTTCTGAAACTTGGAATCACTCTTCTATTGCTACTACTGCTGTGGTTCTCAGTATGTCATGGTGACTAACTGTGTAGGCTCAGAGGTCAGACTGCCTGAGTTCAAATCTTTCTCTTCTTGCTACTAGAGTGCCATTGCACAGTTTGTTTACCTGGCTTCTCCCTTCATCAATTTCTTCTATAAAATGGGGATAGGCCGCCCTTTATCAATTTTCTCTTCTATATAATGGGGATAGGCAGGGCTAGGTGGCTCGTGCCTGTAATCGTAGCATTTTGGGAGGCCGGGGGGTGGCAGACTGGATCACTTGAGGTCAGGAGTTAGAGATTAGCCTGGCCAATATGGTGAAACCCCATCTCTACTAAAAACACAAAAATTAGCTGGGCATGGTGGTGCATGCCTGTGGTCCCAGATACTCTGGAGGCTGAGGCAGGAAAATCGCTTGAATCTGGGAGGCAGAGGTTGCAGTGAGCCGAGATCGCATCACTGTACTCCAGCCTAGGTGCAAGAGTGAGACTCCATCTCAAAAAAAAAAAAAAGGTGTCGAGGGGGATAATATCGTACCCTTCACAGGATTGCAGTGAAGATTTAACCCATGTAAGACATTTAGAATTGTACCTGACATAGGTATTACAGTGCAAAAACTATTAACTCTTATATGTGTCCCTTTCAAACATCAATAAAATGAATGTTCTGCTACATTTCAACTTTGATCTTCTAGCAACGTTGGCCTTGGGTGAAGATTAGTGGATCAGACACATTTCTACATGTTGTAGGATGAATAGTGTCAAGGTTTCTTTATTCTACCATATTTCCTTACTTGAAAAAGTCATGATACTCAGTATTTACATGTTATTAGTATCTGAAGATTGTTGATAATTAAACTATTATCAAGCACAAACATCTTGGCATAAATGAAAGTATCAAAGCTGGGAGGACTGACCCAAAAACTGAGTCACAAACCTGGTAAGGTAAAAGCACAAAATGGAAAATGAAAGAACAAAAATTAAATTGGCCTGCAATACAATATATGGTTTAAACTTTGGTCACAATATAAATAATATGTTTATTGCTTATAAAAACACTTTCACGTGATAGAGGTACAGATGGAGTATCTTTTATTGTTAAGCTTAAATCCAAGATAAGGAAACCAAGGTACAGATTAAGACAAATGTGACAACTTTTGTTTTATTGTCCCTCCCATGCCATCCTCCACACCCAGCTCTGTAATGTTGTTATTGAGAAGGAAAGAAAAGTCTGAAATCCACTTTGGGGAGTTGCATAACTTTTAGGAGAGCACTTGCTATATTCCTCAAGAAGTTACAGTCACTGGTAGTATCATTCACTGGCAGCGCCTGCTATCCAGGGTGGGGAGTTTGCTTGAGATATATGTATTATTCATAGTTACAGGCTAGCCTGTTATAACAAGACTTTAGAGTTGCTACCTCATGTTTATAGACACATAGCAACAACAAGGGACAGAGAAATGGACTTGGAATTTATTCAGTGAATATTTTTATAGCCTATACTCTGTGTAGAGTCACCATGGAGTGACTCAAAGAGCTTACAGACAAATTGGGGGAGGTGAGAACTGCACATAGAAAAGGTTAAATAAAAACAAAACGAAGAGGAGAAGAAATAAGATATATGAAAATATATTTTGGTACCATGATTGACTATCAAATAAGTGGAAATGACTGGCTGATAGAACATCTCGTAACCTCAATTCCCACTTGAAAATATGCACCCTGAATTCATGAGCCTGCCAATCCCTCCTGACTCAGCAAAGCCCTTATGAATAAGCATGTGGAAGGAAAAGAGAAAATGAAGACAGAACCAGGTAGAAACACCAGAGCAGAAGTTGTATGTGACCTGGGACAGAACCTGAATTATTTGCTGAATCCCTAAAGCTTAGTATAATTCATTACTATGTGTTCAATAAATATTTTCTCAGCTAATGCATGAGTGGATGCATAGATGAAGGCCAGAGACTATCCTAGGACTGGAAAAGCACGTTATAACATGCTCCGAGGTGGTTGCAGCATCTTTTTTGTATGCTTGGCCTATGGTACGTAATAGGTGTTCAGTAAATGCGGAAGGAAACAAGGAAGGAAGGAAGGAGGGAGGGAGTGAGGGAGAGAGGGAAGGAGGGAGGGAGGGAAGAAGGAAGGAAGAAAGGAAGGAAAGGAGGGAGGGAGAGAGGGAGGAAGGAAGGAAGGAAGGAAGCAAGGAAGGAAGGAAGGGAAGGAAGGAAGAGGAGGAGGGAGAGAGGGAAGGAGGAAGGAAGGAAAGAAGGAAGGAAAGGGAAGGGAAGAGAAGGAAGGAAGAGAGGGAGGGAGGAGGGAGGGAAGGGAGGGAGGAAGAAAGGAAGGAAGGAAGGAAAGAAGGAAGGAAGGAAAGAAGGAAGGAAGAGAAAGAGGGAGGAAGGAAGGAAGAGAGGGAGGGAGGAAAGAAAGGAGGAAGGAAGGGAGGGAGGGAACGAGGGAGGGAGAGAAGGAAGGAAGAGAGCGAAGGAGGAGGGAGGGAGGGGGGAAGGAGGAAGGAAGGAAAGAAGAAAGGAAGGAAAGAAGAAATGAAGGAAAGAAGGAAGGAAGGGAAGGAAGGAAGAGAGGGAGGGAGAGAGGGAGAAGGGAGGGAAAGGAGGAAGGGAGGGAGGAAGAAAGTAAGGAAGGAAGGGAAGAAGGAAGGAAGAGAGGGAGGGAGGAAGGAAGGAAGAGAGGGAGGGAGGAATGAAAGAAGGAAGGAAGGAAGGAAGGAAGGAGGGGGAGGGGAGGGAGGGAAGAGGAAGGAAGGAAAGAAGGAAGGATGAAGGAAGGAAGGGAAGGAAGGAAGAGAGGGAGGGAGGGAGGGAGGGAAGGAGGAAGGAAGGAAAGAAGGAAGGAATGAAGGAAGGAAAGGGAAGGGAAGGAAGGAAGAGAGGGAGGGAGGAGGAGGGAAGGGAGGGAGGAAGAAAGGAAGGAAGGAAAGAAGGAAGGAAGGAAGGAAAGAAGGAAGGAATAGAAAGAGGGAGGAAGGAAGGAAGAGAGGGAGGGAGGAATGAAAGGAGGAAGGAAGGAAGGGAGGGAGGGAAGGAGGAAGGGAGAGAAGGAAGGAAGAGAGGGAGGGAGAGAGGGAGGAGGGAGGGAAAGGAGGAAGGGAGGGAGGAAGAAAGTAAGGAAGGAAGGAAGGGAAGAAGGAAGGAAGAGAGGGAGGGAGGAAGGAAGGAAGAGAGGGAGGGAGGAATGAAAGGAGGAAGGAAGGAGGGAAGGAAGGAGGGAAGGAAGGAAGGAAGGAAGGAAGGAAGGAAGGAAGGAAGGAAGGAATTAGTTAATATCATAGGATCATAGGTCTGAAAGAAAATTTGCGAGGTTATCAGTCATTCCCTTAATCCACAAGGAAAAGGTGTTAGTGAGTCTAATAGACAGAAGCAAAGGGCTAGAGTTTAAGGGTTCTGAACTGGAATCAGTTTAAATCCTGGCTTTGCCAATTTCTCCTTCTGTGACTTTGTACAAGCTGTTCTACTAGTTAGGCCTCAGTTTTCTCATCTCTTCAAGGGGAGTAAGAAATTATTATGCTACAGAATTTTTATAAAGATTAAATAAGATAGTATATTAAAGCATGCACAATACCTCATAAATGCTTTTATAAAGAAAGAAATTCCAGCTAAGCATGGTAGCTCAGGCCCATAATCCTAGCTATTTGGGAAGCTGAAGTGGGAATATTCCTTGAGGACAGGAGTTGGAGCCAGCCTGGGCAACACAGTGAGACCTCATCTTTTTTTTTTTTTTTTTAAAAAGAATGAATGAATAAAATTCCTAAAATATGTTGAGCTGTTAAATGTTAATAACTCTGCAAAGGAAAGATTTTTCTCTGGAATATTTTAGAAGGAGAAATGCTAACCAAAATTATAAGTATCTTTTCTTAAAATTTAATTTATGGAAAACCCTAGTGATTTTGGTCAGTTGCATGTCTTAGAGGATTTTGCATACTAGGGCAAGTGCTTTAAATATAATGTAACATGATCGGGTAAATGATTTGGCAATAGGCTGTCATGTTGTGCCACAAAAATTCTTCAATATTTAATTAAAAACTCAAACAACTTAAAATTCAAGACATGTTAAGAACATTAATTGGGGGTATAGACTAGCTGTTGAAGGGCTATGGCTGTCAACTCCAAAGCCTGGTTCATATTACTGGGAAGGGTTTAAACAAGTGGATCCAATTGCTGTAATAGACATCTATGGTTGCAGCAGAAAGTGCAGACATTAGTGTCCATTTTTAATATGCTGCCTCTTTCTGAGCTCCAGGATGGATCTTTTGGAGAGTCAGAATTGGAAGGAAATAAGAAGCTTGTCAGAGCTAACAGACCAAGACTCTCTGGGAAGTGCATGAAGGGTGGCTTGCAAGCCTACAGGGGTTATAGCTGTGCAGAATGATATCTAAAGTTTTAGAAATACTAAATAAAATAAACTAGTCCTTTTGGTTTCTTATCCTATGTACAGTGCTAGCTCTGAGCTCAGGGACAAATCCACGGACAAGTGTTTAATATAAAGAAGAAAAAAACCACTGAAATCCAGAGACATACAAAATTCTTCTTCTGCCTGTGTTTGGTCAAGAGTCACTTGGATAAGACACAGTCACTTGGATAAGACATGGCAATTGGGTCAAGTGTGGTCATGGCAAAAGTTGAGTTCCAGTTTATCTTATTCACCGGTGTGCTCTGTCATTTAAGGAATCCAGGAGGGAAGGGTGATTTGTTTTCTCAGATGCTGTCATTGTGAGCTAGGAATGGCAATTTCTTCCTCTCTCCTCATTAATGCAATTTGGTCAAGTCGCACACAAAAATACCTGGCTGACTTATCTCCAGGTCTCCCTCCATCTATTCTGATCATAAGTAACTCCAGCACTTAACTCTTAACAAAAATCAGAAAAATAGAAACAAAAAAAATTACAGCTGGCACAGTTCTTTACAATGATCCAATCATCAACCCCCACACCTAATTTTACAGAGGAAAAAGAGGAGGACTATAGAGAGGGTGTAATCACATGATTGGCTTAAGAAGAGAACCCAAACTAGAACTCTAAACTTGACCACCAGGCCAAAGCACTTTCCAGCCTCCATAGCTTGAGAGGTAGGAGGCTCTGAATATGACAGGCTGAGTAGCAGGAAATAAAGGAGACTAGGAAAAGCCTACATAGAAAAAGCCTGAACAAGGGACATTTTCATAAAGAGCAAAATTCTAAGACAGCAAATAAATTTGATGTGCATGAGTATAATGTGAAAATGAAAGGGTTCTGTAAATGTTGAAATGATATTAAAAGGAGAGAGCAGTGATGGCTCTCAAAGAAGATGAATGGACCATAGATTTGTCTTGATATTTCTTGTCCCAGAAAATTGATACGGTTTGGCTGTCCCCGCCGACACCCAAATCTCGCCTTGAATTGTAATACTTCCCACATGTCAAGGGCAAGGCCAGGTGGAGATCATTGAATCACAGGGGCAGTTTCCCCCATACTGTTCTCGTGGTAGTGAATAAGTCTCACGAGATCTGATGGTTTTATAAACGGGAGTCTCCCTGCACAAGCATTCGTGCCAGCCGTCATGTAAGATGTGCCTTTGCCACTCCTTCACCTTCCGCCGTGATTGTGAGACTTCCCAGCCATGTGAAATTGTGAGTCCATTAAACCTCTTTTTCTTTATAAATTACCCAGCCTCAGGTATGTCTTTATTAGCAGCATGAGAACAGACTAATACAAAAATCTAACACAACTAGTTAGGGAGAAAAAAAGAGTTAAGGAGGGACATTTGAATGTCTGTGGGGTCCTCCCCTCTCCATGAACTAGGTTCATTAGGAAACAGGCACCACTCTAGGGAGCAGTTAAGCTGGATCCAAAAATTCTGTTCTGCCTGCATAGGCTTCTCAGATAGAAAGGGGAAAAAAAATCAGTGGAACTGAAAAGAAAATGACTATTTCAGTTTGTGCTTGTGAAGAATTGCTGAAGATTTCAACTATATGATAATAGTTTTGAATCCTCTGGGGCAGGCTGATCAGTTGCTACACCTGAAGCCTTCTGGTTGTCTATGAAACCTATCAAATCAAATAGCAAACAGGTCAGTCACCCTCTTAATGGGTCAATTCAATCCAAATGTTAACTGATGGAACATGATGAATATAGGCATTGTATTGCCTCGTCCTCAAATTCAGGGCAATGCCATCTTCTCCTCATGGATGAATATCCCTATGAATTATGGCATTTGGATGCGCTGATTCATGTTGTACATCCACCCAATGACTTTTTTTTTTTTAGATAAAGACTAAAATTCTGCAGCAAGCCAGTACTGAATGAGGAAGACCATTGGACTAAGTGGGTCCTAGACTAGACAAATTGTGGAAAAATGTACTTTGGAGTAGCTGAGCATGGTGGGGTGTGCTTGTAATCTCAGCTCCTTGGAAGGTTGAGGCAACAGGATTGCTTAAGGCCAGGAGTTTGAGACCAGCCTGGTCAACAAGGTGAGACTCTGTCTCAAAAATACAAAGTATTTAAGGAGAGTGCCTAAGATCACAGGCTCCAGATGCAGACTAGTAGTTCAAATCGTGCCGCCGCCTTTTACTTGGTCCATGAACAAGTTATGGAGCTTTTTGCTGTATCAGTTTCCTCATCTGTAAAATAATAATTCCTCTCTTATTGGAATACTGTGAAGATTAAATTAGGAAATATTTATGAAGGTCCTAGAAAAGGGCATAGCACAAAGTAAGTGCTCTAAATATTGATATTATGAATCTCATTAATATTAGTTCATAATACTTAATATTATGATGTATATAGAGGCCTGTTAACATAAGAACATGATGGATGGACATGTATACTTTCAACACATATACAGGAACATATAAATATAAGATTGTTAACAGTAATAGTAATAGAGGCAGTGATAGAGGAAATACAAATAAGCAACTCTTGTGTGTGATTTAATCTCCCTAAAACACCAGGTAACAATCAGCTGGAAACGATACATCATCTAGCTTTTATCTTGGGGCTTAGGAAGAGGGTTGTTGCCTTGCTGGCTCAGTAGGGCACAACAAAGCAGCTACAAATATCACTGAACCCCTACCCTAAGCTCAGAGATGAATGAAATATAGATAAAATATGATTCATGTCATCAAGACCTATATAGAATAATGGGGGAAAGAACATATAAACCACTAGCTGCAATCTGAAGAATAAGAGCCGTATTGTTTTCTTACAGAAACCTGCCCTTGGTTCTTTTATGTCCCCTCCCTACCTTCTCTGTCCTCTCTCCTCTCTCTCCACCTAGCTTAGGAATCCTGAAAACTCCATGTTCTTATCTTTCGTAGCCTTTATCACCACTGTAATTTAAAAACCATGTTTGCAGTTTTGAGTTTAATACCTGTCCCACTTGTAATTTCCTGATACTCAAGACAGTGTCTGTACTTCTTACTGCTAAATCCTCAATGCTTAGCACAGTGCCAAGCACAGAAGTACTTTACAACTATTTTAGAAAGATGTAAGTAGAGGATGATGTCTGGTAGAACTGGGAGAAGGCATGTGTAGGAGTAACCAGCTTTTGAAGGGTATACAGGAGTTCAGTGGTGGAAATGCACATTTGAACATTTAAAACAAAGGGAACACTCCCAAATAGCTAACCTGCCTGATTTGTTCCTAACAAATGGTCCTATTGTTTACCTGAAATATGTAATTATTCTGACATTTTGGAGAGATGTTGACTAAACAAGATCAGCTGAGTTCTAGAACAGGGTCAAACACCTGAGTTCAACTTCTATTTCTGCCAATTAGGAGCTTCGCATGAATCGCTTAACTCACCTGGGCCTCAGCTTCCACATCTATATAGTGGAAGTGGTAACATTCACCCCAACTGAGCTGTTGTGAGAATAGAGCCAGTCCATGAGGAGGAAACCTTTCGTAAATTGCAAGCATTATAGGAGGGCTGCTTATTAGTATACTTGGCTACAACTGTATTTGCAAAAGTAATAACCACAATGCTAATGATTTTTAAAAAACTAGCACATGCCACAGCTGGTCCTAAAAGAAGCCCCCCCACCCCCCCGCCGGAAGACCCCTGAAGCAGCAGGTCAATGTGTTTTGCAAACCCAGATTCTCTGCTAAATAGCACATCAACAAGACAGAAACTTGTCAGCTTTCCCTCCCTCTGAATCTGGGCCAGTTTTGTTGCCCAAATTTTATGTTAAATAATAAAAGCACTGACATTAAATGCATTGCCACGAATCAACAACCTATTCAGGGTAACATATTATGGCACAGCGGTCCCCAAGCAATGTGTGTTTTTAAAAATATGCTTAAAACTGCAAGTGCTTTGTGTGGCTGCTTTGCAAAATCACTAGAGCTGAAGTATTTGTATTTTAATGTTTATCCCCAAACTGGCCTGCTGTTTTTAAATTGCCCAGGAAACGAAATGTTGAAAATGGAAGGAAACCAGCACCAGCTAGGTTTAGAAATGCAGCATTAGTAAAGCAAGCTGTGGGGTTCTGATACCTTAACAGCACCATAAAATGCTCATAATTAAATAACTGTTCTTCTTAACACAACTATTCCTATTTTTCCCTCAGCCACTTTTGTGAAAGCATTTAATGTTCGTTCTTTCATTACCAACTAGAGACTCTTGTAAAGAGGTAACTGGTTCCAGAAATTGTTTAAAAATGTCTTAATAATGGTGTCCTTTACAAAGGGGAAAATGTATTAGAAAACAAAATCAGGGTTTAGATATTTCCTGTGGTTATTTTTATTGGCAGTTGGCCCATAAATAATGATTTATGCAGAGGAATGTCCTGCCATGGAGCTGCTGCATGAACAACAGTGGCAAAAGCAATGACAAAATGCATTGTGATTATCAAGATCCCAGACACAATGGCAAAGCACGAGGCTACCAGCAGCTAAAAAGAAAGAGACAAGTTTGCTGGAGAACCATGAAATGGAGCAGCCAGGCTTCCAAATAATTAAATGAAAGGAAGGAGAGGAATAGTACTATAAAGCTAGCTAGGATTTACAGTGCTCCTACCACGTACCAGCATGATTTAAACACTATTTTGAAAGCCTCACACCAGCTGTGTGAGAGGACTGTGTAACTGAGGCTGAGGCAGCTTAAGGAACTATCTTAAGGTAGCACAGGTAGAAGATGGCAGATCTAGCGTCATGTTTCCTATCTGTGATTCTCATTCCTGTTTGTTCCCTACTATTCAATGAACAATATTACGATAGTAATTTAAGCTATCAAAGACAAAAGGAAATGAGGAAGTGTTCTGAGACTGGCAAAATAAAAGAAAAGGGAAAAAAGCTGTAGAATGGTATTTTTCTCAAGTATGATCCTAAGACACCTACCTCAGAATCAGCTCAAAAGCTTGTTAAAACTGGGGGAAAAAAAAACTCAACTCATCCCACTTTAGACTACTGAATCGGAGTCTCTTGGTGTGAATCTCAAGGATATAAGCATATGCATTTTCCCCTAAGAAACTAAAGTAATTCTTATACATACCTAGTGACCGTCCATGATCATCAATGTGTTATACTTTGTTTTCTGAGCTTAACTGTACGGGAGTGTTGCCCAGAGAGGTACCTCTCATGGCACTTTGTTTGGTGAAATATATTTTGAAAAATGTTGGTTTATATGTACGCAATTTTATTCCTCTCTAACTCATCCATTGTGTGAATAGATGAGCCCTAGGAACACGAGTTTAAGGTCATTGTAAATTTCTTTTCTATGGTATGATGAACACTTACAAGGGGCGTTCAGTCAGCGTTCATGTTTCTGTACCCAATGGTAAATCTATTTTCAGCTCACACTCTAATCAGAAAGTAATTTTTCCCATAGGAGTAGTGTATTAATTATCTATTGCCATGTAACAAATCACTACAAAAACTTAATGGCTTAAAACAAAAAACAGATGGATATGAAGGGAACTATGCTGAATGAAAAAGTCAACCTCAAAAGGTCGTATGCTGTATGATTCCATTCATATAACATTCTTGAAATTACAAAATTATGGAGCTGGAGAACAGATTAGCGGTTACCAAGAATGAGGGATGGTATACTGGAGGGATATGGCTACAAAGGGGTAGTGCAAGTAAGATCTTTGTGGTAATGGAAAAATTTTGCATCTTGATTGCTGTGTTTTTCATGAATCTATATACTGGGTAAAATGGCATGGACCTCTGCACAAATATGGTACCTGGTTTTATTCATAGGTTTGATTTTTTACTACAGTTATGTAAGGTGTAACCATTGGGAGAAACTGGGTGAAGTGTATGTGAGACCCATCTGTACTATTGCTAAAATTCCCTGTGAATCTATAATTATTTTAAAATAAAAAACTTGACAATTATTATCTCATTGTCAAGCTTCATTGATCAGAAATGCAATAATGGGTGCCTCTGGCTCAAGGTCACTCATGAGATTTTAGTGAAGCTGTGGGCTAGTGCTGTGGTTTCATCCAAAGGCTCAATTGGAAGTTAATCTGCTTGTAAACTTACTCTTGGAAGGATTCAGCTCCTCATGAGTTGTTAGACTGAGAACCTCAGATCCTCACTGGTTGTTGACTGGAGTTCTCCCTCAGTTGCCACTGGAGCCTCCTCAAAAGTCAGCTCACAACTTGACATCTGGCTTTTCTTAAAACAAGTAAGAGACAGAAGGCAAGCACCCAAATGGCAGCCACAGTCTTTTAGAATCAACTTGGAGATGACATTTCATTATTTCTGTTATATTCTTCTTATTACAAGTGAGGCAAAAAGCTTAGCCAACATTCAAGGGGAGAGGATCACACAAAGGCATAAACATCAGGAAGCAGGGATTGCTGGGCCCCATCTTAGAGGCTGTATATCACAAGAGCATGTTAAAAATATCTTTCTTTATGTCACAGTAAAGAGAAATGATAGAACACATAGAGTGATCATATTAGGGGAAGACTCTGATAGCTTTAGCATTGAGTTAAAATTCTGATGTTAGTAACTGAGGCAATCAATTGGTATTTTTCAGTCTATTAAAAGAAGCCAGTCCCCAGAGAAATAACAATGTCAAAGACTATACAAAGAGGGCACCAGCAAACTCATAAGCAAATACCAAAGATTTCTTGCAAATAGTAGTAAAGGCCTTGATATAAGGAGTAGATATTATGGATATCTATTTCAGGATATGCCTAATTGTGCCTTTCCACATTAGGGAGGCTAGGACCAGGGTGGGGATACCAAACATGAGTACATCTCTATGCTTTGTTTGCTGGGATTGACCTCATGGGTACTGGTATCCACCACAGGAAGTGTGGCGGTTTTCTACTTTATCAAAGTGAGAAACATCTAAGGTCTCACAGTCTTTCAGGCAAGAACCTTCTCCTCTAGGTTCCAATGAGATGAAAAATAACCTTTGCTATGGTCAGCATTGAACTCAAGTTGAGAACTGGAAAAGCTATCCTGAGACTGGTGGGCTAGATGGACCTCTCGTAGTTATGTGCCACACCCATGGGCTGCTAATAGAGTATTTGGGCTGTCCCTACAAGCCAGCCTCACAATGTGAGTAGTCCATGGGTAAAGCTCTGTACAACTCTTTATCCTACAAGGTGCCAAATGAACAATGTGATAGCCTCAGCTTGTTTTGTGAACCCAGAGCATAACCTAACTGAATAGCTTGCTTTGGAGTATTACACATTGAGGAATAGCTAGGGGATTTCTACAGAAATGAATGTTGCCTGAAGTACTGGATTTATTATAGTGATCTTGGTGGAAAGAAGCCAGAAGTATCATGGTGGTGATGATAAATTGTATGCTTAAATGTGTGTGTGTATGTGAGAACATGTACATACCTGATATCAGCCATTGTCCACCATCCCAGGTGGTGATGGGTGGGGTACAAACAACCCCTATTTATCTCTCCAAGCACATCAACCGCTCCTCCCCTACCCTTGTACATTATGTTCCAACTCCTCTCACTTAGTTTCTCAGACATGCCATGCTGTTTCCAATCTGAGTTGGAACATCTCATATGATATTCCATCATTTGTTTCTCTCATAGTCTTTATCACTACTTGCAATGTTTTTATTCAAGTGCTTTTTTGTGGGGGAGGGAGGAAGGAGTTCTTTCTTCATAGGCTGTAAACTCTGTGTGGGAAGGACCATAAGCATTTTGCTCATCATTGTATTGTGGCATATGTTAAGCATTCAACAAATAAACTAAGTACATTCTTAAGAGTTTCGCACAATTTCCATTCTTCCAACATGAAAGGGCCGAAGAGTCAGGGACGGGTGGATAACCAACAAGTGAGTTGTCTATCCCAGTATAGAGGCACAATGAAATGGGTAGAATGTATAAAACCAAAGAGAAACAGATGGGGGGAACCAGTGAAAGATGAGGCTAGACATCCATTGTTTAAGATATTTCCTGAGCCAAAATGAAGGGCTCTGGCCTTGACTTCCCATGGTGGCAGGCATGATTGCGATAAGTTCATGCAGAGGGAAAGTGGGAGAAAAACAAATGACAATTCAGTTAAATTAGATTGTCCCCAAGCAGCAGAAACTGGTTTTGTATCAAGCTACGTTGAAACAGGCGTTAGGAATAGCTGGGGCACTTTCAAGTGTTGGCAGTTGTCAAGTGTGTTTAGCAATACTTTAACTACTATAATCAGTGGCACAAAAAATCTAATGCACTGTAAAAACTCAAAAGCCTAAAAAGTTAACCTGTAGTATTGTTTCTAAAGTGGTATTTGTTAGAAACTCCTACTGCTGAGATCCATTTGTCTCAGAAAGAGGTGGTGAACCAGCATTTACCAGTGGCATTGCCACGCTAAAGAGCATACAGTTGTGTATCTTAGAGAAGGAGATTCAATTTCATTAGAGGCTCTTCCCATAAGGATCTATTTGAATGTCCTAGGAAGTGCTAAACAGCATAACACTTAAGTGGAAATTTCACAATGGCAGAGAGAGAGAGAGAGAGAGAGAGAGAGAGAGAGCTGGTGCTCATTAGTATCTTGTTTCTCTCTTTCTTCCCAGAAACTGTACTGAATGATATTTCCCAAAACCTTCTCATTTAGGTAGAGACATGTGCCATAGTGTGGGCAGAAGGGAGGGTGACCTCTTCCTGGACTGGCCCATAGAATCAAAGACTGGCCTATGGAAGACCATGCACAATAGATCCTTCATTTGCTTGTGATGTGAATGAGAAGCAAACTGTTATCAGGCTAATCCATGGAGATTTGGGAATAATATTTGCAGTAGTTAACCTCCTCTAACTAATATAGCCATTGTTCTACAAGACAAGGTCTGAAATCAAGGATGTTCCAAAATATCTGATGGCTCTGAGGACATGCTTCATTGCCTTGAACACAAGAACTCACTGCAGGATGACCTCCAGGTTGTATTTACAAACAGAAAATAGCTTAACCTGAGAGTGAAAAGAGGCAATTCACACTTTAACACTATCAGCAGGTAACTCATGGTTTTGTGTGTGTGTGTGTGTGTGTGTGTGCGTGTGCGCGCGCGTGCACGTGCGTAGGTGTGTGTGTGAGAGAGAGTGAGAAAGAGGCCAAACTACTAGTGTGGTTAAAATGCATACATTTTACAATATTTGGTCACAGGCTAATCAGTCATAATATTTCATACCCCTGTTTATATGAAAAATTAGAGTTGCATTGAATCTGAGATTCAGGGATAGCTTTACACTTACACAAGTCTTCCATTCAGTGCAGAAGGGTCAGTGCTAAGATAGGGGGAAACAGGCTGATAAAAGAGCCTGCTTGGAACAGATTTAACTCATCTTGCACAGGAGGGAAGGGCTAATGTCAAGGAAGTCTTAGCAGTGGATGTTCTTGATGAGTGGTAATAATGAGCAATGGATGTTCTTGATGAGTGGTCAGGTTCCTTGAAAGCTGAGTCTGAGATAGGGATTCTTGTGCAAGTAAGTTATTGAAGCTGTTCTCCCCAAGAAATCTGTGGGGAACTGGAAGAAGCAAGGTAAGGCATAGGAAGAAGTAAAGGAAAGATATGGTTTTGAGGGAAGTCTAGCTACATCCTGATCTCATGTAGAGCTCTGAGGCATGAATGGTACCACAGGGTTGTCTCACCTTGAGGCATCAGTCTGTCATTTGCTGTAGATTGTTGTCTGACATGGAGTGTATAATTCCTAGACATTTCTGTGCAAGGCAATTCCCATGGACCAATGGCAATTCTCCAGAGAAGGATAAAGCTAGGAATTATTAGTTGCCAAAACTCACTATGTCTTGGAGGTGGGTGCAGTGCCCCTGTAAAGGAGAGGTGGATGGGGCCCCGATCCTCTGCTCCAGTCTCCTGCTTGCATTGCTCATATCTGCTTGCTTTTCATAGTATGTTTAGCCCATTCATGCAAAGCTTCTCTAGGATTCTAATTGATTACAGTGTCTGGGGAAACTTAATGCTGGGCATTAGTGAAACTTATATCCCAAGGCTGTAATTGGTACCCATCATCCCCCTCCTTCACCACCCCTTCTGAGTCCCCTTTCCTCTAGGCTAGCAGCTCTGCTGGGCAAGATGGTTTGCCTGGTAGGATCACCCAGACCTTCATCCTTGAGGAGTTGAAGCCCCTGGCTCCCAGGTCCTTATCAAGCAGCGGTTTCTGTCCTTGCCTGTGTACAACTAAAACTGAGGATAGGAGTACCAAGGGGGTACCTAGTGAATTCCTGAGTTCTAAACGTATTTTTCACTGTCCTTATTCTATAGCAGAAGCTCCATATCCTCATGATAATCCAAGTCAGTTACTTTTGTCCACATGTTAACCCCTTTCTGTTGCTGTTGGTCTACTCATACAAGGAGCCCAAAGTGATCTGGCAGAAGCAATAGTCTTAAGTTTAGTGGGAGTCTTAGTGAATCCCTGATGGAAACATTAACTCTGGGAACAACAAACTCTGTAGCCACACAAGCTATTACAGAGATGAGAAGCACAAATTCCCATCTAGGTCCCTGAAAGTGATGGAGAGCATGACCATTTCTACTTCACCCCTTGGTTCCTGGACCTGTGTATATGCTACTTCTTGAGCACATAGGACCATGCCACTCTGTACCTTTGCCCTGGAATTTGATATTGCTTTTTAATTACTGTCTTGGCCAAGAGGGTTCTGCCTACTTCTAAACATGCCCATTCTAATGATACATTTGTGAACTGAGCAAACACTCAGTTCCAGGCTTCCTGTCAGACACACTGAGATTACCCTGAACCAGGAGTTTACTCATTATTGGTTCCCCATGAAACTTTAATCTTCCATGTAGGCCATGATGGCATTTTGGTTCTCCAGGTTGAATATTAAAACCAGTACACAACAACCCTCAAAAGATCTGGATATTTCCATTTCCCCAGCATATTGTTACTCAAGGAAACATCTATAGGCATTCTGGGGAAGGGCTGCATATATTTGCTGTGGTGTTATAGAATCCTTCTTCTCCTTCAACTGATGGGTTCTAGATTTGAGAATCAGCTCAGCTATAGAAAATAGGCAAATGATCATGAGTTTCCTCTGGGGCAGCTGACCTCAGCATTCTTTTTATCCATCCTTGATTCCTTTTGATTATCTACATTAAGGAATACCTTTGTTGGTTGCCAATCTATTTTGCTCTTTAAAATACCATTATCTGTTAGCCATATCTATAAATCCCCATGGTTTAAGGCCATGTGGAAGCAATTTCAACCTGGATGCCAGTAAGGTAGTTGTGCCCATCTTCTTCCTGGTGGTTGAATGATGCCACCTGGCTTCTGCCACTCTGGACCATCATCACCCACATTGCTGGCAGAAAGGCCAGTTTTATAACAGCATTGCCCATTGTCAGTCCTGATTTGCAGAGGATAGACACAAATGAGCTTTTCAACAATGCTGCTGTCACCAACACCAGAACCCTGAAAAAACAAGTTGTTCGTTCGGCCATCTAAAGGAGCAAAGGCAGATGATGATGGGTTCTGGTCATACCCAGTTTTGCATGCTTACTTCTCTGAGCCTTTTGATTCTTTTCTCCATACTCTGTGCCTAAAATTCTGGAAACTCTACTGCATTTAACATGACCATTATTTTTTCCAGTCTTTCAAAACCACCTCAGCAGGGTATCAGGTACAGTTCTTGGGCCCTTACCAAGACGTAAAGTCCTGTGTTAGGGAAGGTGTTGCCATATCCATAAATTATTCCTTTCCAGCTTTTTATCCCTGACAATACCCTCAAGATCCTCTCCCAGGCTTAAATTTTCTCCCACTGATGCCCTGATTTTGCACGAAGAGTCTTGTCAAAACTGAGAATCGCATCCCCTCCTGAAGTTTTCCAACTCTTACAATTATGCTCTGGGTTTCATATTCAGCATAACTGTCTCTCCAGCCACAGAAGGTGAAGGTCTTTTTAAACAGCATCAAGGAGGCTTTCTGAAATTCACATCTTGTGTCACACTGGTGATCAATCTACCTAAGTCTGCATTTTCTCTCTTCATAAAGTAGCTACCCAATTATATAGTCCTTATAATTACCACTTCCTCAATACTTCTCAAAGTCCAGGGATAATGCACAGAAGCCAGTGTATGCCCTTCCACCTGTATTCTGACCCATTTCATTCTAGGTGAAAAATTCAGGTGCAGCTACACATGCCAGGGACTCTCAATAATCCATCTGCCTCTGGGGATGGGGCTTTCATTATCATACAGAGCTGACGATGGGGACTCCTGTGCAATTAATTTATTAAGAAAGTGCTCTCAGGAGAAACCTTTAAAGAAGTGAGGATGCAGGATATGATGGGGGAAGAAATTAAGCAAAGACAACACTAGCTGAAATCTAGTCTACTCCTGTTCACACAGGGAGCTCTGGTCACTGACAACACAGAATTGCTCCACTTTGAGCCAAGGGGTCCAGACTTTTGTATGTTTGGATCATTACGTCATTGGTTATTGGCTACCCAAAAGGAGGGGTTATGTAACCTTCCAGAAATCCACAGGTGAGGTAGCTCCTGGGAGCTAGGGCAATTTTCAAGAGAATGGTACAGCCATGTGCCCTTAGAAGTTAACACTTACTAAAGCCAGAGGATGAGCGCACCAGCCTTACAAAGAGATCTGGGCAAGGTGCCACTAGTTCTATTATAACAAAATAGGTCTCTATAGGCTGAATGGTCAAGAAAAAGCTTCCATAATTTTGGAGAGCTTTAAATGCTGCCTGAGAAGAGTGAGTGCTATGACCGTGGTCTTTGGTGTGTCAATTAGTTTGTTGATGTATTAGTTTATGCATTTATTCAGCAAATATGTTTTGCATGCCTATTATATACCAGACATTGCCCTTCTAGGCACTGTGTAGACAGCAACGAAACATGAAGACATGGTTCCTGATCTTAAAAGGCTTACAGCCTAGTGAGGGAAATAATTGCAGCACCAATGGTGTTTCACTGTGTATGTTTTAACAATTGCCAATTAAATAATATGCACTCAGAAACAAAAAAATTTAACTATTTAAGTGGAGTGAGCTCTTTTGTCCTACGTCAACTCAGTGAATACATTCTCTGAATGCAGTAGGAAATGGGAGATGTGAAATAGCTGTTTTCTCAATCTGAACCTAACCTAATCAGAACCTAACCAGTTCAGTAGATGTAATTCTACTGAAATAATTTTTTTAGCTTAATTGTTAAAGTTGGCTTATTGTAACTACTGTTTCTAAAAAATAAGAATATAGACAGTGAATGGAGGGGTACTCAGTTCTAGAAGCTTTTGAGTATATACAATGTGTATAGTTTGGTGTAAAATGTCAGCTGGATCTGGATTTCCATAATTTACCTACTTTTTATGGATGCCTGCAAGCCCCAGAATATTATTTCATTAACCTGCATTTTTTGTTAAGAATAGCTTATGTGAAGCAATTTGAGCCCTGAAGTAGGCAGACTTTGAGTAGGGGAAATGCTAGTTTCTTTAAGAGACAGCATACAAATAACCCTTCTTAGGTTTATCCAAGCCCAGACTGATTTGCTGATTCTGGGTCCTTGGCTTCTATTTTCCTCTGGAGGAAGAGAGCTCAGTCTTTATATTGATTGGTTAAGGATGAGCTTGAGTCAGCTGATATGCAGCAATGGCAGTATTGAGTTGTTGAGTTGTATTTGTGGCTTGCCTAGAAATGAAAGCTTTTTATTGTATTATTGTGAGAATGGGTAATGAAAGCAAGTAGTCATCGAAGTTATTGATGGCTTTGTGTTTTGAATCAGTTACTAGGGTACACAGGGTTAGTTGATTTGCTAGATTTAGCCATAAAGTATAAATAAGAATTAATTGGTGAAATGCTTGTTAATAGATCATAATAATGCATTCTTTCCTTGTCTGTTGGAGAACATTTCAGCCTTTGAAAAGGAATTTAGGAAGATCAATATTCTGTTTGAAGCGTATTTTTACAAAAAAGCCATCGGAGTCAGAGAAACTATGGAGTTACATGACATCTACTGACGGTAGAGAATATCACAATTCAGGCTGCACTGAGAGATTATCTCCCCCACCTATAAATATTTGTAACAAATATCTGCATGTGGAAATATTGTGGCTCTGGTCTGTGAAACTGGAAACCTAGTGCCTGAAGTTCCCTAGTCAGCTCTTTCTCTTGCTGGGGATTGGATGGGAAGTGGTTGGGCCCAGGAGCTAGTGTTCAATTTAACTTCTTTCATGCTGAATGATGATGCTAGCAGCCTGCCTCCAGCCCTGCCAGAGAGCAGCCTGCAAGAGATTTGTGGGCTGTATTGTACACAGGAGCAAAACATATCACTGTCTTTCTACTAGAGGGGTGCTGCTTGCTCTCACAAGGCAGAAATCTAGCATAACTCAGAAAAAGCTCTAGATCCATTATAGCTAGGCAGAGAAAATGAAATTCCCAAGATAGGGAAGGGATTAAGATTCTTGCTATATCCCTTATCCATTGCCATGATAATGCTGTATAAAAACAACCACAAACCTCAGTGGCGTATATTAATAAACACTTAGTTTGGCTCATGCATCTATGGGTTGGTGAGGTGCTGTTGCTAATCTGGGTCAGGCCTAGCTGACCTCATCTAGGCTCACTCATGTGTTTGTGGTCAGCTGTCAGATCAGCTGGGGCCTGGATGTCTATGATGGCCTTGGCCGAGATACTTTGGCTTTGTTTCATGAGGCCTCTCATCCTCCAGCAAACTAATCTAGGATTGTCCACATAGTGAGGTCAGGCTCTAAGAGCATCCAAGGCCTGTTGAGGCCTAGGCTTGGAACTTACAGGGCTTCACTTGCCCTGCATTCTATCAGCTGAAGCAAACCGCAAGGGCAACCTAGGTTCAAGGTTGTAGGAAGAGCTTCAAAATCGCATATAGGCCAGGTGCAGTGTCTCACGCCTGTAATCCCAGCACTTGGGGAGGCTGAGGCGGGCGAATCACTTGAAGTCAGGAGTTGGAGACCAGCCTGGCCAATATGGCGAAACCTTGTCTCTACTAAAAATACAAAAATTAGCCAGGCATGGTGGTTCGTGCCTGTAGTCCCAGCTACTTGGGAGGCTGAGGCAGAAGAATCTTTTGAACCTGGGAGGCAGAGGTTGCAACGAGCTGAAATCGTGCCACTGCACTCTGGCCTTGGTGACAGAGCGAGACGCCATCAAAAAAAAAAAAAAAAAATTACATATAAGGGGCACAAATTCAAGAAGGAGTGGAGTAGAGCCATTTTTGCAATCAATTTACCATACCCAATTGTGCATAAAAGTTCCAGGTTAAAGGACAATTTATCGCTGAATGGTTCATGATGAACCTTCAAAGCTAGACTAGACCTATGTGAGAGGAATCAGTATTTCTGTGTCAGTCCTTCCTGAACTGATTTTATAGAGTGGCCACCCTCTGACACAGTCAGAATTTGTCTTTGGTATCCTGGTTACTCCTCTTTGATCCATCCTTCAGTTATTTTCCACTTTTCATACCTGCTCTCCAGCTGTTTTTAGGAAAGAAGCTTATAAGTTATTTCCCACTGGGGTATAAATGATGGATAAAGACAAAGTGCATTGAGTCTCACTGTGCTTTTTCATAGTGTGGACCAAAAGGAATTGAGTGACAGGGGTAGAGTTTTAGGCATTGGACAATAAGCTGGTGCTGGGCAGGAAGTGTCCTTCTTCTGGAATTGCCTCCCTATAGAAGAGCAGGTCTGTGCTGCCAGAGATCTGAGCTCAAATAAGGCTAAACTGCTCAGTAGATACATAGGTTTTGGCAATTTACTCAACCTCTCTGAGTCACTATCAATAAAGTAGGAATAATAATATATGCATTAAGTCTTCATGTAAAATTCAATGCTCTTTGCTGTGTCTGGAAAAAAGCAGATTGATAGCAAAGTTCATTCCTATATCACCCCATCTTATATGATCCTCTTATCTTTGGCTCATTGTGAAGGACTGACTCCACTGCTCTAGCTGAGGGTAAGAGAGGTAAGCCAGGGTAAGAGAGAGCAGCAAACCTAAACTGGGTATCTCCCAACTGGCAGACACTGTGTTTATTGGTCACTGAGGATATAAATATGTCTATGGAATGGTCCCTGCCAGGAAGGAATTTATGATCTAGTGGTACTTAGCAGTGAGACCAGGAACTTGCTCCTCTGGCTAATGAACCCAGTGCTCCATCCCTACTCTCTGACTTTTTCATGGCCTTCTCTAAGAACCTGATTGCCTAGAGAAGAAAATATCCCACACTAAGAACTGGCTGAGCCAATTCACGGGTTCAGGAACGGGCAGGACCGCAGAGGTGGAACAGGAGATCTGTCAGAGGAACATGAGTTAACAGGGTAAAGTTTCTAACAAGGTGCCTAGGACACAGTACGTCTTCAAAACACTAGCTCTCTTTTTTCTTGTCGTGGCTTCAGCTGAGGCCCAGGAATGTCAACTTTATTATTGACATTCCAATATAATAATTCAAAGTTAAAAAGTACCCAATTACTCAAATAATTTTGAATTCCTTGAGGGCAAAAACTTTAATTTTTCTCGTGAGTGTCATTAACATCTGTTTCACATATATACACAGATATTTTTTAAAAGATATATTATTCTAAAGAGTATGAGAAAGTTCCTTTGTGGTGATGGAATGATTTTTTATCTTGATTTTGGTTGTGGTTACACAAACCTGTACATGTGACAAAACAATACAGAAGCACACACACATATCCAGGCAAGTATGTAAAAACTGGTACAGTCTGAGCAAGTTCTGTAGATGGTACTAACATCAGTGTCCTGGCTTTGATATTTCACCATAGTTATGTAAGATATTCCCATTGGGGGATGCTGAGGAAAGGGTACACCAATTTCTCTGTATTATTTTTGAAATTTCCTTTGAGTCTATAACTATTTTATTTTATTTTACTGCTGTTACCAATTCAGTATCCTTAACCCACTATTTGTGTATCTTTCTCTCTTGAGGAATCCGGGTTTGCTTACCATTATGTCTCCAGGTCTAGTCTGGCATTCAGCAAATGGTTTTCAAATTATTTAATGAACACTTGCGTGAACAGCTACACAAATAAATAAATAGACAAATCTGTTTTTGAGCAATCTAAGGCTTGGCTTAATTAAGGCCAATTAATTAAAATTAATTAAGGCCACTTGCCTAAGTTCACACAGTTGGTGGTGGCTGCAGAATTTGCTGGTACCCCCTGCTCCCTAGGAGATGACTACATTAGGAAGGCAGATCAGTTACCCAATGTCTAATGACTTTGTATTAAACTGAAATGACTGCCCACTCAGACTGTTCTCCATGGGACAACATTTATCTGAGATTAAAGTGAAGCAAATGAAGCCTCTCTCACGCTGTAGATTTTCTCTTCCCCCTAGAATGGTGTGTGCTTATCTATGGCAGCAGGACCAGCTGCCCTGATATGGGGAAAACACCCCAGAGGGAAAGCTTGCCCTGAGGTTTCATCAACTGCCACTGCCCATGCATGGTCATTTTAATAATATTTCCCATTTAACTTTCCATCCACAAAACACTTCACCGCCATTAACTAATTACTCTATTCTGCTCAGAGTCGATAGCTGTCCAGTGTGCTGCCTTTAAATATTTAACTGTGTTCAGAAAAGGACAAAAAGAAAACCCACTAATTGTCCAGGCGAGTGCATGACATCATCAAATACCAGGCAGCACTTTCCATTTTCCTTTAACCACGATTGTGTTGCTTTGCAGAGCAAAGCCCAGGGACGACAGGAGATGCTATAGGAAGCAGAGAAAGGTGACCACATGGCCATTGTATTCCCAGCTTAAAACCACTCAGTGGTGTTCCTTTGCTTCTAAAAAGTGTACCTTTCTCACCAAAGCTTGCAAGATTTTAAGTTACCTGGTCTCTGCCTCCTGTGCCCCACTTTTCCTGTGCTGAGCACCCCATTGTTTTCTATACTCTGGTCATGTTGGTCTTTTCTGGCTTCCCACATTCTCCTTGTCCTTTCCCACATACAGGCCCTTTCCCAGGCATGTCCTTCCTTGTCCTTCCCTTCTTACCACCTTCTCAGATTCCAGCTATAATACCAAGTTGTCAGAAAATACTTTCCTGATCCATCCTGGGCTAAATTAGGAGACCCTATTTTACAGCCTCAGAGTACTTGATAATTCTTTTCTAGCCATTATCATAAATGTATTTAAACAAAATGAATTATATAATTCACCGTTTATTGTCCATCTTCTTCTCTATTCTGTAGGCTCCACAAAATTCCATGGCACTAGTACAAATGAATATTTGCTGAAAAAATGAATCAGTGAATGAACCAATGAGTTAATATCATGGATTAAGAAAGAGGGTGGGAAGAGGTGAGTAATGACCTCCAAAGCAATACCTCATGCCTCCTCTTAAGCTATGGAGTCAGCTACCCACAGAGAAGTTAAAAGACTTCCCCAGAATCTTTACCATCGATAAAGGCCATGAAAACAGTAGATGCCTTGTGCTATTATAGATTGCTGGAGATGAAGTTAACCTAAAATTTTAAGGGAGAATGAAGAAAAGGAAAATGCAAGCTATCATTTTAAGCCACCGCTTCATGATTCCAGAGCTCCTAGCCTGAGTTAAATGGGGTGACCAATATTCTCACTTTTAATTCCCTACTCAGTAAAAGAAAAATCTCAGGTGTAGGAATATAACTTTTTGATGTGAGTTTAATAGAGTTATTTGCACTTTGATTGAAAAAATATAATGCTTATCATATATACAATATAAAGTATATTTTTCTTGAACTGGCACTTCCATAAAAAAATTATTCACTAAACTCCATAGCCTGACATTTTCATTTCTTCCTGATGTCACTTGCCTTCTTTCAAGCCTCATTTTGCATCTTAGAAAGCCTGCACTGAGTTCTGTACAAGGTCACCTGTGTCACAGAGGGCCTTGTTCTTTTTTTAAAAAACTTCTAGGTGTTTTATCTTCCCAAGTCTCAAAAATCCAGTTTTTCTCCCACAGAGGATTTTTCTGAAAAGAGTAGGTTCTGTCTCATGTTTATGCCAGCTTTTCTTTCTGAATGCCTCATATGAAGTGTAAAAATATAAATAGAAGCATGAATAATAATATTAACATATATGAATGTCTTAGCCTGTTCAGGCTACCATAACAAAATGCCATAGACTGGGTGGCTAAAAGAACAGAAATTTATTTTCTCACAGTGCCAGAGGCTGGAAGTCCAAGATCAGGGTGTCAGCATGGTCAGGTTCTGGTGAACACTCTCTTCCTGGCTTCCAGACATTCACCTTCTCGCTGTGTGCTCACTCAGCGTTTCCCTGGTGTGTGTGTGTGTGCGCGCGCGCGTGCGTGTGCGCTCACGTGTAAACATAGCAAGAAATCTCTCTCTCCTTCTAAGGCTACCACCCCATCAGGTTAGGACTTCTCCCTTATGACATTATTTAACCTCCTAATTAACTTCCTAAAAGCCCTATCTGCAAATACAGTCACAGTGAGTCAGGACTTTAACATATGAATTTGGAGGTGGGGACAAATTTGATCCATAGCAATGGATAAGCATTTGAAGTTTAATAACAAATTCTCATTCCATTCTATTTTTATTTGTTTGAGATGGAGTCTTACTCTGTCACCCAGGCTGGAGTGCAGTGACGCCATCTTGCTCACCGCAAGCTCTGCTGCCCAGACTCAAGCAATTCTCCTGCCTCAGCCTCTCAAGTAGCTGGGATTACAGGCGCCAGCCACCACGCCTGGCTAATTTTTGTATTTTTAGTAGAGATAGGGTTTCGCCATATTGGCCAAGCTGGTGTTGAAATCTTGACCTCAAGTGATCTGCCTGTCTCGACCTCCCAAAGTATTGGGATTATAGTCATGAGCCACTTTGCCTGGCCTCACTACATTCTTTATGTGGTTTTACTCCATTATATATTTCCAAAGGATTCAAATACACTATTTTATTTGATTAGAGATTGATGTTTATGCATTTCAGATTTCAGAACACTTAGAATTAAAAGAGATAAAGTGACTTTTCAACGTCATAAGGCAAAGAAGTTGCAAGGCAGGGACTTGTATTAGTCCGTTTTCACACTGCTGTGAAGACATACCTGAGACTGGGTAATTTATAAAGAAAAGTTTAATTGGCTCACAGTTCCACATGGCTGGGGAGGCCTCAGGAAACTTACAATCATGGCAAAAGGTGAGAGAGAAGCAAAGGCATGTCTTACATGGTGGCAGGTGAGAGAGAGTGAATGAGCAAAGGGGGACAAGCCCCTTGTAAAACCATCAGATCTCATGAGAACTCACTCCATATCGAGAACAGCATGGGGGAAGCCACCCCCATGATCCAATCACCTCCCACCATAATCCCCTCAGTACGTGGGGATTATGGGGATTACAATTTGAGATGAGATTTGGGTGGGGACACAGGCAAACTATGTCAGGACTAGAGCTCTGATTTCCTGATTCCCTATCCAGAGCTCTTTTCAGGGAGACTCTGATTCCCAATCTTATTTGACCATTGTACCACTTTTCTCAGAATACCAATGCTTTTAGGAATACCTTTAGGATAATCTATATCTAATTTCATAGCTGTGAGACTTGTGGGAAGAAGCTAAACTGGAATTCCCTCAGGAAACTGAACAAGAAACAGTGAGAATCATTGGTGGTTCAGGGAGCCCTGTTGTGTTTATGAGAAATAGGCAAAGCTGTTTTTAAGATCTCATGTTGTATATTAGGGTTGGCATTACTAGTAGGAATGTGTGATTTGTGGCACTGAGAAGGCCTTTCTTTGTTCAAAACTGTCTTCATTTTATCTAGCCATGCTTCCAGATAGTCTACCAGTAAAAAAGATTCTGTTCCATTCCAGACCTTTATACACAAGGGTCCCTACTTTAATCTCTTCTCATTCAGTAAGAACCTGTATCCTTTTCCTGAAATTCTGCTGCTTCCCTTTATTACTCCCCCTCTTAACCAAGGCTCCTGATCACCTACCACATCTGCCTTAATGGCCTTCTACAGATGGATGCACTATTTCTTTCCAACTTTAATTTTTGCCATTTCTCAGCACATCCAGAGAAAATTCTCAGTTGCATAGCTTTGCCCAGGGCAGAGATGTGCCTTTGACTAGCACTTGGTAATTTCATTGATATCTAAACCTCCCTCTCCTTCCAGTACATCATCCCCACCTCAACAGCTTTTGTCACCCCCTCCCCTCCTATGCCACATGCATTGCTCAGTGCTCAGAAAATGATGCCTTTTGTCATTTCAATGGGCATTGGTTGACTTGACCCAGTAAATTCCTTCCTACAGTCAGAATGAGACCACAGTAGAGTCCTGGCAATCCAAGCAACACTCATCTGATAAGTGGTGGCATTGAATTCAGCTTTCTCTGCATATAGGTATGAGGTTCTATAAACTGAATTTACCTATTCATGAAAAAATTACTGAGTACAACTATGCCCCAGGCATGTTGACTTTCATTTGGGATATAAAGAAAAATAAAACACAGTCCCTGTGCTCATAGAGCCTGTGGGCCTAGTGGGAGAGACAGACGTTTAGATAGCTAATTACAATTCTTACGATTCACTATGCTGTGCGCAGAATTAGGGTTCTTCCTTTATAAATGAGTGTTGTTGATGGTGCAAGCTGGCCAGTACCTGTTTCATCCATTTAACAAATGCATAATGGGCATGTGTTTTATGCCAGGTATTCGGTTAGACCATAAGAATACAGAGACAAGTAGAATGAGGGCTCCATCTTTGCAGCTCAGTGTCTTTTTTGAGGCGTGGATGAGCCTTGGTTACATGGCACATGAATCTCTGAATGCAAAAATTTCTAATCTAGAGACTTGAGTTATGAATGCGAAAGGAACAGATTTGGTATAGTTTTCAGATCTTGCCCAAAGATGCAATGTTATTTATATAACTCACAGGAGAACATAATGGTAAAGATCACAAACTCTGCAGTCAGACTGTCTTGAGTACCAAGCCTGGCTCTGATTTTGACTGCTGTGTGACCTCAGTCATGTTATATAACCTCTCTGTGCCTCAGTATCTTCATCTATAAAATGAAGACAACAATAGCACCTACTTCACAGCATTGTTGTGAGTGTCAAGTGAATTAATTTATATTAAGTGCTTAGAACAATTCCTGGCCTAAAGAAAGTTCTCAGTAAATTGTAGCTATTGTTATTAGTATCAAATTATGCTTGCACAAAGTTTCCCATTACATAATGGCTCTCCAGTGGAACAGGGGAGATGCCAAAAGCATTATTAGAGCCTTATTCAGACTTGGTATTCACTGGTATTCTTTTCCTTTCCCAATCCCAAAGTGTGTGTGAAATTGGCTGTTAAATTTTGTACTCGTTTGAATATTGGCTTCTTACAAAAGGATTGAGCTCTGAATTCTAGTTTGGTTTTCTCTGAATCTTCTATATCCTGAGACTCTTTAGTTAACCTCTACTAGCCTCAGTTTCCTAAAACGGAGATAAAACAGCTAGCCTTCCTGTGAAACCCAAATAATACTGGACACGAAGGTGTATCCACCTGCTTCTGAATCCCTGTCCAGCCTCTGCTTCTTCCTGCTAGGGAGCCAGAGGTGCAGAGAAAGTCCAGTTGGCCTCACGTGGGTGATAGCCTTTCAGGCTCCATATAGGAAGGGCCCATGCTCATTTGTCCTATCTCAGTTCCTTGAACTGGAAGTGTCCACAAGAGACTGAAAAAGGTGAAAAAATAAAATAAAATAAAAACTATTTACAAATAATGTACTTCCTCCTATAAATTACAGACTTCCCAGATTGCTAAATAGTTAAATTAACCATTATGACCGTTACCAGCAGGCTGCCAATCCCTCCTCACCAGGTCAGGGTCTTAGCCTTGTTCCTGTGACTTCTTGATCTTGAGTTTCTTTTCTCTTCTTTTTTCTCCACATGTATAAAGAAGATACTTCTTATCTCCTTCTGGGTTTATCCAGTATGCAGATTTTGCTCTCCTAATTGCCTGTCTTCAGGCGTTTGCTTTCCTTTTACCTGTGTGCTTTCTTATCCCTCCTGTCATTGGCCTTCCCCAGCCTTTTTGTCTCTCCAGCCCCTACACGCCCTGTGTGTTGCCTTCTTGGTTCAGCTTTGCTTTGCTGCCTTTGATTTCATTTGCCTCCTCATTTCCTTCTGGTCTGCTTTGTGATTCTAGGCTTGATCCCTATGACACAGCTTATTTTCCAACCTTCTCTGAGGTCCTACTTGGCACAAAGACTGTCTCTTCAGTGGTCATTTGTCCCCCAAGGACAAGACACATATCACTGGCTTCATAGCTAAACCGTGCCCTGGTAACCAAGTCCTTGGGTAACTTCTGTTTGCTGTACTCCTTTGTCTTAACAGGATGGGGTTATTTTTTGGGATGAATAAACTAGTTTCCTAGAAATAGTTTCCCAAGTAAACCCTTACCAAACCAAAGCACATACTTTACCTGAGTTGCCCATGACAGCCTTACAATGACTCCTTGAAAAAGGCTGACAGATCATTAAAAAGTCAGGAAACAACAGGTGCTGGAGAGGATGTGGAGAAATAGGAACACTTTTACACTGTTGGTGGGACTGTAAACTAGTTCAACCATTGTGGAAGTCAGTGTGGCGATTCCTCAGGGATCTCGAACTAGAAATACCATTTGACCCAACCATCCCATTACTGGGTATATACCCAAAGGACTATAAATCATGCTGCTATAAAGACACACATGCACACGTATGTTTATTGTGGCACTATTCACAATAGCAAAGAGTTGGAACCAACCCAAATGTCCAACGATAGACTGGATTAAGAAAATGTGGCACATACACACCATGAAATACTATGCAGCCATAAAAAAGGATGAGTTCATGTCCTTTGTATTGACATGGATGAAACTGGAAACCATCATTCTCAGTAAACTATCACAAGGACAAAAATCCAAACACTGCATGTTCTCACTCATAGGTGGGAATTGAACAATGAGAACACATGGACACAGGAAGGGGAACACCACACTCTGGGGACTGTTGTGGGGTGGGGGGAGGGGGGAGGGATAGCATTAGGAGATATACCTAATGCTAAATGACGAGTTAATGAGTGCAGCACACCAACATGCAACATGGATACATATGTAACAAACCTGCACATTGTGCACATGTACCCTAAAACTTAAAGTATAATAATAATAATAATAAAAAAAGGAAAAAACAAAAAAAAGAAAAAGGCTGACAGAAATCAAAGAATGCAGGCAGACCAGAAGCAGCAAGAGCATAAAGCCCTCCATACTTATAATCCTTTCTTATCCATTCTGTATGGTTTATGAAACACATTTTGGACACAAAAAGGGATATCTGAGTATGGTTGTTTTGTCCACAGAGAACCATATTTTTTTCCCAAGAGTACACCTGGCATAAGAGGAAGAAACAGAGGTACAGAAAATATTTGAAAGGAAAAATGCAAGCATCCTCCATTTGACTCTTGCTCAAAAAATGGAATTTCTCAGCTTTGGAGAAAGTACCCAGTGTTTTGACTTTACATACTTTCAAATAAGAGAAATATATACATACTCTATATTGACTTAAGCCTAGTATTAACCAAAGAAAGCAAGTGAATTGTAATAAAACCTAATAATATATTGAACATGTATTTTGTACCTGGTACTCACCCCAAATCTATTTATCTATTTATATGGTAATCTAATTTAATATTCACAGAAATTAGAATGAGGGTTAGGGACCTTTATTATTTTTACTTTCAGATGAGGTAGCTGAGGCACAAAGAGGTAAATTAAACACACTTAAGTGGACAGTGGTCATGGGTGATGCAGCGAAGATTCGAATCCAAACATTTGACTTCCAGAACGTGTCTAACTCTCTGGAAGGCTTGACAGTGTTCCTAGGCTTACACTTTCTGATGTAAGCTTGCATTTTACTTAAAAGACTGTTGTCACTCTAGCTGTAAATTCAAATCCTCTCAACTGGCCTTGGCTGGGCAGTAAGGCTTATGGGTACTCGCTCTGAAGAGATCTGACAGTGTGCCAGCAGGCAGAGCTTCTCTGCTCAGCTTTGCTTACTTAAAGTTGAAGAAGGGGCTGACTGGGCTGGCCTATGTTATTTTTATTTTGTCTTGTCATGTTGGGGTACCATATCCCACAGTGTGATGCTGTGATGTGGGAATAGACAACCAGTCCCAAGGTCCCCATGTGGAGGTTGCCCAACACACCATCTTCAAGACGTCAGTGAAGAGGAAGTGACTCCGTGGTCTGGAGAGACTCCTCTTTGTGTCCTGAGATTGCCACCAATCCAAAGACAGCTGTAGACAGCTATCCTGAACTTGATGCAAATGTGAATCACAGTCTGTCAAGCCTTCTCTGAGTGTGATTGACATATTTACTGTTGACAACACAAGGTGAATCTTGCCATCCTCTTAGATATGTGGTCTTTTGCCTGAAGACAATGTTCAGGCTGAGAATGGAATGTGGGATTGCCTTCCAGATGCACATCTGCCTGAGTATTTTTTTTAAAAACCCTCTTGAGAATTCCCCAGGCTTCTCTTGACTGACAGCTAGCACTGAAGTCTTGTCATCTAAACATGTAAATTTTCTGGCAACGGCATATGCATTGTTTATCGAAGGGGCTTAAGATCTTGAATGTGATGGCTCTTAATATTTGTTGGTTCCTTATACCACCATGTGCTTTTTTTGTAAGTTTGGGTTCTTTGACTGATGGATGTTTTCTGACTGGAGCTGATGAGAAGGGCACCAACTAGAAGTCACATTCCTGAAGTTATGGTAACAAAGTCTGCTCTGGAGAAGTTTTTTTTTTTTTTTCCTACCTTGGTAAGGCCCAATATTCTGGCCAATCTAGAAGTTTCCAAAGTTGTATTCTTCAAGACATTTGGCTTGCAGAATGTTAAGAGGTGCAGAGCAAACAACCTCCATAGTCAAATAAACCTGGAGTGTTCTTTTGACCACAGTGCCTCACTCTTGGAGTTTCTTGGTATATAATAAGCATTCTGAGAAGCTCTTCAGCCAGGATGCTCGAATAACTTCAGCCACATCACCTCAAGTAATTAATTGTGGGATACTTTCCAATAGCGTCTATTCATATCTATTAATACCTATTGTGGTTATAAAGTTAATTATACAATTTGGGTCATTTTTGTCATACCTAACTAAATCATACTTGAAGGGCTGGGGGAAAAGCAGTTGGAGCACATAGCACCAGCTCCACACATTTTTCCACAAGCTCAACTTCTATAACCCTAAAACCAGATTTACCTGGTAACTGCTGCGTCAACCTGCTGTGACTCAAAGACTAGTTTTATCTACCACTATCCTCACCAATCAGAGCTTGTTAGCTCCCAAAAGCTTTCTTTACTGTGCCAATGAGTTTTGTTTCCAAACAATATGTAAAGTTTCCCTTTCTAATAAAAATGCCAACCTTCTCTTTGTTCTTTGGACTTAGCCTAGACCAACCCTGTTTACGCCTTGAATTGCAATTCCGTGATTCCCAAATAAGATGTTTAATATAGAGATTTGTCTCCACATATTATTTTGACTTTGTCACTATTCACCTGGTGCAGAACACACTTTGAAAAAAATTAGCATAGGGAAAAGGCCTTCATTCCCTGAAACATAATTTTTCCGACTGTGACCCAGTAATTTTAATTGTGGAAAGAGAGGAGACAGATGGGTTGCTGAAAAACGCAGGCAGGGCCTTGTGAGCCAGTGAAAGAATAGTCAGTGTTTGAAAGGTCGTGCATCCAGTTTGCAAGGCTCAGCTCAGAGTCTTCCTGACAATTATATCTTCTCTAGTGGCCCCACCACAGAGAACTTCTGCTTCCTGCCCATGCCACTTACTGGCTACATGACTACACTACACTGAATTCTACAATTGTGATGGGTAAGTATTGAAGTGACCTTGAAAAACACAAAATTGGCTGGGCGTGGTGGCTCACGCCTGTAATCCTAGCACCTTGGGAGGCCAAGACAGGTGGATTGCTTGAGGCCAGGAGTTCAAAACCAGCTTGGCCAACATGGTGAAACCCCATCTCTACTAAAAATACAAAATTAGCCAGGCCTGGTGGTGGGTGTGTAATCCCAGCTACTTGGGAGGCTGAGGCAGGAGAATCATTTGAACCCAGGAGGCAGAGGTTGCAATGAGCTGAGATGGCCCCACTGCACTCCAGCCTGGGCAACAAGGGCGAAATTCTGTCTCCAAAAAAAAAAAAAAAAAAAGAAAGAAAGGAAGGAAGAAAGACACAAAATCCAGCCCCTGTAGTTGAGAACCAGAGTATGTATTTTAAGTTACCTTTTTACATGCATCTATCACTTCACAACTATATTTTTGTCCATATATGGAATTACTAGGTAAACGGGTATGGGTTTTATGAAGAATTTTGATAACTATTACCCAAATAACCTTTCATAAAAGTTTTATCAATTTATGCTTAACTGGCTGTGTTTGAAAGTGACTCTCAGTGGATGGAGCGTACCCTTACCTATATTATACTTACTATTATTTTATACTCACTATATGATCATTAGTTCCTGAGAACAAGTAGGTCCTTAACACACACTAGAAGCTTCCACTTCCCAACCCTCAGGTAACTCTGGGGCTTTCAGTGCTGTGGGGCTGTTTGCAATGACAGGATGTCGTCAGCTGGCTTGGGAATAACCCAGTGTAGCATCCAAAAGCTTCTGGCACTTCCAGAAAACTGTTTTCCTGGCCAATTCCTGCCTTTACACTTTAACCACGTCTGTGCAGGGCAGCTTAACAATAGCCTGACATGTACACATGCAATCACCTCACCTCGCAATTGCAGGGCATATTATCACAAGAAAAGCATAGCCAACAGCCAGATCTGTCTGATCCTTTCATGGAAGTGAGCAGCCCATTTGTCACAGTCATGCAAGTCTTACTTCTGAAATAGGACTGGGAAGAGGGTTTGAACAGACTCCAGTATCTGCGGATTCTAGATAGTATTAGACATCTTGGTACCCCCAAACCCTGTCATGCCAACACTAAAAAAACACAAGGATAATAGCTAACATTTATTGAGGCCATACCATATCCCCACCCCATGCTAAGCACGTTATATGCATCATTGAACAGCCTGAAGGATCCTGTTAAAGTATAAATCATGTCACCTTTTTCCTGAAGAGCTTCAATAGCTGCCTGTATCACTGAAAGTAACAGGCAAAGTCCTTATTCTGAACGTCAAAGGACCTACATGACCTTCATCTCTCACCAGCCCTAGCCCCAACCCCACTGTAACTTATATGGACTTATCTCTTACTCTGCTCCAGCCACACTCCTGCCCCAGGACCTTTGCATGTGTTTCTTCCTTTGCCTGGAATGTTTTGACAACAGATTTTTATCATTACACACCCAAAAGTCTTTACTCACAAGTCACTTTCTCAGTGAGATCTTCTCTGGCCAATATCAACCTGTTGCTTTCAATCTTCCTTCCCTGATTTATTTTTTCTTCATAGCATTCATCATGATCATGAAGCTTAATTTATCTAGTGTCCCATCTGTCTCCTCCATTAGAATGTAACCCCCCTAACAAGTTTGCCTTTTTTCATCACAGCTGTATTGTCAATACTTGGAAGAGTGCCTGGAAAATAATAGGTGCTCAATAAATACTTGTGCATAAATAAATAAACTTACCTAACTTGCATCAGACCCAGGAGGAAAGAGCTATTGTTTATTTTTCAGATGAGGCAACTTAAGCTTGGGAGGGATTAAATAATCATCCCAGGAAGCAAGGGGCTAGGGTTTGAGCCCCTGCTCTTAGCCACTCTGCTCTATCCCTCTGAGAGGGCTGTGAGATAACAAACCCTCTGTGCACACCTTGTGAGGTTCAGTCTTTGTAGCCAAACATCTAAGTCCACTGTGAGCTGGCCACAACCTAACTCTCCAACTGCACCCTCAGCTATCACACCTTGGCCATACCCAAACAGACAATGATGTTTCCACCTCTGTAATTTTGCTTATATTCTTTCCTTCCTGTTGGATTTGTTCAAATTCGTTCTATATTTCTTTTCTTCTTTCTTTCTTTCTTTCTTTCTTTCTTTCTTTCTTTCTTTCTTTCTTTCTTTCTTTCTTTCTTTCTTTCTTTCTTTCTTTCTTTCTCTCTCTTTCCCTTTCTCTCTCTCCCTTTCTCTCTCTCTCTTTCTTTCTCTCTCTTTCTCTTTCTCTCTCTCTTTCTCTCTTTCTCTTTCTCTTTCTCTCTCTCTCACTCTCTCTCTTTCTCTCTCTCTCTTTCTTGATGGCGTCTTGCTCTGTTGCCCAGGCTGGAGTGCAGCAGTGCAATCTCAGCTCACTGCAATCTCTGCCTCTCAGGTTCAAGCGATTCTCCTGCCTTAGCCTCCCAAATAGCTGAGATTACAGGCACCCACCAACACTCTTGGCTAGTTTTGTATTTTTAGTAGAGACAGGGTTTCATCATGTTGGCCATGCTGGTCTCGAACTCCTAACCTCAAGTGATCCACCTACCTTGGCCTCCCAAAGTCTTGGGATTACAGGCATGAGCCACTGTGCCTGGCCCCTTATTATATTTCTAATCTCAAGTCAAATGCCACATCTCCATGAAGCCCTCTTTCTTGGTCCTTACTTCTGCTGTTAATGATAGTTGCACATAAGGATCATCCTCCTTTCTAGAATTCTTAAGGTGCAGGCCATGTCTGTTTGACTTTGTTCTTTTTCACAATGCTATGTAGAGGCTCTACTAAAAATCAAACAAACAAAAAGCTGCCTAATGAACACATAGATGCCACTTAATACAATGGAGTGACATTTCCAACTAAAATATTTCATAATGTGGACATCTTAATAATCAGTGATAATGGGGTTTGATGCTGAACACAAAGCTACTTTTAGGAAAAGGAAGGATTAAGTTGCACGTTTGTTACATGAAAACCACCAGTCTACTCAATCAGCACAATTTAGAAAATCAATCAAACCAGGTGTTTGGTTGTTTGACATTTGTAGACAAAACAAGTAGATTGAATTTCTTCTGCTTTATATGGTGGTTTTTATTTATTTTTTTTGCTGTTACCTAAAATGCCCTTAGACATTGCAGATACTCTATAGGCATTAATTATTTCAGAAATACACAATCACTTGACAGTTTGAGATGGGGGATGAGGAGCAAGAGAAAAGGAGGACATATTTAAAGAAGATATTCATCTAACAATATTTCATATACTAGCAAATAAGAATGTGGTCACAAGCCAAGTGTACATCTTTAATTCTCATGTGACAACAGAATTCAATATACTGGGTACGAAGAAATAATTGGGAGGCCCAATTATTCCTGGTGATTCTTTTTGTAACCTGGGGTGATTGACTCATTGTGCAAGCTTTGTGATCTCATTGGTCAAATGAGGGTGCTAACATCCTTATTCAATGGCACAGGCATCTTTTTAGAATATAAGTAATTTTACATATGTATATCTATGTATAAAGCACATATAAAACATTTAAAGTTTTTAGCATCAGAAATATCTTAAGAATCCAAATGTAGTATTTTCCCCTTGGAGGTATTGCTTGGCACCTTTAATTAATTAATTTAATTAAGTGATTTAATGACTCTCCTGGGTGAGGTACTTGAAACTGGGAAGCAAGTGGAGAGCAGCATAGGAGCTTTAATCCACCCCTCCTGAGTTGTTTCCACTTGTCCTTCAGTGCCTTCGTTTTCCTGCCTTCCCAGTTTTGGCCTGTTGCCTCCTTGCCTCTCTGTCAAAGCCAGGATCACAGACTAAGGAGGATAGCAAATGGGGTGGAGGAGGTGCTAGTTTGGCTGGGAGGTAGGGAGCACCTAAGTTAGACTTAGGCTTACAGGAAACCCACTCCAGATTCTGTCTAGGTGACAGAATAAAATCAATGATATGAACTTTCATGAACTCTATTACTATTTGCATTTTCACTGCTATTAAAATATTGTCTAATCAAGATGTGCATTTAAAAATATCTTAGCAAAATCCTGGACTTTAGACCAGAAAACCATGATGACCAGTCATTTTCCCATCCTGAAACACTTCTGAATAAAGCCAAGGGAATTAATTAAACAAATAGAATCTTATCTTAAGTATAAACACATACACACACCATTAATACATACTAAAAATTGTCTTTCCTCAGCTCTGGACATAAAGGAAGGTCTAGCGTTTGTCTCTGAAGCTAGATCCACACTTAGTTCCCCAAGCTGCTGGCTTTGTAGACTGTTAACAGAGGTCTATGAAGAAAAGTTTCCTTTTCTTTTTTTTTTCTTTTTTTCTTTTTTTTTTTTTTGAGAAAGAGTTTCACTCTTGTTGCCCAGGCTGGAGAGCAATGGCACAATCTCGGCTCACCGCAAACTCCGCCTCCTAGGTTCAAGTGATTCTCCTGCCTCAGCCTCGTGAGTAGCTGGGATTACAGGCATGTGCCACCACGCCTGGCTAATTTTGTATTTTTAGTAGAGATGGGGTTTCTCCTTTAGACAAATTGATTCTTTAAATACTGGATGAAAGACAGTTAAACAGGTTTTTTGTTTTGTTTTATTTTCATTTAAAAAATGTTTTATTTCCATAGGTTTTTAGGGGAACAGGTGGTGTTTTGTTACATGAATACGCTCTTTAGTGGTGACTTATGAGATTTTGGTGCACCCATCACCCAAGCAGTATACACTGTACCCAATTTGTAGTCTTTTATCCCTCACCCCACTTCCGCCCTTTCCCCTGAGTTCCCAAAGTCCATTATATTATTCTTACACCTTTGCATCCTCATAGCTTAGCTTCCACTTATGAGTGACAACATCCAATGTTTGGTTTTCCATTCCTGAGTTACTTCACTTGGAATAATAGTCTCCAATTCCATCCAGGTTCCTACAAATGTTATTATTTCATTTCTTGTTTATGGCTGAGTAATATTCCATGGTATATCTACCACAATTTCTTTATTTTTTAGTAATTAGAGATATGTACATTTATTTTTTTTTAATTTTTATTTTTATTTTAAGTTCTGGGGTACATGTGTAGGATGTGCAACTTTGTTGCATAGAGAACTCAGAATTAAGACCACACGTCTATAATCATCTGATCTTAAACAAACCTGACAAACACAAGCAACGAGGAAAGGATTGCCTATTTAATAAATGATGCTGGGAGAACTGGTTAGCCATATGCAGAAAATTGAAACTAGACCCTTTCCTTACACCTCATACAAAAATTAACTCAAGATGGATTAAAAACCTAAATGTAAAACCCCAAACTATAAAAACCCTAGAATAAAATGTTTTGTTTTCTACATAACTTCTCAGAGTCTTTTGCATGCAATGTCATGCATTGTGAATCTCAGATGGGAGAATGTCACATCTGATGATCTGATGTTTCCCAAACTTATTTTACCATGGAGCATCCTCCTTTTTTTGGGTGGGGGGGGGACCTGTAAGACTAGTTTTCTATGATCACATTTTGGAAAACACTAAAGAGAGGTATACATTAATATAGATTGCATCTGTGTGAGAAACATGCACATTAAACATGACTTTTGTATGGGAGTAAATCTATGAATAAAAGCTTAAATTTACCCAAGATCTTTAGGAGACAGATGTGCAATGTGAGCCAAGAGAAAGCCAAGTTAAGAAATCCTGATTTTTCTTACAAACTGCAAGAGAGAAGATAGCCTATCATGTTCAATTTGTTAATTGGATCATAATTAATGTCGAGTTGGAAAGATTTGACCATGATAAAGAGAAGACATTTGTACTGTTTATACAAGATAGGGATGAAAGTAAGCCTTTCAATTTTAATCTTTCTGGCAGAAATTGTTTAACTACCACTCACTTTCTGTTGAAATTCAACTTCATGACAGCTAAAGGACATACAACTTCAGTGTCTACTTAGATACAGTTGTTGTTGAGGCAGGTGCCATATGGTCATCTTTTTGTGTGTGTGCCTCTAGTTGCAAATGGTGACAGCGACTGGTCGGGTGACTGTCTGTTCTGAGTGGCTGCCAGCTTCCTCCATGACAGCTCAGCCAAGTGGGAGATAAGCTCTGATCTACAGCCCGTCCATTCCTAAACCAGTGATTTTATACCTTTAAATTCCCTATAAGTAACTGAACTAATTACTTAAACAGTCTTTTTTGAACATACGTTCATTTATTGGCTTAATGGCTTAGAATGCATTCTTTGCAAATTCAGCCCTGAGGGTCCAATCGGAAGACGAAATACGTCTGGCTTGGCCACGGCAGGAATTGATTAAAGGAGGCTCTTGCATGCTTCCTGGTGCTCTGCCGAACAGGAATTAAAATACAAACAAGATGCTGTCCTTACCTTCAGTGATTCGGACTGAGAGGTTTTCCTCCCACTAAAGTGCAAGTGGCTGAGGGTAGTTCAAAAGGAGAACCTTAGTTAAAAAAAATTAATTAAATTAAAACCTTTTCACAAGGGTGTAACTATGAAACAGATGTGTGTTTCCAATATATCAACTTTTCAGGGAATGAAATAAAAATTTTAATGTGTGAAGACTTCCAGACCGGGTAAACTTGGGAGCTCTGGGTTCTTCTTTCTCCAATCCTCTATAGTCCGAGTAGGATCGGATTATCTAGAAAGCATCCTGGCCGCAAGAACTGTGGTAGAAACCATAGGGAGTGAGAGTCCCCCCGCCCACTGCTTGAGGTTTCTATTAGGACAGGAAAAGGTGGAGTCTCTTGACTCCATCTAAAGCAGGGCTCTGGGGAATCTCACTTGTCTCTTCTATATCCTATCCTATCTCCATCTCCCTTGGGATTGTGGCCGCTGCTTCTCGATTTAATCTAACCTATAGTTGTTTGAGTAAACCCAAGTACAGGGACAGTAAAGTCAAGACTCTGTGAGTCACAAGTTACAGAAACCCTACTCAAATGGATTTAAAAAGAACAATAATAACAATAAAAAATGACAACACAGAGAGGAAGAGATTGATTTTATTGCTTCCTTTACCTAGTAGGATCAAGAGTATGTTTCCTTCAGGCACAGCTGCAACCAGGTGCTCAAATGTCTTCAGGAACCTATCTTTTTTCTCTTGGCTCTTTTGTCCTCTGGTTTGGCTTCATTCTCAAACAGGCGCCCCTTTCATGAGAGTAAAATAAATGGCTGTCAGTAGCTTAAGGCTTTTATTCTATCAGTTGGGCAAGCCCAGTGGAAAGGAAATTTTTTTTCTTAAGTCCCAAATTCATTGGACATTCTTCAAACAGGTGGCAGGAAACAGAGCAGAGAGCAAAGCAGGTGAAGGCTCTGCCCTTTTAAATTGGCATTTCATGGGAGTAACTTAGTTTAAGTGTCTATCACTGAATTAACTGTTGGCTTTAGAAGACTAGGGAATGTTATACTGCCCTGCCTAAGCCTGGAGTGTCTACTGTTGCCATTCAGTGAAGCTGATATTTTGGAGGAAACTCTCCATCATCCCCAGTATCTCACTACCTAAATAATGCTTTCTTTTTTTTATCGTCATCACCTCTTCTCCAGCTTGAGCAACAATTGTAATAACAATGATAGCAAGTGCTCATTGAATGACTTTGCATACATTGACTCATGGAATCCACACTAAAACCCATACCCCTTGACTATCAGGTCATCAGTTTAAAAGGCTGTTTTCTAGGTAGTTAGAATTCAAGAGTTAGGTTACGTACTACTTATGCTGCCCATTTTAAGGATGAACAAACTGAGCTACAGAGAGGTAAAGAATATTGCCATAGTACCCAGGCTGTAAGGAGCTGTGAGGCTAGAACTTATTGAGAACAACTTGGCAGTTATTACTCGTTTCCCCATCCGATTCCTTTCTCAAAGCAATGAGAGAAGGCGACCTAGAAAGAGTTTAGGGGAAAGAGAAGGTCATCCCCTTCTAAGCAGCAACTTAACAAGATGCATTTCACTTCATGTAATACCTGTGTTTCTGAAATATGTTTGAACATCTTCCCTGTTCAAATCAGCTCCTCTTTTCACTTTGTAGTCTTTGATGAAACACCCAGTGAGGCCTCTGTTCTGTTCCATTGGTCTATATATCTGTTTTGGTACCAGTATCATGCTGTTTTGGTTACTGTAGCCTTGTAGTATAGTTTGAAGTCAGGTAGTGTGATGCCTCCAGCTTTGTTCTTTTTGCGTAGGATTGTCTTGGCTATATAGGCTCTTTTTTGGTTACATATGAAATTTAAAATACTTTTTTCTAGTTCTATGAAGAAAGTCAATGGTAGCTTGATGGGGATAGCATTGAATCTATAAATTACTTTGGGCATTGTGGCCATTTTTACAATATTGATTCTTCCTATCCATGATCATGGAATGTTTTTCCATTCGTTTGTGTCCTCTTTTTTTCCTTGAGCTGTGGTTTGTAATTCTCCTTGAAGAGGTCCTTCACATCCTTTGCAAGTTGTATTTCTAGGTATTTTATTTCCTTTGAAGTAATTGTGAATGGGAGTTCACTCACGATTTGGCTTTCTTTGTCTATTATTAGTGTATAGGAATGTTTGTGATTTTTGCACATTGATTTTGTATACTCAGACTTTGCTAAAGTTGCTTATCAGCTTAAGGAGATTTGGGGCTGAGGCGATAGGGTTATAACACCACACATCTACAGCCATCTGATCTTTGACAAACCTGACAAAAACAAGCAATGGGGAAAGGATTCCCTATTTAATAAATGGTGCTGGGAAAACTAGCTAGCCATATGCAGAAAACTGAAATTGGACCCCTTCCTTACTCCTTATACAAAAATTAAGTCAAAATGTATTAAAGACTTAAACATAAGACCTAAAACCATAAAAATCCTAGAAGAAAACCTAGGCAATACTATTCAGGACATAGGCATGGGCAAAGACTTCATGGCTAAAACACCGAAAGCAATGGCAACAAAAGCCAAAATTGACAAATGGGATCTAATTAAACTAAAGAGCTTCTGCACAGCAAAAGAAACTACCATCAGTGTGAACATGCAACCTATAGAATGTAAGAAAATTTTTGCAATCTATCCATCTGACAAAGGGCTAATATCCAGAATCTACAAAGAACTGAAACTAATTTATAAGAAAAAAACAAACAGCCCCATCAAAAAGTGGATGAAGGATATGAACAGACACTTTTCCAAAGAAGACATTTACATGGCCAACAAACATGAAAAAAAGCTCACCATCACTGGTCATTAGAGAAATGCAAATCAAAACCACAATGAGATACCATCTCACACAAGTTAGAATGGCTATCATTAAAAAGTCAGAAAACAACAGATGCTGGAGAGGATGTGGAGAAATAGGAATGCCTTTACACTGTTGGTGAGAGTGTAAATTAGTTCAACCATTGTGGAAGACAGTGTGGTGATTCCTCAAGGATCTAGAACCAGAAATACCATTTACCCAGCAATCCCATTACTAGGTATATACCCAAAGGAATATAAATCATTCTGTTTTAAGGACACATGCACATGTATGTTTATTGCAGCACTATTCACAATAGCAAAGACTTGGAACCAACCCAAATGCCCATCAATGCTAGACTGGATAAAGAAAATGTGGCACAAATACACTGTGGAATACTATGCAGCCTTAAAAAAGGTTAAGTTCATGTCCTTTGCAGGGACATAGTTGAAGCTGGAAACCATCATTCTCAGCAAACTGACACAGGAACAGAAAACCAAACACTGCATATTCTCACTCATAAGTGGGAGTTGAACAATGAGAACACATGGACACAGGGAGGGGAACATCACACACTGGAGCCTCCAGGAGGGTGAGGGGGTAGGGAAGGGATATCATTAGGAGAAATACCTAATGTAGATGACGGGTTGATGGGTTCAGCAAACCACCATGACACGTGTATACCTATGTAACAAACCTGCATGTTCTGCACATGTATCCCGAAACTTAAAGTATAATTAAAAAAAGAAACCCTCAGTGGGTTTCATAGGCTCTTTCACTGTCTTGAAATTTTCTTTAATGGATGATGACTTAAAATAATTGGACATAAGTTGGAGCTTGGGACTCTTTTTATGAGATGGTGAGTTCTGTTTTGATGGATGCTTGTTAAAATGGATTATCACCTATAAGCCCTCTAACTCATTCTAATTGAGAAGTTGACACCATCTTGTATCACTACCGTGCTTGTGTTCTTACAGAATCAGCTGCTCTCTAATTTACTCTGAAGGAAGAATATTGCTTTGCAGCATTTTTTGGTGGATTTTAAAATCATTTTCATTAGCTGGGAAATATTCTGATTTTCTTCCTAGCCTATTTGTAAGGGTCACTTATATTCCTGTGATGCTTTTACTGGAATGAGCTTGAACTGAAGATTGATCAATGTAACGCTATTTCTGAGTAGGTTTTGTGAACTCAGGTGACACCTTTGTCTTGAAGTGGCCAATTACTGAGCCTCTCTACCAGTTAACAATGGAAAAGTGAGGAGAAATAGATTGTTAGATACCCATTAGCTTTGACCCATTCTTTGAAATAATGCTTATAGAAACTGATTTTCATATGGCTATTAATACAATCTACCATTTGGATGTGCAATAAGCCAATCATCACATGTAATGTTCTAATCTAAACAAGTAATCACATTGTAATGAGTATGTTAAAGTAATTTTGTCCCTCCTAAGACTTTCAGAGGAAGTAGGCAAAAGGGTTGCAGGAAGAACTTAACATTTGTCAGTTGGTTAAAAGAATGGAAGATGTATCTGCTCTTCGTTTAATACAGTTGATGTTTCTCAGAGCTCTGGAAACAGAAGACAAAATGCCCTTGACTATCAGGTCATCAATTTAAGAGACTATTGTTTTCTGGGTAGTTAGAGTTCAAGATTTGTTATGTTTGATGGTCATTTGTAGCTTCCTTCGGAGTAGAATAGATTTTCAAATCACAAACCACAAGGCGAGCATCAAACTGAATGTGAAAATCAATGACCCGTCATAGTTACAAGCATGTAGATAGCCATGCCATGATTAGTAGACCATTGCAGGGAAGGACATGCCTGATGAAGAACAGGCAAGGGCAGCTTGATTTAGCCACTTATTCTCTCTGCTTTCTGCTCCCACCACCCCAATTTGCCACTGAAATGTGTCTGTAAATTTAAGTCAAGTAATAATCTATGACTAATCTATATGCAGCTCTAAGCTATTTCCCCCATTTCAATTTAGCAGAGGCTTCTGCATTCAACAACTTTCCTCCCTTCACTGAGATCCCACCTGCTATCCTTGTTAACACAGAACATGCCTTACATCCTCATGCCTCAGCTTCTTGTAACCCTGAAGCTCTGTTGGCAAGAAAACAAAATGCTGTTCTTTAAGATCTTCTACTGGGAGCTGGGAGCTGCACAATAGGAAAATCCAAATTTCCTTTATTATTATTTATAATAACCGCTACCATTTCTGTGAACACTTCCTATTTGCAGGCATTGTGGTAGCATTTTTGAACCTTATTTCATATGATTCTCTGGAGGTAGCTGTGAGATTGACATCATTACTCCCATTTTACAGATAAGGAGGCAGAGCCTCAGAGAAATTACCTAACTGTCCCAAAGTGATTTAAGACCAGATCTGTACTCTTAGCTACTGCACAAAAATTAGAGACTAACAAATAATTTTCAACTGGATTCAACAAGTTTAACCTGGATTCCAATGTCCCCATCAGAAGCAAACTGGAAAATCCTTCTCAATGTGATCTTTTTGAGAAATTTGTTTTTAAAACAAGATTTTAAAAAATTAGCATAGTTTTAGATTTAAAGAAAAGTTGCAAAGAGTACAGAGTTCCCATATACTCTGAACCCAGTTTCCCCTATTGTTAATATTTTACATTAGTATGATACACTTATCACAATTAATGAAATATTGCTATATTATTACTCACTAAATTTCCATAATTTATTTAGTTTTTGCCTAATGCTTTTTTAATGTCCCAGGATCCCATCGAGAATATTACATTTCATTGAGTTATCATATCTCCTTAGCATCTGATATGGTTTGGATTTGTGTTCCCACCCAAATCTCATACTGAAGTGTAATCCCCAATGCTGGAAGTGGAGCTTGGTGGGAGGTGATTATATCATGGGAGTGGTTTCTAATGGTTTAGTACCATCCCCCTAATGCTGTTCCCATGATAGAGTTCTCGTGAGATCTGGTTGTTTAAAAGTGCATAGCACCTCCTCTCTCTCTTTCTCCTGCTTCGACCTTGTGAAGATGCCTGCTCTGGCTTTGCCTTCCACCATTAGTGAAAGCTCCCTGAGGCCTCCCCAGCCATGCTTCCTGTACAGCCTGTGGAAATGTGAGCCAATAAAAAGTCTTTTCTTTACCAATTACCCAGTCTCAGGTATTTCTTTATAGCAATGCAAGAACAAACCAATACAGCCTCCTCTAGACTGTGACAGTTTCTCAGACTTTCCTCGGTTTTGATGACCTTGAAAGTTTTGAGGAGTAATAATCAGATAATTTATAGCATAATCTTCAATGTGGGTCTCTCAGATGGTGTTCTCTGGGATCTATTTTGACTATTAAACAAATGCATGATGCTTCATCAGGAGAATATCTAGAATAAGCTTTGTATTGCCAGAGCCTAGGCATGCAGATGAGAAGAGCAATTCCTCCATGCTACTCCAGGGTCAGTATTAAATGAGTTACTTAGGAAAAGTGTACATATGTACATAAAGGACAGATATGCTCTTTTGAATGAATGAATAAAAGAACACATTTCTTTAGAAATCCTTCACCACAGAAATATCACAGACACACTCCCCCACTGATCATTATAAGAAAGTTAGAAATTTTCAGAATAATATAGTAGATGAAGCCATGATTTCAGTTAATGATAAAATTGTCATTGTGAATAGCATGTTTGTGGCCAACAAAAACAGATGTCCATATAACCATTTGGAGCCATCTAATGCCTAAAGCAATTTGTAGATAATCTCCTAAACAGATATAGTATCAAAATGTATTCATTGCCAATTAGAGGTACATCCAGGCTGTATGTCTAATTGACCAGTTAATTTCCAGGCTGTCTCAGGAGCTACTAAAATGGAGCCCTTGGTACTGCACCTCGGAATGACCTAATGTTGATAAACAAAAGAACAGATTCCTCCGCCTCTGCAAGGAACAGAGAGTTCAATGTGTTGTGTTCTTTATGCAAAATCAGGTGCCCCATCAAGCTGTTGTTGACTCAGTCTGAATTGTTAATGTGATGGTGTAAGAATGTATCATCTCCATTGAAAAGACTGACAGCTAAAATTATTATTTAAAAAAGGATATCTTTCACCAAAATGTGATATTAGAGACATGAACATGAGGCTAAATAACCAATCATATCAGAGAAAAAAAAATTATCTGATTGGAAAGCTCTTTACATAAAGAGAGGAAGCTCTTTATGACGGTTGTTCTGTAAAACACACCTATGTTTTGGACATTTGGGAGAGTGAAAATATCTCTTTCTAGCTTCTTCCCGAGCTCCTGGTTCCCAGGAAATTCTGTCTCAACTCTGGTGTCCACTTGAATGCTGCTTTCAACCTCACCACTAGGTCATGCTCATCATCCTCTGCTTTGATAACTACAAAAAAAATCACTAATTTCTTTTCACAGGAGGAAAGAATACTCATTAGAATAAATAGGCAAGATTCATTGTAACAGGAAGGTGCTACTTGTAAGCAGCAGTCAAGGTGATCTTCCTAAACATCCTGTGGATAGTCCTGGGCTGCTTTGTGCATTTCTCTGCCACGCTGTCTAGCTGCCCTTGGCTCCAGGTATATCCGTAATCCTGGAATAGAGCCAGAGAAGGAATCAGAAGAGGTGAGGGTTTCTGATGGTTGAGCAACATGAAGTCTTTATTCTCAGCTAGGGCTTTCACTTTTCTTTATGGGACTCGAATTTTGAAGACCCTCATCATCTGGAAGCTTGCACTACATCAGAAGTTGGAAGCAGACTGTTATTGATTGCAGCTGCATCCTTGTTTGGCAGAGGAAGATGGGTGTAGAAAGCAAATGTAGTCCCATTTGGCAAGGACACATTCCAGGTGAACAACAGTTAGGAAAGATGCCTAGAGGCAAGGTTACCAGCCATGGAGACAGAACTGGCAGTCCTAGGATTGATAATAAGTGTCTTGTCTTTTAAAAAAGAACCTCCCTCTCTCATACATAATGGAAACTAACAACTTCCTTGTGCACCCAGCTACCCTTTACTTATTGGGACCTAAGGCAAATGTGTGCATTCGTGTGTGTGTGTGTGTGTGTGTGTGTGTGTGGTGTGTTATGTATTGCAAGCCCTCTATAAGCTTCCCAGGGCTTCTCCACATCTAAAGTGGGCCTTTAGAATGGTTTGGGATATTAAACCTGGAGATATTTACCAGTCACACAACCCCTAAAAGTTCCTGATGTTATGATCTGTCTTTTTGCTGAGGCACGAATTTAAATTTTTTCCTGCAAGGTTTGAGCTATTTATATATGGAGTGAACTTTATTGCTAACTCAGCAAGCACATTGCAGTGAAGTTTTGTTACAGAAGAATAACAACTCTTAAGAGAATAATGATTTTATTTCTTTGTTAAAAAATATCCTGGAATGGGTGCCATTTCAGGATGCTGGATTGAGAAGGATAATGTAAAGATAAACTACTGGATGCATTTGACCACATGGAGAATACTGTCAGCACGGAGGTGGTAGTGGTGATGGTGGAATAGTGTAGATCTGCCAGAGGTGTAGGCAAAAGTCAGTGATTGGACACAAAAAAATTAATCAACTGAAAAAAAAACAAGACACTGTAAACTCTAGGAAAAACAAAAATTTCTATAAGAAAAGATGTTTTACTCAGCAGAGTATAATATTCCTATAGTCATAACATATAAACAAACAGTACTATTTAACCAGAAGTGAGAATAGTAATACTCTTAAAGGATAGTTATATGGATGAGAGTATGTGTGTCAGTGTATGTGAGGAGGAAAGCTAACCTTTATCTAACAAAGTATAAGTGGTCAATGCTATTAAACCAACACATAAAAAAATATAAGAATAAATACATTATAAAATTATGGAGATACATTCTGAAAGAAACAACTAAGAGAGCCAAAAGTTGTTGATAGTGGGAAACATAACCGCTGTTTTCTACTATAAACCTTTTACCGCTATTTGATTTTTCAACAACTTTGTGCATTACTTTGATAAAAATCAAAATTGGTTTAAAAAATAAGGAGCATGGATAAATATTTTTAAAAAGATATTGAATAGATCTGTGCAACTGATGACTGGTTCTTATCCAGAAAATAGAAGTCTGGGACAAATTAAAAAGTGAACTATGCTGTATTAAAATAAAAAGCATCTGAAGATATTGTGTGAATATTCAATTATACTTATTGAATTTTAGGGGGAGAAGAGAATATGTTATCATTATCTTTGTACATTTGGAAATTCTTAAAGATCTTTGATTACATTACTATGAACATCAAAGATTTATTAAACTAGATACTGACAAAGCAACTAAATTTTGAAGCTATTTCTGACATCGGAAGAAGTCCATACTTCGCTGAGATGTTTTGGAGGATTCCTTTGGATAGAAGCTTCCTCTGGTCCATTTAAGTGTTTGTAGACATCAACTTCTAGTGAAAGATATCAGGAATATCAAGAGACAAGGTACCAAAGCCAAAGAGCTAGGTGTTGCTGCTGTGTCTTGAGGATTTCTTTTTTTTTGTTTTATTTTTAATTGACACATAATAATTGTACATATTTATGGGGTACAGTTTGATGTTTTGATATGTGCATAAAATGATCAAATTAGGGTAATTATCTTCTTGATAATTTCTAAGACGATCAGATAAAGAAGTTCAGGCACTGCAGCGTGAATTAACAGGAAGACTTCCTTCATCAAATATTTCCATCTATGCTACTTTTTCTTTTTTTGAGACAGGGCCTTACTCTGTTGCTCACGCTGGAGTGCAGTGGTGCAATCTCAGCTCACGGCAACCTCTACCTCCTAGATTCAAGTGATTCTCATGCCTCACCCTCCTGAGTAGCTGGGATTACAGGCATGAACCATCACACCCGGCTAGTTTTGGTATGTTTAGTAGAGATGGGGTTTTACCATGTTGCCCAGGCTGGTCTCGACCTCCTGGCCTCAAGTGATCCGCCCACCTCAGCCTCCCAAATTGCTGGGATTATAGACGTGAGCCACTGTGCCCAGCCTATAAATATAAGTGGTCAATGCTATTAAACCAATACATAAAAAATATAAGAATAAATACATTATAAAATTATGGAGGTATATTCTGAAAGAAGTAACTAAGAGAGCCAAAAGTTGTTGATAGTGGGAAATATAACTGCTGTTTTCTACTATAAACATTTTACTGCTATTTGTATTAAAATAAAAAGCATCTGAAGATATTGCCTAAATATTCAATTATACTTATTTAATTTTGGGGGGGAGAAGAGAATATGTTATCATTATCTTTTTACATTTGGAAATGTAAAACGTAAAATGCTACTTTTGAGGAGCATAACCACTGTGTTGTTAAGCAAGGTGCATATTTACAACTGCTTAGTGGAGTGACCAAATTCGCAAACTCTTTCAGCATAAGTTGGAAACTGCTAAAATTAAAAAAACTTCCAAACTACCTAAACATTTAACATTTTTTAAAGAAAGAAAAAAATCAATTTCCTTGAACAAAGTTAAAGGTGAATTTGTGTCACTTTTGAAAAATGTTGACTCTTTTGTTGCAAAAATAATGTAACTGCAACTGTTGCCTTTACTGGCAGGAAAGCAGCAACACACGTTCAATCTTGAAGGAGTAAAGATAAACGGCAGGTCATCCTGCATCCTCGTTAGGCAAAGCTTGCTGACAGTGTCTTCATGGCTCTTTAAATAGATGGTGACATGCCATGGCCCCTTCTCTATCACTCGAACCTGTAATTCACCCCCAAGTTATAAAATGACAGAGCTGGTCAAAGAGCAAGGCTGATGGCAGCTCCCGTTTGGTGCATTTTATCGTCTTTGCTGACTTCCAGAAAGCCACCTCCTCCACCTTCAGTACCTCTACTTTCTCTGAATGACTACTCAGGGTAGCCTCTGTAAGGTGAGATCAGCTGCATCACACTCTCCAGAGTGTTAACAAAAAAGGACAAGGAAATCGAAGCAGCAGTCTCTTTTGTTGACATTTCCAAACAGGGACATTTCAGTCTCCAAGGCATCTCACTGGGGAGAGAAGATACCAGTGCAACAGGACAGAGGTTGACAATGTTCTCCAGTTCCCGGATTTATACAGGACTGGTGAGGAACAGCTGCTGCCAGTGCTGAAATGACACATGAGCCCTGAGCACCAGCTGGAGAGCATCTTCTTGCAGGGAACCTAGGGAAGGGCCTTTCTGCCTCTCCTTCGTTGTGAACTTAGGCAGGCCCTGCTTCCCCCTTGTTTACTCCAGAGGCCCTGGCGAATGCCTTAGGCTGCTGTGAAACTTCAGAAGAGAAGAGCTCAAATAATTTAGGATGCTGATTCCTTCTTTATTGACTGATGGGTATTGTTTTGTCTGTTTGTTTGTTTGTTTTTGAGATGGAGTCTTGCTCTGTTGCCCAGGCTGGAGTGCAGTGGCACAATCTCAGCTCACTGCAACCTCCGCCCCCTGGGTTCAAGTGATTCTCCCACCTCAGCCTCCTGAGTAGCTGGGATTACAGGTGCCCACCACTGCGCCCAGCTAATTTTTTGTATTTTTAGTAGAGACGGGGTTTCACTATGTTGGTCGGGCTGGTCTTGAACTCCTGACCTCATGATTTGCCTGCCTTGGCCTCCCAGAGTGCTGGGATTACAGGCGTAAGCCACCACGCCTAGCTGACTGATGGGTATTAATACTAGTAACTACTTCATGGTATTGTTATGAAGATTAAATTATTAATTAATCATAACAATTAATTAAGTTATTAATTAAATGTAAGATGATTAGAAGAATCTGTGATACAACAAATATTAGCTATCATTATTAGCAATAGTTGTGGCAGGTTGTAAGAAATGAACTCATAGTTCTCCCAAGGAGGCAGCTGGGTGACTGGACTACTTTGTATTATCTGGTTATATAAAGCATCACAGATCCTCTGAATAAGGATTTCTGTGCTGGGGAAAATGGATCAATGTGCACAGAGCCCTGCAAATGAAGCCTGGAGAGGTTATGGAAACCAAAACTATTAGAAGTTGGATATTGGCTACAGAATCACTGGATGTTGGAGAATAAATGTAATTCATTATTCATTCATTAATATTTTTGAGTCTTTGGTTCAAGCCTTTCTTTTATAGTTGAGAAAGTTGAGTGGCCAGGAGGTTAAATCGACTTCTCAAAAGATGTGCAGATAGTGGGGGTCACCAAGAAAGCCTTTGTCCATTATAACACACCGTCTCCTACTATGAAAGGAGGATCTCTGAAATGGAAGACCTGCTCTTCCTGAGGTTGTACCCAGTTTTGAGCCTTTCCAGGTATACCAACAGGACAAGTCTGAATCACTTGAGAAGGGGAGCAGGTGGCCCTGGGCACATGGATCAGGGTTTCCATGTCATATCACAAATGATAACTAATCATAGTAGTGATGATGCAGTGAAGTGGTAATGAGCTAGGGCTCTAGTTCAAATCCTTGCTTATCTAACTCTTGAATTTTTTTTTGAGATAGTCTCATTCCATCAACCAGGCTGGAGTGCAGTGATGTGATCTCAGCTCACTGCAACCTCTGCCTCCCGGGTTCAAGAGGTTCTTGTGCCTCCACCTCCTGAGTAGCTGAAATTACAGGTGTGCACCACCACTCCCAGCTAATTTTTGTAATTTTATTAGAGATGGGGTTTCACCATATTGGCCAGGCTATTTTCAAACTCTGGACCTCAAGTGATCCTCCTGCCTCAGCCTCCCAAAGTCCTGGAATTACAGGCCTGAGCCACCACGCCTGGCCTGATTTTTTAAAAATGTGTAAAACCCGGTTAATTATGGTATCTACCTTATAGAATTCTGAGGATTAAGACAGAGTGTAGAAGGTGCTTGACCCAGATCTAGGTAACTGTTCAGTAAGTGTTATCTCCTAAGAGGGCTTCCTTCCAGTGTCTGAGAAACATGGATAATAATTGTCAGAGCCATCATTTGAACACAAGTTTCTCGGGAACCAACTAAAGCCTTCTGACATGTATACTTACTTCAGGCAACTGCAGGGCAAAGCAGAACTGAGGTAGAAAGAAAGGGAAACATTTGTAGCCTTGTGTCTCAGGTACTGCTCAAAGGCTCACGTTAGACTCCAAACTTAAGAAAGTAAATTTAATTCTATACTTGGCACTATGGTTGGAATGAGACAAAATATGCTGCCGAGTCTCTTGGTCCCCATATGGACAGGTCCCCTTAATTGCCAGAATTCTCTTGCTCTGTGCACATGGGAGCCCAAGGGAGAAGCTAAGAGTGAGACTTGGCCCAGGCACCTAGGGCAGTGGAAAGCAAGAACTGGACCCTTACTTTTAATGATGATGCCTCAGGCAGTCACTTAGCATTGTGAGAGGCAAGGTCTGCTTGGCCAATGTCTTCCTTGGGGAGGATGAGTGGGAGCAACCTCTCTGGAAAGAGGTCAGCTGAAGAATAGAAGGGAAAACAAGGTCCAGTAATAGTCATTGCTGCAGAACTAGGGCGCTGAACAGGTAAACAGAGCTCCCATAAGCAATCAAGCAATTTATATCTTAGGAAAAAAGTTAGATCCAGAAACTTGTAATATGTGATTCTGGAGATCTGGTACCTTTCCCACCAGTGCATAGCCCCCTCTCTCACCATAGCTCAGCCTTTGTTCATTCAACAGGGGGGAGGGATAGCATTAGGAGATATACCTAATGCTAAATGACGAGTTAATGGGTGCAGCACACCAACATAGAACATGTATACATATGTAACAAACCTGCACGTTGTGCACATGTACCCTAAAACTTAAAGTATAATAATAATATAAACAAACAAACAAAACAAATGCTACTACCGGCCAAGTGCTGTTCTAGGTGCTGAGGATGTGATAGTGTTGATGTTGTTGTGGCTGCTGCTGCTGTTGTTTTCTGTTTTGTTTTTGTTTAAAATGTGAACATAGCTTATAGATCTTACATTTTAATGGGGAAGACAGACAACAAACAAGTAAAGAAATATATAACAAAGTGCTGAGCTGTGATGTGAAAAAAATAAGCAGGGTAAAAAATAGAAAATGTTTGGGGTTAGCTATTATAAACTGAGCTGGCAGAGAAGGGCTTTCTGATGGATGACATCTGAGCAGAGAATAATGAGAATGAACAGGCAGCTATTTGGGGAAAGAGAATTTCAGGCAGAGGCAGAGAGAGGGAATGGCAAGTTCAAAAGGTCTGAGGCACATACGTGTGTCTGGTCACAAAAGGGATGCAGCAAGAAAATGGGGTGGAGTCAGGGCAGAGAGTACAAGAGGCAAGTGTAGGGGAGGAAGTCAGATGAGTAGCAGGAAGCGGAGCATGCAGGGTCTTCATGGCAGAGAAGCATGATTTGCATTCTGAAATGGGAAGTGTCACTTTTCATTCATGTTTTAATAGGATTATTTCATCTAAGACAAAGGCCAAAATGTTTGGCTCCTAAGTGTTGTCCAAAGAAGAATCTGTCAGTTTTGAAAAGGAAAAACTAAAGTGGAGGGTACCTTGCAAGGAAGGAGAGGTTGTATTAACATTCCTTCAAATTTTAAATGAACATAATTCCTGCACTTGTAGAGTCTGCTTTAAAGCACAGTGGGATAACCATCTATCAATCCCTCTCTTCTGTGGGATGGAGGAAAAGAGCAGGGGGTTGTGATGTAGAAAATTCGAAAATAAGCAGGGATTCATTTAAAGAACATCTGAGAAAACCATTTGGAAGCAATGAATATAGAAATTAATTTGTGTTATGGCCTGGCAATGGTAAAAGGAGGCAAGAGCCCAGGGGTTGGCATGTAAAAGCCATCTTAGTATTTGAAACTTTCCAGAAATGGTTTCCAAAGTGAATAACCCACATGTAACAGGTGACTGAAACACAATAGCAAGACAGCATTTAAGATGGAAGAAACTCCACAACTCACAAAGTGATTTTAAAAAGAACCCAAATGCCCATCAGTGATGGACTGGATAAAGAAAATGTGACACACACACACCATGGAATACTATGCAGCCATAAAAAAGAATGAGATCATGTCCTTTGCAGGGACATGGGTGAGCTGGAAACCATCATTCTCAGCAAACTAACACAGGAACAGAAAACCAAACACCTCATGTTCTCACTCTTAAGTGGGAGTTGAACAATGAGAACACATTGACACAGGGAGGGGAACATCACACACTGGGGCCTATTGGGGGGTGGGGGGAAAGGGGAGGTAGAGCATTAGGACAAATATCTAATGCATGCGGAGCTTAAAACCTAGATGATGGGTTGATAGGTGCAGCAAACCACAATGGCACATGTATACCAATGTAACAAACCTACATGTTCAGCACATGTATCCCAGAACTTAAAGTAAAATTTAAAAAAATTAGCTTAAGCCTCCTCAAAGAGACAAGAGTCTAGAAAACTATCAATATAATGATCTTAAGAAGACAAACACAGCAGTGCTTCAGCCTTTCCTTCCCCATCACTTCACCTGTTATAAAAGCATATCCTCTGGATTGTTGATATAAAACACTTGTCTTTAACACCTCAGAATCCTCTCCCATGCTATGTCCTTGATATGGGAATTGCTGGCTTTGTGACATCCTCGGCCCTTTGAATCATGGAACCACCAATATGTGTAATCCCCAAACATGGGCGCTACCGTAATAATTCCCAACCCTGAAAGCTGGGCACTGCGCCTATTCCCAGAATATTATGATAGTATTAGGTTGGTGCAAAGGTAATTGTGGCACTGCGCCCAGCTTTGGTCAGCAGTCTATAGAGCTCAGACTCTGCAATCAGATTCCCCAGGCATTGAATCCTGGCTTCCTATTTGCTCACTGGCCTTAAATGTCCCTAGATTTCCACATTTGTAAAATAAGGGGAAATAATATAGTACTCATGAGGCCTTAATGTAACACACACACACACACAGTAGTACAGGATAAAAGAGTTCCTCAGTCAATGTCAGTTATTAGTATTGCTAGCAATATTGGTGTATAGTTCTTTTATTTTTCTTTCTTTTCTTCCTTCTTTTCCTTCTTCCCCTTAAGATTTCTTTTTTCTTGTTTCTTTTTTTCTCATCATCATTACTTTTAATGGCGAAAACCACAATTACCTTTGCACCAACCTAATATTATCATAATATTCTGGGAATAGGCTGTAGACCCATGCGATTTTGGTAAATAATGTGGCATGGTGGTGAGTAGGATCCAGGCTGTCAATGTCCATACTTTATGAGACTGAACACCCCTTCTTACAACTCTTGTCTTAGAAGGCAGGTAGGTGGCGAAAGGGGCAATAGGGAGGGTCTTGGGAACAAAGGAGAAAAGAGGGGGAAGATGGAAAGAGATATGGATAAAAAGGAGCCCCAGAGAATCCTCAGGGTGACATGCCCACAGTGTAGAGTATGAACAGGAAGTTACCTCCTTGAGCGCTTTACCATCTTAGGATGGGGAGAACGTATCTTCAATCATAACCACTACTGTGATTGATAACACCAAACGTAACTCTGTGTTTTGGGAAGGCCTGCTTTTGTATGAATAAAATTCTTGTAGGGCACTGGAAAGGATAGGAAGATATAAAAATGCAGTGGAAAAGGAGACCTAGAGAGAAACAGAAGCCTTTAGGGAAATGAGATGAGCACATATTGATGCAGTGTTAGCAAATGGGCTGTCTGCGAAGCAGATTAAAAAGAGCGTAACTCACTTGAGGAAAGTCAGAAAAGGCTCTCTCTGTGGGGAGCAGCCACGTCATGCTCCCCATGACAACTTACCATCTGGCTGGCTGGCAGTTTTTCTTCAAGTGCTAGATGGTATTGAGAAGAAAGAAAATCCTTATTTTTTGCTTTTCAGATGATACCAGGAACTGCAGAGAGAGGTTTTCATTTGGAACCCAGAAAGGAAAAAGTTGAGCCATTACCCGGAACTGAAGGAATGAGCTGATTGGCTGGGGAGGCTTAGGGGCATGGACAACCAGCTTGGAGTCTGAGTCGTTATTCCACTGAGCCATCAGTCTCAGGACAAGAGCGAGTGCCTTCACCTCATTCCCTTAAAGCCTGTAGTCTGACCCACAACAGAAAGAGAGTTTCTGTTCTGCCGCATCTCACTATGTGTACTCAGGCAATTTACTTATCCCCTCAAGGACTTAGTTTCCTAATCTGCAAAATGGGTGACAGAAGAATGATCAGGTTGTTGGTGTCCACTGGAAGTCACTCAAGCACAAACAGATGAACGGACTGGGAGCATGGGAAAGAGCTGCGTTTTTGCTTTCCCTGCGTCCACCCACTGCTTCATCCAGAACATTTCTGTTTCCTATGTGGATTATGTGTCTGCATCCCAGGGTGATATTAGGTCTGAACAAAGGACTTCAAAGCTAAGATGGAAATCCCACTGGCTTTGGCAATCTCTAGGGTTGCTTCTACTTATTTTCTGTTTCTGTTTGTCAGGAACTCACATGAGAGAATATTGTGCTTAAGACCTGATGGGATTAGTTACTGTAGCCTTGTAGTATAGTTTGAAGTCAGGTAGCATGATGCCTCCAGCTTTGTTCTTTTGGCTTAGGATTGACTTGGCGATGCGGGCTCTTTTTTGGTTCCATATGAACTTGAACGTAGTTTTTTCCAATTCTGTGAAGAAAGTCATTGGTAGCTTGATGGGGATGGCATTGAATCTATAAATTACCTTGGGCAGTATGGCTATTTTCACAATATTGATTCTTCCAACCCATGAGCATGGAATGTTCTTCCATTTGTTTGTATCCTCTTTTATTTCATTGAGCAGTGGTTTGTAGTTCTCCTTGAAGAAGTCCTTCACATCCCTTGTAAGTTGGATTCCTAGGTATTTTATTCTCTTTGAAGCAATTGTGAATGGGAATTCACTCATGATTTGGCTCTCTGTTTGTCTGTGATTGGTGTACAAGAATGCTTGTGATTTTTGTACATTGATTTTGTATCCTGAGACTTTGCTGAAGTTGCTAATCAGCTTAAGGAGATTTTGGGCTGAGACAATGGGGTTTTCTAGATATACAATCATGTCATCTGCAAACAGGGACAGTTTGACTTCCTCTTTTCCTAGTTGAATACCCTTTATTTCCTTCTCCTGCCTGATTGCTCTGGCCAGAACTTCCAGCACTATGTTGAATAGGAGTGGTGAGAGAGGGCATCCCTATCTTGTGCCAGTTTTCAAAGGGAATGCTTCCAGTTTTTGCCCATTCAGTATGATATTGGCTGTGGGTTTGTCATAGGTAGCTCTTACTATTTTGAGATACGTCCCATCAATACCTAATTTATTGAGAGTTTTTAGCATGAAGGGTTGTTGAATTTTGTCAAAGGCCTTTTCTGCATCTATTGAGATAATCATGTGGTTTTTGTCTTTGTTTCTGTTTATATGCTGGATTACATTTATTGATTTGCGTATGTTGAACCAGCCTTGCATCCCAGGGATGAAGCCCACTTGATTATGGTGGATAAGCTTTTTGATGTGCTGCTGGATTCGGTTTGCCAGTATTTTATTGATGATTTTTGCATCAATGTTCATCAAGGATATTGGTTTGAAATTCTCTTTTTTGGTTATGTCTCTGCCAGGCTTTGGTATCAGGACGATGCTGGCTTCATAAAATGTGTTAGGGAGGATTCCCTCTTTTTCTATCGATTGGAATAGTTTCAGAAGGAATGGTACCAGTTCCTCCTTGTACCTCTGGTAGAATTCGGCTGTGAATCCATCAGGTCCTGGACTCTTTTTGTTGGTAAGCTATTGATTATTGCCACAATTTTAGAACCTGTTACTGGTCTATTCAGAGATTCAACTTCTTCCTGATTTAGTCTTGGGAGGGTGTATTTGTCGAGGAATTTATCCATTTCTTCTAGATTTTCTAGTTTATTTGCATAGAGGTGTTTGTAGTATTCTCTGATGGTAGACTGTATTTCTGTGGGATCGGTGGTGATATCCCCTTTTTCATTTTTTATTGCATCTATTTGATTCTTCTCTCTTTTCTTCTTTATTAGTCTTGTTAGTGATCTATCAATTTTGTTGATCTTTTCAAAAAACCAGCTCCTGGATTCATTAATTTTTTGAAGGGTTTTTTGTGTCTCTATTTCCTTCAGTTCTGCTCTGATTTTAGTTATTTCTAGCCTGCTGCTAGCTTTTGAATGTGTTTGCTCTTGCTTTTCTAGTTCTTTTAATTGTGATGTTAGGGTGTCAATTTTGGATCTTTCCTGCTTTCTCTTGTGGGCATTTAGTGCTATAAATTTCACTCTACACACTGCTTTGAACATGTCCCAGAGATTCTGGTATGTTGTGTCTTTGTTCTCATTGGTTTCAAAGAACATCTTTATTTCTGCTTTAATTTCATTATGTACCCAATAGTCATTCAGGAGCAGGTTGTTCAGTTTCCATGTAGTTGAGCGGTTTTGAGTGAGTTTCTTAATCCTGAGTTCTAGTTTGATTGCACTGTGGTCTGAGAGACAGTTTGTTATAATTTCTGTTCTTTTACATTTGCTGAGGAGAGCTTTACTTCCAATTATGTGGTCAATTTTGGAATAGGTGTGGTGTGGTGCTGAAAAAAATGTATATTCTGTTGATTTGGGGTGGAGAGTTCTGTAGATGTCTATTAGGTCCACTTTGTGCAGAGCTGAGTTCAATTCCTGGATATCCTTGTTAACTTTCTGTCTCGTTGATCTGTCTAATGTTGACAGTGGGGTGTTAAAATCTACCATTATTATTGTGTGGGAGTTTAAGTCCCTTTGTAGGTCACTGAGGACTTGCTTTATGAATCTGGGTGCTCCTGTGTTGGGTGCATATATATTTAGGATAGTTAGCTCTTCTTGTTGAATTGATCCCTTTACCATTATGTAATGGCCTTCTTTGTCTCTTTTGATCTTTGTTGGTTTAAAGTCTGTTTTATCAGAGACTAGGATTGCAACCCCTGCCTTTTTTTGTTTTCCATTTGCTTGATAGATCTTCCTCCATCCCTTTATTTTGAGTCTATGTGTGTCTCTGCATGTGAGATGGGTTTCCTGAATACAGCACACTGATGGGTCCTGACCCCTTATCTCCAGTTTGCCAGTCTGTGTCTTTTAATTGGAGCATTTAGCCCATTTACATTTAACGTTAATATTGTTATGTGTGAATCTGATCCTGTCATTATGATGTTAGTTGGTTATTTTGCTTGTTAGTTGCTGTAGTTTCTTCCTAGCCTCGATGGTCTTTACAATTTGGCGTGTTTTTGCGGTGGCTGGTACTGGTTGTTCCTTTCCATGTTTAGTGCTTCCTTCAGGAGCTCTTTTAGGGCAGGCCTGGTGGTGACCAAGGCTACAGTAACCAAAACAGCATGGTACTGGTACCACAACAGAGACATAGATCAATGGAACAGAACAGAGCCCTCGGAAATGATGCCGCATATCTACAACTATCTGATCTTTGACAAACCTGACAAAAACAAGAAATGGGGAAAGGATTCCCTATTTAATAAATGGTGCTGGGAAAACTGGCTAGCCATATGTAGAAAGCTGAAACTGGATCCCTTCCTTACACCTTATACAAAAATTAATTCAAGATGGATTAAAGACTTAAATGTTAGACCTAAAACCATTAAAATCCTACAAGAAAACCTAGGCAATACCATTCAGGACATAGGCGTGGGCAAGGACTTCATGTCTAAAACAGCAAAAGCAATGGCAACAAAAGCCAAAATTGACAAATGGGATCTAATTAAACTAAAGAGCTTCTGCACAGCAAAAGAAACTACCATCAGAGTGAACAGGCAACTTACAGAATGGGAGAAAATTTTTGCAACCTACTCATCTGACAAAGGGCTAATATCCAGAATCTACAATGAACTCAAACAAATTTACAAGAAAAAAACAAACAACCCCATCAAAAAGTGGGCAAAGGACATGAACAGACACTTCTCAAAAGAAGACATTTATGCAGCCAAAAAACACATGAAGAAATGCTCATCATCACTGGCCATCAGAGAAATGCAAATCAAAACCACAATGAGATACCATCTCACACTAGTTAGAATGGCCATCATTAAAAAGTCAGGAAACAACAGGTGCTGGGGAGGATGTGGAGAAATAGGAACACTTTTACACTGTTGGTGGGACTGTAAACTAGATCAACCATTGTGGAAGTCAGTGTGGCGATTCCTCAGGGATCTAGAACTCGAAATACCATTTGACCGAGCCATCCCATTACTGAGTATATACCCAAAGGACTATAAATCATGCTGCTATAAAGACACATGCACACGTATGTTTATTGCGGCACTATTCACAATAGCAAAGACTTGGAACCAACCCAAATGTCCAACAACGATAGACTGGATTAAGAAAATGTGGCACATATACACCATGGAATACTATGCAACCATAAAAAATGATGAGTTCATGTCCTTTGTAGGGACATGGATGAAACTGGAAAACATCATTCTCAGTAAACTATCGCAAGGACAAAAAACCAAACACTGCATGTTCTCACTCATAGGTGGGAATTGAACAATGAGAACTCATGGACACAGGAAGGGGAACATCACACTCTGGGGACTGTTGTGGGGTGGGGGGAGGGGGGAGGGACAGCATTAGGAGATATACCTAATGCTAAGTGACAAGTTAATGGGTACAGGAAATCAACATGGCACATGGATACATATGTAACAAACCTGCACATTGTGCACATGTACCCTAAAACCTAAATTATAATTAAAAAAAAAAAAAAAAAGACCTGATGGGAAAGGGGCCCAGATAGAAATTAATCTAAAAAACGAGTGTGCCAAGAATAGAAGGGTTTTGGGTGAGGGGACCCCCAGGTCTTGCTTAGAAGGTGGTAGTGGAAAATTCCACACCTCACTGGAAGGGGCTGTTTCTTCCTGCCTTCTTCACAATGGTCTCTCTCAAATGTAAAACTGATCCTTCCCGCCTCAGAATTGGGCCAAATCTGGTTTGAAGCATCCATTTCTTGCGAAGAGTCTGTCCTGTGGTGTGTAATTTAATTTAACATATATTATCAAAGACAGTATAATAAAAATAGGTGCTGCTGGTTGCCCTAATTGGGATACACGTTACAGGAAATGGTTCACAGAGTTTAATCAAAGAGCCACACTGCAAGGAAAGTTACTACAAGCATCTAGCTGTCTTTATCTACAATTGACCCCAGAAGTTTAGACATTAGCATGTTTTTATAAATGGGTTTACATTGATAAAATTGCTGGTATTCAAAATATGTGGCTTGGCTAGAACTATGATAAATGTTATAGAAACCCTTCTGCACTTGTTTAAGGCAAAATAATCCAGGGAACTCAGTAGTCCATATTCTTCGCAGTGGTACCAAAGCTTGATTCTGAAACTGTCCTTTGCCTAGCAACTGATTCTGAGATTGCTGGATTCATCCTCAAAGATTAACAGAGGCTCCCGCCTGTAATCCCAGCACTTTGGGAGGCTGACGCGGGTGGATTACCTGAGGTCAGGAGTTTGAAACCAGCCTGGCCAACATGGTGAAACCCTATTTCTACCAAAAATACAAAAATTACCTGGGTGTGGTGGTGGGTGCCTGTAATCCCAGCTACTTGGGAGGCTGAGGCATGAGAATCGCTTGAACCCGGGAGACGGCCCTTACAGTGAGCCGAGATTGTGCCACTGAACTCCAGCCTGGGTGATAGGGTGAGACTCGGTCTCAAAAAAAAAGAAAGAAAGAAAAGAAACAGATTAACAGAATCCCTGCTTCCAGAACACTGTTACTTTTGCTTTATGCAAAGACATGGTCAGGATAATTAAGAGGGCAAAGATTTGAGATTTATCCAGTTTATAAGGCAGATTGTATGCCTTTTAAAAATTCTATTGCTAATAAACACTTGTATGAGTGGCAAACTTTGTTTTGCTTCCTGCTTCTGATAGAACCTGGGAACAAAGTTTTAGAGGCAGAAACTTACGCCTTTTTTACTCAATGGATGGTGCATGCAACCATCAGCAGGGCCACTCTAGATCTACTGAATTAACAAATGTATACTAACAGGATCCCAGGCAATTCATAGCCAAGTTAAAGTTTGAGGAGTTCTGTTACAGACTTCAACTACTAACTCTAGATAGTTATTGTTTTCTATCTAATAATCCAATAATCATCAAACACAAGATTGGCTTACACTAATTTGCAACAGATAGCAAGAAGAGCTTCCCAGGATTTTATGTTGTGAGCCTTCTGAAGGGAACTTGGAAGGAGGGTAAAAGAAAATCAAGAAAGAAAACAAAGCTTAGCAGGGGCTGCAAACTCAGATAACTACACAGACAAGGCCAGTTAGGAAAACAAAGTGAGGATGACGGAAACTACCGCAACTGGAGAATTCATGCCTCTTCCATAAACAGCTACCATTACTCAGCTCTGGATTGGTGCCACACAGAATGTGGGCCTAGTGATGCCTGAACTTATGATTTTGTTTCAGAAGCCCAGAATATACATTTTAATGAAAAATTCCCTTTTATTCAATGAGGCCCAATAGAGTAAGTCTAATTCTATTATCTAAAAACAACTGAACAAACTCCCTCACCAAGTTCTTCAAAGGGCCCACAGCAAGTCACTTCTTTCTGTATTTCTATTTGTATATTCCTTTCATGGGCTATTATTAGAGAACATGTAATTTTCCAAATTCATTAGAATAATAATGATATGCTTGGGAGACCTGAGCCAAAGACTCTGAGCCTGCATTGCTGATTTCAATTGGAGATGATATCCTTGGACAGCTGGCAACCTGCAGCTTGCCAATGGGGCTTCAATTTTTTGACAGGAAATCTGAGAGCTTGAAGACCACACTACTTCATGGCTATCTGAATGGGTAGCTACTATAAGTTTTGCAAGTTGGCAATATGCAATTGAGTTCAGAGTTAGTGTGTTTGATTAGTAGAGTGTTATTTCTCTGGGGAGACACAGAGCATTGGGTGGTGGAAGCTCTTAGAACCCCCAGGTAAATGTAACGAGCTGCTTCCCTGTCAATATGCCCGACACTTGAATTTTTTTCAATGCATTATCTAAAGACTACCAGCATTAGAATTTCTTTATCTTGTAAAATGCAGAATCGCAGGTCTGAATGCAAATCTACTAAATAAAAATCCTGGGAGTAAATTTACAAAAGAGCATTTTAACAGACACCCCAGACGGTTGTTATGTATATTAAAATTGTTGAGCTATGGCATTTCCATGAGATGATATTTGGTAGTAGCCAATTGATCCCCGTTGCTACCAAGGATAGAATGAAAAGAAATGCACTTTCTCTGTTGTGAGAATTAGAGTGTGGAGGAAGTGATAATAGTATTAGAATGCTCCTGTGATGTTATTATGCCAGGGAGCCAACACCCCTGATTTATGTCAGGTATGTCTGGGCTATAAGCCAGTTCTTTATGGGGAAAGAGTGTTCTGACTTGTTGTATTTTCCTATTTCAGTGGTGTACATACTCCTGCCATGGTCAATTTCATGTTACCAACATGATGTTTCTGAGCACAAAGTTGGGAAGGGATGGGCAGAATGGGCTCTCAAGAGCCTGTGCCAGTTCATTCCAGCTCATCACAGAGGAGGCCCTTGCAAAGCAGACCCAGAAATAGATCTAAGTTCAGGGAACAACGGCAATGTTACAAAAAAGGAATGATTTTAAACAACTGGAAATTTGTATCAAATACCAGTGTCGTGTTTCAGATGGCTAGGTTGAAATAGGCAGAAACTTCATTTACTTAAATGAAGTTAGTTTATAGATCTGGGATGGATTTCTCGAAACTGAGTGTCTGAATCTCCTGTGGATCTTGTTAAAATGCAACTTCTGGTTTAGTAGGCTCTGAGGGGTGACCTGAGATTTTGTATTTCTAAGAAGCTTCCAGGTGAGGCTGATGATGCTGGTCCATGGTCCATATTTGGAGAACCTCAGCCTAGACTCAAAGTGACTCACTGTGCCTTTTCCCTGGAATCCTAACCAAAGCCTCAAAAGTTACCACTCTAAGGGGCTAAAAAGCTGTACCCTACCTAATTAGCTTGGGAAGAAATGGAAACAGAGAGCTCTAAACACTAGAAAAACAGTCCTGGCATTTGGCTGATCAGTTTAACAGTGGTCTTCCCCAAGGATGTAGTAACTGGAATAGGAGGAAAGACTTTGGCGTAGAGACGAAAATAAAGGGCAATTCCCTATCTGTGTGAGTGACTGAAAATGGGGATCATGAAAAAAGCTGACTGTGAAATCTGCTTTACTAGAGATGATTATAGATATGATAAAATGATTTACTAGAGATGACTGTAGACATGATAAATCAATTGCCCATACAGGCATGATAAATCAATTGCCTGTAGCTGCCACACTGGACATGGGAGCTCTAGGAACATCCACTGAAATTAGGGCTTCTGCCTGATGTCACTCTAGATGTACCACTTTAGAGCTCCTAAAACATTTCTGAAGAGTTTTGAAGAGTTGAGAGCCAAGAAATCCAAATGTGTTAGTGACATAATAAATCTCTCCTCTTTTTGTCTGAACAATACAGTGTTGGTGAGTGTTTATGGGTAATGCTAAGCATTGTGCTAGATGTTTCATTTACATTTCCTCTAAATTCCCCACAAATTGTGAGGAGTGAGTATTACTGTCCCCATTCTCAGAGGAGAAATGGAGTCTCAGTGAAATGACATAATGTGCCTAACGCCAAGGTACAAGTGACAGAGCCAGGATTCCAACCCAAGTCTGCTTCTGAATTTTTTTTTTTTTTTTGCTTCTTCTTGTATATAAAACTTTTGAGACTATGGATTATGGCTTCTCTCTTCTTTATTTCACCATTGACTACCCAGGGATGGGTGTGTGCGTGTGTGCATGCGTGTGTGTGTGTACATGCATGTGTGTGCATGTGTTTATATATACAAAAAGTGTATACTCAACTTTGTTTATCAGGCTCTCAGAAAATAACTTTGCAAGTGGAAATAAAAGTTTTAAATCCATATTACATACATATTTATATTATTTATATGTTTAGGTGAATGTGATGTAAATAATTCCAATATTGTTTTATAATTTTTTTTTTGAGATGGAGTCTCACTCTGTCGCCAGGTTGGAGTGCAGTGGCGCAATCTCGGCTCACTGCAACCTCTGCCTCCCACGTTCAAGTGATTCTCCTGCCTCAGCCTCCCAAGTAGCTGGGACTATAGTCGCCCACCACCACGCCCAGCTAATTTTTGTATTTTTAGTAGAGACAGGGTTTCACCATGTTGGCCAGGCTGGTCTCAATCTCTTGACCTCATAATCCGCCAGCCTCGGCCACCCAAAGTGCTGGGATTACAGGCACGAGCCACTGTGCCTGGCCATTTTATAATTTTTGCATATAATTTTCAATATGCAACTGTTAGAATCTATTAACGATGCACAAGAAAATGTATATGTGGTATGGTATGAGAATGCATCTGGACCACTCAGAGAGAAATCAACAAACCAACAGAAGAATGGAGTTGGAGATGTTTTGTACATTCAATTGGCACAGGACTGAAGGACATTTAAAGACTTGACAAATGTCTTGACTCAGTGGCAAGTTTGAGTCAAGCTAGGTATAAGAAGCCCTCCTCAGACTCCAGGAGTTTGAGTTCAGTCCACTCAAAATCTGGATGACTTTCTATTCCCCAAAGGGAAGTCAGCTCGGCTCCCTGGAGACCTCAAACTCAAGGACACTCAGGGAAGGGTGTCAGATTCCCCATGCATTAAAGGGAGCATCTCAGCTCTATCATCACCAACCGTCCCCCTGATAACCTTTCAGCAGCCCCTTCAAGGTCATGACACTGATATTAAAAGTTGTGGGCTGTAACTACCTGAGAAAGGATTTCCCTACCTCCTTTGCTTGGCGTGGGGTATAAAGTATGTGGCTTTTTGTTTTGTCTTACTTAAAAATATTTATTCAATTTTAATTGACAAAAATTGTACATATTTATGGTGTGCAACATGTTTTGAGATATACACACATTTTGAAATTATTAAATCAAGTTAATTAACATATCCATCACCTCACATATGGAGATTTAAGATCTACTGTCAGCAATTTTCAAGTGTACATTCGATTATTATTAACTACAGTCACCATGCTGTACAATAGACGTCTAGAAGTTATTTGTCTTGTCTAACGGAAGCTTTATACCCTTTCACCAACATCTCCCCACATTCCTTTCCTCTTCTCAATGCCTTGTAACCACTATTCTATTCTCTGCTTTTATGAGTTTGTTTTATGTTCCACATATAAGTGAGATCATGCAGTATTTATCTTTCTGCAACTGCCTTATTTCACTTAGCATAATGTCCTCCAGGTTCATCCATGTTATCATAAATGACAGGATTTTCTTCATTTTTTATGGCTGAATAGTATTCTCATTGTGTTTATAAAGCATATTTTTTCATTCATATATCCACTGATGGACATCTAGGTTGATTCCGTATATGGGCTATTGTGAATAATGCTGCAGTGAATATAGGGGTGCAAATATCTTCTCAACAAGCTAATTGCATTTCCTGTGGATATAGACCCAGAAGTGGGATTTCTAATAGATCTATTTTTAAGTTTTTGACAAACTTCTGTATTGTTTTGAAAAATGGCTGTACTCATCGACAATCCCATTAATAGTGTGCAAGGGTTGGTTACCTTTTCTCCACATTCTCACCAACACGTGTTATGTTTTGTCTTTTTGATAATGGCCATTCTAACAAGTGAGGTAATATCTCACTGAAATTTTGATTTGCAATTCCCTGATGATTAGCAATGTTGATCACCTTTTCATATACCTGTTTGGCCATTTGTATATCTTCTTTTGAGAAATTATTTAGGTCATTTGCACATTTTTAAATCAGGTTATTTGTTTTTTTGCTATGAAGTTGTTTGTGTTGGTACATGCTTTTTGAAAAGAGACTCAGTTCTAGCTATATCAACTTCTAACTTTGATAATATGCCAGACACTGTTGGTGTTGGTTCAGTTACCACTTCTCTCCCATCCCTCCCTTTCTCTCCTCTTCCTCCCTTTCTTCCTCTATTCCTTCCTTCCTTCCTGACAAAACCATCCTCCAGTAATGGTGAAAATGCTATATACTCGCTTCCCCATCATCCCTTACAGCTAAAGATGGCCATGTGATCCATTTTGCCAAATTAGATTTAAGGAGAAATCTGTTAGGGGGCCCTGGGTAAATTTTCTGTTATGATGGAAAGGATGTTGCAGGAAGAGAAGCCTTTGCACCCTTTTATTTGGCCTGTGGTCTTAGCTGTGTAAACAAGTAATGTCTGGAGCTGCTGCAGCCATCATATAACTATAAGACTAGAAGCTTGCAAACTAAAAGCTAACACACCAAGAAAGGATGCATGGAAGTATGGATAGAGCCAGGGTCCTTGGTGTTATCATTAACCTGCTGATTCAGCCCTGAGACCAAGACTTTCAAACTCTTCGTTATGGGGCATAACTTGAAATGAATTTTGTTTAAGCCATTGTTAGGTATGGTTACCTGTGGTTTAAAGCACCCTCAGTGATACCCAAGTTACATAATCTCTCTGAGCCTAAACTTCCTCATCTAAAAAGTGAGGCTAACATCACCCAGGAGAGTTACTGGTAATTAGTGAATTTGGTCTACATAGGGTCACCTGATGTATTGTGTGCACTCAATGCAGGTATTCAGTACATTTTAGATAAATGTGAAGAAAAATTCATAGTATTAAGCAGTTCTTTTGGTTGATATGAATATTGCTACAGCTACTTGATGAACCTTCTGATGTAGAGCATGAATAGACAGTACAATGATTTATTTGCTTTATGCTGCTTTATATTATTACTTTTTATATAAATGCCATGTGTACAGCAATATTCATACCTACATTTAAGTATTTTTTTCAACCATACTTTTCAGTGCTTTGTTAGGGAGCTATTTTTCCCTTCTCTGAGAAAGCAGGTTTATCACAATAGAGTTTAAAGGCTCAGAAAATAGTCTGTTTACTCACATTATCTATCCATTTAAAAGATCTCTCTACATATGTCTAGGCTAGTTTAAGCCTCATGATATCAGATTTTCCTGGTAACATTTCCCAAGTTTTTATTAGCTTCAGCAGGCCATAGACCTTACCAGACCTTGGATAGGATGTTCATTGCTCTAATATGAAAATATTGTGAAACTCATTTTCCTCCCAGATAAGGGAAATGAGCTTGCTGGCAAAGCTGCCTTCTTCTGTCCCTTCAGAAGTGGCTGTTCTCACAGACTCTTGGGTAGTTGCTGCATTCAGCTTTATTTTTCTGCTTCTTAGAAAGCAATCAACTTGTCTATGAAAATCATCTTCCATTGTCAGGCCAACAATGGCCCTTACAGTCTCCTCTCTGTCTTGAGTGGAATTGAAAAGGCATTGGTCTCTTCCAATTCCAAAGGGGAAGAAAGAGCCAAGGCTCTGCTCCTGAAGTGCCTGAGTAAAGTACTCCTGTGCCTTCCTTCCTTTTCCGCAAAGTGTACAAAATTGCCCTCTCTCACTGGATAGTTTTCAAGAGGGGCAGAATTGACAACTTCTTATATAATATTTTCCTCTTATCTATTTTTTGCAGTACACCACACTTCAAGATGCAGAGACCTACTTCTATGGTAAAAGTGGCTGTGGCAGCTGGTTTGGCATCAGCTGGTGCTGAATTGACAAGCTACTGGGGAAGGGAGCCGGCACACACATCCACACTGGTCATATAGGTTAAGGTCATATGATCGTGGCATCTCGCTGAATTCAGATCCGAAATATTAGTCAAAATACAGCTTTCATAAGTCTTATTAACATCTGGAGGCAGAGATTCAATACTTTTAGAACATTCTGGAACATACCTAGTCAAGCAAGCCACTTCTTCAAGAGTGAAACATAGTACCTATGAGCATAGATTTAACAATAAGAGTGATCTGAATTTCTTTTACTGTGCAGAAGCTCTTTAGTTTAATTAGATCCCATTTGTCAATTTTGTCTTTTGTTGCCATTGCTTTTGCTGTTTTAGACATGAAGTCCTTGCCCACGCCTATGTCCTGAATGGTATTGCCTAGGCTTTCTTCTAGGGTTTTTATGGTTTTAGGTCTAACATGTAAGTCTTTAATCCATCTTGAATTAATTTTTGTATAAGGTGTAAGGAAGGGATCCAGTTTCAGCTTTCTACATATGGCTAGCCAGTTTTCCCAGCACCATTTATTAAATAGGGAATCCTTTCCCCATTTCTTGTTTTGTCAGGTTTGTCAAAGATCAGATAGTTGTAGATAGGCGGCATCATTTCTGAGGGCTCTGTTCTGTTCCATTGATCTATGTCTCTGTTGTGGTACCAGTACCATGCTGTTTTGGTTACTGTAGCCTTGTAGTATAGTTTGAAGTCAGGTAGCGTGATGCCTCCAGCTTTGTTCTTTTGGCTTAGGATTGACTTGGTGATGCGGGCTCTTTTTTGGTTCCATATGAACTTTAAAGTAGTTTTTTCCAATTCTGTGAAGAAAGTCATTGGTAGCTTGATGGGGATGGCATTGAATCTATAAATTACCTTGGGCAGTATGGCCATTTTCACGATATTGATTCTTCCAACCCGTGAAACTACCATCAGAGTGAACAGGCAACCTACAGAATGGGAGAAAATTTTTGCAACCTACTCATCTGACAAAGGGCTAATATCCAGAATCTACAATGAACTCAAACAAATTTACAAGAAAAAAACAAACAACCCCATCAAAAGGTGGGCAAAGGACATGAACAGACACTTCTCAAAAGAAGACATTTATGCAGCCAAAAAACACATGAAGAAATGCTCATCATCACTGGCCATCAGAGAAATGCAAATCAAAACCACAGTGAGATACCATCTCACACCAGTTAGAATGGCCATCATTAAAAAATCAGGAAACAACAGGTGCTGGAGAGGATGTGGAGAAATAGGAACACTTTTACACTGTTGGTGGGACTGTAAACTAGTTCAACCATTGTGGAAGTCAGTGTGGCGATTCCTCAGGGATCTAGAACTAGAAATACCATTTGACCCAGCCATCCCATTACTGGGTATATACCCAAAGGACTATAAATCATGCTGCTACAAAGACATATGCACACGTTATGTTTATTGCGGCACTATTCACAATAGCAAAGAGTTGGAACCAACCCAAATGTCCAACAACGATAGACTGGATTAAGAAAATGTGGCACATATACACCATGGAATACTATGCAGCCATAAAAAATGATGAGTTCATGTCCTTTGTAGGGACATGGATGAAACTGGAAACCATCATTCTCAGTAAACTATCACAAGTACAAAAAACCAAACACCGCATGTTCTCACTCATAGGTGGGAATTGAACAATGAGAACTCATGGACACAGGAAGGGGAACATCACACTCCGGGGACTGTTGTGGGGTTGGGGGAGGGGGGAGGGACAGCATTAGGAGATATACCTAATGCTAAATGACAAGTTAATGGGTGCAGGAAATCAACATGGCACATGGATACATATGTAACAAACCTGCACATTGTGCACATGTACCCTAAAACCTAAAGTATAATAAAAAAAAAGAAATATAAGCATCCCATCTGAAAGCATTTTGAAATAATTCAGAAACATATAATAAATGTACATAAAACTTGCTAAAGAAAAAAAAGAGTGATCTGAATTTGAATCTTGCTTCTGTCACTTACTAGTTATGTGTCCTGAAGGCAAATTTTTTAACCTCAGTTTCCTCATTTGTACCACAAGGGTTTTCATAAAATCTGCCTGTATACCCAAATCCCCAAGTATACAAGAATCTGCATGTACCCAAGTCCTGAAGTGGGCCCTGCAGACACATGAGTTTCATATCCCGTGACTGCTCTATTTTTAATCTGTGTTTTGTCGAGAGAAATCCACATATAAGTGGACCTGTAGAGTTCAAATCTGCATTGTTCAAGGGTCAGTATTTATTTTTATAAATACTTCATATTCTCCTATGGATCACTCATTTATACAACAAATATTTATTGAGGGCCTGTTATGTGCCAGGAAATACTCTCTTTTTGCTAATGTTCAAAATGCTTCATCCACCTTGAAGGGCACGTGGTTTACAACCCCCATCCCAGTCAGCTGTAGATCTCTATGCAGGTGCCATTTAATCAGCACTTTCCCTTAGAAAGCACGGCCCCACTGAAAGAAAGCAGTCCACCCCATAGCAGGAAGTCAAACCTCTTCTCACCTAGGTTTTGTGCTCTGTTACCAAACCTGGTTTGTGAGAGGATTTCAATTCCCTGCGAGAGTCCTTGGAGCACAGGTCTTCCTGAATTTACAGCTAACGAGCCTCACGTAGCGAAAGGCTAAAGCATTGCTTTGATTTGCTAGCTGCCTTTGGATCCACTGACGGTGAAAAGCCTCGAGTTTGCCTGGTGGCTTCTGAGCAAGTATGTACCTAGAGACAAAGAAAATAGATGAAAGTGCGAAGGACATCTGGGGGTGGGAAATATAAAGGGAGATGATATTAGCGCCATTCTCAGATAATATGCTGTTTTTCTTTTCCACGACCTGTTCAGAAAGACCTTTACAACCCTGAAGAAGCAGAAAATAAGATAAAGGGTTCTGTGAGAAAAGACTCCGAGAAAAAAAGCAAGATGCTGTTCGTATGTTCCAGGAAGCTATGATTCTTAAGTGGTGTTGGTCATCTAGCCATAGTAGAAGGGCATATGTGGTGGTAGCGGTGGTGTGGACAGGAGTACTTAACATTTACCAAGTGCTTGTTATGAATCAGGTCCATGCTAAGTCTGCGCAAATACGATTATCTTTTTTTGTTGTTGTTTTTTAGGGCAAGGGTTTTGCTGATTGCTGGGAGGAGTTCAAGGTCTGAAGAGTCTAACTCTTCCAGAGACATTGAGATTTTAATACCACACATCTGTCAGTGTTATAACCATGTTTTTGACTTGTGTAGTAAGTATATTGGTTAAAAACAAGGACTCTTTAGTTTTTGTGGAGACGGTGGTCTCACTTATATTGCCCAGGCTGGTCCTGAACTCGTGGGTTCAAACAATCCTCCCACCTCTGCCTCCTTGGGATTACAGGTGTGAGCTGCTGCACCTGAATAACTGGGGGGTTGAAGTGGGAGGTTCGCTTGAGCCTGGGAGGTTGAGGCTGTAGTGAGCCATGATTGTGTCACTGCACTCCAATCTGGGTGACAGAGCAAGACCTTGTCTCAAAAAAAGAAAAAAAAATAAAAAGGCACCAGTACTCTAGAGCCAGACTGACTGAGATTTGAAGCCAGTTCAACTTTCTAGCTGTGTGGCCTTGGGCAAGTGATTTAACCTCTCTGGGTTTATGTTTTCTGGTCTGTAAAATGGAAGGAATACTATAGTCTTTATTTTAGGAGGTTGTGTGGATTAAATGAGTTACTACATTTAGAACAGGGTCTGGCAGAAAAAAAAAATCTACCATCTTTGTTGATTCTCTATAACTTCTCCAGGGAAAAACATGTGCCTTGCTTTCAGTCTTCACCCTTTTTTCTAACATGTGCTTAAGGTTCCTGATCTGTAAAAAGGGAATAATTTAATATCTATCTCATATGATTATTTTCATGATTTAGTGATATACTGTATATTACTACCTCTTCATAACAGGCTGTCAATCAGTGAGTTTGGACTACTCTTGATATCGTAGTATAGAAGCTTATTCTAAGATTTTGCTTTATCTTTAATTTTATGGGTGCCACAATGAAAGCATTCATATATAAATTTAATCATTAACCTATAATTATTTTGACTTCAAAAGTATTATTTCTTGCATCAAGTGTTGTTTTTAAAAAAGAAGTAACTGCTTAAGGCAATGTACAAAGTAAAAAGATTATTTCCTAATCTGTGGGAACTTGCAAACTACAATGAATTCTGATTCAAGCAAACTCAACCACTATAATTGGCTATCTGTGAGTGTCATAGCACTGTGCTGGGTGGGGAAAGAGGGAGAATTAATCCCATTCCCAGGAGCTTTTCATTTACTTGGGCAGACAAAGCTTCACACACATGAAACTAAAACATTAGAGCAGAGGGCAGATGTGATGAATCCATGAGCCCTCAGAGTTCAGGGATGACAGAAATCAGTGTGGAAAGATCTCGGGGGCAGCAGTGGGCTTTGAGATGAATCTTGAAGGATGGTTCAGGATTTAGCCAGAAAGAACAAAGAGGGCACAGTAGGGTATCCAGGCTGAAGAAGAGGTCATGCCAAGGCTGGCTTTGCCCACACATGTGATTGAGGTGAGAGGTCAAGCATCCTGAAAGGCAGTTATTGCAGTTGGTGTGTTCAAGGGAGATACACATTTATAAAACATATTTGAAACAAAGACTGACAAAAATTGGAGATGGATAATACAAAAATGATAGAAGGAAACAGATAGGATCAAAATAGCTCTGGGCAGGGCAGGGAGTTAGGGCTTCGCTAAAAGAGAAAATGGCAGTGGTGATGCCATTTTCTAACTGAGTTGTTGAAATTCCACTGTTTTGATGAAAGCAGTTGGAGAAAATGCTGGCTTATGGGGAGGGGAAAATAAATGATTATGAATTTTTAAAAAATCTTTAGTTTTTATCCAAGTGGGGATGACATCTGACATCTATAGATCCCCTTCCCTTTTCGTGGAGGCACAATGCTAACTCCTTATCTCATTTCATCTTTGCAAATGATGGAGTTGTTTGCTAGGTAAGGCATTGGTAGATTTTTAAAGCATTTGGCTCTTGTAAATATAAATGTCCCTCAGAACTGTTTAAAAATAAAACTCGTGTGAGAACATACTATTTGTCCCTTTTATAGAAGAGAAAATCAAGTCATAAGCAACTCGAAAATTCTGCTCAAAGGAACAGCTGGTAAGCGGCAGAGCTGGGATTCAGGCAGTTTGTCTCCAGGGTCCACATTCTCACCCTCTATTCAAGACTCAGCCATAGGAGAGGGTGAGAATGCTCTAAGATGGTATTGCCCTTCACCATCTGAAAGAAAAAGACCCTTCTCCCACCTACTCCTCTCCCTCTCCCCCACAAATACAGAAACAGTTGTAAACAAGCAAGAAAGGACACAAGACTGGTGCAAAACACTTGTTATAAAATCCTTTAAAGGTCAAGGAAAAAAATAATTCTCCAAACAGAGGCCGGTAGCTTTAGGAAACACCCCAAACTCTGACCTTACTAGGCCAATGGCTACAGCATTGGAAGGATTGGTAAGAACTAGCCGCATGTAGGAATATCCATCAAGATGAGCATTGTAGGAGAAAAACATGCTACTATTTAATTCAAATTCTGCCTCTGAGACTGTTTGATGCTTTAGTTATTTCTCACCTGGACTATTGTTGGTGCCTTGGCAAGCCCTTTCTATTCATCTGTCATGCTTTACTGTCTATTCAAAACACAGAAACACATTTATTTTTTCCCCACCAGCTGTAACTCTCAAACCACTCTTTACTGAGGCAATTATGCCAGTTTTCTGTTTCATCAGAGAATTCAATTTAAAATTTTAGTGCCAGTGGTTCAAATACTTACTTCGTACATAACTTGAAGTTTGTATGGCTTTAATTCACATTTATGTTTCTGTTCACACTTTGCATCCTTTAATTGATTTATTTGTTGGCTATGCCATCTGTAGATTTCAAGTACTGAGCTTTTGCAAATGACTTTTTTCCCCCTTCTCAAAGCTGTTTTGAAAATTATTTCCTTCACCTTATTGCAATTAAAGCTGTGCTACATTCTCATCTTCTGGACTTGAACATTTTTACAGTGTTACCTTCTTGTATCTTTATCCTAAGTTAGATTGTACAGGTCTGGGCATATATAGTAACTTTTAAACCATGTAGATACTCTCTTTGTGTGGTATCCCATGGGAAGGACCGCTCTAATGAGCTCTGTGGTCTGCTTTATAGGCACCATGAAAATCTAAGTATCAACGGAGTAAAAGCAGTTCATTGTTTTGGGGCGTTGGTTGACGGATGTCCAATTTCTGAATGTGGAGAAGGCCTCTGATTATCCCAGGATTTGCATGTATGAATAGCTCTCTTCTAGCTTATATTCCATAGCCTTTGGGCAAAGGTTTCCAGCATGGTAAGGAAACTGTTTAGAACACGATTTTTCAAAATGTCAGTGACATCACCTTGCAAACTATATTACACTCCATAACCTTTGGGCAAAGGTTTCCAGCATGGTAGGCCCAGCTCGAAGCCTGGTGCCTGGAGCCTGTAGGTGATCAGTAAATAGCTGTTTAATGAGTAAATTACAAATACAGGTTAGTTCTATTAGCAGTCTAAAACAAGATGTGGCTGGCCATGTTTAGCATGGAACAGAGAACAAAGAGAATTGTAGTCTTCCTTTTGACTTCACTCTACCTCTGCAATGTCTTCAAAGTGTTATGACCTACAAGGCTGAGAGAGAGCATGCAACGATCCCCTTCTTTGTCTTCGCTTATAAGAGTTGCCAGCTGTATGGCATTATGTCTCCTATGTTTTCATTAGTGGTGTGATTGTGGATGACAAGGGTGACGATCCTTTGCCTCTGATACCCAAGACTGTAAGATTAGTTCTGTATAGGTTTTAGACTTCTGCCCTCTTGAAAAAGTTCTTTGCTCCAGGTATTTAACTATTACTTGAAAACACAATCCTTCAAGATTCTTTCCATGCCTATAAATTTATACAGAGCTATGGTTTCTACCTTGGCTTCAGACTGGAATCAACTGGGAAGCTTAAAACACATTGATGTCTGGATCTCACCTTAGAATTCTGATTTAATTGGTCTGGGGTGTGGTTTTGGCCTAGGGAATGTTAACATTTTTCCAGTTGATTCTGATGTGCTGCCGGGGTTGAGAACTGCTGATATAGAATATTATTGTTAAATACTCAAAAGGCCAGAACTCTAAATATGGCATAATGCTTTTTATATCTGCCATTTTTTGAAATACTCAACAATTCTCACTACACTGTTTAGAACAAGATTTTTCAAAATGTCAGTGATAGATCACCTGGAAAACTTGTTAAATATGTGGATTTTTAGATCCTCACCTTAGAAATTCTGTCTCAGTACATTTGTGGTAAATATAAAAACCGTTCTTTTTAAACACACACCCAAATGATTCTCGTAGATGTTAAATCTGGAAGTACTGCCGCAAAAAGACATCTAAAAGCATTAAAACAGCTTTAGGCAATTATAACAAAGAGCATGCCACTTCGTAGTCTTGTGGTTTGGTGTCATGGAAGAATAATAAAGATCTCAAGACAGAGAAAATAGTTTTACCCTTTCTTTGTAAATTTTCTAGCAGTTTTTGGAATGCAAATTACATACCAGCAACAGTAAGAATCTTTAAAAAAAAGTATTAATTCTTTGCATCAGTGCACAATTTCTATTTAATGTAAAATTATAAACTTAAAAAATATTAAATGACTCTAGTAACTTAAATTCTTTAGTTTAAAAAGGCATGAAGTAATTCAAGACTGCTTTTGTGTTTAAACACATCTAGAGTATCTTTAAATTTAGGCTTAAAATTAGTCTTTGATGAATGAGTGTTTCAAAGGATTAGACAAAAATTTAAGGCATCTAGTTTTGTTGAACAAATTTAAGAACATTGAGGATAATAGACTCTTTGAGGCTTTAGGACAAGTACACAGTTTAAAGCTGAAAAATCTTCTATCTAGCTTAAACTTCAGTGGGAATTTAGGGAAAGAAAATGAATTACTCAAGCTGAAACTACATCAAAATGTCAAGTTAACACATTTTGGCTTGTAACAGTGCCAAGGGATCTAATGCCTGAATAATCAGGGCTGTAGATTTCTAAATCATTTTAAAGATAACATCCTTACCAGGATGTTGGATCTTTCATTTTATTTTTTTCTTAGCTGTTTCCTCTCTATGCTTTTACCCAGGCTAACCAAGACCTGACAAGATCACACAGCAATTAATTGAAACAGCTGGCAAGAAACAGCTGCAAATAAAAATGTTAGTACAGAAGTTCACAAATTCAGAAAAAAATATTAAGACTAGCAATTCCCATGATAGTCAATGATGCATTTGATTTTCTGTAAACTTTTCTTGGGCTTCTGAAAGGTTGGATAACTAGTATTATATCTGAGACAGTATTATAACCAAGAAAGAACAACAGTGGACTGTGGTTGCCATTGTTTGTGGATTTTTTTTTTTTTTGCAAATTTTCCTGGTTGACCCCCTCTTTTTCTAATATTTGTTCCTTGCACGGTACACTCTTCCATAACTCCCATACCCAATTCCTGGCCACAGGAATGAGCTTATAACCTGGATTACTCTAATCATACTACCCATTTATACTATCATTCGTCCATGGGTTTGTTATATAACCCAAACTTTTTAGAGTTCATTCTAGGATTTCTCAATTTAGAGTTGGAGAAGCCACCTAGCTCTGGGCTCAGGATATAGCAGGCTGAAAGGATGGTGGAAGGCCATTTTCCCCACTCCTTGGAAAAAGCCGATCTGCAATGAGAGAGAATGGAGCAAACAGAGACAGACTAAAATTAGGGGTGGACACAGAATCCTGAGGCCACTGAAACTTGATTCCAATACCTGAAGCCCTGTTTCCTGCCATTTTCTTTTATTCTGTGAGCTCTTCTCTAGCATCTTTTCTCACTACAGGAACTAAGAAATCCCTTTTGGCTTAAGCCATTTAGAGTTGGGTTCTAATATTTGCGACCAAAATTCTAACATAGAATATGAGATTATCTAGTCTCACCCGTCATTTTACAGAGGAGAAAACAGAGATTTACTTGCCCAAGGGAACACATTACAACTTAATCACCTTTCTTTGCTCCTCAATCTATTAGTATGCTCTCCTTCAAGAAAAAGTTGAAACTTGAGAATTTGTGAGGTTCATGTATTTAATAACCCCTGCCACGTTCATAATTGGTCCAAAGTAGACTTGTAAATAACTGGGTAAACCCATGTCAGTTCTGAGTTGCGAATATAACCTTTCAGAACTTGCTACAGCTCCGTAGCAGAGTGTAGCTGCATTGATTATTGTTCTACAGTAGAAATTTTATAGAACTAAGGCCAAAACAATACAATTTCCACATTCCCTCCAAGAGTTGAGTTTATGGCACCTTGAATAATCGAAGTAGTTGAATGTGATAATTAAAACAAAAACATTAGGTTAGAACATTTTAGAACTGTCTTAGAAGGCATCAATACAAAAATAAATTGACAAGAGTACCTAACAATAGTGCACTAAATTCATAATAGTGCAAAGAATATACAGTGAAAACCTATAAAAACCCTGCATGTCCAAATAAACTATAATACACTTAGATACCAAGAAGTACCACAGTAGGTTAGACTATTAGTCCTATTTCTTCTCCTTGTCACAGCTTCATACACCTTTTCCTTCTGCCCTTTAACTCTGAAGAGCTTCCCACTGTAGGCAGAGTCAGCGCCCCATCTAACACTGGGCTTGCTCAGAACTGCCTTGACAAATGTCAAGTTGGAGGGTCTAAAGATGCTTGCATGGTTTGTCTTGTCTTCTTGTACTGTCTAGGTGGGAATCTGCATAACTTAAAATGAAAAATATTTTCCTATTTTCTGAATAGCCAGTATTTGCACATGCTGTAAAATTCAAAAGGTACAAAATGATATACAATGAAGAGTCAGCACCTTCTTAATTCTGATCCTCAACTACCCACTTCCCCTCCCCAGAGGATGCCTATTACAGTTTCTTGTGTTACCTTCCAGAGAAACATTTACAAGAAAAGCCCAAACAATATTTTTCATAGAGTCAGAACTGAGGCCAGATAGGAAGAGCCTTCTGAATCAAGCTGGAAAAGTCCTTTCTGAGAAGACTCCAACTCTTATTTGAGAATATATTATTTGTAAGTTGAGAGATCAGCTCCCACAGGCAGACCTAAATGGGATTGACTATAGGCAAAAAAAAAAAAAAAATCACCTGTCATATAGAACTATCTCATTTAAAATCCCTGCAAATGTACTGTTTCCAAAACACACTTATGATTACTTTAGGGTATACCTAAAAAATTAGGTAAGTGATTGCTTCTTAGCTTAAAGCACATAGCAGATAAGCACGCAGTTGTGATTTCGATTTGTGCTGTCCTTAGATCATTAGTTTCTCTCCTTTTAGAGACAGATCATTTAAGACCAAACACTTGAAGAATATGTTAAAATAATTTTCATCTATTCATAGAAATATACATTTTAATTGGCTTGGCAATAACACTGAATTTAAAAACTTGAGCTGATATGGTAATATATCTTTAATTTTGATTTGTATACAGATTGACTGTATTTGATACTTTTATTTGCAGAAATATTTAAATATTTAATTTTCTTCTAAAAGGGTAATTGGAATGAGTAAATCCATTAATCAAATTTTAAAATTTATTTAAAAAACTTTATTTTGCTTTAAAAAAAAATTATTCAATTCATGAAGATTAACCAAAATACAAACCCCATCAAAGTTTATTACAATAATCTTTCATAAAATTAATAGCATTAAAAAAAGTTAATATTTTAATGTAAAAATCACAATGTAAAAATACAAACTTTAGTTTTAGTGACTAAAATAAAAGCAGATAAATAATCTTCTTCACAGGGAAAAAATACTTGAGGGAAAAAACAACGGTATAACATGTGTAAAGCAGGAAATTTAAATATCAGCTTAGTTCCTCATTGCCAACATGGCATTTATATCCCAGATGAGATTTCGTAATTGATCCATAATTTGCTTCAGCTGTTGATTCTTCTGTTTGAGTTTCTGTAGAAACAAAAGAATTTATCAAAAATGTTTCAGGAAATATAGACCATGAAGTTAGAAGATTAAAATGTCATAAGTTAGGACTGTAATGATCCAGACAGAAATTCAGCTAAATAACCCTATAAGGCAGATGGTCTCAACCCTCTTCTGGCCTTAAATATTCGCTGACAGGGATCCTGAATTCTAAAAATCCAGCCTGCAGAGGTCTATGGCTCCAGTCCCGCCCCAGGCCCTGCTTACTCTTCCACTTCCACCATAAATAAATAAATAAATCAGCTAAACATTTATTTGTTATAAAACATAAGCATATAGATTTTCTAAGGGGAAGCATAACCCAATGGTCAGGAGCCCATACTCTAGAGCCAGATCTCTGGACGTCATTCAGATCCTTCACTATGAATTTTTTTTTTTTCCCAGGCTGCAGTGCAGTGGCGTAATCTTGGCTCACTGCAACCTCAGCCTCCTGGGTTTCAGCGATTCTCCTGCTTCAGCCTCCTGAGTAGCTGGAATTACAGGCTCCCGCCACCATGCCCATCTAGTTTTTTTGTATTTTTAGTAGAGAGGAGGTTTTGGCATGTTGGCCAGGCTGGTCTCCTGACTTCAAGTGATCTGCCCGTCTTGGTCTCCCAAAGTGCTGGGATTACAGGCATGAGCCATCACACCTGGCCAGATCCTTCACTGTGAAACTTACAACACTGATCTAATTATTTAACCTCCCTGTACTTTAGTTTCCACATCAGAAAGATGGAAATAATTGAAACTACTCATAAGAGTTGTTATGAAGATTAAATGGTCTGATTCATGTTAAGTATTAGAATTGTGCCTGACACATAAGTAAACATTCAATAAATGTTACTATTAGGCACAAAATGTAAACTGTCGATATAGAAAATAAAATATAATAAAAATACAATGCCTCATGCAATCGGTCTTTCAAAAGTGCGGCAGAAATCACTGTTTGCCTATAGCATGAATTGCAATCTCCTTCTAATTCTAAAAACTGAAGACAAATGGCAGAGTACCCAATGCAGTCTTCTCTACTAAGATTTGCTGAATGCCTGAAATGTGCACGGCATGTGTCTCTGTATCTCTATACCTGGATTCTACTTGACTAAGATTTGTAGACTTCTTTTTAACCATTCTTTCTTCAAATCCTATGTGGTAAATGTCTGCTTAGATAAAACAAGATTGAAATAGAGAACTTCTGGTCAGACTGTTTACTAGTTATAATAACAATTATTATTATTATTCAATAACCCCTTGGAAACATTAAATTTGGAGATAATATATTTAATTAATTTTAAGACACTATATTAAACTACCTCCAGATAAATTAGTGTATGCTTATTAAAAAGAGGCCTAACAATCTTACTTTTGATTTCATTAAAAAGCAAACTAAAATGAAGTTGCTTGTATTGCTTCTATTCAGTGTTAGAGAAGTAACAAGAAATGGGTGGCTAAAAGGAAAGACCAAGAAACTCTTATTAGAAAATAGAAAATCAACTTACAGAGACTTTAATAATCTTTCATAACTAACTAAATTTAATTCACATTTGAAAAGAGAACTAGCACAATGCGGTCAGAGAAAAACATGACTATACAGTACACAGGGCTTGACTCTAAAGCTCACTTTAACACAGTCTTCGGGAAACAGAAACTGCTAGTATTTTTAGTTAGTCTCCCTTGCACAAGTTTTCAGATGACCCATCTTCTATATTCTGTTATCATAAGTAAGTGATAGTCTGTTATTTAAGTGGTTGTATAGATCTAACAAAATTGATTCAAATTGCTGGGAAAGATGAAGAATAACCAAGCCTATAAAGTCTTTTTCATCACAGAGACCAAGAAACCAACACTTCTGCCAGCAATCGAGTAGCAGCAAAACAGAGGAATATAAAAGTGTTATATTGGGAGGCTGGCAATCTCAGTCCCAGTTCCAACTTTGCCTCTAACTTGGTATTTGATCTTAAACAAATTCCTTCTCCTTGGTTTTCTCATTTATGTAATTGGATTATAAAATCTAAGGTCTCTGCCAGTTGTACTTTCTGCATACCCATATATAAGATGACAATTGGTCATCTGGGTTGTTAAAAAGAGACTTTATAATCAGTATCAACTCAGGGCTTGCAGCTGGCTATCACAATGGTCTCACCATTGAAATAAATGCATAAACTACCAATAAGACCACTTTCAAGAATCCTCATTTGGAAATATACATTCTGGTACTCTTTTTTATTTAAGCCTCATAATTGTTTTTTAAAAAAGTAAGAACTAAAATGTGTAGGGTATTTTCAAGATAATATTCAACACTAGGGAATAGAAAATTTTTAAATAATTAATATATTATAAGGCTCTTGGGATAGCGTTTCTCAAAGATGCCACAAAGTTTTAAATTAAAAAAATTAGCATACAAATAAAATATCCAGAGTCAAAACATGTCATGAAAATGATCAACAGCAAAGCTGACACTTACGCTTATTAGAGGCTAAACTGTAAATAAATTTTCATGACACGATATACGATTTAATATATACAGTCTTGCCACTGATTGATTTTAACAGAGGTTGACAGCTGCTATTTTCAAAATCCATCAGCTGTGCCCAATTTTGTACATTAACAGGTGAATGTGTAAGTAGACTAAATACTTAAAAAATGTTTATGCTAACTGATACCATGTAATTTAATATTCACACAAAAGCTGTGACACTTGACAAAAAATGCTTTACTTTCTAAATGCATGGACTCAATTATGTCAACTTTGTAAATACTACCTACTATCTTTTTCAATTTCATTTTACCATCAAGAAAACAGCCTTAAGCAAAATAAAACTCATTCTGATGTCCCCAAAGCAAGCTTGTCCAACTGTGGCCCACAAGCCGCATGTGGCCCCAGTCGGCTGTGAGTGCAGCCCAATACAAATTTGTAAGCTTTCTTAAAACATTATGAGATTTTTTTTGCGATTTTTTATTTTTTGGCCTATCAGCTATCATTAATGTTAGTATAATTTATATGTGGCCCAAAACAATTCTTCTTCTTACAGTGTGGCCCAGGGAAGCCAAAAGATTGGACACCCCTGCACCTAAAGCATATGGTCTCAAACAAGTATCCATCCTTTACTTGGGTATTTGGCTTAAGGATTCCAGGATATATTAAGAGAAAATGAAAAGTATTTAAATAAACCACGAATTTGACTATTAAAACCAGCCATATTGTCTTATGATGATCTACATCAAATACTGACTACAAATCATGTGCTTCAAAGTTTCATAGTACCAGGATAGTTATTGGTGGTTTTTGTATTGTTAGAAACCAGACAGACCATAAGGACTAAATAGTAAACACACCATCAATATGTTCTTCTGCACAATTTCAAGTACACAGTGATATGATAATATCTTGAAAATGACTGAGGGTCAACTGAGGGGTATATAAATCTACTTATTTTAGGTAGCTTATTTAGAAAGAAAGAAAATATTCATTGTAATAAAGTTTTGACTATTTTTAATTGAATGCAAATAATTTTATTATAAATTACACAGATCTATAAAGCAACTTATTTAATACAACCAAATGCCAATGTATTAAAAATATGGCACAATACTTTTGTTTCTGTGAATATTCATCAAAACATGAAATGGGTGCATGAAACAGGTGCTGCTTTGTTTCCACTGGAGTCTTATGTTCTCCAAGAAGAAACTTGTCCACTCACGTGAAATGAGTATATAGCCGACAACACATCCAGCTGCTTCATGGAAGAAATTCTGGTACTGAGGACAACGCCTGGCAGAGAGCAGGCACACAAATATTTAAATATTTTCATGTTTGAAGAAAAAATAACAAAAGCCAAATCAAAAAGCTTCTCCCAAAATCTACAAGAATGGAAAAAAAATAAGCACACAAACAAAAATTATTGCCAATCATCATTTCAAAACTTCTTTTTGTTTAAATAACTCCTCAGTATAAAAAAACGACGTTTAATAATGGCCATTATTAAAAACTATGCATTTTTATACTCCATACCATAATAGGTAAGAAGTATTTTCAATGTTTTAGTGTTACCAGCTAAGATTCTGTGAACTTTAAAACTCTATCACCTACTAACTGCATGAACTAAAAAAAAAGCAAACCTATATTTACATAAGAATGTGGATTAACATAATTGACAGAGACAAAAACTTAAGTTTATGAATGTAGCTATTTATAAATAGTGGTCAAATCAATGAACTGTTTATTTTTAATAGCATCTATGTGATTAAATAATCAGATCAGGACATTATCATCTATAGCCAGTTTTCACTATGAGAAACACCCTCAGGTGTGTGTGCCATTGGGGGGGGGGGGGGGAGGGCGGGGAGATGTATCGGCTGGGTGCAGTAGCTCACGCCTGTAATCCCAGCACTTTGGGAGGCCGAGGCAGGTGATCACGACGTCAGGAGTTTGAGACCAGCCTGACCAACATGGTGAAACCCCATCTCTACTAAAAACACAAAAAAATTAGCCAGGCATGCTGGTGCACTCCTGTAACCCCAGCTACTCAGGAGACTGAGGCAGGAGAATCACTTGAACCCAGGAGGCAGAGGTTGCAGTGAGCCGAGATCGTGCCACTGCACTCCAGCCTGGGTGACAGAGAGAGATTTTGTCTCAAAAAAAAAAAAGTATCAATGGATCATGAGCTCAGTATTTTAAAAATTAAAACTTTTAATCATATATTTTAATCTTATATTCTAGAATGGAGACACAGAGCTTAAAGAAGTTGAGGAAAAGAATAAAATTGTTTGAGGGAAACAATTATGTAGGTGGGTCCAGGAGAGAGAGGCCGTAGAGAGCTAAATCCTCATGTGGAGAAAGTCCTTTTATACATCATATCCTTGTATCAATTATATCCTTAAAATCCACAAAACTCTATGTCAGTAGCTAGGGTTAACTGTACATAAGATTATTCTAGTAACAGAATATGCTATATTTAATTCACATTTATAATTTTCTTAAGGAATGAATTAAAAAGCCCTTTTGGTAAAAAAAAAACCAACAAAAAACCAAACAATTTGTTTGCCTTTTAGCAGTTAATTTTATTCTCTTCTTCCTTCTTTATTTGGGATTTAAATTTAAGTTAACCAAATGTTAGCCCTCTCCCATCTTTTCCCTGTGCCCACCACCTAATCTTTCAGTGCTTTCTCAAAATATAGGTAGAAGAATTCATACAAAGAGAGTTATGAGGTCATCAAATGAGTTCTTCCCCATGATACTCAAGAAGGTACTTTACCTCTAAATTGTCTTTTAAAAAGCAATTCCCACAGAAACAGAGTTTAGCTTTAAACCTGGTTTATTTAAAACACCTAAACTGATTATTTTCCCTTTGTAATAACCCATCAGTTTGATATCACATTAACTAAAACATGTTTTATCCTGAAGTTAAAAGCACTTAGAACAGATCCAAGTCATTTAATCAAAGGAAGAGATCTCAATGTCAGAAGTAAAAATGGGGAAAAAAATTTAAAATACTTTCATTCCATAAACATACACAAACTTTCAGAAACACTGTGTATCTATTTAGAGTGTGTGGCAGAAAAGGAATAAAAAAAGCTATAAAGTGATGCAGAGAAAAGTGATCAGAAAGGACACAACAGCAGATGCAAGGTAAATTTTCAGATGAAAAGTAAAGAGGGAGTGGTCAGTGACTCAGAGAAGGCCTGGGCATGCAAGAGGGATGCCACTGAGAATAGGGCGGATCCACCATGGAGAACCACAGACAGAGACCATCCCAGAGGCACCAGGTGAGCCCTGGGGATGAAAACTGGAGGAATGGTTAAAAGATTGACTATCTAGTCATTTAAAGAAAAAGTCTGCCAAACCCTATACTAGATTATGGAATGCCTTCAAATTTCCGAGGAAACATAACTTACAACATAGAATTTTATAGCCAGCCAAACTATCAACTGGACAAATATGTAAGGACTCAAAATTTAAATGTCTGCATTCCTTCTAAAGAAGTCACTGATGTATGCACATTACCAACAAGGAAGAAAACCAAGAAAGGGGAAGACATGAGCTGAAGAAATAGTGAAACCAACAGAAGAGGTGAAGGAAAGCCCCAGAGCTAAAAAGCAGGCCTAGCCAGCATTCCATCCAGACCTTAAGACCATAGAAAACTTAGGAGGGTGGGATGAGAACCATGAAACTGTCTGATGATTCTGACTCTGTGGAAAATTGGAAAATAGTACTGAGATGTTGTCATAGATGCATAAAAAACTGACTAAAATTTTAGAAAATTAAAGAGGTAATAATTAACTCCAGAAAAACAAAAAATTATTCGATCAAGGAAATATGACCCTAGTATACTATGCGGCTTAGCAATAAACAATACTTATGAAGCCATAATTATATGATTGATACAGATTATTTACTGAACCCCAAATATGATATAAGTGCACTGAAAGGTTTGAGGGAAACAATTATGTAGGTGGGTCCAGGAGAGAGAGGCTGTAGGGAGCTAAATCCTCATGGGGAGAAAGAAGTCCTTTTATACATCATATCCTTGTTTCAATTATATCCTTTACTTAAAATCCACAAAACTCTGTGTCAGTAGCTAGTAAGATTTTTTTTTTTTTGGTTACATGCTGTCAAAGAATTGCCATATTTTGATTATAAAAGAGAACTTTTAAGAGTCAGACACGTTATTTCTAAGTTATCAAATTGGGAAAAAAGAGAAACTTAATGAAAATTGAAGAGAAATGTAAATATAGAAAAAGTATCTTTCTGAATTTATACAGCTTTATTTTTTACAAAATATTATAAAATCCTCTATGGTACGGAACAAACTATATTTACATTAGTTACACATGTGGTACTCTGAAACCAAAGTTGTTATTATAATGGTGTTTTATTTATATACATATTTCATTATATTTTATAAAAAATTCCTTATTAGAGAAACATAAGCAGAACACATTTATTGAGGTAATACATATTTTATCAACAGAAACACATAACACGTCTTAATAAGTGAATGTCTCATATATCTAGACTACCAAACACCAGTTATTTTTCAAGATCTAAACTAAAAGTTCCCAATCTTCTCTTCACCCTCTACCAATTTTTTACTGTGAGTTTTTTATTATGATTGTCATGTATTATAATCAGATTTTTTGGAAATAGTTTTCTAAATGTGTATTTCACCTTTTAAAAAAGTTACAAAATTTTATTTTATAAAATCTATCCATCTTTTTCCTTTCTTCCGAGTTTTAAAATACTTAAAAAATTATCCAATATTTTGTTTTGCAGGTCTTATTTTCAATTCTGAAATTCATTTTGATATATGGTGTTAAGTAAAAGCTAGCTTAATTTCGCCCCCAAAGTTTCTATTTCTAAAGACTAATTTTCCACACAAGCCCTCTTCTGTCATATTAAATTCTCACGTACAATAAGGCGGCTGTTTTTCTGGCTAGATTATTTTACTAATCTGCCTATTCTTGTGCCAGTATTATACACCTAATTACCATTTTTATAATATGCTTCATATTACAATTTTTGAAGCTAAGAATTCTGCTTTATTAGTCATATTTATCAACATTTTCTTTGATATTTTTGTATACTTTCAAGAAAAAAATTCCATTTGGGTTTTATTTGGATTTGTTTATTGATTGGCATTGCACTAAAATCCTATTATTTTTGCATGCTTTCTTATTAGGATTTGGATTGTTACTGTATTAAAACTGTGAGGTAATCAAGACTGGTATTTTTATAATATGTATTGCCCATCCAAGAACTTTATATGTTCTTTTAATCATTCAAAGCTTCCTTTATATATCTTAATAAGTTTATTCACACACATTATTGACATAATTCCTATCTACTTAATATTAATTGTTACAAGAGTCAATAGAATCTTATAATCTAATAGGTTTACAACATTGTAAGAGCATGGTATCAGTCTTGTCTTAGACCCTTTTACGGAACTCTTATAGACTAGTTGTTCATCAGCTGAGTTTCTTTGATCATTCTAACAAGCTTATACATAATAACTCCTGTTTCCCAACTGTCATTTGTCCACTGTCTTTTTGTACTGGCTATAACTTCTAAAATAATATTAAACACAGTGGTATAAAGCATCTTATTTCATGCTTGTTTTTAATAAGGATACTTCTATATTTCACCTTATGAAAAATGTTGGGTATTTATCTAAAAGAAAAAGATTAAAAAAAAAAACACTGTCTTGCTAATAGTTTTAAGTGTCCTTTGAATCAGCAACAGTATTGAATTTTATCAGATGTCTTTTAGACATGTGAGAAAATCTTTTTTCAAGGGAGTTTACTTACATCATGTATTATACATACAAACTGAACCATAAAATCTTCATATAACTCAGAAGACTCTCTTTGGCTGTGGTGGATTATTAATACTTATGAGTTCTATTAATTAGAATTAAGAATTTCAGGAAGGGGCAATCTATATTTGTCAGTGAAAAAGTGAAGCTGATAGTTTTATTCACTATGCTTTCTCTGGTAGGTTTTGCTAAGCTGGGGCCACATTTCCACCACAGAATGAACTGACACCTTTCCCTATTTCTCTCTGTTTCACGAGAACCATTTGAACATTATCTTCTGAACTTTTCAAAGTATTCAGCGATAAATACATTCCAGTTACAAGCTTTTTGTGGGGCTGGAGTAGAATAACGCTGGGATAATTCTCTAAATTTTTTATTCAGGTGTTGAGACATTCACATTTCATATTTGTAAATTTTTATCATTTGCTGCTCCAAATATGCTATAAGCTAGAAAGGTAGAATTCTGCCCAGAAAAGAAAAAAGTAAATGGATTGTGACTAAGTGAATAAGGAGCTCTTCTAAGAGCTTTACTGAATGAATTTTGCAATTTCTCTTCTGACTATTCAGACAGCATTTCTGCTTACCTTTCAGTTCTTGGCTGTATTCTAAATAGGTGAAGTTTGCCGCAGAAAGGACTTCATGTAATTTGATAATTCAAATTATGTTTTGGAGTTACATCAGACTACCTAGTAATTTTTATTATAACTAAAACATAAAATGTAAAAACTAACAACAACTCACTTTATTTACTTCAGCAATTTCTCGCCTCTCTTCACTAGCAAAACGAGGTGGGCCAGCCCGATCATCATTCTTTGAGCCATCTTCTTCCACATATGGAATAAGTTGCTGGGAATGATTAACAAAAATTAAAAGTCAAAAATATAATTCAAGTTTTCTAATCACTGGTATAGAGAATATATCAGATTAAGGTCAATTTTTATACTTTTATTTGTATAAAAATAAATTTCAATTCAAACGATGGCCTGAAAGAAGAGCTTTAATAGTTGACCATTTCAATGCATTCTATGCATTACCCTTTCAGGTTTCTTTCGCAAAACAGCCTTTGTAACATTGGTTGTCATGTACAACTAAACAATACTTCCAGCAGGAAGATGGGAGAAGTAACAAAAAATAAAATAAAATAAAATGAAAATGTAAAAAAACCCTACTCATTCAATCAGCAAATATTTAATTATGAAACACATAAAAGTAATGCCAAACAAGACGTGATTCCTGCCCCTAAAAGATTTGTAGCCTATTGAGATAGATACAACAGGCTTTCCTTCATCTGTAATAAAAAGAAAAGAACTTCACAGATCTGTATTATATAGTTGTCATTAACTTGCAATCTAAAACTTCAGAGTCTATGCAAACTTCTAGATGTCTTAAGTTTTTTCAGTTGTGAGAACTTTTTCTTTGTAGGAGAAACAAATTTATATAGCAATGAAACTTCTAGCAAAATCATAATTAAGTATGCATGGTTAGTGATGGAATTTACCTCATAAGTGTGACAGACTTCGGGAATCACCTAGCCTCTACCATCGTGTATTACCAATGCAAGAATAGGCCAAAGGTAAACGACTGGTAAAACTAGGATTCACCTGATAATACTTCAAATTCTTGGGATATATATAAACTCACCCATGTCTACATTCTCCTTTTCTTTCTTTCCTGTCTCTCAATGCAGAGCTGTCCTTCCTCCTGAAGACGATTAGTCTCTATCCCTGTGCCCTGATTACTCTGCCCTCCTGTCTTCATTATTTATACACCTTTCTCTCAACCTCTCCCTACAGCTTTCTTCCTTTATTATTCAAACATGTTCATGTCTCTTCTATTTGGGGGGAAGCTCCTCTTTCCCCTGCAAACCTTCAATTCCATCTCTCCTTCCATCTACTGCTTTCCTCTCTTATTTTTCTCAAAGCTTCTTGAAAGACTGATATCCACTTGCCAGCTCCAGCTTCTTATTTCCTGTTTAATCTTCACCCAACTGCAATCGGACTTTGCGCTGCTACCATTTGACTGAAGCTCTACTCAAATATACCAACAATTTTCATCTAGCAAAATCTACTGGACAGTTTTCATTTCTTATTTTCCCTGACTTCTCTGCAGCATCTGACAATGTAGGCCACATTTCTGATCTTTCTCCCACATCTCTGACCCCTTCTTTTTAGGTATTTTTGCAGTTTAATTTTTCTCTGGTCATCTCTTACTAGCTTCCTTTGGTAGCAGAGATATAAGTTGTCAACAGGAAAGGGTCACTTATAGAAATATATGCCTAAATAATTAAATAGGTATGACCAAGATTAAATTTAGAGAATATATTTTTAAAATATAGTGATTCCACTGGGCTAAATATAAAATCTAAATTAACAATAATAAAAATAATATTTTATCTGTAAAGTACTTCATGAAAACCACCTTAATAGTATATGATACTATTAAAATTCCTACTAAAAATATCCCTGACTTAATTAAAAGGAGATACTGACAGCAATAAAAATTGCCACAGAAAACCATTTCTTCCTAACAACAACAAAAATTACTATAAGCCTGTCAAAGTCTATAAGAAATTGTTAATGTAAAAATATAGTAGTATTTTATGCATATATATCACATTTTCATCTTTTCTGGTCAAAAGTAAAACCAATAAAATTCAAAACCTGGAAATATTGCTAAAACAGGAGAGAGAGGAAAAAGAGTAACAACTGTCTTGACACTAGTTCACACCTTATATTCATCCTCCCTCTATCACAAAAAATTACCTCGACTGGAATGGGATCCATCCCGCCACAGTTTTCATTGCATTTGTCATATACCAATCTCAGCTTCCTGAAGAGAACTGAAAGTTGGCGAAGATTATCCTGTAGCTTTGTTAACCGGTCTTGATATGTTCCAGTGTGGTAAGTGACACCATTTGGCAGCTTATCAGGAAAAACAAAGAATAAAAATATAAAGTAATGAAAAAAAAATCAAGATTTTCTATAAGTAAAGCCAACAAACAGAAACAATTTTTAGGCAATGCATAGACGTAAGCTGTCTCTCACAACTGATCAAGTTCAATTTTAAGAATTTAAGAGTAATGCATGCCCATTTATTAACAACTTGGCATACCGTTTCACTACTATAAAACAGACCTAGAAAAACTTTGTGATAAACCCTCTGACTTGAAATACTTTTTCCCCTTTAATTTTCGAAGTGTAACTTTAAAAAAAATGTACAATTTTAATATTACTATTATATAAATGTAGCATGCTGCTGACCTCAACCAAGAAGTTAAAAACAAAGTACACTTAAAAAAGGAAGTGAATCTTATGATATTTTAGTGGAAGAAAATGAAGAATATATGGCTGGTATTGCAAAAATATTCCCAAAACACCTTAACTCTGATAAGATAATTAAGATGCTTAAGGCACACATTAAAATATAAACCTGTCATTTAAAGTTTTACTTAAAAAATAAATAGGAGATATGGGTGCCATCTATACTTGAACACCATTAGTAAATTATTACAAGTAACTGTTATGATCATAACTCTGCCTTAGATATTGATATATTTTTAATTCAGGAATTTTATCAAAAGAAGAAAAGTATACATTGAAATAATAAAATGACAGGTAAACAAAAATCGACTATTTAGAATTTATAACTAAATATGTACTTGTGCATTGCTGAAACTCAAGAACAAAATCTTTCTCTGTACAGCTGGACAATATTTTATTCCCACAATTTGATCTGTGTCATCACTCTAATACTTCAATCAATACTATTTATACAGTACCACGTTTTCTAGTATTCAGGCATTTTTATTTGTAGGAATTCACATATATATCTATTTGGGGATTTGAATCAGGTGATTTAAAAACAAAGGGACTATCTACTATCTAATAGCTAGGCGATCAGTCCAGTCTTTCTAAGCCTCAGTTTACATTTTTTTCTTTTTTAAACAAATGAGGTAGGAATGCCAAAAAAAAAAAAAAAAAAAAGAAAGAAAGAGAAAAGCATGATACGATGTTTGGAGTGAAAAGAAAACAGGACATATAATGATTAAAACCATAAACATGAAAAAAGACTGGAAAGCCCTATATGTAGTTGATAAAATATGTGTAAGATAAATAGGCTTGAATAATTTATTTTCTTCTTTTCTCATACTTCTAAATTTCCTGTAATGTTATGGTTTATGAGTTAAGGAGATGGATCTCCTGAAATTATTTGAAGTGCGATATTATTAGGATTTTCAGAAATTCTCAAGCATTAAAACACTCTATAATGCCTCAAAGCAATGTGATAAAATATCAAAGGCTGAACTAGTCAAAACATTTTAAAGGAGAAAGGCATTAAGGGTTCATTTCTCAGTACAATGTAAGATTTCTCCTCATGAACTCTCAGTTTATGAAATTCCACAGACACTAACTAGAAATTCAGACAAAAGTTTAAGTGGATCCTTGCTTTCTTGTTTAGGTGACAAAAAGGAGTATGATGATTATGTCTTGCCTAGAACAGCACTCTGTACCTTTATTATTGCATTATGAGGTTTAATATTTTGCCTATATTTTCTACTTAGTAAAGACTGGAACTTAGGTTTATATCACCATATTTAGCATAGTGCACACACATAGAAGGCTTTAAAGTACAGTGTGAATTATTTTACTTTAGTGAGTTATTTTACCCATAAATCTATACTTAAAATTTATTAAGATGTATTATGTAAAAGAACTCTTGATAAATACTGTCATAAAGAAAACATGAAACTTTGGGAGCCAAGATGGCCGAATAGGAAGAGCTCCAGTCTACAGCTCCCAGCGTGAGCGACACAGAAGACAAATGATTTCTGCATTTCCAACTGAGGTACCGGGTGCATCTCAATGGGGATTGTCGGACAGTGGGTGCAGGACAGTGGGTGCAGTGCACCGAGCCTGAGCCGAAGCAGGGCAAGGCATCGCCTCACCCGGGAACCGCAAGGGGTCAGGGAATTCCCTTTCCTAGTCAAGGAAAGGGGTGACAGATGGCACCTGGAAAATCGGGTCACTCCCACTCTAATACTGCGCTTTTCCGACAGTCTTAGCAAACAGCACACCAGGAGATTATATCCCGTGCCTGGCTCGAAGGGTCCTATGCCCATGAAGTCTCACTCATTGCTAGCACAGCAGTCTGAGATCACACTGCAAGGTGGCAGTGAGGGTGGGGAAGGGGCGCCTGCCATTGCCCAGGCTTGAGTAGATAAACAAAGCAATCAGGAAGCTCGAACAGGGTGGAGCCCACTGCAGCTCAAGGAGGCCTGCCTGCCTCTGTAGACTCCACCTCTGGCGGGAGGGCATAGCCAAACAAAAGGTAGCAGAAACCTCTGCAGACTTAAATGTCCCTGTCTGACAGCTTTGAAGACAGTCGTGGTTCTCCCAGCACGCAGCTTGAGATTGGAGAACAGACAGACTGCCTCCTCAAGTGGGTCCCTGACCCCCGAGTAGCCTAACGGGAGGCACCCCCCAGTAGGGGCAGACTGACACCTCACCCAGCTGGGTACTCCTCTGAGACAGAACTTCCATAGGAATGATCAGGCAGCAACATTTGCTGTTCACCAATATCCGCTGTTCTGCAGCCTCCGCTGCTGATATCCAGGCAAACAGGGTCTGGAGTGGACCTCCGGCAAACTTCAACAGACCTGCAGCTGAGGGTCCTGACTGTTAGAAAGAAAACTAACAAACAGAAAGGACATCCATACCAAAACCCCATCTGTACGTCACCATCATCAAAGACCAAAGGTAGATAAAACCAAAATGATGGGGAAAAAACAGAGCAGAAAAACTGAAAATTCTAAAAATCAGAGTGCCTCTCCTCCTCCAAAGGAACACAGCTCCTAACCAGCAACAGAACAAAGCTGGATGGAGAATGACTTTGATGAGTTGAGAGAAGAAGGCTTCAGACGATCAAACTACTCCGAGCTAAAGGAGGAAGTTCGAACCCATGGCAAAGAAGTTAAAATCTTGAAAAAAAGATTAGACGAATGACTAACTAGCATAACCAATGCAGAGAAGTCCTTAAAGGACCTGACGGAGCTGAAAACCACGGCATGAGGACTACGTGACGAATGCACAAGCCTCAGTAGCTGATTTGATCAACTGGAAGAAAGAGTATCAGTAATGGAAGATCAACTGAATGAAATGAAGTGAGAAGAAAAGTTTAGAGAAAAAAGAATAAAAAGAAACGAACAAAGCCTCCAAGAAATATGGGACTATGTGAAAAGACCAAATCTACATCTCACTGGTGTACCTGAAAGTGATGGGGAGAATGGAACCAAGTTGCAAAACACTCTGCAGGATATTATCCAGGAGAACTTCCCCAATCTAGCAAGGTAGGCCAACATTCAAATTCAGGAAATGCAGAGAACACCACAAAGATACTCCTCGAGAAGAGCAACTCTAAGACACATAATTGTCAGATTCACCAAAGTTGAAATGAAGGAAAAAATGTCAAGGGCAGCCAGAGAGAAAGGTCGGGTTACCCACAAAGAGAAGCCTATCAGACTAACAGCTGATCTCTTGGCAGAAACTCTACAAGCCAGAAGAGAGTGGGGGCCAATATTCAACATTCTTAAAGAAAAGAATTTTCAACACACAATTTCATATCCAGCTAAACTAAGCTTCATAAGTGAAGGAGAAATAAAATCCTTTACAGACAAGCAAATGCTAAGAGATTTTGTCACCACCAGGCCTGCCCTGAAAGAGCTCCTGAAGGAAGCACTAAACATGGAAAGGAACACCCGGTACCAGCCACTGCAAAAACATGCCAAATTGTAAAGACCATCGAGGCTAGGAAGAAACTGCATCAACTAACGAGCAAAATAACCAGCTAACATCATAATGACAGGATCAAATTCACATATAACAATATTAACTTTAAATGTAAATGGGCTAAATGCTCCAATTAAAAGACACAGACTGGCAAATTGGATAGAGTCAAGATCCATCAGTGTGCTGTATTCAGGAAACCCATCTCACGTGCAGAGACACACAAAGGCTGAAAATAAAGGGATGGAGGAAGATCTACCAAGCAAATGGTAAATAAAAAAAGGCAGGGGTTGCAATCCTAGTCTCTGATAAAACAGACTTTAAGCCAACAAAGACCAAAAGAGACAAAGAAGGCCACTACATAATGGTAAAGGGATCAATTCAACAAGAAGAGCTAACTATCCTAAATATATATGCACCCAATACAGGAGCACCCAGATTCATAAAGCAAGTCCTTAGAGACCTACAAAGACACTTAGACTCCCACACAATAATAATGGGAGACTTTAACACCCCACTGTCAACATGACACAGAAAGTTAACAAGGACATCCAGGAATTGAATTCAGCTCTGCACCAAGCGGACCTAATAGACATCTACAGAACTCTCCACCCCAAATCAACAGAATGTACATTCTTTTCAGCACCACACCACACCTATTCCAAAATTGACCACATAGTTGGAAGTAAAGCACTCCTCAGCAAATGTAAAAGAACAGAAATGATAACAAACTCTCTCCCAGACCACAGTGCAATCAAACTAGAACTCAGGATTAAGAAATTCACTCCAAACCACTCAACTACATGGAAACTGAACAACCTGCTCCTGAATGACTACTGGGTACATAACGAAATGAAGGCAGAAATAAAGATGTTCTTTGAAACCAACGAGAACAAAGACACAACATACCAGAATCTCTGGGACACATTCAAAGCAGTGTGTAGAGGGAAATTTATAGCACTAAATGCCCACAAGAGAAAGCAGGAAAGATCTAAAATTGACAACCTAACATCACAATTAAAACAACTAGAGAAGCAAGAGCAAACACATTCAAAAGTTAGCATAAGGCAAGAAATAACTAAGATCAGAGCAGAACTGAAGGAAATAGAGACACAAAAACCCTTCAAAAAATCAATGAATCAAGGAGCTGTTTTTTTGAAAAGATCAACAAAATTGATAGATGGCTAGCAAGACTAATAAAGAAGAAAAGAGAGAAGAATCAAATAGATGCAATAAAAAATGATAGCGGGGATATCACCACCGATCCCACAGAAATACAAACTACCATCAGAGAATACTACAAACACCTCTACGCAAATAAACTAGAAAATCTGGAAGAAATGGATAAATTCCTTGACACATACACTCTCCCAAGACTAAACTAGGAAGAAGTTGTATCTCTGAATAGACCAATAACAGGCTCTGAAATTGAGGGAATAATTAATAGCTTACCAACCAAGAAAAGTCCAGGACCAGATGGATTCACAGCTGAATTCTACCAGAGGTACAAGGAGGAGCTGGTACCATTCCTTCTGAAACTATTCCAATCAATAGAAAAAGAGGGAATCCTCCCTAAGTCATTTTATGAGGCCAACATCATCCTGATACCAAAGCCTGGCAGAGATACAACAAAAAAAGAGAATTTTAGACCAATATCCCTGATGAACATTGATGTAAAAATCCTCAATAAAATACTGGCAAACCAAATCCAGTAGCACATCAAAAAGCTTATCCACCATGATCAAGTTGGCTTCATCCCTGGGATGCAAGGCTGGTTTAACATACGCAAATCAATAAATGTAATTCAGCATATAAACAGAACCAATGACAAAAACCACACGATTATCTCAATAGATGCAGAAAAGGCCTTTGACAAAATTCAACAGCCCTCCATGCAAAAAACTCTCAATAAATTAGGTATTGATGGGATGTATCTCAAAATAATAAGAGCTATTTATGACAAACCCACAGCCAATATCATACTGAATGGGCAAAAACTGGAAGCATTCCCTTTGAAAACTGGCACAAGACAGGGATGCCCTCTCTCACCACTCCTATTCAACATAGTGTTGGAAGTTCTGGCCAGGGCAATCAGGCAGGAGAAAGAAATAAAGGGTATTCAATTAGGAAAAGAGGAAGTGAAATTGTCCATATGCAGATGACCTGATTGTATATCTAGAAAACCCCACTGTCTCAGCCCAAAATCTCCTTAAGCTGATAAGCAACTTCAGCAAAGTCTCAGGATACAAAATCAATGTGCAAAAATCACAAGCATTCTTATACACCAATAACAGACAGAGAGCCAAATCATGAGTGAACTCCCATTCACTCTTGCTTCAAAGAGAATAAAATACCTAGGAATTCAACTTACAAGGGATGTGAAGGACCTCTTCAAGGAGAACTACAAACCACTGCTCAATGAAATAAAAGAGGATACAAACAAATGGAAGGACATTCCATGCTCATGGATAGGAAGAATCAATATCGTGAAAATGGCCATACTGCCCAAGGTAATTTATAGATTCAATGCCATCCCCATCAAGCTACCAATGACTTTCTTCACAGAATTGGAAAAAACTACTTTAAAGTTCATATGGAACCAAAAAAGAGCCCGCATTGCCAGGTCAATCCTAAGCCAAAAGAACAAAGCTGGGGGCATCACGCTACCTGACTTCAAACTATACTACAAGGCTACAGTAACTAAAACAGCATGGTACTGGTACCAAAACACAGATATAGACCAATGGAACAGAATAGAGCCCTCAGAAATAATGCCGCATATCTACAACCATCTGATCTTTAACAAACCTGACAAAAACAAGCAATGGGGAAAGGATTCCCTATTTAATAAACAGTGCTGGGAAAACTGGCTAGCCATATGTAGAAAGCTGAAACTGGATTCCTTCCTTACATTTTATACAAAAATTAATTCAAGATGGATTAAAGACTTTAATCTTAGACCTAAAACCATAAAAACCCTAGAAGAAAACCTAGGCAATACCATTCAGGACATAGGCATGGGCAAGGACTTCATGTCTAAAACACCAAAAGCAATGGCAACAAAAGCCAAAATTGACCAAAGGGATCTAATTAAACTAAAGAGCTTCTGCACAGCAAAAGAAACTACCATCAGAGTGAACAGGCAACCTACAGAATAGGAGAAAATTTTTGCAATCTACTCATCTGACAAAGGGCTAATATCCAGAATCTACAATGAACTCAAACAAATTTATGAGAAAAAGACAACCCCATCAACAAGTGGATGAAGCATATGAACAGACACTTCTCAAAAGAAGACATTTATGCAGCCAAAAGACACATGAAAAGATGCTCATCATCACTGGCCATCAGAGAAATGCAAATCAAAACCACAATGAGATACCATCTCACACCAGTTAGAATGGCCATCATTAAAAAGTCAGGAAACAATAGGTGCTGGAGAGGATGTGGAGAAATAGGAACACTTTTACACTGTTGGTGGGACTGTAAACTAGTTCAACCATTGTGGAAGTCAGTGTGGCGATTCCTCAGAGATATAGAACTAGAAATACCATTTGACCCAGCCATCCCATTACTGGGTATATATCCAAAGGATTATAAATCATGCTGCTATAAAGACATGTGCACACATATGTTTATTGCAGCACTATTCACAATAGCAAAGACTTGGAACCAAGCCAAATGTCCAACAATGACAGACTGGATTAAGAAAATGTGGTACATATACACCATGGAATACTATGCAGCCATAAAAAATGATGAGTTCATGTCCTTTGTAGGGACATGGATGAAGCTGGAAACCATCATTCTCAGCAAACTATTGCAAGGACAAAAAACCAAACACTGCATGTTCTCACTCATAGGTGGGAGCTGAACAATGAGAACACATGCACACAGGAAAGGGAACATCACACACCAGGGCCTGTTGTGGGGTGGGGGATGAGGAGAGGGATAGCATTAGGAGATATACCTAATGTTAAATGACAAGTTAATGGGTGCAGCACACCAACATGGCACATGTATACATATGTAACAAACTTGCACGTTGTGCACATTACCCTAAAACTTAAAGTATCATAAAAAGAAAAAAAATCCTTCTGAAATGCAAAGAATCACGCTTCCCAAATTTGCTGACTTAGAAAGATACTAGATGTTAATCTAATATCCAAACTTACAAACTTAACTTACTAAATCATTAAAAAAGTAATACCACACAACTTTCATGTGTCAGTACTTTTCTAGAATCTGGGATAGAGCAGTAAACATGAGAGAGACAAGGTTTCCATAGTAAACAGTATACACAGTAAAAATGCCTAAGATCCCTTGGTATATACCATGGTGTAACTGTTCAGCTGAAAAGCTCATCAGTAACCATCTCACTCATGAGTATGGATGAAAACCCATAAATACATGATCATATCCATAGACACCAAGAAGGCATTCAACTAAATTCAACACGCACTTAAAAAATCAAAATAAAACTCAATAAAAAATCCTCAATATGTGATAAAATACATTTATTTCAGTTAAAAAGTCAGCACCATGATTAATGTGGAATCATTAGAAGCATTCCAAGTAAGGTCAGAAACAGAAAAGGATGTCTACTAAGACCCTAATTCTGTAAGTGAACACTGTTCTGGAAGCACTAGCCAATGCAATTAGAGAAGAAAGAGAAAAAAACATGTTGAAACATTAAAAAGAAAGCATCATAATCTATTTACAGATAATATGATAATGTGCTACTAAAAATAAAAGAATTCAATAAGGAAGTAGGTCCAAAGAGAAAGCAATAGCTCTGCTTTCATCTATAACACAAAGAAAAACGTGGGAAAAGAAGACCCCATTTACAATGGCAACAGAAAAGATAAAATATCTAGAAAAAAACTTTTAAAATCTCAAGATAAAAATGAAAATTTAAGATACGTTATAAGAAAACAGAAAAAGAATACTCCATGTTCTTGGTTAGTAAGAGTCAACATCATAACGATGTCAAGTCTTTCTAGGCTGAATGAACCTAATAAAAATGCTAACAGGCTTTTTCTTAGAATAAGCTAATTCTAAATACATGTGGAAAAATACGCAAGAATAGCCAGGGAAATTCTGAAAAATAAGTGTAACACATTATAGATCCTGACAAATTATAAGAATGTTTTGCATTAATACACAAAAGATAGGCAGCTACGTGGAATAGAATAGAACATCCAGAAACAAATTCACTTATATAAAAGCTACCTGAAATCACTGGAAGAAGCAAGTGAATTATTCAGTGAACCTTTTGCAAAAGTTAAGGCTAGGCCCAGACCTCACATTTTATATGATAAATTCCATAAGGATCATAGTTTTAAATGTAAAGACTGAAATTTTAAAAATTATAGAATTCTTCCTAATTTGAGTGGGGAAGACCTTTCTAACTAGGCATAAGGCCTATAAGTCCTAAAAGACTAATACATTCAACTACTTAAAAAAATAATGCATGGCAAAACTACCATTAGCAGAGCCAAAAGGTAAAAGACTGGGAAAAAAAATAACTGCAAGTTGTAGCTAAATCCTACAATTAAGGTAGGTAAAAAAAGACGAAAAAAAAAGACAGAGAAATGGGTAAATAATAAGTGAACAACCATTTAGCAGGAAAAAAATATAAATGATTAGAATATTTTAAGGGATGTTCAAACTCAGTCAAACTAGGAGAAATATAAAGTAGAATTTTCACCTATCAAGTGATCAAAGATCCAAAAAAGATATAACTCACTGTGCTGGTCTTAGGCCATAGCATAAATTAGTACAATCTCTGCGGAGAACAGTTCATCAAAATGTATCTAATTACAAAAGCACATAGCTATTTCTAAAAACGTATCCTACAGGTATACGTGCAAATCTGTGTAGGAGGGTATTTGCTGCAGCCTAACAGGGAAAGATGAAAAACAGCCAAATGCCCTCACTAGAGAACTGGTTTAATAAATTACAGTATTTCCATGCAGTGTAAACTATATACTATAAAAAGGAAAAGGGAGTATTTTCTATATGGGCATGGATAAATTCCAAAATATATCAGCTGAAAAAGGCAAGGTACAAAATGGTTATGTATAATATACTATTATCTGTGCAAAAAGGGGGAAAACGAGACAATATACATAAACATTTGCTTAATATGCAGAGAATATCTGGAAAGATACACAAAAATAGTAAGAATCACTCACAATCACTGCCTGTGGAGAGGAGCTAGGTACATAGTATAAGAGATAGGAATGGGAGGGAAAACGTTCACTGCACTGTCCTTTTTTATTCCTAAATTCTGAATGTACTATGTATTTAAAAAATTAAAGATTCAAAGAATAATAGAACAAAAGCAATGGTATCTTCCACAAGGACTCTTAATCTGAGATTTAAGGATACTTGGGGAGTATCCCTAAATCTTCCTTTAACCCCTGAAATTTTCAAAATGCATGTGTATGTGTATTTTTCTCAGAAGAGAGTTCACAGTTTTCATCAGACTCTCAAGTGGCTAACGGACATCTAGTGTATACCAGGAACCACTTCTTTAAATGCTTAGAAAAATTCTTAGCAGTTTGTATTCACAGCACTTTACTCTCATAGATCAATAATACAGAGGATTATTTTAAAATGTTAATACTAAAAATGTATTAACAAATCACTAGGTTATATGTAGTTAAGAGTATCCTATTTCTATCACCTCTTCTAGATTTTTGGAAATGAAGGAGCCTATTGTTATCTTTTCAGCCAATTATGATAGGCCCCAAAGGGTCTTAGATGAGTGATCACAGATTTCACCAAAAGGAAAGCACACATATAATTATCACAGTCCCTCAAAAGCTGGCTTTGGGTCCCAGACCTTACAGAGGCCGAAATGTTGAAGCTTAAGGAGAAACGTATTGCCATTTATGAACTCCTTTTTTTTGAGACAAGAGTCTCGCTCTGTCCCCAGCCTGGAGTGCAGTGACGCAATCTCTGCTCACTGCAACCTCCGCCTCCTGGGTTCAAGCGATTCTCCTGCCCCAGCCTCCCGAGTAGCTGGGATAACAGGCGCCCGCCACCATGCCCGGCTAATTTTTGTATTTTTAGTAGAGATGTGGTTTCACCATGTTGGCTAGGCTGGTCTCGAATTCCTGACCTCGTGATCCGCCCACTTCGGCCTCTCAAAGTGCTGGGTTTACAGGCATCAGCCACCACGCCCAGCCTATGAACTCCTTTTTAAGGAGGGAATCATGGTGGCCGAGAAGGATTCCACATGCCTAAGCACCTGGAACTGGCAGACAAGAATGTGTCCAACCTTCATGTCATGAAGGCCATGGAGTCTCTCAAGTCCTGAGGCTACGTGAAGGAACAGTTTGCCTGGAGACATTTCTACTGGTACCTTACCAATGAGGGTATCCAGTATCTCCGTGATTACCTTCATCTGCCCCCGGAGATTGTTCCTGCCACCCTACACCGCAGCCGTCCAGAGACTGGCAGGCCTTGGCCTAAAGGTCTGGAGGGTGAGCGACCTGCAAGACTCACAAGAGGGGAAGCCGGCAGAGATACCTACAGACGGAGTGCTGTGCCCACTGGTGTCGACAAGAAAGCAGAGGCTGGGGCTGGGTCAACAACCGAATTCCAGTTTAGAGGCGGATTTGGTGGTGGACGTGGTCAGCCACCTCAGTAAAATTGGAGAGGATTATTTTGCATTGAATAAACTTAGACAAAAAAACTTTAAAAACAAGTTGGCTTTGAATGCAGGTCCACGTGTAATCTAGTTATTGATAAAATACTTTTCTTGAAAAAGTTTAGTTCTTTCTGCATAGAACATGTACCTGTATTATATCTTTTAATAATGCACATTGACAGCAAGTTAGTATTAAAAAGAGGTTAGTAGGAAGAGCTATTAGTCGTGTGTGATGTTGGGTAATTTATTTTTTCTCTCGTTAAGCCTCAGTTTCCTTCACTGTAAAATAGGGATAAAAATACTCCTTAAAACTGCTCCTATAACGTGTACCTGACCAAGGAAAGTACTTTGTTAAGTGTTAGGTATTATTCGGTGCGTTGCATATAACAGGACAAAAATTTTTTTAAAGTATGCTAAATTCTGAGACATTATTTAATCCGTACCTTATTGATTCTAGTTATGAATCTATTCATTTTTTAAAATTATTGCCAAAGAATGTCATAATTTCTCCTGGATCTCCTTTGTACTATATTTCACATGGTCTTAAAAATTTCCGCAAAACTGAATTACTCTTATAATCAGGAGGAAAAAAAAAATCTTGACCAGTTTAAAAAAAAAAAGCAATAAATCACTTTTTTGGACACCCACAGAAACATGAGCTGTAAGATTTTGAAAACTTGGTTTCAAATTTACCCTACCACTGACTAGGTTTGTGCAAGTCACTTTACGTCTCTGAAGTACAGAATCTTCATCTGTAAAACAAGAATAATATCTACCACATGTAGTGGGTAGCATAAGCAAGCATTAAAAATGGGTCAGCAAAATGGTGCTGGAACAATTGGATATCCAAATGCAAAACAATGAACTTGGATCTGTATCTGCCACTATGTATATGTATTTAAAAACTCACAAAACTAAATATAGGTTGTAGACCTAAATATAAAACTTGAAACTACAAAACTTCTAAAAGAAAACAGAAACCCTTTGTCACCTTGGGTCAGGCAAAGATTTCTTAGGTATGACACCAAAAGCAGAATCTATAAAAGAACAAATCGGTAAGCTGGATTCCATCAAAATTAAAAATGTCTGTTCTTCAAAAGACAATATTAAAAGAATAAAAAGGCAGGATAGACTGGGAGAAGTGTTTGGAAAGCATCAAGACATAACAGGTGTTGATGAGGATGAAGAGAAACTACAACCCTCAAACAGCAATGTTTACATTCCCACTAGCAATAATCGGGAGGTAAAATGGCTCATGCCACTTTGGAAAAGTTTCTTAAATATTAAACAGACATGTACTGCATGATCCAGCAATTCCATTCCTGAATCTGTCCAAGAGAAATGACACATATGTTCACACAAAAATTTGTCAGCAAAAGTTCATAGCAGCATTATTTATAACAGCCAAAAAGTGGAAACAACCCAAATGTCCATCAACAGAAGAAAAGGTACGCAAATGGTGATATATTGATACAATGGAACATTACTCAGCAATAAAAAGGAAATTATTGATGCATGCTTAGTGAAGGATCTCAGACAAAAAAAAAAAAAGCCCACATACTGTAGACTCCATTTATATAAAACTCTAGCAAATGCAAATTAATTTATGATTACAGAAAGCAGATCAATGGTTGCTTAGCGATGGAAGGTGGGAAGCAAAGATGTCAGAGGGGTATGAAGAAACTTTCTGAGATAATGTGTACATTATTTTGATTGTGGTGGTAATTTCACAAGTATACAGAGTACAGTACACATATATGTCAAAACTTTAGGTGAGTGTCGTTTACTGTATATTAACTATGCCAAAAAAGGGGGGACTTTTTTTTTTTAATGTAAATTCTTCAACTCCTTGGACCTCCCCAGAAGAAAAGCTGGAAAAAACATTTAAAGCAATCTAAAGAGGGAAGTGGAGTGCGACCCATCTCTGCCTCGAAAGGTGCGAGAGTTTACAGGGTAACTAAAGAGCCCGATTGAATCTAAAAAAAATTGGCTTCAATTCTGCAGAAATCTGGTCTGGAAAACATCACCTCTACAGCTCCGACTTTTAGGGACACTCTTGAGTGTGAATGGGGGTGACCCTACACCTAAGGTTTGCCCAGGGCAGCCCCGTTGACATCTACGGACCCCACCGCCCCTTTCCCTCCCAGCTGCATCCCCCTGGCCCCGCGCGCCCGCCTTCCTACCTGCATGTTCCTCAGGAGCTGGAAGATCTCCATGGTGCGGTACACGATGTCCTGCACTGTCTCCTGCCCGATGCGGCACAGCGACGCCGTGTTGACCTCCCGGGCGGCCTGCTGAGCCTGGGGCCCGGCGAAGGGCCCAGGCGCCATCCCTGACGCGGCCAACGGAGGGGTGGACATGGCGCGGCTGCAGCTTCAGGCCGGAAGGCGCCAGAGAGCAGGTGTCAGGGGGTCTGCCGGGAATTGGGAGGCTGTGGGGCCTCAGCGTCGGAACCAGCTTGAGAGACCCCCCGCGGCCCGATTTCAAAACAGCGGCCGCGACTTCCGCCCACCGTGACGTAACACGTCAGAAAACGTCATGGACACCGCCCACTCGGCGAACTGTCTCCGAGCGGAGCCGGGCGGGATTGGATTGGACCCCTGGGCGGGAAAGGACGGACGGGTTAAGTAGCCAATCATCAACTGCGCTCCAGCCAGAGGAGAGATGCTCTTGGGGAGCCGGGGGTGAGTTTCCAGAGTTCATTTCCCAGTCTTGGCCCAGCGTTAGAACCTTCTGTGTTTAGTTCCTTGCGGAGCATTTTCTCTTAACAAGCCTGAGGTTTGTAGTATTACAGCTAAGAGACAGGTTAAATTACTTGTTGAGTCGCATACAGGTGTAACTGGCAACCTGCGATTCGAATTTAGAAAACAAGATTCCTAAGCTTGTACGCTTCTCCGTGACATGATACGGACTCCCTGATTGCTCTTGGTCCCTGCTCAGATGTTTTATTCTTTGAGTTTTCCCAATCTCTGTAAGCAAAAAAAAAAAAAAAAAAAATGATCAACACACACACTTCTTTCTGACTCTGGCTCTTATTACCGTCTGATTTTTTTTAAATTTTTTTTTGAGACAGAGTCTCGCTCTGTCACCCAGGCTGGAGTGCAATGGCGTGATCTCGGCTCACTGCAAGCTCCGCCTCCCGGGTTCACGCCATTCTCCAGCCTCGGCCTCCGGAGTAGCTGGGACTACCGGCGCCCGCCACCACGCCCAGCAAATTTTTTGTATTTTTAGTAGAGACGGGGTTTCGCCGTGTTAGCCAGGATGGTCTCGATCTCCTGACCTCGTGATCCGCCCGCCTTGGCCTCCCAAAGTGCTGGGATTACAGGCATAAGCCACCGCGCCCAGCCTACTGTCCGATATTTTAATATAGCTTTCACTTTCTTTACTTTCAGACTTTATCTCACCCTATCTACACACTCTGCCAACTCCATGAAAACAGACGATTTTATTCACTTACTGTATTCTCAACACCTAGTGATTGGCACAAGTATCAATAAATACTTATTGAATGATTGTTGAGTGACATGGTAAATGCAAGAAAAATTAAAATAAAATGTCTCTCACTTACCTCTTACTGTTCATCTCCAAAGTGGGGAAAAGTCAAGAATGTAAAATTAGTGATAGGCACAAACATTGCATTTTTTAGAAGTTTCTTAATGCTCCATTATACGGACTTCCCAGGAAATGGTTACTAAATATGTCATAGGAACCGTGGTAGAGATTTTAAACATAGTAATTCGCAGGTCTTCGTGAGTAATTACCATTTGACAAATATTGGCTGAGCACGTATTTTGTGCTGGGTGCTAGGAATGAAGATATCATACTGAACAAATCAGGCAAAAGCCCTGCAGCATGTTTGTCATGGAGACAAACAGAACACTATTGTGATGAGTGTCTTGAAGCAAAAGTTCCTGATATCAGGATGCTAACAATTTAGGAGAATGAGAACGACCTGAAGGGAGCAGTGTGGAACCTGAAGGTAGATAGGGAAGGGAGTAACGAATGATAGGGTCTTTTCCATGAGGACGAGGAAGGCCAGTGCCAACACCTGAAGTGAAGAGGCCTCCTAATGCTTTCCAGGATCTGGAAGAAGTTCAGTGTGAGGACAAGTGTTAGGAAATAAGGCTGAAGGCAGAGGCAACCCTGAAGGATCTTCTAACCCATGTCAAGCAGTTGAGAATTTATGGAGTGAAATAGCAAGCCACTGAAGAGTCTCAAGGTGAGAGGAATAATTTGAAATATTCATTTTAGAAGACTTATTCTGGTTGCTAAATGGGGAACAGATGGTGGGTTTCTATTGTCTTCTCTCCCAAAGGGGAATGGTGATGATGATCATAACCTGTGTAGAGAAAGGAGACTGAGGGTAACTTTCAATAAATATTTAGTAAGTAGAATCTAGAGAACTTGATAGCAACTGGATTAGGAACATGAAGGAGAGGAAAGAATTAAGGATGGCACGTATTTCTGCTTTCGTGTGAAACTTCAGGTGAAGTTTATGTCGTTTACCAAGACAGGATAGACTGAAGAAAAAATAAGTTTCCGAGAAATTATGCCTTATGTTAATTTCATATTGCACATGTAACAAATTACCACAAACTTTGTGGCTTAAAACAGCACACCTTTTATTATTTTACAGCTTTTTAGCTCAGAAGTCTGCAATTGTTCTCGCTGAACTATGCTCAAGGTGTTGGCAGGGTTGTGTTCCTTTCTGGAGGCTCTCAGAAGGAATCTGTTTCCTTGTCTTTTCCAGATTTTAGAAGGCTGCCCCAATTCTTTGGCTCATGACCACTTCCACCAACTGCAAAAACCAGCTTTCATCCTTTTCAAAGCCAGAATTGGCTAGTTGAATATGCCACATCACTGGTTCTGAGTCCTCTGCCTCTCTCTTTTTCATTTAAGTATCCTCTTGATGACATTGGGTCCACCTAGATAATCCAGGATATCTCTTTATTTTAAGGTCAGCTGTTTTGCAACTTCAGTTCTATCTGCTACCTTAATCTCCCCTTGCCATGTAACATGACATACAGATTCTGGGAATTAGGATGTGGACATCTTTGGGGAGTAACTAAAATCTGCCTACCACATGCCTCCATTCCAAACTGTCCCTAAATTCAGACTCACATACCTAAAAACCTGACATCTTGACTTGGATGGCTCTTTGGCATCTAAAACTTATGTCTAAAAAAGCCCAACTCTTGATCTCTCCCAACCTTCTTCTACCATACTTTTATCCATGTCATTGTCTGGCACCACCATGCATTTAGTTGCCCATCCTGGCTTCTCTCTTTCTCACCCTACTTCCAAGTCATCAGAAAATAGAATGAACTCTGACTTTCAAATATATCCTATATGTGACCAGTTACTTCACCCCTTTCAACCTAGTCGAAGCTGTCTTCTCTTATCTAGAATACTGGATAACAATCAAGAGGCTCCTAATTGAACTCCCTTCCTGCTACACTTGCCCCATCCAGTCCACTCTCATTACAGCACCCACAGGCAAACTTACAAGCTAAGTCAGGTTATGATTCTCCCCTGCTGACCTGTCCTCTCATCGTGCTTAGAATAAAATCCAAAGCTGCATGACCTGCACATCTCCACATGTGCTGGCCTAGGCTGTTCCTGCACTCTCAGCTCCCACAGCTCTCCCCTCACTCCAGATACATTCACCTCCTTACTATTCCTTGTGCACTCCAAGTTCATCTCACTTCGGACTCATTTCTTTTGGCCTGGGAAGCTCTTCTCTCAGCTATCTCTGCAGGTCTTTGTTTACAGTGGCCTTTTCTGGCCACCCTACTTAAAATAGCCTGCATTAGGCCAGGTGCGGTGGCTCACGCCTGTAATCCCAGCACTTTGGGAGGCTGAGGTGGGTGGATCACGAGGTCAGGAGATCGAGACCATCCTGGCTAACATGGTGAAACCCTGTCTCTACTAAAAAATACAAAAAAATTAGCCGGGCATGGTGGCGGGCACCTGTAGTCCCAGCTACTCGGGAGGCTGAGGCAGGAGAATGGCGTGAACCCGGGAGGCTGAGGCAGGACAATGGCGTGAACCCGGGAGGCAGAGCTTGCAGTGAGCCAAGATCACACCACTGCACTCCAGCCTGGGCGACTGAGCAAGACCCTGTCTCAAAAAAACAACAAAAAAAAAAAAAACAAAAAAATAAGAAATAGCCTGCATTAGTCTTCTGTTGCTGCTGGAAAAAAATATCCGAATTTAGTGGCTTAAAGCAGCAGAAATTTGTGTCCCCATTTTCTTACTGATTGTAAACTGACAACCATTCCTAGCTTCTATGAGATGCCACATTCCTTGGCTTGTGGCCCCTTCCTCCATCTTCAAAGCTAGCTATGGCAGTCAAGTCTGTCTCATGCTTTAAATTTCTCCTGCATCTTCTTCCATTGTCCTTGTCACATACCTCTAACCTTTCACTTTTGAGGGCCCATGTGATGATACTGGGTTCATCTACGTTATTCTAGATAAATTCCCCACCTCGAGACCCTTAACCTTAACCACACCTGTAAAATTCCCTGTTCCATGTAATGCAACATAGTCAGTTTCTAGGGATTAGAGGGTTTGCATCTTTGTGGGGCCATTATTCCACACACCATACAGCCCTCTCCATCTCTCTATCCATTTAGCCTGCTTCATTTTTTGTAGTGTTTCTCACAAACTGATGTTGTTTCTTTCACTGTTTGTCCCTTCAGCTAAACAGTAAATTTCATGAAATTAGAGACTGTTTCTATTGGTTACTTCAGTAGATTCAGCACCTGCAGCAGTGCCTGGCACATAAAAAGTGCTCAATAAATAGTTGATGAAAGAACCAGGAGTTTACTCGGGGACATCTTGGGTTTGAAATGTGTGCATGATCATCAGTGGATGTATCCAGTAAGCAAATGAGTATGTGCTGGGACCTGGTAGGGTTTTCCTTTTACATGGTTGCAGAAAGATGGGTGGATGTGGTAGTAAGCTCAAAATCCATGGAGTCAGACAGTCCTGGACTAAAATCCAAACCTGGCATTGCTCAACAGTGGACAGATGACACTAACCTCCATCAATAACAATGGTATTTAGCTTTGGGATTGTTGATAGGATTAAGTGAGATGCTATATATAACACACTTATAGTTCCTAGTGTATAGTAAGCATTCAGTAAATGTGCACTATACTTCCTTCCACCATGCGTAACAGTGAGGAAAATGGATAAAGTGAGAAGTGAGGAAGAAGCTGTTGCCGGACAGAACCAATGGGAACACTAAGACACAGAAAGAGGAAGAGGAGGCAACACTATTAACAACAAAAATTGGGAAGAACTAGAAAAGTCAGAGCAAAATCAGGAGAGTATCCTGCCATGGAAGTCACAGGAAGAATAGATTGTTTCAGGAAAGAGCTTGTGCTGGACAGTGTCAGACGCTGCTGAGGATAAGCAAAATAATCCACACCAAAGGAAGTATTATCTTAAATCACAGAAGAAGATTTTAGCACAAAATTATTACCCATAGTCCCATAGTTAGGAAGGGAATGAAACAGATACTCAATTTCTATACAATATCTCCTCTGCCTTTTTTTAATTTTTATTTTTTCAGACAAAGTCTTGCTCTGTTGCCCAGGCTGGAGTGCAGTGGCGCAATCTTGGCTCACTGCAAACTCCGCCTTCCAGGTTCAAGCGATTCTCCTGCCTCAGCCTCCGGAGTAGCTGGGATTACAGGCGCATGCCACCACGCCCAGCTAATTTTTGTATTTTTAGTAGAGATGGGGTTTCACCATTTTGGTCAGGCTGGTCTTGAACTCTTGAACTCATGATCCGCCCGCCTCGGCCTCCCAAAGTGCTGAGATTACAGGTGTGAGCCACTATGTCCAGCCTTTTTTTTTTTTTTTTTTTTTTTGCAAGAGAATATCTGGTTTTTAGCAGGGCACCCGGGGTGGAAGCTGTATGTCCCAGCCTTCCTTGAGCCTTGACAGGGACATTTCACTAAGTTCTGGCCCATCAGCTCTAAGTATGCATGACGTGGGAGACTACTGACAGTTGTCCTTAGAAGAATGGGGCCTCCAGTTCCTTCTTCCTACTAGCTGGGATGCAGAAATCAGGGCTACAGCTTAGCTAGCTAAGTGCTTATTTGGGGGTTTTCAGTCACATACAACTGAATTTAATACTAATTTGCTACTGCTGAGGTGGCAAATTTGAAATTTGCCCTAAGCTCCATGTGGTTTTGTCTGATACCAAAGTAGTTTCTTCTAACACAGTGATTCATTGCCTCTGCTTTAAATTACCCAAAAGACAAACTGGAATCCTTCTTGACGTGACTCATTACCTGCAGCAGTGTCCCTGGCTCTTGTGTAATTGCAGGATTGGAGCTAGCTTTGTGTATGTTGTTATGGAAAGTGCTGGGCTTTGCAGTTTCTAGCACCTGGGAGACATGTGAACAATTCTGGGATGGTTTTGTGAGGTCAGGACACCAGTCGTTGAATCAAAATGCTACATACAGGCTACAGTATTTAGTCTGAACCTAAGATTCAATATTTGAGAATACACTGAGGAGAAAGTAGCAGGCTTTGGGGGTAGGAAAGGGAGAAATGTAGACTCAAGAGGGATTTGAGGGGCCACAATGGAAGGAAGACTCCCCACAAGTCAGCACAGTGGGTTCTAGACTTGCTTTGTCACTAAATAGTTTGGTGGTTCTGGACTGACTTATAACCCAGGTGTTTCACTCTTGTACTTTCCATTATTGTATTGTATTGTACGTATTTCCATTATTACACATGCCATGGAAAAGCTTCAAAATAATCTAGGACCATTTGGAAATATCGCTGCATAGGACCTACCAAAGGAAAGGGACCTGACTGAGCCATCACTGCCGCGACCTTGGACTTCCAGTAGTAATGCTGAAATGCACCAGTTTATAAGCAATTTATTCATGATTAATAGCTTATATTTTTCAATTCAGCCACTCATGAACCAGAATATTCCCTCTGGACAGAGAATTATTGAATTCAAACAAACACTTATTGGGCACCTGTAATTGGTCAAACTAACAAGCATTTAGGTTGATTTAAACTATTGCCTAGACCTAATTAGCATTCCAATTTAACAAACTGTGCTAACTGGTCCCTGAAGGTTCATTAGTAAAGGTTTCCTATGCTTCCCAATGCTCACTTAGAATCTCATACTTAAGAAGTGCGTGAATTAAATCACAACTTCACATTCAAGATTGATCCTCCTGTAGGTTTAGAGAATTTGCATGGCTTGGTCAACTGTTTTGGACAGTTTAATTGCCTAATATCTCCTTTTTATATGTGTCACAGTTATTGCTAACCCAAGGTCAATATTTAGAAACACTTAGCCAGGATCAAGAGATATTTGGAAACATCGTTAATGAAGGCACAAGGCTGTAATTAAATAAACATGGTTTGCGATAAAAGGAGTCAAGTTATGTGTGAAGTTGCCAGTTGTTTGTGGTTGATTGTCTTACAACCACATGTGCTACCACATAATGGCTGTTTCTTTGTTTTGCTAGAAGTAAATACTCTCCCTCTTTTAAAGTTTTATAGTCATCAAACTAATAAAAATTATTAAGATCTTTGTGATTGCTGATATTTCAAGGTGAGTAGTAAGTGAGAGAATAAAGCAAATAATTCACCTGCCAGAATTTCCAGTACTATTTTCTGCTATAGCTTCTCTTGAACTTCTCTGTTTTCATATTTTTTCTTAGAGTACTACATGGAAATATCTTTTGAATTATTGTTAACAGCCTAAAAAGTAGTCTTCAGATTTTGTACTGTATTAGAATGACTGAATTCGTGTTCAATGATACCTATAGTGCCCACACTTTCCCTGCCCCAAACCAGAAAAAAATCTGCTGTGTTATTTTCTAATGGGTGACATTTGAAAAAGCAGAGTAGGCTGTTTGTTTTTAAAAAGTACAAAGTTCTCTTGCTTCAGAAAGAATTGTTTTACAACCAATTTTGTTGAGTTAGGGTAATGATATTAAGTGAAAAATACCTATGAGATAAAATATTTTATACATTCTGGGTGATAAAAAATAAAGATATGATAAATCAAGATATTTGTCTTATGGGGACCCTATATAAAGGCTGAATTCTGAGCAGACTTGTAGTGAGGAGAAACAGAATGGTGAGGAGGAGGAGGGAACCTCTTATGCATTGGCAGAGAATGAAACAGGCAAATCAGGGGTGAAGAATGACAAGCCTTCAGGATAGAGAAATGTTGCAGGAAAGGACTTACTTGCCACATGCCAAGTTTTCAGAAAACACCAGTTGTGACAAATAGCTCCTGCATTTCTTTCACTCTTTCCCAAGATCAAAGAGGTGATGGTGTGGTGAGTCGGGATCTGGGCTGCCCCCACCTTTTCTCTCTCTTCCTAAGACTGGCCCTCTGAACAGAATAGTGCCTTCTCCTCCACTTCTTGGGCTCTGTCCCTGCCCTGCCAGGGATTGGCAGTCAATTCAAGGGGAAGTCAATGCTAAGCCATATTCTGTAATCTAGCTTTATCAATAATTAGGCTGCTATTTTACCTTCATCTCTCTCTGTACCGATTTCTCATCACATTTGATCTGAGAGGGTAAGAGAAAATATTATGACCTTTAAATCTCAATGTATGGTTTAATAGAAAAAGAAATAGAAAATTAAGACAAATTCACTTGTCTTCCTGAAATTCCACTTTCATCATGTCAGTCTCTGCATATTTCCTTTCTAAGATTTCAGTGGTCTCCATAAAAAGGCTCAGTTCTCTGATTTTCAAAGCCTTCTATTGCTTACTTTCACTCTACTAGAGCAACCTTTATTTTCTTGCTGTATTAAGGAGGTTGACAAATACCATTGACAATGGTATTTGCCATCTTCATTTCCATCTTAGGTTCTTCTTCATTAGCCATTTCTGTGCCATATGACTCCTGGTCACAGCTGATTGGATTAGGATGACGATGTGGCCCAAGGGCAACCAATCTCTAGGCTGGCCAGTGATGTGTAACCTGCTCTAGTACAAAAAGGTTTACCCAAGCAGGATTGAAGGTAATAACCTGGACCAATCAGATTGTCTTTCTCAGGACTTTGAATAGGGAAATAAAGAGTGAATTAGACAAAGGGAAAGGTGTCAGAGGAGAAGTGAACCCAAAGAGAAGCAGAACCTGAGACAGAGGCTGGTAGTATTAGGAGAGAAGACTGGAGTGAGGTTGTTCTTCGGTAGCAGCCTAGTGTACCCTTTATTTAGTTGACTTTATTTGATCTTAGAGGGCATGCTTTCTTCACCAGCTGCTCACAATGTTGCACTTAAAATCTGGAATCCTGAACATCCCTTGGAGGCTTTGTGTGTTCTGTTCATGTCCTCTTTCCTCAGCTCTTGCATCTTTTCTACCCATGCACTGTTCCTTCACAGCACTAGTAATCTTTTGCAATTGTATTTTTATTTGCATATCTATTTATTCAATAACTGCTTCTTCTAGTAGGCTGGGAGCAACATGTGGGGGCAAGGATTAGTGTATTTTTGTTCACCACTGTGTTCTTAGCATTTTGCTCAGTGCCTTGGCATGGTAGATTCTTAATATTCATTGAATGAATGAATGATAGTGAATTTTTCTCCCACTTCTGCTGATTTCCCTCTACCTTTCTCAAGTCCAGACTCAAGACCCTTTGCTTATTTCTCTGTCTCAGTGTTGCCTTCTTTGCTCTCAATTGCATTTATAGTTTAACCACTACAAAGTATTTATTATACTACTGTTATTCCTTAATTGTTGTATGTATTCAAAGTTAATTTTTACATGAACGAAAGCAGGTATAGTGTGACTCTTTCCATGTATCCCTTTCTTCTCCAAAATGCCTAGCATAGTGCCAGACCTGTCATGAATATTTGATAAATGCTTGGTGGCCTATAACAAAGTCCCTTTCAGTGACTGAGCCAAAAGATGGAGGCTCAAGGTGCCATGAAATCCTGGAGACTTACTTTTTAAGGCTTATACGTTAGGAAAAAAATGTCTTCAGAGGAAAAACCTGTGGTTTCTACCATCATTGTCCTAATGATCAAAAATGGAAGGTCCACAGATGCAGAGCTCTGGAATAAGCACTGGAGAAGTTTTAAGGTCTATTTTCAAACATAGTTCTAATGTGTTTTTCAATTAAAGCTTAAACAGACAACTAGGACCTCCTTTGTTCTTTGAACACTAATAATCAGATTCGGTTACCTTTGTATGAACAAAGTCATCAATGGTGAGTAAGCCTTGCTTATTCACTCAAAAATTAGACTTTAAGGTTTATTAGCTTACATTTCCAAATTCAAAATTATTGTATTTATTTTCACTTTTGAGAGCTATTTTATCTTATTTTATCTCATTTTTTGAGAGAAGGTCTTAGTCACCCAGGCTGGAGTGCAGTGGTGCAGTCAGCTTAATGCAGCTTCGACTTCCCACTCAAGCAATCCTCCCACCTCAGCCTCCTGAGTAGCTGGGACCACAGGTGTCCACCACCACACCCAGGTAATTTTTTTATTTTTCATTTTCGTAGAGACAGAGGGCTCTCACTGTGTTGCCCAGATGGGCCCTGAATTCCATGGCCTCAAGCAATTCTCCCACTTTGGCCTCCCAAAGTGCTGGGATTATTGGGATAAGCCACCACACCAGACCCCTTAATTTTTTTAAAATTACTGTTTCATCTCACTCTACTTCCAGATTATAAAAATCTTTGAACATAGGTACCATATCTTCTTTTTAAAACACAAGTGGCATTTATTATCTTAATGTTTTATTTCTTGTTAAGGTAAAATTCATATACAACAAAACTGCACATATTTAAAGTGAACAATTTGATAAGTTTTGACATATATTTACACTAAAAATCTATTACCACAACTAAGGTACCAAATATTTCCATCACCTCCAAAAGTTCCTCCGTGTCATTTACACTTTGTCTTTCACTGCATTTCTTACCTCAGGCAACCGCTCGTCGATTATAGGTAAACTTAGATTTTCTAAACTTCTGTAAAAATGGAAATATACAGTAGGCACTCTTTTTAAATATATAATGGATTATTTTATTAGGTGCAATAATTTCTGGAGTAACTCCACATTGATGCATATATTAGTAGGGAAGTACCTTTTGGTAGCTGAATACTATTCCATTATATGGTTATACTATATTTTCTTTATTCACTGCTGATGAACATTTGGGTTATTTCCAGTTTGAGATCATTGCAAATGAAGCTGCTATGAATATTTGTGTGCAGGTCTTTATGGGGACATACATTTTCATTTCTAGTAGGTAGATTCTAGAGGTGGGATGGCTGGGTTATGGGTGGCATATGTCTAACTTTCCAAAAGTCTGCTAAAGTGTTTTCTAAGGTGGTTGTATGCTTTTACATTCCCACAAGTGGCTTACGAGGACACAATACCCTCAACACCTGATATGGCCAATTTTTGAAAACATTTTAGTTATTCTAAAAGATGTTCAGGCTGGGTGCAGTGGTTCAGGTCTGTAATTCCAGCACTTTGGGAGGCCAGCGTGGATCACTTGAGGCCAGGAGTTCAGGACCAACCTGAGCAACATTGTGAGACCCCCTTTTTCTCTACAAAAGAGTTAAAATTACCTGGGCGTAGTGGTTTGCACCTGTGGTCCTACCTACTTGGGAGGCTGAGGCAGAAGGATCACTTGAGCCCAGGAGTTTGAAGTTGCAGCCTCAAAAATTTTTTAAAAAATAAATAAATAAATACATGATGTTTAATGCTATCTCATTGTTTTAATTTTTCTTCTTGATGACAAATGGTGATAAACATTTTAATGTGCTTATTATTCATGTGTTTATCTTTTTTTTGTGAAATGTCTGTCAAATCTTTTGCCTAGTTTTAAATGGGCATATTGTAAGAATTCTTTATATATTCTGGTTTCAAGTCCTTTGTCTGATATGAGTTTTAAATTTTAAATATAACTTCTTGATATGGAACTTTAAGTCATTGAGAATGTGTTGTATTTTTCTCGTTCTTTATATTTTATTTTGGATCCCATCTGGATATTCTCAATGTTTTGTTATACAGACTTCGGGTTATTTTATATTCATCTGAGGAATGTTGTTAATGTTTTCTTTTTTTAAATACCAACTAACCTGGTGTCTGTCTCACATGTGCGTGGTTAAGGGCTCAACCTGAACTATTTTTGGTTTTTGTACAGAGGGTTAGGGGATTTATTCATCTGCTTCTCTACTTTCTGGAATTTCCTCCTCATTTTCCCATGATGACTGTTGTCCTAGCCTCTTTCCTTGGTTCCTGCAGTCAGAAAGACGATGGGGCTTCCCACATAGTTTTAGCTTCCTGTACTGCAGCGAGATTCTGCAACTGTAGCCCAACTTTGAGTCAAAGCCATAGAGGAACCCAAAACCCACCCCCATTCTTGTTGCTGCTCTGAGGTTCCAATTACCTCCATAATCTGCCTGCTTTTGTTTACTTGTCAAGATTATTAGGTTTGATTTTTTTCCCCAGGGTCTGTAGTTGTTATGGGTGGGAAGATGGTTCCGTAAGGGAGTTACGCCACTATACAAGAACTAAAATTTCACCGTGTATTCTGTTATCTATTTTATCCTTCCCTACAGTCTCTTAGGGCCTGAGCCGGGATTGAGCGAGCCGGCCATCATTTTTCTTTTTGCTTCTCTATGAATATATGGTGCCAAAACAAATGCGAGGACATAGAGGAAGCAGGCGAAAGTGAAGAGTTTGGGAATGTGTTTGGAGAAGAGATCAAAGTTTTGAAGTTTTCCTAAGTATCACAGAATAGATATTTTGAGTATTAAGCGGGTTGCCAATAAATGTTAGTCTTCCTGCTTGTTTTTCCTGCTTGTTTATGATCTCTACCATTATTGAACATCTACTATGTGCAGACGTTGTAGTTGGTGCTTTTCATACATTATCTTCAATCTATATGTCTACAAGGACTAAAGATTTTTCTCAACTCTATTTCATATGTTAGGGAATGGGGCTTAGAAAGGTTAAACACATTGTGCAATGTCACATAGTTTAAAGGTAGTGAAGTTTGAGACACAAATCTTTGTGTGTGTGTGTGTGTGTGTCACCAGAGCCCAATTCCTTTTCCCTTGATCACCCAACCTCTCAGGCTCCAGTTCTACCCTGGTGTCTCTCCATATTATTCTGATGTAAAATCATTTACTTTTGTTAACATAAGGGGCTGTTGATCTCTCCCTAAGGACTGACTATCTATGTAATGTATTTCTACAGTGCACAAAAACTGGGGACTGAAGAATTTTATTTGCATTGCAAAAGGAAGCCCAGCCTGGTTTCCTTAGGTAGTTCTCCTCTTTCATCTGAAAGTACACTCCAGGTATTGGCTACATAAGCCTCCAATAAAAGCTCTTAGAAATGAATTGAGTCCTTGGGAAAGTGTTTAGTGAGATCAAGTGAATCATTGAAATGGCTGTGCTTGTTCAAAATCAGACAGAACTTAAGAGATCTATTAGCACCTTCAACTGTGCCTTAACACATACATTGTAACAACTTGAAACTCATTAACAGCTTGTTCTCTGTCTCCTATGATCAATGGTTTGCTTTCACTTAGGTTTTTTTTCTGGCTGTTTCACAAAAGAGATGAAGACTAATTGACAAACATACCAAATTCAGAGACATTTTATACATTCTTAAGACTATCTTTTCAGAGTTAAAAATATGGATTTTTTGGTCCATGAATTCTTTTTCTATTTGTCATAGAAAATATTAAGAATATTATTAATAATATTATTATGAACAGAATATGAGTTGTTTGTGTCAGTGAACTTGACTATTCCTGAAATAGCTAGTTTATTTTTCTTTATTTTTCTTTCTCACTCAGTGTTCTTTTAGCAAACATTTACTTAATACCTGATATGTGCCAGGCACTGTTCCAGGCATTGGAGCTAAAGCAGTGAAGAAAAAAAAGAAAAAGCTGCTGTTCATATGAATGAGACAGAAAGACAATAAACATTAAATAAATAAAATAATTTAACAAGAAAGCAAAATGTATCCTATGTGAGTGGTGAGAAGGGCTATGGAGATAAATAAATCAGAGAAAGGGAATAGATGGTGCTGTTTTACGTAAGGTAGTCAGAGAAGACCTCACACGGTACATAATCTTTAAGCAAAGACTTAAAGGAAGATGAGGTATTATGCTTTGGAGTATTTGAGTAAAAAACATTCCAGACAACTTGAGGGTCATTAACGGCTTGTTATCTGTCTTATGTGATCAACTGCTTGAAGGAACACCAAGTGTAGAGACCACGAATAGGGAGGCCTTGAGCAGGGAGCCACCTGCCATGTTCAAGACTCAGCAAACAGGCTAGTGGGGCTAGCACACCACAAGGAAGGGGGCGGGAGGGGCAGGCGGCGTGAGGTTACTACATCAGGAACAGCGTCTATTTTGAGTAAGACACTGGGGTGGAGGGTTGGATTGCACAGAGGAGATAAACGGTCTATTTCAGCAGGGTTGCTCTGAATAGAATAGACTCTAGGAGACTAAGATCAGAGGGAAAAAGCAGTTGAGGCTATTGAAGTAGTTCAAAGGAGAGATCTTGAAGGCTTGGACCATGGGAGTGACGAAGAGGTGAGAAGTGGTCACACCCTGGATATACTTTGAAGGGAGAGCCAAAAAGATTTGCTGAGTGGAATACGAGAGAGAAAGATAAGTCAAGAATGAATCCAAAATTGTCGCCTGAGCAACAGGAAAAATGTAGTTGTCATTAACTAAGAGGGAAGGCTGTAGAAGGAATATGCCAGGGATATAAGAATAAGAACATAGTTCTTACATGTGAGGTGTGACACATCCATCAGTCACCCAAGAAAGGGGTCAAGTTGGCAACTGGATACAAGAATCCAGAGTTTAGGGGTGAGGTCCAGGCTAGAGGTGTAACTGTGGGAGTTTTTAGAATTAAATGATATTTAATACCATGTGTGTGGTTAAGATTACCATGAATCCCCAGAGTGCTATAAAATCACGAGATTTAGGAGCTGAGGAATAACAAGAACAACAGACTGAGAAGGTGTGGTCAGTGAATTGTAAGAGGCAAAGGAGAGGAGCACAGTGTCCTAGAACCCAAATTAAAGAAATGTTTCAAGGAAGCCAGCAATCAATGTGTTAAATGCTGCTAACAGGGTCAAATAAGGTGAGGAACAACAACGTGCAAGCCATTAGTGGTCATGGTCATGTTGAAAAAGTTTTATGAGAGTGGACTGGCCAAAACACTGGCTGCAAGAAATTTTGGAGATAACTGGAAAAGAGGAACTGCAGAGAATGAATACAGAGCATGCTGTATATTCTCTATATATTAAAAACATTTTAAAAAATTTTTGTCAAAAAGAGAGACAGGGAAATAGGGAGTAGCTGTAGGTGATGGAGGGTCAAGAGAGTTTTTAAAATTTAGTAAGGTGGGAGAAATCACAACGTGTTTGTATGCTCTTGAGATTTATCCAATGAAAATGGGCAATGATGATGCAGGAGAGAGGGTAGAGAATTAATGGACAAAGCAGTGAGCAGGGATAGAAGGTAAGGGGACGGACAGTACATCGAGAGTAATAGGAGGGACGACTGAATACATTGCCAGAGAGACAGGTGCTTGTGGAATTTTCCTGCCAATTGCCAAAACTTTTAGTTGGCAAAAGGAAGATTAAAAATTGTAAGACTGAGGCCAGGTCCGGTGGCTCACACTGTAATCCCATCACCTTGGGAAGACAAGGTGGGTGAATCACTTGAGCTCTGAGCTCAGGTGTTCAAGACCAGCCTGGGCAACATGGCGAAACTCAATGTCTACAAAAAAATAGAAAAACTAGCTGGGAAAGGTGGCTTGCACCTGTAGTCCCAGCTACTCGGAAGGCTGAGGCAGGAGAATGGTGTGAACCTGGGAGGCGAGGCTTGCAGTGAGCCGAGATCGCGCCACTGCACTCCAACCTGGGCGACAGAGCAAGACTCCGTCTCAAAAAAAAAAAAGTTACCATTTTGTATTAGTCTGTTCTCAGACTGCTAATAAAGACATACCCAAGACTGGGCAATTTATAAAGGAAAGCAGTTTAATGGACTCATAGTTCTACATGGCTGGGGAGGCCTCACAATCATGGCAGAAGGTGAATGAGGAGCAAAGTCACATCTTACATGATGGCAGGGAAGAGAGCTTGTGTAGGGGGACTCCCCTTTATAAAACCGTGAGATCTAGTGAGCCTTATTCACTATCATGAGAACAGCACCGGAAAGACCCACCACCATGACTCAATTACCTCCCACCTGATCCCTCCCACAACACATGGGAACTATGGGAGCTAAAATTCAAGATGAGATTTGAGTGGGGACACAGCCAAACCATATCACGTCTCAGGAGGTAAACATAATATTTCAAATGGAATATCTTTCTGGGAAAAAAATTTATATCAACAAAAAGCGTATTACCCAGTAAGCTTATAGTAAGAGGAAATCATAAATGGTAGTCTTTTATATATTTCATATTATTTCACCCAACCATGACAACAACATAATATGAGTTATGTATTATTGCTACCAATTTTGCAGATGAAAACATTGGTATCTCAAATTAGTTAAGTTACTTGTCCAAAGTTACATGGACATAGATGGCAGAACCAGATCTTAATTCCAGATTTTCTGACTCAAATCTATTTATCTTATTACTTCTAGTAATGAAATCTCAAATCATGGTCTTGGGTTATCCAAGAGGTTAAATTATTTTTAATATCTTCTATTAAGGTAGAAAAATATGTAAGTCAAAGCAATTAAAATAAATTTTTTCACATTTTTACGGGATAAGTTTCAGCTTTCTGAAAAATGTCACTCATCCAGAAGTTCTTTGTTTACCAATGGTAAATGAGATGTCCAAACCCCAAACCCCAAAGATACTGATATTAGGTGGCAATTCATAAAAATAAATTGGAATTGCGTGGAATAAACTGCATGGAATCCACTGCAAAAGTTAAAAACTCAAAAACTCAGGTAAGCTAATTTAAATAATAAAACTCAGGTAAGCTAAGAGTCACTAATCCTTTGAGGTATGAAAATGTTTTTTCATTTTTCTTAAACCTTGAAATAATTGGTAAAGAAAAGCTGATATTTGAGTCATGCTTTTTTTTTTTTTTTTTTTTTTGAGATGGAGTTTTGCTCTTGTTGCCCAGGCTGAAGTGCAATGGTGCGATCTTGCCTCACTGCAACCTCTGCCTCCCTGGCTCAAGCAATTCTCCTGCCTCAGACTCCTGAGTAGCTAGGATTATAGGCATGTGCCACCACACTCAGCTAATTTTGTATTTTTAGTAGAGACGGGGTTTCTCTGCGTTGGTCAGGCTGGTCGAGAAGATCTCTTGCAACCCAATAAGCCAAAAATTCAAATATTTTAAAATAAAAATTTTTATAGTTTTTTTGTGCTTGACACCCATGAACCAACTAATGGGAGGTGAAGCTAATTGGCTGACAATTGTGTAAGTGTGTAAGTAAAAACTTCACTGGATAACTTTGCCTCACTTTCTCCAGTTTATCCTTGAGACACATACTATTAATATTATCCCTGGACCAACTTATCTTGGTTTTGGTGCTATGCTGCTTCCTTAAGTCTCTACATAGAATTCTTACTGTCTTTTGAGTCAGTCAATTTTCTGACTGAGACTTAAGCTTTACCATCTCATTGGTAGGAATGTATCTCATATCTACTCTGTCTTGAGTTTTTAGCAGCTGTTTACTATAGTGAAATGATTTTTTAAAAGGTAATAACAGTAAGGACAATTTATGAAGTATTTACCAGATGGCAGTCATTGTGCAAAAACACTTTAAAACTGTTTGCACTCATTTTTATTCTATCAATAACCTTATGTGGGTAGTTTTCCTCCTTCTGCACTTTCCTCCTCCTCCTCCTCCTCCTCCTCCTCCTTTTCCTCTTCTTCTTCTTCTTTTTCTCCGCCTCCTCCTCCTCTTCCTTCTTTTTCATCTTTTTCTCCCCCTCCTCCTCTTCCTTCTTCTTCTTCATCTTTTCCTCCTCCTCCTCTTCCTCCTCCTCCTTCCTCTTCCTCTTCCTCCTCCTCCTCCTCCTCCTCCTCCTCCTCCTCCTCCTCTTCTTCTTCTTCTTCTTCTTCTTCTTCTTCCTCTTCTTCTTCTTCTTCCTCGTCTTCTTCTTCCTCTATCTTCTATCTTCTTCTTCAACAACAACAACAACAACATTTATTGTGTTGGTTTTCCTCACTTTGCATGCTCCAGCTCACTCAAAGTGAAACATACGAGCCTTGTCTTTGCTTTCCATTCACACCTACTGCTTCTGAGATCCTGTTTCTTGTCTCTTGACACTGTAGCCTTGTCTTACTTCTGCTTATCTTATCTTGGAGTTTATTCCAAGGGGCCTTGATCTAACTTGGATTCTGAGCATTGTCAGGTTGGATTCTCTACACTGGCACATTTCAACACTGAAATCACTTCATTTTGGCTTGCCCTCCCATCTGCCCAGAGCCATGCCAGAGTGGGTAGATTTATTTAATTCCAGTGCCTACCCATTCTCCCTTCCTTGATTCTCTTGTTTTGAATACAGGGCCATGTTTCATTTATGCAGCCCAATCATTCATTTATTTATTCAATCACTCTTCTTGTATTTAAATCAACAGTATATTAGACATAATTCTTTCCAATTTTGAGAAATTTGTTTACTAATGTGCTTACATTTTTTCCTAAGTCTCTGAGTTCTATGGATTTTCTATCAGGTTGCATGTAAAAAATGAAAATATACACTGGGGCATTTCAAGAATTAATAGAAAAGCTTAAGAAATCAAAATTCACTTGCAAGCACATTTCTATAAAAAGCCAACTAAATTGGAATTAAAGGAAAAGGCAAAGCTAGTTGAATAAATGTATTTTAAGTCTATTATAGTATTTTTTTCAGGTCTAAATATAAGGAAAGGTATAAATTTTTATAGCTATTTTGGACAAAGTGTAAAACTGAGGGAACTGCTTTAATTCAACATCTACCACATCCGATGTTTATCCTACTCCACAAAATTGAAGACGTTTTCTTGGTTTTGGTGGTGTTAATTTCCATATGGTTGAAAACATAACCCTTTCTTTCACTCTCTAGGAAGAGGAGTTCTGTATATATTGAGGACAATTTTAAAAAGACTTTACACTTCCCCGTTTCCCCGGTTATTGTCATCATTAGAACCGTCAAAGATTTGTGATGATGACCGCTTGGACACAGAAATCAGGACAGAGTATTAATGTATCAAGAAGGAGCTTTTTAGGAATTTAACATCTTTGGTTCAAACGGTGAGATTAACGTGGACAGACAGCATTGAAATCAATGGCATATGCATAATTTTCTGTAAAATGTGTGATGTTTTAGACCTCTAGAAGAGAAGCAGAGGCCTCGAGAAGAGAAGCAAAGGCCTCGAGAAGAGAAGCAAATGCTTCTGAAGAGTGTGCAAGAAAGCAAACAGGGGAGCATCTAGGGCCAGAACACACAGACCTGCCACCAAAACTAAGCAGCTGCAGCACATATCTTTTTTCTATGAACACATTAATGAGGAAAAATGTCTTAAATATTGTCTAGTTAAAACGTGTGTAATTGTGTGGTGTGCACATACACCCACTAAAAACTCAGCACCAGTTGAGTAAATAATAATTTAATTTTTAAAAGACCCTCAATCATGATATGGTGGAATTATAATTTTCACAAGTGACTACAAACTTTAATTAACTAATCTCTGAATTGCAAACTGTCCTAAGCTACATGAGCATTATGTGCTAAACACTACAGAATGGAACTAGCTGACTTAATTCTAGTAATCAAGTAAATACATAAGAGAATCATTGAGTATTGTCTTTTCCTACATTGTATTAGTGGTTTTTGTGAAACTCAGTCACATAACATGTAGAATTCTTTCAATTTGCAGGCTACATTCCTAATTGAATCAAGAGAAAATAAATAACAATAAAAGGCAAACTCTGGGAAATGAAACAGTATATATGATTCAAATATGGTTGAATATAGCTGCTTGGTGTGTATTTTGATAACATTCTTTCTTCTTCATGTTCATCTTGATTTCTGTGTTTATTTTGGAAGTCTAGAATTAATTCTGATGATAGTTTATTTAAAATAGTGCATCTGAATTTAAGGATAATTTAGAAGTTCTTTATTTTTCTTTAGAATGTAATCTACATGTTAGTACTTTGGTGAAATGCACTATGATAGCATATTTAAGACAGTGCCAGGACTGTAGCAAACATTCAACAAATATTTGTTAAACTAAATTCATTCCCGCTTGGCTCCATCCAAGCGATGGTTGTTTTATATTTCCTCCCCCTTTCCCTGTCTATGAAGTAAAGCCTATCCATACTGTATGTATGACGTCTTGTAGGGTTCTTAAAACTCAACATATTCAGAAAGAAATTCATTCTCTTTCATCCATCCATCTATGATTCACGTCATCAACATTTGCTTAGTCATGCAAGCCAGGAGCCTTGAAGTCATTCTTTATGTCTTACTCTCTTTCAGCCCCTGACCATATCTGTCCTATGTGTCTCCACTTCTCCATATCCATGACCACTGGCTTAGTGTAGTGTACCATATCTTTGTCTATGCTGTCACAGCATGCTCCTGAATGGCCTAGTTCTTTCTTTTTTGTTTTCACTTATTCTGCACTCTATGACCAGGATTATTTTTCTGAGATATGATTTTCATCCCTTCATTAACTTCTCTTCAAGTATAAGATGGAATTTAAGCTCTTCAGCGTAACAGATGAGAAACTCCATAGGCTACAATAGTCTGTTGCAGTCTCATTATCAGCCACTTTCCCTAACATATCCTTCAAGTTCACTGAAGTCTTTGAAGTCCCAGAAACATGCCATAAACATCTGTGCGTGTTTTTCTGCTCATAATATTTTCTCTGCCTAGTGACTATTTTCTTAAAATCAATTCTTAGTTCAAATGTCACTTTCTCTGAGATTTTCATCTCTGATTCAGATAGGAATAAATATTCTAGGTTATCTGCTTTTAAAAATATTGCTCAGCATTTTAGACTGTTATTTGTTTAGAAGCCTGAATCTTCTGCTAGATAGTGAATGTGGCTCTAAGATGACTTCCCATGATCTTTACCACCAGATATTCATGTCCTCATGTCACTCCTCTCCTTGAGTGTAGGCTAGACTTACTGACTTATTTCCAATGTATAGAATACGACAAAAATAATGGGATACCACTTCCAAGCTTTAGTTATAAAGGAAGACTTTGGTTTTTGTCTTGGGTACTCAGCCTCTTTTGCTCTTTCACCTGCTTTGAAGAGGACAGCTGCCATGTTGTGAGCCACTCTATGGAGAGGTCCATGTTGTAAGGAACTGAGGGAAGCCCTTGACAAAGAGGCAGTGAGGAAGTAAGACCTTCTAGTCCAGCATCCTATGAGAAACAATCCTGTCTACAACTGCATGAGAGAGCTTGGAAGAAGATTCTTTCTCAGCTATAGAAAACCATACTCTATTATAATAAGGCATCTATTGCATGACACTGTCCTTCAAAAAAGATTGGTTTTAGATCTCCTATTGATGCAGGATATTTTCTTGACCACTTCACAGGACTTGTGATTGGGGTGCCCCATTTACTCAGCCCGCTCCACTCAACTCCTTGTAGGAGGGAGCATGCGAGCGAATGAGTGTGGGAACTGGAGCAAGTGAGTGCAGGAACCAGCCAGCAGCCCAGTAGGAGCAAACTTAATTCACTCAGGTCCGCTGGACTCCACCCCTCCTGGGAGGGAGCACACAGGCAGGAGAGTGCAGGAACTGGCCGGCCACTTCAGTGCTGGCAGAAGCAAACTTTGTGCAGGCCCCGTTTGCAGCATCCAGGTGCGGGTGCCTGCAACCCCAAGGCCTCAGAGGGTGTGTTACAGTGCTCTCTTAGCTCCACTGTTTTTGGACAGCAGTGTGATATCAGCTTAGTGGGACCTTTGCCTCATTGCATGGGGTGGCTGCCCTCTACCAGTGAGCGCAAAGGGCCAGTGTGACAGCCTTTTTGGGTACCTGCACTTGGTGCATTCCAGATTCTTGTCCAGTTTCCAAGAGGAATGAGGTCATGTGGAAAAACTGAAGGATGGTGAATGTGGAGAATTTTACTGAGTGATGAAGGTGGCTCTTAGCGGAGAGAGGAGGTGGAAAGGAGATGAGAAAAGCAGGTTGTACTCCCCTGAAGTCAAACCGCCCCCTGCTTCTCTCTTTTGAAGTCAAGTTGCCCAGCCACTGTTTCTGAAGTCAAAGCCACCTCTCCCTGATGTCCAGCCGCTTCTTTCCTCTGCCAGCTGAATCTGGGATCTTTATAGGCACAGGATGGGGGCAGGGTGGGCCACAGGTAGTTTTGGAACAGGCAACATTCAATTGGTGAAAAGACATTATTCAGAAAGAACCAACTGGGAGAGAGCAGGCACACTGGCAGGGAATTTCTCACTTTGAGCTGCAGGTTTCAGGCTTTTCAATTGGAAGCTGGGGTTTTGGCAGGGTCACACCCCTGTCTGCCTAGAATTTCTGTATCACCACTATGTGCTATTCCAGGCACTAAGCTAAGACAGTAGTTCAATTATAAAAAAGATGAAGCCTATTTGTTCTTCTTCTGGATGTTTTTCTCTCAGCTACTTCTTGTCTGCTTACACGCATGCCCAGGTATTTTCTATCCTATACAAATCAAAGAGAAAACCTTAAAAAGTATTCCCTCAACCCTGATACTCTCTCAAACTACTGCTGCTACTTTATCTTCTCAAGCAATGATAGATACTTAGAACAAAAAGACTGCTTATATGAACAGAATGAAAACAAGACAAGTGCATGAGCTAGGGTCGTAGAAGAAGGCATAGAAAAATTCACGTAGGACATTATAAGCCACAGTAAAAAACTTGGTTTTATAGCAAGTACAGCATCATTAGTGGTAACTAAAAAACAGTTTTATCCATTTGGTACTATAGGCTTAGTGTCTAGACTAGTCTATGAACTTGTCAATGGCATTTTTTAAATCTGGAAGAAAAATTATTGGCTTCAAACTAAGAAAAAAACACCCTGGAAAATAAAAATGAACAAAAGTATAATTAAATGTCTAAAGAATATAATGTTAAGTGTAATTCAATCCAACTCTACTTAAATATAAACTTAAATATAAATGTAATCCACAAGAACAAAATAAATCATTTATCTTTAAGAAAACTCAAATATAACCATTTTTTTAAAATCTTTTGAAAAAATTTTAGGGAAGTTATATTTAACATCTGATGTGGGTGTATTTTTATATGTTTGAAATGATATGGGATGAAAGTCTCTAAACTTAGAAAGTTGGGGGACTAAGAAGTCCCAAAACTGCCATGAACCTGCTTGCTAAGATCTAAAAAGAGCAGAGTGTCTCAGCAGACAAGAATAATTGAAAAGGTGAATAATCTTCAATGTATATAACTGTCAGTAAAATAATATCGTACAATTCCCTGGAATAGTAAAGTGTACATATATATATAACATTGTATATTAAATATTTAATATTATATATATTTTTCAGGCAGCTGTGGCTTTTTTTCTATTTCTACACAAGAAGAAGTATAGAATCAAGACTTTGGCTGTAATATACACAACACTAACACATAATCCTGTCCCTTAAGTAAAGATTAAGTTTATTTTCAATGTTATAAAAAGATATATCTGGCAGTTCTTAAAACTGGACCCAATAAATATTTAGTTGATATTTCCCTTGACAAGTGTCTGAGAATTTGTTTCTTACAAGATTTGTAGGCTGGGATACTGTTTCATTTTGTTAATCTTTATATAGTATTGACTACATACACACAAAACACATATATTAATATGTACAAACACACATAAACATACTTATAAACACACAATTGTAAAGACCAGACATCTCATATCTCCAGAGAAAATCGAAGTAAGATTTTTGCTTTTTCTTTATGTTTCCAATATAACCTGGAACCCTGCCAGCAACACCAGAATTGGATACCATCTGTGAAATTAATTTGAAATTCACTAAGTTTAATTTGCCTGCCTCTAAATCTGCCATGGCTTTCCACCAAATTTATTTTTCCAAGTTTAGACTTCAATTTTATTCAGAGATCCTGCTCCTGAGGATATTTTGGTCCCTTTCACTGGAGAACTGTGCATTTTAACCATTAACCATTCATATTTCCTATCTTCCCAGTATTTGAGTTAGTAGTTTGTGTCTCAGACTAAGCCTCAATATAGTTAAGAAGAAACAATGCTGGTTAGTCCAGCAAAGCATCAAGAAAAGAGTTCTCATTTAAAAATCTCTAGTAGCTGTTTTTTTGTTTTTTTGTTTTTTTGTTTGTTTTTTGTTTTTTTAAAGAAATTTCTACCCTGATTTAGAAGTTATGCATGGTGGGGTGGAGGAATGGTGAGAAAAAACTTAAAGCAGCCTTCCTTAAACTTTTTACCCTAGAACTCTTGAAATAATCTTCAGATCTCAGAGATGTCCTGCATAAAATTATATCAACAATTCTCTATACATTAGTGTTATCAGTAATTTGTGGACATAATAATCCAGTAATAATCTCAACGCTCTTTTGAGTGTACAATTATATTTTCCTGTAGATCATTTTATTTGACTTACTTATAGAATATTCTATTTGTATAGTTTGCCTTTCTCATACTCTAATACTAGTCAGTAGTGAAGGCGGAGGGAACCTTAATTCTTTTGGTTTTTATATTCCTGTTTGATCATTTAAAAATCTCATTCAAAAAGACTTGAAGATACAAAGCCATTCTTTGGCAACAGGCAGTGTGGATGCACAATCATTTAAGTCTTGGGCCACAGATTGAAGTTCCTGCCCTGGAGCATAGGGGCCTCCACAGCCAGAACTGTGGAAGGTGCCTTAGCAGTAGGTGCTGGAATTGTGCTATTCCCCCTCACAAGCCTGGGGTGGGGGGAGAATTTCTATAGCTGCAGTTTCTTCTAGATGATGAGACTTATAGCCAGGGCCAACTTGGAAATCTGGAATGGGTCTGTGTGTGTCATTGCTGGGAGTTCCAGCCTGCTCCCCTGAGATTTTGGTACAGTGGGGCCCTCTACTCTACCCACAGGCAGAAATAAAGCATTAAGACACCCACTTGCCTGGACCAGCAGCCTGAGCCGTTCTACCCTCCATGGACATAGATTGTGGTGCAGTAGGGCCCTCTCTGCTTTACACACAGGCAGATCTCCAGGCATTTGGAGCACCCACTCACATGGGTTAGCAGATTGGGTTTCCCTACCCTTCCTGTGCAGAAATCCTGTGCACAAAAAATAATTACAAAAATTAGTGTCAGCATCTCCAGAGGAGAAGATACCAGAGCAAGAATTCAGGCACCATGAAAAATCTGAATGCAGTGACACCACCACCAAAGGATTGCACTAACTCTCCAGCAATGGTTCCTATCCAAAATAGAAACTCAGAAATAACAGGTAAAGAAGACAAGCATGGATTGAAAAGAAGCTCAACATGATCAAAGAAAAGGTTGAAAATCCACACAAAGAAACTTCTAAAACAATCCAGGAAATGAAGGAAGAGATAAACATCTTAAAAAGAACTAAATCAGAGCTTCTGGAATTGAAAATCTCACTTAAAGGACTTGAAAATACAAAGAAAGCTTTATCAATAAACTGGAACAAGCAGAAAAAGAATTTCAGAGCTAGAAAACTGATCTTTTGAACTAACCCACTCAGAAAAAAATAAAGAAAAAACAAATTTTAAAAAATGAGTAAAGTCTTTGAGAAATGTGGGATTATGTAAAGTGACCAAACCTTCAAATGCTGGCATTTCTGAGAGAAACGAAGAGAAATAAAACAACCTGGAAAATATATTTAATAAAATAATTCAAGAAAATTGCTCTAATCTTGCTAGAGGGAGACATCTGGATACGAGAAATCTAGGTAACTCCTGTGAGATACTATAAAAAATGAACATCACTAAGGCATATAGTCACCAGACTGTCTAAGACCAAAACTAAGAAAAAATCTTAAAGGCAGCTAGAGAAAAACGTCACATTATGTACAAAGGGAACCCCATTAGGCTTACAGCAGACTTCTTAGCAGAAACCTTATAAGCCAAGAGAGACTGGAGGCCTTTTTTAAGCATTTTTTTTTTAAAAGAAATTCCAACCAAGAATTTCAAATCCTGCCAAACTAAGCTTCATGACTGAAGGGGAAATAAAATGTTTTCCAAACAACCAAACACTAACGGAGTTGGCTACCACTTGACCAACCTTGCAAGAGATCTTTAAGGATTTCTAAACATGGAAATGAAAGAATAATACCTCCTACCACAAAAACACACCTAAGTACATAGCTCATAGACACTATAAAGCAACCACAATAGAAACTTCAAAGCAACCAGCTAACAACTTCATTATAGCATCAAAACTTCACACAAATATAAACCTTGAATGTAAGTGAGCTAACTGACCTACTTAAAAGGCACAGAGTGGCAAATTGGATATAAAAAAAGCAAAAACAAAGTCCATTTATCTGCCATCTTCAAGAAACCCATCTCGTGTATAATGACACCTATAGACACAAAGTAAAGGGTGAGAGAAATATAGACAGAGCAATTAGGCAAGAGAAAGAAGTAAGTGGCATCCAAATAGGTTGAGAGGAAGTTAAACTATCCCTATTTTCACATGACATGATTCTATATCTAGAAATCCCCATAGTCTTGACCCAAAAGCTCCTTCAGCTGATAAAAAATATCAGCAAAGTTTCAGGATACAAAATTCAATGTACAAAAATCAGTAGCATTTCTATACACCAAAAGCAGCCAAGCTGAGAGCCAAATCAGAAACACAATCCCATTCACAATTGCCACTAAAAGAATAAAATGCCTAGGAATACAGCTAACCAGGGAAGTGAAAGATCTCTACAATGAGAACTACAAAACCCTGCTCAAAAAAATCAGACAAGACACAAACAAATGGAAAAACATCCCATGCTCATGGATAAGAAGAGTCAATGTCATTAAAATGGCCATACTTCCCAAAGCAATTTACAGATTCAATGCTATTCCTATCAAACTACCAGTGACATTCTTCATAGAATCAGAAAAAAATATTTAAAAATTCATGTGGAACTGAAAAAGAGCCCAAATAGCCAAGGCAATTGTAAGCAAAAAGAACAAAGCTGGAGGCATTACCTTACCCAACTTTAAAATATACTACAGCTACAGTAACCAAAACATCATGGTACTGGTACAAAAACAGGCATATAGACCAATGGAAGAGAATAGAGAGCCCAGAAATAACGCTGCACATCTATGACCATCTGATTTTTGACAAAGCTGACAAAAACCAGCAATGGGGAAAAGACTCCCTATTCAGTAAATGGTGCTGGGATAACTGACTAAACATATGCAGAAGATTGAAGCTGGACCCCTTTCTTACACCGTATACAAAAGGCAGCTTAATATGGATTATTGACTTAAATGTAAAACCCAAAACTATAAAAGCTCTGGAAGACAACTAGGCAATACAATTCTGAACATAGGAACAAGCAAATGTTTCATGATGAAAATGTCAAAAGCAATTGCAACAGAAGCAAAAATTGACAAGTGGGATCTAATTAAACTTAAGAGCTTCTGCAGAGCAAAAGACACTATCAGTAGAGTAAACAGACAACCTACAGAATGGGAGAAAACATTTGCAAACTATGCATCTGTCAAAGACACAATATCTAGCATCTATAAGGAACTTAAACAATTTACAATAGAAAAACAAATGACCCCATTAAAAAGTGGGCAAAGGACATGAACAGACACTTCTCAAAAGAAGATATACATACGGCCAACAGTCATATGAAAAAAAAGCTCAACATATGCAAATCAGAATCACAGAGATACCAACTCACACAAGCCAGAATAGCTTTTATTAAACAGTCAAAAGTTAACAGATGTTGGCAAGGTTGAGGACAAAAGGGAATGATTATATACTGTTAGTGAGAGTGTAAATTAGTTCAACCATTGTGGAAAGAAGTATGGTAATTCTTCAAAGAGCTAAAATCAGAAATACCATTTGACCCAGCAATCCCATTACTGGGTATATACCCAGAAGAATATAAATCATTCTACCATAAAGACACACGCATGTGAATGTTCATTGCAGCACTATTCGCAATAGCAAAGACACGGGCAACCTAAATGCCCATCAATGAAAGATTGGATAAAGAAAATGTGATACATCTGTACCGTGGAATACTATGCAGCCATAAAAGGGAACAAGGTCATGTCTTTTGCAGGAACATGGATGGAGCTGGAGGCTATTACCTTTAGGAAACTAATGCATGAACAGAAAACCAAATACCGTATATTCTCACTTGTAAGTGGGAGCTAAATGATGAGAACTTATGAACACAGAGAAGGAAACAACAAATACTGGGGTCTACTTGAGGACAGAGGGTAGAAGGAGGGAGAGGAGTAGAAAAAATAACTATTGGGTACTGAGCCTAAGACTTAGGTGATGAAATAATCTGTACATCAAACCCCATGACATGAGTTTACCTATTTAATAAACCTTGACATGTACCCCTGAATCTAAAATATTAATAAAAGTTTAAAAAAGTTTAGAGAAAGTTCTATTATGCAAACAGAACACAGAAAAGAACAGGGGTTAGTATTCTTGTATTAGATAAAACAGACTTTATTTATTTCTAAAATGTTTTATTTATTTTATTTTTTATTTTTTTACTTTAAGTTTGGGGATACATGTGCAGAATGTGCAGGTTTGTTATATAGGTATACATGTGCCATAATTGTTTGCTGCACCTGTCAACCCGTCACCTATGTTTTAAGCCCCATATACATTAGCTATTTGTCCTGATGCTCCCCCTCTCTCTCCCTCCACCACAACAGGAGTGTTGTTCCCCTCCCTGTGTCCATGTGTTCTCTGTTCAACTCCCACTTATGAATGAGAACATGCGGTATTTGGTTTTCTGTTCCTGAGTTAGTTTTCTGTTGATTATGGTTTCCAACTTCATCCATGTCCCTGGAAAGAACATGATCTCATTCTTTTTTGTGGTTGCACAATATTCCATGGTGTATATGTACCACATTTTCTTTATCCAGTCTATCATTGGGGTTGGCTCCATGTTTTTGCTTTTGTGAATAGTGCTGCAATAAACATACGTATGCATGTATCTTTATAATAGAATGATTTATATTCCTTTGAGTATATACTCAGTAATGGGATTGCTCAGTCAAATGGTATTTCTGGTTCTAGATCATTGAGGAATCACCACATTGTCCTCCACAATGGTTGAACTAATTTGCATTCTCACCAACAATGTAAAAATGTTCCTATTTCTCCACAGCCTCGCCAGCATCTGGTTTCTAGACCTTTTAATAATCTCCATTCTAACAGGCATGAGATGGTATCTCATTGTGGTTTTGATGTGCATTTCTCTAATGATCAGTGATGTTGACCTTATTTTCATATGATCGTTGGCCACATTAATGTCTTCTTTTTAGAAGTGTCTGTTCATATACTTTGCCCACTTTTTGATGGGGTTGTTTTTTTCTCGTGAATTTGTTTAAGTTCCTTGTAAATTCTGGATATTAGACCTTTGTCAGATGGAAAGATTGCAAAAATTTTCTCCCATTCTGTAGGTTGCCTATTCACTCTGATGGTAATTTCTTTTGCTTTGCAAGAGTTCTTTAGTTTAATTAGATCCCTTTTGTCAATTTTAGCTTTTGTTGCAATTGCTTTTGGTGATTTCATCATAAAATCTGCCCATGCCCATGTCCTGAATAGTATTGCCTAGGTTTTCTTCTAGGGTTTTTATGGTTTTGGGTTTTCCATTTAAGTCTTTAATTCATCTTGAGTTTATTTATTTATAAGGTGTAAGGAAGGGGTCCAGTTTCAGTTTTTTTGCATATGGCTAGCCAGTTTTCCCAGCACCATTTATCAAATAGTGAAGTCTTTCCCTGTTGCTTGTTATTGTCAGGTTTGTTGAAGATCAGATGGTTATAAATGCGTGGTCTTATTTCTGAGGTCTCTATTGTGTTCTGTTGGTCTATATGTCTGTTTTAGTACCAGTACCATGCTGTTTTGGTTACTGTTGCCTTGTAGTATAGTTTGGAGTTAAGTAGTGTGATGCCTCTGGCTTTGTTCTTTTTCCTTAGGATTTTCTTGGCTATGCAGGCTCTTTTTTGGTTCCACATGAATTTTAAAGTAGTTTTTTCTAATTCCATGAAGAATGTCAATGGTAGTTTAATGGGAATAACACTGAATCTGTAAGTTACTTTGGGCCGTATGACCATTTTCATGATATTGATACTTCCTATCCATGAGGATGGAATGTTTTACCATTTGTTTTTGTCCTCTCTTATTTTCTTGAGCAGTGGTTTATAGTTCTCCTTAAACGGATCCTTCATGTTCCTTGTTAGCTGTATTCCTAGGTATTTTATTCTCTTTGTAGCAGTTGTTAATGGGAGTTCATTCATGATTTGGCTCTCTGCTTCTCTGTTTTTGTATAGGAATGCTTGTGATTTTTGCACATTGATTTTGTATCCTGAGACTTTGCTGAAGTTGCTTATCAGCTTAAAGAGTTTGTGGACTGAGATAGTGGGGTTTTCTAAATATAGGATCATGTCATCTGCCAACAGAGACAATTTAACTTCCTCTCTTCCTATTTGACTACCCTTTGTTTCTTTCTCTTACCTGATTTCCCTAGCCAGAACTTCCAATACTATGTTGAATAGAAGTGGTGAGAGAGGGCATCCTTGTCTCATGCCAATTTTCAAGGGAAATGCTTCCAGCTTTTGCCCATTCAGTATGATACTGCCTGTTGGTTTGTCATAAATAACTCTCATTATTTTGGATATGTTCTATCAATTCCTAGTTTATTGAGAGTTTTTAGCATGAAGAGATGTTGAGTTTTATCGAAGGGACTTTTCTGCATCTACTGAGATAATTATGTGGGTTTTGTCATTGGTTCTGTTTATGTGATGGATTACATTTATTGATTTGTGTATATTGAACCAGACTTGCATCCCAGGGATGAAGCTGACTTGATTGTGGTGGATAAGCTTTTGGATGCACTGCAGGATTCAGTTGGCTAGTATTTTATTGAGGATTTTCACATCAATGTTCATCAGGGATATTAGCCTGAAGTTTTCTTTTTTGTGTCTCTGCCAGGTTTTGGTATCAGGATGATGGGAGTCCCTCCTTTTCATTTGTTTGGAATGGTTTCTGAAGGAGTGGTATCAGCTTGCCTTTGTACCTCTGGTGGAATTTGGCTGTGAATCCATCTGGTCCTGGGCTTTTTTTGGTTGGCAGGCTATTTATTACTGCCTCAATTTTAGAATTTGTTATTGGTCTATTCAGGGATTTGACTTCTTCCTTATTTAGTCTTGGTAGGGTGTATGCGTCCAGGAATTTATCCATTTCTTCTAGATTTTCTAGTTTATTTGCATAGAGGTGCTTATAGTATTCTCTGATGGTTGTTTGTATTTCTTTGGGGGTCACTGTTGATATCCCCTTTATCATTTTTTATCGTATCTATTTGATTCTTCTCTCTTTTCTTTTTTATTAGTCTGGCTAGTAGTCTACTTTATTAATTTTTTCAAACAACCAGCTCCTGGATTCACTGATTTTTGAAGGGTTTTTCCTGTCTTTATCTCCTTGCATTCCACTCTGATCTTGGTTATCTCTTGTCTTCTGCTAGCTTTGGGGTTTGTTTGCCCTTGGTTCTCTAGTTCTCTTAGTTGTGATGTTAGGGTGTCAATTTGAGGTCTTTTTAGCTTTTTGATGTGGGCATTTAATGCTATAAATTTCCCTCTTAACACTGCTTTAGCTGCATCCCAAAGATTCTGGTACATTGTCTCCTTGTTCTCATTGGTTTCAAAGAACGTCTTGATTTCTGACTTAATTTCATTATTTACCCAAGAGTCTTTCAGGAGCAGGTTGTTCACTTTCCATGTAGTAGTGTGGTTTTCAGTAAGTTTCTTAATCCTGAGTTCTAATTTGATTGCACTGTGGTCTGAGAGACTGTTATGATTTTAGTTCTTTTGCATTTGCTGAGGAGTGTTTTACTTTTAATTATGTGATTGACTTTAGAGTAAGTGCCATGTAGCACTGAGAAGAATGTATATTCTGCTGTTTTGGGGTGGAGAGTTCTGTAGATATCTATCAGGTCCACTTGATCCAGAGGTGAGCTGAAGTCCTGAATATCCTTGTTAATGTTTCTGTCTCATTGATCTGTCTAATATTGACAGTGGGTTGTTAAAGTCTCCCACTATTATTGTGCGGGAGTCTAAGTCTCTTTGTAGGTCTCTAAGAACTTGTTTTATAAATCTGGGTGCTCCTGTATTGGGTACATATATATTTTGGCAGTCAGCTCTTCTTGTCGAATTGATCCCTTTACCATTAGGTAATGCCCTTCTTTGTCTCTTTTGATCTTTGTCAGTTTAAAGTCTGTTTTGGCAGAGACTAGGATTGCAACCCCTGCTTTATTCTGTTTTCCATTTGCTTGGTAAATTTTCCTACATCCTTTATTTTGAGCCTATATGTGTCAATGCATGTGAGATGGGACTCTTGAATATAGCACACTGATGGGTCTTGACTCTATCCAATTTGTCAGTCTGTGTCTTTTAATTGGGGCATTTAGCCCATTTACATTTAAGGTTAATATTGTTATGTGTGAATTTAATCCTGTCATCATAATGCTAGCTGGTTATTTTGCACACTAGTTGATGCTCTTTCTTCATAGTGTCATTGGTCTTTATATTTTTGTGTGTTTTGCAGTGGCTGGTACCATTTTTTTCTTTTCTTATTTAGTGTTTCCTTCAGGACATCTTGCAAGGTAGGCCTGGTGGTGACAAATTCCCTCTGCATTTGCTTGTCTGAAAGGATTTTATTTCTCCTTCACTTATGAAGCTTAGTTTGGCTGGATATGAAACTCTGGGTTGAAAATTATTTTCTTTAAGAATGTTGAATATTGGCCTCCACTTTCTCCTCTGGTTTGTAGGGTTTCTGCTGAGAGGTCCGCTGTTAGTCTGATGGGCTTCCCTTTATAGGTGACCTGGCTTTTCTGGCTGCCCTTAACATTTTTTTCATTTTGACCTTGGGGAATCTGATGATTTTGTGTCTTTGGGTTGATCTTCTCATGGAGTATCTTAATGGGGTTCTTTGTAGTTCTTGAATTTGAATGTTGGCCTGTCCTGCTAGGTTGGGGAAGTTCTCCTGGATAACATCCCAAAGTGTGTTTTCTATCTTGGTCCCATTCTCCCTGTCTCTTTCAGGTACTTTAATCAGTCATAGGTTTGGTCTTTTTACATAGTCCCACATTTCTCGGAGGTTTTGTTCACTGCTTTTCATTCTTTTTTCTCTAATCTTGTCTGCCTGCCTTATTTCAGAAGAATAGTCTTCCATCTCTGATATTCTTTCTTCTGCTTGATTGATTCAGTTGTTGATACTTGTATATGCTTCACAAAGTTCTTATGCTGCGTTTTTCAGCTCCATCAGGTCATTTATGTTCCTGTCTAAACTGGCTATTCTAGTTGGCAGTTCCTCTAATGTTTTTTCAAGGTTCTTAGCTTCTGTGCATTGGGTTAGAACATGTTCCTTTAGCTAGTGGAGCTCATTATTACCCACCTACTGAAGCTACGTCTGTCAATTCATCTATCTCATCCTCCAGCCAGTTCTGCACCCTTGTTGGAGAGGTGTTGCAATCATTTGGTGGAGAAGAGCCACTCTGGCCTTTTGAGTTTTCAGTATTTTTTTGTTGAATCTTTCTCATCTCTATGAGTTTGTCTAGTTTCTATCTTTGAGGCTGCTGACCCCTGGATGATGTTTTTGTGGGGACCCTTTTTTTGTTGATGTTGTTGTTGTTGCTTTCTATTTGTTTATTATTCTTTCAAATACTCAGGTCCCTCTTCTGTAGGACTGCTGTGGTTTGCTGGGGGTTCACTTCAGGCCTTATTCTTCTGGTTCACTCCCATGCCTGGAAATGTCACTTGAAGAGGCTGGAGGACAGCAAAAATGGGTGCCTGCTCCTTCCTCTGGGATCTCTGGCTTTGAGGGGCACCAACCTGATGCTAGTAGGAAAGCTCATGTATAGGACGTCTGACAACCCCTGTTGGGCGTCTCACCCAGCTGGGTGGCATGGGAAGCAGGATCCATTTAATGAGGCACTTTGGTTGTTCACTGGTGGAGGGGGTGTATTGCATTGGGGGGAGACCCACTCATCTGGGCTGCCCAGATTCCTCAGAGCTAGCAGGAGGAAAGAGTAAGTCTGCTGGTCCATGGGGAATATGGTCACCCCTCTCCCTAGAGGCTCAGGCCAAGGGAAATCGGAGTTCTGTCCTTGAGCCCCTGGCTGGAGTTGGAGTTCTGCAGGGAGGCCGTGCAGCCTCAGTGTTGGCTACTCCCCCCCACCATCGACCGCCAAGGGGCTCAGATGGCTTAAACGGCAGCCGCAGTAGTGGTTATGGCCACCCTTTTCCCCAGGAACTTGGCAGGCTGGGTAGCGCGCTCACTCACCGCCTCTTTTGTCTGGGGGTGGGGGCTCCCCTGCCCCATGTGGCTCTCAGGTGGGACTACTGCCCTTCCTTCCTCTTTGTGGGTCATGCCACCCACCTAGTCAGTCTTAATGACAGAACCTGGATACCTTGTTTGCCAGTGCAGAGTTCTGATGCTGTTTTAAATCTTTTCTTTCTTTTTTTTATATTATTTTATTTTATTATTATACTTTAGGTTTTAGGGTACATGTGCACAATGTGCAGGTTTGTTACATATGTATCCATGTGCCATGTTAGTTTGCTGCACCCATTAACTCGTCATTTAGCATTAGGTATATCTCCTAATGCTGTCACTCCCCCCTCCCCCCAACCCACAACAGTCCCTGGAGTGTGATATTCCCCTTCCTGTGACCATGAATTCTCATTGTTCAATTCGCACCTATGAGTGAGAACATGCAGTGTTTGGTTTTTTGTCCTTGTGATAGTTTACTGAGAATGATGTTTTCCAGTTTCATCCACGTCCCTACAAAGAACATGAACTCATCATTTTTTATGGCTGCATAGTATTCCATGGTGTATATGTGCCACATTTTCTTAATCCAGTCTATCGTTGTTGGACATTTGGGTGGTTCCAAGTCTTTGCTATTGTGAATAGTGCCACAATAAATATACGTGTGCATGTGTCTTTATAGCAGCATGATTTATAGTCCTTTGGGTATATACCCAGTAATGGGATGGCTGCGTCAAATGGTATTTCTAGTTCTAGATCCCTTAGGAATCGCCACACTGACTTCCACAATGGTTGAACTAGTTTACAGTCCCACCAACAGTGTAAAAGTGTTCCTATTTCTCCACATCCTCTCCAGCACCTGTTGTTTCCTGACTTTTTAATGATGGCCATTCTAACTAGTGTGAGATGGTATCTCATTGTGGTTTTGATTTGCATTTCTCTGATGGCCAGTGATGATGAGCATTTTTTCATGTGTTTTTTGGCTGCATAAATGTCTTCTTCTGAGAAGTGTCTGTTCATGTCCTTCGCCCACTTTTTGGTGGGGTTGTTTGTTTTTTTCTTATAAATTTGTTTGAGTTCACTGTAGATTCTGGATATTAGCCCTTTGTCAATTGAGTAAGTTGCGAAAATTTTCTCCCATTCTGTAGGTTGCCTGTTCACTCTGATGGTAGTTTCTTTTGCTGTGCAGAAGCTCTTTAGTTTAATTAGATACCATTTGTCAATTTTGACTTTTGTTGCCATTGCTTTTTGTGTTTTAGACATGAAGTCCTTGCCCACGCCTATGTCCTGAATGATATTGCCTAGGCTTTCTTCTAGGGTTTTTATGGTTTTAGGTCTAACATGTAAGTCTTTAATCCATCTTGAATTAATTTTTGTATAAGGTGTAAGGAAGGGATCCAGTTTCACCTTTCTACATATGGCTAGCCAGTTTACCCAGCACCATTTATTAAATAGGGAATCCTTTTCCCATTGCTTGTTTTTGTAAGGTTTGTCAAACATCAGATAGTTGTAGATATGCAGCATTACTTCTGAGGGCTCTGTTCTGTTCCATTGATATATGTCTCTGTTGTGGTACCAGTACCATGCTGTTTTGGTTACTGTAGTCTTGTAGTATAGTTTGAAGTCGGGTAGCATGATGCCTCCAGCTTTGTTCTTTTGGCTTAGGATTGACTTGGCGATGCGGGCTCTTTTTTGGTTCCATATGAACTTTAAAGTAGTTTTTTCCAATTCTGTGAAGAAAGTCATTGGTAGCTTGATGGGGATGGCCTTGAATCTATAAATTACCTTCGGCAGTATGGCCATTTTCATGATATTGATTCTTCCAACCCATGAGCATGGAATGTTCTTCCATTTGTTTGTATCCTCTTTTATTTCATTGAGCAGTGGTTTGTAGTTCTCCTTGAAGAGATCCTTCACATTCCTTGTAAGTTGGATTCCTAGATATTTTATTCTCTTTGAAGCAATTGTGAATGGGAGTTCACTCATGATTTGGCTCTCTGTTTGTCTGTGATTGGTGTACAAGAATGCTTGTGATTTTTGTACATTGATTTTGTATCCTGAGACTTTGCTGAAGTTGCTAATCAGCTTAAGGAGACTTTGGGCTGAGATGATGGGGTTTTCTAAATATACAATCATGTCATCTGCAAACAGGGACAATTTGACTTCCTCTTTTCCTAATTGAATACCCTTTATTTCCTTCTCCTGCCTGATTGCCCTGGCCAGAACTTCCAACACTATGTTGAATAGGAGTGGTGAGAGAGGGCATCCCTGTCTTGTGCCAGTTTTCAAAGGGAATGCTTCCAGTTTTTGCCCATTCAGTATGATATTGGCAGTGGGTTTGTCATAGATAGCTCTTATTATTTCGAGATATGTCCCAACAATACCTAATTTATTGAGAGTTTTTAGCATGAAGCATTGCTGAATTTTGTCAAAGGCCTTTTCTGCATCTATTGAGATAATCATGTGGTTTTTGTCTTTGTTTCTGTTTATATGCTGGATTACATTTATTGATTTGCGTATGTTGAACCAGCCTTGCATCCCAGGCATGAAGCCCACTTGATCATGGTGGATAAGCTTTTTGATGTGCTGCTGGATTCAGTTTGCCAGTATTTTATTGAGGATTTTTGCATCAATGTTCATCAAGGATATTGGTCTGAAATTCTCTTTTTTGGTTGTGTCTCTGCCAGGCTTTGGTATCAGGATGATGCTGGCTTCATAAAATGGGTTAGGGAGGATTCCCTCTTTTTCGTTGATTGGAATAGTTTCAGAAGGAATGGTACCAGTTCCTCCTTGTACCTCTGGTAGAATTTGGCTGTGAATCCATCAGGTCCTGGACTCTTTTTGGTTGGTAAGCTATTGATTATTGCCACAATTTCAGAGCCTGTTATTGGTCTATTCAGAGATTCAACTTCTTCCTGGTTTACTCTTGGGAGGGTGTATTTGTCGAGGAATTTATCCATTTCTTCTAGATTTTCTAGTTTATTTGAGTAGAGGTGTTTGTAGTATTCTCTGATGGTAGATTGTATTTCTGTGGGATCGGTGGTGATATCCCCTTTTTCATTTTTTATTGCATCTATTTGATTCTTCTCTCTTTTCTTCTTTATTAGTCTTGCTAGCGGTCATTCAATTTTGCTGATCTTTTCAAAAAACCAGCTCCTGGATTCATTAATTTTTGGAAGGGTTTTTTGTGTCTCTATTTCCTTCAGTTCTGCTCTGATTTTAGTTATTTCTAGCCTTCTGCTAGCTTTTGAATGTGTTTGCTCTTGCTTTTCTAGTTGTTTTAATTGTGATGTTAGGGTTTCAATTTTAGATCTTTCCTGCTTTCTCTTGTGGGCATTTAGTGCTATAAATTTCCCTCTACACACTGCTTTGAATATGTCCCAGCGATTCTGGTATGTTGTGTCTTTGTTCTCGTTGGTTTCAAAGAACATCTTTATTTCTGCCTTCATTTCATTATGTACCCAGTAGTCATTCAGGAGCAGGTTGTTCAGTTTCCATGTAGTTGAGCGGTTTTGAGTGAGTTTCCTAATCCTGAGTTCTAGTTTGATTGCACTGTGGTCTGAGAGACAGTTTGTTATAATTTCTGTTCTTTTACATTTGCTGAGGAGAGCTTTACTTCCAACTATGTGGTCAATTTTGGAATAGGTATGGTGTGGTGCTGAAAAAAATGTATATTCTGTTGATTTGGGGTGGAGAGGTCTGTAGATGTCTATTAGGTCTACTTCTGTAGATGTCTATTAGGTCCAACTGCAGAGCTGAGTTCAATTCCTGGATATCCTTGTTAACTTTCTGTCTCATTGATCTGTCTAATGTTGACAGTGGGGTGTTAAAATCTCCCATTATTAATGTGTGGGAGTTTAAGTCCCTTTGTAGGTCACTCAGGACTTGCGTTATGAATCTGGGTGTTCCTGTGTTGGGTGCATATATATTTAGGTTAGTTAGCTCTTCTTGTTGAATTGATCCCTTTACCATTATGTAATGGCCTTCTTTGTCTCTTTTGATCTATGTTGGTTTAAAGTCTATTTTGTCAGAGACTAGGTTTGCAACCCCTGCCTTTTTTTGTTTTCCATTTGCTTGATAGATCTTCCTCCATCCCTTTATTTTGAATCTATATGTGTCTCTGCACGTGAGATGGGTTTCCTGAATACAGCACACTAATGGGTCTTGACTCCTTATCGAGTTTGCCAGTCTGTGTCTTTTAATTGGAGCATTTAGCCCATTTACATTTAAAATTAATATTGTTATGTGCGAATTTGATCCTGTCATTATGATGTTAGTTGGTTATTTTGCTCATTAGTTGATGCAGTTTCTTCCTAGCCTCGATGGTCTTTACAATTTGGCATGTTTTTGCAGTGGCTGGTACCGGTTGTTCCTTTCCATGTTTAGTGCTTCCTTCAGGAGCTCTTTTAGGGCAGGCCTGGTGGTGACAAAATCACTCAGCATTTGCTTCTCTGTAAAGTATTTTATTTCTCCTTCACTTATGAAGCTTAGTTTGGCTGGATATGAAATTCTGGGTTGAAAATCCTTTTCTTTAAGAATGTTGAATATCGGCCCCCACTCTCTTCTGGCTTGTAGAGTTTCTGCCGAGAGATCAGCTGTTAGTCTGATGGGCTTCCCTTTGTGGGTAACCCGACCTTTCTCTCTGGCCACCCTTAACATTTTTTCCTTCATTTCAACTTTGGTGAATCTGATAATTATGTGTCTTGGAGTTGCTCTTCTCGAGGAGTATCTTTGTGGCATTCTCTGTATTTCCTGAATCTTAATGTTGGCCTGCCTTGCTAGATTGGGGAAGTTCTCCTGGATAATATCTTGCAGAGTCTTTTCCAACTTGGTTCCATTCTCCCCGTCATTTTCAGGTACACCAATCTGACATAGGTTTGGTCTTTTCACATAGTCCCAAATTTCTTGGAGGCTTTGTTCATTTCTTTTTTTTTTTTTTCTCTCAACTTCCCTTCTCGCTTCATTTCATTCATTTCCTCTTCCATCACTGATACCCTTTCTTCCAGTTGATCGCATCGGCTCCTGAGGCTTCTGCAATCTTCGCATAGTTCTTGAAACTTGGCTTTCAGCTCCATCAGCTCCTTTAAGCCCTTCTCTCCATTGGTTATTCTAGTTGTCCATTTGTCTAATTTTTTTTCAAAGTTTTTAACTTCTTTGCTATTGTTTTGAATTTCCTCCCATAGCTCGGAGTAGTTTGATCGTCTGAAGCCTTCTTCTCTCAACTCGTCAAAGTCATTCTCCATCCAGCTTTGTTCCATTGCTGGTGAGGAACTGCGTTCCTTTGGAGGAGGAGAGGTGCTCTGCTTTTTAGAGTTTCCGGTTTTTCTGCTCTGTTTTTTCCCCATCTTTGTGGTTTTATCTACTTTTGGTCTTTGATGATGGTGATGTACAGATGGGTTTTTGGTGTGGATGTCCTTTCTGTTTGTTAGTTTTCCTTCTACCAGACAGGACCCTCAGCTGCAGGTCTGTTGGAGTTTGCTAGAGGTCCACTCCAGACCCTGTTTGGCTGAGTGTCAGCTGCGGTGGCTGCAGAACATTGGATTTTCATGGGAACACAAATTCAGCTGTCTGATTGTTCCTCTGGAAGTTTTGTCTCATAGGAGTACCTGGCCAAGTGAGGTGTCAGTCTGTCCCTACTGGGGGGTGCCTCCCAGTTAGGCTGCTCAGGGGCCAGGGACCCACTTTAGGAGGCAGTCTGCCCGTTCTCAGATCTCCAGCTGCGTGCTGGGAGAACCACTATTCTCTTCAAAGCTGTCAGACAGGGACATTTAAGTCTGCAGAGGTTCCTGCTGACTTTGATTGTCTGTGCCCTCCCCCCAGAGGTGGAGCCTACAGAGGCAGGCTGGCCTCCTTGAGTTGTGGTGCGCTCCACCCAGTTCGAGCTTCCTGGCTGCTTTGTTTACCTAAGCAAGCCTGGGCAATGGCGGGCACCCCTCCCCCAGCCTCACTGCCACCTTGTATTTTGATCTCAGACTGCCGTGCTAGCAATCAGCGAGATTCCATGGGCATAGGACCCTCCAAGCTGGGTGCGGGACACAATCTCCTGGTGTGCCGTTTTCCAAGCCCGTTGAAAAGCGCAGTATTACGGTGGGACTGACCCGATTTTCCAGGTGCTGTCTGTTACCCCTTTCTTTAACTAGGAAAGGGAACTCCCTGACCCCTTGCGCTTCCCGAGTGAGGCAATGCCTCGCCCTCCTTCGGCTCACGCACAGTGCGCCGCACCAACTGTCCTGCACCCACTGTTTGGCACTCCCTAGTGAGATGAACCCGGTACCTCAAATGGAAATGCAGAAATCAACCATCTTCTGTGCTGCTCACACTGGGAGCTGTAGACTGGAGCTGTTCCTATTCGGCCATCTTGGCTCCACCGTCTGTTTTAAATCTTTTCAACAGTAGCCTCTGATCACAGCTGCTTCTTGTTGGCCATCTTAGCCCCACCCCCAAAACAGACCTTAAACCAACAACAGGATAAAAGGACAAAAAATGGCAATGATGAAGGTTTCACTTCAACAAGAAGGCTTAACTATCTTACATATTTATGCACCCAATATTGGAACACCCAGATTCATAAAACGAGTACTTCTAGAACTATGAAAAGATTTAAATCACACACAATAATATCAGGGAACTTCAACACCCCACTGACAGCATTAGATGATCAATACAGAAAGCTAACAAAGAAATTATGGAATTAAATTTGACATTTGACCAATTGGGCCTAACAGACATCTATAGACTACTCCACTCATCAACCACAGAATATACATTTTTCTCACACACAATATACTCCATGATGGATCACATTCTCAGCCATAAAGCAAATCTTAATAAATTCAAAGAAATCAAAATCATACAAATAATACTCTTGGACTAAAGTGGAAAAAGTAGAAATCAATACCAAGAAGATTTCTCAACATGACACAATTACATGGAAATTAAACAACTTGCTCCACAGTGACTTTTGGGAAAACAATGAAATTAAAGCAGAAATAAAAAAATGCTTTTAAATAAGTGAAAACAGAGATAAAACATACCAAAATCTCTGGGATGCAGCAAAAACAGTGTTAAAAGGAAAATTTACACTACTTAAAACCTACCTCAAAAAGTTACAATCTCAAATTAATGATCTAACATCATACCTAGAGGAACCAGCAAAATAAGAATGACCTAGTCCCAAAGTGAACAGAAGAAAATAAATAACTAAACTCAATGATGAATTGAATGAAATTAAGACCCAAAAATCCATGCAAAGATCAACAAAACCAAAAGCTGGTTCTTTGAAACAAGAAGCAAGATTTATAGACCACTAGCTAAATTAACAAAGAAAACAGGAGAGAAGATTCAAATAAACCAATCAGAAATGACAAAGGTGACATTATAACTAATTTACAGAAATACAAAAGATCATCAGAGACTATTTGAAGATCTCTATGGACACAAACCATAAAATCTAGAAGAAATGGATAAATTCCTGGAAACACACAGCCTCCCAAGATTAAACTGGGAAGAAATTAAAATCCTTTACAGACCAATATCAAGTTCCAAAATTAAATGAGTAATAAAAATCTACCAACCCCAAAATCCCAGATCAGATGAACTCACAGCCAAATTCTACTAGATGTTCAAAGAAGATCTGATACCAATTCTACTGAAACTGTTTCAAAAAAAGCTACAAGGAAGAACTCCTCCCTAATTCATTCTATGAAGCCAACATCAACTTGATACCAAACCTGACAAAGACAGTGAAAAAAGAAAATTTCAGGTCAATATCCCTGATGAACAGAGATGCAAAAATCCTTAATGAAATACTAGCAAATTGAATCCAGCAGCACATTAAAAAGTTAATTCATCATGGTGAAGTAGGCATCATTTCTGAGATGAAAGATTGGTTCAGCATACACAAGAAAATCAATAAATGTGATTCATTACATAAACAGTATTAAAACCGAAAACCATATGATTATCTCATAGGTGCAGAAACGCTTTTGATAAAATTAACATTCTTTCATGACAGAAACTCACAAGAGACTAGGCATCAAAGTAACATATGTCAAAATAATAAGAGCCATCTATGACAAACCCACAGCTAACATCTTACTGAATGGGCAAAAAATGGAAGCATTCCCTTTGAGAGCCAGAACGAGAAAAGAATGTCTACTTTCACTACACCTATTCAACATAGTACTGGAAGTGCTAGCTAGAGCAATTAGGCAAGAGAAAGAAATAAAAGACATCCAAATAGGAAGAGAAGAAGTCAAACTGTCTTCACTGGCAATATAATCTATACCTAGAAACCCCTAAAAACTCTGCAAAAATGCCCCTGGAACTGATAAATGACTTCAGTAAAGTTTCAGGATACAAAAATTAATGTAGAAAACTCAGTAGCTTTTATATATACCAATAGTGTCCAAACTGAGAGCCAAATCAAGAACACAATCCCATTTATAATAGCTGAAAAAAAAAAACCCACCAAAACAAAACAAGAAATACATCTAACCAAAGAAGTGAAAGATCTCTACAAGGAGAACTATAAAACACTGCTGAAAAAAATCATAGGTGACACAAACAAATGGAAAAACATCCCATGCTCATGGATTGGAAGAATCAATATCATTAAAATGGACATATTGCCCAAAACAATATACAGGTTCAGTGCAATTCCTATCGAGCTACCAAAATTATTTTTCATAGAACTAGAAAAAATTATTTAAAAATTTTTTGGAACCAAAAAGGAGCCTAAAGAGCCAAAGCAATTTTAAGCGAAAAGAACAAAGCTGTAGTCATTACCTTATTTGATTTCAAACTATACTCTAAGGCTACAGCAACCAAAACAGCATGGTACTGGCACAAAAACAGACATATAGACAAATGAAACAGAATAGAGAACCCAGAAATAAAGCCACAGAACTACAACCATCTGATCTTCAACAAAGTTGGCAAAAAAAAGAAAAGAAAAAGAAAGAAAAAAAAGGCAATGGGGAAAGGGCTCCCTATTCAATACATGGTGCAGGGATAGCTGAGTATTCATAAACAAAAGAGTAAAACTGTACCCCTGCCTTTTACCACATACAAAAATGAACTTCAGATGGGTTAAAATATTTAAATGTAAGACCTCAAACTATGAGAACCCTGAAAGAAAACCTAAGAAACACCATTCTGGACATCAGCCTTGGGAAATAATTTATGACTAGGTTCTAAAAAGCAAAAGTTGACAAGTTAAACAAATTTTGACCTAATTAAACTAATTAAAGAGCTTCTGCACAGAAAAAAAATCAATAGACAACCTACAGAATGGGAGAAAATATTGGCAAACCATGCATCCAATGAAAGTCTAATATCCTGAATCTATAAGGAACTTAAATCTTTGAACTAGCAAAAAATAAATAACCCCTCAAAAAAATTGACACAGGACATGAACAGACATTTCTCAAAAGAAGGCATATAAGCAGCCAACATACACAAACACATCATTAATCACCAGATAAATGCAAATCAAAACCACAATAAGATACCATCTCACACCAGTCAGATGGCTATTATCAAAGTCAAAAAAAAAAAAAAAAAAAAAGCAGACACTGGCAAGGCCATGGGGAAAAGGAAATACTGATACACTGATGTTGGGAGTGTAAATTACTTAAACCACTATGGAAAGAAGCATGGAGATTTCTCAAAAAATTTAAAACAGAACTACCATTTGACCCAGCCATTCCATAACTGGGTATATATCCAAAAGAAAATAAATCATTCTATCAAAAAGACATATGCACTTATGTGTTTATCACAGCACTATTCACAGTAGCAAAGACAGGCAATCAACCTAGGTGCCCATCAGTGGTGGAATGGGTAAGGAAAATGTGGTACCTAGAAACCATGGAATACTACACAACCATAAGAAGAGTGAAATCATGTCCCGAGCAGCAACATGGATATAGTTGATGGCCATTATCCTAAGCGAGTTAACACAAGAACAAAAAACCAAATATGACATGTTTTCACTGATAGGTGGGAGGTAAACAATGGATACTTACGAACATAAAGATGGCAACAATAGACACTGGGGACTGTAAGGGCAAGGGGGCAAAGGTTAAAAAGCTACCTATTCAGTACTGTGTTCAGTACCTAGGTGACAGGTTCATCTGTACTCCAAACCTTGCCATCACATAATATGCCCAGGTAACGAATCTGTACATGTACCCCCTGAATCTAAAATACAAGTTGATATTATTAAAAAAAGATAAAAACAAAAGTAAGTATAATAAAAATGTACAACTTAAAACTTTTGTAATCATCCAGTCATCAGTTTTAATCATCACTTTTTTAAAAACGTGTAAGTCAAAAAATTAAGTCCTATTTCTGATTTATCGCAAGAGATAAAATATTATTCTAAAGTGGTAACAGTTTTGATTTGCTGGTGTAATATTCAATTCACATTTGAAAATCATAGTAAAAATTTTTAAAAAACCATAAAGTCCCCAAACAGATTTGAAAATATTAGTAATTTCTACCACGTAGTTGCTAAAAAGCTATGAAATGTAGTAGATGATATGTACGAATGTAGTTTTTGTCCCTATTTAAAACTCAAAAAAAGTTTGTTGCCAGACTTTCTCAAATAAAAACAAAGGATTAGGTAAGTAAGCTCAGTTCACCTTTTTTGAAATTAATTCCTTTTTTGCTTTTAATAGTTTTTTAAAGCCCAGAAGGCAAAAATAATAAATTTCTGTTAAATAACTGACTTAGGTAAGAAAATAATTTTGACTTTGGTATAAAATAATTTTTTCTAAAGATAGGCTTTATACGTTTAAATAGAAATTGCACATATTATTTGCAATATGAAAAGTTTTCACCATGTCATTAATATGTTGCTGTGTTGTAGTGATAGTGGAGGCTTTTCAGCTTCCGATAAGAAATATGTCCTTGCATTTCACTAACTTGAGTATTATTCACTGACATTACTAGGTTCTTATCAATTGTGGTACTTCTACATTTTGGGGGCAGTAAGTTCTACTACTAAATAACTAGGCTCCTGAGTCCTTTCACTGAATTTTATTATTCTTAACAAAATTTTTACGGTGTTTATCCAGTAACCCTTTGAAATAATTGTCCCTTTAACTTGTCAAATGGATATGATTTGTAGATGTGTCTTTTCAATTTTGCTTCAACTCTTCTTGGCCACAGATAATGCACAAAAAATTGGACAACTTGTATTACCAGACCATTTAAAATAATTGACAAGTATCTTTCATTTTCATGCCAGACTTTGTGTGTGTGTGTCTTTCTCACCAGTGCAGATAAATGACTTAGAAGATTGTAACTCTTTATAAGTAGACATGAGTAGTCTTTATGATGAGTTTGTAGGACTAGGCCTAGAATCTTTCTGTCCATCTTATACCTGCCTTAAAAACTCCCCACATTGTATCAGCAAATATGTTTTAAAAACACGAACATTAACAGTGTATAAAACATAAGAGAACATGATAAAGGGGGTCAGTTCAGCAAGAGAGTATAACAATTGTAAATATATATGCACGCAACACTGGAGCACCCAGATATATAAAGCAAATAATATTAGAATTAAACAGAGATACTGTAGACAAAATTAACCTAATAGACATTTACAGAACATTTCATCCAACAGCTGCAAAATACACATTCCTTCTCCTCAGCATGTGGATCATTTTCAAGGCTAGTCCATATGTCAGTTCACAAAACAAGTCTTAAAAAGTTCAAAAACATAAAAATCATAAAGGCATAAAAAATAACTGAACAAGAAAACTCTCCCAAATATGAAAACTTCAAGCACAGTTTAGTGTGAATTTGTGCAACTCTCATTTTGCAACTTTCACAACAACAGCAAAGTGGCAAAGCAGCTCAACTATGGCACATAATTTTTTTTTGGAAACATATTTCTCATAAATCAGTTGGTGGTGCATGATGGGAGGTTGCAGTAGTTAAGCTGATATCATAAGCCTCCTGTCCTCTCTATGGTGTAATAAAGCACTCACAAATGATCAATGACCTTCTTCTTTCCACATCCACATCAAAAACCGAAAATCAACTTAATCAAATGAACATGGTCCTACTGGTATACAGAACTGAAGAGCCTCTCTCAAAATAGCTAAATGGACTGCTCAGTCACTGTTTACCTCTGCAAGCACTAGCATTGTGTGGCACATTAAGTTGTTTTCTTTTTTCTTTTTCAATCACACTCTGTCTTGGAACCCCTAGCCACAAATTTGAGAGTCCTAGTATTCCACAGAAGCCCTGCTGAGAAACGCTGCCTTATAATTAAGTAGTCCAACCTTTTCCTCCCATTTCATTTTATTTTTTATTTTTTTATTTTTTATTTTTATTTTTTGAGATGGAGTCTCACTCTGTCACCCAGGCCGGAGTGCAGTGGTGTTATCTTGGCTCACTACAACCTCTGCCTCCTGGGTTCAAGTGATTCTTCTGCCTCAGCCTCCCGAGTAGCTGGGATTACAGGTGTGTGCCACCATGCTCAGCTAATTTTTGTATTTTTAGTAGAGATGGGGTTTTGCCATGTTGGCCAGGCTGGTCTCCAACTCCTGGCCTCAAATGATCCGCCTGCCTCAGCCTCCCAAAATGCTGGGATTACAGGCGTGAGCCACCATACCTGGCCTCCATCTCCATTTTAAAATAGTTATTGAGTGAGATTCTTTTGACCAAAAAGTCAAAGTTTTTTGTTAATCTACTCAAAATACAGTTCAATAATTATTTTGTGATTTAGAGCTTAGTCCATCCACCTCCCAAGGCATTTGTATGAGAGAACCTAGGTGTAGCAGATATGGAGATCCACTACTCAGATACCGTTTCTTTTTTTTTCTTTTTTTATTTTATTTTATTAATATTATACTTTAAGTTTTAGGGTATGTGTGCACAACGTGAAGGTTTGTTACATATGTATACATGTGCCATGTTGGTGTGCTGCACCCATTAACTCGTCATTTAGCATTAGGTATATCTCCTAATGCTATCCCTCCCCCCTCCCCCGTCCCCACAACAGTCCCTGATGTATGATGTTCCCCTTCCTGTGTCCATATGTTCTCATTGTTCAATTCCCACCTATGAGTGAGAACATGCGGTGTTTGCTTTTTTCTCCTTGCGATAGTTTGCTGAGAATGATGGTTTCCAGCTTCATCCATGTCCCTACAAAGGATATGAACTCATCCTTTTTTATGGCTGCATAGTATTCCATGGTATATATGTGCCACATTTTCTTAATCTAGTCTATCATTGTTGGACATTTGGGTTGGTTCCAAGTCTTTGCTATTGTGAATAGTGCTGCAATAAGCCTACGTGTGTACATGTCTTTATAGCAGCATGATTTATAATCCTTTGGGTATATACCCAGTAATGGGATGGCTGGGTCAAATGGTATTTCTAGTTCTAAATCTCTGAGGAGTCACCACATGGACTTCCACAATGGTTGAACTAGTTTACAGTCCCACCAACAGTGTAAAAGTGTTCCTATTTCTCCACATCCTCTCCAGCACCTGTTGTTTCCTGACTTTTTAATGATGGCCATTCTAACTGGTGTGAGATGGCATCTCATTGTGGTTTTGATTTGCATTTCTCTGATGGCCAGTGATGATGAGCATTTTTTCATGTGTTTTTTGGCTGCATAAATGTCTTCTTTTGAGAAGTGTCTGTTCATATCCTTTGCCCACTTTGTGATGGGGTTGTTTGTTTTTTTCTTGTAAATTTGTTTGAGTTCATTGTAGATTCTGGATATTAGCCCTTTGTCAGATGAGTAGGTTGCAGAAATTTTCTCCCATTCTATAGGTTGCCTGTTCACTCTAATGGTAGTTTGTTTTGCTGTGCAGAAGCTTTTTAGTTTAATTAGATCCCATTTGTCAATTTTGGCTTTTGTTGCCATTGCTTTTGATGTTTTAGACATGAAGTCCTTGCCCATGCCTGTGTCCTGAATGGTAATTCCTAGGTTTTCTTCTAGGGTTTTTATGGTTTTAGGTCTAACATGTAAGTCTTTAATCCATCTTGAATTAATTTTTGTCTAAGGTGTAAGGAAGGGATCCAGTTTTAGCTTTCTACATATGGCTAGCCAGTTTTCCCAGCATCATTTATTAAATAGGGAATCCTTTCCCCATTGCTTGTTTTTGTCAGGTTTATCAAAGATCAGATAGTTGTAGATATGCAGCATTATTTCTGAGGGCTCTGTTCTGTTCCATTGATCTATATCTCTGTTTTGGTACCAGTACCATGCTGTTTTGGTTACTGTAGCCTTGTAGTATAGTTTGAAGTCAGGTAGCGTGATGCCTCCAGCTTTGTTCTTTTGGCTTAGGATTGTCTTGGCTATGCGGGCTCTTTTTTGGTTCCATATGATCTTTAAAGTAGTTTCAGATACCCTTTCAAGAAGGATTCCCTGCCCAGCTACAAAGGGTGTGCTTAGACAACAGTCTCCAACTGTTTGCTTCATTGGGACCCAACCCAGCCTTTTTAATCAAGGTCTTACTATTGTTAGGTCAGTCTCTGATGAACAACTAAACCAGGTGGTCATACAAGGGCCTGGCCATTTCCATCCAATGCAGGCCTCCTCTGAAGAGCAATCTTTGCTCTGGAGTTTTCCTTTGGTGGGTAGAAATTTGTGAGATCTGCATCAGAGTCTAACGGCACCCACTGCCCCATCCTTCTCCTTTCCTTTTCCTTTTACAGGAGTTAATCCCCAAGAAACTCCTTGTATTCCAAATTCCATCTCAGTCTCCCCTCCTAGAGAGTCTAAAATGGCCCACTTGTACCAGGAATGATAAGTTTATATTTTAGAACTGGACCACTCACTGACTGTCTGTTTATGAGGATTCCATCCCTCGTAGAAAGCCCCTAGCAGAAAGTGGTTGTTCAATTGTTAAAATGTTCTCCCATGGTGAGCTGGGATGATGTCCCAGAGAAGGGGTGTGTACTGGTAGATGCAATGGTCTGGGGCTTGAAATGTACTGAGGAATAATAAAGATCAAAATAATGGAATTGGGTGGTTATTGCTAAGTTGCATTGAATTACTGTACTAAGTTATAAAGAAGCCCTTATCTTATGCAGTGAAGGAGCAGAAAAAGCTGAAGATTAAGCACAGGATTTGATAGTCAGAGTGGCTGAATAAAGATAGTTGAATGTCCAAATGAGGAAAATCTGTCAAGGTCAAGACTCTAGCTGGAAAAACTTAGGGACCCTGACACATGGGATGGAGACATTTGGTTCAAAGATTTTATTTCCCAGACTTATCTGATCTTCTGAGCCTGTGGAAGTTGCTCACTCCACCTCTAAGAGCTAGTATCCCACTCCCCAAAGCCAGAATATAAGACAACAGGCGTCTCACCTCAGAAGCTGCCCCCACTGCCTTCCTGCCTATAATCAGAGTTAAGTGGAAGCATAACCCAGCCAGGGTTGAGCAGCATCTGATAAGGGAGGACTTGGACTACAAGGACCTGGTCAAAGGAGCTACAAGAACTAGCGGTATGGAGCAGCAGGACCCATATTCTGAAGGCTGAGGGTGCACAATCAAGGGGGCCTGGACCTATGACTGGTTATTGAAGAATTTATTGGCTCGGGGGCACTCTTTTGGGGTATAAGATTCAATATCCTGGAACAGGGTTCAGAGGATATTTCAAACTTTCATCTAGGGTGGGTCCTGGGGCCTGGATAAAGCTGTGGCCCACAATGAGCAAGGCTGAAATATTTACATTACCCAGGAAAGTCCCCCAAATCACACTTTAACCTAGACCATCAAGAAAACACTGTTAAGAGGCACATGAGCCTCACTATGGAGTTCACTGCTTGTTCTCTTCTGTAGACCAAGGCTGGAGGTAGAAGAACGACCAGAGAACTTGCCTCACTAACAGCAATGGGGATGCTAGGACCCTAAAGCAATAGAGGCAAGGAAACAGATTTTAACACCAAAAGCTAGGAGATTATTATTTTCATAAGAACAGACAAGATCAGAGTAATAGCCAAGGAAGCCTGACTGACCTGCAGAGAACTATGGAGATGGTTTAATATAACATGGTCTATCCCTTTGGGTAAAATAGATGGACTTCCAACCTAATCAGTAGAAAATGATAATTGATACTGTTTGACAACACTGAAGCCTGTTGTTCAAATAAAGCCACATTCCCTTGCCCAGTTTTTGGACTCAAGCCAGTTTTCAGACTGAGATCCACTGACTCAAGAGGGTGAGGCCCTCAGGGGTAGGACCTTATTACACACTGTAAAGATCCTCTCAATCCTCTCCAAAAGAGCCAACGGCCTGATTGAGTGACTATGTACCAAACAAAGGTAATACCCAAATATTCAGAAGACAGATGGCCATAGGGTCTGTATTGACACTTCTACCTAGTAATCTGAAACATCTTTATGCCTCCTCTGTTAGAATGGGGTATAAGGGAGGCAGATGATAAAAAGGGTCCTGGCCAAATTCTGGCTGTGGTGAGTCCAGTGGGTCTGCAGACACACCCAATAATCAATTCCTCAATTCCTAAAAGTATAACTGGGATTGATGTATTTGACTTTTGGAGCAACTCCTATGCTGCATTCTGGTCCTATGGGATAATAGCTATCCTATTGAGAAGGTCAAGTGAAAACTTCTGAAATTGTCTGCCCTATGCCTTGGCCAGGATCATAAATCAAAATCAGTATCCCATCCAGTAGGTGGGTATGGGGGAAAATGTTAGAAATATTAATCTTAAAAATAAAGGATTCAATGGTAGTGGTCCCTATCATATCTCAATTTAATCCAATTTGTGCCATGCAGAAACCACGGATCCTGGAAAATCACTATAGACAACCACAGTATCAATCAAGTTGTAGCATTGGTCATAGCTGCTATGCATGATGTGGTTTATTGCTACAGCAGATTAATAAGGACTCAGGTACATGATATGGAACCATTGATTTGGTGAATATATTTTGTTTTCTGTTTCAATCATAAAAGAAGATCAGAAACAGTTCTTCATATGCAAAAACCAAAAGCTTTATTATCACTTTGCCCCCAAGAAAAAGCTTTCTCACCCCTTGTCGTCTTATCCTCAGAAGAGCTGTGGATCACACAGATATTCTACAGAACATCACATTGATCTTTTATATTGATGATGTCGTTTGATCAGATGGAATGAGCTAGAGGGAACCCAGCACACTGGAGGCCTTGGAAGGGGACTAGCCCTCCTGAGCATAGGAGAAAATCCTTTGAAGACTCAGGGACCTGCCATTCACTGAAGATTTTAGAGGTCCAGAGCCTAAGGATGTGTCGTGTCATTTTCTTTCAAGTCATGGTTGCATTTACCTTCTACCATAAAGAAAGAAGCACAATGCCTGGTCAGCCACTTTGAGGTCTGGAGGCAATGCCCCTGGCTCTTATAGCAGGTGACAAAAAAGATTACCACTCCAAACAAGACCTAGAGTATGAGAGGGGTCTGTAGCAGGTCCTGGTTTTAGCCACTTGGGCAACAGTCTGGTCCGGGCAGAAAGCGCATGGGGTGAGGAAGGAAAACAAGACATGAAAGAGGCAGGTGAACGGGCCAAAGTCAGAATTGAGAACCTGCAGTGCACCTCTCAAGAATATGTTCATCCTCTTGAAGGCACTAGAGAGCCATCAGTTTCCATTTTTGTTCGTTTGTTTGATTTTTAAAGAATAACTTAGCAACAGAAATTTTTATAGAAACTTTGGTAAGATCTCGTGTGCAAGACAGACTAAACGATGCTGGGTACTATCAAGAAAATAATTTAGGGTGGAGCCAAGATGGCCGAATAGGAACAGCTCCGGTCTACAGCTCCCAGCCTGAGCGACACAGAAGACGGGTGATTTCTGCATTTCTGTTTGAGGTACCGGTTTCATCTCATTAGGGAGTGCCAAACAGTGGGTGCAGGACAGTTGGTGCAGCGCACTGTGCATGAGCTGAAGCAGGGCGAGGCATTGCCTCACGCAGGAAGTGCAAGGGGTCAGGGAGTTCCCTTTCCTAGTCAAAGAAAGGGGTAACAGACGGCATCTGGAAAATCGGGTCAGTCCCACCCTAATACTGCACTTTTCCAATGGGCCTGGAAAACAGCACACCAGAAGATTGTGTCCCGCACCTGGCTCGGAGGGTCCTATGCCCACGGAGTCTTGCTGATTGCTAGCACAGCAGTCTGAGATCAAACTGCAAGGCGGCAGCGAGGCTGGGGGAGGGGTGCCCGCCATTGCCCAGGCTTGCTTAGGTAAACAAAGCAGCCAGGAAGCTCGAACTGGGTGGAGGCCACCACAGCTCAAGGAGGCCTGCCTGCCTCTGTAGGCTCCACCTCTGGGGGCAGGGCACAGACAAACAAAAATTCAGCAGGAACCTCTGCAGACTTAAATGTCCCTGTCTAACTGACAGCTTTGAAGAGAGTAGAGGTTCTCCCAGCATGCAGCTGGAGATCTGAGAACAGACAGACTGCCTCCTAAAGTGGGTCCCTGACCCCTGAGCAGCCTAACTGGGAGGCACCCCCCAGTAGGGACAGACTGACACCTCACTCGGCTGGGTACTCCTCTGAGACAAAACTTCCAGAGGAACAATCAGACAGCTGAATTTGTGGTCTCATGGAAATCTGCTGTTCTGCAGCCACCGCTGCTGACACCCAGCCAAACAGGGTCTGGAGTGGACCTCTAGCAAACTCCAACAGACCTGCAGCTGAGGGTCCTGTCTGGTAGAAGGAAAACTAACAAACAGAAAGGACATCCACACCAAAAACCCATCTGTACATCACCATCATCAAAGCCCAAAAGTAGATAAAACCACAAAGATGGGGAAAAAACAGAGCAGAAAAACCGGAAACTCTAAAAAGCAGAGCACCTCTCCTCCTACAAAGGAACACAGTTCCTCACCAGCAATGGAACAAAGCTGGACAGAGGATGACTTTGACGAGTTGAGAGAAGAAGGCTTCAGACGATCAAACTACTCCAAGCTACGGGAGGAAATTCAAAACAATAGCAAAGAAGTTAAAAAGCTTGAAAAAAAAATTAGACAAATGGATAACTAGAATAACCAATGGAGAGAAGGGCTTAAAGGAGCTGATGGAGCTGAAAGCCAAGTTTCAAGAACTATGTGAAGATTGCAGAAGCCTCAGGAGCTGATGCGATCAACTGGAAGAAAGGGTATCAGTGATGGAAGAGGAAATGAATGAAATGAAGGGAGAAGGGAAGTTGAGAGAAAAAAAAAAAAAAGAAATGAACAAAGCCTCCAAGAAATTTGGGACTATGTGAAAAGACCAAACCTACGTCTGATTGGTGTACCTGAAAACGACGGGGAGAATGGAACCAAGTTGGAAAAGACTCTGCAAGATATTATCCAGGAGAACTTCCCCAGTCTAGCAAGGCAGGCCAACATTCAGATTCAGGAAATACACAGAACGCCACAAAGATACTCCTCGAGAAGAGCAACTCCAAGACACATAATTGTCAGATTCACCAAAGTTGAAATGAAGGAAAAAATGTTAAGGGTGGCCAGAGAGAAAGGTCGGGTTACCCACAAAGGGAAGCCCATCAGACTAACAGCTGATCTCTCGGCAGAAACTCTACAAGCCAGAAGAGAGTGGGGGCCGATATTCAACATTCTTAAAGAAAAGAATTTTCAACCCAGAATTTCATATCCAGCCAAACTAAGTTTCATAAGTGAAGGAGAAATAAAATACTTTACAGACAAGCAAACGCTGAGGGATTTTGTCACCACCAGGCCTGCCCTAAAAGAGCTCATGAAGGAAGCACTAAACATGGAAAGGAACAACCGGTACCAGCCCCTGCAAAAACATGCCAAATTGTAAAGACCATCGAGGCTAGGAAGAAACTGCATCAACTAACGAGCAAAATAACCAACTAACATCATAATGACAGGATCAGATTCACACATAACAATATTAACTTTAAATGTAAATGGGCTAAATGCTCCAATTAAAAGACACAGACTGGCAAACTGGATAAGGAGTCGGGACCCATCAGTGTGCTGTATTCAGGAAACCCATCTCACACGCAGAGACACACATAGACTCAAAATAAAGGGATGGAGGAAGATCTATCAAGCAAATGGAAAACAAAGAAAGGCAGGGGTTGCAATCCTAGTCTCTGATAAAATAGACTTTAAACCAACAAAGATCAAAAGAGACAAAGAAGGCCATTACATAATGGTAAAGGGATCAATTCAACAAGAAAAGCTAACCATCCTAAATATATATGCAGCCAACACAGGAGCACCCAGATTCATAAAGCAAGTCCTCAGTGACCTACAAAGGGACTTAAACTCCCACACATTAATAATGGGAGATTTTAACACCCCACTGTCAACATTAGACAGATCAATGAGACAGAAAGTTAACAAGGATATCCAGGAATTGAACTCAGCTCTGCACAAAGTGGACCTAATAGACATCTACAGAACTCTCCACCCCAAATCAACAGAATATACATTTTTTTCAGCACCACACCACACCTATTCCAAAATTGACCACATAGTTGGAATTAAAGCTCTCCTCAGCAAATATAAAAGAACAGAAATTATAACAAACTGTCTCTCAGACCACAGTGCAATCAAACTAGAACTCAGGATTAAGAAACTCACTCAAAACCACTCAACTACATGGAAACTGAACAACCTGCTCCTGAATGACTACTGGGTACATAATGAAATGAAGGCAGAAATAAAGATTTTCTTTGAAACCAACGAGAACAAAGACACAACATACCAGAATCTCTGGGACACATTCAAAGCAGTGTGTAGAGGGAAATTGATAGCACTAAATGCCCACAAGAGAAAGCAGGAAAGATCCAAAATTGACACCCTAACATCACAATTAAAAGAACTAGAAAAGCAAGAGCAAACACATTCAAAAGCTAGCAGAAGGCTAGAAATACCTAAAATCAGAGCAGAACTGAAGGAAATAGAGACACAAAAAACCCTTCAAAAAATTAATGAATCCAGGAGCTGGTTTTTTGAAAAGATCAACAAAATTGATAGACCGCTAGCAAGACTAATAAAGAAGAAAAGAGAGAAGAATCAAATAGATGCAATAAAAAATGAAAAAGGGGATATCACCACCAATCCCACAGAAATACAATCTACCATCAGAGAATACTACAAACACCTCTACTCAAATAAACTAGAAAATCTAGAAGAAAAGGATAAATTCCTCAACAAATACACTCTCCCAAGACTAAACCAGGAAGAAGTTGAATCTCTGAATAGACCAATAACAGGCTCTGAAATTGTGGCAATAATCAATAGCTTACCAACAAAAAGAGTCCAGGACCTGATGGATTCACAGCCGAATTCTACCAGAGGTACAAGGAGGAACTGGTACCATTCCTTCTGAAACTATTCCAATCAATAGAAAAAGAGGGAATCCTCCCTAACACATTTTATGGATCCAGGATCGTCCTGATACCAAAGCCTGGCAGAGACATAACCAAAAAAGAGAATTTCAGACCAATATCCTTGATGAACATTGATGCAAAAATCCTCAATAAAGCACTGGCAAACTGAATCCAGCAGCACATCAAAAAGCTTATCCACCATGACCAAGTGGGCTTCATCCCTGGGATGCAAGGCTGGTTCAACATACGCAAATCAATAAATGTAATCCAGCATATAAACAGAACCAAAGACAAAAACCACATGATTATCTCAATAGATGCAGAAAAGGCCTTTGACAAAATTCAACAACCCTTCATGCTAAAAACTCTCAATAAATTAGGTATTGATGGGACATATCTCAAAAGAGCTATCTATGACAAACCCACAGCCAATATCATACTGAATGGGCAAAAACTGGAAGCATTCCCTTTGAAAACTGGCACAAGACAGGGATGCCCTCTCTCACCACTCCTATTCAACATAGTGTTGGAAGTTCTGGCCAGGGCAATCAGGCAGAAGAAGGAAATAAAGATATTCAATTAGGAAAAGAGAAAGTCAAATTGTCCCTGTTTGCAGATGACATGATTGTATATCTAGAAAACCCCATCGTCTCAGCCCAAAGTCTCCTTAAGCTGATTAGCAACTTCAGCAAAGTCTCAGGATACAAAATCAATATACAAAAATCACAAGCATTCTTGTACACCAATCACAGACAAACAGAGAGCCAAATCATGAGTGAACTCCCATTCACAATTGCTTCAAAGAGAATAAAATACCTAGGAATCCAACTTACAAGGGATGTGAAGGACCTCTTCAAGGAGAACTACAAACCACTGCTCAATGAAATAAAAGAGGATACAAACAAATGGAAGAACATTCCATGCTCATGGGTTGGAAGAATCAATATTGTGAAAATGGCCATACTGCCCAAGGTAATTTATAGATTCAATGCCATCCCCATCAAGCTACCAATGACCTTCTTCACAGAATTGGAAAAAACTACTTTAAAGTTCATATGGAACCAAAAAAGAGCCCGCATCACCAAGTCAATCCTAAGCCAAAAGAACAAAGCTGGAGGCATCACGCCACCTGACTTCAAACTATACTACAGGGCTACAGTAACCAAAACAGCATGGTACTGGTACCACAACAGAGACATAGATCAATGGAACAGAACAGAGCCCTCAGAAATAATGCTGCATATCTACAACTATCTGATCTTTGACAAACCTGACAAAAACAAGCAATGGGAAAAGGATTCCCTATTTAATAAATGGTGCTGGGAAAACTGGCTAGCCATATGTAGAAAGCTGAAACTGGATCCCTTCCTTACACCTTAAACAAAAATTAATTCAAGATGGATTAAGGACTTACATGTTAGACCTAAAACCATAAAAACTCTAGAAGAAAGCCTAGGCAATACCATTCAGGACACAATCATGGGCAAGGACTTCATGTCTAAAACACCAAAAGCAATGGCAACAAAAGCCAAAATTGACAAATGGGATCTAATTAAACTAAAGAGCACAGCAAAAGAAACTACTATCAGAGTGAACAGGCAACCTACAAAATGGGAGAACATTTTTGCAATCTACTCATCTGACAAAGGGCTAATATCCAGAATCTGCAATGAACTCAAACAAATTTATAAGAAAAAAACAAACAACCCCATGAAAAAGTGGGCAAAGGACATGAACAGACACTTCTCAAAAGAAGACATTTATGCAGCCAAAAAACACATGAAAAAATGCTCATCATCACTGGCCATCAGAGAAATGCAAATCAAAACCACAATGGGATACCATCTCACACCAGTTAGAATGGCCATCATTAAAAAGTCAGGAAACAACAGGTGCTGGAGAGGATGTGGAGAAATAGGAACACTTTTACACTGTTGGTGGGACTGTAAACTAGTTCAACCATTGTGGAAGTCAGTGTGGCGATTCCTCAGGGATCTAGAACTAGAAATACCATTTGACCCAGCCATACCATTACTGAGTATATACCCAAAGGACTATAAATCATGCTGCTATAAAGACACATGCACACGTATGTTTATTGCGGCACTATTCACAATAGCAAAGAGTTGGAACCAACCCAAATGTCCAACAACAATAGACTGGATTAAGAAAATGTGGCACATATACACCATGGAATACTATGCAGCCATAAAAAATGACTAGTTCATGTCCTTTGTAGGGACATGGATGAAACTGGAAAACATCATTCTCAGTAAACTATCGCAAGGACATAAAACCAAACACCGCATGTTCTCACTCATAGGTGGGAATTGAACAATGAGAACTCATGGACATAGGAAGGGGAACATCACACTCCGGGGGCTGTTGTGGGGTGGGGGGAGGGGGGAGTGACAGCATTAGGAGATATACCTAATGCTAAATGACAAGTTAATGGGTGCAGCAAAACAACATGGCACATGGATACATATGTAACAAACCTGCACATTGTGCACATGTACCCTAAAACCTAAAGTATAACAATAAAAAATAAAAAAAAAAAGAAAATAATTTAGCCTTTTGCCTTTTGTCATTTCTTCCCCATCTTGCCTCAGTTGTTTTCATCCAAAACATTTACCTGACTAAACTAGGGCTTGGGAGGAGAGGACTCACAGTGAGGTTGTGTGCATAACGAATTTCATTTTGTCCCTGCTTGATTCAGAGCTAATTTTTTTCTCCAACTTGTTAGTTTACTACAGAGTGTCAGTTTCATTCCCTCCTCTAGAAGACTGGTGTAGTCATTTCTATCAATGCCTTCATTACTACACGGATCCACTGCAAGCAAGTTGATGTCTTGGGGAATTCGTTCCAATGAGCTTTTACCTGTATATTATAAGTACTACATTTCCTGTAAAGGACTTTTGAGTTTCTTGGAGAAAAATGTTATTCTTTGCAGATGTTTTAGAATATCTTTAAAGTTTTTCACTTCCAATAGACTGAAATATTTTCTAGCAGTATAGTAGTGAAACTGTTTCTAGACAAACGTTAAAAATTCAAATAGACCATGGTAACATTTTTACTTGTGATTATGAAGACAATCAAAGCAAAAGAGGCCTTTTAATACAAAATTTTGTTTTAATGATCACGATAATTGAGTTAATTCTTTAGTGCACTTGTAATAAAAAATATTTGTGGAATTGATATATTAGTCATGTGATCCAATTTAGAAAACAGTAACACAGTGTGCCAAATAATACTTAGTTGAGGCAAAAAAGGAGAGAAAAATACTTTTTGCTCTTCAAACTCTCCTTTTCATTTTAGTAAACTCATATCGTATTGAACAATGTATAAACATAGTCCTAGAAGTGCTCTTATAGGTTGGTGCTTTGTATTTTTCTTGAGTGCAGGTAGTTAAAGTCAGGAATTTCCTTACAGGTTTCAGTGTATTTCTTTTAAGGCAAGTTAGCACTTAAGTAAGAGCTCCCTCCACTGGAGTCTGAGCTTTAAAACTCCTTTTGCCTACTATTTACCTTCCTTCAAGAAGCTCCCCTTCCTGGACCCTGCCAGTACTGGGAGATTAAACTAACAAAACATTAAATAATGTCCTTCAGGAAAGATGCAGCTAAGCCCATTTATCAATCCAAGGAGGTTGAACTGGAGAGAAACAAAAAAAAACATATACAGTTCCTCCTGTCATTCTTGAATCACATCAGCTGCACAGAATATGTTCTTGGAAGCTTAGAACATAAACTGACTGTAATCATATGCCTTCAAGGTCTCAGCCCAGTTTTTCATCAAATGCACATTTTGATGAATTATTGCTTTCAAGGAAAAGTTGGAAATTTATACCCCAAAAACTCTACCCCAGGGTTATTCTGCTTTCTTTAAGAAGTTTACCAGTTTGTGCTGCATTTCTAAAAAACAGAAACATCATATTTAATATTTTTTAGGGCATTTAAGTTAATAAAATATTCTGGCTAATCCTGGGTGATCCCTTTTATCATACTTGAATTGCATATTTTCAACGAATTGGAATAAAAGAAGACCAGATAATTAACACAAGTGATATAGGTCATGTTCAACCATTCTTGTGAGGTCTATAGTTCACCATTATGAATATTCATTGCTAGCTGTGTAAGCTTTACTAAGTTACATAAGCACTTTGGAAATGTTTTCTTATCTAAAAATGGGCCTATTAACACTTTACTTACCTCAAAGTGTTGCTTCAAAGATTAAATAAAATAATGAATGTGAAAGTACTTTGCAAACCATAGAAACTATTGTGATGAAAATAATGGCCATGAAACAGTGAGACAGGTCTTTCAGAGTGACCAGCTGAGCTTTCTGGTAAAATTTGTCAGTGAGGGTGGTGTGTGGAATTAATACCATTACTTCAGAGATACATTGCATACCAAAAGATGTACAAGTACTGGTTAATAGAGAGAGATGGCTAACTGAATAACATTTGGCCCAATAGAGAGCATTATCTCTTCACATAGTAGACAGCATACTAAGGATTTTTAAAAGTTGATGTTATTCTCCAAATCCTGTTCTTTTCCATTTGAAAAGAAAGGGAAAAAAAAAGAAATTTTATCTTAGAAGGTTTACTGTGGATTTATTTTTTGAGTGAGCAAATCTTTATAACTTAACATAGATTGATAGGGTCAATAAAATTTGAGTATTTTTGAGTAAGTTGCATTATCAAAATCAACACAAACCAACTGATACATACAGTCCTCCAAAAATAACTTAGGCTGTGTGGTCATAGTGCTGTGTGAATATACACATATCCTCTATGTTCAGTTTCCCTGTTATTGACTTTCTACCATGTTTCTCTTTTCCCCGATGTCACAATTCCAATCAAATCAGTAGGAGCTCAATAAATCTTGGATGAAAGTACTCATTATACTTACGTATGGTAGAAACATCAAGCTCCCTGGAAGAATGTTCAAATTAAATATTGCAATTTTTCAAATGCTAAAAAATTCATAGGCATTTTGCACATGGATTACCAAAGTATACTTCAGATCTTCCATGGAGTGGGTATTCTTTATCAACTGGAAATCATTATATAATTGGTCTAGTAAATGTTTGCTGATGATTCTAATATTTAATTCTTTCAGAATTTATTTTGTTTCCTATGACCAAAGAAGATGAGAAGCAAATGATCTATCCTTAGAGGTTCAATCTTCATTTTATTTGCATGTTTATGGCAGCTTGATCTTGTAGCCTCCATTTTTTCCTTCTTATCTTGTTTTTCCCAGTAGAGTGATGTAGTTCCTTCCCAATGTTCGATTAATTCTTTGTATATTCTACAACACATTGAATTTATTAACCTCTTTTTCAAGGAGACTATGAACTACTTGAAGGTGTTTTTTTATATCTTCAGTACCCAGCACACTGCCCTTTGTCACCATCATAAAGAATCTCGAGATATTGTTGTTGTGTAGTGAGAGATTGACAAAAAATACTCTCATTCTCTCTCTGCCTTGTTGAGATCCTTGAGATGCGACAAAGTTGTATTTTCAGGAAAATGTTCTTAAGTATAAGGGCAACTGCTTGATTTAACAATTTGCCTATAAAGTCTACTAAAATATCTGAACTTCACAGAAGATAAAAGTAAATGATAAAATTGTTTCTATTTGTTTAGGGCTGGAAGATTTGAAGTGAGCAGCTGGGACTATATCCTCCTTGCACTTTGTTCATACATAAGGAGAAATGAAAATTCTGAAAAGACATCTGTATTGGAAATCAAAATACATTGCCGAAGTCAATGTTGAGTTGACATTCTGCTTGCAAATATTCTTTTGAGATTGGTTCTTGTAAATCTCTTTCCCATCTGGTTTTTATGTCTGCTCGGGGACTTGTATGCACAGAGTTGTCTAGGATCTGCTCAGAATGTTGAAATAAAGTGTGTGGGTTTTTAATAAAAGGTTAGCTGGTAGGGGAGACACTGTCTTGGTCATATCTAAACTGCATATATATCTTGTAGCTCAGTTAAAGTTTTGGAAACTTTGGGAAGTGTTTTCTTGGAATAAGAAAACTTATTTGAAGTCATGAAATAATCCTATCCTGCAACTTATATTTTTGTAGAGAACATTTGCTGGAAGGATAATTTTTATTTTTAAACACAGGAAGAGTGAGTAGCAGAGAAGGGTTTGTGATTGCAATTTCCTCTCTTACCATAATTGCACTATTTCCATTAAATTAATGATGGAGAGAAACAATTGTTTATAAAAAGGTTCTTTTCCTTATTGAAAGTTAATTGGGGAATATTGATCTCTTCTTAAATGGCAAATTTAATGATGACAAAGAGAAAAAATTCAATCTGAGATGTCATGATAAATAAGCCCATGATTATAACTTAACATCTGGAACTGGTATCCCTCCTTGAGTTTTATGAGGGAATGGTGCTCTGAATGAACTCTTGCAAGTGAGAACATGATCACCATCATCATCACGTAGCATTTACTCAATTCAGTGGTTAATGTCTACACAGCAACCAATGTGGATTCATCTAAGGACAAAAAAGACATCATTTGCCTCCTTAGAACCATGAAATTGGCCCTTGCTCCCATCATCTAAAGTGTGTGTGTGTGGAGTGGGGTGGGGGAGAGGGGATTCCAGAAGCAGATGAGAAGAGAAAGCACTTAAAGAAGCCCTGTGTGACTCTGAATGTCCTCTTCACTGAGGAAATAGCTAAACAAGCCTTCTGGAACCAGAAGCTTTCTCTCCAGTAGTGGGGATAAGTCTACTGTCTTTAATTTTGTAATTTTTTTGTTTGTTCTTTTTGGCTCAAGCAATACAGAACAAAAAATCACAGAAGGAATAAAGTGAATCAAAAATGGTTTCCTCATGGTCCTTTGGGGACCATGGTTGTATCCATTGGAGAAATAGGGGATATTAAGTCAATCTTGCCATCCAGTGGAGTCCCCCCTTACTTGCATTTAACATGCAACCCCCCTACCCAAGTCCTCATAGCAACAAACAAATTCACAGATCTACTCTCATATATTAAAGTTGTAGAGACTTACTTTTAAAACAGAAGGGGCAAACCATTTAGGAAAGTGGAATATTTTAAAAATTTTCCCTGATCTCTCATTTACCACAAGGGATTTCATAATTATCTTAAAACGAGATGACTTTCATCCTCGACATCTGGATTGAGAGTTCTTTCTTTCGTTAATGTAGATCAGTCATTTTCTAATTTTGATATTCATAAGAAAGAGATTTTCTTAAGAGTAATTTTGTCTACATATGCTTTTTACTTTATCTGCTGACTTAAAGCTCTCACCTTTGCTTAAACTGTAACTCCCCTGATTGAGTTTTTCCAGGCCTCTCTATTCCAGAGGCAGTTCAGCAAGATAACTCGTCCATGTTGGTCTTCAGGAGGGGTTTTCTGGCTGATAGCCCATGTGAGGCTATGTTCCTCTGTATCCTCCGAGTACGCTCTCCTTTGTTTATTACATGTGCATGACTAATGTTAGTAGCTCAAGAGTAACCCCAGAGTTCAGTGGGTACACCATTCATAAGATCAAGACAACAATATTATCATACCCATCACATTTCTTACAATCAGGTAATTAAAATGTCAATTGCACCTAGACTCTATAAGGCACATCAATTAGATTACATATGCTTACAATTGGGATTCCCCAATATTACATAGTTTCAAATTAAATAGACAATGTGAGTCCTTCTTTCCTATTTTTAAACTTCATCCGTAGCTAGACATCTTGTTAAGTAAATATGTTCTATTGTGGTTACCGCTGCATTCTAACTCCCCCTTATTAATTTGTCAGTCTATTTTTAACTCTGGACATTATTCTATCTGACTCTTCTTTAATGCTCCCATCCACCACTTCACTTGGAGCTTTCTTCAACTTTCTCTTGCCCATCATTAGAAAGTAATCTGCTCACTGCCCAACAATCTCTAACTAAATGTGGTGACACTTACTATAAAATGAAATAGTTTCTTTACTGCTTTTTTTTTTTGAGATAGGATCTTACTCTGTTGCCCAGGCTGTAGTTCAGTGGAATCATTATAGCTCACTGTGGCCTCAAACTTCTGGGCTCAAGCAGTATTCCCACCTCAGACTTCCAAGTAGCTGGGACTACAAGTGCATGCCACTGCACCCAGCTAATTTTATTTTTTGTAGAGATGGAGGTCTTGTTTTATTATCCAAGCTGTTCTCAAATTCCTGGCTTCAAGTGATCCTCCTGCCTCAGCCTCCCAAAGTGTTGGGATTACAGGTGTGAACCACCATGCCCAGCCAATAGTTTCTTGTTATTAGTCATATCACTATTATCTGATATAGTGAGAGTGCTCATGAATTTTTGCCATAATGGGAAAATGCTTGCATGTTTGTGCATGTGTTTGTGTGTGCTTGCATGCACAGTGCATTGTAGTGTGCATCTCTTGGTCTAATTAGTGATGTTCTCGGACAAATTCTGTGCCTGTTGTTCTCACGAGTTGTTAGGGATGGTGTTTGCACAAACAAGTCATTTTAATGCTAGCCACTGAGACATGGCCCCATTAAGATGGCTATAAAGACAATGAAGGCTAACTTAATATAGATCATGTCACTTCTGAAGTGGTTACTATCCAAGATAATTGAAACCTTTCTGGCCCATTGGGAAGAACCATCATGCGGGATAAATGGTGTCAGTGGTTTACCACTCTTCAGAAAGTGATTTATTTAAATTTTATACAGCAGAAACATATCCTCAGGCAAGGCAATGCAAAGACTTGTTTATAAAGTGGACCCTTTCCTGTTCCCAGATATCTGAGTAAATAGGTATATATTCTGTCCAGCTGGACCATAAACACCTGATTGCTGAGACTAGAAGATTGCTGAGAAGTGTAAAAGGTGAGCAAGAGGGTGGTTGTTCTGTCCAACAGTCAGCTACAAAAGACAGAGACTGGCATTCAGTGGATGATCCAACTATCACAATATTTATTTTAGACAGACAGGATAATTTTGTGGAAAGGGGCAAAAGGGGAATTTATGTGTGTCTCATCAGACACATAGACAAACAACAAGAAAAACAGCACAAATTCAGGGCAACCTTTTACACATGCTTGTTTTAGTAGATGTGGCTCCTTTGATCAAGATTCTATTGGTGAAGATGCAAAGGACATTTTTTCCCCTAGATTGATCTGTATATCAAGGAAAAGTGGAGCCCAGACAATTTCTGTAACAACTTCTGGAGGGGCTCATTTGTCTCATGTCACACCGTATGGTTTTTGTGGGAGAAACAGAAGTGAGGAGGGAAGAAGAGACGGAAGAAGAAGGAATCCCTTAATATTCTCTGCCATCATGGCCTATCCAGGTACTTTGGACTTTTTTGGGTGAGAGTTTTTGAGACTTTACTCAAATGCATGTTAAAACCTAAAATAAAGACAAATAATCAATAAATAAAAACTATGAATTGTATGGGGGTTAGGATTCAAGTTGTGGTGTGTGTGTATGTGTGTGCTCACATGCGTGCATATGAATGACAATGTGTGTGCATTTGGTTACTTCCCTATAGATTTAAAAATTCTTAACATGGAAGGAAAATAATTATCTGTTTCATATACAAAAACAAATGCCCTTTGTCAGTTTAGTAAATTCAGTAGGTTGAACTGTTTAGGGCTTCAAGAATCGTATCAAAAAGTTTGGTCTTCATAAAGGACATACAGTATCTTTAAAGATTTAAGTAGGAGAGTGAAATAATGGGATATTTACCTTAATTTCATATGCTGACTTCTGAGCAGAAAATAAATTAGAAGAGGAAAATGGTAAACGAGATAGAACTAATAGGAAGTTTTTTGGAGATGAAAGTGGCTTGATCTTGAGTGACGGGAGCAGAGATATTAAGAAATGGACAGAGATGAGATGCAATTAAGAGGCAGAATTGGTAGGACTCCATGATGGATTGGATGTGAGGATAAGGAACAGAAAGGGGTCAAGCAAGGATCCTGGGTTTCTGAGATGAGCAACTGGGTGAATTGTGTTTTGCAATGAAGACGGAGTATATTTAGAATGGAGGACATTGTTTAGAAAGAAAATGAGTTCAGGTTGCAGCACTTTCAGTTTGAGATATTTATAAGACCAGTGAATATCTAGAATGAGAAGTTGGTTGTATGTATCTAGTGCTCAGAAGAAGGTCTTGAAAGGAAACACAAAGTAAATTAAATGGTCTTTGAAGCCGTGAGAGTGATGGAGATGATGATTAAGAGTGAAGTAAGACAAAAGTAAGGGATCATGAGCAAAAGTGAAGACACAAGAGGCCTAAGATCTAACCTCAAACAATTTCAATGTTTAGAAGATAGACTGAGTGTGAGAAATTTCCACAGGAGACTAATATGGAGTGGTTAGGAAGGTAGGATAAAAGTCAGGAGAGCATATCATTGTGGAATTTCAGGAAAGAGAATGTTTCTAACAGGCAGAAGTTGAGGCATCACTTATGATGAGAAATGGAAAATGTACATTGGATAACAACATGGGGGGAGATCATTTGTGACCTAAGGAAGAGCACGCTTAGTTGAGTAGTAGCAACAGAAGCCAGAGTGGAATCACATGAGAGTGAATACAGTGTGGAAATAAAGGCTGCTTGCCCAGATACTCTGGATAAAAGTTGCTATTAGAGGGATAGAGGGAAGGGTCAGTAGCTTGAGAGGCATACATTATTCAGGGAGGATGTAATTGTTGTTATGTTAAATTTTTCTAAAATGGAGAGACTGTAGCATTACTGAATGCTTATAGTAAGCGTCCAGAAGGTAGAATTTAAGGATATTACCACAGTGTGGAGAAAGCACAGAGGCAGCTGGGCAGGGACACAGATGCCAGAGGCACAAGAAAACTTCAAAGGCCCAAAGGCGTGCACGTGCACACACACATACACACACACGCACACACACCATCCGTGAGAAAGAAGTAGCTGGTGAAAGGCATTCTGCAGGACTCATTAGTCCTGCTGGATACCAAATGTGCCAGAGAGGTGCTAATTTCTTTATCTGCAATAGCTCAATCTCCATAGCACACTAGAATAGAAGCCCCATGAAAGCTAGGATTTTTCTACATATTGCTCTTTGCAGCATTTCCCAGTGCCTATGACGGTGATTGGCAGGTTATAGGCCCTTAAAAATATTTGCTAAGTAAGTAAATGAATTAGGTAGGTCTGGCTGTTTCAGTTTTGTAGTTGAGGGAACTAGGAATTAGAAAGGTTAATTACTTTGCCCATTCACAAAGGCAATAACGAAAGATATCTGGATTTCTACACAATCAAGGATCTTGATCAACGTGCTAAGTTGCCTTCTATTTTGAATCATATTGGATGAAGCAAACCTTTTTTTAGAATTTTAATATTCCCACATACTATCCTCATTATGTGAAGAGATTCTGAAGTATTAGAATCAAGTTTATTGAAGTACTTAAAGAGTATTGATGTCTGTTTAACATGAGTTTGATTATGCAGAATGGGAAGCCATTACCAAGCTATCCAGGCCCTTCTTTTAGAAACAACCAGCAAATATAAGCCCTACTTTTTTTTTTCTTTAAACCATGTACCATGAGCAAGCATCCCTTTGATTGCCATATGCTGTGTTGTGCTCACTGTGCATGTACTTTTTTTGTTTTCCTATTTCAGTCCCTCAAGATATCTTTGCCTTCCTCTCTTAACTTGTGCCAGTATTAATTATGATCTTTTCTCCTTCTTTTATCTTACTTCTGCCTCTGTCTCAAGTACTGAATCCAAGCTTTCATCCAGCTTTTAAGGGAAGCTAATATCTCATGAAATTGTGAGGGCCTGGGACCTTCAAAGAGCCAAGGATTCTGCCAGACTGAGCAATAGATTTGATGAGCATTCTCCACTTAAGATCTGAACTATGAGAAGTAGAATCAAAGCAGTTCTTTTGTAATTCCAAACAGCCATTTAGGCATACGAAGAAATGAAAGTAAAGTAGTTCTAAAGACAAGGAAGAGGTTCAATGAAAGGTAAGAAATCCTGACAAAACAAGAAGAAAAGTATTTCCTTTGGTCACGGTGGGCTTGTTTCTAATGAGGAAGACTTGAGATTCTGAATATTATTTATAGCTTATTGCATAGTTATGTTTAGGTTAATTTTATAGTAAACTATATTAGTTCTCATTCTTGCATGTGAGTTCAATTCTCAAACAATCCTTGTTAATCTTAATAAAGGTGTATTAGAGAACCTCTTCAGGAATTGTACACAAAGATCTTTAAGAGGCTTGCCTCCAACAGGCTGCTGAAGTGAAGACACGTATAATTAGACCAGTGGGCCATATAAATAGTATTCTTACAGATTTCTGTGTAAGAAAATCTTATTTTTATTTGGATGTATTTAGAAGTTCTATGGGCTACTTAAGACTTCCTTAATCCTCTGTCTCTGAGTCTCTGAAAACAGACTTAGGCTTATTGGCTTAACACTGCTTTCCTGTAAACTTTTGTTATGAAAATGCCTCTCATTCCTAAATATTATTATTGTGACTCTCATCTAACAAAGTTTTACAATGACAGGTCTTGGATCTTCTAGAAGAGAAAAAAAAATCTGTTTAATTCTCAAAAGTATATTGGTTCTTTCCAGTTACCAGAGTAGAATTTATAAAGTTTATAATTTGTGCGTCTCTGTGCTTCAATCCTCAATTACCAAATGATCTCAGAAAAGAGTAAATTGCATTTCTAATTCAGAAATTTCAGGCTGGTTAAATGCCTAGAGTTGTACTGAATGCTATCATATGACTTCTCATGCTTCTCTGACAATTCACTGGCAATTTTTGCCCACTTACAATGGAAGTGGTATCATGCAGACTTGACAGAAGGGTGGTAGTTCAGAGTTTGATATCAGGTTTACCATGTGTCTTTAGATGAGTGAATTAACCTATCTGAGTCTATGCTTCCGTATTTAAAAATGAACACTTTGGGATGGGTAGCACTCATTTACTTCTTCAAATATTTATTGCATTCCTTCTGTGTTCTAGCTACTGCACTTTTTGCTTGAGTTACAACATTGCACAAGATAGTGTTCCTGTCTTCATGGACCATAGTGTAGATGACAAAGATAAATAACCAGACAATTATAAAACAGTGAAATAAACAATACCAGTGAAAGCATAAGTTCTAAGATAATGGGCTGTCAACTTTATCCATCCTCTAGATAGATTGCCAATTATTTGCATTTCTTTGAATTTGTCATGCAGTCTTCATTGCCTCCATGTCTTTAAACATGTTCCCTCTGCCTAGAATAGTATTTACCATATTCTTTACCTAGCTAATGTCTACTTAGTCCTCAAGGTTCAGATCAAGTATTACTTCTCAGGGAAACCTTCTTAAGTTAACTCTTTGAGTCTGGTTTGTGTGGCCCTCCTTGAGTGCCTCTGGCCCTTATATGCATTCTTCAACAATAGTAGCTTGGCTTTATTTGCTTACCAGTACTATTGTTAGGATGTAAACTCATACAGTGCAGGAATCCCATCTTTTATTTCTTTATTCCCAGAACATGGTCTAATGTTTGGTGTACAGCAAATGTTCTATAAATATTTGTGGATTATATGAATATCAAACATTTATTGAACACCTACTATGTGGCAGGTACTAAGAAGGGATTCGCTTTCATCACCTTATTTGCTTTATTTTTTAAAACACTCTTTGTTACGGTGTGTAGTATTCCTACCCTCCTTTAGAGATGGAGAAATAGAGATTCACAGAAGCTCGGTAATTTTCTCAAGGTAACACAGATGGACAAATCCAGAGTTTGAAGCTGGTTTTCCAGAGGATTTCCTCTTTATTCTACTACACTGTAAATCATGGGTTTTGTTGTTTTAACATATGTGTGTGTGTGTGTGTGTGTGTGTTTATGTGCGTGTTCAAGGGGAAGTGGTTGTAAAGAAGATCACCTTCTTTAAGAGGAAATTCAAGGCTAATGGTTTTTGTGCCATATTTGTATAAACTGGTGTAAATCTACCCTTGGGTATTTTGGCTCATTAGTGGGAGAAACATTGAGCTTCTTCAAGTGAACAGATGTCTATGCATAGTTATATCTTTGAAGCAAGGTTATGGTAGGGCGTAATCTGCATACCTCTGTAATATATATATATGAATGATAGAGATATATGTATATAGCTTATCAGGAAAAGTTTGTATATAAAATCTCCTAGGACATTATGGAGAAACAGAGAAGGAGTCTAGATATCTGGGGCCTTGGGGGTATTAGGATTATAAACAGATGTAGAGTTATATCATTTTAAAGAAAAGATTTGTAATTGTAAAAGACCCAAATACAAAATTTGGGAGATAAGTAATACTGACACCTACAAAATGTATGGAGGTAGTTGGGGAATGTTTTCTGCTGACCAGAGTAAAATCGTACCTTCACTTAAAATCAAAAGTCCTAAGTTCTCACTTGACTAGATTCTGTAGAAGTCAGCTCAAATATTGAAACAATACATATTTTTCTTAATTTCAAAAGTTCTTGAACATAATCAGGTAGTTAGACAAAAATCTTAGCTCTTTTTAGCCAGACACAATGGCATAAAACAGAGATATGGGCATTTCTACTCTAATGCCAATGTTTGCACTATTGAATAACCTTACATTCTGCAAAATTGGACACTGAAAATAATAAGGGCTATGGGAAAAATAAGGTGTGGAGAGATGACTCAAGACTGTAAAATTTGGAAAGTAGAGCACTAAAAACACTAAGACAATTACTGTTAAAAAAAGAAAGCTGGCATAGATAACCCTCTAATAGCATTGGCACGTGGCTTCACAGATGATTGGTCATTAGCAATTTTAAAACGTGGGGCTTTTACTTGTTCCTTTGAAGTGTAAAAATCGTCCTTCCAATATGGACCATTTTTATTAAAACTAAAAATCAGATCCAATGTGTAGCCTATTTTGTTAATCCATTATTTTAATATGGGGATTAATGTCTGCAGCTTCTGAATCTGTGTTGGCACTTTCATCAGCAAGTTTAACAAAATTGAATATGTAGACATGTGCTTGAAGCACTAAAGAAAAGTGCCTTTGTAGATTTCTTAGCATTTTTCTTAAGATCATCATGGGTTGCTATGCTTTTTCTTTATTTGTGACAAAGTTTGCCGTGGATAACTTTAAAACATTAAGCTACTGGGAAACAATGTATAAGAACCAACAATACTTCTGTGTTATAAAAACATCTTTCCCTATTTACCAGTCATATATGGAGAAATTTACATAAAAGAATTGGCCTTTTTACAAGAAAAGATTCTCCTAATTCATGTGATATTTAAGGTTCCAACATCGTGTAATGAATGCTAGATTCGTCTATATTAAACTCTGACTCACTGACTATTTTCAGAGCCTGCTTCATCTTAATCCGTGCCAGTGTTCTACGATAATAACACAGTAAACAAGCTTTTGCTTATAGACTAGCAGTATAGAGTAGCCATGTGTGGTGGAGGTGGATTTTGAGAAAGGATGAAATGGTACCTTGGGAAAGTAAAAAGAAACAAAAAATACCTTTATTAGTCTAATAAATAGTTTTAACTGTGCTGCTAGATTTGTTTTACATCAAATAATCATTGACTTCAATGTTTCTGCTTCAACTTAGATGGTCTTCCTTCTTCTTTTCCTCTTTCCTTCTCTTTTTCCTTGTTTTGTCTCCTTCATTTTTAAAAATTTTTCACACATATTTTATCTGTTTTTTTTCTTTCTTCACTATGCATTAGATATGTACTATTTAACTGTTAGATCCTAGAGATAAAATGGTGAACAAAAGCAGTTTGGAGTATTGTTGAGAGATTTAAACATACAATTCCACAAATACATGTTAGTAAACAAGACGTAAGTCCAGTATTACCAAGGAGAGGAGCTATACAAGCATGTAAGAGGGAAATATATCTCAGATATGTTGCCCAGGCTTTCCTCAGGAAATAAACTCAGAAGAATGAGTGGGTTAACTAGGTGAAGATAGGAGGGAAGATCATTCCTGACAGGGAGAATTGTTTCTGCAAAAACCCTGCAGCTCAAGTAACCACAAAGCTTATGAAAGACTGAAGGAGGACCAGTGTGGTTGGATGAAGGAGCTAGGAAGGGTTTTGGCATAGAGCCAGATCGTGCAGGGCATAGCTTGCCTGGGATGGGATAAAGATTCTCATCTTTAACTCTAGAGAGATAGAAATCATTGAAATGTTTTAAACCAGGAGATCTGTGATATGATCAGATTTGCATTTTGCAAATGTGTCTCTGTCCACAGTATAACAAGATTGATACACAATTTTGTGCTTATTGCAATTTTACATCTTTAAGGTATCCCTGCAAGGAAAGAGCAACCCTGATGTCTGCATTTTTCCATTTTGGAAATAGAAAGAATGAGGCTTATGAGAATGAAAATTATCCTTTGCTTGATCGAGTCTGTTTTTTTCCTCATACTTCCTCTAAGGGATATCAGTATCACAAGAGATGGCATCATAGCTGTGAAACAAAGCATACAGGTAAAATAACCACATTTCTTTGAATAGAGGGGCCTCAGTCTCTCATTTTTTTGTACTCTCCATCTTGAAAACAGCTTCTATTCCCACCTGAACTCTCATTTGTAAGCTACTTCTGTCTCAGTTTTGTTGGAGGTGTTTCTAGGTTTTTCTGCCACATTAAACATGTACATCTCCAGGATCTACCATTGAAAAGTTTGAACAGATCACTGGAATTAGCAAAAGAAGAAAAGAAAAAGAAGTCAGATTTTTGGCAGGAGGCTATCTACCTGAGGACACATTGCCTCATTCCCTTGGCAACCATGCCTGTGATTAACAGTTTTCATAAATAATTCAAGTCTTCCATTTGCACTCTCTATAATCCCTCTTAGGGAGGGAACGGCACAGTATTTAGGGGTTTTTAGTTAAGCAAAGTCACACTCCCTGTGGCTCCTCTTCCTTCACTCAAACTATTACACTGTGAGATTAAGAGCTCCAGAAATGTGTTAGGTTTTGTGCAGAATTTAAAGGAAACACTGGATGTTTCTCAGTAAATTTTATGTCCAGTTTGCCACCTAAGCCTCTGCTCTGTGCCTCCTTTAACAACACATTCTTTCCTTTTAGAAAGTAGAGTTGCTTTGAGGGCATAATCTTAACAACCAATGGTTTCTGTCCATCTAATGATAACAGGCCACTTTGTAAGTTCTGGCTGCCAGCAATACTGCTTGAGGTGAAATTATGAGAGGTGGGGCCTGCACCAGAAGCAAGAAATTGAAGAAGAGGGCATCAGCTATAAATTTTTCACTTGTCTAATGGACTGTAGTTTTAGGGTCCCAAAGTGAAGTAGCTGGTGGGGAAGAATTTCATTATGACAAAAATGTGTGAAGCCAGAACTCTCCCTAATCTTTTGTCATAATCAAATCTTCAAAACTCCCAGATGATAAATGGGCATCATGGAAATGTATCTAGGGTCCAATCACTTTGAATCTGAAGTGCAATCACAGATCATCTCATGATTTAAACACACACACACGCACACACACACACAGACACACAGAATTTATCAGGGCAGGGCTTAGACATTTCTATACTGCACACAAATGTGCATTCCTAGCATCAATCTTCTAACACTGAAATGTTCACTAGGCGACAAGTAATGAACTGACCTGGGTGGAGAAATTTTGAAAAGTTATAGCTCCTCCACTAAGACATCCAATGACCTGGTAATAGAGACAGAAAGGGGAAAAACAGAATAAAGATTGGTTGAAGGCAGAACAGCAAGAGAAAGTCCAAAAAAAAATGAGAAATAATGATAGAGAGGGAGAGAGAGAAAAAGAAGAAACATACTAAAGGGATGCTTCTTAAGGCAGCTAAGAGAGTGTGAAAGATTGAGACCATGGAAGATTCTGGACAGGGAATCAACTAGGAGTGTTTATTACACTAGAGGCTGAATACATTATCCTTATTTGTGGCATATTATTTTAAATCTACTTCTAAATATGAATGTTTTAATCCTTTCTAGAATGAGATGAGGTGTAAGTAGATAATTAAAAACAGAACCAGAAATGACTTATGATGTTAAACTACACCAAAAAATAGAGGGAATAAAAATAAGAGATTAAAAAAATAAAGGAATGTGAGAGGAGGCATTTGGGTGAGCTTCCTGTTATGAACTACATATTTAGCTTTGGACTCCATGTTATAAAAGGCAAAGTGGGAGGTCATCTAGTATTGTCAAACTAAAACAACAAGAGCAATAACAACAACAGTAAGCATCTTAAAATTTTATCAAGAAAATTAACACCTTTTTTTCTGGCACTAAAAAACAAATATATATATGTAAGAGATAAAATAATGGAAAATATTTTATTGTGGTTTCCAAAAAAAGGGAAGGAAGGAAGGAAGGAAGGAAGGAAGAAAGGAAAGAAGGAAGGAAGGTTCTTATAACGGTATTTTATGTTTATATAGTGGTTTGTAATATATCCCATACTTTTACTTTAATTATTTCACTTGAGCCTCCTAAATAGTCCTATGACTTAGAAAAGGCACATACAATGATCACGTAACAGATTAAAATTAAACACTGGAAAAGAAAATGCTATTAGTAAAATTGATGGACAATATACTAGAACCCAGGACTTCTGACCCAGAATCCAATTCCATCTGCTTCCTTAAAAAAGCAAAATGTAAACTATTAAATCAATGATTTTACCACTTGGATTGCCTCAGAATTAACTATGAACAGCTTTATTGAGATATAATGCAAAAATAAAAGTTGTACATATTTAAGGTGTACACTGATGATTTGATATACGTGCATATATTCACGAAATGAAATGATCACAATAAAGCTAATTAAAACATTCATCATTTAATGTGGTTTCCTTTTTGTGTGTGGTGAGAACATTTAAGATCTAATCTTGAGCAAGTTTCGGGTATACAATACAGAATTGTCAACTATAGCCACCATGCTGTACATGAGATCCCCAGAACTTTGTCATCTTATAACGGAAAGTTTGTACCCTTTGACAAATATCACCCTATTCCATGCACCTCCCACCTGGCTTTTGGCAACCATCATTCTAGACTTTGCTTCTGTGAGTCTGACTTTTTTAGATTTCACATATAAATGATATTATACAATATTTTTCTTTCTGTCTCTGCTTATTTCATTTAGCATAATGTCCTCCAGATTCATTCATGTTGTTGCAAATGGTGGAGTTTCCTCCTTTTTTATGGCTGAATAATGGTTCATCACACACACACACACATATATATAAATATATGATATGTATGCATCACATTTTCTTCATCCACCAATGGACACTTATGTTGTTTCTGTGTCTTAGCTATTGTAAGTAATGCTGCAATGAACATGGGAGTGCAGATATCTCTTCAAGATGTTGACTTCATTTCTTTTGGACATATATCCAGAAGTTAGATTGCTGGATAATATTGTAGTTCGATTTGTAATTTTATGAGAAGCCTCCATGCTGTTCCATAATGACTGTGCTGATTTACATTCACACCAACAGTGTACAAGGGTTCTCTTTTTTTCACACTCTCACTAACCCTTGTTAGCCCTTGTCTTTTTGATAGTAGTAACAGGTATGAGGTGATATCTCATCATGGTTTTGATTTACATTTCTCTACTGATTAGTGATATTGACTACCCTTTACTTACAAATGTTGGACATTTGTGTATCTTCTTTGTAAAAAATGTTTATTGAAGTCCTTTGCCCATTTTTTAATAAAAATATTTCTTCTGTTTTTTGCTATTAAGTTATATAAGTTGCTCATGTATTTTGAACATTAATTCTTTATCAAATATATGGTTGGCAAATATTTTCCTCCCATTCTATGGGTTGCCTTTTCACTCTGTTGAATGCATCCTTTGTTATGCAGAACCATTTAAGTTTGATGTATATAAAACTAAAATGCTTTTGGCATCATATCCAAGAAATCATTGCCAAGACCAATGTCATAAAGATTTCCCCTTTGTTTGCTTCTAGGAATTCTACACTCTCAGATCTTATATTTAAGTCTTTAATCTACTGCAAGTTAGTTTTTTGTGTGTGGTATAAGAGTCCAAATTCATTCGTTTGCATGTCAATATTCAATTTTCTCAACACTATTTTTGCAAGGGACTCTCCTTTTCCCATTGTGTACTTTGTAGATCAATGGACCATATATGTGTGGATATATTTCTGGGCTCTCTCTTCTGTTCCATTGGTTTATATATGTCTTTATACAAGTACCATATTGTTTTTATTAGTGTAGCTTTATAATATATTTTGAAATCATTAAATGTGATGCTTCCATCTTTGTTCTTTGTCAATATCACTTTGGCTATTCTGGGTCTTTTGTTGTTTCATATAAATTTTGGATTGTTTGTTCTATTTCTATAAAAAGTGTCACTGGGATTTTGATGGAAATAGGATAGAATCTGTATATATCTGTGGGCAATACAGACATTTTAACCATAGTAGGTCTTCCAATTTGTGTACATGGGATGTCTTTCTATTTATTTGTGTCTTCTTTAATTTCTTTCATCAGCATATTGTAGTTTTCCCTGTAAGTCTTTTACCTCCTTGGTTAAGTTTATTCTTAAGTATTTTACAATTTTTGATACTAATATAAATGAGATTGTTTTCTTAATTTTCTTTTGAGAAATTGAATTTATTATTCAAAACCTTTCACATGTGAATTTCATCAAGTATTTAAGGAAGAAATATTTTCAATATTATGAAATGTTTTCTGATAGTAGAAGGAAAACTTCTCAACTTGTTTTGTGATGCTAGAGTTACCCTGATAACAAAACTTGACAATGATGTTACAAAATAAAGTTACAGAACAGTATCCCTCATAAAAATATACTAAAAATACTTAAAAGTATAACAAATTAAAATCAGCAATATTATAGTATCATTAGGGTAGTTTATTTTAGAAATACACAATTTGTCTAGTTTTTAAAATTATTTAATATAATTTATCATGTCAATGGAATAAAATAAGACACATGTAATTAATTAATAGATGTGGAAAAGACACTGAGAAAATTTAATACCAATTTATTATTAAGGTTCTTGCATAAAAAGGAGAAGCAAAGATTAAAACTGTCTCTGTTTGCATATTACATGATTCTTTAATTAGAAAATCCTAAGAATTTGCCAAACACCTATTAGAACTAGTATGTCTGCTTTGCATGAACACAGAATATGAGGTAATATTTAAAAATCAGTTATATTTTACACACTGGCAGGAAACAATTGGAAAATCAAATGTTAAAAATTCCATGTATTTTAGCATTAAAACATAAAAATGAAAGAATAAATTCGAACAAGTTTAACAAACATTTTTAAACAAAAATAATTTTATAGTGAAAACTACCAAAATGTTCTTTAGAAAAAAGATCTAAATAAATGGAGACATATACCATGTACATTGACTGTAAAACCCAATAGATTTAAGATTTCAATTTATCTATAGATTGAATCTTGTCCAAATTAGTGTCAGCTATTTTTAAGCTGATTCAAAAATTTATATGTAAATGCAAGCAATAAAGAATATCCAAAACATAACTGAAATGAACAAAGATGAAGGATTTACACTATCTGACTTTCAGATTTACAGGCACCCTAAAACTACAATAATTGAGAAAGTATAGTGCAGGCATAAAGATCTACAAATAGATGCATGGAACACAATAGATGGCCCAGGAATAACACCCCTCTTATGTAGTTATTTGATTTTTGAGAATGTTTCCAAGGCAACCTAGTAGGGAAAGAAAAGTCTTCTCAACAAATGGTGCTAAAATAAGTAGATATTATATTGGAAAATTGAACTATACTCTTTATCTTACACCATGCAAAAAATTAATTAGAGATGAATTGTAGATCGAAGTGTAAAAGCTAGAACCACAAAGCTCTTGTAGAAAAACATAGTGGAACATCTCCATGACTTATGAGCAGATAAAGGTTTCTTATTCAGTCCCAGAAAGAAAGAACTAACCACAAAAGAAAGTATCAGTCAATTAGAATTCATCAAAATTGAAAGTATCCGTTTAACAACGGGCTGAAATTCAAGATATATAGAACTCAACAATAAAAGGACAACTAACTTAATGTAAAATAGACAAAAGGTTTAAAAGACATTTCATAAAAGAGAATATATGAATAGTCTATAATTATATGAAAATGAATTTAACAGCATTATTACATAATGCAAATTAAAATCACAAGAAACTACTGCACACTTTCCTAAATGGTCAAAATTAAACGGACTGAAAACACCAAATGTTGGTTGGCATGTGGAACAAATAGAACTCTCATACATTGTTGGTGGGATTCTAAAATTTTACAACCACTTCAGAAAATGGCCTACCATATTTTTATTAAAATTAATTAATTAATTAAATATTTTAGCTTTATTGAAGTGTAATACAGTTGACATACAAAAAAAGTATACATTTAATGTATTCATCCTGACGAATTTGGACATAAGCATACACCTGTGAAATCATCACCACAATCAAGGTACTAAACATACTCATCATCACCAAAAATTTTCTTGTGCTTCTTGTGGGGTTTTTTTGGAGGGGGATAAAAACACTTCACATAAGATTTATCCTCTTAACGTATTTTAAAATGTACAATACTACTTTGATAACTATAGGTACTACTTGTGTATAGCAAATTTCTAGAATGTGTTCATCTTGCATGACACAAATTTTATATCCATTGAAAAACAGTTCTCCATTTTCTCCTCCCTCCAAGCCCTGGCAACCACCATTTTATTCTCTTATGAGTTTGACTATTTTAGATACCTCATATAGGTTGAATTACACAATATTTGTCCTTCTGTGCCTGGCTTATTTCACTTAGCATAATGTTCTCTAGGTTCATCCGTGGTGTTGAAAATGCTAGCATGCTTTTATTTCTGCTGAGTAAATACATAGGAGTGGAACAGCTCCATCATAGGTCATTTTTTGTGAAACTAAACATATGCACATTCTATGATTCAGCAATTTCACTCCTACGTATTTACCCAACAGACATAAAAACCATCTAACAAAAAAACTTGTACAAGAATGTTCATAACAGCTTTATTCATATTAACCACAAATTGACCCGTGTCCACGATTATAAGAATGAATAAACAAACAGTAGAATATTTATGTAATATGGACAATATTACACAAATATTAGAATATTAGAATATTTATGTAATATGGGCAATATTTATATAACATGGACAGTATGTCAAAATCATTATGCCAAGTAAAAGAAGCCTTATATTGTATACTATATAATGAATGTGGATATATGCTCTATGATGTCATTTATATTAAATGTTAAAACAAGAAAATCTAATTTATGGTAAAATAATATCAGAACAGTGTTTGTCTCTGGTGGACCCTGGTGTTTAAGGATCAACTGGCAAGGGGCCTGAAAGAACTTCTTTGTGTGATAATAATGTTCTATATCTTACTAGGGGTTTGGAAAACACAGACATATTCATTTGTCAAAATTCACTAACTATACACTTAAAATGTGAGCATTTCATGGTATGTAAATTCAAGAAAAGGAAACTACTAAAAATACTGAATTTTTATTAATGTGCATATTGTTTGGATGTCTGCAATTTGCTTTGAAATCCATCAAAAGTAAAGTTGATAAATGGACAGAAAGATAGGTAGAGTGATAAGTGGTGCGACAGGTGTAGTAAGATATTAAGCTAGAATCTAGGTGGTGAGGATGAGGATGTTTCATGTAAAATATTTTCAACTTTGCCATATGTATGAGAATCTTCATAAAAAATTGAAAAAAAATCTACCTACCTGATTTAGTCACTTGATATGCAAGAAGTGTTAATACTCTGACATGCATCTTTCCCCAAGCAGGAGATATTTCTGGTGTTACACGTGTAGAGACTTGAGAGGTGGTTTGAAACTGCAAAAACTCTTCGATGAGGACACCACCTAGACTTTGTGGTTCCTCACCAACATTTTAGCGCAAATGCTAGTGCTATGGTTTGAAGGTTTGTGTCCCTACAACATTCATGTTGAATCTTAATTCTCAATGCACCAGTATTAAGAGGTGTGGCCTTTAGGACATGATTAGACCATAAAAGCTCTACCCTTATGAATGGGATTAATGCCTTGTAAGAGAGCTTTAGGGAACAACTTTGTCCCTTTTTTGCCGGTCTGCTGCGGTCTGCTGCTTCTGGTGAGGATACAGTAACAAGGTGCCATCTTGGAAGAAGAGCGTGAGCCCTCACCAGATGCTGAATCTGCTGGCAAATTGATCCTGGATTTCCCAGCCTCTGGAACTGTGAGAAGTAAATTTCTATTATTTATAAATTACCCAATCTAAAGTGTTTTTGTTATAGCCACAGGAACAAAATAACATTACCAGCTGTCCACCTCAAAAACAGAACTTGAGCCTCTGTGTAGGACTGTGGTTTTGAATAGTACTATATTTGGATTGGCCTCTTATTAGGATGAATTTGCCACAAAATATGTCCAAGCAAGTTGAATATTTCAGGCTATGAGATGAGGATATATCAGTTCTGTTCACTTAGATGCAAGTATTTACCTGCTAAGGACAATGATCTTAATCTTAAGTACACATGGTTGTCAATATCATACCTATGTACTTAGTGAGTTTTCCTTCTTCCAAGTCCATTTCCAAACATAGCTATAGGTTTGTGAAATCTATGCCTTACTAATTAAAGCCCAAGGTAAAATATTATTTCGCTTACCTCTTTTAATCTGTTTTAACACTTACTTGCATAGGAATCTTTTTGGCACAGTTTTCTGTAAACTCTTTTGTGAACTGAGGCCTATCATTCTTCCCAGATACTTACATTCCTGTGAGCTGAGACCATGTCTGGATTGTTCACCACTATTTCCTTAGTGCTTAGAACAGTTTTTGGCATATAGAGATGATCAATAAGTGCCTATTCAATAAGTTGATAATAAAGATGTGTTTCAAAATATCAATTAGATGCCAGTATTGCATATTCTCTCCTTCTAGAGGAGTATTTTATAAACTGAAATATTTTTAAATTATTTTTGGCAAAGGCTTCTGTATATCATACATATTAGCATTGCAGAAACTTTTAAAGTTAGTTTATAAACAATGTTTTATCTCTCTTGGCTACAGGTGGCATTTATTACATAGAAATCCTATGCAATAGAACAAATGTTACCAGTTACTAGGCCAGAAAAATAGATGATCTATAAAAATAAGTATTTTATAACAGAGATGTAAAGAATAATGGCTAACTTAACCAGCTGCCAGATTTCTAGCAATCTCAAAACTTTTGACCAGGCACAGTGGCTCACGCCTGTAATCCTAGCACTTTGGGAGGCTGAGGTGGGCAGATAACCTGAGGTCAGCAGTTCGAGACCGGCCTGGCCAACATGGCGAAACAGCATCTCTACTAAAAATACAAAAATTAGCCAGGCGTGGTGGTGGGCAGCTATAATCCCAGCCCCTTGGGAGGCTGAGGCAGGGGAATAACTTGAACCCGGGAGGTGGAGGTTGCAGTGAGCTGAGATTGTACCACTTCACTCCAGCCTAGGCAAAAGAGGGAAACTCTGTCTAAAAAAACAAGCAAACAAACAAAAAACAAACAACAACAACAACAACAACAGCAACAAAAACCTTTTATACATTTCTAAAATAAAAGAAATAATCTGTAAGTAGAGAGGAAAGAAAAGAAGACATAAATCTACTGCACTTTATTCTAAGAATGAAATATATAGTATCCAAGTGACATGAAAGAGTGAAAACTTGGGTTACTTATAAAACAAGTTGATATATCTATTTTTATGGATATTTTTTGTTTCATTTAAGTTTAGCTTAGTGGGGAAACTAAAACAACAATGACAAGTACTACTACCACTATTACTACTATTATAGTTAACAGTGAAACAAGGTGGAAAACAGGAAAACCACTATTTAAAACTCAGGTCTGGTGAACTCCCATTTACAATTGCTACAAAGATGATAACGTACCTAGAAATCCAACTTACAAGAGATGTGAAGGACCTCTTCAAGGAGAACTACAAACCACTGTTCAATGAAATAAAAGAGGACACAAACAAATGGAAGAACATTCCATGCTCATGGATAGGAAGAATCAATATCATGAAAATGGCCTTACTGCCCAAGGCAATTTAGAGATTCAATGCCATCCCCGTTAAGCTACCCATGACTTTCTTCACAGAATTGGAAAAAACTACTTTAAAGTTCATATGGAACCAAAAAAGAGCCTGCATAGCCAAGACAATCCTGAGCAAAAAGAGCAAAGCTGGAGGCAACATGCTACCTGACTTCAAACTATACTACAAGGCTACAGTAACCAAAACAGCATGGTACTGTTACCAAAACAGATATATAGACCAATGGAACAGAACAGAGGCCTCAGAAATAACACCACACATTTACAGCCATCTGATCTTCAATAAATCTGACAAAATCAAGCAATGGAGAAAGGATTCCCTATTTAATAAATAGTGCTGGGAAAACTGGCTAGCCATATGTAGAAAGCTGAAACTGGATCCCTTCCTTACACTTTATATAAAAATTAACTCAAGATGGATTAAAGACTTAAATGTAAGACCTAAAACTGTAAAAACCCTAGAATAAACCTAGGCAATACCATTCAGGATATAGGCATGGGCAAAGACTTCATAACTAAAATGCCAAAAGCAATGGCAACAAAAGCCAAAATAGACAAATGGGATCTAATGAAACTAAAGCGCTTCTGCACAGCAAAAGAAACTACATCAGAGTGAACAGGCAACCTACAGAATTTGAGAAAATTTTTGCAATCTGCTCATCTGACAAAGGGCTAATATCCAGAATCTACAAAGAACTCAAACAAATTTACAAGAAAAAAAAACCCATCACAAAGTGGGAGAAGGATATGAATAGACACTTCTCAAAAGAAGACATTTTTGCAGCCAACAGACATATGAAAAAATGCTCATCATCACTGGTCATCAGATAAATGCAAATCAAAACCACAATGAGATACCATCTCACGCCAGTTAGAATGGTGATCATTAAAAAGTCAGGAAACAACAGGTGCTGGAGAGGATGTGGAGAAATTGGAACACTTTTACACTGTTGGTGGGACTGTAAACTAGTTCAACCATTGTGGAAGTCAGTGTGGCGATTCCTCAAGGATCTAGACTAGAAATACCATTTGACCCAGCCATCCCATTATTGGGTATATACCCAAAGGATTATAAATCATGCTGCTATAAAGACACATGCACACGTATGTTTATTGCGACACTATTCACAATAGCAAAGACATGGAACCAACCCAAATGTTAATCAACGATAGACTGGATTAAGAAAATGTGGCACATATGTGCCATGGAATACTATGCAGCCATAAAAATGGATGAGTTCATGTCCTTTGCAGGGACATGGATGAAGCTGGAAGCCATCATTGTAAGCAAACTATCACAAGGACAGAAAACCAAACACCGCATGTTCTCATTCATAGGTGGGAGATGAACAGTGAGAACACATGGACACAGGGTGGGGAACATCACACACTGGGGCCTGTCAGGGGGAGGGGGCCTGGGGGAGGGATAGCATTAGGACAAATACTTAATGTAAATGACGAGTTGGTGGGTGCAGCAAACCAACATGGCACATGTATACCTATGTAACAAACCTGCACGTTGTGCACATGTACCCTAGAACTTAAAGTATGATTTAAAAAATAAAAATAAAATAAAAATAAATAAATAAAACTCAAGCCTCGGAGCATTTAGCAGAAGGACAAACAGCCTTCGGTGAAGATGGCTCTAGGTACCATAAAGACACAGTATAATAATTAAGTTTAATAATGAAGACTTTCAATTATCAAGGGGTGGGTAAAATTGTAGGATCATCTTCAAGTTTTCTATTCTTTCTGGGCTTTCAACTACACTACATTTCCCAGCCTTCCTGTGTCTGTGAGACTGAGTTCCAGTCAGTGAGATGTTAGCAGAAAAGATTTATGTCACCCAGAGTTCTGGTTATAAAATCATTTACAAGTGACCCTCAGTACGCTTCTCTAATCTCTTGTCTGGGTGCTGATGTTTACGGTTATTTGGGAAGCCACAATTTGAAGACAGCAAAGATTCTGTCAGTTTGAATTTCTGAATACTGTGATAATCAAACTTCCATTGCCTCTGATCTGGAACTTCTGTTTTGGTCTTTACTTGAGTGAAAGACAACGTTAGGTTTATTAAGCAACTGAGTGTGCTGTGGAATCCAGTAGCCACTAGCTACATGCACATTATAGTTACTAAAGATTTGGCTAGTGCAACAAGAGTGAATTTTTAATTTTATTAAATTTAAATAGCCACATGTGGCTCATGGCTACCATGTTAGACAGTGCAGTTTTTTCTTTTTTTAGATTTTTTTTTATTATACTTTAAGTTCTAGGGTACAGATGCACAACGTGCAGGTTTGTTACATATGTATACATGTGCCATGTTGATGTGCTGCACCCATCAACTCGTCATTTCCATTAGGTATATCTCCTAATGCTATCCTTCCCCCGTTCCCCGACCCCATGACAGGCCCCAGTGTGTGATGTTCCCCTTCCTGTGTCCAAGCGTTCTCATTGTTCAATTCCCACCTATGAGTGAGAACATGTGGTGTTTGGTTTTTTGTCCTTCCGACAGTTTGCTGAGAATGATGGTTTCCAGCTTCATCCATGTCCCTACAAAGGACATGAACTCATCATTTTTTATGGCTGCATAGTATTCCATGGCACATATGTGCCACATTTGCTTAATCTAGTCTATTATTGATGGACATTTGGGTTAGTTCCAAGCCTTTGCTACTGTGAATAGTGCTGCGATAAACATACGTGTGCATGTGTCTTTATAGCAGCATGATTTATAATCCTTTGGGTATATACCCAGTAATGGGATGGCTGGGTCAAATGGTATTTCTAGTTCTAGATCCCTAAGGAATCGCCACACTGTCTTCCACAATGGTTGAACTAGTTTACAGTCCCACCAACAGTGTAAAAGTGTTCCTATTTCTCCACATCCTCTCCAGCACCTGTTGTTTCCTGACTTTTTAATGATCACCATTCTAACTGGTGTGAGATGGTAGCTCATTGCGGTTTTGATTTGCATTTCTCTGAAGACCAGTGATGACGAGCATTTTTTCATGTGTCTGTTGGCTGCATAAATGTCTTCTTTTGAGAAGTGTCTGTTCATATCCTTCACCCACTTTGTGATGGGATTGTTTGTTTTTTTTCTTATAAATTTGTTTGAGTTCATTGTAGATTCTGGATATTAGCCCTTTGTCAGATGAGTAGATTGCAAAAATTTTCTCCCATTCTGTAAGTTGCCTGTTCACTCTGATGTAGTTTCTTTTGCTGTGCAGAAGCTCTTTAGATTCATTAGATCCCATTTGTCAATTTTGGCTTTTGTTGCCATTGCTTTTGGTGTTTTAGACGTGAAGTCCTTGCCCATGCCTATGTCCTGAATGGTATTGCCTAGGTTTTCTTCTAGGGTTTTTATGGTTTTAATTCTAACATTTAAATCTTTAATCCATCTTGAATTAATTTTTGTATAAAGTGTAAGTAAGAGATCCAGTTTCAGCTTTCTACATATGGCTAGCCAGTTTTCCCAGCACCATTTATTAAATGGGGAATCCTTTCCCAATTGCTTGTTTTTGTCAGGTTTATCAAAGAGCAGATAGTCGTAGATGTGTAGTAATATTCCTGAGGGCTCTGTTCTGTTCCATTGGTCTAGATCTCTGTTTTGGTACCAATACCATGCTGTTTTGGTTACTATAGCCTTGTAGTATAGTTTGAAGTCAGGTAGCGTGATGCCTCCAGCTTTGTTCTTTTGGCTTAGGATTGTCTTGGCAATGCAGACTCTTTTTTGGTTCCATATGAACTTTAAAGTAGTTTTTTCCAATTCTGTGAAGAAAGTCATTGGTAGCTTGATGGGGATGGCATTGAATCTATAAATTACCTTGGGCAGTATGGCCATTTTCACAATATTGATTCTTCCAACCCATGAGCATGGAATGTTCTTCCATTTGTTTGTGTCCTCTTTTATTTTGTTGAGTAGTGGTTTGTAGTTCTCCTTGAAGAGGTCCTTCACATCCCTTGTAAGTTGGATTCCTAGGTACTTTATTCTCTTTGAAGCAATAGTGAATGGGAGTTCACTCGTGATTTGGCTCTCTGTTTTTCTGTGATTGGTGTATAAGAATGCTTGTGATTTTTGCACACTGATTTTGTATCCTGAGACTTTGCTGAAGTTGCTTATCAGCTTAAGGAGATTTTGGGCTTAGATGATGGGGTTTTCTAAATATACAATCATGTCATCTGCAAACAGGGACAGTTTGACTTCCTCTTTTCCTAATTGAATACCCTTTATTTCCTTCTCCTGCCTAATTGCCCTGGCCAGAACTTCCAACACTATGTTGAATAGGAGTGGTGAGAGAGGGCATCCCTGTCTTGTGCCAGTTTTCAAAGGGAATGCTTCCAGTTTTTGCCCATTCAGTATGATATTGGCAGTGGGTTTGTCATAGATAGCTCTTATTATTTTGAGATACGTCCCATCAATACCTAATTTATTGAGAGTTTTTAGTATGAAGGGCTATTGAATTTTGTCAAAGGCCTTTTCTGCATCTATTGAGATAATCATGTGGTTTTTGTACAGTGCAGTTTTAATAGAGCTCAGTTACATTTACTTCTTTTGAAGAGGGTTCGGACTGTGTAATAGCATTTTTTGCCATCAAAATAAGACCCTATATTTTATACATGGCATAGGATATACTCAATAATGCCTCCTCTGTGAACTTCTACAGCATCCCTTTTAACCATGCCTCACCTCACAGAGTGTCAGATTCACCCCTAAATTAGTAATACTATTTTTCCAACCCATGCCCTTGTTTTCTGACTCTTCTGTCTGACATATTTTTCTCCTTCATAGCCATTGTTAGATGGCCTCTCATCTTTCAAAATTTATAACTGATGTCACCTCCCCTATGAACACTTTTCTGACACATCCCAGGATGAATTGCTTATTTTCTCCTTTGTGTCACACTGTAACCTTCTAGATTTCTATTATGCTACCTAGGATACTTCATCACATTTATTTGTTTTTGTGTTTATCTCTTTTTCCTATTAGACTATAAATTCTTGAGAGAGACTTTGTTGACTTAATATTTGTTTCCCTGGTAGTTAGGACAGCATCAAGTACAAATAAATGATACACGAATAGGAAATTTAGAAGGTAAAATTCAGTAACAAGCCTCAACTACTCTCCTTCTTTGATATGCATTATTTTCCAAGCAGTTAGAGCTGATCCATCCTAGATAGTGTCATCTGCTCCTTGTATCTGTATTTAGAGGGAGCTACTTCTGATTCTTTGCCCTCAGTGGACATGCAATCAAAGCTTACAGTCTACAGAATTAAACCACAATTGCACATTGAATTTCTTTCTCTGTTAATTTCAGAAAACATGTCACGAAATGTCTGTCGTGAGAACACGCTGATTTATGTAGCAGTTCCTGAGGTCATGAAAATGAAAACTGGAAATTTAGGAGACCAGATTCTGGCATATATGACTTATGATTAATATGTTGGATTGGGTCAATTTCATCGTTATACTTCATCTTGTTAGTTACTAACAAATTGTCATAATAAAATTAACACATTTTAAAGTTTATAGGAAGACTTGAATTAAAGTTTCTGAGTCTAATTCAATAATATTCCTCATGCTTCAGTGATACAACAATTCTTTGAGAAAATGGAGCCCTTCATTGAATGCTTCTTTATTTAATAAACTTGCAGAATAGTGTAAATACCCTTTTCTGTTGTTCTCCATTTATTTTTATAAGTCTACTGAGAATAAATTTCTTTCAAGATAAAATTACTTTTATCTTTCTTTCAGTTTTTTTTTCATTCTTACTTTCTATTGTCTTTGAAAGGACATTATTATTTTATTTTATTATTATTATACTTTAAGTTTTAGGGTACATGTGCACAATGTACAGGTTTGTTACATATGTATACATGTGCCATGTTGGTGTGCTGCACCCATTAACAAGTCGTTTAGCATTAGATATATCTCCTAATGCTATCCCTCCCCCCTCCCCCCACCCCACAACAGTCCCTGGAGTGTGATGTTCCCCTTCCTGTGTCCACGTGTTCTCATTGTTCAATTCCCACCTACGAATAAGAACATGCGGTGCTTGGTTTTCTGTCCTTGCGATAGCTTACTGAGAATGATGATTTCCAGTTTCATCCATGTCCCTACAAAGGACATGAACTAGTCATTTTTTTTATGGCTGCATAGTATTCCATGGTGTATATGTGCCACATTTTCTTAATCCAGTCTATCATTGTTGGACATTCGGGTTGGTTCCAAGTCTTTGCTATTGTGAATAGTGCCGCAATAAATATACATGTGCATGTGTCTTTATAGCAGCAAGATTTATAGTCCTTTGGGTATATACCCAGTAATGGGATGGCTGGGTCAAATGGTATTTCTAGTTCTAGATCCCTTAGGAATCGCCACACTGACTTCCACAATGGTTGATCTAGTTTACAGTCCCACCAACAGTGTAAAAGTGTTCCTATTTCTCCACATCCTCTCCAGGACCTGTTGTTTCCTGACTTTTTAATGATGGCCATTCTAACTAGTGTGAGATGGTATCTCATTGTGGTTTTGATTTGCATTTCTCTGATGGTCAGTGATGATGAGCATTTTTTCATGTGTTTTTTGGCTGCATAAATGTCTTCTTTTGAGAAGTGTCTGTTCATATCCTTTGCCCACTTTTTGATGGGGTTGTTTTTTTTCTTGTAAATTTGTTTGAGTTCATTGTAGATTCTGGATATTAGCCCTTTGTCAGATGAGTAGGTTGCAAAAATTTTCTCCCATTTTGTAGGTTGCCTGTTCACTCTGATGGTAGTTTCTTTTGCTGTGCAGAAGCTCTTTAGTTTAATTAGATTCCATTTGTCAATTTTGGCTTTTGTTGCCATTGCTTTTGGTGTTTTAGACATGAAGTCCTTGCCCATGCCTATGTCCTGAATGGTATTGCCTAGGTTTTCTTCTAGGGTTTTTATGGTTTTAAGTCTAACATGTAAGTCTTTAATCCATCTTGAATTAATTTTTGTATAAGGTGTAAGGAAGGGATCCAGTTTCAGCTTTCTACATATGGCTAGCCAGTTTTCCCAGCGCCATTTATTAAATAGGGAATCTTTGAAAGGACATTATTTTTGAAGGTTATTTTGTAGGTATAGACTTCTAAACTGGAAGCACTTTTTCTTTCTGCTGTTTAAAGAAATTTCTAAGTTTCTATGCAAAAATGTACTTTATTTTTACTACTGATCTTTTGAAGCTAGTATCCTTTTTGTTCTGGCTACATTTGTTGTTTACTTTTTGTTGATAAATTAATTTGACTATGTCGTGCCTAGATTTTTATTTTTATGTTTTAAATCCTGCATAAATTTTGCTAAATATCTTGAATTTATGGGTTATTGTCTTTTTTTATCATATTTGAAAAATTCTCAGCCAACTTTTATTCAAATAGAGGATATTTTTTCTTCTTCTAGGACTCTAATTACACATATTAGGCCTTTTGAATGTGTCTCACATGTGTCTTATGCAGTCTTCTGGTTCTCTTTTTCCTCTCTATTCCTCTGCTTGGATATTTTTCTATTGAACAGTTTTCTAATTCACTAATACTGTCTTCCACTATGTTCAGTCCACTCTTTATTTATCCAATGAGTTTTAAATGTCAGATATTTTATTTTACAGATCTTTAGTACCAGTTCGAGTCCTTTTTGCCTAATACCCTACTGAAATACTCTACTTTGTCCATCTCTTCTTCTATATTATTTAAGATGCTAATCATAGTTATTTTGAAGACTTTATTCGCTAACTTCAATATCTATAATATCTCTCAGTCTCTTCCATTGATTATTTAATCTCTTGATTACTAGTCACTGTATCATCCTCCTTTGCTGTCTGGTAAGTTTTATTTTATGTGCTGTACACTGTGGGTGATAAAGGCTCTAGATGTTGTTGTTATCCTTTAGTGAGAGTTAATGGAGTTAAATTTTGTTCTGATACATATTTAAATTACTGGAAGACCACTTGATTCTGCTGAGGCTTGCTTCCAGAGTTTATTAGGAGGGAACTATTGCACTTTTGCCCTTAGTGTCTGAGAGTGTCCCCTACTGCTGGCACATGGTCATTACTTCTAGAGCATGGCCATTCCAAGGTCTCAACTGAAAGCCTGAGATGTTCACAAAGGTCTCTGTACTCTTGTTGGACCTCAGATCCAACATTTTCTTTTCTTTCTTCCTTTCTATCTTTCTTTCTTTCTTATTTATTTATTTTTTTGAGACAGAGTCTTGCACTGTCACCAAGGCTGGTGTGTAGTAGTGCCATCTCAGCTTACTGCAACCTCCGCCTCCCGGGTTCAAGCAATTGTCCTGCCTCAGCCTCTCAAGTACCTAGGATTACAGGTGCATGCCACCACACTCAGCTAATGTTTTGTATTTTTAGTAGGGATGTGGTTTCCCTATGTTGGACAGGCTGGTCTCCAACTCCTGACCTTGTGATCCGCCCGCCTTGGTCTCCCAAAGTGCTGGGATTACAGGTGTGAGCACCAGGCCCAGCCTCCAACATTTTCTTAATACTCTGCAGGCTTGAAATCTTTGCTAAGCTCTTTAGCCTCCTAGTGGTTTTCCTCTGGTAGGCCATTTGAAATCTTGCCTTACAAGTTTGCATTTTAGAAGTTGGCTGACTGTTCTAGGGAAAATGGCTACATACATTTTGGTGCCCCTTGCTTTTGGGTCCTTCTTGTATAATACCATATCTCGAAATCCAAGTAAGTGTCTTGGAAGCCCTAAACGGTTTATTTGATCCAGCAAGACTGCCACTCTTTTTTGGGCTTTGTTTCTCTTTGCCCTAGATTAGAAAGTACTCTCAGGGTGAAAGTCAGGGTAAATGTAGTACTCATCTTCATGTTTCCTTTCTTTCAATGGCCAGAGCATAGTATTAATTGCTAAACAGTGTCTGAAAACACTTACTTTATATATTTTATCCATCTTTTATACCAATTTATGGTAAGAAGAGGATAGGTTTGATACCAGATACTCAGCCATGACCAGAACCAAAGACCTTACCACTATTCCTTATTTTTATAGTCATCACTTTCCAATGCCACTGTCTCATGTTTTTGTTCCTATTTCTTAACCTTTTCCCCATTCCTCATGAGACTTAAATGCTTACTCTCAAGAGCAAAAGCATTATTTTTCATGAATAGGGGAACTTAAACAAGATATTTAAGTTCCTTGATTCTTAGTTTATTCATCTAAGCTTATGGTCAATTTTTATTAGGCAATATTTAATAGACAGTGTTACTTACAGTGTGTTTCACAGGCTACCTATTTCAGACTAATCTGGAGAGGTTTGTTAAAAATAGAGATCCTTTAAATCCTTCCAGATCTACTTAATCAGAATCCTGGCTGAATGGACTCTGGGGACCTGCATTTTTACCAAATTGCACAGAGGACCCTTGTGTAAAGTTTGAAAACGCTGTAATAAGGCCATCATGAAATGAGCCATATTCTATGAAGCACCTGAAATGTAAGTGCTTAATAAATACTGGTATTTATTTCACTATTTTCTATTCCATATATTTTAGGAAGATATTTTAAATAAATATGCCAGTATGTGAAATATTTTGATCCTATTCAGAGACTATAATTAGATACAGTACAAAACACACACACACAAACACACACACACACACACACACATGTATATATGTAGTGCTTCTACTAACTAAAATACTATGTGATCCAGGCTTTTTTTTTGTTATTTATTAGAACACTCAATAAAAAAGAAGTTCAGCTGTAAATTTGATGTGAAATATAGAACTTAAAATCTTTCAGTAATCAGGATCCATCAAAATATTTCAGCCTTGTAAAATATGTGGAAGGGTTACTATTTCTTTTTTTCCCCAGAACTCTAAAAAGGAAACTAAAATTCAATAGGAACATATACAGTGTGTTTAAAAAGGGAGCCAAATACATTGCTATTCTGACTTGTGGTTTATCAAAGTGAATTCTAGTAAAATAAGAAAATGTCAGATTTTAAAGAGTGTTATGAGGTTCCAAATCCACAGTTCCCCCCAAAGTTAATTGTCTTAATTGTTATAAGTGATTTAGAGGTTTTAAACATTCATTAAAGTAAAGTAAAAATGAATAACCCTGTAAGTAATATCCTCCTTGGCTTAATGGCGTGCAGAATCAATTGTATACAGCGTTTAACATGCATTTTTGGAAAATTGGCTTCCTTTTTAGAGATGGCATCCAAGACATAGCTACAAGGCAATCACCATCAATTACCAGGTTACTTCTGTTTTAGTTATACCATAATTTTCACTGGAAATTAATTATATTGTTGGGGTTTTAGGGTGTTAATTAATCATCCATCTCCTGAGCCCAGCTCAAGTCTGAAATCAATGAGAAAATTGCTAGGAGTAAGATGAACAGGGATCAAAATATTAGAATTATTTGTAAATATGGATTGGGAAATTTACTGGGATCTATGGTCACCACTGGGCTTTCTGCTACCTTTATCCCAATATAAACAGCATAGCTGAAGAAGTTGGATCTGCCAGCTAGAATCACTTATTTAGAATTATTGTCCCACATCTGTTGAAGTCTATTAGTGGTGACTGAGAGTAACAGGCCTGCAGACCAACATCTAGAAAAAATATCTTGATTTCGATCTATGTGTCCTCATCTCAAGGATGTACAATTGGTGGGGGTATGTATAAAAAGAATGAGGTAGCAACTGAGTCATACATGTTTGGTTCCTTCACCAAATATTAGGACATAAATTTTTACATTAGGGTCAAGGTAGAAAGTTGTAGTGCAGGATGCTTCCATTTATAATACTTCAGGGTCGAACTGGAAGTTCCTTTTAGGGTTGAGTACTGTATGTCCCTTTCTACCTCCCTCTTTGCCATATATCTGCCCACTCTGCTGCCTGGTAAAATTCAAAACAGTTAAGGAAACTTAATTGGATAACAACCAAATGCTACCATCAAAATGCACAAATACTAATGTCTATGTTACATCTCGTATTTGGATAGATTTAAATATATTTCTAAAGCTCTTTCATAAATACTGCATATTAACTACGTATTGTATGTGTGGCTGAGATGTGAGTTGAACTTTGAGTTTCAAAGAAAGTTGGCTCAAAGTTGGACAGTGGCAGAGATAGTTCATGTGTGTATATATGATTGTGCAGTTGTGGGAGTGGTAATGGGAGTGTTGTCTGCATCATCCTGGTCATCTTTGGGGCTGAGATCTGGCTTCTTATCAAATAGGATAGTGTCTGAATTATCCTCTTCTACCAAGTGTCCTCAAGTGCTGTCCTCATTCCATGATGCACAAACGCTTTCTTCCATTTCCTTCAAAAATGACAAAAAAGAAAAACAAAAATGCTCCCATGAGGCATTTTGGCGGATTCAATTTTGGATATTTTCCTGTTTGTGAAGATGGAGATGGTTTCAGTGAAATCACAAAAATAAACCAATATTTGCTATTCTTTTAGGAAGACTTATTATCAACACTATCCTTTCTCTTCTGCTCTCTTCTCTCTTCCCAATGTCCTTCCCCTGAGAAGAAACTCTACCCCTTCTCAAATTATTTTTGTTTTTTTTCATGAAGTTTTCTCCAGCTCTTATTCTGAAATTCATCCTAGGGCTTCAAAGTCAAAGCCACAGGCCACTCCCTTGTGGTCTTATTCTCGCTCCCCAGTTCCTGCAAGGGTATGAGAGCAGAGGAGCTACATAAGTATTTATTTCTCCAATGATATAAAGTATACTATCAGTAGTTAACAACAGACTCTGTTTTGATTTTAAATATTAGTTTTTTCATCTTTAGTAATATGCTAATTATCTGTCTTCTATACATTATAAAAGAGTTAGTTTTCACTTGCATAATCAGCACTGGCTCTATAATTCAATAAATGTAGCTACAAATCTCTAAAGTCTTCAAGGAATTTGATTGTTTACAAAGTTGCAATTATATTCCTAGCCTGCATTGTGTGATTTCAGTGTATCAAGATGCCTCATTCATAGGACAAAACAACAAAATTTCCTTAGCCTGCTTTATGATTATTGACACTTCATAACTACAAATAGAATTACTTATTTCACATGGAATTGATTTTCAAATATACATCTCTAACATAAGGAAAGTATCTGATCTTTTTCTAAGAGCAGGTTTTGGTTAGGACATGGGTGAATATACTATAGACGCTTTGAATACTTAAAAGGGAATGATGTCATTGAGCAAGAAGTGAATTAATAAAGAAGTTTGGAGTGATAATCCAAATTTCTCCTAACATACGATTTGGCTTTCAACTTAGTAGCATTTCTTGGGTAGGTTTAACTCTAGTCCCTTCATTTCTGATAATAGTAGTTTTCAAACATAAATCTGGGTTAGGTTTTCAACTCACTTACTTTTGGTAAATATATTCTTATTATTGCGTCTTACAGTTTGATCCAAAATCAATAATTTGGATGCGCATATAGCAAACTAGCTAAATGACAGAGTTCCTAAGGAGACTGGCAGACTAATTTGCTAAAGCACATAGCAACAGCCCAGAAAACACTTCCTGTGTCTGAGAATGCCGAAGACAGGATTCTTTTCTAATCCTATTCTAAACAGAGTGGGAAAATATATATATTTCTTTTGACTGCAGAAAAAAAATGAGTGACTTTATAGCATACTTTAGACCCTCCAGTGAAAGGCCCCAGAAATCTGGATGTTTAACAAGCACTCCAGCTAATTCTTACAAGACACAATTTTTTTTTATTTTTTTTTATTTATTTTTTTATTTATTATACTTTAGGTTTTAGGGTACATGTGCACAATGTGCAGGTTTGTTACATATGTATCCATGTGCCATGTTGATTTCCTGCACCCATTAACTCGTCATTTAGCATTAGGTATATCTCCTAATGCTGTCCCTCCCCCCTCCCCCAACCCCACAACAGTCCCCAGAGTGTGATGTTCCCCTTCCTGTGTCCATGAGATCTCATTGTTCAATTCCCACCTATGAGTGAGAACATGCGGTGTTTGGTTTTTTGTCCTTGCGATAGTTTACTGAGAATGATGTTTTCCAGTTTCATCCATGTCCCTACAAAGGACACGAACTCACCATTTTTTATGGCTGCATAGTATTCCATGGTGTATATGTGCCACATTTTCTTAATCCAGTCTATTGTTGTTGGACATTTGGGTTGGTTCCAACTCTTTGCTATTGTGAATAGTGCCGCAATAAACATACGTGTGCATGTGTCTTTATAGCAGCATGATTTATAGTCCTTTGGGTATATACCCAGTAATGGGATGGCTGGGTCAAATGGTATTTCTAGTTCTAGATATCTGAGGAATCGCCACACTGACTTCCACAATGGTTGAGGATGTGGAGAAATAGGAACACTTTTACACTGTTGGTGGGACTGTAAGCTAGTTCAACAAGACACAATTTTAATGAAAGGTGAAGAGGGAGGAAGGAGAGGGGAGGAGAAAATGAAATGTCTTGGGTGTGTTTTCTCTCAAAATAGTTTGCTCTTCAAACCAACATACCGATACATATTCCCCCAAGTGAGCATACCTAATTATTACTAATGGGACATGTCACATTCCTCAGGTGTCCTGGGAGATAAATCTACAGGGTCAACCTCTGTTGAATAAGATTAGTATTAGAAAGAGCTTAAAAGAAACACTAGAGACTAGTGAGAAAAATAATCTGCCATATTTTTATTTTTCATAATGTTTATTCTGAAGTATTGCTATTAAATGTAGCACCTCTTCTTTGCTTTTCCCATTATATTCTAAACTCTTTAAAAGTAGGAATGGTTCCTTAGTCATCTGTGCATCCCCAGCCCTAATGCATGGTTCAGCATGTGTTTTTAAATAAGAGAGTGACTTAATAAATACTAAAAGTGTTATGTTAAACAGTTTTTTATTGTTGTTATTACTATGATTATTATTTACTTTTTTTATTTCCTCAGAATTACTTATGCTCATGGAGCTCAGTGCAAGCCTGTGAAAATGTCCTCACCATAGGGAACTATGTTAAATAATTTTATTGAAAAAAATCGTCGGTGCGTAAGGAATGGAAAATTCTTACATTCATAAACAGTAGGCAAATAAGCATTACAAAACTGAGGATCAGATTGCATAAAGGAAAGTCACGAGGTGATAGTTTTATGACAGTGCCTATCCACATTTGATTCCATTGCTTAGACAGTGAACATTTCCCCAGCTGGGTCTTTACTTTACATTAACCTTAGTCTCTAGCAGCAGGAGCAATTATTTGGACCTCCATTTGGATACAGGAAAAGGAAAGAGATTCTTCTTTTATGCCTCATTAGGCTACAGAATGAGTAACACAATACAAATGTCCCTGAAAGGATTAATGATACAGCTCAAGATAGCTACGATTTGTTCTAATTGGAAATACGATCATCATTTCCTCTGATCTTCGGATCTGGGGATGAGCAAGGATCACAGCTGAACAGTAAGTAAAGAGGCAACAAGAGAGAGATGAAATCATCCTGAAGTCAGCTATTTCCAATTCACTTAACACTTCTTTCCAATTTTGCACCTTCCTGGAAGGAGTAGTTGTAGGACTGCATGGTGCGGTTCCAGTATTACTGAGTGGTAAACTGTTGTCCTCAAGACTATGAGTACATTGTGCATGTTAATACAATCTTGCAGGGGGTCCATACGGAGATGATAAGAGCCTAAGCAGTTGTGTAGACTTTGAGCGATACTGTTCTTGGCTGATGTGCTCCGATTCCTAGAATCCCCATTTAGCAAAAGAGCTAGAGGGAAGAATTTGTTATTTGAGATAATCCATTATATTTTGTATTTGCATAGGAAGACTGAACTGTACTATTACTAATAAAAAATATGATGTTGAGAAGCAATTCTAGTTATCTATTAGATATCAGTTACTTTTTATCCCATTGACTTGTTGTACAGCACGGTGTTTAAGAGTACCTCTGAGGGTCAGATTGGTTAGGTTTGAAGCTTGGCTCCTTCACTACCAACTACATGACCCGGGACAAGTAACTTACCCTCTCTGTACTTCAGCATTTTCATCCAAAAAATGAGGATAGTAATATTCCCTACTTCATAGAGTTATGAGAATAAAATAACTTAATCTATGCCAAGTGCTACATTATCTGGCCTATAACAGACACTCTCTATATGCTCCTTGTTATTAATCCTCTGCATAGCACGTAACAACAGTAAGCCATTTGTTCTGTTTATTTAAATTATTTGCTTCATTGTTCATATGTTATGGTCTATACTAGAATGTAACTTTCATGAGAACTGTGACCTTGCTTGTATTGATCACTACTATATCCCTAGAATTCAGATTAGTATCTGATGGGGAATAGATAGTAATACTTCTTGAATGAATGTGAAAGGTAGAATCATATGAAAGGCAGATGTTCAACCATTATTGAACTAAAAATTGGTGGCTTCATATGGTTCAAATTAATAGAACGAATACCTTAGACTTGAGGACAGCCAATGTGGGCTCAGTATAACTAAGCCACCTAATAGCTATGTAACCTTGAATAAGTTTCTTCATTTTGCTGATTTATAGTTTGGAGATGATATATACCTACCTCCAAAAGTTGTTTTGAGAATAAAATAAATAATGTATGTGGAGGTAACTTGCACATAATAAACAAACTTTTTTTGGAAACAAAGTAAATTCTAACATTAATGTAGCACTTTAGAATCTGTAAATTGCATTTGCAAGTTTTATCTCATTTGTTTACCATAACAATAGAAGATGGTACAGATAAAAGAGAGCCTTATTATGCAAGGGTAATTTAATCATTCACTACAAAAAATTCACTTAAAGCTGCAACAAAAATTTCATAGTATATAAGGGAAAAAGGATTCAATTGAGACTTTAAAAAGTAAAGGTAATAAAAATAATACATTTTTCATCAATGTAATAATTTTGGTTATAATGACAATGAGAAATATTTACTGAAAATAATGGAGTTCATTTTTTTAAAAAAAAAACATGATTTCTGGCAAAACTGTAAATGAGAACATAACGCAAAATCCTTTTATGTTAACTTTCAAAGAATCCTCAAACGTCACTTTTGAGAAATATTCAAGGTTTAATCAGCTTTCCCAAAGACTTTTATTGTTATTTTGATATTCAAATCTTTTTTCTTTAAAATTCCTGCCCTGTCACCAACCTTACCTTTTCTCTCTTCTGTGGTTTTGAGGTGCTAACTAGGCCAGATCCTTCCATGTCCGTTGCTTTGTATGTGACTTTGCACTGTTCTCCAGCACTGCTCTCATTCATTGCTTGAGAGTCTGAAACTTTTCTGAGATTTACAGTTGTGCTTGCCAAAGGATTTGCAAGATATTTATAGACTAATGATCCAAGGCATTGATTTAATGGTTAGAGATAAATACAAATCTTAAAAGAGAAGGGATGTGGAGAGCAGACTAATTTCATAAATGAGCAACTCATTAGAGCATTAGAGGATATTTTCATGTTACGATGGCTTTTGATTTCTTGTGCAGTCTCATTATGGTGCAGACTCAGATAATAAAATTGAGATAATGAGGAACCTCTGTATTATTACTATCTTCGTTTTATAGATAATTAAAATGCAGCTCAGAGAAGTTTAGTGACTTAAGGCAACACAGCAAGTAAATACTGTCTCTTAATCCATGCTCTTTATGCAAAGAAGATAAATTTGGGATTAAGGGAGAAATTATTTTCTTTTGGTTGCAGTTTAAATTTATGCTTTACTGTAATAAGAAAGAGTCTCTTCAAAGGACTCATTACTTTGAATAAATGTTAGGATTTATGAGTAGTCTCAAGTCGCAGGCTCAAGTCTTTTCTTCTGCACTTGATTTTGATCTCCGTAGGAAATTATTGCAGGTCCTATGTCTGAGAATTCCTTCTCAAGTAGAACGAATGGAATAATGGAATGAGTTTAGAACCAAGAATGAGGATTTATGGGTTCTAGGCTTAGCTCTGATGTTGACAAATTGTCAAAAATCAAGTATAACCTTTGACAAGGAGCTTTCTCAGTTTCGGTTCCCTTAACTCTAAGATAAAGGTTCTGAGCTCATTGATCACCAAAGCCTTTCGTATGTCAGGATTCCTTATGTCTACCTACTACCTACACTCCACTACAGGCCAGACAGGTGATCTTATGCTGCTATGCATTTGAACTGTGAGATCTGGCACAAATGGAGTTTGACTGCAGCTCTATGCTTTCCCTCTCCCTATAATTTTCCTTTTCCCTTTCTTTAAACCTAAAGTTCTTCAGAAGCCAGTATATTGGTAAGAGTGTGACCTCAAGGGTCAGACATACCTGAGTTCAAACCCCAGCCATGTGATTAGAAAATTCGCTGAGTGTCAGGCTTCTTATTTCTACAATTAGATTATTAGACAAATACTGGATACTACTAAGGATGAAATCTATTAATATATGTGAAATAATTGGTACATAGGAAAAACTTAGTAAACATCAGCTTTCTTGCTCTCCCTCCACCTTCTCCAAACACAAAAGCTGCAAAACATATTTGCTGTAGAGCCACTACACTTCTTTTACCAGGAGAACATAGAGATGCAAATGGTTAAGAAAAAAATAATTAAAATGGGTTAAGATATCGCTTTCAAGCAATGCTTATTTAAAAGACTGAATTTTGAAGCTATCAGTTGTATGTGCCTTCACTTGGAAGTCCCTGCACAAAGCACTAATATGATCGTGTCTAAGTCAGCATCTTCTAGTGACCTGGAACGTCAGGTCATTGCTTGGCTTTCTTGCTAATCTCTGAAAGCTCAGTGTTTTTATTGCCGAAAACAATGTAAAGGATCAGCTATTGCTTTTAAAGATTTTCTTAGTGTTTTACTATCTCATTTCTTTCAGAATAGCCAAGCTGAGAATTGCCTTAGGTGGACTGAATATATGTCCTGTTGGCTAATGTTCCTGTCTTCTTCTAGACTTTCTTCTAGAGCTCAGTTCTTATTCTATCTATCTATCTATCTATCTATCTATCTATCTATCTATCTATCTATCTAATCTATCTTCATCAACAACAACATCATCTATCTATTCATCTATGTTTTTCATCTATCCTGTGGAAACGCCGATGTCAAATATATTTTTCTTGATTTGAGACCTGCGTAGAATACTGAGAAATAGATTTCCAGGGTAAAAAGTGAATCAATTGCTTTTGTCATTTAATTTATTTATCTTACAAAATATCTTAATTACATTTTCTTTAATAAGACAAGTCCCTACCATGTGTAGTAGCACATGATTTCTTTTGAAGAGATTCAGACAAAATTCTTCCTGTCTTCAAAGCTCAAATTTTAGTTATTCAGAAAATGTCAGCGTGTCTAGCAGAAGGAATCCGAAGCTAGCCTGATCTCTAAGAGTGCCCAGTTTCACTTCACCGTCTCTATGGCTGTCATTCTGTGATTCGGAGAGCAATAGAAGAGGGTTCTTTATGCAGGATGTGGGCAGAAAGCCAGGCAGGAGTTATGCCACTGGTGTGCCAGCTGAGTGGTTTAGAAACCTTGTGTTCAAGGTTTCAAATAGTGGTCATTTGTAAGTGACCAGAAACCCCAAAGTGGCCAAGACTTGAGGCAGGCATTAAGAATTGAAGAGGCAGATAAGTCCCAGGAGAGGAGGTCAAAGTGGAAAAGGAGGTTGTTTTAGATACATTCAGTCAAGACTCAGTGACCAGAATACAGAATCTCAAACTAGTATGAATGGAAAGCTTTTTTCAAATCTAGGTACAGATGACAACAACCTTTGCAATTATTTTCTTTGTTGCTTTCATGATCAGGGAATTTAATCCTATTCCACAAACCTACTCTATAATCATGGTACAAAAAATAGTAATTCTGATAGTGGCTTCTGTTTGTTTTCTATAGCAAATGTCAAAGTCCACCTGCGATATTTTAAGTGGTGATTGGAAGATGGCCATTTTTCTAAGTTTTAAAGAGACACATTTTTGACACATCTGTGGACTTTAGTGTGAATCACAATTTCACTACCATGGGTGTGAGAGTCCAGAGAACAAAGACTGTTTCCTTCTGTTTTGAATGCTGTGGTCCCTGGCATAAGTTCTGGTTCATGGCAGATTCTCCATATACACTTTTTTCAATTGAGATGCTTAGGTTCAGAATGTTAAGAACAATCTAGATCAAGCCAGCTTTGTTCTGAAACAATGTTGTTTTCCTCAAGCCATCACTTTCTCTGAGTTGGAAACTTTACTTGATCAATAATGACTTTTCTGAAAGCCATAATTCCAGAACCCCATAAGTTGACTTTCATGGCTGCTAGGCACTGCACATCTGTCACTTCTCTTTGACAACTTGCAAGGTGCGACCGCAGCATCTGTAGAGAGTGGATTAATAACGCTGTCCTGCTTTGTGTGAGAATCCCCAAGGTGGAACAGGAGGCTCAACACAGAGTCTGCTACATTCTTAGCATGCTGGCTGGAATTAAACACCTCATTTGAAAACCAAGACACACAAAGAAGAAAATGAAACAAATCCCTGGCTTTCAATTGCATTGCAAATAGGACTGAGCAAGGCTTAAGTGTGGAATTCTGCCTAGATTGTTCTGAATCTAAATGGTTCATCTCTTGCAGAAGAGTGGTTGGGTTATTTCAATGTTTGAGACCAGGTAAAAATGTTGAGTATATAGGCTACTTTTCCATACATTCAACCATTTTATTCACTCATTTGGTGTGGACACCCATTATGTGCTGCAGATGAAGCAGAGAAAAAGACAAAACAAATTTCCTATCCTCATGGAGCTTACATTCTGGTGATAGAGACAGATAATGAATAAATGGACAAATAAATACATAATGCCATCAATGAATAACAATAACTCACAGTAAGATTGATATGATGGTACCATAATGCCTGACACCAGCTATGATGAATGACAGTGACAGATAATGATCAGGGATGGTCTTTCTGAGGAAGGACCCTTTGGGTAAAGACATGAATGAAGTGAGGGTGGGGACCATACGGAGATAACTAGCGGAAAAGCTCCTGGCAGAAAAAAAAGAGAATATTCAAGGGCTCTGAGGTGGGAATGAACTTGGCATTCTGGGAAATAGCAATAAAATTGGCGAGACTGCATAGAAATGAATGGAGAGACAGTGATGAGGAATAGAATGAGAGAGTAGAAGCTGGCAGCTTGTGAAAGGCCTACTTGCTGGGATTTTGGATTTTGTTCCAGGTGTGGATGAAAAAGCAATGGAGGATCTAAAAGAGAGGGGGAAATAAGGTCTGATTTACATGTTTAGAAATTACACTGAGTGGCCGGGCGCAGTGGCTCACATCTGCAATCCCAGCACTTTGGGAGGCCGAGGCTGGTGGATCATCTGAGGTCAGCAGCTCAAGATCAACCTGGCCAACATGATGAAACCCCGTCTCTACAAAAAATACAAAAAATTAGCCGGCGTGGGGGCGCACACCTGTAATCCCAACTACTCAGGAGGCTGAGGCAGGAGAATCACTTGAACCTGGGAGGTGGATGTTGCAGTGAGCCAAGATCACACCATTACATGCCAGCCTGGGTGATAGAGCAAGACTCCGTCTCAAAAAAAAAAAAATCACACTGTATGACAGGCAGAATAATAGTCCTTCAAAAATGCCCATACCCTAATCTCTGGAACTGTGAATATGTCAGCTTACATGTCAAAGGGGAATGAAAGTTTCAGATGGAAGTAAGGTTGCTAATCAGCTAGTCTTAAAGAGATTGTTTTGGATTTTGCAGGTGCTCCCAATGCAATCACAAAGATCCTTAAAATTGGAAGAAGGTGGGAGAGGTCAGAGTGATATAAAGAGAACTCAGTCTACCACTGCTGGCTTTGAAGATGGAAGAATGGGGCAGGGGTTCCACACAGGCACCTCTAGAAAATAATGCAGCCAGCCAATCCTTAGACTTTGGCCCAGTGAGAGTCAAGTTGGACTTCTGACCCACAAAACAGTAAGATGATGAATTTATATTGTTTAAACCACAAAGTTTGTGGCAGTTTGTTACAGGAGCAATAGAATATTAATACACTGTAGCCTCTGTGTTGGGGATGAACTGTACCATCTAAAAGTAAAGGGAGTACAGTTAGGTTGTTCCCGTGATTTTAAAATTCAGGGAAAATGGTCTTGACAATACGGACAACAGTGAAGGTGGTGGGAAGTGGTCGGATTTGGGATACATTTTCAAGCCGACAAAAAATTGTCTTGGATAATTCCCAGATTTTTGGTCTAAGCCATTGAGTTTGAACAACTAGATGAGTAGTAGTGCATTTACTGACATGGGAAAGACAGGGGAGCTATGGTGAACAGGAGAAAAGAAAGAATTCTGTTTTAGAAATTAGTTTGAGAGCTTTTTCAGATACCCAGGTGGAGACATTGATTAGGCAATGGGATAAATGATTCTGAAGCTCAGGAGATGGGTCAGGGCTAGAAATATAAATCTGGGATGGCAAAGTTACAAAATGGGAGAGGCTTTTATCCTAGATATTATTATGGTGCCACCCTCAAAACCCCACTACTTATACTTGAAATGTTATGTGACAAGAAAGAATGATTTTGTATTTCTGAAGCACTTATTATTTGCTGTCTTACAGTTACTAAGCTGATAATCTAACTAATTCCCCAAATGGTTTAATCACTTTATATTCAACAAAATTTGAATTTCCAAAGTTGCTCAAATTAAATCCAGAGAACAGTAGTATCTAGCTTATTTCGTTGCAGATTTAGGGACATAGTCATGAATATTTCCTGATGATGTGTTTTTATCTAAACTTGCTGGGGCAAATTGGGTGACAAAAACAACTGTGGTTTCAGTGGGTGCACCCTTTATCTGTGGTTGAAAATGGCTCGTCACAATGTCGACATTTGGAACAGCCTGTTGAAGAAAGAGAGGGAAGGATGTACCGCTTCCCTTTTAGGACATGAATCTGCAGGTGCACACATCTCTTCCACTCATTTCCTCTGGCTCAAAAATAATATATAGTCCAATTTAAGATTTTTGTTTTTGTTGTTGTTTTGTTTTGTTTTGTTTTTGTCTGGATGGCCATCTGTGCAGCTGAGATTGTGGGGTTCAGTTACTAATGAACAAAGAGAAAGTAGATATTGGAGACAATAGTAATTCTGTCTCAGTCAGTTCCTTTGGCCACCCTAGTAATCTTATGTATCCTTCTTTTTGCCCCTAGAACACACTCACCCTTCCCCAAGGGTCGCATGCCAGGTACTACATCCAGCTCAAAGCCCCAGATCTGCAGGTGATGCATAGACTTTCACTAGAACTAGGTGTGGCCTCTCATAGTTCAGGGAACTATAACCTAAAAGACTAGTTATTTGACTTCTCCCCAGAGTAAAACAGCAGAGTAGGAGCTGTATAGTTGCAATTAAAACACACAAACAAAAGTCAAAAAGCCTCCAAGTTAGAAAGAAGAGTCTGAAGAGGCAGTACTCACTTTATAACAATGATCAAGTGCTGATGTACGGGAATACCAAAGGCTCCTGTATTAGGTCTGCTGGAGCTGCCATAACAAAATACTACAAACTGTCTGGCTTCAACAACATAAATTAATTTTCTCACAGTTCTGGAGGCTAGAAGTCTAGAATCCCGGTGTCAGCGGGTGTGGTTTCCTCTGAGGCCTCTCCTTGGCTTGCAGATGGCCACCTGCTTGCTGTGTCCTCATGTGGTTTTTCCTCTGTGCACAGCCCTAATGTCTCTCCTTCTTCTAATAAGGAGACCAGTCACTTTGGATTAGGGCCTGCCCTAGTGGCCTTATTTTAATTTATCCACCTCTTTAAAGGGCTTATCTCCAAATAGAGTCCCATTCTGAGATACTAGGGGTTAGGGCTTCCACATAGGAATCTGGCGGAGGGTGAGGAGTACAATTCAGCCCATAACAACTCCTTTCCCTAGCAGTGGAGTAAATCCCTTCTTTAGCTCACCTGGCATCCCTGGCTTTATTCTCTGGGCAGAACTTTCTGAATTCATGTCTGTGTCTGCTCTAGGACCCAGATCATAGAGCATCAAGTGACGTCAGAGAGGTTCTTGCCTCAGGCATAAAAGTTAAGGGGGCACAAAAAGACTTGATAATCAAAAAACATTTTAATGATATATTTTAAACAGACGAAATGGATGTAAAGGATCTATAAATCTATGGTGAACAAAATAACACTTTAATAAAGATAGGATTGTATTGATGATTTTCCTTTTCATCTCAGGATCTGATATGACTTCCTATGGCACTGTTACAGATCGTGTTAGTATTAAAAATTTTGCAATTTTGTTCATCCATGATGTTTTGCACTGATTCTGATTCTATAAAGCATTGTATTAAAACAGTATTTTGATTACCGTTTTTGCACTACCTTAAATTTTGTACCAGAGGCCACGGCCTCCACTTGCATGACTTTCATCTCGCTCCCTCCTCCTCCAACCCTTCCCTTTTTCCTCTGGAAATTTTTTCTTGTCCATCCCCCCTTCACTACATCAGAAGTGGACACAGGAGAGGATATCCTTCCCAGTGACGAAATTACATTATGTTGGTGCAAATTCAAAGATCTGTAGGTGTTTTAGGTGTGTAGCAACACTAGGCTTTGGTCAGCTAGGTTTCCCATTCGTTCAGCATATAATTTCCTAAAAAACCTAGTCAATTTCTGGTCTATTTCTTTCTTTTTATTTTTTATTATACTTTAAATTTTAGGGTACATGTGCACAACGTGTAAGTTTGTTACATATGTATACATGTTCCATGTTGGTGTGCTGCACCCATTAACTCTTCATTTAACATTAGGTGTATCTCCTAATGCTGTCCCTCCCCCTTCCCCCCACCCCACAACAGGCCCTGGTGTGTGATGTTCTCCTTCCTGTGTCCGTGTGTACTCATTGTTCAGTTCCCATCTATGAGTGAGAACATGCGGTGTTTGGTTTTTTGTCCTTGTGACAGTTTGCTTACAATGATGGTTTCCAGCTACGTCCATGTCCCTACAAAGGACATGAACTCATCCTTTTTTATGACTGCATAGTATTCCATGGTGTATCTGTGCCACATTTTCTTAATCCAGTCTATCATTGTTGGACATTTGGCTTGGTTCCATGTCTTTGCTATTGTGAATAGTGTCACAATAAACATACGTGTGCATGTGTCTTTATAGCAGCATGATTTATAATCCTTTGGGTATATAACCAGTAATGGGATGGCTGGGTCAAATGGTATTTCTAGTTCTAGATCCCTGAGGAATTGCCACACTGACTTCCAGAAAGGTTGAACTAGTTTACAGTCCCACCAACAGTGTAAAAGTGTTCCTATTTCTCCACATCCTCTTCAGCACCTGTTGTTTCCTGACTTTTTTTTTTTTAAGTCATTGACATTTAATACCGATCTTCCAAGTAAAATAGGTGTTACATTATCCTAACCACCACATTTTAATACATTATTTTATTTGCTTTGACCAAATCATTTAAGGCTTGATATAAAGATGTGCAAATAAGTAAAACTGAATTGAAGTCATTATATGGGTACTTCAGATTTTTAGTTGGTAATCTGAAAACAACTGGTGACATTCGTTTATATTTTAATAAATTTAAATGTAATGGTTTTAATAATTTCTGTGGATATTTAATAATATCTTTGGCTATGTTTTCACATACATCCACAGAAATTGAATGAGGGAAATGCCCATTGTTGGCTTTGATAGTCTTAGAGCTTAATTGCAAAACTCCCTTTGAAAATCAAGACCTTGAGAAATTTCAGTGACTGCATGGCAAACAATCTCAACACTAGGAAGTGTTCACATTGAGTAAAAAGTAGCAGGCCGGGCGTGGTGGCTCACACCTGTAATCCCAGCACTTTGGGAGGCCAAGGCAAGCAGATCATGAGGTCAGGAGATCGAGACCATCCTGGCTAACATGGTGAAACCTCATCTCCACCAAAAATACAAAAAATCAGCCAGGCATGGTAGCGGGCACCTGTAGTCGTAGCTACTCGGGAGACTGAGGCAGGAGAATGACGTGAACCCGGGAGGCGGAGCTTGCAGTGAGCCGAGATTGCGCCACTGCATTCCAGGCTGGGCAACAGAGCGAGACTCCATCTCAAAAAAAAAAAAAAAAAAAAAACAAAAAAGCATTATTCCCCCTATGAAAAAATATATCAGAAATGAAGTTTATTTCATCAAAACCAATAAGCCATGAATTATAAGACACACCATTATTTTATGTATTACTAAGAGATGAAACTTTACCAATTAAAGTATAATATATCATTTATAATCAAACATTCCAATTTCGGAGACGGAAACTGTTGCAAACATATGTATCTTTAAACTGATTAACTAGAGCATTTTTACCATTTTTTTATAGAAAATAAACTATGATTCCTGAAAAAAATATACATTCTGCTTTTTTACTTCCTAAAAAACCAAAAAGTTTAAAGAAGCACTGGATAAATAATACAATTTCGTTCACTAAACTTTTCACAGAATGTTAGGAAAAACTGAACTGAAAAGCATATAGAGGTAAAATAGTTTCTTTTGATAATACACAAATAAATGCTCTCCCTAATATTATTTTGGGACTTTGTTCACAACTGTAATTACAAAGTAATAAATTAAAAGTTGAGTCAATAGGCTGAGTCTTTCTGTCATAACATTTGTAAAACATATCAGTAATTGTAGAACTAAGCAGCAGCACTGTACTCATTCTTTCAATATTTTGAAAACTTGAAATCTATCTGGTTTTCTGAAAAATCTTATCAGCTTTCCACATAAGGTTTAATTCATGTGACGTCTATTTTGGAAACCCAGGGAAGGAATTCTTAGACATCAGGAAAAGCAGCCTAATTTTTCTCCTTGGTAGGAAAATCTGTAAAATAATTAAATCTTTTTTTTTTCTTTTTGTCACCAACATGTTTTATTTTTATTTTTCTTTTTGTTTTTTTTCTTTTTTAAATTATTATTATTATACTTTAAGTTTTAGGGTACATGTGTACAATGTGCAGGTTTGTTACATATGTATCCATGTGCCATGTTGGTGTGCTGCACCCATTAACTCATCATTTAGCATTAGGTATATCTCCTAATGCTGTCCCTCCCCCATCCCCCGACCCCACAACAGTCCCCAGTGTGTGATGTTCCCCTTCCTGTGTCCATGTGTTCTCATTGTTCAATTCCCACCTATGAGTGAGAACATGCGGTGTTTGGTTTTTTGTCCTTGTGATAGTTTACTGAGAATGATGGTTTCCAGTTTCATCCATGTCCCTACAAAGGACATGAAGTCATCCTTTTTTATGGCTGCATAGTATTCCGTGGTGTATCTGTGCCACATTTTCTTAATCCAGTCTATCGTTGTTGGACATTTGGGTTGGTTCCAAGTCTTTGCTATTGTGAATAGTGCCACAATAAACATACGTGTGCATGTGTCTTTATAGCAGCATGATTTATAGTCCTTTGGGTATATACCCAGTAATGGGATGGCTGGGTCAAATGGTATTTCTAGTTCTAGATCCCTGAGGAATCGCCACACTGACTTCCACAATGGCTAAACTAGTTTACAGTCCCACCAACAGTGTAAAAGTGTTCCTATTTCTCCACATCCTCTTCAGCACCTGTTGCTTCCTGACTTTTTAATGATGGCCATTCTAACTGGTGTGAGATGGTATCTCATTGTGGCTTTGATTTGCATTTTTCTGATGGCCAGTGATGATAAGCATTTTTTCATGTGTTTTTTGGCTGCATAAATGTCTTCTTTTGAGAAGTGTCTGTTCATGTCCTTCCCCCACTTTTTGATGGGGTTTGTTTTTTTTCTTGTAAATTTGTTTGAGTTCATTGTAGATTCTGGATATTAGCCCTTTGTCAGATGAGTAGGTTGCGAAAATTTTCTCCCATTTTGTAGTTTGCCTGTTCACTCTGATGGTAGTTTCTTTTGCTGTGCAGAAGCTCTTTAGTTTCATTAGATCCCATTTGTCAATTTTGGCTTTTGTTGCCATTGCTTTTGGTGTTCTAGACATGAAGTCCTTGCCCATGCCTATGTCCTGAATGGTATTGCCTAGGTTTTCTTCTAGGGTTTTTATGGTTTTAGGTCTAACATGTAAGTCTTTAGTCCATCTTGAATTAATTTTTGTATAAGGTGTAAGGAAGGGATCCAGTTTCAGCTTTCTACATATGGCTAGCCAGTTTTCCCAGCACCATTTATTAAATAGGGAATCCTTTCCCCATTTCTTGTTTTTGTCAGGTTTGTCAAAGAGCAGATAGTTGTAGATATGCGGAATTATTTCTGAGGGCTCTGTTCTGATCCATTGATCTATGTCTCTGTTGTGGTGCCAGTACCATGCTGTTTTGGTTACTGTAGCCTTGTAGTACAGTTTGAAGTCGGGTTTCATGATGCCTCCAGCTTTGTTCTTTTTGCTTAGGATTGACTTGGTGTTGCAGGCTGTTTTTTGGTTCCATATGAACTTTAAAGTAGTTTTTTCTAATTCTGTGAAGAAAGTCATTGGTAGCTTGATGGGGATGGCATTGAATCTATAAATTACCTTGGGCAGTATGGCCATATTCACAATATTGATTCTTCCAACCCATGAGCATGGAATGTTCTTCCATTTGTTTGTATCCTCTTTTATTTCATTGAGCAGTGGTTTGTAGTTCTCCTGGAAGAGGTCCTTCACGTCCCTTGTAAGTTGGATTCCTAGGTATTTTATTCTCTTTGAAGCAATTGTGAATGGGAGTTCACTCATGATTTGGCTTTCTGTTTGTCTGTTATTGGTGTACAAGAATGCTTGTGATTTTTGTGCATAGATTTTGTATCCTGAGACTTTGCTGAAGTTGCTTATCAGCTTAAGGAGATTTTGGGCTGAGGCAATGGGGTTTTCTAGATATACAATCATGTCATCTGCAAACAGGGACAATTTGACTTCCTCTTTTCCTAATTGAATACCCTTTATTTCCTTCTCCTGCCTGATTGCCCTGGCCAGAACTTCCAACACTATGTTGAATAGGAGTGGTGAGAGAGAGCATCCCTGTCTTGTGCCAGTTTTCAAAAGGAATGCTTCCAGTTTTTGCCCATTCAGTATGATATTGGCTGTGGGTTTGTCATAGATAGCTCTTATTATTTTGAGATATGTCCCATCAATACCTAATTTATTGAGAGTTTTTAGCATGAAGCATTGTTCAATTTTGTCAAAGGCCTTTTCTGCGTCTATTGAGATAATTTTGTGCTTTTGACTTTGGTTCTGTTTCTATGCTGGATTACATTTATTGATTTGCGTATGTTGAACCAGCCTTGCATCCCAGGGATGAAGCCCACTTGATCATGGTGGATAAGCTTTTTGATGTGCTGCTGGATTCAGTTTGCCAGTATTTTATTGAGGATTTTTGCATCAATGTTCATCAAGGATATTGATCTGCAATTCTCTTTTTTGGTTATGTCTCTGCCAGGCTTTGGTATCAGGATGATGCTGACCTCATAAAATGTGTTAGGGAGGATTCCCTCTTTTTCTATCAGTTGGAATAGTTTCAGAAGGAATGGTACCAGTTCCTCCTTGTACCTCTGGTAGAATTCAGCTGTGAATCCATCAGGTCCTGGACTCTTTTTGGTTCGTAAGCTATTGATTATTGCCACAATTTCAGAGCCTGTTATTGGTCTGTTCAGAGACTCAACTTCTTGGTTTAGTCTTGGGAGGGTGTATTTGTCAAGGAATTTATCCATTTCTTCTAGATTTTCTAGTTTATTTGCATAGAGGTGTTGGTAGTATTCTCTGATGGTAGATTGTATTTCTGTGGGATCGGTGGTGATATCCCCTTTTTCATTTTTTATTGCATCTATTTGATTCTTCTCTGTTTTCTTCTTTATTAGTCTTGCTAGCGGTCTGTCGATTTTGTTGATCTTTTCAAAAAACCAGCTCCTGGATTCATTAATTTTTTGAAGGGTTTTTTGTGTCTCTATTTCCTTCAGTTCTGCTCTGATTGTAGTTATTTCTTGCCTTCTGCTAGCTTTTGAATGTGTTTGCTCTTGCTTTTCTAGTTCTTTTAATTGTGATGTTAGGTTGTCAATTTTGGATCTTTCCTGCTTTCTCTTGTGGGCATTTAGTGCTATAAATTTCCCTCTACACACTGCTTTGAATGTGTCCCAGAGATTCTGGTCTGTTGTGTCTTTGTTCTCATTGGTTTCAAAGAACATCTTTATTTCTGCCTTCATTTCATTATGTACCCAGTAGTCATTCAGGAGCAGGTTGTTCAGTTTCCATGTAGTTGAGTGGTTTTGAGTGAGTTTCTTAATCCTGAGTTCTAGTTTGATTGCACTGTGGTCTGAGAGACAGTTTGTTATAATTTCTGTTCTTTTACATTTGCTGAGGAGAGCTTTACTTCCAAGTATGTGGTCAGTTTTGGAATAGGTGTGGTGTGGTCCTGAAAAAAATATATATTCTGTTGATTTGGGGTGGAGAGTTCTGTAGATGTCTATTAGGTCTTCTTGGTGCAGAGCTGAGTTCAATTCCTGGGTATCCTTGTTAAATTTCTGTCTCGTTGATCTGTCTAATGTTGACAGTGGGATGTTAAAATCTCCCATTATTATTGTGTGGGAGTTTAAGTCTCTTTGTAGGTCACTCAGGACTTGCCTTATGAATCTGGGTGCTCCTGTGTTGGGTGCATATATATTTAAGATAGTTAGCTCTTCTTGTTGAATTGATCCCTTTACCATTATGTAATGGCCTTCTTTGTCTCTTTTGATCTTTGTTGGTTTAAAATCTATTTTATCAGAGACTAGGATTGCAACCCCTGCCTTTCTTTGTTTTCCATTTGCTTGATAGATCTTCCTCCATCCCTTTATTTTGAGTCTATGTGTGTCTCTGCACATGAGATGGGTTTCCTGAATACAGCACACTGATGGGTCTTGACTCCTTATCCAATTTGCCTGTCTGTGTCTTTTAGTTGGAGCATTTAGCCCATTTACATTTAACGTTAATATTGTTATGTGTGAATCTGATCCTGTCATTATGATGTTAGCTGGTTATTTTGCTCATTAGTTGATGCAGTTTCTTCCTAGCCTCGATGATCTTTACAATTTGGCATGTTTTTGCAGTGGCTGGTACCAGTTGTTCCTTTCCATGTTTAGTGCTTCCTTCAGGAGCTCTTTTAGGGCAGGCCTGGTGGTGACAAAATCACTCACCATTTGCTTGTCTGTAAAGTATTTTGTTTCTCCTTCACTTATGAAACTTAGTTTGGCTGGATATGAAATTCTGGGTTGAAAATTTTTTTCTTTAAGAATGTTGAATATCGGCCCCCACTCTCTTCTGGCTTGTAGAATTTCTGCCGAGAGATCAGCTGTTAGTCTGATGGGCTTCCCTTTGTGGGTAACCCAACCATTCTCTCTGGCTGCCCTTAACATTTTTTCCTTCATTTCCACTTTGGTGAATCTGACAATTATGTGTCTTGGAGTTGCTCTTCTCGAGGAGTATCTTTGTGGCATTCTCTGTATTTCCTGAATTTGAATGTAGGCCTGCCTTGCTAGATTGGGGAAGTTCTCCTGGATAATATCTTGCAGAGTGTTTTCCAATTTGGTTCCATTCTCCCCATCACTTTCAGGTACACAAATCAGACGTAGGTTTGGTCTTCTCACATAGTCCCATATTTCTTGGAGGCTTTGTTCATTTCTTTTTATTCTTTTTTCTCTAAACTTCCCTTCTCGCTTCATTTCATTCATTTCATCTTCCATCACTGATACCCTTTCTTCCAGTTGATTGCATCAGCTACCGAGGCTTCTGCAATCTTCATGTAGTTCTCAAAACTTGGCTTTCAGCTCCATCAGCTCCTTTAAGCCCTTCTCTGCATTGGTTATCTTAGTTATGCATTCATCTTTTTTTTTTTTAAAGTTTTTAACTTCTTCGCCATTGTTTTGAATTTCCTCCCGTAGCTCGGAGTAGTTTGATCATCTGAAGCCTTCTTCTCTCAACTCGTCAAAGTCATTCTTTGTCCAGCTTTGTTCCATTGCTGGTGAGGAACTGTGTTCCTTTGGAGGAGGAGAGGTGCTCTGCTTTTTAGAGTTTCCAGTTTTTCTGCTCTGTTTTCTCCCCATTTTTGTAGATTTTTCTACTTTTGGTCTTTGGTGATGTACAGATGGGTTTTTGGTGTGGGTGTCCTTTCTGTTTGTTAGTTTTCCTTCTACCAGACAGGACCCTCAGCTGCAGGTCTGTTGGAGTTTGCTAGAGGTCCACTCCAGACCCTGTTTTGCTGGGTGTCAGCAGCAGTGGCTGCAGAACAGTGGATTTTCATGAGACCGCAAATTCAGCTGTCTGATCGTTCCTCCGGAAGTTTTGTCTCAGAGGAGTAACTGGCCGAGTGAGGTGTCAGTCTGTCCCTACTGGGGAGTGCCTCCCAGTTAGGCTGCTCGGGGGCCAGGGACCCACTTTAGGAGGCAGTCTGCCTGTTCTCAGATCTCCAGCTGCGTGCTGGGAGAACCACTACTCTCTTCAAAGCTGTCAGACAGGGACATTTAAGTCTGCAGAGGTTACTGCTGTCTTTTTGTTTGTCTGTGCCCTGCCCCTATAGGTGGAGCCTACAGCGGCAGGCAGGCCTCCTTGAGCTGTGGTGGGCTCCACCCAGTTCAAGCTTCCTGGCTGCTTTGTTTACCTAAGCAAGCCTGGGCAATGGCGGGCCCCCCCTCCCGCAGCCTCGCTGCCACCTTGCAGTTTGATCTCAGACTGCTGTGCTAGCAATCCGTGAGACTCAGTGGGCATAGGACCCTCCGAGCCAGGTGCGGGACACAATCTCCTGGTGTGCCGTTTTCCATGCCCATTGGAAAAGCGCAGTATTAAGGTGGGCATGACCCGATTTTCCAGGTGCCGTCTGTTACCCCTTTCTTTGACTAGGAAAGGGAACTCCCTGACCCCTTGTGCTTCCCGGGGGAGGCAATGCCTTGCCCTGCTTCGGCTCGCACACGGTGCACTGCAGCGACTGTCCTGCACCCACTGTTTGGCACTCCCTAGTGAGATGAACCCGGTACCTCAGATGGAAATGCAGAAATCACCCGTCTTCTGCGTCGCTCATGCTGGGAGCTGTAGACCGGAGCTGTTCCTATTCGGCCATCTTGGCTCCACCCACCTGTTTCCTGACTTTTTAATGATCGCCATTCTAACTGGTGTGAGATGGTATCTCATTGTAGTTTTGATTTGCATTTCTTTGATGGCCAGTGATGATGAGCATTTTTTCATGTGTCTTTTGACTGCATAAATGTCTTCTTTTGAGAAGTGTCTGTTCATATCCTTCGCCCACTTTTTGATGGGGTTGTTTGTTTTTTCTTGTAAATTTGTTTGAGTTCATTGTAAATTCTGGGTATTAGCCCTTTGTTAGATGAGTAGATTGCAAAAATTTCCCCCATTCTGTAGGTTGCCTGTTCACTCTGATGGTAGTTTCTTTTGCTGCACAGAAGCTCTTTAGTTTAATTAGATCCCATTTGTGATTTTTGGCTTTTGTTGCCATTGCTTTTGGTGTTTTAGACCTGAAGTCCTTGCCCATGCCTATGTCCTGAATGGTATTGCCTAGGTTTTCTTCTAGGGTTTTTATGGTTTTGGGTCTAACATGTAAGTCTTCAATCCATCTTGAATTAATTTTTGTCTAAGATGTAAGGAAGGGATCCAGTTTCAACTTTCTACATATGGCTAGCCAGTTTTCCCAGCGCCATTTATTAAATAGGGAATCCTTTCCCCATTTCTTGTTTTTGTCAGCTTTGTTAAAGATCGGATAGTTGTAGATATGTGGCATTATTTCTGAGGGCTCTGTTCTGATCCATTGGTCTATATCTCTGTTTTGGTACCAGTACCATGCTGTTTTGGTTACTGTAGCCTTGTAGTATAGTTTGAAGTCAGGTAGCATGATGCCTCCAGCTTTGTTCTTTTTGCTTAGGATTGACTTGGCAATGTGGGCCCTTTTTTGGTTCCATATGAACTTCAAAGTAGTATTTTCCAATTCTGTGAGGAAAGTCATTGGTAGCTTGATGGGGATGGCATTGAATCTATAAATTACCTTGGGCACCATGGCCATTTTCACAATATTGATTCTTCCTACCCATGAGCATGCAATGTTCTTCCATTTGTTTGTATCCTTTTATTTCATTGAGCAGTGGTTTGTAGTTCTCCTTGAAGAGATACTTCACGTCCCTTGTAAGTTGGATTCCTAGGTATTTTATTCTCCTTGAAGCAATTGTGAATGGGAGTTCACTCATGATTTGGCTCTCTGTTTGTCTGTTATTGGTGTATAAGAATGCGTGTGATTTTTGTGCATAGATTTTGTATCCTGAGACTTTGCTGAAGTTGCTTATCAGCTTAAGGAGATTTTGGGCTGAGACAATGGGGTTTTCTAGATATACAATCATGTCATCTGCAAACAGGGACAATTTGACTTCCTCTTTTCCTAATTGAATACCCTTTATTTCCTTCTCCTGCCTGATTGCCCTGGCCAGAACTTCCAACACTATGTTGAATAGGAGTGGTGAGAGAGGGCATCCCTGTCTTGTGCCAGTTTTCAAAGGGAATGCTTTCAGCTTTTGCCCATTCAGTATGATATTGGCTGTGGGTTTGTCATAGATAGCTCTTATTATTTTGAGATACGTCCCATCAATACCTAATTTATTGAGAGTTTTTAGCATGAAGCATTGCTGAATTTTGTCAAAGGCCTTTTCTGCATCTATTGAGATAATCATGTGGTTTTTGTCTTTGGTTCTGTTTCTATGCTGGATTACATTTATTGATTTGCGTTTGTTGAACCAGCCTTGCATCCCAGGGATGAAGCCCACTTGATCATGGTGGATAAGCTTTTTGATGTGCTGCTGGATTCGGTTTGCCAGTGTTTTATTGAGGATTTTTGCATCGATGTTCATCAGGGATATTGATCTGCAATTCTCTTTTTTGGTTGTGTCTCTGCCAGGCTTTGGTATCAGGATGATGCTGGCCTCATAAAATGTGTTAGGGAGGATTCCCTCTTTTTCTATCGATTGGAATAGTTTCAGAAGGAATGGTACCAGCTCCACCTTGTACCTCTGGTAGACTTCTGCTCTGAACTTGGTTCCATTCTTCCCGTTGATCAAATCAGCTAGTGAGGCTTGTGCATTCGTCACGTAGTTCTCGTTCCGTGGTTTTCAGCACCATCAGGTCCTTTAAGGACTTCTCTGCATTGGTTATTCTAGTTTGCCATTTTTCTAATCTTTTTTAAAGGTTTTTAACTTCTTTGTCATGGGTTCAAACTTCCTCCTTCAGCTTGGAGTAGTTTGATCATCTGAAGCCTTCTCTCAGCTGGTCAAAGTCATTCTCTGTCCAGGTTTGTTCCATTGCTGGTGACGAGCTACATTCCTTTAGAGGAGGAGAGGCGCTCTGATTTTTATAATTTTCAGTTTTTCTGCTCCATTTTTCCCCGTCCTTGTTGTTTTATCTACCTTTGGTCTTTGATGATGGTGACGTACAGATGGGGTTTTGGTGTGGATGTCCTTTCTGTTTGTTAGTTTTCCTTCTAACAGCCAGGACCCTCCACTGCAGGTCTGTTGGAGTTTGCTGGAGGTCCACTCCAGACCCTGTTTGCCTAGGTATCAGCGGCGGAGGCTGCAGAACAGCGGATATTGGTGAAGAGCAAATGTTGCTGCCTGATCATTCCTCTGGAAGTTTTGTCTCAGGGGAGTACCCAGCCGTGTGAGGTGTCAGTCTGCCCCTACTGGGGGGTGCCTCCCAGTTAGGCTACTCGGGGGTCAGAGACCTATTTGAGGAGGCAGTCTTTCCGTTCTCAGATCTCCAGCTGTGTGCTGGGAGAACCACTACTCTCTTCAAAGCTGTCAGACAGGGACATTTAAGTCTGCAGAGGTTTCTGCTGCCTTTTGTTTGGCTATGCCCTGCCCCCAGAGGTGGAGTCTACAGAGGCAGGTAGGCCTCCTTGAGCTGCGATGGGCTCCACCCAGTTCGAGCTTCCAGGCCGGTTTGTTTACCTACTCAAGCCTCGGCAATGGCAGGCACCCCTCCCCCAGCCTTGCTGCCACCTTGCAGTTTGATCTCAGACTGCTGTGCTAGCAATGAGCGAGGCTCTGTGGACATAGTACCCTCTGAGCCAGGCATGGGATACAATCTCCTGGTGTGCCGTTTGCTAAGACCACTGGAAAAGCGCAGTATTAGGGTGGGAGTGGCCCGATTTTCCAGGTGCTGTCTGTCACCCCTTTCCTTGACTAGGCAAGGGAATTCCCTGACCCCTTGCACTTCCTTCCAGGTGGGCCGATGCACCATCCTGCTTTTCCTCACTCTCCATGGGTTGCATCAACTACATAGTCAGTCCCAGTGAGAGAACCTGGATACCTCAGTTGCCAGTGCAGAATTCACTCCTCATTTTCCTCCTTCTTGGTGGGTGCCTCTGACTGCAGCTGTTTCTAGTCAACCATCTTGGCCCCTCTTCAGCCTCCTTTTTTTAAAACACCATGACTTACGGTTTCAGGTGCTAGTTTGCTGTACACGATTACATGTCACTTCGCTTTCCTCTCCATTCCCCATATTTCCATAATATGGAGCTTCAGCTCTAAACTTTCTGGTCCCCTACTGACCCTCTGTGTGCCCTCCCTACCTTGTTCTTTCTCACAACCTAATTCCCAGCTCTCCAAATCCATATCAAATACTATCTTCACCCTGAAGTCTTTGCTTTTACCATTTTCCCCTCCAGTGCTAAACTGTCTCCTTCCTAACCCTCCTAAAGGATTGACTGTTTATAATATACATACTATGACAGTAGATTTTTTTACTATTTTACCATATAATTTCTTCAATGAATCTTTAATAATCTTAAGTCTATTTATTCTTTATACTTATTTCTTATTCCCTGCTCACCCTAAACTTATGTTAAGACTGAACACTTGCCCCCATTCTCCAAGCTTTATGGAGATGGTTCACTAGAAGCACTCAGAACTTCCTCAAGCCTTCAGGGATGGGCCAACAAGTTATCGTGTTTCCAGTCATCTGTCTGGGTGGGGCTGTATGGCTTCAGCCATAATGATATTTTGAAAGAAAGTTCAGGGATCATTGATTTTTCTTGTATCATCCTACAAAAGGAACTGTTTGGTTTCTGTTCCCCACCTCCATCACAGTTCTAACTAGAGGCTTTCAGAATCCTATGGGTGAGTTCAGAACATCTTACCAGGGGAATGGTTTAGGGAGCTTGTAATTAACTGGTTTTCCTGGCAATCTACAGGACTCTTGATTACTACTATCTTTGATCAACATAAATTACTGAATTTCCCATGGTTGGAAAAAATACTGCCAGATAATGAAAGCTTGTTTCGGTTGCATGTCCCAGTCCTCCAGTGAGGCTGATGCATTTGATTATCCCATCAGTTTCCATTGCATTTCATCTAAATGTTATTTTTAGCATAGTTTGCATTTTACAGATGACCATATGTTTTTTTCCTCTTGGTATCAACACAGATTTTTTAAATAAGAATCCTTTGGCATATTAATATGCCCTAATAAATCAAGTATATATTTTAAAACCACACACAGAAATATTCCATTTGCCATTAAATGTGCTGATACAGTTGATCTTCTATAATATTTTTCTATTTTTTCTGTAATAGTTGTCTGTTTTTCTGTTGATCTTTTATAATTTTCTATTTTTGCCTTTTGAGGTCTGCAGTTAGGGAAATTATTTAATGTAGAAATTGTGAACTCTAGAGGTTGGTAGGGACAAAGATCAGCAGAAGTGGGCTAGAGGATTTTAAAAGAGAAGTAGGAAAGGAGAATCAAGCCTGGGTACTTCTGGTTTATGGCAATCTTAGTATAGCAGAAATGAAAGAAGCGAGGGCAGCACTGGTAGTGAGGGGCTGAGTACCAGAGGAGCCAAAAACGAAAAAGAAGCATTAGAGACACTGGAAAAATTCAGAAGAGCTGATGGGAAAAACAGATGATGGTGAAACAATTGGCAAAGATGAAGGTCAACTCCAGAATGAAAAGTCAGTAACAGATGAAGAACAAAAATACAGAATTTAAAGAAGAGGCTATACACCTCTTCAGCCTCTAAACTCTACCCCTGCTTTCAATAGTGCTTTGTAATTTAACAATAGCTTTCACAGCCAGAAAACTATTAGGCAGAGAGGAAGTGAGTCAGGAACAATATTGTTTACTAACCAGATAAATGCTACAATTCCAATAGCTACTAAGGCTCTTTAATGAAAAGATTGTTTCCAGATTTTGGCAGAAAATATTTGGCAAAAACAACAAGAATTCTTTGGGCTTGGCGTGAAGTTCTGTCTATTATATCTTGCCAGGCCAATTTCACACTTAGAAAGAGAGGCAAGAAACTACTGCTTACCCAGGAAGGGGTGTTCACATTGGAAATGGAGAGGGAGTAATACGAGAGTCAAGATTTAAGGACTCATTTTTATTTGTTATTTAATTCACTCATGCAACAAATACTCATTGAACACCTAATAAGTGCCAAACATTATTGTAGATTCTAAGAATAAAAAGCTTACTGATATTTAAGGAATTGCAGTGGATTATTCCAGGAGCTGGCAGATTACGGCCTGTGGACCAAATCTACCCACACCTGTTTTTGTGGTTTATTGACCCATTTATTTGTGTATTGTCTGTCTCCTTTTATGTTAAAATGGCAGAGTTGAGTAGATGGAATGAGGATGGCATAGCCTGGGAAAGTAAAAATATTTACTATTATAGTATATATTATATAATTGTCCACTGTTAGTTATGACTTTAGCATACAAATGTAAAAAACAGGTATTTGAAATTATGTATTCTGTTATTTAATGTTCTGTTACATAAATGCTATTATTTCAGCATTTAAACAAAACAGCGATAGCATAAAGTACCAGTGGCAATTAGTAGTAATTAATAGTTGAACTAATTAAATAAATAATGTGTGGGAAAATGTTAAAAACTTTATTATTTGATCCTTTACAAAAATAGTTTTCTGACCACTAAGTAAATACAATGGTCATAATGGAGTTATATTGGTATTTAATAAATTCTAGGAGGAGAAGCCTAGGTGTTAGTGAAAGCTTCAAAGAAGAGTTGATGTGTGACACTTGATTTCAGTTTTGAAAGATTTAAAGGAATTTCTGGGCATGAAGAAATGAGAGTGGTGCTTTGGGAATGGCAGTGACAAAGATAACATGAAATATTATGTGAATTTTAGGAATCTGCTCATTGTTTGTACTGGCTAAAGCTTAGCTTTGGGTGGGTGACTAAGAATGAAGGGTTCAAGCTAGACCAGCTGGTAGAACACAGATCGTACTTGAAAGGGACTTGTACTGAGAACTTCATATGCAGACACAGCATGGCAAGATGCCCAAAATTAATAGCACATAATATCTGCTTTCATGAAGCTCAACCTCCAAAAGGAGGAATAAGACATTAAATAATGCACATGACAGAATGAGATACATATTATAGAAAAGTCCAAACAAAATATAATGGGGATTTTTTAGTAAGAAGAAATCATGTCTGATTGGAGGATCACAAAATTAATTTATGTTGATGTCAATAATATATCTTGAAGGATGGCTGTCATTTTTTTGAGGGTAGTGGTGGGGTACATGGGCACCAGGCAAGAAAATAGCATAGAGACCAGGCACAAAAAGGAATGCTAAGAAATTTGGGGTATGTCACAGCCCAGTTTCCCTAGACAACAGAATTGGAGAAAAAAAAAACTGTGTGCTAATACTTCATTGGGTGGTGCAATATCAGGGAAGCAGAAAAGAGGGAGAAAAGGGCATGAGGCAGAGATGGAAGGTGTGCACATACGAGGGGGGCATATCCCAGGCTGGCCCAAGTTGTGTAACAAGGACAGCTGGCTCCTGCATCTGGTGTGGCATTTTCCTAGAGGCTCTATGAATTTCCATGTCTCAGAACAGTTTACATGGTAGGGAAGGATGAAGAAGGGAGATAAATCTACTCATTGCCTTTCACTCTTGTTCTACTGACCAATTCATTCCTTGGGCATTAACTCCCCTGCACTTCTGAGTGGTGTCACCCCAGCCTCTCTAGTCATTGCTGGGAAAGTAAGAGCCTCCATGCCTTCAGTCTGGCCAGGGAGCATGCATGCCTATCTCTCTTTGCCAGCCAGTGCCATAAGCAGGGCTCTTCAGTCTGTAATGGTAGTAGTAGTGACAGTGACCTGCCTCTATGACCTGGGGGAAAGTGCAAACCTTCACTAGGACCATTCCAGCCAGAAAGTAAGCAAGGTGTTACATATGAAGCCAAGCAACACATTGCTTGTCTGGAATATAGAGTAGGGACCTAATGGGAGAGAAGACGTGAGAATTTGGAATGTCTTATGGGAGACATTGTTGTTGGATGGGGATATATTAGCAAATAAGCAGCTAAAGGTTTTTTAGAAGATGACATGATCAAAAGTGTTATTTTGTGGGGGTTAATATGGAAGTGGTACATGAAGGAGATTTATAGAGTATATAAATTGGAAGAAGGACTATTTGTGAGTTACAGAGAGTCTTAGCAAAAAGGATCAAGCTGCTTGTTTCTATACCTTTAGAATGGGCCTTTGAACTCTTTAAAGAGACCCCTCTCAGCTTTCCAAGATAATTCCATGAATTATCTTCCTTCGTAAAAGAGGTTGAATAGATACATATATCTTGTTTTAGGAGACAAAATGATCCTCAGTAGTGTTCATTTCTAAGCATTTTTAACTAAAATAATTCTAAAAATCTCCCCCCCATTTTGTTTCAGTTTCGGCTCACTGATGTAATAATTAATAGGAACACTTTGGCATGTATCCTTTTATAACACAAAATATGTTTTAAAAACTTTTAGAAGATGAAAAGAATGTCTTTATTAAAAAGGTTTTATTTTTAAAATGCACTGTTTTTAAAAGCAAGATATACTATCCTGAATCACAATTTTTTTCTTATCCACAAAAGCTTTTCTTCACTTTGAGAGCTGATTATATTGTTAACATTACATATTGTACATTACATGCGATATTAAAGTAATATTTTAAATTTGTGTTTAACCTTGAGGAAATATTTATTTCTCAACTTTTATTTTAGATTCAGGGGGTATATGTGCAGGTATGTTACCTGGGTATATTGAGCGATACTGAAGTTTGGGTTACGAATGATCCTGTCACCTGGGTACTGGGTATAGTACACCACAGGTAGTTTTACAGCCCTTTTCCCTTTTCCTCTCTCCACTCTCTAGGGGTTCCCAGTTTCTGTTGTTGCCATCTTTATGTCCATGAGTACCCAGTGTTTAGCTCCCACTTACAAGTGAGAACATGCAGTATTTGGTTTCCTGTTTCTTCATTAATTCACTTAAAATAATGGCCTCTAGTTACATCTATGTTGCTGTTAAGGACATGATTTCATTCTTTTTTATGGCTGTGTAGTATTCCATAATGTATATGTACCACACTTTCTTCATCCAATCCACTGTTGATGAGAACCTAGGTTGATTCTATGTCTTTGCTGTTGCTGTTGTGAATAGTGCTGCAGTGAACATAGCCTGTGTCTTTTTGGTAGAATGATTTGTTTTTTTTTGGATATATATCCAGTAATGGGACTCTTCAGTCAAACGGTAGTTCTGTTTTAAATTCTTTGAGATATCTCTAAACTACTTTCCACAGAGACTGAACAAATTTACGTTCCCACCAATGGTGTATAAGCTTTCCCTTTTCTGTACAGCCTTGCCATCACCTATTTTTTTTTGACTTTTTAATAATGCCCTTATGACCAGTATGAGATGATCACTTTGTGGTTTTGCATTTCTCTGATGATAATGATGCAGAGCATTTTTTTTTGGTTTGTTGGCTACTCGTATGTCTTCTTTTGAGAAGTGTCTCTTCATGTCCTTTGGCCATTTTTTAATGGGGTTCATTTTTTGCTTGTTCAATTGTTTTTTATAGATTCTGGAGGTTAGACTTTTCATCAAGAAATATTTTAAAGGATGTTTATCAAGATAAACTACTTTTGGAAAATGATTTGGACTCAAACATGGGAGACTAGTAATTTAACTATAAACTCTTTAAAAACACTACATTGCATTTGAGAAAACCTCATTAAAAGTTTACCTATAAAAGCTGTGTGATTTTTATCCTAATGGGATATATTTTAGTATAAATGTTAATGACATGTCTTAAATCCATATAAATGGAGAGCTGAAAGCTTTCTTTGAAATAGACCCTCAAAACATGTCATTTCAGTTACCTAACTTGATTATTCTAAAGAAAGAGGCAAGGAGCCATTAGAAATACTGCTGAGAAAAATCAAACCTCTGAAAACTTGGTGATCTACTTTTGGATTCCTGATCTTTGCTGCTTTATCTACCTCAAACCTAGGTGAAAGTCTGATTTTGCTTTTGTCCATACACACTAAGTGCCAAATGTGTGTATTTCCAAGCCTTGTCAAGTTAGATGTGGGAGGATTTTCACTCCAGAATGCTTACTTTATGTTCAGCTTCCCTCCCTAACCCTGCCCCAAGGCTTCTAGTTTCTGAAATAAAATATCTAATTGCTTTTTAGAAGTTTTACTTTTCATTTTATAAAACCTCACAGCTTAAAAAAATGTGTCTAAATTTTACTTTGAAATGAAGTGGAACACCCTTTGATTATTTTCTAAAAATTTTCCCTTGGCCAAACTCTCTATAATCCTAGAGTTACTCCTTGATCATACATCAACCATATCTCAAAGGTGTCTATAAGAGATTCCTTATGGCTATATAAAAATAAGGGGATATTACGAGGGGAGAGATCATAATATGACTACATCATTAGAAATGTAATTATCACCCTTTAAAATCATCTTTATGGTGCTTTTTAGAGGTTAACTAAAGGATATAAATTAACAAACATGTACAACATGACAATTACTGATGAAATATATTGGGGTTTTAGGCAACCTAATGACGTATATTATCCTGTTTCTTGCCTGAGTTCTGATTTCACTGAGAAAGACAAAAATTTAAGCAGACAAACATTAAAATTCTTACTTCATTATTGATGGAATTACTGGAAATTGAGGCTTAGGCCCTATGAGAAAACAATGGGCTCCCTAATATGTAGCCACATTAATACAGACTTATTCACTCAATGTCAAGTAGCACTGGTCAACCACTGATTTTCCACAACAAAAGGACAAGGTTGCTACTGTGAAGCTCTTTGTATGACCAAGAACAAAGTAGAGTATATTTTCCTAAAATCAGGTAGATCCAAAGAAGAAAGGCAAAGGGAAGGGACTCAGTCAAACATGACCAGTTTTTGTTCCTAAATTTACTATTCAGATACTTTAATCCTCCTCCCATTAGGAAAAATTAGTGAGGATGCAGAGGAAGCCAAGAATGTTACTCCAATAGAAACATGAAGAGTAAAGAAGGTCCCATTTAATAATGCATAATCCTAACAAAACAGCAGAAAGGGTATGTTTAACATTTGCTTTGGCCTTCCTGCCTCTGCCCTCTCCATCCAAGGATGCATGTAGATGACCTACAATCAGGCATTTATCTTCTATATAAAGTTGAAGGTCATTCTCTGAACACATTGTACCTATTGTCAGGATATATTAAATCCAGGTGTCACAGCGTAAACTTTTACAGGCACAGTAATGTAGACTACTTGTAATTTAGCTTACTTATATTTAGATCTCAAATTTCAGCAGTAGAATCCTAGCTTGCAGTCTATACACAATATATTTTACTTCATCAGGGAACCATGGTGGAATCACAGAACTTTAGCAAAATCTGGCTCCAGGGCTCAGAGTGCAAGCTTTCAGCAGGGTCCTTCAAAAAGACACATGTGCTTAGTGGGTGAGGAGCACACAACTTTCTCAACTGTCAGATTATATCATACTCTCCCTGTCTGATCAGGCAGTAATAAACAATGGCACAAGGAGTCTGGTTTCTGCTTTTTAACAGGAAACAGTTTTTCCTGCTTTGGCTTCAAAACCATATAAACAAAAGCCCAAACCAGAACACACAGCTCAGTGGAAGATGGATACGCCCATGTTTTCTAGATAATACCAGCATTTTACCTGGCTGAACCACCTCTGGCACAATTCACATATTAAATATAAGCCTTTCATTATGGAAGACATTCACTCTATAGTAGCATGGAAATCTATCCTCCAAGGATTGCATGCCGTTTGTTTCAGACAATATTCTTTTGTGGTACTTAATACACAAGGTAAAAGTGAGGGAGGACACACAGGAAAGAGGACATGAACAAATTTAGAAAGTTTAAAATATTAGCAAAGCTAATGTGTCAAGTTTAACTGAAAATCACAGGTAGCATGTCTGAGAGCAATGAGAAGTCCTGAAGAAATACAATGATCAGAGAAGAAACTATTCTTCCCCAAGTAGTTTTATTGCTCATTCAGATGGAGTGTATATAGAAAACAACACACAATTACACATGACAGGTCTGTCATTATGAGAGCACTGGTATACATCTCAATGCCATTGTTTTCTATTCTGTTTGATACAGAACATATATTTCCTATATATTAACTCATTATTTGGTTGAGTAAATAAAATTTTCATTCTCTTAATTAGGTGAAAATTATTCTGATATAGTAGTATCTTGAGCATATTGTAGCCTCTTAGTAGGTAACTTTCCAAATCTTGACTGCCAGAAATACTATAATCTTCTTCAGCTTCCCAATTGCATTTCCTGGAAACAAGTGAGATAATGGGTTTATATCATCTAATGCCTGGTATATACTATGCCCTCCATAAACAAGAGTAGCCAGGCCCTGTTTGTGAATCAATACTCATCTCAGATCCTGAGACACTCCTGATGCGAACAAGAAGTACGCTGGAAGCCTCATCCTCTCTACCCCCATCCAGTGGCCCTTGGAACTAAGTCTCATGTCTCCGACCCCAAGTCCAGTGTCTGAGCTATGATTGATGGGATGCCACATGCCCTCTGAGCTACCTTAATGTCAACCTGGCTCAGGACCCCATGTACCAGGAATGAGCATCTGTGGATCCCTAAACAACAGCCTTTTTCCTTCCACTTATATATGGGTCCCAGCCAAGGATAAGAACTTCTTTGTTTTTATTTTGACCTTCGTAGTTTCTGCTTAATGTCCCTGGTTAGACCCCAAGTCCAGCTTAGGGTATTGCCCTGAATGCCTGGCTCTTACAAGGTTTCTGTTCCAAAGCTGAATTCTGCTCCCCTATATTTCTACCCAATTGTGAGAAGTCCACATGGACAAACCTAGTGTCAATTGCTCTTCACCTCTTCCAGATATCATTCACCACTGGGATCTTCATCCCTGTGTGCCACAGTCCAGATAGACACTGGCGATTGCCTGAATCACCTAAGGTCTTGAGGCTTTTTGGAGTTTCTGTGTCCGAGATGCCCCCACTCATGTCCTCCTACATTTTGGTGACACTGATGCTACTGAAATGTTTTCTCACCTCCCTACAAAAGATGTCATAGTATCCCAACTTGCATCTTACCTCACCTTTTCTATGACAACACTGATTTTCCAGACTAGGCTGCAAATGGACTGATCTCCAAGTACAAACTATGGGATTAGAGTAGAAAGAAAGAGGGTCATGAGCCACATCACTCAAAGATGTTTGTAAGTTGAATCCCAGTCCCTCAAACCCAAACTAGCTGAGGAAGTGATTTTTCTTTTGTTTTTGGTTCTCAAGAATTGCAACCCCTTCAATATTTTATTCATTAGATTTATTTTCCTTATTTTTTTCTGAGCTCAGAACTTCTGTGCAAGATAGAATAAGAAAACTGCAAAACCCCTTCAGGGCACAAATCAGGAATTGTTTCAATTACTTTTTTTTTTTTTATGAAGTCCAGGATATAGGTCTTGATGAAGCCACATCAGCTCTTTTTCTGTTTTCTGTTTTTCTTTTAAACAGAACAAACTGCCAGCAGGATTCCTGTTTCTGAGGGTAAGAATTGCTTGTACGCATTTTCCATAAGGATTCTAACAGGAAGCTTCTCTCTGCTAAGGCAAAGGGCTCGTTGTATTGCCAATTTTGGGCATGTAGCCAGAATAAGTCTGAGATCGCTTATGCCCACCAAGACACCCTTCCCTGTATCTGTACAGTCTGATTTGCTTGAGAAACATAGTTCGTTTCTGTAATTATCTCAGAATGGAGAAGTTTAAGTCTGTGTAATTATAGTGTTCATGCGTATTGAGGATTCTCTCAAGTTTGGATGTCAACAGGGTGCCCAGGCAAAGCTGACTGGTGAATCCAAGTGTTGAGACCACAAGCAGGGTGAAATGTAGGAGGCCCCATAATGGCCTTCTCAAGCCCAGTTCCATATTGATCAGTGCAGCTGTGAGAGGCTGGGAAGAGCAGCAGCAGCCATCTTTCCTAGGCTAATTTCCTTTGAACAAACGTATGAACAAGGAGGCTTTTAAGGTGGTATCATGGTTAAAACAGAGACAACCAGACTAAAGATGTCTTTTATCTATGGCATACAATGCATGAATAATCATAATTGTGATAATAACCTTTTATTAAGCATTTAATATACTAAATGTTGTGTATACATTGCATCAGCAGTATTTTTTAAGTGTTTTCTAGTTGCCACACATTCTTCTAGACACTAGGGATTCAGTATGAATAGCTAAAATAGGCATGGCATTTTCTTCTGGTATAAAAACAAATATATTTGGCTACACATGAAAGCAATGTTAACAGTGATCCCATTTTCAGTTGTGAAGAGCAGAGATATACCAGCCATCAGTTTAAAGCATTTATCTCCTCCTTGAGGACAAAGTATTGTCAAGCAGATGGCTTAGCTGAGCCTTTAATAGGTCTTCCCATCATTATATTGGTCTGGTTGCTTCTGAGTGATATGGTAAGATTTCATGGGCAGTGGTCCACTATTATAACTTCTATGCTGTAAAATGCATCCCTTTAATGGACAATGCTGAACGGAATCCCATGTCCATAAATCAGGCATGCAGAAAGCCCTTGGGTGATGGTCCTGAGAGACATACAGCAGGCAGGGAAGGTTAAGACATATTTGGAATAAGTGTCAGTTTATTTAAGGGTGAACTGATACCCCCTCTAAAATGAAAGAGGTGTGATGTAATCAAGTTGCCACAAAGTGATGGAAGATCTCTTTGGGCATTGGTGCTATATAAAGGGACATATTATTGGTCTTTTGATGGCAGTTCGGACATTGAACAGTATCAAAAGATAGTCTAGCCTTGATCAGAGGGACCCCAAACTTAGAGCCCATGCATAGCCTTCACCTCTGTCACCATGGCTACTCACTTCATGGCTCTATTGCATAGCCACAAGGGTGGCTAAGGGTAGAGGCTTGCTGACAACCAGTGGATGCATCATCTTTTCCACCCAGTTAAGTGCTGCCTCTGCAATGGATGGTCTCTGGTGGACATTAATTAACATTAGATAAAAAGATCAACATGGATTTTGACCACTTCCATGGGTACATCTACATACTTCTTTCCCAGCTCCCCTTGTCTCTGATCTAATCTTTCTCTTTCCTAGCCGATGACCAAGCATCCATGCCTTTTAGGAGTCCTCAAAGATCTGTGTCTGTCATTATTTTGAGGTACTTCTCCATTCCTACAAAGGGAATGATCCAGTGTACTGCTCACACTTCCAGTGTAGAGGATTCACCCTCACTACTGTCCTTTAGTGCCAAGTCTAGACGGGGCCGTATTGACGTAGCAGTCCATTTTCAGCTCAAATCAGCATAGCAGGAGGTAAAAAAACAACATATTGTGGACCAGCTCTCAGGTTTTTTCTGCCTTCATCATGTAGTCATAGAAAAACTCTCATCATATGGGGCCATAGTCATGAGCTTCAGAAAAAGCATCACTAATATGTTGAGGCACATCTTCATGTAATTTACTTTTATCTCCTGCTTGGGCCTGATCCAGAATAGATCATTTCTATTTTCCAGTGTCCAGTGGATTGCTGCTGCACCCACCCGATGTTGCGATTAGGAGAATCTGATAATACCTAGCTCATGTTTGACGGCTTCACTTACCAGGTTGCCTGTTGTTAGGTACTCAGTCTTTACCAGGATCCAGCAGCACTCCAAGTGGTGTCTTTTAAATAGTAAGTCATTCTCTACCATGGAAGGCATCTGTGTGTCTCTTCTATTGAGGTTTGTCAGAGATTCCAAATGGCATACTTATCTATCAGAGGGCATCATTGGCTCTGCCAGGTCATGTGGCCCAGGTTGCAGGGTAGTTGATACCACAAACAAGACCTGCTGCAGGGTTTTCTCTTGCTCTGGGCCTCATTCAAAACTGTCAGTCTTTTCAGACTCCAGATAAACCCAAAGGAGAACTATTTCCAAATGTAGTCAGCATATTGCCTTCAAAATCCACAATGACACACTAAGTGCCATGGCTCCTTCTTGATAGTAAAAGGTACAAGATATAAAAACTGCCCATCCTTAGAGGGGATGTCCCAGCCTGTCTTAGATCCCTGGACCCCTAAAAACATCACTAACATGGTGAGTAGCTAATTTTTTATGTGGTTTATCTCCAGTCCTCTGACATGTATTTATCCTGCCAGAGATCTAGAGTACTTACTACTTTCTTTTCACCAGATCTTGTTAACATGATATCATCAATATTGTAGACCAATATGATGTTCTGAGGAATGCTAATGTGATGAAGATTCCTGCTGACTACCTGTGTCTGAGAGCAGGAGACTTACATAGCCCTGGAAAAATAAAGTGAATGTATAATGTTGTCCTTCCTACAAAAGAGAAAACTGCCTTTGATCCTCCTTCGTGATACAATTAGAGAACACATTCACCAAGTTGGTAGCCTCAGACCCAGTACCAAAGTCTCTGTTGATCTCTTTCATGAGGATTTTACATCCAGCAGAGGAGCTGTGAGGGTAATCATAATACTTGGTGAAGTTTATAAGAGTTCACTGTCTTCTACCACAACTAATAGGTTTTATTATTTCTGGTCCCATACAAGTGAATTGAATAAGGATATGTAGGAACTATCCTCCCTGCATCCTACATGTCTGATGGTAGGACTATCTCCAGAATTCCTCCTGGAATGCATTATTATCTATGCCTTATTATCTTGGCAAGGTTGGAGGCAATCTTAGGAGTTTCCTATAATTTTGACTTATATTCCATAGGTCAGAGAATAACATCTGCCAGCTGTTTAGTATATCTATCCCAATTATATACTTGAGAATTGGGAAATATGTCTGTGGACTCAATGAACTCACTGTAGAATGAACTTGTATCAGAAATCTGTTTATTACAGGGATTCTGTGAGCCTCCACTCCACTGGAGCTCCTGGATGGTATTTTGGGACCCTTGGATGGTGTCAGCTCAGACCCTGTATTCAACTGTCCTTGAAAGGTCTAGATGTTCTATTTTCCTCTTGCATAGCTACTCTGGAAAATTTATTTGGGGAGATATTTCTTACATATACAAATGATGATATTATAGAGTCCTTCCTCAAGGAAAACAAGCCTGCCGTTTGATCAATAACCTCTGGGTCTGTAAACTAATTTAGATCCGGAAATTTGCTGAAGGACTAATTTTTCATTGTGTTAGCTCACATTGGACAGTTCTCAATTTTGGGCATGTCAGGGAAGGGAGAGAATTACATTAATTCAAATTGAATAGCACTTTGTAGGCTGTCCATCTATCTTGTCCCCTGGAATATTCTAATCTATGATTCATTACCATAGATCCCTTCAGGTAAAGGCATCTTGATTTCTACCTGGCTCTTTCAATTATGATAGTCACATCTACTTTGCTTCTGAAAATTAAGTGCTGCCTGTGGGCCTTTGTTATTCTTGGATCATTTTATAAACACGCCAATACAAAGCAGCCCAGTGCCAAGGTAGCAGACTCTACTATCACACCAGCAGATGGAAGCCTCCGCTTGGCTTCTCAAATCTGTTCATCTTCAGCAGAACCTTCATGGCCTTAGTAAAGGAGTTTCTATGGGTCCTTTGAGCGAACAGGCAGTTAGTGGGGTTTTCTGCTCTCGCATAATAAATCCATTCTAACGTTTTCACTTCCTTTAGCCGTTTGGCTCCTTCAATGTTCTGTCTAAGCAGTTCTAGCATCTCCACCTCATTTACTCTGCACTGTTATTGTGTACGGCCTTCAAGGAACCATCCCAGCAGTAGGTTAGGACTGGTTCCAGAATCTCTTTGCCAGGACAGTACATCCTGGATCCTTGTTCAGACCATGCTGAGAAGAGACCCAAGTTATTGGTATTGGCAAAAAGGAGTGAGTGGTGGTGGATCTTGAGAAAAAAAAGTATCACTATGTAAGGCATCTTCTTCAGGTGAGGCCTTTTCAAGGTATCTAGGCAACTGGAAGTTTTTCTTTGGATAAGGAGACAGTGGTGTCCTTTTGCCAGCCTGGAGTGTTCAGGAGGATCTGGTGGTTTAGGATTCTCAGGTTCCTCCACTAATTGGTTGAGGCATGCCCTGGGGACGTTAACTTTTCCTCACTTTGAGGCTGCACATGAGGGCAGAGCATGCTTTTCTCAGGTCACCATGCCACTGTGCTAGATAAGACCTGGGGCTGCAAATGAAGAAGAGGTGGTTCTTGCTTAGGGCAGGAAGCTGCCAATGAGTCAAAGACCATAAGTACTATTTGCTATAACTAGAGCTGGAGTCAGAAGTGAAGTCAAGGCAATACAAGGCAGTTTACAGAAGTCTCTGGAATAAATAGGAGGAAGACTCATCTATGCTGAGTAAATTATCCAAGATGATACATGTATGCTTAGCCTAGAGTTGGAATAAAAAGCCAGGCTATCTGATTCCAGACACCATCTCTTAACCACTGCTACTCTTTGTTTAGGACAATCAAACAAATTTTATAGGAATGAACATATTAACACTGAAGTGGCTGGGCAGAGCTTAGCTCAGCAGCCATCTGAATGCTTCACCTTAGCTTCCAAAAGAGTCTAGCTGCCTAGAAAGTTTCTGATCCAAAGTCTCAGTGCCTTCTGTAAACTCCAAGCCTGGTAATTCCTTTCACTGTCTGATATGGTGAAATTCCCTAAGGAGCTCCATGGTCTTTGCAACTTCCCCTAATCAAGTCTAAGTTCTTTGAACACTAAGCTTTCTACCACTCCAAAACCTTTGTTCTTTCTGTCACTTCTGTCAGGAACTTTCTTTCCCTGTCCTTTTGCATGGTGGCCAGGTTTTCATCCTTCCAGGATCAGTTCAAGTGCCATGAGAGGCTGCCTCTGACTACCTCATCCAAAGAAGCACATACCACCCCTCTCCTTAATAACCCTCGACACCATTATCCTGGTAGTGTTCTTTATTATACCATCACATTCTTCAACTATCTTGTATTTGTGTATAAGGTTATTGTTTGATTACTTCACTAGAATGAAAACACATTGCTTAAGAATAGGCTATTTGGCCGGGTGCGGTGGCTCACGCCTGTAATTCTAGCACTTTGGGAGGTTGAGGCGGGTGGATCACCTGAGGTCAGGAGTTCGAGACCAGCTTGGCCAACATGGTGAAACCCCATCTCTACTAAAAATACAAAAATTAGCCAGGCGTAGTGGCATATGCCTGTAATCCCAGCTACCTGGGAGGCTAAGGCAGGAGAATCACTGGAACCCGGGAGGCAGAGGCTGCAGTGAGCCAAGATTGTGCCACTGCACTCCAGCCTGGGTGACAGAGCGAGACTCTGTCTCAAAAAAAAAGGCCATTTTTCTACTCTCTTTATCACCATGTCCCTTGTCCTTAAATAGTGCCAGGTAGATAGAAGACACTCCAGAAATATTTGCTGGATGAATGAACGAAAGCCATTAAACATTGGTTTGTCCCTAATGCCTATGTATGGCTTTCCAGGAACTACCAAATCATTTAGAGACCATGAGAGGTGAGTATCAGTGGAGATTTACTTAGTAAGGGGGGCCAGTATCAACCAATGCACTGCACAGGACACAGAATAGACATTATTACCTTCCTCATGCACTTCTATCTAAACACGACAAAATATTGAGCAATTAGACCAGTCATATTACCAAATGTATGGACAAAAATTTAGATGCTTAACAATAGCCACAAGGATAAGGTGCCAACTCCTTATCTATTCTCTCCTCTGGAAAAGCATTGAGGTGATGTTGTCCATTAACAGGTGACATCTTTGTCCTTGGCCATAGGAATGAGATACAAAACTGAGTTGCATGCTAAGAGGTTCAAGGTATTCTCTCGTACTTTACTTTTTAAAATCACTCGCACCTCCTTTGACCTTTCTTTTTTGAAATTATTGGACTTGTAGCTTTCTACGTTGGCTTTCTTTTCAATTCTTGCCTTGACTTGATTTAGAACTTGGCTCCAGACCATATGCTTCATGACTGCCTTTGAAATTCCATTGAAGTCTTCAATTAAGAGTTATTTCAGGTCTTACTATCTAGCTGCAATCCCAGTCCAGCTTCTGGTGCTTGGCTTTATAGACCAGAAATGTAGTTTGTCCAGAAGAGACTAACTGATAAATTGATGTATATTTTAAATTTGTAATACCCCAAATTAAAACATTAAATATTGAGACAACCTCAATGATAAATGAATAATAAACTTGGGAAGCTGAATGATCATTTTATTGTTGAGCAAACTTCATATCAAAACATGGAATATGATAGTTTGGGGATATATTTTATATGGGGTGAGAGGACCACTAGCTATACGAGCTTCAGTACAGGACTCAAACTTTTGAATTTTCAATTCCTTCATTTATTAAAAAATGTAAAAAATAGTATTTACCTCGTGGGGTTATAGGATGAACCAAATAAATGCACATAAAGCCTTTAGCATAGCATGTGGCCCATAGAAAGCGCTCGATAAATGTTAGCTGTTAATGATAACAATAAAAATCTGCTTGGAATATCTTTCCCTACTTCCCCACCAGGAAATCTTTCTTTCATCCTTGAAGATTGTTCAAGATTGCTTTGCTCTGTTTTCCCCACAGGTAGCCTTAGTCATCTTCCTTGCTGAGACTCCATTGTTCATATTTCTATGCCAGTGATGATGATATTATTCATGTCTGTATTACAGGGACTAGCCTATGCTAGTTATTCAATAAATCCTGATTGAATAAATGCATACCCTCTGCACATTAACCTTGACCTCACCTGACTCCAGCAGTGGCTTATTGCAAAGTGAGATTTCTGAAGCTTTAAACTGTTAGAGAAATTACTTTTTCACAAGAGCCAGAAACATACAGAAATGCCTTCGCACTCAATGCCTGGGCCAACTCTTTTTGTTCTCTGGGCTTTTTATGGGTGGGAAGAGATCTCAGCGTTCAACCCTAAAAAAAAAAAAAAAAAAAAAAAAAAAAAAAAAAAAAAAAAAATCAAAGTCTCAACTTTGCTAACATATTTTGAAAAAGACTGGCCTTGGAAGTAAAGGCAGGATCTTGGATCTTGGATTCACTCTTGGTAAGTGCTTCTGCCTGAGATCTGAAAAACGGTTGCAGGAAAAGTGCCAATAATTCCAGTATATAACTAAGACAAGCATTTTCTAAAATGTCTGTTGCTAAAGTCGGATCATAGCTCACTCATGATAATGCTCTTAATATTTAATTTAATCAATTAATCGCCTGGCTAGTAAACGTCGTCTTCATCTTAAATCTGTTCTCTTGGACTGTCGTAATAGTCTTACAGTTTCAGAAATGCATAAAATTTCTCACTCCTCCCAATGCTCAGTGCAGAATGAAAACTCTGCGGCCTTTAAGACCTTTCCAACTCTGAAATGTTATAATTCTGTGATTCCCTCAGCCAGATAAAATTTTATTAGTTTTAATGGTTCACACCAGGATAAAAGAAGTGATCTTAACCATTCAGGAGTAACTTGTGATGCTGTTAAAAATCTATTGGGTGATTCAATAAGAGATGCCACAGAGCTCCTCAAAATATGCAGCTATGGCAATTTTGCCAAGAGGAAGAATCTAGAAGGCCCAAAGCCTCAGAGATTATTGAAGCCAAACTTACTTCTCCTGTACCATCTTGAGACAAACACCCTTTTAGTATGCTCAGCCAACCTGTTTTGTAAACTTCCCGTTTCAACATCACTTTACCTCCCTTTACATTGTATATTGCCTAGAAATAGCACCAAATGAATGATCAACAGAAAATAAATCTGATGAATCACCTTGATCTCTCTCTCTCTCTCTTTTTCTCTCTCTCTCTCTCTGTCAGACTCTTTTTTTTTTTCCTTAGAGATTTTATTTCTGACAGTCTCCCTAGGAGTCATCTCATGAATCATCTACCTTCCTCTGAGAATATTTGCTCTCAGAGGCTGTGAACCCTCCAGGGAAAGTTGTTTCTGGCTGAGGTGCAGGCTGTGCAAATCATGAAAATGATTCAGCTTTAGCTGAAAAAGCACTACCCAAAATTTAACACCATCTCTTTCTTTGCTCTTCTGTTTGGCTATTGTGAGTTTGCATTTATTCCTTCATTCATTCTTTAATTCATCTTCTCCCTGCTCATTTACTCTTTCAATTATAATTCAACATTAACCAACTCCTGGAAATTTCACTTAAGTTGCACAAATGTTACTTGATTTACTATTTTGCTTAAAATTAGGTACACTAAATAATTCATTTCTATCTCTAACATCTTTTTGATACATTACTCTAGTAATATATTATTAAAATATGAGATATGTATACTTTTAATTGAGCCATTGCTGGGGTCACAACCATGAAGCATCTTACTAAGTGCCAGGTACTCTGCTTAATTTTTCATACAGTATCTCCTTGAGTTTCACTATAACCCTATGAGAAGCTATATTATTTCTTGTTTCCTGATTACAAATTCCAGCAAGGATAACATCAAGCCTTATTTCTCATCCTGTTCTTGATTGCTACACCTACTGCCTGGCATATTCATTCATGAAGACATTTTTAAAAAATGTATCAATTATCAAGCACACAGTGGATCGGGCACTATGTTGGCCCCTGGGGATGAAGCTAAGTGCAAGGTAAACATCCATCCCTGCCTTTATAGAGCCTATACTCTAGCAGGGGTGATAATAAATGTTTGATGAATGAATAAGTGAATGCAGAGGCCAAGGTTAACAGAAGTTAAATAATTTCTGATTAGTAACAGAATTAAGATTCATGCCCAGATTTGAGTGACTCCAACTCTATGCTCCTCATATAAAACAATTTTAGGCAGAATATTTGACCTCAAGGAGCTCACAATCTAGAGAGGAGTAAAGAGTAGGAGAGGATAGGAAAGTAAGTAACTACATAATTACAATGTATATTATTTAACATTTAGCAAGTCCTTCCTATGTAGCAAGTACTGTTTGAATGGCTTTCTACATAATGACTTTTTAAAGTCTTAAAACAATCTTTGGGGCAAGTAATATTTTATTGCCATTCTACAGACAATTAAAAGGGACACAGAGAAGTTAAGTAAGTCTCCTGAGATCACCCAGCCAATAAGTAGTAGAATTTGTATCCAGGGAGTCTGATGCAATAATGTATGGTCTTATCACCATGTCATACTATCCCTTTCAGTGTGGTAGTGTTCGGGAACTGTGCTAGTCTCTTTGGATTCAAAAACAAATAAGATATGGCCTCCATTCTTGATGAGCTCAAAATCAAATTTAGAAGACAAATGTAAAAACATTATTATCACGAAGGATACGCTGGTAAGCTATGCTTTATTCTTTCCAAGAGAAACTATTCTGAACTCAGAGTACCTGGTGTCTGGGGTAGACTTAATTACTGGTCCCTATATTCACACTTTTACCATGGCCTTGGTGTGAGCTGAATATATTTCCCAACAACTTGACTTTGACCATATGACTTGCTTTGGCCGGTGGCAAGTTGGTGGAAGAGACAGCATGACCCTAGGCCTTAAGCATCACAGGTTTCTGCTGTTGTCTTAACCCTCTGATATCTTCATGGGAAGGACATGTCTTGGCTAACCCCCTGGTTCATAGTGAACTACCTGGCTGATCAGCAGGCTTACAGTTTGATGCAGAGATACCGAGATCTAGGCTCTTCTAGCCTAGATCAGTTGATCCCTGGGCTATGCGCAGATACTTAAACAGCAAAACTATCCCAACCAACTTGCAGGAACATAAGAAGCAAACACTTATCATAATATGTGTTAGTTTGCTCAGGCTCCCATAACAAAATACCACAGACTTGGTGGATTACACAGCGGAAATCCACGTTTTCATTGTTCTGGATGCTAGAAGTCCAAGATCAAGGTGTTGGCAGGTTTAATCTTGTCTGGGGCCTCTCCCTTTGCTTGCAGAGGACTGCCTTCTCAGTGCATACTCATAGGATATTTCCTGTGTGTATACACATCTGTGTCCTCGCCTGCTCTTCTTATAAGGATATCAGTCATATAGCATTAGACCTCACCCTTATGCCCTAGGGTCAGAAGTGTCATGCTGTTCCTTCTACCAATGTGCCATTGGCCAAAATCATGACCTTATTTTCTATTCATTATCTTTTTAAAGACTCTATCTCCAAAAAACAGTCACATCCTGAGGTACTGGGAGTTAGTGCTTCATGACTATGAACGTAAGGAACAATTGATCCCATAACAATACAAAATGCCTCTGAGATTTTATATTCTTTCTTATGCAGCAAGAGATAAAAAATATAGGTAAAATATAAATAGATAAAAATATAGACAGATTTCTCCAAAGAGATAAGGTGACTTCTGGGCATAAAAATATAGAGTTCCTAACTCTTTTTCTCCAATATTAAAAGTTATTAAAATATCTTGTAGTGGACACAGGTAGCCCAGAGCAGATCTTATGACATGGAAGAGCAATGAGCCTCTGAGTTATGCTCATTGCAGTAGGAAAGAATACGATCAGTGTGCCCTAAACCAAGATGGGTGGATAAAAGGGGAAGAGTAGTTCTAGGTCCATGAGGTTCTGACCCAGCCATCCAGGTAGTAGGTTCGTGACCTAAGGAAATAGCTATTCAAGTAAATTTAAAAGCCAAGAAGCTGTCAGGCCAGACTAAATCTGGCATAAGCTGCTAATGTCTATGTGTAATATTGATGCTTCCATGTTTCAGGGCCAGTAGCAACAACCTCCAGGAGTTGGTTCCTCAGCACAAATGAGCACTCCAGCGTATCCTTAGACACATAATAGAAAGGAAATATTTGTGAAAAGGTAGAGTAAGACTAAATTGGACATTCAGGAGCTTCATAATTATATTCTAATTGTACTCTTGCTTTTCAAACTTGAGTCCTTAGACCAGCAGCATCAGCTTCACCTGCCAACATATTAGAAATGCAGCATCTCAGGCCCCAAACCATCCCACTTGCTAAATCAGAATCTATATTTTAGCAAGATCTCCAGGTGCTTCTTAGGCATCTTGAAGTTAGAATGGCCCTGGTGTAGAGAAAACTATTGGCTGTCAGGGGCTGGATGGGGAGGTTATTCTGGTAAATTGAATGGGGTACATCAAGACTTCCTGGCTACATTACAATCTCACTGTTATTCCTGTTTTTAGGAATCAAATTCTGTTATCTACTGGTGTGATGGTCAGTTTTATGTGTCAACTTAGTTTAGGTTTATAGTCTTAGTTTTTCTGTTATTCAATCAAACATCAACCTAGGTATTGCTGTGAAGATAACTTGTACATGTGATTGAAGTCTATAATTAACTGATGGTATGGACTGAATTGCATCTCACCAAAATTCATATGTTGAGGTCGTAACACCCAGTGCCTGTGTTTGGAGATGGGGCCTCTGAGGAAGTAATTAAGGTTATGTGAGGTCATAAGGGTGGGCCCCTGATTCTATAGGATCAATGTCCTTATAAGAAGAACACCGAAGAGACTCTCTTTCTCTCTCCCGTCTCGCTCGCTCTCTCTCTTTCCCTGCCATGTGAAGACACAGCAAGAAGGCAGCCATCTGAAAGCCAGGAAGAGAGCCCTTACCAGAAACCAAGCTCTGTTGGACCTTGTCCTTGGACTTTCCAGCCTCCAGAACAGTGAGAAAATCAAATTCTGTTATTTAAGCCATATAGTCTCTGGTATTTTTTTTTTTTTAATGGCAGCCTGAGAAGACTAATACAGTTGACTTTAAGTAAGAGAGGTTATCCTCAGTAATCTTTGGGCTCAATTCAATCAGTTCAAAGATCTTAAGAGCAGAACTGAGGCTTCCCTAAGGAAGAGAAAATTTTTCCTACAGACAGCAACTCTGAAGGAGAATTCCATCCTGTCCTTCCTAACAGCCTGCCCTGTGAGTTTTGGATGTGCCTACCCAGCTACCACAATTACATAGGCCAACTCTCCAAAATAAATCTCTTAATAGGTATCACCTACTGGTTTGTTTCTTTGGTTTATCCCTGACTGATACAGTTGACTTGTCCATTTTTTTTTTAATTTTCATAGATTCAGCATTTTATTAATTGTTTTTACTGATTATTGTTTTCTCTTTCATTAGTATCTCAGTTTTATTTTTATTTCCTTCCTTTAATTTTTTTTGGCTTAACTGTTTTTATCTGTCCTTTTTTCTTTGGATGTAATTCTTTTTTTATTTTATTAACAAAAATATCTACAATTATAAATTTTTTCCTTTTATTACTGCTTTAAATGTATTCCACACATTTTGATATAATGAGGGTTTTTATCATTAATTTTTACAAAACTTATTATTCTGGTTTTCATTTTCCCTTTACCCAAGAGTAATATAATAGTTTCTCTTTTTTTTCTAATTTCCAAGTAGAATTTTTGTTTTGTTTTGTGGTTTTGTTATTAATTTCTAGTTTTATTACTTTGTGATCAGAGATTGTTGTTAATATTATTTCTACTTTGTGAATGTATTTTATGCTTTCTTTGAGTCATGATTATATTGTCAATGTTTACAAATGTTTTAGGTGCATTTGAGAAGTTCTACACGTTTTAATCAAGGAGCAAATTATATACACATATATAAATATAGATATTTATAGAAATATAAATATATAATGAATATATAATCAATATATTATTTTCTGTTCACTTAATCTTTGTCTGGGACTGAAAGTGCTGGCTTAAATTCTCCTGATAGTCGTGTGCTTCTGTTCATTTCTCTGTATATCAGTTGTAATTTTTCCTTTATGATGGTGGTTTCTGTGTTTTTGATACAAAAATTTTATGTGTCATGTCTTCATTGAAAAGTATGGCCTTTAGTACAAGAAAGCCTCTCTTTTTTTCTGTTTTTGCTTTAGAGCATAAATTCTTATATGATAGAAGGATGCATCCTCTCTTTTCCTTGGTGTCGTTTGACTAGTATACTTTCATCCATCTGCTCCACTCATTTCTTTTTTGCCTTTCTGAATCATTTTGTTTTCAGGTATTTCTATTCTATTTCACTTATTTTCTACACTACGATAGCTCTAATGCTATAGGACGATGACCTAATCTGGAGGTTATGGAAACTACCAACTATGTCTATTTTAATTACACATTCAGAGATTAGAGAAATGACTGCTAAGTGGTTCCATGAATCCTGTGGACCCATTGTGAGCTGGACCTGGGCCAGGACTCTAATGTGGAGGTGGCATAATAACACTTTGGGTATTAATAATTACTTGGTCCCTACATGCAACGGTCCTTGAAATGTGTGAGTGTTTGCTGTTCCCCAGGATTAGGTCCCTATTTGAAAGAAAGAGAACTATTTGAAGAAATCATTGCCATTTTCCTTGCCATGGTTTTGTGGGGTCCTTTCTCCTGGGGACCTGCCCTCCATTCCAGTCTATGGGATCTGGGTTTGTAACTTCATTTGGACAAGAAACTGGGATGGAATCATGACTTTTATATTTGGAATTGGGGGCTGGGAACTTCCCCCTGATCTGCCTTGTGATTATCTGCCACTGAATTCTTTCGCTTGCACACACTGAGCAGTTCCCTAATTGGCTACTCTTCTATTTTGCCCCTAGGAATACCATCTCATAACCCTCTCCATATCAGCTCTTCTTGGCTGCTGCTTCAATCTTACCACTTGTTACAATAGCTTCATTCTTAAGGCTGCTGACGAAGCCCACACATTGCTATTTAGTATTTTGTTTTGAATTTTTATCATTCTCATTATTATTAGAGAGCTATAGGTTGGGAATGGCATCTTCTGCTGTCAGCCCTACACTAACAAGCATTAATGAACATCTCAATGACACTGATGTCCCTCTCACCAGCTCCTTCCTTAGCCCTTTGACAAATAGTGTATCCCCTGGCCTCACTGATGGACTATCACTATCTGGTGAGTTTTCTAACTTTACATGGTATATCCACTCTAACATGCCCACTTCTTTGATTCTTTTGCTTCTTCTACTACCTGCCACAAAAATTCTGGAATTTCTTTCTCACCACACAGGGGCCATTGCTTTTTTCATACTTCTAGTGGCCATCCTTACAGTGTGTTTTTACCATCTTCCCAGGGCTTTTTGTCAGACTGTTAAATACTCCCATACTGATAAATTCCTCTTATCCAAGTTTTCTTCTTTTGCCCTTGGCAAAACATTTTTTTGTAATCAATCTCATTTGTGCTCTTCCAGCTCCTTCTGGTACATGTTGACTAAGTCATGCAGCTGTGCAGTCACCTCCCACCTTTTTCCAGGCTCAACACACTCCTGGCTGGGATAGCCTATGACTTAACTCTAGGTTTGGACTTAAAAGCAAAGAAATGAGATAATGAAAGATCATGAGTGGGTGCTGATTGTTTAAAGGAGAGGCACCTATATCAGGAAGAGGCTGCCCTCCTCTGTTGGAATGGTGAAGTGGTTTCTCTAATCAATTGTTCTCTTTTTGTGGGGGAGGAGTTGTGTGTATTCTGTTTAATGTGATTTTCTCACTCCCTCACCCAAGAGTTGAGAGAATGTACTGATGCTCAGTAGGAGGAGTAGGCTACTTTCTCATCTCAAAGGATTCAGCGGAATTAGGGCATTCAAGATTTTCAGGTCCATCAACTCAGATTTTGCCATCTCATGTGTCATGATAGAGATTAACCTTCTTTGGAACACAGTTACTCTTATTATTAAATCTTAAAACCAATCCTTAGGTTTCACTACCTTTCTGTTGCAAGTGATTAGAAAGTCTTTGTTATGCTACCAAGGAAGCTTTCTGCCTTTCACATTTAGATTTCATTTGGTGATTATTGATTATGATTTGATGATGTTATCTTTCCCCAGGGTGTCCATCAAGCTTAGCAATAGTTTAGCAATAGGTCTCCCAATTCCACTCTCCTTAGAGCTTCTATTTCCTTCATTTTTTCCCAATGGCTGATACGTTGCAGCAATTAGTGCATTCCCATTAAACAATACACCATCCCAGATTGCCCCAGTGAAAGTTTTTCACTGCTGCTGTATGCTTGATTAACCATCAGTAATGGGGTTCTCATTGCTGGCCAGCTAGCTGGTAAGTGATCCAGCTCCAAAATTCAATTTTAGCATCTGCAAGACCACTTCTTGTCAACCATCACTGGTTACATTCTCTAGGAAGTAAACTATGAGATGCAGATTAGCATGCTAGGTGTGTATTAGTAGATACTCTTTGATGAACACCTGTAGAAGGAAGGTAAAGGAAGGGGGATAAGGAAGAAAGTGAAATTTTGCAGTGATGCAAACCCAATAAAGGCCTCAGCCAAACCCATAGAAATCTCTGAAGCTAAGACGGCCTTTCAGAGTTATCCTGAGTTAGAGTGAAAAGGGGAGCTGGGCTTTTATACTTTTCTCTCAATCAGTGAAGGAGGACTTGGGTGGTATTTCACAGCATCTATCGGTCAATGTCTATTATTTTCTTCGTTTTACTTTTTCTTACATCTTTTTGTACTTAGAAGTACTTTTATTTGTGTTCTAGTAGTTATCTACACTAGCAGGTGAAAAATGTTCTTCATTCTCCTTTTTCTTAGTTGGAGTTTGACTATTTGGTTTCTGAGCTTTAACTTACATACTTTGACTCTCACCTTTCTTTTTCATTTCTCTGCCTTTAAAAAAAGCTTCCTCAGTTATTTCTACTTCGGACAAATTTGTCCTCTAGTAGATTTTCTTGTAAAGGGCACACGTACAGTATTCCTAGATTCTTACATATCTTAAAAATGTGTTTCTATAACCTTGACACTTGAAGGACAGCTTAGCTGGATATGAAATCCTTGGCTTGCGCTTTCTTTGTTTGAGTTTTTTGAAAATGTTTCTCCACCGTTATCTGTCTTTGCATGTTGCAGTAGGGAAATCTTATGCCAATTTGATTTCCTTTATAAATAATCTGGGGCTTTTTTTTGTTGTTTTGCTTTGCAGACCATGAGGACAATTTTCACTACACATTATACACCATAGGTCCTTTTAATTTATGCAAATAGGTCTTTTATTTCTGAAAAAAAGTGGATTATGATCTAAAATGTTGTTCTGTTGTGTTGTTGTTTTTTTGTTTTTGGTCCCCCAGAGACTCCAATTATATGTATATTGCATCTGCTTTGCCTATGCCAAATACTTTCCCTTGATCCTTTTAAATTATTTCCTTTTCATTATTTTTATTCTTTGCCCTATTTTTATTTTCTTGACTATTCAATGGTCCCTACTAAATTTCAATCCAATGTTTTCTCATTCAGGCAATTTGTAATGTTGTCTTCACTTCTAGGATGAATTTTATTTTTTCTACTATTTCTTTCCTGTTTTCAGTCATTTTACATCTTCCTAATTTTTGTTCATATTTGCTATGAGTTTTACCTTTCTGATTTGAGATACTTATTTTACATATACAAATTCTTGTTTTCAGATATTTAATTCAGGTGGAGCTCTTATGTTGCAGTTTTGTTCTGCTTCATGGTTGACATTTTGGGGAGCATTTTTAACAGCTGGTACATTTTAATTCTTACTTCATTTCTTTTTTTGTCTGACTTTGTATGGATATTATCTACTTTTCATACTTATTTTGAATGTCTAATTTTCTGGACCTGCAATAGCAGTTGCATGCACACAAAAATGAAAGTTTTGACAGGCTTATCAAGCTCCCTAGTTCAAGACTACGCTCTTCATTTAGTATGGTGAAGTGCAGTTTCTCTAATTAATTTAGCTATTTTTGTGTGTGGAAAATTTTTGTGTATTCTGTTCTGTGATTCTCTCTCACTTTCTCTCTCTCTCACACACACACATGTGCACACACACCAGAAATCTCAATTTCTTGTTTATATATATATGTATTTTTTTTTTACCTTCACTACCAAGTAAGTGTCCATGGGGCATGTTTCCTTCTCAAGTTGCCCCATTCCCAGGCAGAAGTGTTAGTTTCCAATATTGCTGCTTTGGGTCCTGATTACATGCAAATCCTTTCATTTCTCTCCTTTCTTTCTTCTTTTCTTTTCTTTCTAGCCAGTACTCAGATCTACCAGATTCTACATTTGTTCCTGGTATTTTCCACTGCATGGTGGGGATTTAGCTTTTTGAGGGAATTCTATTTGGATTCTGTTACCCTATTTCTCCTGTGGCCCCTGCTCCTCTTTCCTCTTTCTTTTGGCCTCTTTCATATCTCTGCCTTACTCTTCCCCTAAACTGGATTTTTAAAAAATTTCCCTACTTGCCAGTGTTTTAAGCTCACATTATTGTATTTTCTGTTTCCTGCAGAAAGCATAGATTATGGGTCGTTTTATTTGCTGCTTATATTTATCCAGGTGCATTTTGGGTGAATATTTAGAAAGAATTAGAGTTAAGAGGCAGCCATTATTCTATGTAAATCTAGAAAAACCAGATGATTAGGTTTTAAGCAGAAGACTGTCAGAAGTAAGATTTAGAAAAATAAAGCTGTGACAGAGCTCAGAAATGTGTTTGACTACTCACTTTCACTCCTCAGGTAGAGAAAGAAAAGGGTGAGATGCTTTCTGCCTTGTTCAGGTGCAAGCAATCCTCCAGGGCACCCAATATTACTCATCACATCCATCCTAACCACACCCTGGCTCACAGAGGGTGAGGCAGAGAATGAATCATTGGGAGGGTTTTTGTGACTAACAGTCCTTCCACTGTCCTCAGGCCTGGCTATGCAGATTCTCACCTGTACACTTTTCCTCTTCCTGGGGTAATATTGCCCCCAGTTTCTCAGGTCTTTTCAATAGCTATTTTTTACTAGCTTTAAGATTTTCTTTAAATATCAGCTATTTCAGGAAGTCTTCTGATGACCTACTGCAAACTGGATGGTGAATATTCTCTTTGTGCAACTACAGGAAACCATATACCTCCCTATCCCTGCACTTGACATGTTATTCTGCTTGTGAAAATGCCTCCACCTATAAAGTGTGGATACTTCATGATTCCTTTTTCCTTTTTGCATTTCTGTAGCATCTCTCACAGAGTGTGATATTTAACAAATACTCACTGGTAGAACGAATGGATGAATAAAGAAAGCAACATAACTGCTCTAGAAATGCCTGCACTTTGCACTGTCCCGGCCTATGGGGAAAATGTCTTCCTCTTTTGTTTGGTTATGCTTAGAGGGTCACTGGTTTCTACAGACAATTTTCTATGCTTATGTCCCTGATTCCAGGGCCACTTGGACATGAATATTAACCAGACTTCCCCCAAGGCCTGGAAGCATGGAGCATTTTGCTGAGGGTGCTTTTGGGTGATCTCCTTTCTATTCTTGTCTCCAGCTGTGTTCCACTGGGGACACAAAAATGAATGTATTATCTCAATATGTAGCTAAATAGGAAGAGTGAATCCATCTCCAAAGTCACAATATTCTCTTCAGGTACAGGCAGAATAAATTTAGTTATTCTAAATCATGTTGAGGGGCAATAAATGTTCTTCTCTATGAAATTTCCTCTGCATTTCTTTCCTCCCCTCACCTGATCTTTAATTGTATTCCAGAAGAGGGTTTCATAATGAAAGACGACCGGCTTTCGTCCAAGATCATTATAATTCTTGCAATTCCAAAGTCTGTTTCTCCCCTCTTCTCTGTAGACCTGAAACTATAAAAGTCGTGAAAGCATGGAACTTAGGATTTGAATGGACCTCATTATCATCTAACCTTCTCATTTGACAGACAAACACTGACTTGCCCATAATTATAAAGCTGGTTGATGGAAGAATAAGTGATAAGATAAGTTTCTTACTCACAGTTTCGTGTTTCTTTTGTTTCTGTGTGTCTCTGTGTGTGTATCTTCTCTCGTTCAAGCCTCCAGGATAGTGACCCCTCCCTTAAATCCCATAACATATTCTTTTTGTCTAAACGGTTCCAAGCGGCAGTTTGAAAATAATTTTACTACACCATAGAGCCTTGAGATTAATGATATAAGCATCTCCTTGTCATAATGCTTCAAAAATTTTAGAGAAGTTCCTTTTCCTCTCTTTTATTTTTGTCATGAAAAAAGAAATAAAATTTCTCTTAAAAATAAAAAAAATCCAGAATCCTTTCAAGATTTTTCAGGAGTTTAAACCATTCTTCATCAGTTGCAATTTTCTCTTCTATATTTTCCATTAAGGAAGGTGGAGTTAATAACAAATTTGGAGTCCTGTTAGAGAATTTGCAGCCTCAAATTACTGCCTTCTAGTCTTTTTTATCTTGGCCTTTTCATAAAGGGGCAACTCTGTTTTCTTTGAACAAAGAGAGCAGTAATTCACAATCTTGGTTTTGCCACACCCCAGGGTGTCTTCAACCATAAAATAGTGTCAAGAGATTGTCAAAACAAAATTAATTGAAATTGAAACAGTAAATTCCTGCCATAAAATGTCTTCAGAAGGTGAAAGGAAGGGTGTATCATAGAATGAAGCAAAAGGTGAGTTCCCCAAAGGATGAGAATTGTTGATCCAAAGGGAAGATGGAAAATCTTTTACTCTAATCTCACCTATGTTTTCAAAACCTTGCAGAACGTAGAAGGAGGAAAAACGAGAATTGTCAAAACAATAAGCCACATCTTGTTACAAGTCAGGGCCCTCCACAGCGTTTCTGACAGTTTGAACACCAGCTAAAGTTTTTTTTAACACCAAATTTAGCATGCACAGGCATTTCAGATCTGTCACTAGAAGCAGGGTGATGTCAGTGAGAAAATCTGGTGTTGTTTCAAATTCACAAGTTTTTCAGGATCCAAAATGGAGTGTTTGTTGAGCATGTCACTGCAAGAGGGGGTAATCATTAGTGATCTGAGAAACGAGGCTTGTTGCAAGGTTAAGAACCTAAAAAATGCTTATTAACAAGGAGAAGGGCTGTCAAAGGGAGGAAGGCAGTGAGATAAACGTAGTACTTATCACTCCTGGGGGCTCCAATTTATTTAGATGCTTTGGAATTCTACTCTTTGGGCCATGCATGTGGTAAGACTAAAGTCACATTCACACTTCAGGGGAATGCTGTTGTAGTCATTCTTGAGAAATGTGTCATGACATGGGGCGTCTTTTTATCCTAAACCATTTGTGCTTTGCCTTTCAGACTAAAGTGGGTTCTGAACGTTAGATTTTTAATTAGAAATTGAATGAAAGCCTTTTACCAATGAAGATGATTTTGAAATACGTAAGGCAATAATGAGGTTTTTAGGAAGCAAACCATTTATTCTGTGCCCATTTGACTCTCTGCTTTATGTTGAGGGGCAATAAATGTTCTTCTCTATTAAATTTCCTCTGCATGAACTTGCATTTAATTATTTTTAAGGAAGGCTTCATGTCTGCTGTTAGTCTGAAGTCCTCATGAAGAATTTGGAGTTTCACATAATTTAGCTGCCTGTAGAAGAGATTGCTGGTAGCCCTTCAGTGTCCGTTTGCTCTTTTTCATTAGTCACAGAACCCCAGTTTTATTAGGTTGGCGCAAAAGTAATTGCAATTTTTTCATTAAAAGGGATGGCAAAAACCGCAATCATTTTTGTACCAACCTAATATTTGGGTGACAGTGATTTCAGTTTAAAGAAGATATTTCCCCAGCTCTTTCTTTTTCAGCTAAGCGTACTCGTGAAATTATAATTGGTTCTTGCCAATGATATGTCAACAAGAAGTTACATGAAAAGTAGAGTAAGGTTTCAAAAGTGTATTAACTCACTGACAAATGTGTCCCTTAGCATACATTTCTCCTCCCTGAAATCTGATAATTGGTTCTGAGGTTTGGAGCTCTAGCAACCAACTGGATTGATGTGATGGTTAATTGTGTGTCAACTTGACTGGACCACAGGGTGCCCATGCATTCAGGTGGACGTTATTCTGGGTATGTCTGTGATGGTGTTCCTGGATGAGAGTAACATTTGAATTGGTAGGCTGAGTGATTGCCTTCCCCAGTGTCTATGGGCCTCCTCCCATCAGCTGAAGACCAGAATAGAACAAAAGGCTGACCTTTTCCTCCTTTTGGACTCAAACTGAAACATCAGCTCTTTTGGGGTCTGGAGCCTGCTGACTTTTGAACTAGACTACGCCATCAGCTTTCCTGGGCTTGGTGACTACAAAGCTTGGGACTTCTCAGCCTCCATAATCTCATGAACCAGTTTCTTATAATAAATCTCTTTCTATATGTATACATATCCTGTTCTGTTACTCTGGAGAACTCTGATTAATACAATCCATAAGGTGGCTTTGAAGGCAGAAAGTGTGCTGTAGGATGATAAAGCAGGAAGATAGAAGGAGCCTTGACTTCTGACAATTTCACTGAATGATTATACTAGTCCTGGGCTGCTAAACTTCAGGGCTTCACGTTATGTGAGCAAATAAGCACCTAATTTGTTTAAACACTGTTATTTCAGCTTTCTGTTACTGGCAGCCAGAGGCAATTTTTAATTAATATACTCCCTTGCTACACATAAGCTCTGTGAAAGCTGAAAATAACATTTATACTTCTTTGTTTCCCCACCAGTGATTAGCACAAAGCTTTGCCCAGAGTAGGAGCTCCAGAAGTATTTATAGAATTATTTTCTTGAACAAACATCTATTGAGCTCCTAATATGTACCTGGTAATGTGCTAAGGGTGTGAAATAAAAGAATGTAAAACAAAAGCTCTTGTAACCAGTCTCTACTTAACTATCATGATGGGTTAATCAATGTTCTTCTTTTCCCCTGTAAAAAGCATAAGCATCGGAAGCCCTTGGCACTCCACTTACTCCTGAACAGTAGACTACTCTCTACTGTGCCAAGCACTTCTGCTCCCACAGGTTGGATTTTAAGCTTCCAAAAAGTCCATTTTATTTGTTCACAAGCCTAATTATGCCAGTTGCATTTATTATTGCAATTATATAATTATTATAAAACCAATAAAATATGAGTGTACAAAGAAATGGAGCTATTGTTCATGTAAAAATTGAGCTGAATTCTCTGAAAAGATTAAATAAAGGTGAATCACTAAACAAATGCTGTCAAATTAGGTGGGTAACGATATTACATATATAGTAGTAAAACAACTTATAAGTATTTGCATTAGGACCTTTTCCATTGCAAATACAAATAATCTATCTTAGATCCATTTAAGCTGAAAAGGTAATTTATTGGCTCATGTGGCCAGGAAGTCCAAGGAAGAACGGCCTTTCTGCATGGTGGGGTTTGGGTGGCTTAACTATGTCATCATATATTGTCATCATTTTCCAGCTTACTCGTTGTTTTTGTTGAATTTTCTTGTTCTTTTTAAACTTGTTGACTTCATTCTGTCCTATTACAGAAAGACTTTCTCTGTATGATGGACAAATTGACTGTAGGCAGCCTGAAACAGGCCTCATTGTCACTCATATTACCAAGGGAAGACGATCTCTCTCCCAGGTTTAATTGGTTGAATAGGTCCTGCAATCTTGGACTAATTGCAGGATAGTTCTTTGGGTTACCCTAATTCCCCAGTTCTCCCCTATTCTACTTTTAGTTTTTAAGAATAACTGTAGAATGTGTTGGAAATGCAACAGCCTGAGATGAAGAAGGACTGGCTAGAAGAGCCTGGTTTCTGTTCCAGTCCGTCTTTAGAAAAAGAATGTCACTCAGTTCCTTAGCCCAGTGGGTCATGTGACCCTGAGGTATATAACTGGGGCAGGCTGCCTTTTGGGGGTCCCTCAGCTGTGGTGCAAGTGGGACATATGTAGAAAAGACTCCATCTGCACCAGGCAGCTTTCCCGAGCCTTCGGGAATGCCTCACAATGGACCCTAGGCTTCTGTTGTCCCTTGCTGCCTGTGTGTAAGAAATGCATTTCAGGTAACTTGTTTTGTGTGTGGGCTTCTCTGTGAGTTGACTTGGAAACGCTGATAACCAATGCACAGTGAATCTGCTTCTCACTATTCAGTGTGAACAGTTTTGGGTCACCATGCCTATCAGTTCTGATTTACTGTCATACCAGAACCATGGGGGTTGAGGCAAAGGTAGAGCAGCCCCAACTTCTCCACTGTGGCAGGGGTCTATTCAGGGGCAGGGCCTGAGAAACGGTACTTGTCTCTCCGTTCTTCTCTGTTTTCCTTAGGATGCTGGAGCTACGTGGGGTTTTATTAGCCTATTCTAGGCCCAACAAAAGGCCACTTGACTGCACCTCAGAGGACTTGTGAGAGAGTCCTTTAGCTCATGAACTGGCTTAAATTTTCTTAAAAAGTTACTCATTGTCGGCCAGGCACGGTGGCTCACGCTTGTAATCCCAGCACTTTGGGAGGCTGAGGCAGGCGGATCACGAGGTCAGGAGATTGAGACCATCCTGGCTGGCATGGTGAAACCCCGTCTCTACTAAAACTACAAAAAAAAAAAAAAAAAAATTAGCCAGGTGTGGTGGCGGGCGCCTGTAGTCCCAGTTACTCAGGAGGCTGAGGCAGGAGAATGGCGTGAACCCGGGAGGCAGAGCTTGCAGTGAGCTGAGATCGTGCCACTGCACTCCAGCCTGGGCGATAGAGCAAGACTCTGTCTCAAAAAAAAAGAAAAAAGAAAAGAAAAGTTACTCATTGTTTCTGGATTTTAGTTTTCTGTGCTGTAAAATGAAGACATTGGACTTGGCATTCTTTAAGATCACTTTGAATCCTAAAATTCTACAACTATGACTCTACACTTTTGCTTATGCTGTAAATCCTGCTCAAGGAATATTTTTACCCTTGCAAAATTTACATATGTAAACTCTACTTTTGGTAAATAGCCTGGCGCTCTGTATCAATCTAGAGACTCTAGGAAAGGTATTTTTGTTTTGTTTTGTTGGATATTTTAGTACTTTTATTTGAGAAAAGTGGTGCCTCCTTTATAGCAAAACCTATGTTTTTCTAAATAAATTCAAATTAAATAGAAAAAAGAGATCATTAAAGAATGAATAATTACAGGAAATGACAGCAGGGATATTGGCAGGTGGCAGAAGGAACCTAAGGGTGTGGAGAGTCTTGAACAAACATCAACCCATCCCTTTTAGAGAGAATAACATTTGTTCATCCAAAGACACTCAATTTGAACATTGGGCTTTTTTGAAATAATAGAAGATAAATTAATATTATGTGCTTTATGGCAGGCACTGTGCTAAGTTGTATGATGTGGCTTTTCTCTTTATTTCAAATGGCAACTTCATAGGGGTAGGTTTCGTTATTAGGCCCACATAGATGAGAGGAGAAGGCCTTGGGTAAGTAAGTAGCTCAAGATCTATTAAGTAATAAACAGTAAAGGTGAGATTCACATTCAGGGAGCCTGACTCCGGAGGATGGCTTAAACTCAGAATGACTTTGTGGTTTACAATTTTTTTTTTTTTTTTAAGAGACAGGACCTTGCTTTGTTGCCCAGGCTAAAGTATAGTGGCACAAATATGGCTCATGGCAACCTCAACCTCCTGGGCTCAAACTATCATCCTGCCTCAGCTTCCCAAGTAGCTGGGATTACAGCCACATGCCACCACACCCAGCTAATTTTTAATTTTTTTTTGTAGTGACTGGGTCTCACTATGTTACCCAGGCTGTTCTCAAGCTCCTGGGATTAAGCAGTCCTCCCATGTTGGTCTTCCAAAGTGCTTGGATTATAAGCATGAATCACTGCACCCAGCCTAGATTCTTTTTTATTACATTTTTTCCTTCCTTCCTAAAAATGTAATTTATTACATTTTTATTACATTGTTTCCTTGTTTTCCTCTGCCTCCTTGTTTCCTCTGATAAGTAGTCTAAATTCATCCCATTGAAAGGAATACCTTGAGGCACACACATGGTTAGAATGCTAAGCAAGAAATCCCTAAAGAATTGTGACTACTTTGTGATAGTTAAAGAAAATAAATGAGTTTGCTTAAGGGTTTTCCAGACAACAGAAAAATAAAGAAGATCTTGTTGATGGCTAAATAGTCTTTTTAGAATTTATTAATATTTATTATTGGAAACTATTTTAAAAGAAGAAGGAAAAAATTATCCATGTTGCTTTATCTATCCTGTAAGGTCCATCTGCTATTTCTCAGGTATAGATGCCAAATTACATGATTAAAATAACACATACAAAGGGCTGTTCCTTTTATAAGTTGAAAATCTGTCTGATTTTTCACATTCTCACAAGGTCAATGTCTAGAGAAAGATTTCATAAATAAATATGTCCTATGTTGCTGCTGCTTCAAGTTATGATTAAATTAGTCCTCTCATGTGGAAGTTTAAAAAACTTCCCAGGTAAGATTCTACAGACAATAAGATCTAAGTCTTCCCCAGAGATGGACATTTAAGCATTTTCTTTGGTACAGCAGCAAGTCTCTTTCTCTCCTGTTAATCCCATAACTTGTTTTCTTCTTTTAAGATTCCACAATCTCAAGACGATCTCCCACAAATCCAACTTTTCTCCCTTTTCTGGGCCACTTTCTGTTGTTACACAATATATGGTAATGATTTGTTTCACTACACAGGGACTGTGAGCTCCTTGAGAAGAGGGTCTGCTTGTTTATCTTTCTCCTGAGTGTCTAGCCCCGTACCTGGTATGGAGAAAGTGCTTCACTGTTGTTTGTTGCATAGAAATGATTCTGGGTTCAGAGCTTGCCTCCATGATGAGAAAGGGCAGAATAACATGTAAGCAATGGTGTGGACATCGGTCAGAATTCAGAACTAATCTTAGGAGCCAAATAAGAAAGAATGACTATATTTAAATCAATGAATTATCTTGGTTTAGCTGGACTTTATTTATAAACCATTTTCCTGATAGGAAAGCTCACGAAGGCATTGTCCAAACCATTGTTGTTACTCATTCCCTTCATTTTGTGGTTCAGGCATTTTGAAAATGTGGGGGTAGGAGCAGAAGAAATTAAATTTCATATAAATATGGAAAGAATGGATTTTTGTTATCTTTGTTTGAAGTGATATGTTTGGCTAGTTAGTACAGAATTGAAAAGATTCAAGAGAGTGAGCCAAGTAACACTGATTTTGACATTTTTAATTCAACGCAATTCTTTAAGCATTGTGTTGTGAATAACCTTAAGAACAGATATGCACCCTCTCCCTCATTATTTCAGGGCTTTAGAATTCGTGTCCCACATGTGCAGCTTTACATCATAAAACACTAGTTAAGAAATATTTTCCAGGCCTTATATTACCTAGTGATATATTTGAATCTAATATAAATGTCAAGATAAAGGAAGTTTTCTGTTCTGCTTTGTTTTGTAAATTTCAAGTGCTATTACAGTAAACACGAGGAAGCAACCAATTTTTCTGAAGTAACAGCTCTGTTATCAAATATATTTTCTCTTGATTAACTACCTGTTTAATCAACTAAGTTCCGTCTCTGTTATCCACTAATTGATTAATCTCAGGTAAGTAATTTAACCTCTCCAAGCCTCTGTTCCCTTGTTTATTATATGAGATTCTTATGTGATGACATGAAAGCATATATAAATCCATGGCATAGTACATAAAAATATATTAGAAACTCAATCAGTGCTACTTTTTCTCTCATAAGAAGAAAAAATACTTGAGATGTTTACTGTGTCACCTCTCAGCCTTCACCCTTTTGGCCAAACAATTCCTTTTAAATATTCTGAATCTCCACAACTGTCACTCTTATTATGCTATTCTGTCTTGAACTGTTTTTTCCTAGTCACTGTGAAATTGCATGATCAAAAAGAAATTAAGACAGAGTTTTCAGTCTTTATAATGACTCAGCTCCTTATTACCACAATTTAAATAAAATAAATGGCACAGTTGGCTACATTTTAAGCAAGTTATTTAGTGTTGGCTACAGGTACAGCATTTGGGAGAACTGAGAAAACTACCTTTTTTTTTTTTTTCTAAACAACAATAACAAAAAAATGTATTGCCTAAATTTTACATTCAAGTCATTTAGGTAACTTTTTATGCCTTCCCCTACATTTGAAGTAAGCAGAGGGTCTAGAAGTGTTGAGTCAAGCCTAGAAAAAAGATGTTCTCCCTAGCCTCTGGCTTATGATAGAGGGGGCATGAGAATATGTGTAGAGACCAAATCTACAACCAGCCCTTTCATCCAATCAAAACACCAGTGACAATGATAATGGTTTACCACCTTATTCTACCTCAAAGATGCTCCATTCAGTCGGCAGCTCCGTAGAGGCTGTCAACAGGCACATTTAGTTTATCTCTACGTTTGTTAGTATGTTGTAAAATAAGAGGGAATCACTCTGAGACACAACACTTTAGTGAGTAGCATTGTGTGGGTAGTCTCTAAATTGACTTTGTTTTTTTTTTTTTGAGCCCATCTTTGCTCTTTTCTAGCCTGTAAATGAGTTCTGTGTTTTTAGCAGATTTGAGTTAACTTGAGAATTAACTTTAAGTTCAGGGAGTTGTGAGTGAACTTAACATTTATGCTGAGTGCCAACCCTTTCTACAGGGAAATTAATATTGTGTCAGTTATTGCCATATCCCAAATGAAGAGGGAGATAGTATGTGTCAAGAAATAAGAGCAGCTAATTAAAATTAGCATTAATTGACTGATTACCATGTGCCAGGTATGATTTTGATCTCTTCACATCTCTTATATAACTGAATCCCCAACACCCCTAATTAACATTATTCCCATTTCAAATGTGAGAAAATGAAGTACAGAGAATTTAAATAATTTTCTCAAAGTTTCATAGTGATTAAGTGGTGGAGTTATAATTGAAACCTGAGTACGCAGTCTAATTTCTTTTCTTTGGCAACATCAAATACTCTGTATATTTTTTACTGTAGGGGTCTTGGTCTTAATGTGCTAACTTAAGCTATCCAGTAGATTCTCACAAGAAAAAATCCTCCAAGATCTCTATGACTTCATTCCAACATAGTTTTCCCTATGTATCTTGATATAAATCTTTTACCAATTGGATGCTTTATCCAAATTGGGTTGCTGACTTTTTCTCAAATCAGTGCTAGGCCTTTTTGTATTCATTCCCTTTCTTTTTTTAATTTAATTTAATTTTCTTTCTTTCTTTTTTTTCTTTTTTTGAGACAGCTTGCTCTGTCGCCCAGGCTGCAGTGCAGTGGCGCGGTCTCGGCTCACTGCAAGCTCCGCCTCCTGGGTTCACGCCACTCTCCTGCCTCAGCCTCATGAGTAGCTGGGACTAGAGGCACCTCATTCCTTTTCTAATTGTTTTGCTCTCTTTTATATAGTTTTGCCTTTTGTCTGTACCAGCATAGCTTCTGTCCTTATCTCCAAGCCCATTCTAGGTGTAGATGCTCACTCCCATGAACTCTTTTTGGGTCTGTCTTTCCAGATGTAATCAATTTCTCCTCTTTCACTTTGCTTGGACCTCTCTTGCATCTGCCATTTGTCCTTATTTGTGCTCGTGTATCATGTGCTTTACCAGATTATAAATTCTTTAAAGCTAGTAGTATCCCTTAGACATACTAGGTATGTGTCACAATAAATGTGACAGAGGTCATAAGAGAACAGCAGATAACCTTGCCCTCCCATTTCAATGCCAGAGAAACAAAACCACATCCTAATGTGGATAGGTCAGAGCAGCAGAGCCTTGCTTTTGTTCAGGTGCATTTCTCAGTCCAGGGAGGGCTGTTTCTGTTTCCTACAGCAGACCTCAGGGACACAGTCTACTCTCTTCTCTTTAAGGTTACCACCACTCTATCTGTTGGTGGCTATAGGAGGGTGGATCTTCTGCACAAAAGACTGTAGAGAAGGAGTGTCATCTCCCTAGACATTGTCTTCTTTGCTTCACCCAAAGACAAGCTCACACAATCCTTTTCCCTATAAAGGTTTTCCTGCTCATTGGTCTGGAGAATACAGGAGGTAAAAGAAAAAAACTCGAAGAAATTAAAAAGCTTAAGTAGTCTGTTGCAACATTACTAGTGTGATCCCTGGTGGGTTGTTCCTCTCTCTTGCTGAGATAGAGACTCAAAGTTACTTTAAACTTTTCTCAACTCTATTCTTAGGGAAGTGTTTCCTGAGAGCAATAATCATGGCAGAAAGTAGACATCCATTCAGGAGCCCATGCAAAATACATCCAGGAGCGTAGGAAGGCACAGTGGCTAGAGCACATTTTTGGGGTTAGCCAACTGATGTTTGAATCCTAGTTCTGTCACTGTATATCTCTGTGACACCAGGAAATGTATTTAATGACTATGACTCAGGTTTCTTATTTGCAAAAAGAAGATAATATTGTATTTACATCACAGGGTTGTGGGAAGTGTAAATGAGACACTGGGTAGGCATTGCCACACTTTGCCATTATCTGGTTTGCTTTCTCCATGTCCCTGAGGCCAGGTGTGGTCACATGACACAGCCAATGGAATATGAGTGTAAATAATCTGTGTCACTTCTAAGTAGAAATAGTTCATTGCTAGTGCTGGACTTTGCAGTCTGCCCTTCGCTACACAATGATTGTGGAGGCTCATGTTGGTGTGCTGGTGCCATGAAGTTAAAGAAGCCTGGAGGATGAAGTTATCACATGGGCGGCTGCTCTGGAGAGCCAGCCATGCCTGGAAGAGTCTCCATATGAGGAGAGCATAAAACCTTCGTTGTCTTTAGCTTCTGATATTATGAGTTTATGTTATCACAGCATAAACCTAGTCTATGACTAATACAGTGCTTAATGGAGTCTGTGACAGAGTAAACTTAAAACCTTTAAAAATCAATACTTTTAGAAATGGATAATTTGCATTTCCTAGAACTCCTAGATTGCAAAATACCTACGTTAATGGGATTCAAGCCAGTCCCACATGGAAATATTTCTTCATGTTTAGCATTGACATGCTTCCATGAAAATTCTCCCTACTATATCCTGTTAGCATTAAATAACATATCCCCATGTAAAATTTACCTGCAGAGAATTTCTTTACTTCAATAACATCAATAGAAACCTTTCAGGGTAAACCTTCTTGTAAGAAGACAAAAGTTAATTTTTCCTGGCAGACAAAGGCTAATGACCACTAACGGCCCTCTTTACCAGATCTCTTCTGGCAATATCATTCCATGCACTTGGAAATGTAGATTTTTCTTTCTTCTTTCTCCCTATGAAGAAGTCATTATGTGTCTAATTAAACTTTAGTAAATAATGTGTTTTATTCCTCTAGTAGATGAAAGGGATTTTTTTAATCCCACAGAGTTCACAATTCATATAAGCCAATGGATTTCATGACTGGAGTTGGGTTATTCTTTCAAATGAGCAGTAGGGGTGTTAATTCCATGATAAGTGAGGTTTAGATGGAAGACTACTGTCTACTGATCAGTCTCAAGTTGTAACTCTGATTGTAGCACACCCTTGCTGTGTGACTCTGCTCAAGTTTCTTCTTTGAGCTGCCTGGAGTTTTTTCTCATTGGATTATAAAAATTTTCAACATTGTGTGGACTTTAACTCTTTACCTCTTATATTTGTTGCAATCTTCCGCATAAATGTGCGCATACCCTGACTTTTCCTTTCTAATGATATTTATGTATTTGTAGATACGAATCTCATTTCACATCCTAGCTCTGCCTCTGCCAGTATATGTAACACAAGACTAGCTATTCATAAGCTCTCTGAATCTGTGTTCCCTTATTTACAAAATGCGAATAATAATACCTAACCCACTAGATTTATGGTGAAGGTGCACTGGATAATACTGAAAATTAGCTGGTACATAGCAAGAGGTTAATGCATAGCAGTTTATCTTCTTGCTTCATATATTTCTTGGCATGTCAAGATTCAGGACCACCATATTCCATATTCCATATGATATCCAAAAAGAATAGAAAGGAAAGGAAAGGAAATCAAGATTCCAAGGCTATTTCAGTGAAAAAAAGACTTTATTTCTCATTTCAGAAAACTTAGGTAAACTCCCTTGCCTTCTCCATATATATTTTTCACTTTTTTGAAAGTGTCTTGAAGTTTGCAGTTTAGCCGAAATCAGGACTTTTATACATCAAAATGCCAGTTCTTAAGGCAGTGCAATTAATTTTTATCAGTAGTAACGCTAATATTTACTGAGAATAAATTATGTGCCACATACTATTCTAAGGATATTATGTACAAAATATATTTATATGTAATACATACAAAACATATACTAATACATAGACTTGTTTAGAGAATTAGAGTATACAATACACACCACACACACAGCTTTATGATACAAATATTATTTCCATTGTATCAGTCCAGGTTCAGTCAGAAGAGTTATTCTACAGAGAAACTTTAATATAAGGTATCAAGGCATAAAGGTGACAAGGAGGTATCCCAGAGGAAGTAACTGCACCTCTAAGCCTGCAGAGAAGAGAAAAGGGAAGAAGTTGGAATTATAGAAACCTAAGAGCATGGAGGAGGAAATTTGTGGATTCGGGACTCTGACCCCTGAGGAAGGGGTGCTGCTTGCAGTTGCATTTGCATTCCTGAGCACATGCAGCGATGCTGGTTCTAGGGTTAGAGAGAACTAACTACACGTTGGAAGCAATGCTGCTGGCACAAGCTATAACTAACAAACCATTGCTACAGTGACATGGTGGGAACAAGAAGCAAAATAGAAATGAGTGCTTCTTCCTCTTCCAGCCTTCAAGTCTTCCTTCTAGCATCCCTATGAACAGATCCTAAGCAAGATGCAGCTGGCAAAGGAGAAATGTGTTTTACAGAGGTCCAACTCCAGCATCAGAAAACAGCAGAGAAGCTTAGGTTTGATGCTGAGATACAATATCTTAATAACCAATACCGTCTACCCCTTTGGCTATTCACAATCTATATACACCCTTCTACACATACTTAAATTTCAATAAAACAACAAAAATCTCTTTGTACAAAGATGACCTCCTCTCTCCAAAGTAGGGAGAGAAGTTCCAATAGTTATAGTGTGTGTCTCTGGAAGACTGTCACAGCATCCATCTCTGAGGTTCTGAAAAGCAAGCAAGGTAACTTCCATTGGTTTGTGTGGAAGCATCCACATGTAATTTAAAAAGATTTAGTGGACTGTGATAGAAAAGTTTTTCTTCATAGTGATTCTTCTTATCCCATTGACTGGTAAATGGCTTAAAAACTTGATGAAGTTCTCAAGGCATTGATTTTCAAACTTATTTTCAGCTCCATATTGCCTCCAACATTAGTTTATTTTCCCTTCCCCTTCCCCTTTCTCTTCTGCTCTTCTCTCATCTCTCCTTTCTTCTCCTTTTTCCTTTTCTTTCCTCTCCTGTCCTCTTCTCTACTCTCTTCACCTTCCCCTCTCCTCTTTATTCTGATCGTTCCTTCTTTCCTTGTTTCTTTCTTTTTTCAAATATCCCTCTTGTTATATTTGTGTATCCTTTTAATAAACTTGAAATTATTTTCTGAAAAAAGTTAATGTATAAATAGATACAGAAAACAATTTTTTTCGATTTTTCCCATAAAGGTTCTATGTTTGCATGCTTACCAACTGATATAAAAAATGTTTGCCTCACTCTACTTGTATCAATAACATTGTTTTTACATCTTTGCTTATATAATGGGTAAAGAAATAATATCTCCTAATTTATATTACTTTGATTAGTAAGTTAAATGCTTTTTCACATAGAATCTATTTTTTCCTCTTCTAAGAAATTTTTTTATCTTAACCTTTATTTTGTCATTGTCTTCTGAGATCCTTGATGGACTGTTGTTATAATTTTTATTAGTTACATATTAGAAACATATTAATTATATCACAGTTGTAATTTCCCCCCCAAATTTTATTTCTCTTATAATTATGTTTCTGCTATCAAATTTAAATCTTGGGTCAATCAAAGCAGTTGGAATTTTAAGCCATTGCTGACATCAGTGGAACGATATAGACTAGTTTAGTCATTATCAACAAGGTACTCACCTTGTGCTGAAGATTGTCAACATGCTGCTAATAGACACGTTAACCTTTGAGATACAGTTTTCTAAGCTTTTGATCTATCAGTGGGTAGTATTTACTGTATAAAGGGAAGCCTACATATGACTATATGGCTTCATCTTTTAAAGTGATAACATAGCAACAGCTTTTGTTAGTTTGCAGGAACCAGAAACAGATTGAATTCTTGGCATGCCATAAGAAAGAGGTTTCACAAACTCCGCTGGTTATGGTACTCGCTGTGTTGTAAATGTTACTGGAGACAGACCCTGTGACTGAGGCTTTCCACGCTGTGAACAACATATCACTGAGCAACAACTTTCTTCTCACAGGTCTGACAGAGTCAGAAAAACATGCCAAGGTGAAGATACTAAGAAAGAGGGTCATTAAACACTGCCAAATTGCTTTCTTTTCAAAATGGAACACTTAGCACAAGCAAAAAAAAAAAATGAGCAAACATGCATGTCACCAGTTTGTTGTTATTATTGAAAATGAGGAAATGTATAAGAAGGCTGTCTACAAAAATCAAATGTCTATTTCATTGCTTGCCTAGATATTGGCAGAGGTGAAAATGGATACACAGATTCCAGACAGAGGTCAGGTCAGTCCTGAACAACATTGAAAGATGAACTAAGGTGGTTTGATTTCCCTATAAGTGACCTCGTTGATAATTAGGGATGCCTATGCCATGCTCACTCAGAGGCTACACCTTTCCAGTAATATTGTATATGTACCTATGATCAGTCATTCACTTATTATCCAAGCATTCATTATCTATCTTTTCCAGGTATAGAGGATTTAGTATTATAGATGTTGTCAGTGTCAGAAAATGAATGCAAACTCTTTTCTCATAGATATTTATGACTTTTGTAATTTGGAGGGCAAAGGAGTGAAATTGGCTTTAAGCAAGAGGGAATTCTAAAGTTAAATTATGCCACCAAGATCCTCTCTTCCATTCTGTTTCTCTCAGGTCATCTTACACCTTACAGGTTTTCATTTCAGGAAACTTCTCTCTACATGTCGACAAAGGAGACTCATGGCAGTTTCTGGCTTATATGGGCCATTCAGATTTTAATAACATAAAGCAATAAACTGTCTCCAACTGACCAAATCCCTGAAATGGGGAAATATGAGTCTATGTGATGGAGATATTATCTCAGAAGCGGTAGTAGGAGTTTCCAAAAGGAATTCATTAAACAGAAAAAAAAAAAGGAAAAGACTATATATTTTCACAACTTTAAAAGAAGACTCTTCTTTATGCACAAGAATATAGTCTGACAGGAAAAATAAAGCATAAATAGCTATTATATAATCAAATATAGTGTTGTGATAGAAATATTTTCAATGAACTAGAGGCAATTCTGTATCTGGTATGGCAGAGTAAGCTGCCCCATCATGGTCTACATTCCTATGAATGGCAATCCTAAACTCTGAACAAAACATAAAAATATTGTAGACACTAGGGAGTGAACAAAATGAGACAGACTGTAAATAAGTGCCAAAACTTGCCAGAAGGAAAAAGAATGAGGTGCATTTTTTCATTATTGCAGGTATTAGTCTGAAAGTAGGCTAAAGCCTAAAACTCCAACAGAAAAGAGACAGACTTTCTGACCTAAAGAACTAGAGGACAGAGTTCAGGGAAATTACCTCTGCTGAAAACTGAGGTAGGTAAGGATTCAGAAAAAAAAAAAAAAGCAAGAGAGTGAGCCCCACATTTTGGAAATAAATTCTGCCCAAATTTCTAGATAACCGTGGAACCACACATACGTGGGCAGAATCAAAGCAGTCCAGCTAAAGAAAAGGGCACTGAATTGAGATCTGAGCTGTTCCCAAAAAGATTTTTTTGTAACTTGAATCCAACCAAGTTAACTGTCTACTAAAAGAAAGAGAGCCCATTCTTTGGAGGAATATAACAGAATCTATAGTATCGCCTTCCAGGATATAATAAAAATTTACTTGACATTTGAAGAACTAAGAAAATGTGATCCACTCTCAAGAGAATAGACAATCTACTAAGACCAACTGTAATTAGAATAGATGGGTTTTAAAGCAGCTATGTATGATGATGTAAAATAAAAAATATTTGGACTTAAAAACTGAATGGAAATGGCAAAGGAAAAGAGTCTGAAGATAAGAGAGCCTCATAAAACTGTAAGACAATGTCTAAAGTCTAATGTGTATATAATTGTAATTGCTGAGGATGAAATATATACACTGGAACAAAAGAAATTGAGATCACAAAAGCACAAGGAACAAACACACACACAAAATAAGACTTCATCAAAATTAAAAACTCTTGTGCATCAGAGGACCTTATAAAGATAGTGAAAAGGCAACCAATAGAATGGGAGAAATATTTGCAAATAATATATCTATTAAAAGTCTAATATCCAGAATATATAAGGTATTCTTATAACTCAACAACAAAAAGACAAATAATTCAATTTAAAATGGTCAAGATACTTGAAAGATATTTCTCTAAAAAGGTATTCAAATGGCCAAGAAGCACATGAAAAATAATGCTTGGTATCATTAGTTATAAGAGAAATACAAATTAAAACTTCAAAAAGATACAATTTCACATTCACTAAGATGGCTATTTAAAAGAAAACAAAAAAAATGTGTTGGTGAGGATGTGGAAAAATTGGGACCTTATGTATTGCTGGAGGGAATGTCAAATGGTGTAGCCACTGAGGAAAATAATTAAAAAGAGGTATTTAAACAGATATTTGCACATGAATGCTTGCATATGAATGCTCACAGAAGCATTAGTCACAATAGCCAAAAGGTGAAAACAAGTCAAATGTCCACCAGTGGATGAATGAGCAAGCAAAATGTGATATAGCCATATAATGGAATATTATTTGGCAAAAAGAACTAAGTACTGACACATACTATTAAATACAACATGGACTAACCTTGGAAACATTATGCTAAGCAAAAGAAGACAAGCACAAAAGGTCATATATTGTACAATTTTATTTATATAAAATATCTGAAATAGATAAACCCATAGAGACAGAAAGCAGACTGGTGGTTGTCAGGGGTTGGATGGAGAAAGGGTGGAGAGTGGTTACTTAATGGGTACAAGCTCTTCTTTGGGGTAATGAATACATTTTTGAGCCAGAGACCACCGTTGCACAACCTTTTGAATGTATTAGATACCACCAATTGTATACTTTAAAATATACAATAAGCTTTAAAATAATTGTATATTTTTTAAAATAGTTAATTTTTGTTGTATATCTAATGCCTTGATAAAATTTTGAAGAATGGATGGTGGACATTTTTTTTCAAATTTGGCCATAGACATAAATATGGTAACTAAAGGAGGTTAGTGAGCCCTTGGCAGAATAATTATAAAGAAAACTATCCCTAAGAACATTATGTACAAAGTGCTAAAAACATGAAATGATGGAAACTTGAAAAGTAAATAAATGAAAAAAGTGTTAAAAACAAAAATGAAAGGAAAATCTAAAAAACAGCTATAGAAAAACAACATATAACGTATAGGGGAACAATAATTCAAAAGACTTCTGAATACTCATCAGAAACTAGCAAGGCCATAAGACAAAAGATAAACGTCTTTAAAGCTAAGAGAAAAACAAAACTTTCAACCCAGAAATTTATATCCCATGAAAATAACCTTCAAGAATGAAGGCAAAGTAAAACTTTCAGATGAAACAAAAAGAATATTCATTGACAGTAGTTGGAGATTACAAGGGATGCTAAAAGAAATTCTTCAGGCTGTAGGGAAATGATACTTGAAAAAAGTTGAGGTCTTTTGAAAACAACAAAAAGCATGGGAAATGATATTGTAAAATGTATTCTTAATTCTTTAATTTCTTTAAAGTACATTTGACTGTTGGAAGCAGAAATTAGTTTTTAGTTTTATGATAGAAGTATATGTAGTACATATGATTACTGTAGCATAAGAAACAGCCTTGGGGGGTAAATAGGTCTATACAATTATAAGATTTTCACATTTTACATGAAGGGTACAATATTAACTAAAATGGACTGTGAAAAGTCAAGGTTATTTATTGTAATCCACTAGAGTACCAAATTTAAGAAATTACAAAGAGACATAACCAAAAAGCTAGCAACAAAATTGAAATGAAATTTTAATGAAATATTAATTAATCCAAAAGAAGTCAAGAAATAAAGAACAGAGATAAAATGGAGGTGAACAAATAATAGAAAGGTAGGCCTAAATAAAATAACATTAATCATTAATATGAAGTAAACAACTAAAAAGCAGAAATTATCAAAATAGGAATAAAAATTTCATACCCTCAGCTACATATTGTATAATAACACAATTTATATGTACAATGATAAGTTGAAAATAAATGAGTGGAAAAAATAATGTACAAACAGCAAACGCAAAGATTGTTGGCTGCCATATTAATGTCAAAAGAAAAACTTCAAGATAAATGGTGTTGCCAGAAATAGACGCATTTCACATTTATCATGAAGACACAGCAACTCGAAATGAAGGTTCACTTAATAACCTCAAAATAATTGAAGCAAAAATTAACAGAATTAAAGGGAGAAATAAATTTCAAATAATATTTGGAAATGTTAACATTTGTCTCTTAGCAATTGATTAAAAAACTAAACAAAACATATTAGTAAAGATATAGATAATCTGACAAACACTATAAACTACCTTGGTCTAATTGAGGTTTATAGTACAACACACCCAAGATATACAGAATACACATTCTCTTCCAAGTGCACTTGACACATTCAACAAGATAGACCATAAAAATAATTTCAAATCAACAAGATAGACCATAAAAACAAATTAAACAAATCTATAGTTAGATTATACAGAGTAACTTATCTGATTATGCAATTGAAATATAACAATCTAGAAGACTCTAAACATCTGAAAATTAAACACACATCTTAATAATACAGGTCAATAAAGCATAAAATAAAAATTTTGAACTGGATAATAAAAATACAACAAATTAAAATTTTTAGATGTGTAAAAAATAAATGCCTATATTAGAAACTAAAGGTCTAAAATCCATTACTTAAGTTTTATTTTAAGAAACAACAAAAAGAAAAGCAAAGTAAACACAAAGATTTTCTAATAAATATTAGATTAATGTCAATGAAAGAGAAATCAGACAAATGAGGAAAAATTAAATGAAGAGATGATTCTTTGAAAAGATTAGCAAAATCGATAGAGAAAAAAGATTAAGAACATAAAGTAGTAATATCAGGAATGGAAGAGGGATTATCATTGCAGATTCTACAAATATTAAGTGAACAGTAAGAATATTATAAACAAACTTAGGTCGAAATTTGATTAAAACAAACACATTCCTTGAAAATAAAGCTTACCAAAATTGACACAAGATAAAACAGAAAATATCAATAGTTCTACCTCTGTTAAAGAAGTTGAATTTGCTTTTAACAATCTTCACATGAAGAAAATTCCTGGCCCAGGTGGGTTTCTAGTGAATGCTATCAAATATTTAAGAAATAATTATTACCAATTTTATGCAATCTCTTTCAGAAAGTAGAAAAAGAATACTTCCAAACTTCTTTTGAGGCCTTCAAAACTCTATTCAAAACCCAGCAAAGAAATTACAAAACAAATACATAAATGAAACTACAGATCAATATCTCTCTTGAACATGGATACAGAAATCCTTAGCAAAATATCAATTCTAGCCGTATATGAAAAGGATTTTATATCATGACCAAGTGGGGTTTATCCTAGAAATGTAAGGTTAGTATAACATTTGAAAGTCAATCAGTTTAATTCACCATAACAATAGAATAAAAGAAAAAAATCATGTGATAATTTTGATTGATGCAGAAAAAAGTATTTGATGAAATTTAACACTGTTAAAAGAACAACTTTAGACAAGTTATATTTAACAGAGTTTAATTGAACAAAGAACAATTCACGAATCAGGCAGCCCCTGAAACCAGAATAGTTTCAGAGAGACTCTGCACTGCCACATAGCCAGAGAACATTTATGGATAGAAAATGCAAAGTGATGTACAGAAAATGGACGTGTGGTACAGAAATTGCTGAATTGGTTACATGTTGGTGTTTGCCTTATTTGAACAGGGTTTGAAATTTGGTCGCCTTTGATTGAATGAAGCTCAGAGATTGGTGTAAGGGTAGGCTATAGTCTGTTTACACATCCAGTTAGGTCACAGTTCACTATGTATGGAGAAACTTGTAGAGTGAACTTAAAATATGTAAGGTGGCAACTTTAGGCTAAACTTGATTTAATAACATTGTTTCTGATTTAAAAAATTTAAACTAGAAATAAATGAAAACTTCCTCAATCTGATAAGGGGTATCAAAAAACACCTACAGCTAACATATCACTTAGCAGTGAAATATTGAATGATTTCTTTCCAAAATCAGGAATAAGGCAAGGAATTCCCAGCCCACTGCTGGTATTATTAAGCACTGAAATCAGAAAAATAAATTTCAGGCATAAATTTTAGAACAAAAAATACAACCCTCTATTTGCTGCTGTTATCGTTGTCTACATGGAATATTCTAAGGACTTTGAAAAATAATAGAATTAATAAGTAAATTTAGCAAGGTCACTGCATTCAATATTAGTATAAATAAAAATTGTGGGTTTTATATACTAGAAAAAATAGAAAACAAAATTTAAAAATTAAAAATTTTTTTTCAAAATAGTATCTAAAACTTTTTCCTGCTTAGGAAAAAGTTTACTTTTAAAAAATGAAGATTTCTACTTTTTACTGTGGTTAAGTATACCTAATGAAAAAATTTTCTACTCTTTAATTATGTCTAAAAATAGACAAGATGAAAAATTTTCTGTTTTAATCATTGTATGTATATAGTTTTTTGGCATTAAGTGCATTCACACTGTTGTACAACCATCTTCACTATTCGTCTCTAGAACATTTTCATCATCCCAAACTCTGTACCAATTAGACAATAACTCCCCATTTTCTCCCTCCCTCTATCCCCTGAAAACCATTGTTTGATTTTCTGTCTCTATAAATTTGGATGCCCTAGATACCTCATAAAAGTGGAATCATATAATATTTGCCCTTTTGTGACTGGCTTATTTCACTTGGCATAATGTCCTCAAGGTTCATCCATGTGTAGCATGTGTCAGAATTTCCTTCCTTTTCAAGGCTGAATAATATTCCATGTGAGTGCTGCTTTATCACCTCCATTGGAACCTTCCAGAAAAAAATGTGGTATTCTCTACTCTCCAAGACAGCCATCCCACTACTCTCAAGTCTGACTGTTAAGATAATCTTGGGTTGAAGAGCAGTGATCTTGCCATTACTGCTACTTGTTGATTTGCCTTTCATCACTAATTTAATTCACTTAGCATAATGTCTTCAAGGTTCATTCATATTGCAGCATATGTCAAAATTTTCTTCCTTTTTAAAGCTGAATGATATAGACCTATATTTTTAAAATTGCAAAAAATTTGCTGAGTGAAATTGCAAAGCTGCTAAGTTAGTGGATAGGTATTCTGTATTATTGAACTGGAAGATTGAGTATTTTAAAGTTGGCAATATTCCCCAGAATGATCTATAGCATCAATGAATTTCAAGACTCCTGAAGGTGTTTTATTAGAAATTGACACCAGCTCATCCTGAAATACATAGGTAAAGGACCTAGAACCTCCAAGGAAATCTTGGAAGAACAAAATTGAAGGACCTTTCACTATCCATCTTTAAGACTTATTAAATAATCAAGAAAATATGGTACTAGTATTCAGGATTCATTATTAGATCAACACAACTGGCAGCAAAACGTCCAGACATAGACACTTACATGGTCATATAATTTTTGACAAAAGCATTAAAACAATCTAATGGAAAAGGAAAATTTTTTCAACAAATATTGCTGGAAAAACAGGATATTCATATGGAAAAAAATGAAACTTGCCATGATGATTCTCATATCACACACACATAAGCACAAATTAAAAATGGATCACCAAGTTGGGCACAGTGGCTCACATCTATAATCCCAGCACTTTGAGAGGCCAAGGCAAGAGGATTGCTTGTGCCCAGGAGTTTGAGAACAGCCTGAGTAATACAGTGAGACCTTGTCTCTACAAAAAAAAACTTTAAAAAAAATTAGCCTAGCATGGTGGTGCTCCTGTAGTACTAGCTACTCCAGAGGCTGAGGTGGGAGGATCACTTGAGCCTAGGAGACGGAGGTTACAGTGAGCCTTGATGGCACCACTGCACTCCAGCCTGGGCAACAGAGAGAGACCTTGTCTCAAAACAAAACAAAAGGATTACCAAACCCAACCATATACCTTTTAGAGGAAAACAGGAGCCATCTCCCTTGATAACTTGGCAGCAGGCAAAGCTTTCTTAGACAGATTACAGAAAAACCATAAAAGAAAAAATAATAAATTGACTTCATAAGCAAACAAATGGCAAAAGCAAAAACTTCCACTCACAAGACACTGTGAAAGAACTGAATAGGCAGTAGAAATAATCCAAGTGTCCACCAATCAGAGAATGAAGAAACAAATGGAGGTGAATTTATGCAGTATACTCATATACAACTGTGACGTGCAACAGTATAGATGAATCCAAAACAATGTTAGGCTGAGTGGAAACTAGCCAAAAAGAGTACATACTGTATGCATGATTTCATATATAAGATATTCTAGAACAATCTCCTCTGGGAAGCAAGGGCTGAGTTGGACTGGGAAGAGGCATGAAGGGACATTTTTGTGGTGATGATAATGTCTTATTGGGTTTATAGAGGTGTATACCTTTGTTGAAACTTGGAAAATGTATAGCGAAGATATATGCCTTTCATTGTATGTAAATATTATAAGAAAATACTGAAAAATATAAAGTATACCACTGTCTGTGGTTTAAATGCATTAAAAATGAGAAGGATATATGAATGACTAGAAAGATGGCTAGATATGTGATCAACCAAATAAAGAGTAAAATGCTAATGATAGAATCTAGATGGTGGACATATAGAATTATTTACTGAAAAAAAATTTCAACTTTGCTGTGTGTTTGACAATTTTTTTTTTGCAATAAATGTTGGAAAAGAAGCTGTAGGAGCACAGAGGAGGGAACCACAAATTTTCATTTTTGATAGTGAAGATATAGATTGACGAAGAGAATGGTATTTTAAAAACATTTAGAAGAGTCTACTTTCTTTCTCTTATTTCATTTTCCCCTTCCTTCAGAATGTTCCTGTACCGTGTCCATGTCATATAAATGCTCCATTCTCTTTACTAGGGCTAATCTGATAAAATTACCTGTGCTAAGGAGTTAATGGCTAGTGAGAGCCTAATGCATGAATCCCTTCCAGATAAAATATTTGAGAAGGCTTCAATGCCTTTCTCCAAAGGAAACACTATTTCTAAAGAGACTTGGGAACTCTAATGATGGAAGTTATCCTACCCCATTCTTCTCACAGAGATCTAATGGCAATCTGTAACTTCTAAAGAAATGGATTATAATTGATACATCTTAAATACATTTATCTTGTATCCCCCAAACCCACTTCCCTTCACTTATTTTCATCTGATAATGGCACCCAAAAATTTCAAGATGTACTCATCCTCATTGGTCCTACAACTACAGTCTCTCTCTATCCCCACCTTAGCACAGAATCATCATAACTATAATCTAAATTATTTCAATCACATTCTAATTATTCTTTCTCCTCCAGCTTCTCTCCCTTTCCAACTTATGTTAGTGATCTTAATCCACCAGTTTCTGAAAAGATCATGCTGAAATATCTAAATTATTAATTTATCTGGTGTTCATTTGACTATTATTTATTGCTTTATATACTTTGGGGCTCTATTGTCTGTTACACATATATTCGTGGTTGTTACAATTTCTTGATATATTATTTCTGTTACCAGTATATGATTGCTTTTTGAAGTATATCTTTACAGATATTCAGATGCAAAAATATGTTTTGACAAATATTAAAATTGCTATCATGGCTGTCTTTTGCATTATTTTGCCTGATACACATTCTTACATTTTCACTCTTTTCAAAATGCATTCTTTTGAATATTTCCAGTAAACAGCATACTGTTTTACTTCATTTAAAAAAAATCCATTGTAAATGTCTTTAATTTTTATTTATTTCAAATACCATTATTTCTTATCTAAATATTTAATAATTTCCATATTATATACTTCATTTTCATTTTTCCTTACGACCGTCTTACTTTTCATTGGATATATCAAATTTTATTTTACTGCTTTTTAAGTATCATAGTCTATTTGTAGGGTTTTGGAGTTTACCCCTAACTTGTTGAGAGCCATATTTATGCATATTTTTCCTATCAAACTCACACACACACACACACACACACACACACCCCACAACTCCCTTTCTGGACAAATACATAAGCAAGTTCTCCCTCTGGTACCTTCTTTCTCACCAAATTGTAGTCAGTAATAAGTTTTACTAACTCCTTTAGTCACAATTTCCCCATGCCTTATTATATCCCCTCAGTCTGATTTCATTTTTTGAAGAAATAACTTATCCAAGAGTATTTTTTCAGAGGAAGTTTTTGTGATAAACTGAGAGTATCCTTATTTAACTCTTGGATTTTAATAATAGATTACCTAGACACACAATTCCAGATTAAATGATAGTTTTTTTAAAGTTTTAAAATTTTACTCTATATAATTTATGTTGTTATTGAAAATTTTAGCATTAATCTGAGTATTGATTTTTTTTTTTTTTGAGATGGAGTCTCGCTCTTTCCCCCAGGCTGCAGCGAAGTGGCGTGATCTCAGCTCACTGCAGCTTCCGCTTCCTGGGTTCAAGTGATTCTCCTGCCTCAGCCTTCTGAGTAGCTGGGATTACAGGCACGCACCACCACACCCTGCTAATTTTGTATTTTTACTAGAGATGGGGTTTTGCCATGTTGGCCAGGCTGGTCTTGAACTCCTAACCTCAGGTGATCCACCCACGTCGGCCTCCCAAAGTGCCAGGATTACAGGCATGAACCACCATGCCCGGCCGATTCTTGATTTTTTAAAAGCAATCTCAACATTATTGATCAATAGTTTTCATCGTTTTTGTTTTTTCTCATAGGTTTCTCTCTCTCTCTCCATCTGGGACTTCATTGATATGAACTTTGACACTTTCCGATTCTACTCTGTCTTTTCATTTAAAAATCTCTGTCTCTTTGTCCTATCCTGATGTCGTCTAAGAGAATTTCACAAAATGATTTTTACATGTATTCTTCTGCTATTCAGTCCAGTTATTTATTTCAACCATAACATTTTCCTTAATATCTCCAGTTGATTCTTCCTTATGATTTTTCATGTTTGCTGCATGGATCCAATATTTTTTCTTACATATTTTGGAAAATATATTTATTTTAAATTCTTACTCTGATACATTACTTTTGCTTTTATTTGATATAGCTGAATCCATCAGTTGTCTTTCTTTCATTGCAGTTATGCTCTGAAAATATCTTTATCTTTTTCCATAAATTTATATTCCTTTAGGAACTTAATTTACCTCTATAGAAATGTGACTTTGGCAGGAAGGACAAAAAGCCAGAAGCTAGCGTGTGCCCCTGATAGTAAATATAAGGAGTTAAGATGTGTGTGTGTGTGTGTGTGTGTGTGTGTGTGTGTGTGTAAGAGGGTAAACACTTGGAGCAGGGAACCTCTGAAATTACTACTTATATATCAACATTGGCACTGCTCTTCATCAAAAATTCTTAAGCTGAGTTGTAATCACATACCACTTGGTGTATAGAGAGGATGTGCAGGAAGGAGAGGGAACACCGAAAGGCTAACCAGGCCCGTCGCACTTATGGTTAGCTGATTTCACCCCAGGTGGACTCAGCAGCACCCCAAGACTTTCCCTGCCATCACTATAGGGGGTAGGCTGGTTGCTCTTGTTCTGCTTTGTAGTTTGTTTATTTATTTATTTATTTACATAGATTATTATCATCTCAAGGCAATATCAGGGAGAGAAAATAGCTGTCAGAGGTGGAAAATTGCTTCCCTGCTCCATATCAGATGTCTGGGTTGATTATTCCACCTTACTCTACTCAAAGGCTATGCAAGGACCTAACCCATTGCTTTTCCTTGCCCTGATGTTGCTGTATTTCTTATTTCAATAGATTCCTCTGTCTTCTTTTTGCTCTCATGGAACTTCCAGGGCTGTATTCAGGGGGAGGAATGCAGCCTGTACGTTGATGTTAATTCACTGCCCTGATCACCTTCCCTTCAGCTAAAACACCTGCAGTAACTCTCACTGCCTTCAGAATAGAGGTTTATTCTCTTCAGACAAGGCAAAATCCAAGATTTGGTAAGCCATTCCTTCCCAGCCTCTTCTGATTTTTCGTATTCATTTAAATTAGACTATTTATACTTTTCCAAAACTTCACTGTACTTTTCCGCCTCTGCATTTTCAAATGCATCATTTTTTTTTAATCTTGAAAATCTTTCCCATTCTGCTATGGAAACCCGAGACATTGTGCATTTCCCACCTTGACTGGCACTTCATGAAACAACGTAATTTAATAGAAAGGATGAGGGCTGGCCGGGTGCGTTGGCTCACGCCTGTGATCTCAGCACTTCGGGAGGCTGAAGCAGGTGGATCATGAGGTCAGGAGTTCAAGACCAGCCTGGCGAACATAGTGAAACCCCATCTCTACTGAAAAAAAAATACAAAAATTAGCCAGGCATGGTGGTGCATGCCTGTAGTCCCAGCTACTTGGGAGGCTGAGGCAGGAGAATCGTTTGAACCTGGGAGACGGAGGTTGGCAGTGAGCAGAGATCATGCTACTGCACTCCAGCCTAGGCAACAGAGCGAGACTGCATCTTAAAAAAAATAGAAGAAAGGATGAGGGCTTTTGCATTCAGAACTCAAACTTCACATTCTAGCCATTATTCTTTCCATTCCATGTATGACTATCAATTGTTTATTTCACATTTCTCTGCTATAATTCCCCCATTTGTAAAATAGATAAGATATTACATACTTCATAGGCCTGCTATGGGATTTCATGAGACGGCAAATACTTAATATGTAATAAAGCCAGCAAGAACTTCGGTCTCTACAAGTTTACTGCCCCCTCTCTCTAGTGTTTCACTTCACCCATTTCCCTAAGCCCAGTAGAATTAGTCTTGTCCCTCACCAACCTCCCATAGCATCTTCTCAATAGCATTTTTAGGGCACTCATCCCATTTCATCTGAGCTATAAGCCTGGGTAAGAATTTAAATTTTATCTATCTCAGACACACACACACACACACATATATATACACACACACACACACACACACACAGATTTTAATATATATATAAAAAACTGTGTGTGTGTGTGTGTGTGTGTGTGTGTATTTTCCAGGTGTTTTGCAAGAGGGAACAACAGTAATAGTATAACAAGGGCTTTGGAGTCAGAATCTCAGGTTTTGAGTCCTAGATCACAGCTTGTTAACTGTATGGTTGTGGGAAAATTTTGTAACCTTTCTTATGTCTCAGATTGCTCATGTCTAAAATGAAAGTAACTTCAGTCTCTACAGGAATGTTGCAACAATTAAATATATTAATATATCTAAACCATTTAGCACAGCGTCTGCTGTATAATAAGAGCTCAGTAATGATAACTATATGAAGGCAGAAGGAATTTGTGGGATTCAAACAATGGTGAGATTAACACTTCCCACTCCCAATATCCCTAAAATCCCATGGCCAAAAGATTGCCCAATCTCTAAACAGCTTCAACATATATTAGCCCTCTGAGGTAGTCCAGATTTATGGATTTTCTCCTAAATTCCCAAATTTCCTTCTCGGTCAACTGGCAGAATCAGATTACATTTCTTTTGAGGAATTTTTTTTTTCCCCAGCTGCATAGGTTTCAGTGTTTAAAGACCCCTTCTTCTTTCCTTATGCAAATTGATTTTTTTTCTTTTGCTCACCACAAGGAGTTAGTAATAAACACATCAAAACTGGCATTGAGCCAAAGTTCCCAGGTGGAGATTGGCATATTGGCTTCGATTTGAAGACAATCTTTAATTTTTCCAGGCTCTCTCTCCAAATCATCAACCCGGCAGCCTTGTAAGTGCTTATATATTTTTATTTCAATTTTTAAAGCAGTTTTTTTTGGTATTGCACAAATTGGATTCACACGTTGCTAACATGTTATACAGAGCTCTCAGCCTGCACGATTTGGCCTTGCAGCTCAGTTTGCAAAGTCCTGTGTCTTACTAGAGGATCTCAAGTCAAGCTGGTGAACACCAGTTTAAATCCTGAAGGTCACTGCTTAGGATCTTGGCTCCCTAGATTCTACATGAAATGCATCTTCAAAATTGATTGCTTCCTCTCCAACTTCATGTCAAACTCCTCTCATGCCCCTTCCTCAATCCACATTCTAGATATAATTTAAAAGGATGATTAAAATTCAGCTTTAGAAAAACCCCTTCTGCAGTGGCTTCTTTCTTCTTGTCAATGTTTTGTGCCTGACCTGGCTTCCTCACTTTTTCTCTCTGTCATCTACAGGGACTATTAGATAGAAATTCCCATGCAGGCAGAATGAGATAAATTAGGAAGACTCTACTGGCAATTTATCAGGAAGCTGCTGCAAGGCAAACCCGTGAATTTCCTTGCTCAACCTCTACTTTCCATTCACCACTCACACTACGGTAATAATGCTTTGTAACTATGCAATGGTGCTCATTCCTCAATCTCCACTGACATCGCCCATGGTTAATTGGCTTTTACAGCATCCCTGAAGGGTAAGCAAGTGTTGCTACCACTGTCCCCAATTTGCCAATAATTGAGACACAGAGTTGTCAAGTGTCTTTTGGAAGGCCATGGAGAGCCACTCGGAGAATTTTCTGACTGCTATCTGTTTGCTCTAATCACTGAGCTTCCCTGCAGCTCATTGTTTCTGGGTGAAAGGCTGCTAATCAGATTCTTTGAGGAAACCCAGAAGAAGAGAATTTAAAGAATGGATGCTCCTAGGAGTCCTTTATTCCCTTTCTCTCTACAGGAAAGCATGCGAATGAAGAGTGAGTTTTTGTTGTTGTTTTGACTTTTAAAATTTATGGCTTTCTATCACTGGAAGGTTCAAAAAGGATGTAGTCACATTCTTTTTTTTTTTTTTTTTTTTTTTTTTGAGACGGAGTCTTGCTCTGTCACCCAGACTGGAGTGCAGTGGCGCGATCTCGGCTCACTGCAAGCTCCGCCTCCCGGGTTCACGCCATTCTCCTGCCTCAGCCTCTCCGAGTAGCTGGGACTACAGGCGCCCGCCACCACGCCCGGCTAATTTTTTTTTTTGTATTTTTAGTAGAGACGGGGTTTCACTGTGGTCTCGATCTCCTGACCTCGTGATCCGCCCGCCTCGGCCTCCCAAAGTGCTGGGATTACAAGCGTGAGCCACCGCGCCCGGCCTGTAGTCACATTCTTAACTGCCGTTTTATTGTAAACGAAGATGCTAAACAATCATGGGAAGAGGAGATATTTATGATTGCCAAAAGAGAGATGCTCATTCTCTAGAACCCACAATGAAGCTTGGCTTCCCTTCTGGCCCCTGCAGCTGTACTCGCACCTCAGGACCCATTCTCCTACCAAACCCAGCCCACCTCAAGTTCCCAGGAGGGTTTTCACCAACCCAAGTTTCCTGGACTCAGCGTCAGGTTTCTCTGGTGATAGCCTTTTTTGCTTGGGGATACCAAAGTTTCAGTGATTAAATGAGGCCAAATTTGATTCTTTCAGGACACTGAGAGATGAAGACTAATTTATGAGTTATTCATTCATTCATAAAATTAATAAGCATCTATCAAAAATCTCTGTATGCCAAGCACTGTTATAGGTGCTGTGGAATAAGAATAAATAACACACACAGTTTCTGCCCTCATGAATCTTAAATTTAATTATTTCTCTCTTTCCTTTATTCCCTCATTTGGGCAATGCCAAGTAATATTCAGCACTCCCTGAACTGCTTTTCTGTCCTCTGTTGAAGGTGGGATTACCTCTAAAGTCCAAGCACAGTAGGAAGGTGGCATGTGTAGTGGGTGGAATGGTGACTCTCCCTGGTTCTACCAAAAAAAAAATAATAATAATACATCCACATCCAAATTCCTAGAACCTGTGAATATTACCTTATTTGGAAAAAAGGGTCTTTGCAGGTATAATTAAGGATCTTCAGATGAGATCATCCTGGATTACCCAAGTGGGCTCCAACTCCAATGACAAGTGTCCTTATAAGAGACAAAAAAGAAGACACAGAAGCGATGGAGTCCATCTGAACATAGAGGCAGAGATTGGAATGATGCAGCTCTAAGCCAAGGAGTTCCAAGGATTACCAGCAGCCATCAAAAGCTAAGAGAAAAAAATGAAATAGATTCTCTTCCCAGAGCCTCTAGGGAGAGTATGGTCCTGCTGACACCTGGATTTAGGATTTCTGGCCTCCTGAATGCTGAGAGAATACATTTCTGTTGCTTTCTGCCACCAAGCTTGTGGCAATTTGTTACAGGTGCCACTGGAAGTTAATACCTTATGGCGCATTGGTCTTAGAAGGTGGTGGCAGGAATGGTTACCTTCAGCTGATGACCAATGGGCATGTCCAAGTGACTTCTTCAAGGTCTGAGTCCTGGTCTTTTTAGTGTACCTCCTCAGGCTCAGATGATAACTCATGCTGGCATCCAATTGTAATTTTGTTACCTCCTTTAAGAAACATTCCCTCATTTTTCTCTAAGATCAACATAAAAGTATCAAGCAAGTAATATTTCAAACAAAGTTGTCAAGAAATACATTTTTTTTCAGCCTGCATAAATTCTCTTCTGAGAAATGTGCATGCAGATAATACAATACATTATGTAACAATAAGGAATCAGCCACAATTTGCCAGTCCCACCCCTGGATTTTTAAAGAGAAGGCAGAAAATAAATAGTTAGGTGACATGTTATGGAAATTCCCTATCAGTGAGGTGTAACTTGTCCACAGGTCTCCCGGGACACCTGATATGGTTTGGCTCTGTGTCCTCACCCAAATCTCACCTTGAATTGTAATAATCCCCACGTGTCATGGGGGGGACCCAGTGGGAGGTAATTGAATTATGGGAGTGGGTTTTTCCTGTGATAGTGAATATGACTCATAAGATCTAATGGTTTTGTAAAGGGGAGTTCTCCTGCACATACCCTCTTGCTTGCCACCATGTAAGACATGCCTTTGCTCTGCCTTCAACTTCCACCATAATTTTGAGGCCCCCATAGCCATGTGGAACTGTGAGTCCATCAAACTTCTTTCCTTTCTAAATTACCGAGTCTTGGATATGTCTTTATTAGCAGCATGAGAACCGACAAATACAACATCCTTTTGTGCATTGAGGAGAATTGACTGGCCTCGTTTCTCACTAAAACCTGAGCCTCCCAAGGGGGCAACATTGCTTATCATTGTAGCCCTCCCCAGGTTTGATATAGCCTCCAACTCTTGGTGGTAACAATGATAACTATAGCCAGCCTTTATTGAATTCTTAATATCTGCCAGGATTTATTCTACATGCTTTACATATATTTATTAATTTGATCTTGAGTGCCATCCTAGGTAAGAGATACTTGTATGATTCAGATTTTACCGTGAGAAAACAAAGCCACAGCCAGGCTGATAAATATCTGTTTTGTTCCTGATGCAAATTATCTCACTGATTGAATTTTTAAGAATCTGAAGCTACTAGATTGTCTATTGCATTTTGTGCTCAGTTTATAGACAACCTCTCTCTACATAATTGGTTGTTATCAGTTTTATTGAGGTAAAATTTGTACACAATACAATGATACAAATTTATTCATATAGTTTAATGGGGTTTGAGAAATGTGTTTGGTTATTTCAGTGCAATAAAAATAAAAATATTTTCATTATCCTTATTTTTTCCCTCATGTTTCTTTGCAACCAATCCTCTTCTCAAATTCCAATCCAGACAGCCACCAAACTATTTTCTATATGTAAGGATTCATTTTTTATAGGTAGAATCACACGGTGATGTTGTACCTGCCTCAATATGCTGTGTTTGTGATTAAGTAATGTTGTATGTATTAATATTGATGAATAATATCTGTTATATGAATACATCACAATCTGTTGATCTGTTAACCTCTTGATGCATATGTGTGTTGTTCCCAGTTTGTGGTTATTATAAATGAAGCTGCTGTGAACATTTGTGTACAAACCTTTGTGTAGACCTATGTTTGCATTTCTCCTGGAGTGAAATTTCTGGGTAATACAGTAACTGTATGTTTAACTATAGAAGAAATTTCCAGGTTGTTTCTCAAAGTAGTTGTCCCATTTAACACTCCCATTGGCAAGCTAAAATTTCAAGTAGCTTTACATCTCTACCTACACATGGTATTGTCACTCTTTTTAAATTTTAATTATTCTAAACTAAATAGTGTAGTGTTTAGTGGTATCTCATTATAACTTTATTTGCATTCTTTGATGCATAATGATGTTGAACATTTCTTCTTGTGCCTATTGACCATTTGAATATGATGTAAAATTTAATTTACATATTTTTGAAATGTTCTTTGTTAGATATTTCAATATAGTTTGTAAATATTCTTTCTCAGTCTGCAGCTTCCTTCCTCATTTTCTAAATAGTGTCTTTTAAAGAGGACGAATTAATTTTCACAAAGTTTTAATTTGTTGGTCATCTTCTTCTATGGTGAGTGATTTTTGTGATCAAAGAAATCTTGCCTGCCCAAAGATTACGAAGATTTTTATCTTCTGTGTTTTCTTTTAGGAATAATGTAGTTTTCTATTTTTCAATTTAGACGTAATCAATTTTGAGTTATTTTTTGTGTATAGTTTGAAGTAAAAATCGTGGTTCACTTTTTTTTATATTGTTATTTGGTTACTCCAACCCCCAACTTGTTGAAAGGAGTATTCTTTTTCCGTTAAATTATCTGAAACTTTCTCCAAAATCAATTTTCTTTTCTACTTATATACATTACTATGCTTGTGTCCCTACCACAATCTTTTAACTACTGTAGTTTTATAATAAGTCTTAAAATTAGGAAGTATAGGTCCTCCTACATTGTTATTTCTCAAAATTGTTTTGGGTTTTCTATGGTCTTTTGCAAATCTAATCAAATTTTCTAATTGGCTAGTTAACTTGTAAACAAAAAAAGCCTGCTGAAATTGTTATTGCTATAGCAATTTGAGTAGAATTGACCTTTTAACATATTGTATTTTATGATCCATATACATCATGTATTTCTTCCTTTATTTAAGTATTCTTTAATTTCTCCTAGCAGTCTTCTGTTGTATTCAGTTTATGAATCTTGTGTAATTTTTGTTAAACTTATCCTTAAGTGTTTCATAGTATTCCAATTATCTCTTCATAGGATATGGAAATACAATTGATTTTTGTACATCTAGTTACCTTTTATTTAATTGCTAAACTCGTGAAGTAGTTCTAGTAACTTTTGGTAGATTATTGGAATTTTCTGCTCTCTGTGAATAAAGACATTTTTACTTCTTTCTTTCCAATCTGTATGCCTTTTGTTGCTTTGTCTTGCCTTATTAGACTGACTAGGACCACCAGTACAACACCAAATAGTGGATTCCAATTATATTCATATTAGATCACTTGCTATTGTCCCATAGTCAGTGAGGCTATATTAAATGTATTCTGTCTTTCGTATCTCTGTGCTTTAGTTTTAATAACTTCTTCTGTTCTGCTTTCAGTTTTCTGATCTTTTCTTCTGTGATGTCTAGTCCCTTGTTAAGTGCATCCAGTCAGTTTTTCAATTTGGTGTCGTATTTTTCGACTCCAGAAATGTCATTTCATTCTATTTTATACTTTTCATTTTTCTCTGTTATGTTCATTTTTCTTTTACATCATTGAACATATTTAAAATAAGAGTTTTTAGATCCTTTCTATTAATTCCATAATATCAGTCATTTCTTTGATTTTTTATTTTTTTGTTTGTTTTGAAACAGTCTTGCTCTGCTGCCCAGGCTGGAGTGCAGTGGCACAATCTCTGCTAATCACGACCTCTGCCTCCTAGGTTCAGGCAATTCTTGTGCCTCAGCCTCCTGAGTAGCTGGGACTATAGATGTGTACCACCATGCCCAGCTAATTTTTGTATTTTTAGTAGAGATGGGGTTTTGCCATGTTGGCCAGGCTGGTCTCGAACTCCTGGCCTCAAGTGATCCACCTGCCTTGGCCTCCCAAAGTGCTGGGATTACAGGAGTGAGCCACCACGCCCAGCCATCTGTCATTTTGTAAGCTTTGTATTCACTAACTTTACCCCATTGATGGATCTTGACTCTCTATCTCTTTACATGCCTGGTAATTTTAGATCAGATGCTGAGTATTGTAACTGTTACCTGGTTGAGTATCTGGATTTTGTTTTCTTCCTAAAAAGAGTGTCACATTTTTTTTTCTTTTTTATGAGAGTCAATTAGTTTGCATCTAGGCTAACTTCACCCTTCCAGTCTTGTTTTAAAGCTTTGTATGAGCTTGTATAGAGAAGTGTAAACTCTTCAACTGGTGCAACACTGTTTTGTGTTCATTTGAGCTTTACTGGACTATCACTGTTGAATAAAAATTCTACATATTTAAGGTGTACAATGTGATGTTTTGACATGTGTATATATTGTGAAATGATTACCACAATCAAGCTAATTAACATATCAGTCACCTAACAGTTATTTTTGTGTATGTGGTAAGAACACTTGAGATTTCCTCCCTTAGAAAATTTTAAGTATATTTTAACTTAATATGAATCACAGTCACCATGTTATATATTAGATCTCCAGAACTTATTCAACTTATAACTGACAGTTTGCACCCTTTGACCAACATGACCCCCTTACCCCACCCCCAACCCAAGAAACCACCATTCTACTCCGTTTCTGTGAGTTCAACTTTTAAAATTTCAATATATGTGAGATCATGCAAAGTTTGACTTTCAGTGTCTGTTTTATTTCATGTAGTATACTGTCTTCCAGGCTGTTTCCTTTTTTCTTGAAACACGGTCTTGCTGTCACTCAAGCTGGAGTGCAGCAGCATAATCATAACTTACCGCAGCCTCAAACTCCTGGGCTCAAGCAGTCCTCTCCCCTCTGCCTTCCAAGTAGCTGAGACTACAGGTACGCGCCACCATGCCTGGCTGATTTTTTAATTTTTGGTAGATACAGGGGTTGCGCTATGATGTCAAGTCTTGTCTCAAGCAATCCTCCTGCCTTGGCCTCCAAACTAATCACAAGTAGAATGACAGGCATGAGTCACTACACCCAGCCCTTTCTCCAGCTTCTTTCTTAAGGTTGAATAATAATCCATTGCGTGTGTCTGTATGTACAGACACACGCAATGGATTATTATATATATATATATATATATATATATATATATATATGCGCACAAACAATTATATTGTAAATAATGCTGTAATGAACATGGGAGTGCAAATACCTCTTCAACATACTTATTTCACTTCCTTTAGATGTATACACAGATGTGAGATTTCTATATAGTAGTTCTATTTTTCATATTTTGGATACTTTTATACTGTTTTCCATGGTGTCTGTACCATTTTACATTCCCACAAACCGTGTACAAGGGTTCTTATTTCTCTACAATCTCACTGACACTTGTCTTTTGCCTTTCTGATAAAGCCATCCTGGCAGGTGTGAAGCGATATCTCCCTGTGGTTTTGATTTGCATTTCCCTGTTGAATGGTGATGTGAACCTTTTCATATACCTGTTGGCATTTTCTTTGGAAAAATGTCTATTCAGATCCTTTGCCCATTTTTAAATCAGGTTATTTGTTTTTTCCACTTTTGAGTTGTATGACCTACTTGTATATTTTTGCTTTTGTTACCTGCGCTTTTGGTGTCATATCCAAAAAATCATTGCAAAGAACAACATCGAGAAGCTCTCTTTCTCTGTGCTTTCTTCTTTTAGGAGTTTTATGGTTTTATGTCTTACATTTAAATATTTAATCCATTCACAGTTGATTTGTGTGGCTGGTGTAAGATAAGGGTCCAATTTCGTTATTTTGCATGTGGCTATTCAGTTTTCCCACCACCATTTAATAAGAACTATCCTTTTCCCACTTTGTATTCATGGCCTCTTTGCCAAGATATCCATGGGCTTATTTCTGGGCTCTCGGTTCTGTTCCATTGGTTTATGTGTCTGTTTATGTGCCAATGCCATGCTATTTTAATTTTTATAGTTTTGTAATAAAAATTGAAATCAGGAAGTATGGTGCTTTCGGCTCTCATCTTCTTGCTCAAGATTTCTTTTGTTATTCAGGGTCTTTGGTGGTACCATGCAAATTTTAGAATTTTTCTTCTATTTCTGTGAAAAATGCTATTGGAATTTTGATGGGGATTGCATTGAATCTAGAGATTGCTTTAAGTAGCATGAACATTTTAATAATAATTCTTTCAATGCATGAACAAGGAGTATTTTTTTCACTGATTTGTGTCTTCTTTCCTGTCTTTTGTCAATGTTTTATAGTTTTCAGTGTACAAATCTTTCATCCCCTTGGTTATTCTTACATATTTTTGATGCTATTTTAAATGACATTGTTTTCTTATTTTTTTCAGATGGTTTGTTGTTAGTGTACAGAAATGAGACTGATTTTTGTATGTTGGTTTTTTATATGGAAACATCACTGAATTTACTAGTTCTAACAGTATTATTTTTGTTGAGTCTTTACGGTTTTCTATATATAATATTATGCCATCTGCAAACAGACAATTTATCTTCTATCTTTTTTTTTGAGACAAGTTCTTGTTTTTTTCTCCCAGGCTGGAGTGCAGTGGTGCCATCTCAACTCACTGCAACCTCAGCCTCCCAGGTTCAAGTGATTCTCCTGCCTCAGCCTCCCAAGTAGTTGGCATTACAGGCATGCCACCATACCCAGCTAATTTTTATTTTTAGTAGAGATGGGGTTTCACCATGTTGGCCAAGCTGGTCACGAACTCCTAACCTCAAGTGATCCACCCAACTTGGCCTCCCAAAGTGCTGGAATTACTGGCATAAGCCATCACACCTGGCCTACCTTCCACTTTTATTATTTGAATGTCTTTTTTTTTTCTTTTCTAATTTTTCTCGCTAGGACTTCTAGTCTTATGTTGAGAAGAAGTGATGATATGGATATTCTTCACTTCTTCCTTATCTGAGAAGAAAAGCTTTCAGCTTTTCATCATTGAGTTTGATGTTAGCTGAGAGCCTGTCATATGTGACCTTTATTATATTGAGATATATTCTTTCTATATCTAATATTTTGATAGTTCTTATCATGAAAGTGTGTTGAAAATGTAAAATGCTTTTTCTGCATCTATGGAGATGATTATATCTTATTTATTCTTCATTCTGTTAATGTGGTATATCATTTATTGATTTCCATGTGTTGAACCATTTTTGCATCCTAGGGATAAATCACACTTGATCATGGTACACAATCTTTTTAATGTGGTATTGATTCAATTGCTAGTATTTTTTTGAGAATTTTTGTACATATGTTTATCAGGGATATTGGCCTGTAATTTTCTTTTCTTGTAGTGTCCGAATCTGGCTTTGATATCAAGTTAATGTTATGCTTGTAAAATGAGTTTGGAAGTATTCTCTCCTCTTCGCTTTTTGAGAACAGTTTGATAAGGATTGATATTAATTCATCTTTAAATGTTTGATAGAATTCAGCAGTGAAGCTATTAGGTCCTATGCTTAGCTTTGTTCAGGTTTTTATTCATACTTTAATCTCCTTACTCATTATTGATACATTCAGATTTCCTAATTCTTCATGATTTAGTGTTAGAAGGTTGTATGTTTCTAGAAATTTATTCATTTCTTCTAGTTTGTCCAATTTGTTGACATATAATTGTTCATAATAGTCTCTTATGGTCCTTTGTATTTCTGTGGCACTAGTTGTAATATCTCCTTTCCATTTACAATGTTTGATTTTTTTCTTTATTTCTTAGTCTAGCTAAAGATTTAAAATTTTAATCTTTTCAAAATATCAACTCAGTTTCAGTGATCTTTTCTATTGCTTTTCTACTCTCTATTTCATTTATTTTTTCTCTGGTCTTTGTTTTCCTTCTTTCTGCTAATTTTGTGCTTCATTTATCTGTCTTTCTCTAGTTCCTTACAGGTAAAACTAGCTTGTTTATTTGAGATTTTTCTTTTTTCTTAATGTAGGCATTTATCACTATAAACTTAACTGCTTTTTCTTTATCCCTTAAGTTTTGGTATGCTGGGTTTGCATTTTTATTTGTCCCAGGATATTTTTCATTTCCCTTTTGATTTCTTCTTCAACCTTATAGTTATTCAGAAGTATGTAGTTTTTGTGGATTTTACAGTTTTTCTCCTGTCATTGACATCTAGTTTCATACCACCTGTATTAGTCTGTTTGCAGGCTGCTATTAAGAACTGCCTGAGACTGGGTAAATTATACAGGTAAGAGGTTTAATTGACTCACAGTTCTGCAGGGTTGGAAGTCCTCATGAAACTTACAGTCATGGCAGAAGGGGAAGCAAACATGTCCTTCTTCACATGGCAGCAGGAAAGAGAATGGGAGCTGTGTGAAGGGTGAAGCCCCTTATAAAATCATCAGATTTCATGAGAACTTACTCACTATCATGAGACTAGCATGGAGAAAACAACTTCCACGATTCAATTACCTCCTGTTTGTTCCCTCCCACAACACGTGGGGATTATGAGAACTACAATTCAAGATGAGATTTGGGAAGGGACACAGCCAAACCATATCACCACTACTGTTTTCTTATTAATTTTCTGTCTGGATGATGTATTCATTAAAAGTGGGGCATTGAAATCCCCTTCTATTATTGTATTGCTAGGTATTTCTCCTTTCAGATCTGTTAATGTTTGCTTTATATATTTGGGTAAGAAATCATTGGCTAGGAATTCTTTTCTTCTGAGGTTAAATGAATGTATATTTACAATTGTTTTATCATCTTGATAAATTGATCCCATAATTATTATATAATGACTTTTATTGTCTTTTGTTACAGTTTTTGACCTAAAGTCTATTTTCTCTGATGTTAATACAGCTATTTATTTTCTCTTGGTTTATATTTGCATAGAAAATCTTTTGGTGTTTCATCTTTTTCAGCCAATGTTTGTCTTTAAATTTGAATTGAGTCTCACGTAAACAACATATACTTGGAGCTTTTTTAAAAAAATAAATTTGGCCGGGTGCGGTGGCTCAAGCCTGTAATCCCAGCACTTTGGGAGGCCGAGGTGGGCAGATCACAAGGTCAGGAGATCGAGACCATCCTGGCTAACACGGTGAAACCCCGTCTCTACTAAAAATACAAAAAAAAAAAAAAATTAGCCAGGCGTGTTGGCGGGTGCCTGTAGTCCCAGCTACTCGGGAGGCTGAGGCCTGGGGGACAGAGCAAGACTCCGTCTCAAAAATAAATAAATAAATAAATAAATAAATAAATAAATAAATAAATTTAACCACCATATGTCTTTGATTGGAGAATTTAATCCATTTACATTTAAAGTGATTATTGATAGGCAGGAACTTACTGACATTTTGTTAATTGTTTTTTGGCTGTTTTGTTGTTCCTTTGCTTCTTCTTCCTTTTCTGTCTTCTTTTGTAGATTTGATGATTTTTTTGGAATGGTATGCTTTGTTTTCTTCCTCCTTATCTTTTGTGTATCTCCTATAGGTTTTTGGCTTTGTGCTTACTGTGAGGTATACATAAAAGATCTTCTAACAGTCTATTTTAAGCTCATAATAACTTTAATTGCATATAAAAGCTGTAAACTTTTGCTCCCCCAAATTCTCTGTTGTTGATTCACAGTTTGTATATTTTCATATTGTGAATCATGTGACTCCATTAACAAGTTACTGTAACTATAGATTTTTAATAATTTTGTCTTTTAAGCTTTCTACTAGAGTTAAAGTTGAGCTACTCACCACCATTACAGTAATAGGGTAAAGGGATACTTATCTTTACCAGCAAGTTTTATTATTTCATGTTTTATATTACTAATTAGGATTCTTTCATTTCAGCTTAAAAAGCTCCCTTCATTATTTCTTATTAAAAAAAGGTCTAGTGGTGATGGTGATGAACTTCCTCAATTTTTATTTGTCTGAGAAATTCTTTATTGCTCCTTCATTTCTGAAAGACAGCTTTACCAGATAAATTATTCTTATTGGTGTTTTTTTTTCCTTCAGCACTTTGAGCATATTATCTCACTTTCTCCTAACCTGTAAGGTTTTGCTAAAAAAAAAAAAAAAAAGTCTGCTGAAAATCTTATGAGGGTTTTGTTGTAAGCAACAAATCTCTCTTGCTACTTTCAAAAATTCTCTTTGATTTTTGACAATTTGCTTATAATGTGTCTCACTGAAGTCCTTTTCGGGTTGAAACTCTTTGGAAATTTTTGTGCTTCACGTATCTGGATGTCCATCTCCTCCCCAGCTTTGAGATGTTTTCAGCCATTATTTCTTTAAACAAGCTTGTTTCTTTCTCCATTCTTCTTGTGGGATATTCCTAATTTTATATCATTTCTCTGAATGGTGTCTGTAGTTAGTGCTTGTAATTCTATGTTGCCTCAGCATCCATTTTAAAATATGTATAATTTTCTCATATCAGAAGCAGGGCTCAGCCAGCCTTGACACAGTTTCTAATACTATACCCCACTCAAATGGTTCCAGGTAGTAGCTAGAGATAAATCTTAGAGGTATCTTTCTTGCCTCACAGGCTGATCTCCCTACTATCCTGCTTCCTCCTTTAAATGGACCGTTCTGACATTTTCCAATGAGCTTAAAGGGACCACTTCTTGGTTACAGCATGACCTCCTGGAACTAGTGCCTGTTTGCTTTAACCCATGAATTAAAGCTCCCTGGGGGAAACCTGTTCCTATAACACCCTGGACTCAATAAATGCATTGGCTCATGGGTCCCTTCTCTCTTTCTGCTTGTGCTCCCTGGCCTCTGTGTTTGTGTGGGCTTCAGGGGTGCTGTGTATCCTCCAGGATCTATAAATACTAAAAACTCTTAAACTTTCACATTGTGGTTGTGTCATTGAAGTTGTTCCCACAGTCCAACCCAAACCCCTGATGGTGAGGCTGCCCCAAAGGGACCCATGCAGGTGGATCCCCTGCTGGTGCTCTTTTGTCTGAACCTCTCAGCTGCTGAGAAGTTACCAGTTAAGCTGATAGAGTTTCATTTAAAACAGCTTCTCATACATCCTGTAGGCTTTCCTCATTCCTTTTTAATCTTTTTTTCTCCTCTTACTGGATAATTTTAAGTGACCCATCTTTGAGTTCACAGACTCTTTGGTTTTGCTTGATCAAATCTGCTGTTGACACTCTACTGCATTTTTAACTTTTTTCATTGCGTATTTCAGCTCCAGAGTTTCTGTTTTTTAAAAAATGTTTATCGCTTTGTGCAACTTCTTGTTTTCTTTGTGTATTATTTGCCTGACTTCATTGAGTTGTCTATGCTCTCTTTTAGCTCACTGAGCTTCTTTGAGACAATTGTTTTGAATTCTTTATCAGGCAATTTATTGATGCCTATTTCTTTGGGATTGGCTACTAGAATAATTGTATTTTTCGTTGATGTCATGTTTAGTTGATTTTTCATGTTTTTAAAAAATCTTGAATTGCTGCATTTGAAGACACAATCAACTTCTCCAGTTCTTACTGACTAGCTTCAGGGGATAAACACTTTCACCTCTCAGCCTGGATAGGAATTCTGAGTCTCTCTTAGACCTTTTCTCTGGATGCGTGCACTCTACACTTTGTATTCCCTCTTGGGGAGCAATTGTGATTGCACACCTTCTCTTGACACTGGAAACGAAGCTGGGTTCTGGGAGCTCCCGTTTGTTTTTCCTAGGCTGGTGTCCTAAAATCCTTGTTTGTGTGCTGTCTCACAATCCTGCAGAGTTGGGCCAGCTGTCTGCATCTGCTCATGAGCCATCTGCAGAGGCTCATACTTGTCATTCACAGAGGCAAATGTGGGGTGGGGTAAGAGGGATTTGGTGAGGTGTTTCAAATGTCATGGGTGCTTTTGGTTAAGTTACAGTGGTCCATAGGCGAGGCATTCCAAGTGCTTCATGGATGGACTTCCTGATGAAATCCACAAAGTAGTTAGTAGGATTCATGGTCCTTTGTTGTTTTCTGAGCTCTGGTTGCTTTGAGTCCCCTTTCACTTTCCTGATCCCAGCCCCTTTCAACCACTGGACTGTGCCAGTCACCAATATTCTGGGTGAGATGAGAAAGACATGGGTCTCATGAGCAGCATCCCACATGGCTGAGGGAGCCAGATGCTAACTTACTACACTCTCACTTTTCCGTGTAGGAGAAATCACAGGCCCAGGGTGTCTGTCTTGGCACTGAGCTTTGCCACCTTGTGGGAGGGCTGATATAGATAAAGTGAAGCTACTCCTCTTAATCTCTCCAATATGTCAGATTTTTTGCTCCAGTGATGTGCTCAAACTTCCCTGCTGGATTCTTGTGCCCCCACAAAGGTATTCTCATCCATGGACGGTTGTTAGCATCCATGCTTCTACATGGAGATAATGACAGGAAACTCCTGTTTCACTATCTTGCTGGTGCCACTTCCTATAGCACTGTTCTCAGTGTGTGGTCATTATAACATCTCTGCTAAATGCCCTGGGTGTTCAATGAGGTCTCCCAGCTCTTGTTGGTCAAAATTCAAAATTTTCTTCGTATAAGCAAGATTTGTTGTTTTGCTTATAACTCCCTAATAGTTCTTTCCATCATTGTCTTCATCAAAAACCCTGAAACCCTGGTCTCATAAAATTTCAGCCTATGCACGTGCAGCTTAATATTTAGATAAATATCTACAGTTTTTCAGAGCTATTTTCCTCTGTTACTTATTTCTGGTTGTTACCCTAAAAATTTCAGGCACCTCAGTTTTTCCAAACTTGATCTCTGTTATATAAGTTCAGTGAGACTATCACTGCTTAAATTAACTCTCCCCGCTCCAGAGTCCTTTATATTATTCAGCTGGAAAGTTGGAAAGAATCTAGAGCTTACCGCTTTTGTTTTCTTTTATTGGGAATTACATTCCTTTGCTGTTCTTTATCTAGTGACTGGATTTCTTTCAAATAAATTTTGTCCAATTTTCTAGCTATTGATGTGAAATGGGCATTACAGTATCAAGTTTTCATTATGACAGGAAAAAAAGAGTAATTGTTGAACAAAGAATCTGAAGTTCTTATTCCATGATCTTCCAAGAGTTTCCCTTAAGCTTATCCAAAGTTTTCTGTGGCGTATACACATATTTTCTTGATTTTTTTCTTCACTTATCTCCACTCCTAAGATACATCTTGGTCTGAATTACTGTTATTTCTTTCATCCATTCTCCAAAAAAATCAGCAAGTCAATGTATTTTGTGTGGCAGTATATTGCTAAAAATTGGTAATGTGTTGTCAGTTTAAGTAACATTATACCATATCGGATGACAAGGAGGGACATAAAATAGAAGACTTGATATCAACAGCCTTAAAGATACTGGAGTATTCCTGACAGGGAAATTTTTACTATATATCTGTCCTACAGAGGCCCAAGTGTGAGCCATCCTTTGGGATTCATTCATTCTCCTTTTCTTATCCCTTTTCCTATTTCCATTCTTTATCCAATTGCATAATCCCCAATCCCTCTTCCTTAAGCTACCAACCCCAAATTAAGAGTTCTTGGCAGGGCGCAGTGGCTGACACCTGTAATCCCAGCACTTTGGGAGGTCGAGGTGGGCGGATCACCTGAGGTCAGGAGTTCAAGACCAGTCTGGCCAACATGGTGAAACCCCATCTCTACTAAAAGTACAAAAATTAGCTAGGCATGGTGGTGGGTGCCTATAATCCCAGCTACTCAGGAGGCTGAGGCAGGAGAATCACTTGAACCTGGGAGGCAGAGGTTGCAGTGAGCCAAGATCACACCACTGCACTCCAGCCTGGACAACAGAGTGAGATGCCATCTCAATAAAAAAAAAAATTAAATTAAAAAAATTTTATAACTTGATTAAGCAGATCAACTTAGATTTTTCTCCTCAATCTTATCCTTCTAGAATGGTGGTTTTTAAATTCTGGCTGCTCATTAGAATCACCAAAAGAAACTTTTATATAAAGTCTACTTCCTGGGCCTTTACTAAACACAACAAGGTCAGAATTTCCCAGTGAAACTGGGAACCTCTATTTCTATTTTTAAAAATTCCCCACTAATTTTAATATGCACCCAATTGGGAACCGCTTCTGGAAATTCGGCCCATGGAGCTTGTTTTTCTCAGCTGGAAAGATCCTATCAGGTATTTTTGTTAACAAAATGAACATTACTCTAACTTTCCAGCCCAGAGAGCACAAGGATTCAGCACAAGTTTTGATATTATGATTTTTTTCACCCTTCGTCTCAGATTATATATTTAAGTTTATCCTTGCAGTGTTCTCAAAATGAGAGAGAGGGATTAGGAAAATTTCTTTCTTTCCAGAGCTAAGATTATTAAATCGTGATTTTCTTATCCTTATAATCTTCATATCTTTTAATATTTGATACACTTAAAAATTAGAAAGATTGAGTTTTTTTTATTTATTTATATTTTATTATACTTTGGTTCTAGGGTGCATGTGCACAACGTGCAGGTTTGTTACATAGGTATACGCATGCCATGGTGGTTTGCTGCACCCATCAACTTGTCATTTACATTAGGTATTTCTCTTAATGCTATCCCTCCCCCCTCCCCCCACCCCACAACAGGCCCTGGAGTGTGATGTTCCCCTTCCTGTGTCCATCTGTTCTCATTGTTCAATTCCCACCTATGAGTGAGAACATGCAGTGTTTGGTTTTCTGCCCTTGTGATAGTTTGCTGAAAATGATGGTTTCCAGCTTCATCCATGTCCCTGCAAAGGACATGAACGCATCCTTTTTTATGGCTGCATTGTATTCCATGTTGTATATGTGCCATATTTTCTTTTTTTCTTTATTATACTTTAGGTTTTAGGGTACATGTGCACAATGTGCAGGTTTGTTACATATGTATCCATGTGCCATGTTGATTTCCTGCACCCATTAACTTGTCATTTAGCATTAGGTATATCTCCTAATGCTGTCCCTCCCGGCTCCCCGCACCCCACAACAGTCCCTGGAATGTGATGTTCCCCTTCCTGTGTCCATGTGTTCTCATTGTTCAATTCCCACCTATGAGTGAGAACATGCGGTGTTTGGTTTTTTGTCCTTGCGATAGTTTACTGAGAATGATGTTTTCCAGTTTCATCCATGTCCCTACAAAGGACACGAACTCATCATTTTTTATGGCTGCATAGTATTCCATGGTGTATATGTGCCACATTTTCTTAATCCAGTCTATTGTTGTTGGACATTTGGGTTGGTCCAACTCTTTGCTGTTGTGAATAGTGCTGCAATAAACATACGTGTGCATGTGTCTTTATAGCAGCATGATTTATAGTCCTTTGGGTATATACCCAGTAACGGGATGGCTGGGCCAAATGGTATTTCTAGTTCTAGATCCCTGAGGAATCGCCACACTGACTTCCACAATGGTTGAACTAGTTTACAGTCCCACCAACAGTGTAAAAGTGTTCCTATTTCTCCACATCCTCTCCAGCACCTGTTGTTTCCTGTTTTTTTAATGATGGCCATTCTAACTGGTGTGAGATGATATCTCACTGTGGTTTTGATTTGCATTTCTCTGATGGCCAGTGATGATGAGCATTTCTTCATGTGTTTTTTGGCTGCATAAATGTCTTCTTTTGAGAAGTGTCTGTTCATATCCTTTGCCCACCTTTTGATGGGGTTGTTTGTTTTTTTCTTGTAAATTTGTTGGAGTTCATTGTAGATTCTGGATATTAGCCCTTTGTCAGATGAGTAGGTTGCAAAAATTTTCTCCCATTCTGTAGGTTGCCTGTTCACTCTGATGGTAGTTTCTTTTGCTGTGCAGAAGTCCTTTAGTTTAATTAGATCCCATTTGTCAATTTTGGCTTTTGTTGCCATTGCTTTTGGTGTTTTAGACATGAAGTCCTTGCCCACGCCTATGTCCTGAATGGTATTGCCTAGGTTTTCTTGTAGGATTTTAATGGTTTTAGGTCTAACATTTAAGTCTTTAATCCATCTTGAATTAATTTTTGTATAAGATTGAGTTTTAATAACTCAAATTTTGACAGTTTTTGGTCATGCTTAGTCTGTAAAATAAGTTGATGTTATTGTCTCGTGGTGAAATTTTCTGAAGTTGACTGATCCTTAGATATTTTAATGTAATTCATAAATTGACAAATAATAATTGTGTATATTTATGGCATTCAATGTGATGTTTTGATCTACGTATACAATGTAGAAAGACTTAATCAAGCTAATTAACATATCCATCACCTCACAACTTGTCATTTTCTTGTGTGGTGAGAATGTTAAAAATCTATTACCAATTTGAAATATACAATATATTATAATTAACTGTGGTCACTATGAAGTGCAATAGATCACTAAAACTTATTCTGTGATCTGACATTTCATAATCTTTGATCAAGATCTTCCCTTCCTCAGTCCCTCCTCCTTCCTCCTAGCCTCTGGTAACCACCTTTCTATTCTCTGTTTATATGAGATCAACTTTTTTAAGATTCCACATATAAGTGAGATCATACAGAATTTGTCTTTTGGTGTCTGTTTCATTTCACTTAGCACAATATCCTCCAGTTCTATCCATATTGACATGAGTGACAGAATTTCCTTCTTTTTTAAAGGCTATATAGTATTTCATTGTATATATGCCACATTTTCTTTATCCATTTACCTATTGATAGGCCAGTTGGTTGATTCTATAGCTTGTCTATTGTTAACAATGCTGCAATGACATGGAAGTGCAGATATCTCTTTAACATACCAATTTCATTTCTTTTGAATATACACCCAGAAGTGGGATCATTGGATCATATGATAGTTCTGTATTTAGGTTTTTGAGGAACCTCCACACTATTTTCCAAAATGGCTCTGCTGATTTACATTTTTACATTCCCCCAATAAATTCTTGCAATCTCTCATTAGAGAGAAGCTAGGGGACCACCCATGCTTACAAGAGAAAGGAGACATTCCTTGTGCCTTCATCCATGGCTTGCTTCAGCATTACCTTCAGACTAGAGTACTCCCCTTACAAAGAAGGTGTAAAAGTTCTGCTTGCTTGAATAGGAAAACAGGTACTCCCTGTGCCCCCTTCCCCACCTTGCTCTGGTGATAATTCCAGCCCTGAAATCTCTTTAGGAAAAGAGGTTGAAGACCTCTGCCTGCAAGAAGAGAAGGGATGGCACTCTTTGCACCCTCATCCTTGGCTTTCTCTTGAGATAAACTCCTGTAATCTCTCATTAGACGAGGCTGGGGGATCTCTCCTTGCCCGAAAGGAAACTGGGTGCTTTCTATTACTTCCTCCCTGGCTTGCTTTAGGGATATATCCAGACAGAAGTCTTCCTCTAGGAGGGTGTGAGACTTCTGCTTGCTCAAACAAGAGAGAAGGCACTCCCTATGCCTTCTTCCCTGGCATACTGCAGCAATAAATCCAAATCTGTAGACATTCCCTAGAAGTAGTTTCCATATGCATTGTGTACCCCCAACTTTTACAGTCTTCACCTGAGGAAATGACTCTTAAATTACCTAACTCTAGGAGTTGATGGGGCTCTGTCCTCTTGAGTTGGCTAGACCACATAGAATAAAAAAGTGACATTTAACCTTGCAAACTTTTATCAGCTGTCTCCTCAGGTTTAAGGTGAGCAGTCTGAAAAAGAGTGCAGGCATCTTCCTCACACCCTCTTCTTGGTGTGGGGTAGAATGATTGGGAGATAAACTCTGGCTCTCATCTTCTCGCCAAGAAAAGAAGTAACTGGAACACATATCTATCACCCCAACCTCCCTAGCTATACCCCAAGGGACTGGCTTCTGTCCCATCTCTCTCGAGGCGATAACATAACTCAATAACTTTCTAATTTATTGGGAGGCAGTAAGAACAAATGCAGGAGATTGGACAAGGACAACAAATTTAGAGGCACCTAGAATCTTTTGCTGAGCTGATTTGAGAGAAACATCTCCTGTACAAGACCAGTCTAACAAAAGTGGGAGAGGTGTTTTATCTTATGTGAAGAAGCCAACACAGAATGAAAGAAAATAAAGAAATGGAATTATGTTCCACGTAAAAGAACAAGATAAATATTTAGAAGCTGACTCTAATGCAATAGAGATATGCGATTTACCTGACAGGAAATCCAAAAGGATAGTCATAAATATATTTACTGAGGTAAGGAAAACAATGTATGAACAAACTGAGAATTTCAACAAAGAAATAGAAAATATATAAAAGTACCAAACATAAATCACTGAGCTGAATAATACAATAATTGAACTCAAAAATTCAATAGAGGGATTTGACAGCAGACTAGATTAAGCAGGAGAAAAATTTAGCCAACTTGAAAATAGGTCACAGAAATCGTCCAATCTGAGAAACAAAAAGATAAAATGAAAAAGCAAAAGCAGCCTAAAGTATTTATCATAAACCATCAAATTTCCACCAGAAGAGGAGAGAGGAAGAGATGGAAAATGTATTCAAAGAAATAATGGCAGACAATTTTTCAATTCTGAAGAAAATAGAAATCTGGACTTAGGAATCTCAATGGATACCTAGTAAGGGTAAATTTAAACAGACTCACACCAAAACACATTAAAATCAAATTGTCAAAAGTTAAAAACAAAAAGAGAATATTGAAAGTTGCATGGGAAAAGCAACTTATTAGATACAAGTTATATACAGAATCATGTTACATACAAGTTACATACAAAAATCAGAGTTTCTAACAGAAAATCTGCATGTCAGAGGGAATGGGATAAGATACTCATAAAGCTGAAAGAAAAAAAAAATTCTGCCAAGCAAGAATACAATACCTAACAGTCCTATGCTTTAAAAATCAAGGGGAGATAAAACCTTTCTCAGACACACTAAAGTTGAGGGAATCTATTACCACTATACTTGCCTTACAAGAAATACTAAAAGTAGTCCTTCAAGCTGAGGGACAAGGTCACTTAAAAGTAAACATATAGCCAAACTGAAAACACTCCTATATTGTAGTGTGATGTGAACATCAATTATATTGCTAGTATAAAGATTAAAAGACAAAATTATTTAAAAACAAGTATAGCTACAATAATTTGTTAAGGGACACAAATATACAAAATATGTCATCAAAAACAAATTGTGAGGAGGGGAGTATAAAAATGTATAATTTGTGCAAGTGATCAAGGTTAAATTGTCAGTTCAGACTAACCCTTGGTCTTATCCAAAATCATAGAGGGAGTATCCATGTCTCTGTTTTAATTACCTATTTTTGCTATGGTCAGAACATGTCCCCCAAAATTTATATGTTGAAATATAATGACCATTGTGATAATATTAAGAGATAGGGCCTTTTTGAGGTAATTATATCATGAGGGTGCAGCTCTCAAAGATGGGATTAGGGCCATTTTAAAGGAGTTGAAGGAGTAGATTCACTGTCTTCCACTCTTCTGCCATGTGAGAACGCAGTGTTCATCCCCTTTTGTTTTTTCCATCCCTTTTCCAAGTGACGACACCTGGGTGGCCCATCTACAAGAAACAGTCCTTCACCACACACTGAATCTCCTGACACATTGATCTTGGACTTCCCAGCCTCCAGAAATGTGATGAATAAATTTGTATTCTTTATGAATTACCCGGTCTCCACCAATTTGTTACAGCAGCACAAGCAGACTAAGACACATTTCTTGGCCACATTCTTGGGGTCTTTTTTTTCTTTTTTGAGGATGGGGTATGAAATTCATGGGGTATGAATTCTAAACTTGGACCCTTAACTTTCTTTATCTAGATGTCTTATTTTATTTCTTTTTTTTTTTTTTTTTTTTTTTTTTTTTGAGACAGAGTCTCGCTCTGTCGCCCAGGCTGGAGTGCAGTGGCGCAATCTCGGCTCACTGCAAGCTCCGCCTCCCGGGTTCACGCCATTCTCCTGCCTCAGCCTCCCGAGTAGCTGGGACTACAGGCGCCCGCCACTATGCCCGGCTAACATTTTTTGTATTTTTAGTAGAGACGGGGTTTCACCATGGTCTCGATCTCCTGACCTCGTGATCCGCCCGCCTCGGCCTCCCAAAGTGCTGGGATTACAAGCGTGAGCCACCGCGCCCGGCCCTTATTTTATTTCTAAGAGAAGAAACTGTCCAGGTATCTGTCTTGTCAAATTTTTGCACTATTTTAAAGGCTCCTTGGAGAAATGGTCAGTGTTGGCAACAGTAGATAAAACATTCCTAGGATTTATACCAAAGAATGCACAATTTCTTCACTCCATTTCATCTATGAGGAGAGACTACTTGGACCCTGGAATTAAGCCCTAGTACATTTACTATTTCATCATCAGAGATTCAGGGAGATGTTGTTAATTGTTGTTAATATTCATCTTAAATTGGGAGACCCTTATTGTATCACTTGATAGTAATACTTAGCTTCAGGCCGGGCGCAGTGGCTCATGCCTGTAATCCCAGCACTTTGGGAGGCCAAGGCCGGCAGATCGCGAGGTCAAGATATCAAGACCATCCTGGCCAACATGGTGAAACCCTGTCTCTATACACACAAAAATTAGCTGGGCGTGGTGGTGTGCACCTGTAGTCCCAGCTACTCGGAAGGCTGAGGCAGGAGAATCACTTGAACCCAGGAGGCAGAGGTTGCAGTGAGCCGAGATTGCACTGCTGCACTCCAGCCTGGAGACAGAGCAAGACCCTGTCTCAAAAAAAAAAAAAAAAAAAAAAAAAGGAAAACTAAACTGCAAAGAAGTTAAATGACTTTGTTTATGGTCTTTTTATTTGGATATTTGTAACTCACTGGATCTTTTAGCTCCCGGGTAATATTCTTTCCACTATAAAATTGTGATATTTATTTAACAGATTAAAAAAAACTTGACTGTGGCATAATTGTTTTTAAATTTTGGCAGCATATGTATGTGCACCCACATGCGCACAAGGACGTGTATGTTTCCTTAGAATATTTTGCATATATTTTCAGGGAGTTCTAGGGTCTTAACACCCATTTGTGGATCCCTCATTAAGAACTTCTGTTGTAGATGTAGGCTCAGTGCAGGAATAATATCAAATATTTTAGCATTGACTTTCTTCAAATACTGGTAGAAAGGGTTTTTTTTTTTTAATTTTTTATTTTTTCCCCCAATACTGTCGCCTTAGGGTCCAGGCAAATTTTCCACCCAATGAGGCAAAAATATTTTTGTTTGCTGTCTTCAACCAATTTCTTAAAAATAATCCAGCCTAGAAAAATCAGCCAGCCAAATGCTGTCAAGAAAATTCCTGGCTTAAATAAAATACAGCATTGCAGACTTTTTTTTTTACACCTTTGCTGGCTCTTTTGTAGTAATACTTGTTTTTTTTTTTCCATTTCTTCCTTTTATTTTTTTTTTTTAATAAAAGAGTTTTCTAGTCTGTGTTCTTAAATACACTCCATGTTTATCAGGAAACTTTTCCCCAAGAACAGCAGCCAATGAGTCCCTCCACTGAAGAACAGAATAATAGTATAGCCTTAATAGATGTTGTTTGGAAGTGAATTTGAGCATTTATTATATGTCATGAAACACATTAAACACTATCAAAGTGCCAATCAAAGAGGTCGAATCTCACTGATAAATGAGATGGTGGTAAAGAGTACTTTGGGGATACTGAGGATGGAACAACTAACAAGATTCCCTCCTTAGCACCTCCAGAGTGAAACAAAGCAAAGTGGAACAATTTCCCTGACCTTAGCACTTCTGAGGTCCTGTGAGTTTGCAGTGACAGATGGTCAGTGACTCAGGGAAGGCAGCAAGAAAAGGGGTAGTAGCTCTATTAGTATTACAGGGGTCTGAATCTTATATATAAAGCACACCTGTTCAAGAGAAAGTGGCTTCCCTGACCCCATTTTTCTTCATAGTTATCCTCAGGCTAATGGTTGACTCTTCCCACTTCATTCCTTATTTAAGGAAGCCTTTGATATTCCTTTTCTAGCAAATGTCACCCTGGGAAGGCACAACCTTGAGGGTGATTGCCTCCTTAAACTCTGGCCCTAGTTACCTCATTTGCCTTACCTAGTCCTGGCCCAGCCTAGAGTTAAAGGGCTAGAAAGGAAAAGAAAGAAGGGAGGGCTTGCTGTCTGCTACCCTATAGCAAAGGTTTCCAAAGGACAGTTGGTTGTTCATTGAAGAGAGGACTGTCTGCCTTGTTTCTCCTGCAATGCTTGGGCACTCCCACCACAAGAAGACCTGTAAAGATGCTGAGGTGGAAGACACCAGAAATTTGATTGATGCTGGTCTCACACTTGACCTTGGCTGTCATTGATTTGAAGCAGCATCTCCAGGACACTTCTCTCCCATTTGATATGAAGATTTAAGTTTGCAACAAGCACTGAAACATTTTTACCTTCTATTTCCTTCTTAAGACCTTCTTCTCCTGTGAATCTTAATCCAGTGAGGGAAGGCATTGTTGCCCAGGCCACTATACCTGATCAATTTCCAGAGGAATATGCTGTCCTCATTCACACAGAGGGGATGGAAACACTGCTGCTACCATCTCCCAAGGTAATTTACAGTTAAAGAAAGCAATGCTTAGCCCAGAGTTGGGAAAGCTTACTGTACATACTATCATCATTACTATAACTCATTACTCAGGCCTTGTTTTGATTTTGCAAAGCACTTTATTTGTATACTCTCATCCTCAAAATAGAGCCTGATAAAAATTATATTTATCCCAGTTGTACAAATGACAAAAGTAAGGCAGAGAAAGTTAAAGCAGCTTGCCCAAGACACACAGTAAGCAACAGTGGAGGAAGACCCTGAACAAAATGTTCCAAGCTAAAATTCGTTCTCTTTCCACTATTGAGTACTACCTCCTGTGCCATCAGGAAAGAGCATTTCTAGCATAAACTTTCCAGGTGTACTTTATCTCCCACAAATGGGAGATGTAAGTTGATTACAACAACATTTATAGGGCATTTTGTGCCTGGTATAATGATAGGTGCTTTTGATGGTTAATTTTATATGTCAACTTGGCTGGACTAAGTGATGCCTACATGACTAGTAAGACATTATTTCTGGGTGTGTCTGTGAGGGTGTTGCTGGAAGAGATTAGCATTTCAATCAGGAGACTAAGTAAAAAAGATCCACCCTCACCAAGGTGGGTGGGCATCATCCAATCTGTTAAAGACCCAAATAGAACAAAAATGCTGATGAAGGATAAATTCACTCTCTCTGCTTGAGCTGAGACATTCATCTTCTCCTTGACCTTGGACATTGTTGCTCCTGGTTTTCAGACTTTTGGACTCAGAGTGGGACTTACATTGGCACATCAATTCTCAGGCCTTCAGACTGGCACTATATAATACCACTGGTTTTACTGGTTTTCCAGCTTGCAGATGGCAGATTGTGGGACTTCTCAGCCTCATCACTGCATGAGCCAATACCTATAATAATTTTCCTCTTATATATATATATTTATAAATATCTAAATGCTATTGGTTCTGTTTCTCCAGAGAACCCTAATACAGTGCTAAAGATAAACTGAAGAGTAAGATTATCTTCCTTGCTCTCAGGGAATTTTTAGAAGAACAAGTGGCTACTTCTTTTTAGGTTCCATGAATTTGTTTATTTATGTAACATTTCATCCTGTGTGGGATTTTGCTGTTGACGCTGGACTCACCTTTGCCATCCAGCTTCATGTGTCTTGAGTCCAGGGACCATCTCCTATAACCCTTATGCCCAGCATAGTGATGAAGCAAGGCAGGTGCTCGTAAATATGCATGAGTGGATTGATCAACTAAAGGACAACAACAATGACATGTGTTTGTGTATGTGACAGTAGGGAAGTCCTGCTTTTGGGACTTTTAACATACTGAGCAGTTTCTCTAACTCCATTTCCCTAATTCCCTAATGCAAATGAAGGCTTGCTTGGTTCCCACAGGAGACACTGAGGCACTTTCCAGTGCAGATCTGTGGCTTAAAATGCAGCTTGTTTATGCTGATCTTGGGCAGATAACGGAATGTGGCTTCTTTTTCTCTTGTTCTAGCGCATCCTCATAGTGCTCAGATTCCCTATTGTACCAGCTCCCTCTCTGACATCAATTTCAGTTTCAATCTTATCTACTTACTCCGATTCCTCATGTTTTATACAACCTTTTCGGGCACTGAAGACTTATCAAGCACCTCTTGAAGCCTTAAATAAAGAAGGCCCACCCCAGGAGTACCATGTCACATCTTCAAAGAATTCTAACAAAGGAAGACTGTGAAGGGTAGGAAGGCCAGGCCATGGCAACTATTCTTCTCTTTGATCCTCTAAAATACATTGTAAGTGTGACTGCTCGGAATCTTTCCCTCGAAACCCCTCACTATTTTTGTAATGTTATGCCAGTTACTTTGCAGCCTAAGATGTGTTTTTGTATTTGGGGCTGTTTTGGGGAAGTAGGTGGCAGGCTGGAGGGACTTGGTGGGGGAGGACGGGGAGGAGGGATGTGTGAAGAAAGAGGCTAGACAGAGCGTGGCAAGCCCACCACGACCCTCAAATCCTTTCTTCACTACCCCACAGGAGGTGAAAATATCAAAGAAAATTCTTCCGTTCATACAGAGCTGATGTCTGACAGCTTCTAGAACCTCTAACCTTTGTTTCAGGTATTATTGGCACATTCTTTAATTTGTCCTCAGGAAAGTGGGTAATTAAAGGTTATGAGATTTGGGCAATTATCTAGCCTCTTCCTTCCTAGTGGCAGACAGCAAATATTAAAATGCTGCTCTGTATTTGCCTCTCTGCCATCAGCAGCCTTGTTCCCTTTCACACGGATCGTATCCTTTCATGCCACTCTTAATTGGGAATAAAAAAGGCCTTTCATGCTCTTGTTCACCTCTCCAGGATTTTTTTCACCTCCCTTTTTGTTTCCTGGGGGGAGGCGTGTGAACGAATTCAGCCTTATACCGTTGCAGCCCTTGCTCCCCACTCAGTACCAGCTGGCGTTGTTCTACCATTTGGCCCTATAAATATTTTGCATTCAAGGAGCTGTATGTGCAAGCAAACTAGTTCTAAGCTCTTTTGCTTTTGTTTCAAGAAAGTGAAAACCAGCCTCCGTGATCAGCCTTAGCATTTTATGCCAAATGAGTGGAGAAAACACACACTTAATCAGCTCTCATATGTCCTGCTGCACCTCCGCAGTGCAGCTCCCTTTCCCACGTTCTCTAGGGGACCACCCTTTGCCACCTAATCACCTGCAAACTCATAAGCTGTTTGTTAACATGGGGCGATGCCTTACTTTTATTGCAGAGGGTGATTCCCCCTCGCCCATTCCCAGTGGGTTCTCTCCAGTTGATCAGCAGATGAATGAGAGAAAGTGTCTGTTCTAATTTACTGGGTTAATTTTCCTTTATCAGTAGTCATTGTTTATTAAGCCGAATGTTGACAGGCACTCTGCATCTCTCTACTCTTCTCAACTACTATACTAGGTAGGGATATTTTGTCTCTAGGTTTTGCAGATGAGGAAATGGAAACTCAGAGGTCGAATAACTTACCCGGGATCACACAGTCAGTGGTGGAGCTGAAAGTCCAACGAAAATTTACTTGAATCCAAAGTGTATGCTCTGTCAACTGTATGATGACAGAGACAGGAGCAGCTGACATTTCCAATAATGACCCAAAGGGGATATTTCTCCTTATTAAGCATAGCAGGGTTGAAATTTACTCTTCACGGCTCAGATGTGCAAGAACTGTAACTTTTCCTTTTAAATAACAGGTCTCATCTTGCTTCAAAATCCTCATTCCTGATAATAGTGTGTGTGTGTGTGTGTGTGTGTGTGTGTGTGTGTGTGTGTGTGTTTGGAGACTGAGACACAGGAAAGATGTTTAATAAAAGTAACTTAGTCTCTTAGTTTAATATACTCTCTTAATATACTCATATACCATATATGTGTATCTATGTGTATATGTGTACATAATGTATATGTGTATACATACATACATACATAAATTTAGTGGTGTGTTGGTCAGTGTTTCACAGTCAGCTTTCTGGGACAGGGAACTCCTAGTTTGTAGCACTTTTCAATTTCTACGGTGCAAATAATCTCACTTTGGTCAATTTCAAGTTACCAGCATGATTATACTGAATGTGCAACTGGGAGGAGATCACGCAATTGGCTTTCACCAGCAAAGTAAGCCAGCCCATCACCCCATTCTCCCTCTCAGGAGCACAAGATTCAACAGACAGGTGGGCCAGTGGCTCTTTAGGGACACCAACCTAGGGTGCCAGGAATCAAAAAGGACTTGAAACTTGCCAGGAGTCTCTCAGGAGAGGGAGAGGGAGAAAATGTGTGCTGTCTAGGGTAAGTCTATAGCTATGGAACATGCATTCATTTCTATAATTTCTTTTCCACACATGAAACATACAGAGAGATTATATACATTCAATCTAAGGTTGAACGTCCCTAACAGAACTGTTTCACTCTTTCAAGGGCTTCTCCTTCTGCTTCCACCTTTTGAAGCCATCATCTGGGTACAGGGAAATCAGCAAAGAAGCACCATGGGCTCCAGGGCTCATCTGTGGCTCCAGTGAGAAGTCCCAAGTCCTTTTTTGATTTCCGGCATCTAGATTGGTGTCCCTAAGAAGCCACTGGCCCACCTGTCTGTTGGATGCTGTGCTGGCATCCATTGCTGGTAGCCAGGAATTCTGCCATCACCTCCAGCTACAAGGCCCTTACCTGTGCAGCCTTATTTCCCTGGCCTTTTGGTCCATCAGTCCAGCTGATGTGCTCTTTACCCAATGCTGCTGTGGGCCATAATCTTTTGAGGCACGCTCAGGCTTTCCCTAAAACCTTGCTACTCTGGGTAAAGTCAGCGTGGCACCTTTCTGTGTTTTAAGTTGTTCTGAAATGCCTTTAAAATCCCCACGTTCGGGGAAGTGGAACACAAGCTACACAGTATCCTCTATTATTTGCCTGTTTCCTGACCGAGGCTTTGAGTCTTGAGGGTGGCAACTGTGTTTTCTTTATCTTTATAACTGAGAATCTAAGAACAGTGTCAGAACACATAAGCATTTGTCAAATGAATGTGCCAAACAATAAGAGAATGCTGGAGTAATTCTGAACAATGTCTCGCAAATTGTAAGAATTTGGACAAAACCGTCAATTCATAGTAAGATAAAAAAAAAAAAAAAAGGAGAGTAACCATCTCAGAGTCAGCTCATTATAGAACAAGAGAAAAAAAAGTCCAATTTTTGACCTACTGTACTGTGTGGTTCCCTTCAGGTGCCAGCCACTCACAAATTGCCTCCTGTGACCCTGCCTGGGACCTATTCTTTAATCTCTGAGGTCCATTACAGAAGACATACGAAAAGGGAAATGCTTACTGCCTTGTTAGGGAATGGATTAGGAAATTTCATGCACTTTATCAGAACCAGCAGAGATAAGTAGGTTGCAGGATAGTCTTTCAACACTTTTAAAAACACACCCAACAAGACCCCAGCACAGCTGAATAGAAAGCTGATCTTACCATAGCATACATTTGCATTATCGATCCATTGGTGAAAATACTTTTGCAGCAAATTAAACCAAATGCTTCCTCCAAATACACAAGGTTTCCAGTATCACTTTGTTTACATGTGTGTCTGTGTGTGTGTGTGTGTGTGAGTGTGCACGTTTAAGCAGTTTTGCACAACTTGGACTTAAGCTTAGGAGAAAAACCTCAGACTGGGTTTGAGAGAGCCTGTCTTTCTTCCCAGCTGTCGGAAGGGGGAGCTCACGCTTCATGCACAGCTGGGGCCTGTCTGCTTGCTGGAGACACAGACCAGATGAAGAAGGCTGAGGTGCCTCAAGAGAGAAGAGGAGATGCAGATTTGGGCGTGGGAGGGAGATTAAACAAAACTAAACAAAAACATATATTTCTTTCAAATGTCATCACTTTGGCCAACTGTCTTTTGAAAGATAGAAAATGTGTGCTGTCTAGAGTAAGTTCATAACTCTGCGACATGCGTTCCTTTCTATCATTTGTTTTCCACACATGAGAAAGCCTTTTTTCCAGGGAAAGTGCGTTTTTTTGCTGGAGTTACACGATTTTCTGAACTGTATGTTTGAGAAACTAGTATCTTTGTGACATTTACCAGTGATGTTCTAAGTATTGGCCTGGTAACTTTAACCGCATGTGCTAAAGAGGGTGCCAGACAGCTAAGAAAGCAGCATCAGCATTGGCTTTGATGAAGACGGAGGCTTTGATGAAGACGGAGGCTTTGCCTGTGAGCAGTTTCAGGAGAGAGGGGTCAGCCGGAGGCCTTCTTCAGGCCCTGCCATGGGAAACGGAGCACAGCGTGTTACTATTGATGTTACTGGAACAGTAGTCACGCATGTGCACATATGTTCACATGTGCATCTCTGCATCTCTGTGCACACGTATGAGAATGTGTACGTGTGTGCGTACTGAGTGTGTGTGCTCTGAATCAGTGATTGAGGTCAGCTACAAATCCATAGCAGAAATTCTGCCAATCGCTTCAGCCCTATAAGAAAAAACAAATAAGTAAAAACATCACAAGCATGGAGATATTTTTTAAGAGAAAAAGCGTCATTATTTTTTCATCATTTTTGATACAGTAAAACAAAAAGAATGAAAGCTTTTTAAAAATGGCTTGCAGTATTATTATTTTTTAAGTAGTAATAGTTTCTGTTGCCATGCATTAAAGGATCTATGCCTAAATATTGACTAAAGTTTAGGATGAAATTGCTTCTAATTCAGGTATTTTATTTTACTTAGGTCTGTAGCTTCCTTTAAAAGCAGAGTTTGCTGACTTAATATATCTTTGGCCACACACACACACCGTGCACACACAGACACACACACACACACAAAAGGATGGTGGTAGGAGGGGATGTGAGGGAACGATCCTTGTGTTTTTACCAAGGTTTTCGCCTACTGTGTGTCCGTGCTCCCTGGGGCTCTGCCTGGTGCAGTATGGTAACAGTTGGAGAGTAGTGCCATCTTGTGGCCACACTGGAAATTAAGTCTAGAAATTAACAGGTAGTGGACAAAATGGTCAATATTTGAAGTGCCTGGTCTGGGATTTCCAAGTTGTTGGGCAGAATCAATTGAGTTAGAATCCCCAAGGCTCTTTTATGCAGGGCTGGGGTAGCCTCACTAATACCTGAGGCTAGCTTTTCACTTATGCAGATTAGTTTAAGTCTTTTGTTTGTTTGTTTAAAGACAGGGTTTCACTTTGTTGCCCAGTCAAGAGTGCAGTGGCATGATCATAGTTCACTGTAGCCTCCAACTCCTGGCCTCAAGTTATCCTCCCACTTCAGCCTCCTAAGTAGCTTGGGCTAAAGGTGAGTGCCACTATGCACAGCTAAGTTTTTAATTTTTTATAGAGATAGGGTCTCACTATGTTGTCCAGGCTTTTCTTGAACTCCTGGCCTCTACTAGTCCCCTTACCTTGTCATTAGGCTTTTAAAAGTCACCTTCCTTCCACTTAGTGTGAGTGAGCTTAAAATCCAGTCCTGACAGACTTTCTGATAAAAGGAGGAGATTCCTGGGAAATAGGGGAAGAAGAATCAACATATTTGAACTGGGATAGAGGCATGAAAGTAGACCAGGAAAACAGAGCACCTCATTTTTGCCTGGTTAATTTTCTAGAAATGAACCTAACAAGAAATCTTTGAAATGCTACATTCTCAGATGCTGTAGGAGGAGCTGTTGCTTCATGGTCAAATTTACTTGGCCTATTTATGAATTTTCTTCTTTTTTAAAATCAGAAAACAGAATCGTCGAACTTCTCTTTGTGAGATGCCCTGCAACTGAAAGATTTGTAAACCAATAATGTAGTTGTTCTTAATAGGTTGTATTTTCCAGATCTGTTTATCTAGTTCAAAAATATTTGTCATCACAATGTACAGTAGCTTTTTGGGATGAGTTCCTGTCTCATGGAAGCAAGTAATATTTAGACATCTTTGGAGAGAACACTTTTTTGTGGAAGAGGTTAATAACATATTTTTCTGGTTTGTTCTATATTTCTAGTGAATGGTCTTGAAGCTATGTGTCTTATTTTTGAACAGTAAACAATATTTTTTAAATAATTGCAAGTAACATGAGATAAGTCAGAGCCTTTAGCTTCATTTGACATATGTTCATATGGAAAATGGATGCTCATATGTCATCTTGGAGCAAGTGGTAGAGTGTCTAGGGTCACTCAGAATCAGATGAAACACATTCAGATCTCAGCTTAGCTACTTACCAGCTACATAAATATGGACAAATTGTAAAATAATATGAATCATGGTTTGTAAAATTGGAGCAATATTACCAACCACAGAGGGCTTTTTGATAGTCTGGAGATAACATGGGTAAAACGTTTAGCACCTCTTTATTATAAGAAGGAAACAGGCAAATTCCTGGATCCAGATTCCAAACAAATATTGATCACCATTCTGGTTCCTAACGCAACTTCAGTCCAGTCTGACCTTAGAGGAACCTCAGGTATTTTAAATTCCTTGTGGAAATCATCACAGAAGACAAATGACATTCGCAGTTTGGCTAAGTTACAGAGAATACCTTTGCTTTAACTACAGAGGGTAGGAATTTGAACCAATAAAATATCTGTACTACAAGGATATAGCAATGCCTGAGAAACAAGGGCAGCAGGAGTAAAATTTAATGGTGACTTTTCCCCTGGATTCCTTAAAGAGCAGATGTTTATTTTGTTAAAATTGGCTTGAGTGTCCTATAATTTTGACTTGAAAACAAATCTCTAATCACGGTCGAGTGTTTGTTTCTTCATTTTCCAAACTACCACTTTTCCCGTCCCCAGCTCTACTTCAATATATTCCCAGAAACTTTTTAAGAAGTTAAACCCCAGATGAGCATGCATGTTGGAGAGATGCTTACAAGCAACCTATAAGCTGCTCCAATAATCTTAGCAGCAGCCGAGGCAGCTGCTGTCAGCCCGATGTGGTCTCAGTGTTTCAATAACCACACACAATAGATCCACACACGTTCAGCTAGTTTTATTTTCACTTCCCTTTGAAACTGGAATGGTATTGAGCATCTGACAAATGGAAAGGGATTAAACTGACAGTGGGCTGATGTTAATTTCAAGCTTCAGAAATGACATTGTAACCAGTAAAAATTTCTTTAATCTGTTAAAGATGGGAAATGCTTGCCTATTTCTGATAAAAAGAACAAAGTTATAATTTGTGTTACAATTTATGGAATCTGGGATGTGTGTGTGTGTGTGTGTGTGTGTGTGTGTGTGTGTGTGCCTGTGCACCGATGTGAGCCTGTGTATATGCTGTGGGTAAGAATGGCAGGTGTGGATTAAATAGCTTTCAAAAATCTCTTGCAAGCTTTTTTATGATGTCAGGGGGCAGAATATTAATATTTTCTCTGTTTCATGGATGGGGAAACTGAAGCTCAGAGAGTTTAAGGACTTGTCTCTATTCTTACAGATATTAGAAACAAGATGTGAAGAAATTAAGAGATGTCCAAGTTCAAAGAAGCCAGCTGTTAGTTCAGGCAAAGTCTTATCTAGAGTGCATCGTCATCATATGCTCTGGGTTCTGAATTAAACCTGAGATGCAGGTAGGTATCCAATAATTATTTGCTGAATGTATAAAGGGAAAACTTATGACTGTCTAGACAGAGTTCACCTTTCCCAGGATAATGACTTAACTTTATAGCTCTAACCTTACTAGCTTTTCTATTCACTCACAGGGTCTTAGTGACCTTCCATCAGTCTTGATCTCTGTGAACATTTGGCATTGTTAGGTAATGTTTGCTTCCTTTTAAAACTCTCCCACTAAAGAATCTTTGTACTAACACTCATACTTCCTCCTCTCTGTTTCTTTATTTTTTCAGTATTTTATTTCCTTCTATTTCCTAAATGTGTGTATTTTCTAAAAATTTGAACCCAGCCAATTTCCCCTTTCTCTCTTGAGGAGAAATTTCATGGTCATTCTGGAGGCTAAGTGAAAAATGGGTCTTGTGGTCATATAACTAGGAAAATACTCTATATGACCTCTTCGTTGTAAAAAACGTATCATATCCAGCAGCAAATCAAAGGCTGATGCGGATCAGCTTTTCTTCGTAAGACTAGCGTTTTCTAAATTTATTAACCTATAAGACTGTGTTAGTTAAGGCAATACCATCTGCTATTACAAAGAACCCCAAGTGTCAGTCACTAAACACAATAAAAATTCTTTCTCATGCAGCAACCTGATGAGGTCCGCCCCCACCAGTCTGGGAGATCTTATGATCTGCTTTCCTTCATGTGGTGACTCACAGACCCAGGCTCTTTCGGTCTTATTGCCCTGCCCTTTTGTAGGTCCTTGGTCTCTCCCTTCATTGGGCAGATGATGAAAAAAAAAAAGAGTGGAGGACAATGAGGGGTTTTTTAGAAAGCATATGGAAAGCACTTATCATGACTGCCCACATCCCATGGGTTATTTGGCCACACCTAACTGTAAGGAAAGTTTGGAAATGCAGTCTAACTTAGGAGGAAACGAAAATTGGCTTGGATGAACATAGCAATCACTGACTTTTATTGCCACATTCTTTCTCCAAGAAACAGAACTGAATTACTTTCTACCAAGGTAAACACTTTAGGTCCCATCCATTCAGTGCACTCCATGACCAGGATCTATAGGTGATGTACAGTCCTTCTGCTATACACAGATGTGGTTCCTTTTGGCACAGCAACCTGTAAAACTAGAGATAAGTTACTCTACGTGCTTCTGCTCCAAAACACTTAAATATAAAATAATGAAGATTGTATAGGATAGCTACAATTTAAAATTCCCTGGTGCTCCTGGCTCCACCCTTTACAAATTTCTTCTTTATTCATACTTGAAGCTGGTGTCCCCGCCCATGCTAGTTTGGATCTACCATGACAGTTTTAAAGCCTAGCAAATAATCACAAGATTATTAGACTTGACTTGGGATTCTTCTGCAATAAAAGATTCTCCAAAACTTGGCAGTTTCTAATCTAAATATTTCCATTTACTTTTATATATCAATAATCACAGTCAAATCTTTTTTTTCTAGACACAATTGTTAGTCCTGCCTTATTTCTCCTTTATCCCAATGCCTTTCTCTCTTTCCCATGCTTTCTTATTTTCTCTCATCTTAATGGAAACTGCTTGTCAGCTACCCAAAACATGACATTTGGTGAGGGAGTAACTCTTTTAACTGGTCTTTGTCTCAGAAGGAGTTATTAGCTGGGAATCATATTGAGCTTTTTATGCTTGAGACCTTTTTCAATTTGGAATCTTACTATCGGGAATCCAGAAACAGCCTTTCCAACTCTATAAAACACTTGATCTCTGTATTTTCACTATCCCCTATAAATCTACTTTAAAATAGCTGATTATTTTTAATTAATAATTTGTTTACTTTGCATACCATGAAATTCATCCTTTTGAAGTGTACATTTCAGTGATTTTTAGTATATTCACAGAGCTTTACAATGTACAATCCTATGACTATCTAATTCTGCAATATTTTACTTACCTCCAAATGAAACCTGATGTCCATTGTCTGTTAATCCTCAATCCTTCCCCTCCTACCACTCCCTAGAAATTACTAATCTACTTTCTGTCTTTAGGGATTTGCCTATTTTGAACATTTCACATAAGTGGAATCATATAATATTTGGCCTTCTGTGTCTGGCTTCTTCCACTTAGCATAACATTTTCAAGGTTCATCTGTGTTGGAGCGTTTATCAATATACAAGTTTTGCACTTCTTTTGTTACATTTACTCTTAAGCATTTTATCCTTTTTACATATATTAAAAATATAATTGTTTTTTCTTTATTCATTCTACCAATCTCTGCTTTTGGATTAGAGTATTTAATCAACTTACACTTAATGTATTACTGAAGTGATATGATTTATGTCTGTCATTTCGCTATTTGTGTTTTATATGTCTTATTTTTTCCCTCTATTCTTCCATTACTAACTTGTGTTAAATAGTTTTCTTTTAATTTCACTGTTGTGTGCTATTTAACTTAATTCCATTGTTGCAGCATTTAATGCCAATGTTATTTCTTTTATTATGTATTTTGGGTTATTTTCTTAGTGGTTTTCTTGCGGATTACAATTAATAATTTAATTTATAACAATCTAATTTGGATTAATACCATCCTGATTTCAACAGTATGCAAAATCTTTCCTCCATTATAGCCCTGTCCCCGTTTCTGCCTTTGTGTTGTTAGTCACAAAAACTACATTTTATATATCATGTAAGTACTGCTTTTATGTAGTTGTCTTTTAATCCAAACAAAAGAAAGAGTTAAAAACAAAAAAAATACACTATACTGTTTTTACATTTACCTATATAATTACCTTTTCTGCCAGCTTGCAGATGGAAGACTGTGGGGCTTCTCAGTCTCCATAATCATGTGAATCAATTCCTGTAATAAATCTCTCTCTCTCTCTCTCTCTCTCTCTCTCTCTCTCTCTCTATATATATATATATATATATATATATATATAATATATATATAAAACCTTATGTTTTATGTTTTTCTAGAGAATTCTGATTAGTACATTAGATAATATTCTATTACATAGATATGTTACAATTTGATTATCCATTCAAATGAATGGGATTCCTCCCTTTTTTTCTATTACAAATAAAGCTGCTATGAACATTTTGTTTTCTTAATGACTGAAATTATCATTTTTTCTTTCTTAGTTTGTTAATATGGTGAAATACATTGAATTGTTTTTCAAATGTTGAACCAAACTTACATTAGTATATCTTTTTACTTCCTTTCAACCTATTTGTGTCATTTTATTTACAGTATGACTTATAGGTAGCATATTTTTGGATCTTGACTTTTTATTCAATCTGACCATCTCTGCCCTATAATTGGCAGATTTAAATGATTTACATTTAATGTGATTGTTGGTTAAATTTATAACATTTTGCTATTAGTTTCATATTTTTCTAATCTGTTTTTTGGTCCATTATTCCTCTTTTTACCTTCTGTTAGAATAATTGAGTATTTTTTATGATCTTATCTTCTCCTTTCTTGGCTTACTATGTGAACAGTTTTGTTCTTATAATGGTTGCTTTAGGGTTTTTTCAATACAACTTGTCTGTGTTCCAGTAATATTATACAACTTTCTATATAGTAAAAGAAACTTAAAACAGTTTATTTCCATTTTCCCTTTTTAAATAGACCTTTGTGCTGTATTTGATATGCATTTTACTTCTACACGTTCTATAGCTGATGATTTTTTTTTTCTACTTTTATTTTAGGTCCAGGGGATAAATTGTGTGTCACTGAGACTTCGTGTGCAAATGACCCCATCACCAAGGTAGTGATCATAGTACCTAGTATGAAGCTTTCTGGCCCATGTCCCTTTCTCACCCTCTCCTCTCAAGCAGTCTCCAGTTCTATTGTTCTCATCTTGGCATCCCTGTGTATTCAATATGTAATGCCCTGGCTGGGCACCGTGGCTCACGCCTGTAATCCCAGCACTGTGGGAGGCTGAGGCGGGTGGATCACTTGAGGTTAGGAGTTCAAGATCAGCCTGGGCAACATGGAGAAACCCTGCCTCTACTAAAAATACAAAAATTAGCTGAGTGTGGTGGCACGTGCCTATAATCCCAGCAACTCAGGAAGCTGAGGCAGGAGAATAGCTTGAATCCAGGAGGCAGAGGTTGCAGTGAGCTGAGATCATGCCACTGCACTCCAGCCTAGGCAACAGAGCAAGACTATGTATATATATGTTTTGTTTCAAGATATCTGTTTCAAAAAATATATATATATATATAGTGCCCAGTTATAAGTGAGAACATGCAGTATTTGGTTTTCTGGTCCCACATTAGTGCACTTAGGATAATGGCCTCCAGCTACATCCATGTTGTTGTAAAGGACATGAGTTCATTCTTTGTTTAATGGCTGTATAGTATTTCATGGTGTATATGTACCATATTTTCTTTATTATTATTATTTTTTATACTTTAAGTTTTAGGGTACACGTGCACAATGTGCAGGTTTGTTACATATGTATCCATGTGCCATGTTGGTGTGCTGCACCCATTAACTCATCATTTAGCATTAGGGATATCTCCTAATGCTGTCCCTCCCCACTCCCCCGACCCCACAACAGTCCCGGGAGTGTGATGTTCCCCTTCCTGTGTCCATGAGTTCTCATTGTTCAATTCCCACCTATGAGTGAGAACATGCAGTGTTTGCTTTTTTGTCCTTGCGACAGTTTGCTGAGAATGATGGTTTCCAGTTTCATCCATGTCCCTACAAAGGACATGAACTCATCATTTTTTATGGCTGCATAGTATTCCATGGTGTATATGTGCCACGTTTTCTTAATCCAGTCTATCGTTGTTGGACATTTGGGTTGGTTCCAACTCTTTGCTATTGTGAATAGTGCCGCTATAAACATACATGTGCATGTGTCTTTATAGCAGCATGATTTATAATCCTTTAGGTATATACCCAGTAATGGGATGGCTGGGCCAAATGGTATTTCTAGTTCTAGATCCCTGAGGAATCGCCACACTGACTTCCACAATGGTTGAACTAGTTTACAGTCCCACCAACAGTGTAAAAGTGTTCCTATTTCTCCACATCCTCTCCAGCACCTGTTGTTTCCTGACTTTTTAATGATGGCCATTCTAACTGGTGTGAGATGGTATCTCATTGTGGCTTTGATTTGCATTTCTCTGATGGCCAGTGATGATGAGCATTTTTTCATGTGTTTTTTGGCTGCATAAATGTCTTCTTTTGAGATGTGTCTGTTCATATCCTTCGCCCACTTTTTGGTGGAGTTGTTTGTTTTTTTCTTGTAAATTTGTTTGAGTTCATTGCAGATTCTGGATATTAGCCCTTTGTCAGATGAGTAGGTTGTGAAAATTTTCTCCCATTTTGTAGGTTGCCTGTTCACTCTGATGGTAGTTTCTTTTGCTGTGCAGAAGCTCTTTAGTTTAATTAGATCCCATTTGTCAATTTTGGCTTTTGTTGCCATTGCTTTTGGTGTTTTAGACATGAAGTCCTTGCCCATGCCTATGTCCCGAATGGTATTGCCTAGGTTTTCTTCTAGGGTTTTTATGGTTTTAGGTCTAACATGTAAGTCTTAATCCATCTTGAATTAATTTTTGTATAAGGTGTAAGGAAGGGATCCAGTTTCAGCTTTCTGCATATGGCTAGCCAGTTTTCCCAGCACCATTTATTAAATAGGGAATCCTTTCCCCATTGCTTGTTTTTGTCAGGTTTGTCAAAGATCAGATAGTTGTAGATATGCAGCATTATTTCTGAGGGCTCTATTCTGTTCCATTGATCTATGTCTCTGTTGATATGTACCACATTTTCTTTATCCAGTCTACCATTGGGCATCTTGGTTGATTCTATGTCTTTGCTATTATGAATAGTGCTGTTTTCAACACATAAATTCAAGTGTCTTTTTAGTAGAATGATTTATTTCTCTTTGTAACCCACAATTATTTTTATTTAGTAAGTTATAAAATTAAAAATAATATTTTATCTTTACCTATGTTTTTAATATATGCTAGTTTTCTTCATCTTTGTGTAAATCCAGATTTTCATCTGATGTCACTTTTCTTCCCTTTAAGGGAATTCCTTCAACATTTCATATATTTGAGGTTTATTGATAATAAACCCTTTCTGCTTTCATATGTCTCACAAAGTCTTTATTTCACCATTAGTTTTGAAAGATATTTTCACTGACAATATGGTTTGTCTGTGTCCCCACCCAAATCTCATCTTGAATTGTAACTCCCACAATACCCAAGTGTCATGGGAGGAACCCATCTGATGGGTTTTAAAAATGGAAGTTTCCCTGTACAAGCTCTTTGTCTGCTGCCATCCACGTAAGAAATGACTTGCTCCTCCTTGCCTTCCACCACGATTGTGAGGTCTTCCCAGCCACATGGAACTTAAGTCCATTAAACTTCTTTCTTTTGTAAACTGCCCAGTCTTGGGTATGTCTTTATCAGCAGTGTGGAAATGGACTAATACAACTGGAAATAGAGCTCTAAGTCAAAACTTTTGGAGGTCTGTAAAAATATTGCCTCACTACTGTCAGGTTTACATTTTTTCCAACAAGAAGTCTGTAGTAATTTTTTTCTGTTTTTTGTTCATTTGTTTTGTTTTTCTGTTTCAAATGTGTGTATTCTCTCTGTTTTTAAGGCTCCCATTGATGATTGGTTTTAATCATTTTCTTAGGATGTAGCTTGGAGTAGTTTTTATTGTGCTCAGAGTGTGCTGGGCTTCCTATATCTCTGGGTTTATAGTTTTCATCCAATTTAGAAGAAAAATTGGCATTTCTTCCAATACTTTTTTCAGTAATCATTCCCATGTCAGAGATTTCAATTACATACATATTAGGCATCTTAAAGCTGTCCACAGTTCAGATTGCTTTACTATATTTTTAAAGTCATTTTTGTCTATTTAATTTTGAGCAGTTTCTTTTTTCTTTTATTTTAGGTTTAAGAGTACAAGTGAAGGTTTGTTACAGAGGTAAACACATGTCATGGATGTTTTTTGCACATACTGTTTCATCACCCATGTAGTAAGACCAGTATATACTAGTAGCCCATTACCCATGTAGTAAGCCCAGTTATCTTCCTGCTCTTCTCCCTCCTTCTACCCTCCCCACTCAAGTAGACCCCAGTATCTGTTGTTTCCTTCTTTGTGTCCATGTGTTCTTATCATTTAGGTCCAACTTATAAGTGAAAACATGTGATATTTGGTTTTCCGTTCCTGAGTCAGTTTGCTATGGACAACAGCCTCCAGCTCCACCCATGTTCCTGCCAAAGACATGATCTCATTCTTTTCTATGGCTGCATAGTATCCCATGGTGTGTATATCAACCACATTTTCTTTATCCAGTCTGTCATTGATGAGCTTTTAGGTTGATCCCATGTCTTTGCTATTGTGAGTAGTGCTGCAGTGAACATTCACATGCAGTTTTAACTGTGCATTTATTAACATTTTTCCTGCATTGTTTATCTGCTATTAATCTCATTCTTCATTTCAGACATTTTATTTTTCATCTCTAGAAGTTTACATTGGGCCTTTTTATACCTCCCATGTCTCTGTTTAATATCCCCATATTTATTCTACCTTTCTGATTATCTGCAATATAGTTATAATAGATAATTCAATGTTGTCTGCTATTTTTAGCATGTTTCAAGAATCTATTTTAATAATTAATTTTTCTTCTCATGACGGATCATATTTTCCTGCTTCTTTGCCTGCTTGGTAATTTTTATTGGCTGCCTGACATTGTACATGTTACCTTGTTTGCTAGTTTTGTGTACCTTTAAATATTCTTGATCTTTGTTCTGGGGCACAATTAAGTTACTTGGAAATTGATTGATCCTTTCAAGGCTTGATTTTAAGGTGGGATCAGAAGACTTTAGTCAAAGGCTAATTCTGCCCCAGTGCTCAGGCGATACTTGGAGTACTCTATCTGATGCTCCCTTGTATTACAATGTTCATTCAACTTTAGCAGGTAGGACCATAAACTCTTCCAGGCTCTGTGGGAATCCCAGGGGTTGTTCCTTTGAATCCTTCCTGTTGATTCCTTTTCTAGTCCTAGTTAGTTTCCTCACATATATGCACTGAGTAGTATTCAATTGAAGTCTCCAAAGGAACTCTCTGCAAATCCCCAGAGTGCTCTATCTGTGCAGGCCTCTCTTATCTGTGAAGCAATTTCATGCCTGGTCGTTGTCTCTATAAGTTAAAGCCACCTTAGAATGTACAAGTTCTCAACTTTCTCTGGTCACCTCAGGGAGACTGCCAGGCACTATTTGGATTTCCCTTTCCTGCAAAACGACGTAAAAACTCTCTCCAGCTAGTAAACTGGAAAACATAAGACTCCTCTCATCTGTTTCTGTTGTCTCATTCTCTTGCATAGCCTCTTTCCAAATGTCTGAAAACCATTATTTCATTTCATATATTTTGCTTGTTTGCTTAGTTTTTTTAGGTAACAAGGTAAATCCTTTCCCTCATACTCGATCATGGCCTAAAATAAAAGTTATGAAGTACTTCATGGATACTAATATTCTAAGGCACATAATATATTGAAAATATCTCTCTAAGTCTGTCCCATAGGGAGGTAGTGCATCTGAGAATCCTATCTTGTACCTAACACACACTTGCAAATTGAGGTAAATATTTGGGAGCCAGCTTATTCATTTGAATGTCTACTCTGTCTGAGGGGTTCAATTCCATTTGAACTCTCAATATATGCTGTAATGGCTCATGTTTTTGTTTACATTTTGCAGCATGAAATCACCCTTGCTCAGCTTGAATCGGGCTGATTGCCAACCCATTGCTTGGACCACTGCCTGGTTTGATTTGGCTGTAAATATAACTAATATAATGGTTTCACACATGGTTATTTCGGCCATCGTAATATAAGCAGTTACAATCTGCTGCTGGCTAAGTATTTCGATTGCCACTCTATTCACCATAAAATGTCAGTGTGGTTGTGATTTATAGCGATGACCTTAGTAGGCATAATTGAATTTTTCTGGCATTGTGGAGCTGGAGCACATCTGCAAATCACAGCTGGCAATGTCTCTGGTTAATCTAGGCATAAATACAGCTGGGCCAGTGAATAAGCATTCAAAAGAAAAAAAAGTCCAAAACAAACAAAACATAACTAGAACCAAGAGCTGATATAGAAATTCCAGTTTATTAACTCATTTATTTACTCAACATCTTGAGTTAAGTAGTAGAATATGTGAGAAATCCAACGTAACACATATGCAAAATAGCATTTAGCCTATTATCTCTTGCATTCCATAAAAACAGACACATAAAATTGCAAAGGAAAATAGCTTTGAAATGTTAACTGATGTAAGTTTGCTGTTGTTTTTCTTGGAATTACCTGTTGCTCCTTGACTCTTTAGCCAATTCAGTTTCTAGTTAGGACTTTGCTAATTTAGTATTTCAAGGTAGTGATGATCCAGACAAGAGAGAAAAAAAGGAAGTTTTTCTCAGGTTTTGAGTTTTAAAGTCTAGGTCTTCTAGATGATAGGAAGGAAAATAGCAATGCTCCTCAGAACTGATACTAGAAAAAGTCTCTCAGAGTTAAAGAAATGGGGAAAGTCAGAGAGGAAACATTTTCAGTAGCTATTTGTGCTTCTGCACAAGGGGAGATTGCATGTTGCTCAATCCAGAAGATAGAAGAAGGAATGACAGGGCCCAGAAAGCCTGGAGGATCTGTGCAAAAGGAATCCATGCCTGCTTTCTTGTGAGAACCTGGAGAAACAGTAAGAGCTTGTCCACCAGTTCCTTCCAGTTACATAGGTCCAAGACCATTGCATTTTTATTGCACATTTTGAAGTCCTTCACCCAACAAGATGCAGATTCTTCAGAACAATTCTTACATGTCTGAGAAAAGCTCCAAACTTCCTCCAGTTGGGTCTAATCATGGCCTTCTAAAAGAAAATTACCCAAGAATGAATCAGATTTTAGATCCTCACTTACACAGACCAAGAGAGAGAACTGCAGAGATCAACAACAGGAACAACAGTGCCCTGGTTCTCCCTCCCAACACCTTCCACCTCCTCATCATGCAAAGCCTCCTAAAGTTAAACCCAATCCTTAAGGGAGGAGAAACCCTGAATTGACTGAGAAATTTTTCTGCTAACCAGCACAACAGGGGATTTGTAATAAAACTGTTAAAAAATAAAAAGGTCTTGTCATAACACATCTAAGTTTGGAGTTTAAGATTTAAACCAACTATATAGTAGAAGTTTCTGGGATATCTTTAGCTTGCCATTTTCTGAGCCTTACCTCTAATATGAGCATTGCAAAAGATACTCATTTAGTAAGTGCTGAGCAGATATGCAATTAGAACCCAGAGAAGGAATGTGAGATAACATAATCTGTAACATACTGCAGCTGAAATTAATATATGTCAAAACTCAGCGGCTAAAAACAACCGTTATTTATTATCACTCGCATGTCTTCATGTTGGAAGGGGTTTGGAAGCTTTGCTTCCTGGAGTTGGCAGCTTTGCTTCTTGTGTCTTTTATCCCCCATCTTGGACCAGCAAGACAGTCTGGGTATATTTTCCTTGTGGTGATGGGGGAGGTGCAAAGGGCAAGTAGAAACATAATGCCTCTTAACTCCTGGTCTAAAAACGAGCCCATTGTCACTTCCACCCACATTTCTTGGTCTAAGCAAATCATGTAGTCAGCCCAAAGCAAGGAGTGGGAAAGTGCACTCTGCTCAAGATGTGGTCATGGCAATGGTGTAGTTTCAGACAAGGGTGAATAGTTTTCCAGTCATTTAACTGATCACAGGTAAGAGTAAAGAATTTTTTTAAGGCCAGGCGCGGTGGCTCACGCTTGTAATCCCAGCACTTTGGGAGGCCGAGGCGGGTGGATCATGAGGTGAGGGGATCGAGACCACGGTGAAACCCCGTCTCTACTAAAAATACAAAAAATTAGCCGGGCATGGTGGCGGGTGCCTGTAGTCCCAGCTACTCGGAGAGGCTGAGGCAGGAGAATGGCATGAACCCGCAAGGCAGAGCTTGCAGTGAGCCGAGATTGCGCCACTGCACTCCAGCCTGGGCGACAGAGCGAGACTCCGTCTCAAAAAAAAAAAAAAAAAAAGAATTTTTTTAAGTGCCGCCTATTGGTAGCCACTTTGCTAAGTGCTTCACATGCTACACATCTAAGTCTGTAAAATGGTATTACATAGTTTGCATTATTTTATCCTTTTTTCCCTTAGCATGTGAGGAAACAGAGGCTCAGAGAGGCCAAGTATCTTGCCCACTATGCATAGTTAGAGACTGAGCTGAGATTCTCACCTCTATCTGTTAGACTCCAAAGCCTGTGATTTGGAGGAACCAGGCTGTTGGCCAGGTCTCAGGTTTCCTGATGCTTAATCAAGCCCCCTTTTCCTGAATGACCTGGTTTCTAGATGATTAGATAATTCCAAGGGGCCTCTTCTTTTTCTACTTTCAAGCACAGTCCTTCTTCCTTTCCTGTTTGACTTGCTAATTAATTCAATGACTTTTCCTTGATTCCTATTAGTAGGTAACACCATGATTGATACCATCTGGAAAACATTTATCCAAGTCTTCAGTGGAAAGTTTCACAGAAAAGGAGATGTAAAAGGAGACCCACAAGAGGTGCTGTGTTTGCATAAGTGATAAATTATCAGCCCTTGGATTATCTGCCAGGAGCTCTCCCTCCAGGTTTGGGGGCAGCACCTTTCCTGCTGTGGTGCCAGCTGTATTATTTACCACATGTTTAGTAAAGCATGTGCCCTCTGAATGAAGTGAGGAGGGTGGAAGCACTAAGCTTGCATAAACTAGCTTTCAATAGAATCTATTTTCCTCCAATTGTCTCACGTGCCTTCTCCCTGGGTAGTCATGCTTCATACTTTTAGAAGCTCAGATCCCAACAGCTGGAGATAAAACTCCCAGTGTAATGGAAGAAAACATGTTGATAGTTTTAATTGGTCCCTAAAGTGAAACCCAAGGAATGATTTATTGGTTGATGGATTTGAGGCTTCCAACTTAGCAGAGCTGGGAAACATATGGGAAAGATAAACACGCTAGAAATTTGTGGCTATTTGTTAGAAAGTTAATTTTAGTTCATTCAGTTTATGATAATCGAAAAATCTCTTTAAATTTTATTTATTATTATTGAAGTTAATGATGCATCTACTTACCTGCAGGCATGAACACCTGCATCTTGGACCATGCTGTGGTTTTCTACCAGTCTTGAATCCTCCAAAGGTCTTAAACCTATAGACCCAAATAGGCAAAATGTCTATTCCCAACCATACAACTTCATTATTCAAGTGGGAAATATCTGGTGAGGCTGGGGAGCTCTGTAAGCACCGAGAGGCTGGCCATCAAAGACACATGAGAACTTCCAATAGTGTACACCCACATTCATCAACAATTGTTGCCATAACACCACATAAAAATCAACTCCCAAAGCTTCCTGGGTTATAACAGCAAATGTTTATGGTTTACTCATGAGTATGCACATCGATTTCTTGCTCAGAGGACTGCAGGCCAGCTGGTCCCAACTCTGTCTGCTTCAGGTTAAAAGTGAAGTTCATGTCAGCTCCTTGTACCTTTTCTTCCAGAACCCAAGATCAAGATGCAGAATCATGGTCATGTTCAGCCTACCATGGCAAAATGCAGAAACACAATAGGGCTAGAGAAAACTAGCTGTGATTTTTTTTTTTTTTTTTTGAGGCGGAGTCTCACTCTGTTGCCCAGGCTGGAGTGCAGTGGCACGATCTCAGCTCACTGCAAGCTCCACCTCCCAGGTTCATGCCATTCTCCTGCCTCAGCCTCCCGAGTAGCTGGGACTACAGGCGCCCACGACCACGCCCGGCTAATTTTTTTGTGTTTTTTTAGTAGAGACGGGGTTTCACTGTGTTAGCCAGGATGGTCTTGATCTCTTGATTTCGTGATCCACCCGCCTCGGCCTCCCAAAGTGCTGGGATTACAGGTGTGAGCCACTGCGCCCGGCCTAGCTGTGATTTTTAAAACCTTATCTTGGAATTGGCCCATTACCACTTTTGTTCATATTCCTTTGGTCAAAACAAATCACATGTTCTCAAGTCAGTGGACCAGGAAAATATACTCTACCCCATGGGAGAGAGAGAAAGAGAGAAAATATTTGCTAAAAAATAATCTAATAAAACACACCTTTATTTTTATTTTTATAGACCATGACCTTTGTTTTTCTCTTCTATATAATTTAGGGCAGTTGGGAGTGCAAATAGGAATATGCACATGAAGTAACTCATGGAGAGATAAATAGAATAAGGAAGTATAAACTTTTTTTGTAAATTGTAAAATGTCATGTAATATTACAAATTGGAAACCATTTATTAAGCACCCATTATGAACTGTGGAAGGCGAAATGTTGACAATAAATTATTCATACAAGTCTTTCTGACTACAAAGCCTGCTAGTGTATACTGTATAATGAATTAAAAATATAGTTTTTAATAATAAAAATCCTAGTGATAAGGGCCTTATAATTATCTCTTTAGATAGAAGTTAGGTATTGTGCAAGACATTTTTTGGCAGTGTTCAGGGTAGGTTGAAGGGTTGGCTGAAGGAGAGAAATAAAGAGGAATAAAATGTGAGTTCTACTCTCTGGAAGCATAATCCTAGTAGTAGAAATAAAACATGTTCATGAGGAACTATAACCCTTCCCTTCCTCTCTTCTTTCCTTCCTTTCATTCTTCTTTCCTCTCTATACTGTGATGGGGCATAGTATAATGGTTAAGAACACATACTCTGGAGCAAGACTTCAAGGATTTAAACTCTTGCTCTATCAGTTGTTAGGTCTATATTTCTAGTAAGTCATTTAACCTCCGTGTGCCTCAGTTTGTTCATTTGTAAAATGGAATAACATCATTTCAACAAAAATTGTTGTCCCACCACATCCCCTTAGCATTTAGCTGTATGTCCTGAAGGCTGCTAACAATAAAACTCTTACAAATCTCTGCTGAAGAGCTTTAATTTTCTTTCTTTTTTTCCTCTGGTCATAGAAGTATGGTCAGCCCACCCAGAGAACTCAGGAGGAGCACTCAACCAATAATAGGAACAGAGACAGTAGATAAATATCTCATCTTCTTCACCCCTAGTTTGATATAAGCTAAGGTTTATTCTGCCTATATTTTATTGTTTCTCATTGAGATTAAGCTCCAGTTACATATTATGATAACTCACTTGACAACCTGTATTTTATTATCTCTTTTTCTCCCCTGTCTCACCCACTGCCTATCGTGTTTCCTGGGATAGCTACTCAAACTATTGGCACATAAATTCTTATGTCAGGACTGCTTCTGGAGAATCTAAACTAAAACAATAGTTGTATCTATGTTGTATTGTTGTTATGAAGATTAAACATGTTAACATATGCCTGATGCTCTTAGACCACTGTCTGACATGACATTTAATTTGGTGTTATCTGTTATTACAACACTAGAATGAAAGTTCCAAGAGGGCAGAGCTAATTATTTTTAAATGCTTTATTTAAACTCAAATTTTTTTATTGTTTTTGGTAAAACAGGCTTTTTATGATTCACAAAAATTTTTATGAATTGCAAAAATGCTTTTTTCTTTTCATGTTTTTCCCTGTATTACCATGTTTTTTCCTGTGTTCCCCCATTCAAGATTGGCTGCCACAATGAGATAGAAAGCACAAGGACTTTTTTTTAAAACTTGCATCTGTAGTGGAAACCTTAGCAACAGACAGTAACTGCTCTAGGTCTGTCCACATAGATGCAGTTTTATTCACTTTTGAATTTTTAGCATCCATAACAGTGCTTAATCCATAGCACATACTCATAAATATTTGTTAATAAATTTAATTAAATACTTGAGGGGCTTCTAGGCTTTGGTGATATGAAAAAATATTGGAATATATACATGTCTTGGAATAGCTTAAAATCTAGTCCTGAATAGTTATATAAGCAGAAAAATTACAAAAAGGATTAAAAGGTCTACAAACAGAGGTGATAGAACAAGAACAAGTAAGTAACATGTAAGTAAGAGGAGATATGATGAGAATGCAGAGGAAAAGATTAAATTTAGGTAGATACATAGGAAAAGAAAAGCTTCCTGAGGGAACATTTGCACTGGGCCTTAAATGATGGATAGAATTTTACATAAAAAGATAAAAACTCATTTGCAGGTTTGGAGTTTTCTCTGTGCCATGCATGTTATATGACTTGCCTCAGAAATTTCTATTTAATGGGATCTAGTTGCAGCCTTTCTTGAGTACTTGTCAGTAGTTAATTTTTCAACCCAAATGATCAGTGACTTTAGGAACCAGCATCTCTGTGGCATTAGTGACAAAAAGAAATGGCAGGAAAAAAGGATCCTATGAGCCTTGAAACCAAAAATTGTCAATTTATTCCCAAAGGAGAAAATCGCATAGTAAAAATAAATCCAAGAACAATTGGAGCAAAATTAAAGCAGGGCAAAAAAAAAAAAAAAAAAAAAAAAGAGCAATTAGGGTCATTGCACTGGTAAATGCAAAACAACTGTAGAGAACTATTAAAGAAAGCCCAGAACATTCAAACAGTGCTTCAGTAGCCCATGCCTCAAGGATCCCAGAAATATTCTGTCAGTAGCACAGAGACCTACCCTTAAAATAACTGCCTGAAACAGAATTTGTGTTGACCAAGGAAACTCTCTTGATACCAGTTACAGTGAAAGTTCAAATACTTGTGAGAAATGGCAAGTTCCAGAGGATATAGACAAAAGAAGGAGAAGGAAAAACAAGAGGAGGATGAGGAGGACGAGGAGGAAGAAAAAGAAGAAAGAAGAAGAGGAAAGAGAAGGGGAAGGTGAAAAAGAATAAGGAAGGAGAAGGAGAAGCAGAAGGAGAATGAGGAGGAGGAAGAGAACGAGAAGAAGAAGAAGAAAAGGAGGAGGAGAAGAAACAAACTGTAAAAGCAAAATACAAGTGAGGATAACAGGTTGGAGGGCAAAGTCCATAGATCTCTAATGAAGAAAATAATAGAAACAGGGATGCCTGCAGAATCAGGCTTAGCCCCGAGGCAAAGAAGCAGATAAACAAAAATGTCATAGTTTTAATACTCCCTAGGAGCCAGAGAGGAGGGATCCCTTTAGATGTGAATCTGGGATTGCTTCCTTGGCCTACCTTCAACCTCTACAAAAGGTCTGTTATTTGATAATCTCATTTTAGCCAAGAATTTAAAAATATGAAAAGCTATTATAAGATTAAAACATACAACTCAATTTTTATGGACAATAAAAACTGAAAAACTCACATTTTTGTTTACAAAGAAGATTGAAATTGAAGCCAGATATTTCACTTTCAGTAAAAAGAAGAAAATGCCCAAGGCAGTGAAAGAATAGCAGAAACAAAATATTTTAGAAATTGAGACAGTTGGACACTAGAAAGAGATGAAAAGAAAGCTGAAGGAAATAAAGCATGAACTAGAAAAACTCAGGATTAAAAAGAATGAATTAGAAAGAATTCAAAGTCAAGTAGACATTATAGAAAGCATAATGTGGGAAATATATGTTATAGAGGAACCTGAACATAATGAAATGAAAATAAGGGGACAAATCATTCAAGAAAATCTGAAATACAGACAGAATAGAAGCAACATGTGTGTAACTAGAGTTTCCAAATGAACAAAACATCAATGGGGCAGAGCCAATATTTACAACTATGGATTAAAAAAAACTTTCCAGACTCAAAATAAATCTTAAATCTATGATTGAAAAAGCACTGTATTAGAGAGACAGACTTTATAGTTTTAGTCCAAGCAAATTAACTGTCTATTGGAACAAAACACCAAATTCCTCAGAAGCTTATACCGGAATCCAAAATTGCTTCAAGATATTCCCTAAAAGGTACAATTTTCAACTGAAATTATCAGACAAACAAATAAATAAGGAAGTATAACCCATACTTAAGAAAAAGTCTACAGAAACAGACTTTGAGAGAGCCCTGGTTGAATTTTATAAAGATTAAAAGTAACTGTTTAAAATGTCTTCAAATAATTAAAAGAATGCATAATCAAATTTTTTTTAAAGTATATAGTTTTGATGATTGAACAAGTAGAAAATTTCAACAAAGAATAGAAATCCCCCCCAGAATCAAATGATAATTCTAGATCTGAAAAATAAATGAAATAAAAAATTTGCTACGTGGGCTAAAGAGTGGTTGGAAGACAGCAGAAAAAAATACAGTGAATCTGAAGATAGATTGATAGAAATTATCCAATCTGAAGAATTGAGACAAAAAAAGTAGCACTAAAAAGAAAATCCATAGCTTTAAATATCAAATCATATCAAATCCATAGCTTTGGTATCCATAGCTTTAAATATCAACGTCAGTAAAAAATTAGTTAAGTCTTCAACAAAGAAAAGCAGAAAATGCAATTTTAAACAGGCAGAAAGAAGGAAATTTTTAAAAATGAAAGCACAAGTTTATAACAAAACAAAAATACCATAGATTTAATAATAAAAACGCAAAGCTGATTTTTTGGAAAATCAAGAAAATAGACAATTGACTTGCATTTGCTAATCTAATTAGAGAGGGGGTTAGAGGGAGGCAGACCAACAGACACACACACACACACACACACACACACACACACACAGGCATCCATTAGTATAACACTCCTTACCTCTATGTCTTATAGAGAGGAGTGACTTGTCTGATGCGTGACTTTGCAGAAAGAACTCGTTGAACACCACTGGTGATGGCTAAGCTATAATCATTACTCTGAAATTAAATAACCAAAGGAAGAAAAATAAATATTTATCTTACCTTTCTGGTTTGATCTGTGTTTCAGAAGTCACCACATAGTTTTCATGGAAACTGTGAAAGGAAAGTTCTTCTATAGAGAGTAGTTCCCACTAAAAAATACAAAGATATAGAATTGAAAGTCATCATTTTATAAGCCCAATGAAATAACGGAATCAGACAGTAGTGATCAATCATTTCATAAGTGGCTTATAAAATTGTGCTACGCCCCTGTGCAGCAGCATAAACATCACCCAAGAATTTGTTAGACATGAAACTATTTGGTTCCCAACCCAAACCAATTAAATCAGAAATTTTGGGGTTGGGGCCCAGCAATCTCTGTTACAACAAACTCTCCAGGTGATTTTAATGGAAATCAAAAGCTAAGAACTGCTTTATGTCACACTGGCTCACATTACTTCATTCTGCAGAAAAATCAAGGAGGATTAAGGCTGATTCAAGGACATCAAAGTTTTCTAGGACATCCTTGTTTTTATTGCATTCTGATTTTGGCCAGGGTGGAGGTTTGGAGGTGATGGAAACATTTTTGTATTTCCGAGGCTCAATAATGCTGTCATGTTTCTTCTTCCCTTGGTTCTGACCTTTCAGTTAAGACTGTGTCTCAAAAACAATTGCAGAAAGGTCAGAAAGATCTTTTCTATCCAACTTTAGTACCTGGACTATTAAAGAGTAATTTTGGTTTCTGAAGCCTCCCTAAGGAACTGGGACAAATCGAGTTAATCAAATTTTCTAGACTCCTTTGGTTTTCCTACAGTCATACAGACCTGGCTCCTGTAATTTCGAATTTCTGAGCCTTTATTTTTATAGAGAAAATTGGATAATACTCTCATGTGCTTTAAAGCAGTTTGCAATCCTCTTAGCAAAATTACCTATATGTGATAGAAATGTTGCACCAACAATCCTTGCATTACTTTGAGCTTTTCACGTGACCATTATAGTGTGTACAGGTATTCTTGATTTGTATAACCTCCTGGAGGGCTGTGTCTGAATTCTGTGGAATTCTTTTTGTAGCAAGCTAAATGCTGCGTGTCATTAGGTATTAAATTAATGCATTTTGATGATCAAGCTGCTCTGAAGAAAATATTTCTCTTTTGAAATGTGTGTGTGTGTGTGTGTGTGTGTGTGTGTGTGTGTGTGTGCTTTCCATCCTGAGTCCTTTCGACCCAAAGTCCTTGAGATAGCAAAGTCCTTAAAATGCTTGCAATCTGAGTCTTTTAGCTCATAGAAGGTAAATTGGGATCAGGATAACATAACACCACTTCTCACCTCTCCACACATGCGTGACACGGATTCTTGTGCACTACCTCAATATTTCCCCCAAGTAATTCTGAGAGTCCCTAAGTGGTGTTTCACCTATGAGTGACAAACCTTGTCCTCTTGTGTGCCATGTGGGCTCTGCCATTTATTCACCTTCTAGGACCACTCCAACCCCCTGTGGTGAGCCTCCTGGTAAAGTCAGTCCCAAAGCAGCAGCTCAGTAGAGATGGTACCTGTTTAGGATAGTGATGGAAGATGCCAAAAAGCTGCTGCTAAACATTGCCCTGTGCACTCATGCTGCCAAAGGAGCAGCACTGAAGAGGTTGATAAGGATGGCATTTCCTATCACTGCCCAGTGCCTCATACTTGCACCATATTATGACCACTTTATTGACTTAGCCTTTTGTAGTTTTTAACTGACCTCTTGCAGCCCACTTGTCCTCAGAAGTAGGCATGTGCCTGAGCTGGCAAATTATCAGAGTGTCACATTCGATACCCATGATTACCTCCCTTCCATTCTGGCCCCTTGCTGTAGAGCCTAATCCATGTGCTCAGCTCTCAGGCTTTGGGATGAAATTCTCAGACCCACTTCACCAGGTCTTCAGATATGCCCAGATGTGCCTGCATGCTAGGATAAATATGGCTTGAAGGCAATTATTTCTATCCCTGCTTTAGACAAAGTTGGAGGGTAATGTGGTGAGCATAAATGATGGAATAATATCAGATTTGACTCCTTGGAGGCCATCTGAGCTAAAAAGTGAACTTTAAATGCAAGGGAAGGGAGTAACGCAATGTCCCATCATCTCTAGAAACATGTCTTCATTTACTTCATTCAACAAGTATTCATTAAATACTTACAGTGTTCTAGACCAGGGATTGCAAATAGGTTCCATCTTGTGTGCCAGCTCTGATCAGTTGGTGGTTACTACCTGTAGCCATCTGAGTCTGCATGTGGGCTCAGCAGGAAAGTGTCATGAGTGATTAGCAATGCCAGCCATAGAGGAAGGATTAAGTAGTAGTGGCAGCAAACACAGCAGGTATTTGGTATCCATGTTCCAGTCTCTAGAGATACAGCAGTAAATAAGACGCATGCATATCTTTAGTTAAATTCCCTGGCAACAAGAATTCACAGGATTTAATTTAATTTAATTTTGAGGCTCAGATTCCCTTTCCAAAAGATGTCCCTCAGTCATTCAAGCCAACTCTGCCAATCTTGGCATGTACTTCTATTTTTCTCCTACTGATTTCATGTTTGCATCTGGATCTGCAGCATCGGCAGCCGGCCACAGCCTCATTCCTTGTTGTTAACGCACAAGACTAATTCATCTCCTGCCTTAAGGAATTGGAAATGACATTACAAAGAAAAATTGCCCCTTGACTCAAGAAAACTCTGTCCTGGACCAATTTCAAAAAGTTCAGCTTCCTACAGAATGATGCAATTTGACATCCCAATTAAAGTAACCAGAGAGAAGAGTCAAAGAGGGAATGAAAGGAAGAGACTCACATTTCAAGCCGAAAAGAAAAACCATTTAGTTGACTTGCATGGGGATGAAAGAGACCTCAGCCCCAGAAGCTAATTACCTACAGCATTAATTCAGGATGTGAGAGATAAAAGATGTACCTTTGTAAAAATGCCCCAAGATAGTCAATTGAGGCTGATTAGTAAAAGCAAAGCTGGAGGGCAGGAGGGGAGGGTGTGCAGGGAGTTGTGATTCATGGTGTCTTTTCTAATTTCCTAAAGAATCACCAGCATGTGAGTTCTATAAAAATCGATTAATCATTTGAAGCCAGATGCATTCTTTATTGAACCTGGCCTTTCCTTATTAAATATAGTGATTAAGACCAGAAGTAAGGAAATAATACTTAGCATGATCCATCAAGATTCCTATATATTTTACTGCTAATGAAGCAAAAATACTTTTTTATTCAATAGATATTGAGATAATCAAATATAAAGCCAAACCGTCTCTTCAATTTCCTGACACAATTAATGGATGAATACAATGTTCGTTTAAAAGCAAGGCTTCCCTTTACCTCCACAATCAAAGTAATTAAAGCATCTGGTTGCTTTCCTTTTGGATCCTAATAAGTGGGGAAAAATCATCCGAGTTCTGCAGATAGCAAAGTTTTATCATTCTTGGACTGCTTTATAAAGAAAAAAAAATAGCCTTTGCTAATGAATATCTGTTATCTGTGTTATGTTATCCTATTATTTATTCAATGGAAACTTACCATTTTGTTTTTCTAACTTCTCTTGCTTTTTTTTTTTTCCTGAGACAGCACCTGCTGTCTTCTGGGAATTGTCCTTTCTTCCCCCCAATTCTAACTTCATGATTTTCAGTATAAATGCCAATAATTGAACATCTTCTTGCTCCTTGTTTCTCTCCACTACAGATCAAGGAGTGGGCACTAGAATCAGGATAGGTCAGAGTTCCTTCCCTGATATTTTAACACTTGGGAACATAGCCTCACGCTGCCTTTCCTTACTGGCTGAAGTCCTTGACAGGCATGTTTTCCACCATGCAGCAAGGCAAAGCATGGGTAGCCAATGTATAGAAATAACAGAGTAGAGGGCAAAGTCCTGAAATGAGAGACAGAAGATTCTGACTGAATCCTATTTCTTGCAGAAGTCTAGCAGTATCCATTCCTGTGGCTTGGATCCTCAATTCTTGTATAAGATGCTCCAATACTCTTCCTGTTTATTCCTCATTTTGATTAAGCTAACTAAATTTAAATTTTGGTAACAAAGAGCCAAACTATTGGAGTGCCTACTAAGTGTGCTAGCAATTCACTAGGCAGTAATGCTAAGCAGTTGGAACTATTTCATCTAGCCCGTGGATGGACATTGATAGGAAGACTTTAAGTAATAGTGGGGATTTGGGAAGATTCTGAGGGATAGTTAGGAATGGGCAGGGAAGCTGAGGCAAATTATGCCATTAATAAAAGAATATCATGGCAATTTGCATTCAAATGATCAAAGCCCAGGCCCTGTTCATTTCAGAATCAGTGAGGACACCCTAGTGCAGGATTTACACAGCTAGAAAGTCAGACGATTAGTCTTTTGCCTCCTATCTATCCCCAACTACTTGCTCTCTTTGGCATCACTTGTCAGCTTTGATATCCACATCCTTCCTTAGCATCCCCTTTGGACAAACTGTAATTACCTTTCCCTGACTTTCAGCCTTCTAGGTGAATTCCCTCCCAGTTTTCATGCCCATGGTGTTCATCCACAGCCAATTGAACTTTGTTCTAGGCCTGACCAGTATAGTAGCCACTAGCCACATAAGTCTATTTGAATTTATACTTTTGAAGTAAAAAGTTAAAAAAATTTAATATAGAGCTACTCAGCCAGATTTCAAGTACTTGATAGTCACATGTGTCTAGTAGCTACTGTATTGGACATTTCCATCCTGGTAGAAAATTCTATTAGACATCCCTGTCCTACAATGTAGCCCTTGCCTGACCAGACTACTATTGCTTGCCCTCTTGGCAGCTACTAAGAGAAAATGCATAAACAGAATAATAAAATTTAACAGCCAGAAGTGTCCTTATTTCTCCCAGGGATGCAAAACATGTTACTAGTGCTTCCATGCCTCTCCTGTGCCATGCCCTTGGCAGACATCACTAGTTAATCACAGCACTATTTCCCACTGAACCAAGACAGCTTTGACAATCTTTCTGAATGCTATGCTCCTAGAAACTTCTATCAGAAATGACCAGGGTGGATATTTGACATAAACCATTTAGAATCTGATTCAAGTACAATCCCCTCATTTAGCTTAAGAGGAAATCAAAGTCCAGTGAAGCAAATGAATAATAGAACCTGGACTAGAATTTAGGCCTTCTGATTAAAAGCAGTATAGCATGTTCATAGGCAAGAAAGCTGTAGAATTAAACTGCTGGGGTTCTGATCCCAGTTCCACCTTTTAATTTCTGTGTGATCTTGTACTTACTGTTTTGAAGCCCCAGTGTCCTCATTCTGAACCGGGAATTTCAATAACAGGACCTTCCTCATATGGTTGCTGTGGGGAGTTAATCGGATAATTAGTGTAAAGTGCCTAGCATATAACAAGTGCAGAATGAATGATAGTTATCACCTCTGTGGCATTTAGGGCTCCAGTTAGTATTTCCATCATATAAATGAGAAAGCAAAAAATCGAAGAAGTGAGACCAGTGTCAGGTTCACATAGCTATTCCATCGCAGAGAAACGGTTCTCACCTAAGTCCAGCACGCTAACCGCTATAACATATTCTCTAAGCAAATCTTGCTTCTGTAGATTCTCTAAAATGATTTTTCACCCTTCCAGTGCAGGGCACTGAAAAATTCATGTATTTGTGTTCTTACATAGCCCTTTGACACAGCCGACAAAGATCCTGACAGATAAATTGGTGTGGGCCTGTCTTTCTGGGACCTTCTTGTCTGAGTAAGCTTTTTCACAATCTGTCCATCAGCTAGTTAGAAATGAGCATGTAGGTCTAGGTCACGTTCTACTTTTTCCACTGCTTCCTAGGTCTTGAAAGTTGTGACTTTATTGTGGAAGCAATAAAATTGTTGTTATTTGATAGATTTTGACTTGTAAAAACTACGTTTCAACTTAATAATTGTTATCTTCATTTTGCAAATAAGAAAAACAGACTCAGAGAACATCAGTAATTTGCCCAAGGATAAACAGCTAACAGATATTGGAATTGGTATTATTCAAATCTAAATCAGTCTGACTAGGTTGACCACTGTTAACTATGTATGACCTGGGAGGCTGGGCACCTTATGCAGACGACAAGGATGTCATGGGGGAGGGATGGAGTGGCCAGTCTTACCAGAGGAATACTGCTGACTCTTTGAAGACCACTCTCATCACAGCAAAAGCCTTCAGACATCATGCCTGACAGCCTGTTAGTTGAGAATGCCATTTTAATAAAACTGTATTTTAAACCACTTGTCAATTACTTGCTATTGCAGAATTAACCAAGGAGCCCAAAGCTTTGCCATCTAGGAAGTTTTTTATTTAGGCAATGTTTTTATTATTTTTCTATTTCCCTAAAAATCTTAACCCAATTTTATATTCTTACCGAATTTCCTTCTGTCATTCTTACTTAGTGGCAAGCAGTACCACTCCTAAAGGTCTTTAGGAGTAAGGCTGTTTAAGGACTATTACCCCCTAAAATGAATGGTTGGTTTATATTTTTGTATACATTTATAACTTTATAAAAATGAAACTTTCTTCAAGAAGGTATTTTTTGAACATGAATGTTTTTTAAACCTGAGTATCATCAATCGTCTTTTTTGTCCACAAAGATAAAGCAGATCATTGGTCTATCATATGTCTTTGTTTTATATACTAAATGTAGTTTCATTCTCAGGTAATAGCTAACCTAAAGGTAGTTCTTTATGACATAAGGCTGTGTCACCATGGTAAAACAGCTGATGGAAATTTTTTAATGTGCAAGTTAATTGATTGTACTTATATGACATCAAATACTTAGATTAACTGAATTTTCTTCTTCCAGAAACCTGTCTATTTTTTAACCCAACTGGAAAATTAGTTAAAAAATAGACAGGGTCTCATCCCTTACACATTACATGTTTATCTAAATAAAAGCAAACCTGTCTTGGCATAGAATGCAGAAGGAAACAGGAATCTTGTGAAATTCCTAAGTGGGGTTTGTAAATGGTTGTTCCAAGTTTCAGCTGATGATCATATTACAGTATCAGAAGCTGTGATTATATATATTTGGAGCATTTAGAAAGAGGAAAAAAAATTGTAAATCACATGCAAGACCTCTCAATATTTTATTGTGGCCCCCATCACTTCCTCCGGCTATTGGTTATTTTGTTGAAGCATGTAAGTTTAATATGTGTATTTTAAGTATATAATATGTATATATTAAGTATATATGGATATGGTAAGTATATTATATACATATTAAACTTACATTATAAGTTAATATAATATGTTTATATATATATATATATATGCATAAGAATATATTTTCTGCCCGAGAAATTCTGTTTCTGTAAACTGGTGGTGAAGGCTATTGTTTCTCTGGGGCCAGGCTGACTACTTCTCTTTTCTGTTTTCAGAATTATTTCAAGACCAGTTTTCTCAGCCATAGAGTATGTGCAGCAGAGGTCTGTATCTTCTGCACGTTGATGTGCTCCTGTGCAACTGGATCGGCCCCAGTTCATGGCCCCAGGGCCAACAGAGACTATTTATGTTTTAATGAATTACCTTAGGAGTACCATGACAAAAAAAAAAACAGTGAGAGTGCCAGCTTCCCTCAGGGACTCTGAAATCAGGAACATTTTCATCCATTGTCAGTCCTGCTCCCTGAAATGTTTTTCTTGTTAAATCTCAGCTGTGTCATCTTTGGCTTTTTTGGCACTTCTATGCTGAAAGTAGCAGCGACATTCTTAGCTTTTTTTTTTTCTTCAGTTTTGCAATTCTCTAGTTCACTGTTGGGTAAGAATGATTTCTAGGCAGTTCACAACACATTTAGAATCATTTAGGAGAAGAAGGGGCAAAAAGACACATTCAATCCATGATAAACTAAAATCATCTCCTATTTCCTAGTGAAATAAAAACCAGTTTTCAAATCTGATTACCAGTTTGACACCATGATTCAAGACTTGGACCTTCTACTGCATTCCACACCAGTTAAGATAATCACTTCTCAACAGTCACAAAGGAACCCAAATGCTATTGTGGTTCTCTAGGTGGATTTTGATTGCACTTGGGCACTATTTTAGGGCACTATTTTAAGTCTGGCTTTTTGGTTTTGTTCTGCCTTTGCTGGGTTTTCAGCACATGAAATCCACCTCTGCAGAAGGCATTGTGGAGAGCGTAGGGGAACCACTAGATGGCAGGAGTGCACTACCTAAAATGGGAATCGCGATTAAGCAGCAAGCTTTGGCATTTCTCTGAACACTGGCAGTGAGGGGGTGGGGGGAGAGGGTAGCTGACTATTGATTGGCCCAGTGACCCCTGTCTCCTCCTCCTCTCTTCCAACTCTAATTGCAATCCTGGATGCTGTTCTCCTGCAGCTTCTCAAGCACTTTGCCAGGATGGGTGGCTTTGAAAATTGTCCTGTTGGACTCCAGGGTGGGTCTGCAAGATGACAGAGCAGACAGAGCAGCTTTAGTTTAAGGTGTCTGAAGGGTTTTGTTTTGTTTGTTTGTTTGTTTTGTTTTGTTTTTCCCCAGCACCATGGTACTGGCAATTGTTTGAAGAAGGTCCTAAATCTGCCTGGGTTTGGGAGTCTTGGCTTCTGTTGGGAATGATACAAGAGGTCAAGGCTACTTGTAATAAATAAATCCTGTTCTCTGCCATGATTGTTATTTGCTCATTCATTTTCTCTTCCCTTAAGTGTATATCTTCTTTTTTTTTTTTTTTTTTTTTTTTGACTGAGTCTCGCTTTGTCGCCCAGGCTGGAGTGCAAGTGGCATGATCTCGGCTCACTGCAACCTCCACTTCCAGGGTTCAAGAGATTCTCCTGCCTCAGCCTCCCAAGTAGTTGGGATTACAGGCATGCACCACTGCACTTGGCTAAGTTTTTGTATTTTTAGTAGAGACGGGGTTTCACCATGTTGGCCAGGATGGTCTCGATCTCCTGACCTCGTGATCCATCTGCCTCTGCCTCCCAAAGTGTTGGGAGTGCAGGCATGAGCCACCACACCCAGCCTTCAGTATATATCTTAATATACTTGCCTTACTTACTCACTAGTTCCTACCATGAAATAGGTGCTAGGGATACAACCATAAATGAGACATAGGCCCTGCAAGAAGCTTACAATTGAGGTATGAGAGACACAGGCAGGTAGGCAATTAAGACAGTGATCATTGTTACAATTAGGATACAGGACTCTTTAGCATCACAGATAAACTTTCTCGTGGGGGTAAAGACCACAAGGACATCTCAAGGACAACTAAGAGTGAGCCAGGCAAATAGTCAGGAAAGGAAGATTCTAACCAAGAGTCCAACCTAGAGATGAGAAGAATATAACCCAAATAAAATGAGAGAGAGTGCTGTCACTTGGGAACTTAAGGAGTTGTCTAGCTGAAATATAGACAATGATGACAATGGAGGAGCAGGGAAGGAGAGCAAGTACCAGATTAAAAAGGGTCTTGCATTTGCCTAAATTTACCATATCTGTGGGGAGCCAAGAAAGCTGATATATAATGTCCTGGTCACATTTGCTCTTTAGACAGGTCATTCTGGTGGCAATTAGAGAACAGGTTAGAAGGAGGCAAGAGGGGAGCAAGTTAAGGTCAGCATTTCTGATAGCCACAACTAAAGAGTAGCCAGGGGATAGGGAGAAGCTGGTCATTGGGAAAGGGTTATTAGGTAAATAGAAAGGATACTTGGAGATTTAATGATATATGTGGGGTAAGATAGCAATACAGGAAGTCCTCACGTGAGGTCGTTGATAGGTTCTTGAAAACTGCAACTTAGAGTGACACAATGTACAGCAGGTCCTCTAATAACATCCTTTTGTTCAACATAGTTTGTTAAAATGTTGATGAGGAAAAGGAATTGTTCCATTATGCATTATGTCACTTCAAGTCACAGTTTCCTGGAATCTAGTGATGACATTAAGTGAGGACTAACTGTATTCTCAAGAATAACCTCTTGGCCTTCATCTGGGGAAACTGCAGAGATTATTTTGCCATTAACTGTGTATAATACTAGGCAGAAAGTTAATTCTAAACCCTGATAACGTGCAGTATACTTTGTTAGAATGTAAATAGCATGAAACTATGGTTATTTAATGAATATTCATTAATTCAATTCATTCATTCAAACAATATTCGTGGATCATCTACTTTTCATAAAGTAATATGCCAGGTCTGCATACCACAACAGGATGCCAAAAAGTTACTGTTTTCCAGTCTTCAGGGGGCTTAAAGAACATTGTTTTCTTCTTAATAGATGATTTCTGTTGATTGATTTTTGCTTCTATTATATATTTTGAATTTTGACTACATATGATATTATTTTTAAAAGTCATTTTTATATAAAGCTCATCACTTCACCTAGACAAAAATTTGCTTGGGGTCAGGTCAACAACCATAACATTGATACCTCCACAAAAAAGCTGTTTGAAAATATTTGTTGAATAAAATGAAATACAACTATAATTTTTATAATTTCTAAAGCTACTTTTGGCACATAGTTTAGGACTCTCCTACCATTGGTATTATGAAAATTTTGGAAAAAAAGAGAAAGAAAAAATAATTAGTTTGAGTTTCATTTAAAATCCTCTCCTTCTGGAGACATTCTCATAACATTGCAAGCAAGTAGAGCTGAAAAATAGTAGAGTAACTAGGTTCTATAATGTGAGAATTGGATATATTACTGATAGTATCCCTAATAGCTAGGAAACCTTACATTAAATATATATACAGCAATGACCTGCTGTTTGTATGTCCTTAGTAAACATTTCCTGAGGTCCTGTGTGGTGGCAGTACACTCTAGGCACTGCTGATAACAGAGTTAACAAAATAGGCACAGTCCCTCTTCTCATGATGCTTAAGATCTAGTGAGGACAGTGGATCTTAGACAAGAAAACACACACATACTATATTCCCATAATGAATGTGAACCTGTGTTAATCCACCAAGAGGTTTTTTGCTCATGATCACACATTTGTGGAGGAAATATGTAATAATGCTTGTGAGACAGAGAAAAACAAACATGAGGATGTGAATCCATTGTCTCAGTCATCATTACAGAGCTAGAATTCAGTCATTCATGGTCAAATGAAATAAACACCTAATGAGAAGGGATAGGTAGTCTCCCAGGTCCTTAGAAAGAGCCTCTGCACCAGAGGTGGTAAATGTACCAGGCTTCATCTCATTTATCAATTCGAATTGATTTGAAGTGGCTTCCTGGAGTGCCATGCTGAGCAGGACTTAGTGGGAAAGAGGGATGGTTTTTCAAATGAACAATTGCTTAGGAAGAGAGGGGGTGATACATGGCATGCATTTGTTAACCTTTCACTACACCATGGCTTAATCAATAATATTGACATATTTAAAGAAGACATGGAAAAGTTGAGATGAATGTCTGGAAACACAAGGATCAGAGAAGCAACCTAGGTTAGGAACCACCACATTCCTGAATCTGGGAGGCTTGTCATTCAGGTCTGTAGGCAGGTGAATGCTGTTGAGGGTCAGGCATATTTGATCAGGCTTCACTGTGGCTTCAGGACCCTTGAGAATCTATTTTTCTTTGCTCAAATTCTATGCTTAATGGAGCCTTTTAATTCAGCTGCTAAGTTCACCAAGACCGGGAAAGAAGACAGCCAGTAAGAAGTTTGGGGTCACTGGAAACAACTAAAATCCAGTTTCTGAAACTGTAAGCCAGAGGATTCGGTCCCTGGTTGTGTAATTCATTCCAAGATCATGCCCTCCTGGAGTTTCTAATTGGTCAGTCTGGCCTGGCCATAAACATTGCCTCAAAGTGACTTTTTTTTTTTTGACTTTGATGAACCCACATGAAGTTTTATCAGTTAGCCAAATAAGCTAATTTGTAAAATATATAACCAATGCAGAAGACTGATCACAAAAGCAAATTATTCAAGAAATTCACAGTCTTATGTTTGGACCAACACAAACTTTAAAAGTAAACAAATGTGACAATCGAAACATATACAAATTCAATTTTGATGATTTCTTTTTTTGGCAAAAGAGTACTATTCATTTTCTCTTCTCACTGGCATCTTCCCCTGATCTACTTGCAATTTCTGCAGAAGTCTGCTTTTGAATGTATTTAAATGCAAATTCTAAGTTTACCCACACACTTCTGTTAATGATGTGAGAATTCTAATGTATTTTATTTCTCAGTTAAAAGATGAAGCAAAATGCAAATTTGAAGAACATTGAAGGAATTTTCTTTCTGCCTTTTAAAATACTTGGAACAAGTGCCATCCTTCAAGTTGAAATACACACACACAAAACATGCCTAATAACATTTGCTACTTGGCCTTGGCAGTTGGCATTGTATTTTTTGCAAATGAATACCTCAGGATTGAGTCACAGAAACTGTGTGACACATAAAAGTGCATGTGAAGTAACTGTCTTCACGAAAAAGAAGGGCTTGAAAACACTGTAGGCTCAATGGCTCAGCAGTCTGAGAAGTTCATTTGGAAGTGGGGGTAAAATGGAAAAGAATGGGAAGGAGACAGCAGTTGGGAGCAGAGGGCAGAAGACAGGTAGAAGGAGGGAAGGGAAAGTCCTAATCAACCAGAACTTCAGGCAAGACAGGGTGGTGACTGGGTTAGGCATTATAGAATATTTGACAGATTATCTCAACTGTGAGCATCAGGCTAAGACACTGATTCAAGGGGTTACGGTTTTCAAAACACAAGCCACATAAAGCATATTACAACCCCTGTAACAAATTTATAAATGGCCACAAATTTCTCCCATCCCAAATCAAGCAATGAGATTTTGTGACTTTTCCTATCCAAAGGTGTAGTCAAACAAAGCCCCTCTCACATGGACTCTGCCAGCCACGTAACTTGTGTCAGCAAATGGGACCTCTGTACGTGTGACACAGAAGCTTGAAAAGCATGTGTGTGCAAAGGGGCTGCCTCTCTGAGAACATTACTTGAGACCTGTTCTATTCTATTGAAGGATATGAGGGGCTGAACTGGTTCCCTGTTGCTACTATAACAAATTATTGTGAACTCAGTGACTTAAAATGCCACACACTTATTTTCCCATAGTTTTCAAGGTCAGAAGCCTAAAATGGGTCAGTGTATTAGGCTGTTCTAGCATTGTTGTGAAGAAATACCTGAGACTGGGTAATTTATAAAGAAAAGAAGTTTAATTGTCTCATGGTTCTGCAGTCATTCCAGGAAGCATGGTGTTGACATCTGCTCAGCTTCTAGTGAGACCTCAGGAAGCTTACAATCGTGGTGGAAGGCAAAGGGAGAGTAGGTGCATCATATAGTGAAAGGAGGAGGGAGGGAGTGAGAGTTGAGGTGGGAGGTGCTATTTACTTTAAATGGCTAGATCTGGCAAGAACTCACTATTGTGAAGACAGCACCAAGCCGTGAGGGATCTGTCCTTGTGATCCAGACACCTCCCACCAGGTTCTACCTTCAGCACTAGGGATTACAATTCAACATGAAATTTGGGTGGGGACAAATATCCAAACTATATCAGTCAGCAAGACGGCATTCCTTCTGGAGGCTCCAGGGGAGAATTCACCTTGATGCCTTTTCCAGCTTCTAGCCACCACTGGGATTCTTTCTGGTGGTCCCTTCTTCACATGGCTCCAACCATGCTTTTTGTTATCACGTCTCCTCTGACCCAGACTCTTCTGCCTCCTTCTTAGAAGGTTCTTTATGATTAGATTGGGCCTTGATAATTCAGGATAATCTCCCCATTTCAAGATCTTTAACTTACTCCTCATCTGCAACGTTTCATTTGTCATGTGACATCACATGTTCATACTCACAAATTTTGAAGATTAGAGCATGCACATCTTTTGGGAATCATTTTTCTGTCTACCACTGAGATCAAATACAGGAGAAAACTGGAGCCTCAATCCGGAGCCTGCACTGAGATACCAGATAGGTGAGTGACGACAGCTTGGCTTTTCAATCCCAGTCCAGAATGGAGCCATGTCAGAGAACCCACATGGGATCAGCAAAAGAAAAAGCCACACTACAAAATTACAAAAAAAAATACAAAATTCATTTTTAACTTCTTTTAGATTTGGGCCATATAATCCATAAGCCCTGATTTAAATAATTTATTTTTACAATAATTTCCGTCAACCTTTTGGAAACCTGAAATTTTATATCTTTATTGGCAACAGTAACATTTTGAAGAAGAGAAATAGCTTTACAACTTCTTCAAATTGTCCCTCTCCTCATAGTATGAGAATTCATACCATTCTTATAGTGTACACACACATTACATTTTCCAACTTACCTATAAATATTACTCCTTTCTGAAAAGGTTAAGAAATAAGAGATGGAAAGGATTTTCAATTCAACATCCTAATGGTTCTCTAGTAAATATTTGGTTGTTTCTCTGAATCTCTATGCCTCTTCCTTGAAGCAATTTTAAATGCTAAGAGGTACTTGTGGCCCTTATCAGTGTCATTGGAAATTGTTCCAATTTCTTATTTTCTAAAATCACAGATGCTTAAAAATAGTCCTATTCATCCCGACTCTTGGAATCACAGAACAGTCTATATCACAGTCTCCGTGATGTTTTTATGTTCATAAGACATTTATGGGCTACTCTGTTCCAATTAAATCATCATCCATCATTTGAAATTTGTGAAGCATTAATCTCTGCATTGGGCTCTATGGAAAGCCATACAAATCAAGTTTAAAAGACAGGGTCCCAACTCTCTAAGAAGTTCAATAAAATTTAATTCCACATGCTCATTGGGGGAACAATAAAAGGTTTGTTTGGTCCTTCATTAACTCAAATATTAAATACTTGATTTGCAACTCAAGATCCTAACTTTGAACATTATTATTTTGCCTTCTAGGTCATCTTCCTGGAACTTTATCTTGAATATCAATTTCATTGTCTTGGAAACTGGGCAAATCTGAGATTGAAAACTCTTAGTTACATTTTTCTATTGTAGTGTGTTAGGGAGATAAACAAAGAAAGTAATGTATATTCTATTTTCCAAAGTTTCTTTGATGAGTGTGAGCGACTGATCAATTCTTCTACATTTATGTCATATCTTCTAGCTTACCTGAGATTTCTCCCTCTGTGGCCATGTGGCAGTTTTAAAACATGTCTATGAATTATTTGAAACTTTGCACACTGAGAGGTGAATTCTGTCTCCTCCCTTTTACTAATATCTAAGCCTGTCTTAGTAACTTTCTTGTAAAGAGTGGAATGCAGCTGCATAACTTTAGAGACTACATCTGGAAAGGCCTGGCAGCTTCTGGTTGGATTTCTCAGGACACTCGCTCTGGGGGAAGCCAGATACCATGTGAGAGCCCCTGAGACCAGCATGCTGCACAGGCCCGTGTAGGCACTCCAGTCAGCAAATCCAGCTTAGCTTCCAGCATGTAAAATCCAGCACCAACTGCCACCCATGTGAGTGAGCCCTTCTGATGTCCTACCTGCTACAGCCTTCAGATGACTGCAGTGCCGGCCTATATTTGACTGCAACTGCATGACAGACTCTCAGTACCATCTACTCAGATAAACCCTTCTGTAATTCTTGACTGGCAAAATGGTGAGCAAAATAGAATGATAGGTATCTTCTATCACTATGTTGTGGAGCAATAGTAACTAGAATAGGCTCAAAACAAAAAGCTTGAGTAGGTGTCTAGCTGCATTTAAATCAATTTCCCAATCAAACAGGGCCTTGTGAAAAAACTTAATTCTTGTTCCAGGTTCAGGAACCTGTTCTGCAAAAGAGGTATCTTGTTGAGAAGAGGCACTGAACCTGGGTAGTAGGAACCTAGGATTGTAGACTAAGAACTGCGACTAATTGCCGTGTGAATTTGATCAGAACATTTTCTCTCTAGGACCTAATCTCCTTATCTGTAAAATAGAAAGTTTGGGATAAATAATATATATGATTTCTTCTCTACTTTAAAGTTTTGTAACTCTAACAATTTTTAAGAACCATTGAGATGGACAGATCAATTCAATGAGTTGGTATGGAATATCTCCTAGAAAAAAAGCATCCCATTTCTAAGTGTGATGGTTCACTTATAAGTTTGTAAGAAGTTCTGTGCAAAAATATTAAAGAGCTTGATTCCAGGATTGGAAAATGATGACGTTACCTTACATATTTTTATTGAGCTTTTAAAAGATGACAGTGATTAGAAAAAGCTTTCCTAATTCCACTGTCATTAACTCAAAGGTGTTATATGTTTTTTGCAATTACTTCAATGTGACATTTACTTAAATTATTCATCATAAGAAACAGTCATTTATTTTCTTATTCATAAAGTATTTGAGCCCTCCATTTTCCACATTATTTCTGTTTTCTTCTGAATGTGATCAATCTTCTTGTTAAGGATTGAGACAACTGAATGTGTGAATAAGCGATTCACCCTCACTCTCTAGGGGTATTGGAAAAATGAGCCTTTTGATTTTTTTTAATTGGATGTTTCTGTAATATTTATAACTGCAGGTTATAACTAGGCTTTTGGGGGCAATAAAATAATAAAGAATTAAATAGTTTTCAGATAAACAGGGGAAGTAAAGATAGTTTTACATTATTTCAGTCATTCCTATAACTGCATGCCATTTCACATTTCATAGTGGTTATTATTACTTTTTTTCATCTTACTTTATCATTTCCTAACTTTATCTTACAGTCTGTGTGGACTACTCAAAGTTTGGTTTAAAATTACTGTTTGATTTAAAGATGTATTTTGTGAGAAGGAAAATAGTGTATTGAGATGTCCCCAAAAGGCTAAGGAAACACAGAAGAGGACGCAACTAAATCTGAAACAGGGTCGGGTGCGGTGGCTCACGCCTGTAATCCCAGCACTTGGGGAGGCGGAGGCGGGTAGATCACCGGAGGTCAGGAGTTCAAGACAAGCCTGGCCAACATGGTGAAACCCTGTCTCCACTAAAACTACTAAAACTACATGGTGCTGGGCACCTGTAATCCCAGTGACTCGGGAGGCTGAGGCAGGAGAATTGCTTGAACCCGAGAGGCAGAGGTTGCAGTGACCTGAGATTATGCCACTGCACTAGAGCCTGGGCAACAGGGCAAGACTCCATCTCAAATAAATACATAAATAAATACATTAAATCTGAATCAGGTAAGGCTTCTGAGGGGAGGCAACATTTGAGTTGGGCTAGTAAGTGGCAGAGGGAGGATTTTAACCTCCCAGTTCTTCCCATCCCCCGACTCTAGGTCTCAGCTCTGGACTGCCCGGCTTTCCCAGTTTCCACTCCCAGGTCTACTGTCTGGGCCAATCTGCAGATTAGACCTCATTTCTTTCCTGGGCCTTTCTGACCATGCCAAATAGGATCGTACTAATAGTCATATTTTAACACTGACACCAGCACTAATGCCCAACACTCACTGGGCCCCTCACTAGGTGCCAGGTCTTTTATTAACAGGGAGATCACAGAACTGGTTGTCGAAACAGGGATGCCTTTTTAAAAACAACTTGATGGGGTATATTGACATACAATAAACTATATATGTTTAGTATATGCAATTTGATACTTATTAATGTATGTATTCACCAATGAAGCCATCACCACAATCAAGATAACGAACATCTCTCTCACTCCTGAAAGTTTCTTCTTGCCTCTTCATAATCTGTCCCTACTACCCACCAGGCAACCACTGATCTGCCTTCTGTCACTATGGATTAGCTTGTGTTTTCTAGAATTTTATACAGATGGAATTGTGCAGTGTTTACTCTTTTTTGTCAGGTTTTATTCACTCCATGTTCTTGCATGCACCAATAGTTCATTCCTTTCCGTTGCTGGGTATTATTCCACTGTATGATGTACAACAGTTCATTCATTTGCCTGATGACAGGCACTTGAGTTGTTTTCAGTTTTTGAATATTACTCAATAAAGCTGCTATGAACATTCATATCTAAAAATAATGATGGCTTGGATTTTGACAGGCAGAAAAGGCTGGATTCTTTTTAGCTCCATGAATCCATTTCCATCTCACTTTGGATCTTAGTGGACACCATTCTTTATGTTTGTAACCCTCTCCTTTGAACGCCTCATCTGTGCTCCCATTTTCACAGTCACCTGAAAATCTCCATCTCACTCTTCCTGTCTCAGCATAGACCTCGCTTCCTTCCAGAATCACTTCTCTGACCATCAGTGGGTCAGGTACCCCCATGTGTGTCCTAGCACAGCACCCTGCACTTTGCCCATGACAGGATTTATCACCCTGTATTGTAATTGCTTCTTTAATGTGTGACCCTCTCAGGATCTCATTGAGAGCAGGACCATCTTGTATTTATCATGGTATCCCCAGAATTTACATTGACTGGAGAAATATGTTCTAAGTGGTTGAATAAATGAGTGAATGAATGAAAGGTAAAGAGTAGGATAAGCACAAAAGGGAATTGAGAATATTCTGTAATTAAGTTGTGGGGATGGCTGCACAACTCTATGCATATACTGAAAATCAATGGGTTGTACAAACTAAATGAGCAAATTGTATGGTATGTGGACTATATCTCAGTAAAGCTGTTTATAAAAAGAAAATTGAGAAATAGTAAGTCATCCAGATGGAAGAACATATTACATAAGGCTAGAAAGAATCTTTAACATTTCAGCGTCAACTCTAAATGTGCTGAAAGATTGAATGATCAAAACTCAACTTACCATCCAAAGTCTTTATCCCAATATTGTCTTCTTACTGGATGCATTTACTTACTTTATTTATTCTTTTTTTTTTTACCAGTCTTCAAAGCATGTTAAGATTAGTTTTCTAAATGCTTCTGTTTCACTTTCCTGATGTGAGTAGCAATCTAATCTAGACTGGATAGCATAATAATTTAGGAGAAAAGAGGAGCTCATTCCATACTTGGAACCATCACTCTACAGGAGACCAGACGCAAATCTGAACTTCTATTGCCTGCATCAATGAAGGATAAGTGAGGATTTGGATTTGCCAGGGTGTTAATATGGAGAGGAGCATTTTTGTGGACATACGGAAGGACAGATTATAACTGTTATAAGAGTTATAGGCTGGGCGTGGTGGCTCATGCCTATAATCACAACACTTTGGGAGGCCCAGGCAGGCAGATCACCTGAGGTCAGGAATTTGAGACCAGCCTGGCCAACGTGGTGAAACCGCATCTCTACTAAAGATACAAAAATTAGCTGCGTGTGGTGGTGCATATCGGAAATCCCAGCCGCTCAGGAGGCTGAGGCATGAGAATCACATGAACCAGGGAGGCGGAGGTTGCAGTGAGCCAAGATTGCACCACTGCACTTTAGCCTGGATGACACAGCGAGACTCCACCTCAAAAAAAAAAAAAAGGTATAATCCACAAAAAAGGCAGAAAGGTATTAGTCATCAAAATAATCATTGAAGAAGGCCATGTCCTATGGTGTGAAACTACACAGTGAAGGTGGGTAGCAGCAGGAATATGAGACTAGAGAGGCAAGTTGGTGTAAAATTCTTTTGGTGTAAAATTTCTTTGACCTGAAAGAGGTTTGGATTTTATCCTGTGATTAAGGGACAGCCAACATTGGTTTAAATTAGGTTTTTAAGAAGGAATGAATGACTACAGGGTAATTGTGAGGATAAATGCAGTAACAGCTAGGATAGCATTTTGAACCCCTGGGAAGAGAATGCAGAATAAATCAAAATTTCTTTTACTTATCTAATTTGACCATAGCCTAAATTAGCCTCTCATTTGAATTCAAACTTCCTACACTCATCTCCTTTCTGTCTCTCGCCTTCTCTAAAAGTCTCTGGTTCCAAGCATAGCTTTGAATGTGTCATCGTAAGTGCTCTCAGGACATCTTATTTTGTGAGTTTAGGATCAAGAAGAGATGTGTGCTCTTGGCTCCTTTCCTTCTGGGAGCTATCTTCTATCCCCACAGAAATTTCACCTCAAATTGAATGTTATTCGAAACAATCTGTCTTGAAGGGAGCCATATTTTAACCATCCCAATTTTTATCTGTTGGCTTGATTTTCATCCATAACTACATCTTGATTTCAACACTTTATTAGATTCATATTTCATCCCTATCGGTAGGTTTTTTTGTGTGTAGGACAATGCATATGTATGCATTGTGTGTGTGTGTGTGTGTGTGTGTGTGTGTGTGTGTGTGTGTGTGTGTGTGTTTAGTGTGTATGGGTAGGTGAGGGATTGTATTCCTTTATTTTGCCACAGAACTAATTATAGCAACCTTAATGGCTTAAAGCAACACCCATTTATTAGCTGGGAGTTCTGTAGGTCAGAAATCTGAACAGGCTCAGCCAGGTTCTCTGCTTACAACACACAGGACTGAAATCAAAGTGTCAAATGGGCCAAGTTCTTATTGGGAGGGTCTGGGGAAAAATTCACTTCCAAACTCACATTGTTGGCAGAATTCAGAATAAGGATATTCTTTTTCATAACTACAGTGCCATTATCAAAATATGAAAATTCAGAATTAATAAAACACCATTTACATCATCCGCTATAATATTCAAGTTTGATCATTTCTGCCAACAGACCTATTATAGCTATTTTCTTCCCCAGCCAAGGATCCTATCCAGAATCACATTGCCTTTATTTGTCATGCTCCTTTAGTCTTCTTTAGTCTGTAGTAGTTCTTTAGCTTTTCTTTATCTTTCTTGACATTGACACTTTTTTAAAGAGCATAGACCAGTTATTTCCAGAATGTTCCTAAATTTTGATTTTTATTTCCTGATTAAATTTAAGTATTTTTCTCAGGAACGCTAGAGACACAGTGTTGTGTCCTCCTCCACGGTGCATCATATCAGGAGGCCTATGATGTTGATTTGTTCGAATATTGGTGATATTAGCTTTGATCATTTGGTTGCTGTGTTGTCTTCCAGTTTTCTCCACTGCAAAATGTCTATGTTTCCCTTCGTAAGTAATTTGTGGGGAATTACTGTTATACATAAGTATATGTTCCTCATCAAACTAATTTTAGCATCCATTGTTGATATTTTAAATGCCATCATTTTCTCCACATTAAAGCATCTTATAGCATCCTACTATAAGGAAGACCTGGTTTATATATTTATTTATGTCAATATGAACTCATAGATTCTTATTTTACTAAACGTAATCATTTATATATTTACTTATAGTGAAGTTCAATTTGACCCAGATGTGGCCATGGGGGACCTTTCAACTTGTTCTCCTGCCCTGTTGATACATCCTCATCATCTCTGAGTACTTTCTAATTTTTTGGTACAGGAAAATGTTGCAGGCTTAGCTTGTATGTAAACCCTAAAAACAACTTTTCTCCAAAGAGGCCTATTGGGTTTTTAAAATATTATTATTATTTTTTTAATTTTTTGTGGGTACATAGTAGGTATATATATTTGTGGAGTACATGAGCTGTTTTGATACAGGCAAGCAATGTGAAATAAGTACATCATGGAGAACGGGGGGTATCCATCCCCTCAAGTATTTATCCTTTGTGTTACAAACAATCCAATTACATTCTTTAAGTTATTTTAAAATATACAATTAAGCTACTATTGACTATAGTCACCCTATTGATTTTCAGAGGAGAATGTGATTTAGAAACTAGTCATAGGTGTGCTTATTGCTTCTGGTGTCACCTTTGTGGCCTTTGTGTTGAAGGAGCTTTATTCAATCAGTATTGAATCATATTTTTAAATAGACACCATTTTTTAGAACAACTTTAGATTACAAGATTACAGAAAAGTTGAGAAGATAGTTAATTCGGACTTCCTGAGCTTTACTTAATGTTCTTTTCCTGGGTTCCGTCTAGAATACCATGTTATATGTAGTTGTTTCATCTCTTTAGGCTCCTTTTTACTGCAATAGTTTCTCAGACTTTCCTTGTTTTTATGACCTTGACAGTTTTGAAGAGTATAGGATACTTCGCTATTGGCTTTTTGTTTGTTTGTTTGTTTGTTTGTTTGTTTTAGAGACAGAGTCTCGCTCTGTTGCCCAGACTGGAGTGCAGTGGCGCTATCTCAGCTCACTGCAAACTCTGCCTCCTGGGTTCAAGCGTTTCTCCTGCCTCAGCCTCCTGAGTAGCTGGGATTGCAGGCGTGCGTGACCACACCCACCTAATTTTTGTTTTTTTAGTAGAGACGGGGTTTCTTCACATTGGTCAGGCCGGTCTCAAACTCCTGACCTTGTGATCCACCCTCCTCGGCCTCCCAAAATGCTGGGATTACAGGCATGAGCCACTGTGCCCAGCCGATGTTACTCTTATGGTTATACTGGGATTGTGTGGTTTTTGGAAGAAGACCACAAAAGTAAAGTGCCAACTTAAGCACATCATATTAGGAATACATATTATCAACAGGATTTACCACTGTTGAAGTTGATCTGGGTCATTTTGCCAGTGTGTTTGTCAGGTTTCTCCACTGCAAAGTTACTCTCTCCCATCCCCACCTTTTTATACTGTACTCTTCACAGGGAGATCACTACTGGAAGCCCACACTGTGCTTCCCTCCTTAAGAGCAAAGTATTTCCATAAATTATTTGGAATTCTTCTGCCTGGGAGCTTTGTCTCTTCTCTCTCATTTACTTATTTATTTATTTATTCATATCAATAAGACCTCATGCATATTTATGTTATACTTTGAGTTATAATCCAATACTACTTAATTTATTTTGTCGCTAAAATTAATGATTTTCCCTTTGGCCATTGAGAACTCTTTCAGTTGGCTCCTCTGTCCCTTTGACATTCCCCTATCAATTTGGTTTGGGTCGATTGGTTTTTGAGCACTTCCTTAGTTTCCGGCACTATAAGATGCTTCAGGCTCATGTTGTATATTTCCTGCCCCAGTAAGCTTGCTTTTCACAATAGTATTTGTTAGTAATTCTAAAACTATATTCTGTGTAGGTTTGAGAAAATGAGAGATGTATTGTGGAGAATGGTAGCCAGGTCTCTCACTCTGAGAAAGAAGTTAGAAATATGGAAAGGAGAAAGAATAGAAGGTAACTTGTGGGTTTGTATTAAAATTTAATATTGCTATATAAACTCATGATTGCAAATTTAAGGATATCTCTGGTGATACTCCTTGTCTCAAAGTCTGTTTTGCCTAATATTAAAAATGGTTTCTCCAACTTTCTAATACTTACTGTTTTCTTGGTATATTTTTTCCTATCCTTTTATTTTCGGACTCTTTTCATATTAAAAGTGAATTTCTTATAGATGATAATAGTTGGATTTTGTGTTTTTACTGGAAAATCTCTGCCTTTTAATGGAAGTAATTAGTCCATTTACATTTTATACAATTATTGAATCTCAATGCAGTTTTTATCTACCCTACTCCCACCATTCCTTTGCAGTGCTTGCTTCTCAGATATACTGCCTTACAAATTCCAGTCACATCTGAAATTTGTAATTATAACGTCTGCCTTCTTACCTTAGTGAGACCCCAATTCTTCTTGAACTTCTTCTTCCTGGTCTGCAGCAAAGGAGTCTGAGTGATCATGATATTATTATGGCCCCTATGTTCTGTGTTTCTCTTCTTTCAAAGATTGCAGAACTGTGCTGTCTGTTGTTCAATGCTTTAAAAAGTTTCCTCACATATTTTATCTATTTTTATTGATTATTTTATTTTTTTAATTTATTATTATTTTTAGTGGGAGATCAAGTCTAGTAAAGTTATTCTACCATGCTTAGATACACAGATAGCTAAACAATTCACCTTTTCAACTAAATACAACAATAAAAATACCATTGCCATACTATAAAGTCAAGTATTCTGGTTACCTTAATACATGGGTTGTCTTTGCAGATAAATCTCAAATAACTTTTCACTGATAAATTACCTGAATATCTTTAAATAAGACATTTAACCCTTTTAGCTAAATATAATTTTGGCCAAAAATAGGGAAAAAAAGGTAAGATATGTGGTGTAAGTGACAGAATATGGATATTGTCCAAGAACACAGTACTTATATAAGTATGGTACTTGGCTCTCCACCAGTTCTTTTACATACTTTTCCATCAGGACTCCTGTTGGTTACAAAAGACAGAAACCTAGCTCAAAGTGAATTAAGCATGACTGGCTCATATAAACAACATCTCTGGGTATCTGGCTTCAGTTGTGTGGTGGGGAATCTGTCTCTCTTCATTTCTCAGCTCTCCTTACCCCTGCATTGGCCTTGTTGGCTGACAATTTGACATTAGCAGCTCTTGGCTTATATTCTGCTAGGTTAGCAAGCACAGCAAAAAGATAGCTCCTCCATTAGTCAGCAAATAATTATTGAAATCCTGATACTTAGGGAATATGGGATATATACAATGATGAACTAGATAACTAATGTGCTTGCCCCCAGAGAGCTTACACTCTGGTGAAATGAGACACACAATAAAGATGTGAGCAAGTAAAATAATTTGGGACCCTGAAATTAATATGAAAAAGATAATACAGGATAATGCAGTAAAGACTATGCAATGGATGCTTTTTTTGTCATCCAGGAAGGCCTATCTGTGTAGGAGACATTTGGCTTAAGACATAAATGATCATGGGGAAGAGGCAGCAAGAGAATTTTCCAAGAAAAAAATATTGCAAATAGAAAGAATGACAAGTGCATAGCTCCTGAGATGGGAACCAACATAGCCTATTTGAGGTATAGAGTGAAGTGAATATGAAGAAATAATAAATGATGAGATAAATGAGGTAGGTAGAAATTAGATTACAGTAGCTTTATGGACCATGGTAAGGAGTTTGGATTTAATCCTTGTTACAATGAAAGTTATTGGAAGTTAGCCAAGTGATATTATGTTACCCTCTTTTAAAATGATCATCCTGAAGACTAGTCAGGAGGAATTCCCAACAATAAACCAGGACTGAGAGTTATTAGTCTGACTTGGGTGATGTGGCATTCTTAAATTAGTCACTATGGCCAGGCTAATGCAATGCTTTGATTGGCCCATCTTAGGTTATCCTATTTCTGAGGCCAAATGGTGAATTCAACTCCATCTGAACTACATGGACTGAAACTACGAATGAGGGTGATGTTCTCACATTGAGGTGGTATTTCCAGAAGAAAAGTAAATGGATGCTGGGAAGATACAAACAAAAAAAAAAACACATCTGCTCATTATTCAGGTTGAGCAAAGAGTGGTTGCTATTATTGTAAAAGTGTTGGAGCCCTGTTGTATTCTGGAAGCTATTGTTCTTAACAGTCAAGAGAATTTATCTTGCCAAATTGAGAATAGCATCTAAACACTACATACAAGTCTGAACTCTGAACAAGATTCAGAGTTTCTTATCCACAAACATTTATTGAGTATTGATCTGCACATTTGGGTTCTAAAATGATTTTCAAATACAGAATATCTCATTAAATAAGATGAAGATATGTTTTCTATTATTTTAATTTTGTGAATTATGGCCAAAGAGACCACATTTGGAAAAAGAAAATCTTGTTTGTTATTATGTTCTAACTGAGTGAGTAGAGGCTAAAATACTTGCATTTCTATAGCACAAATATTCCTTATGGGAAATTCAAATGTGTCTCAGTCTTTAAGGATGTACTTCTTGAGCAACTTTGAGGAACTCAAATATAGTAAATCACTAGTATTCCTTGATACTCATCTGAGAATTCTGAGGGAAATAAACTGTGAAATAGTTGCACTGCCAGTAAGGATGTAATATATTCTCTCTATAAATAGCAACTTTCCTGAAGGTTGGAGGAAAAATTGCTAATGCCACACCCAGGGAAAAAGAAACAGAGGAAATGAAAGGAGATTCCAAAAATTACAGATCACCGAATCTCATCTAATCATCTCAATTCCAGGAAAAGTGATTGAGGGTTTAATTAAGTTTGGATTTTTGAATAAGTTAACGAGAAAGAGTTTTACTCACAGAATTTCCATATGGCATTTGAAGTTGTATAATAAAACCTATCTTAAGGAAAAACTGGTCTACCTAGCTGGGAACTTTTATAAAATTCATAAAAAATGTCTGGTTTGCTTTATGGCATCTCTGCTGCTGTGGCTAAGGTCAGAGTATGAATAATTCAAAACACTGCTTTTTTCTTAACAAAGTGTTTGATGTTTGAGAGGACAGTGATTTTGGCATCCCACCTGATAAAGTCTCTTGTCTATTATTAGACTGCATCATCTACTGGTCAGAACAGGTAGTCATCATTCTTATCTACAGGCATTTATTGAGTACTTCTCTGCACAAAGGACTGTGTTAGATGTAGAGGCATGAAGAAGCATGCGCCCTATCTGTAAGAAACCTGGTTAGAACATCATGGCATTCACAATTCAGAGAGGAGACAGCAGTGTGGGTTTGGTGGCCATGCTTGTATCATTAAGGATGGTACATTATTTGAAGAAATAAGTAGCTGTCTAATCCATGTACAGAAAAGGAGTATGTGACTGGGGCCATGCCATTTTTGCTTTGTCTTCAGTTTCTACATGTTCCTCCTGGGTTAGCTCTTTTATTGCTACAATTTCAAATCCTCTTTCTATGTGTTAATGATGGCGTGCTTTATGTTTCTAGTCCAGCCTCTCTCTAGAGAAGATTCACATTCTGTTTCCTACTGCACATCTCTAATATGAGAACTTTAACTTCAGTGTGTCCAAAACTCAATGCATTTTTTCCCTATACTTGCTTTTCCTTTCATATTCCATGTGTTGGTTAAGGGCACCACCAGTCACTACCAGTTTAAGCTCAAATCTCAGAATCATTACGGACTCTTTATTCTCCTTATACTTCCTTTACCCCATTGGCTTCCAAATTCTGACAATTTGACTTCCACTTGTTTCCTACTACATCCCCCTTTGCACCTGGTAATTACTTGTATTGAAGCACTATCACATAGTGTTACATGTATGTATTTGCACATGTGCATGTGAACTCTGGGTACAGCCTACGGTTTCTTAGTCTTTGATCCCATTCTCAGTGCCTAATACCACACTTAGACTGTGGAAGGTGTACATGAAATGCTTGTTGAAGGAATTGTGTGTTAGACATCTATTATGTGTTCAATCAGTTATTTAATAATTCACCCAACTTACATTTCTGGAGGACTATGTGATGGGAATTGTGCTTTCTTGACATTGCAGACACAATGATGATTGAGACATCATCTGTGCTCTCTGGTAGCTCATAGAGGACAAGAAAGAACAGACACACAAACAAGTAAGATTGAAAAATTAAAGTCAGATGAACCCAGTAATCTTAAGATTTATCTTTTTCAGTCTCACCATGTGCATATATGTGTGTGTCATCACTGTCATTATTTGATAGTGATGTTGCATATTTTGCAATGATTCTCTCTCTCTCTTTCATGTTATTTCAATATGGCATCAGTTAAAATGTGTTAAAATCTCAGGTTGAATTGTCACTAACAAAGGACTTTGAAGCATAAAATCATTTTCTCTTAAAAGGGCATGTTCCTATGAATATGAATCCTGGCTGTGAAAATGAAAACACCATGGGATCTTATAATTAAAGCAAATCTTGATAAAAATAAAAATTCATCTCACAACTACCCACGCTTGAGCATAAATCAAGATGCAGTGAATTTAGGGACTGTAGCCAAGAAGTTAGCAATAAAAATCTGAGAATATTGATTATCCTAGGTACACTGAAAATTGACTTAAGAAATTAATTAAACACCCTAGAAAGAGGAAAAAACATTAGCAAACCTTAGTCTTTCCCAGAAATCATCTTATCTCAATCACTGTCTTTCAAGAAGAAGCTCTTTCAGGTAAGTGCTAAGGTTTACCCTGTGTTTCCCTTGTTGTCTGACCACCTCCAGATCCACTTTGAAGAGTTTTTTTTAAGGCCAAGTAAGTTCTAGTAGCTCTTTTGAAGTATAAAAACAGAAGAATATTCTTCAGTTTGAACCAGCTTGCAGGTTATTATACTGCCACTAAAAAATTGAAAAGGTTCATGATGAGTTACCAAAATGGAATTAGTCTGCACAGTGACAAAACTCAAATGTTCTCTGTATTCAGAATGGGAGAAATGCTATTCCATTTTTTTTTTCAGAGACAGGTTACAGCACAAAGTAGGCAAGGTACACTGGATCAGCAGTTAGAACAGTATCTCATTTTGGCACACCATTAAAGTGCTTAAAACCTCTCTATTCCAAATCCAGCCACACCCAGTCTTAGTAAATGCTGCCTTTTTTACTTCATCCTAAAATTGCAGCCATTGAGTTTGATGTTCCTTAACTGTCCTGCCAAAATTCATCTATATCCACTTCTGCCCTCTAATCCATTTCTTTCATTTCAGAGGCTATGGGAAGGGACCACCACATTAGGACTTTTTTTGCTGCTTATAAGAGAGTCTAGGAAAAAAAAAAATGGCTTAAAAAAATAGTTCTTTTCCTACATATCACTAAGATTAGGAAAAGATATTCTTCTTAGGTAGAGCTGGTGCAGAAGCTCTGTAGTGACAACCGTGGCCCAGGTGCCTATGATTCTTCTGTTTCTCCTTACTTAACACTTAACTTTCATCCAAAGACTTGCCTCATGGTATTAAAAAAAAAAATGTGACTGTAGCTCTAGCCATCATGTCCACATGCCTGGAGGTAAGGAGGAGGAAAGGAGAAAAAAAGTCCAAAAGATATCTTCCCACTTAGCCATCTTTTAAAGGAGATTTCCTGGACCCAACAATTTCTGCTTATATCTCACTGGTCAGCATTCTGTTGCATGGCCAGCCCTACCTGCAAGGAAAGACAAGACAAAAATCCTTTAAAACTTGGCATATCACCACCTTAAGAAAAAAAGGATTCTGTTAAAAATATAAAAGGTAACAATGAATTTGAGTAGGCAACTCATAGTCACTGCCACAATATCTTAAACCATTTCTTCTATCCTCAAACACTCCCTTTGTCGAAATGCTAAAAAGACAGCAACGAGGAAAAGGAACCGAAGCTTTGGAATGAGACAAAGGTGGACTCAGACAAATTCTGAGTTCATGACTAATTAGCTCTTGGATCCTGCTCAGGTTATTTAAAATGCCCAAGCCTTAGTCTCTTCATGTATAAAACAGAGATGAAAACACCTATTGTGAACAACCTGTTTGGGAACATTGATGTAAAGAACTGGAACATAGTAAGTGCTCAGTCATTTGTAGATACATAAAAACCACAAAATGCTTTGATTCTTATTGAAACAACATGCCCATCCCTTCTTTTTGCCCCTGCAGACACCTTTGTTTTCTACCTGTCAAGTAAATATGAATGTGTCCAGGTTTCATTATTGGCTCACTGATCTCTTTATTCTGTGTTTCTCATCCATTATCTTGGTTTCAGTTAGCACTCAAATGACGATGCCTCTCAGCTCATACTTCAGACTCAGATTTCAGACTCACTCTTGGGTATCTTCAGCTTCACACCCACCCCTGGGTATCTCCAAGGTGTCTGTAGTGACTTGAATAGTGAACCCCCAAAATGCTGCAGGACTTTTCCTGGTCACTTTTCCAGCTGGGGATCTCCGTGGCTGGCGACATCTCTACCCAGGCCTTGCTTGGCCCCAGGCCTGCCACAGGAGTCACCCTGTCAACTAGGCCCACTGGCCTGTGCCTGGCTTGCACACCAGCCTGGATCCTGCATTTATCACAGGATCCTCACTCAGCCCATGGCTAGGCCGGGCATGCTCCGGCCTACCTGTGTTACAGCTCATACCCACATTCAGTGGTTCCCAAGACCTTGTCTCATGTTCAAGAATAATGGGATTATACTCACAACTGAAAGGTAAGGAGGGCAGAGAAGAATTTTATTGAGTGACAGAACAGCTGTCAGTGCAGAGGGGATGCAAGGGTGATTCCTCCACCCAAAGTCAGGTGTTCTCTTCCCCCAGTGTGGCTGGGTCCAGGACTTTTGTGGGCTCAGAATGGGGCAGTGCATGCTGATTGGTTTGTGAGTATGCAAAAAAGCTAAAACGAAGACACCACTCAAAGGTGAGCACAACAATGTGAAAAAACCAATTAGGGAAGCGTAGGTATGTGTAAAATAGGTGAAGGCTGAGGATCAATCAGAAGAAAGCACGCCAAACAGGAAGAGATATTCTAAATCTAGTCTGTGGATTTGACTTGTAGCTTGGCTTTCAGGCTTTGAACTGTCTTTTGCTTGAAGGTGGAGTTTCACCGGGGACCTGTCCCTACCTACCTGGACATTTGACTGCCTCTTGCTGCTATCAAAATGATATGCCCCCCAGAAACTCAGAATGTGACTTTATGTGGAATAAGGATCCTTGTAGATGGAATTGAGGTAATGTTCTTGAGATGAGATCATCCTGGATTAGGGTGTGACCTAAATTCAATTACAGGTATCCTTATAGGAGAGAAAAGAAAAAAAAGAAGACACACAGACATGGAGAGAAGACCATGTGAAGACAGAGGCACAGATTGGAAAGCTGCATCTCCAAGCCAAGGAACACTAAGAATTGCTGGCAGCCATCAAAATCTAGGAGAGAGATAGGGAACGAAGTCTCCCTCATGTCTTCAAGAAAAATACAACCCTGTTGACACCTTGACTTTGGACTTCTGGCCTCCAGAACTTTGAGGGAATAAAATTCTATTATTTTAAACCACCAAGTTTGTGGTAATTTGTTATGGCAGCCCTAGATATTAACTAATCCAATATCTCAAACTGAACTCGTCATTTGATTCTATGAAAGCCTTTCTCTGCTCATGCTTTCTAACTTGTTTTGTGACACCACTATCACATAGACAACACAGCTTGTTATCCTTGACTTCACCCCCACCATTTGCCCCCTCACCCAACCAATTGCCAAACTTTGTATCTGATTAATTCTCTCATCTAGCCTTTTTCTCCAAAGTCATTTGCTACTTTCTGGGTTCAAGCTATTGCCATCTTTTCTGGACTTGTACAAGAACTTCTTAATGTACCTCCCTACTCCTAGTATTATCCCACTCAAATACAGCATCTGCACATTTGCCAGAGAGATCTAGCCAAAATGCAAAACCAACCATGAGCCTGACTTGCTTAAAACTCTGTGATGGGGCTTTGTTCTCTTCTGGATGAAGCCCAAGATTGTGCCATGGTCACCCTGCACCGTCCAACTTACCTGTGTCCCTTTGTACATGCCATTCCTGCTCCTGGCATATTCTCCTGTTCAGGAGAATGTACCAACCTTGCCATCTAATGTCATTTACTATACATTATGACTTACCTTGTGCATCACTTTATCTAAGAAGTCTAACTGATCCCTCTCCCAGGTAGGCACATTCCTCTGAGCACTGATAGTACCCTAGATGTTTACCTTGATCTGCATGCTTTGCATGAGGTATTAAATTTAAACAGATTAATTATGGTGATAAATAACATAAAGAGTTGAACCACCCTGCTAGTTTGAACTCCTTGAAGACAGGAAACCTCCTTTACCTTCTTATCTCCATAAACCTGCACAATGCTTGGTGGACGCTGGTGCCTGGTAGGCCCTCAAGAAATGACTGTTGAAGGACTGAAGAGCTTAAATATTTCCCCTATTAAACTATCAATTCTCTATCTCCATCCTTGGCACTCCCACTCAATTAGCAACATTGATTTCATCTCAAATCTTTTTCCTTACTGTCCATTGCAGCCAGTTCATCCCAAGTCCCTAATTTCTTCTTTAATCAGAGAAGGTCTCTACAGAGACCTGAAAGACCAGTAGTTTAATGTACAGGCTCCAGAGTCAGAGAGTCTTGATCAAATTCTGGCTTTGCCACTTCCTAAGTCTATGACCCTGAACAAATTATTTAAACTCCCCAGGATTCCTCCATGCATCTGTAAAATGGGGATGATCATAGTACCTACCTCACACGATCACTACCATTTACTGGTCACTAAGAAAAAGGGATGAGATAAAGGTAGGGGAGTATATCAGATGAACTGAGAATTATACTGCTTTTTTCCTGACTTCAGTTTTCTATATAACCTTAGTAACTTTGTGACATATAGTCTTTGAGGTATATGTTAGTTTATTAATTATTGTTTTCCAATGGTGCAATAATCTTGTGCCCATTCCCCCGTGTGATCTGCAAGCCTTGTTCAGACCAGAACCACTTATATTTTTCCAGAATGATTTTATGAGACTCTCAGTTATTCTACTTCTTCTTACTGTGTTTCATTCTTACCCTTAACATTACATGCCCTGTTTTTATATGAAGTATTAGATTCCTGTTCCAAAGTGTCATTTGGATCAGAATACCCCTTCTTTTAAAAAACTTTTAAAAAGCTTCTAGTTTTCCATCAAATTAAAGTAAAATGCTTCCTCCTAGGCCTCAAGGTTCTTATCAGATTGTTTTTCCCACAATACTGCTCTGACTTCCTGGCCCTCTCAGTTATTGTCCACTTCATACGACATCCCTGATAGTTGCCTCAGAGCCACTCTACATTTTTAGTCAGGATAATATTTTGGAAAAATGTGAATGCCCTTATCTCCTTTGCAATTTTAGGTTCATGATCTTCTCTCTACTGAGGTTGAGGCATCCATCCACCAAGAGAAAATAAAATTTTACCCTAAGAAATAATTGAGAAGGAACAAGGTAATATTGAACTTCTGACATCAAGATAGAAATTATCAGTAGGAAAATAGCTTGCGGTCAGGTTTTCTGAGCAGGAAAAAATTTTCAAACTTCTCCTAGTTTCTATCTATTTGTAAAAAGATCAAAACCCGGAGGACAACTGGAGTGGGTTCTATGACAGCTAGCTAGCCCGTGTGGTTTGTTGCCCTGGCTGGAAAGAATATACAACAGTGAAAGAGGGAAATGCCCTTTTTTTTTTTTTTGTAGCGTTAGTGGCTCGTGAAAAGTGAATGGCACATGGAGCTAAAGCAATCAGTTGAGTCTGTACAATTCAGACATGGGTTGGAAGAAAGATATCTGATAAATTGAGGGATATGCTGCCCTGGTTCCTGGCTTCTATTCTGTGAATAACATCAACAACTCTGCCACACAGAGTTTTGAGGTTTTGTATTTTATGTCTTTTCAATTTCATTTTCTTCTTTCTTGCAAAGCTGTAAGATCCTCCAGGGCAAAATAAAAAACAAAAAACAAAAAAACAAACTTCCCATACCCCATGGTTTGGCTTCTGAATTATCAGTACCAAAGAATGGGGAGTATATTTCCAATAACCATAGGAATCATCATTGAACTACTGGGTAGAGATTGCGAGATGAAAATACATCAATAAAACTTGAGAAAGAAAGATGTAAGATCCTTATTTATGCCTTCAGGCTAACAAATGTTCATTGCCTTTCAAAGAATTGTGGCCATGACGGGTATGTGAGGAAAGTCCACATTTTAGTCTCCCATAGGTTGGTTTAAATTTTTCTGCAAAACAATTTCATATGTTGCATCTAAGAGCCCCCAAGATCAACTGAGAATCAGAGCAACTGTTTATGCAAAGAGTTGCTGAAATGTTTATGTGGACTGTGGCCAGATAGATTTAGTAATAAATAATTGATGAAAAGGCAGAAGGGGTAAACATATTTTGAATAAATCGATTAATCTTTTATTATCAGAGTTTTCAACTATATGCCAGAAAGCATGCTTGCACTGGGCTCCCAGAGATAAATGATGTTCTGTACCTTTACCTAGTTAATATTTATGGAACACCATTCTAAATATATAAATGAAAATTTATTAATTCTCACTACTACTTCAGGATATATGAACTATTATTGGTCCTTTCCAGATGTTCAAGGTTACACAGTTAGTAATCACTGAAGCTGGCATGTGAATCAAAGCAACCTGGCTCTGGAGTTTGTACTCTTTACTAAGTCTGTAATGTGGTCATTTGGATATGCACAGGGTTGGCACCAGAGAAATCTGGGAAAATATCAGAAGAAAATTTAAAAGAATATTTGTCTATCTTGAGACGGGGAAGGTCTTCCTAAGCATGAACCAAACCCAGAAGCCATAAAAGAAAAGACTGACATATTTGGCTATATGACAAACAAGAACCTTGATGTAGTCAAAGAAGCCACACGTGAAGTTAAAATGTAACTGCCTACTTGGGGAAAAAGATTTGCCACCTACCCATAAAGAAGGTAATGATGTTTAAAGAAATCCTGTAAATCAATGGAAAAAAAAAACAAGCCAAAGAGGTAAGAAATGAATCAGAAGAAGGCAAATCACAGAAGAAAAACACAATGGCCACACACCCATACAAAAAGATGCTTAATAGGGCTAACAATATCACTAATAATCAGAGCAAATGAAAGCTTTGAAATACTTTCATCTTTTTAATTTGCAAACATTCAAAAGTTTGATAGCAGAATTACATTAGGATGTGAATACACGTTCTTGTTTGACTCAGAGATAGGAAAGCCTCCATCGGATTCTCAGGAATTAAACAGTATGCAATGATTTGGAAATTCCAGTAATAATTATTGAAAGAGCCATATTAATTTTTCTCTATCTGTTGAAATTGATTTTTTATTGATAAAACCCATAACTAAATAATAAAACTAAAACAAAACACAAAAATCTAACATACTTATAATGGTTATTCCATACTCTCCTGGGAAACTACAGCTTTTTACTAATCATGAGATACTTCCTCTCATGATTATGGATGCCTTCATGGAGACAACATTTGTAACCACAGGCTATTTTTTTGCTTTATTTTTACACATAAGACATTTGCTATTCCAAAGACCAAAATTAATCAGGAGTTTCTGAAAATCTGAAGTGTGACAAATATGTAGAATTAACACCTGTTCCTATTATTGTACATAATCAAATCTCTGGAGTTTTTTGAAGGCATATGCTTGGTACTTTAGGTAGGGGCCTTAGAACAATTTTCTTAAGGAAGCAGGGAGAATCAGAGAAGAGAAAGTTAGACACTTCAGAAAACTTTGAAAAGTGCTCCAAACAGATAAGTAATCACCATGTGATAAACACTGCATTTCACAGACCATCTCATTAACAAGACTCACTTGCTGCTGACTCACTCAGATATGTCAAGTGGTAGAACTTCAAAAATAAAAAATGAAGAGAATTAAGGCATGATCCCATGACCCTCCTGAGAGTAACTGCTGACTTCACTGACATCAATATTTGAAAGACTTATGTAAATTTCTAAATTGGGTAGCTAGAATTCTTTTTTATTTTTCTTCTACAAGTATTTCACTGAGACCCTCTCTGGCTAACTTCCATCTTCTATCATTTTCTGGATGAGAACCCTCAAGAAGGATGGAACAGAATACTCTGCTGGCTTTTATCCAGTTTGGCTCTCTGCAGAGCTTAAAAAAAAATAACCCTTTGGAAGGCACATTAACTCTTTCAGAGCACACAGATATCATGAGGCAATCAAAACAATGGAAAAAGCCTCCAGTGTAGAGATGAAATGATGGTGAGGGGTCACAGATGGGTATTTAGCTCAGCCCTGCCCCTGAGTTGCTGAGTCACCATAAGAACTTGATTAACCACTCTAAGCCTCAAGCTTTTTCATCAGTAAGATAAACCGGTCATACTCTATGTCCTTTGAGATCTCTTTATACCTGATATTCTGAAGTCTATAATAAGATGGAGTTCAACAAAATATTCTAATACCCCAAAATATGAATTTTACAGCTAATTAGATGACACCTTTTAAATTGTGTTTTTATACAGCATCAGTAACTTCTATTAAGCTATTGAAACCAAACTTTATCCAAAGCATTTTCTCTGTTGAAATTTTATTTATTTATTTTATCCTTGACATTATTTCTAATTATTTTGAGTTCAGTTTGAAATTCAACAATTTGGTGTGTCAGAAAGATGATTTTCGTGCCCTGCCCCCCACAAAAAACCTAGCTTTTTATATGGGGCAAGATAAAGTTGGTTATGCTGCAGAAACAAATTAGCTCAATAAAGTCATAGCTTATTCAAAATCTGGGAGTCCTTTAACTACAGGGCCAGTTTTTATCCATAGTGATTCAGTCATCCTGGCTGCTCCCATCCTGTGGCTGTTTGGTCTAAATCAGGTACTCCACAATTGCTGCAGCAAAGCAAGAGAAATCTACAATAATCGTTCAATGGCTCCTAAATATCTGGGCCAGAAGTCACACACATCATTACGGTTACAGCTCATTGGCCAAAACTGGTCATACTGTGCTGCCCTACTGCAAAGGGCTAAGAAATGTGAGGCTAGGGCAGGCATAATAGTCAGTCAATGAGTCAATACACCTCTTCCCCACCTATATCTTTCTTTTATTTCTTTTTTTTTTAAGCTACCATAACCTTCAGATGATGATCCGTTAATCTATCCATTCATCCCTTGTCTCATATTTATTAAACACTCATTATCTGCAAGGTGTTTAATAGATTATTTAGGCAACATAAAGATGAATAGGACCCATTTTCTTCACATTGACAAGAAAGGAAGAAATCTTCCATAAGCTGCAGAAAGTTTGTCTCATTTAATCTTTCCATTAATGCTAGTAAGGGCATTGATATTTTCTCCATCTTTACGGCTAAGAAAACTGAGACTCAAAAAAATTAAATAATTTTCTCAAGATGAGTGGTGAGTATGTGGCCAATCTGTAATTCCTGCCCTAGCCTGCGTGAATCCCGTGGCTTTGTTTTTTTCCAACATAACCCTTGTCTGGTCAGTCTCCAGTTAGCTGACAAGAAAGACTGGCTTGACTTGCAGGTCAGATAAACAGATGGCTTTGTGTGTCTATGATACAGGCACACATGAAAATGGGAGCTAATAAATTGTAGTCATTAAGAGGGGGACCTCTGGAGTCAAAATGTCTAGAGTTTTAAGCTTACCGGCTTTATTTACTTGGAGGAGTTACTTCTCTGTGTTTCAGTTTCTTCATCTATAAAATAGAGCATTGAGATAGTTAAATGGAAAATTAATTCTATATGAAGTGCTTGGCACATAGTGGGTGCTCAAAAAAATGTCATCATCAGCATCATTATCATCATCATTTTAATTATCATCATCGTTGGAATTCAAACTCTTGCCTAAGGGGCAAGGCAAAGGGTTTTCTGTTTATGCACAGGGCATTATTAATTTATTTCAGGTCTTTCAGTTTAAGTAAAAGGTCTCTATTGGTCTTTAAAACATTTTAAAAATAAATCAGAATCCATTTTCTATTGTCTTGTCTACTTTATACTGGCTTTTATTCATTTTTAAATTACTTTCTAATGTACTCAAATCTTTATTCTTTTTAGTAGGTAAACAAGAAACAGCACAAAAAGACACATGGAAAGCTTGAATCACAAGCAAGAACAGGGAGGGGTCTTTTTACTCCAGAAGCTTCACAAAGTCTCTGACTTCCTTAAAATTTTCAGGGAAATGCCCTCCTCCACCTCATCCTCACATACATCTTGGAAATAAAATAGAACCTGCCAGAAAGGAACACACTCCTCTGTCTACTCCATAACTTACAACGCCACCTGCATCTATTCTAGTATCCTCTGCCTACTCTTGTATACCTCTAGATGTAATGTCTTCACTCTCATCAAAGGTCAGCACCTCCAGTTGTGCTCTAGGTCCCATCCCCTGTAGACTTTGCAGGGAATATACATCTGAAATTTTACACCTTTCTCTCTGCATTCTCAGTATATTCCTATCTCCTGGATCATTTCCATCAGTATAGAAACCTGTTGTAACATCACCTGTATTTGCTTTTAGGTGTCCGCTCAAGAGTTACACATTTCATTGGCAGTTTCCTTTGATTCCTGTAAGTGTTGGCTTTCCAAATGCTAGATGGTGCAATCACTAACTTTTGATCCCCTAGCCTTTTCAAAGGTTTTCAAAGCCTCTAATTCCCTGTATTAAATCCCTTTCTGCTTGAAATGTCTGGAATGATTTCTACTTTCTTGTCCAAACCCTGACTAACACATATGTCAAATTTTATGCTTTATGCCTTTCTTTCATCTCATCTTTCTTCTTGTAATGTTATGTTTGTTCCCTGATGTTTTAGATAACAGGCTGCTTCCTTTTGTCATTATCATCACATTACCTTATTTTAATTTGGGATATGATTTACAATTCTATTTGTTTTCTTGCTTATTTACTCAGTAGAATATAAGTGATCTTGTTCATCTGTGTATTCCCAGTGCTAGTACAGAGTTTGGCACCCAGCGGGCATCCAATAAATATTTGTGGAATAAATAAATTAAACCTTACCATCATGTAAAATGTTTTTCTGCATACCAGAGAATAACAGTGATTGAAATTTTAAGTTCCTCTGATGAATTTTCAGAGAAATCTATTAAGGATAAAAGGGTGTTTTCAGTACTGTGAAAGGTACAAACTTGAATTGGAGTCCTGCCTTTGAGGAGCGAGTAAGGGAAATAAATATGATGTATTAATATATATATCTATACTATAAAACAAAGTGGTATTGTTATGCACATATTAAAGCTATTAACATTCAAAAAGAGTTATGCTACTTCCATTTGCAAAGATCAGTGAGGTTTTTCAGAAGGAGGTAATACTTGAATTGGGCCTTAAAGGATAATTAAGACTTAAGCTTACCAAAAGTGAAGGAAGGGTATTCTAGAAATATAAGAAAGTGTTATCAATGGCTCAAAGTAAGGGTAAAACAAATTCAGTGTGTAGGGAATTGGAAATAGTCTTGCTTGGTTGGAAATCAGGATGTGAAAAGCAAAGAAGCGAGAGATGGACTAGAAAATAAAAACATTGCACATAAATCCCCAAACAGAGGAATCCATTGGTTTTCACTAAAAAACTACTTACTCATATACACATGCAGATTTTAAAGTTATTTAATATGGGCGTTAAGTCTGCAGTTAGGAAGTAGCTCATTTATGCTAACAGCCTGAGGCTCTAAGAATTCTGTTTATTACATTAGAAGCCACACCATGTTCTACATTCTAAATGCTCTGTTTCAGATTCTGTGTTGTGCATCTGCACTCACTCTCTGAATGTGAAGCAGGCTGATGCAAATGCATTTGTTCATAATGAGCTTTTAGTATCTCTCCTCCTCTCTGAGGATGAAATCAGTGTACATGCTGCTGCTTAAGTCATGTCAGTAATCTTCTGGGAGAAAGCAGAAGATGATTAAACCTACTCCAAATTATCATACGCCTGTTCAAAGGCATTCTCCTCTTGAACTTCTGTTTTACTCTAAAACAACCCAGCAACTGAATTTGAAATTGTCTCAGGGTAAAGTTAAAAGAAGATATAAATCTTCCTTGATGTTCTTTAACATCTAATAATAAAGTGATTGTTACTGTATTATAGCTTTATTAGTTTCCTAGACGCTCTCTTACCACCAATAAGAATCCTTGAAAAGTGCATTTTCCTGTCTTGTCTTATTAAACAGATTGGCTTCGAAAGTTATATTACAGTGTTGCTCAGTTAATACAGTTTCCAAACCAGCTATTAATGTTTGTTTAGTCAGGACAGGGTGATATATTTCGTTTTCCATAAGTTTTAATGTCACTGAATGAGAGTAATTATGTGCGTATAAACACACTTCACAGAAAAAAGGTACACAGATTTTAAATCACAAAAATCAAGTATTCGCTTAAGATATTTTAAGTGCAATATCACTGGGAATGATAAAGCCTATAAAAGTACACAAGTTCTGCCCTTTCTCTAGTTCAGAAAACAGGGCAGCCAATTAGATATTCAAATTATGTATGTTTTCTCATTTAAAGATGCGTATAGTCATATGTCCCTTTGGAGAAAGAAGAGAGGATCAAGACGAATTGGTTATTTGTGCATGTAATGCTGAGTTTCCTAAGTCCAGGGAAGAATTCCAGGGAGTCACCAATATCAAAGAACTTAAGTTTCCTCCCTGAAAGAAATGCAATGTAATTTATGATCTCAAAATGACCTTTCAGAAACATTCCATTATCACCCTCCTTCTTATGGTTTTGTATCGATACACTATATCTTTGATCATCTCCACTTTTCAAAAATTCTGAGAATTTTTGATTCTCACAAGACCCCTGTAATATTAGACAAATTGAGCTCTGTGAAAGGGAATCTATTAAAGTCATTTATTACAGACAAGGACTGTTTCTAGTAAGGTTTAAATCCTATCAGAAAGGAACCTCCGAAGGAACTGACAAGAACCTCTGAAGTGGAGGTCACTGTTTGGGCCACTTTTAAAAAAATAATTTGAATTAGCTGCTAGCAACTAATATTATATTCAACCAGCCCACTTATCTCATTAATGTCCGTCTGGTCCCTGCAGTGATTTCAGATTTCAATCCCTATAATAATACTTTCTCATTTTGTTATTGGAGAACTGGATTCTCAGAGAATTCAGATGTTCTATTTCAAGTCTCACAGCTGATAAACAGAAATTTATTGGGATGGGAAAAATTTAATATGCTTTATTTCATCATATTAATCCCCAAATTCATGTATGTCTCTACCATTTGACTCATTTAACTGTAAGTTTGAATGTCTTTAAATTAGTAATGGTGTTGGAGTTATGGGGAAAAAGTGACTGCTTTCCAGGAATTGTTATTTGACATTTCTTCCTCCCAAAGAAAAATACAAAAGTTAACTCTTTTCTTTTCTAATTTACCACAATTCAAGTTTAAAAACTGAACATTAGAGACATTAGTTAGACATATATGAAATACCTAGACCATGGGGAAAACACAGAAGGAGATAAGTGAGCACAGGAAGAGATAAAGAACACAGAGTAAATAACTTCTTAATTCAATTATTTTGGCATTTAGGGAAACTGGGACAAGACTTGGCTTAAAAAGGGAAAGCAACATTTTAAAAATTTCTACCAACTGCCAGGCAGTGTGCATTAGTTATCTTATTCACACAACAATCTCTCAAGAAAAGCATTTTCTCATCATTCTTACAGAAAAGGAATCTGAGATTTCTGAGAGGTTACAAAACACTCCAAGTACATCTAACCAGCAAGTGGCCAGGTGGGAATTGCAATGAGGTATGATTCCAAAGTGTGTTTTATTTCTAGGACACAATTTGTTTCTTTTCTTAGACACAAACTTTGTGCAATTTAAAAGTGTAAATATGTTTGTGAAAGAAATATTTTAAATGATAAAGAAACAGAGGATAAGTCAAATTTTAAAATGCCCCCAAGAAAATTTGTTCTATATTATCATGCACTTAATCTAATTTTCTATGCATGAAAGCAAATTTCCTTAGGACTTATCATTAGGCACAATTTCTTTAATCTGAGTCACTTCTGTGTTGGAAAGTAACAAAAGAGCATTTTTTGGTGTGAATATCCCCTAACTCAAGCTCTTTTGTAACAAGAAGTTGGCTTTATTCAAGTCTATAAAAATTTATGACTTATTGAAATAGTGAAATACTGAAGTGATAATATCCATATATGTATATATACATGTTTAATATGTATATGCATATTATATAGACGTATATATATTACATATATAAATTTCCCAAAGCATCTCCAAGTCACTCACAAAAACAAGTAAATGTGACAAATTTCTTTATAGACAATATGTTTCTCTTCTAGGACTGCTGAAAATCTTTTCTTTGAAAGCCCTTTGACTGAGAGCTAAATCTCTCCAGACAGGCTGAGGAGGATTAGCGTATATTCCTTTGGGTAGCAGCCTAGCAGGGTCAAAGGGAGATAAAGGGATTTTCAAACACAGTTCTGATGAAGAAGGCAGCCAGAATGAATGGCTGAGGGATGTGTAACACCCAACCTAGGATACTTTCAACCCCGATCAAACCTTAGAGGGGCTGTTTCTGCAGGGAGCTCTTTTCTTTCTCAGAGCCTGCTGAAATAAATTCTGTACCCTTTCAGAATAGATTTGAATAGCGAATTACCCTGCTTGAAGATGGAAAAAGAGTAGGGAAGCTTTTCTTTTCCCATGAGGCAGCATCCCTATTTATAAACGGTAATGAAATTGACACAGGTGAACTGATTATGCTAAGTACACTGGGTACACAGAATCTCTGAACACCATTTCCTTTGCCTGCTCTTTGGGGGTTTATACAGAAAGTTGTGAGGCTGGGGCTCAGGAGCTCAAGTCCCAATCAGTGAATAATTTATTAACCTTTAATAAGTTGCTGATCTCTTTGTACCTCAGCCTAAAATATGAAGTAATAGTTTTCTTAGTAAATTGTTTTGAGATTTCTTGTTGAAAGGATAAATATGTAGTAATTATGAAGCCTTTTAAGCAACATTCCAACAAGGGATTTCAATCTAAACCTCAATTAACATGAACTGTTTATTTTTATCAAGTTGGAAATGAACCATTTTGAAATAATGAGGACTGAAGCATATACTGAGTGATATTTTTCAATAAATATTGAGATGGAATAATCTAAAACAGAATATTTTACAAGAGAAACTATTTCATTTATTGGGCTTCTACTATAGACTAGCCACTAGAGTTAGAAGTGAGTAAGACACCAGTCCTGATCTTAGAAAGCTCACGGTCTAGGAAGGGTGACTGAACTTTCATACTGTTTTCCATAATGGCTATACTAATTTAAATTCAACAAGGGTTTCCTTGTACACTACATTCTCACCAACACTTGTTATCTTTTGTCTTATTGATAATAGCCATTCTAACAGATGTAAGATGATCTCTCATTGTGGTTTTAATTTGCATTTCCCTTGTAATTAGTGACATCAAGCATTTTTCCATATATGTGTTGGTTATTTGTATGGTTTTTTTTTTTGGTAAATGTCAAATTCAAGACCCTCGAAATATTTATTTAGTTCAGCCTTTTCATGGTTTAGAGAAGGAACATGAGAACTGAGAAATCAAGGGACTTAACAAAAATTATGGAAACTCATAACTCCTAACTTCAGTCATTTAAACCAAGTCCACTAGTCAAACCTATGAAAGACGTGTGTGTGTGTGTGTATATATATATATATAAAATATATTTATATGTAATATATATACAGTACACATAGTGAAATAGAATAATATTAATGTTATAGATCACAAATGTATAACAAATATAATATAGAATTATAATATGTAGGCCAGGCACAGTGGCTCACGCCTGTAATCCCAGCACTTTGGGAGGCCGAGGCGGGTGGATCACCTGAGGTCAGGAGTTCAAGACCAGCCTGGCCAACGTGGTGAAACCCCGTCTCAACTAAAAATACAAAAAAAATTACCTGGGTGTGGTGGCAGGCACCTGTAATCCCAGCTACTTTGGGAGGCTGAGGCGGGAGAATCACTTGAACCTAGGAGGCGGAGGCTGTAGTGAACCAAGATGGTGCCATTGCACTCCAGCCTAGGCAACAAGAGTGAAACTCTGTCAAAAAAAAAAAAGAATTATAATATATAAAATTGTTCATATATCCATGTCAATTATATATAACATATTTAATATTAAATAATATAATGTCTTATATATTATATATAATAATGCTTTTATATGTCTAATATACATGCTATTACAGATTATATATAAAGGTTAACATAAATACATATGCAAAAATTATTCCTTGGCAACCCAGAGAAAAAATTCATTATACAATACTCTGGATTCCTTACTTTTTATCCACTGGTTTGGCCTAAGATAAGGTATAGCTTCTTCTTATTTAAATCATATACTTTGTTCCAATTCCACCATAAATGACAGCTCTTCCAGATAACTTTGCTCAATGACCCTCAAATCACTCCTGGCTGTTAATAGCTGATATGGTTTGGCTCTGTGTTTTCACCCAAATCTCATCCCGAATTGTAATCCCCATGTGTGGAGGGACAGACCTGGTGAGAGGTGATTAGATCATGGAAGCAGTTTTCCCTTTGCTGTTTTCATGATAGATTTCTTATTAGAGCTGATGGTTTAAAAGTGTGGCACTTCCCCCACCCTCTCTCCCCTGCCACTTTGTGAAGAGGCTGCTTGCTTCACCTTCACATTCCACCATGATTGTAAGTTTCCTGAGGCCTCCCCAGCCATGCAGAACTGTGAGTCAATTAAACTTCTTTCTTTTATAAATTACCCAGTCTCAGGTAGTTCTTTATAGCAGTGTGAAAACAGACTAATACAGTAGATTGGTACTGAGGTAGTGGGGCATTGCTATAAAGATACCTGAGAATGTGAAAGCAACTTTGGAACTGTGTAACCAGCAGAGATTGGAGCAGTTTGGAAGGCTCAGAAGAAGACAGGAAGATGAGGGAAAGTTTGGGACTTCCTAGAGATTTACTGAATGGCTTTACAAACATGCTGATGGTGATATGGACAATTAAGTCCAGGCTGAGGTGGTCTCAGATGGAGATAAGGAACTTGTTGGGAACAGGAGTAAAGGTGACTCTTGCTATGCTTTAGCAAAGAGACTGGTGGCATTTTGCCGCTGCCCTAGAGATCTGTGGAACTTTGAACTTGAGAGAGATTATTTAGGGTATCTGGCAGAAGAAATGTCTAGGCAGCAAAGTATTCAAGATGTGACCTGACTTTTTCTAAAAGCTTACAGTCATATGAGTTCACAACGAGATTTCTGAAACGGGAACTTACATTTAAAAGGGAAGCAACGCACAAAGGTTTGGAAAATTTGCAGACTGATCATGTGGTAGAAAAGAAAACCACATTTTGTGAGGAGAAATTCAAGCAGTCTGCAGAAATTTGCGTAAGCAAAAAGAAGCTAAATGTTAATAGCCAAGACAATAGGCAAAATGTCTCCAAGGCATTTCAGTGATCTTCATGGCCCATCACAGGCCCAGAGGCCTAGGAGGAAAAAATGGTTTCATGGGCTGGGCCCAGGGTCCCACTTCTTTGTGCAGTCTCAGGACATGGTGTCCTGTGACCCAGCTGCTCCAGCTGTAGCTGTGGATAAAAGGGGCCAAGGCACAGCTCGAGCCATGGCTTCAGAGGGTGCAAGCTCCAAGCCTTGGTGGCTTCCACATTGTATGGGGCATATGGGTGTGCAGAAGACAAGAGCTGAGCTTTGGGAGTCTCTGCCTAGCATTCAGAGGATGTATGAAAATGCCTGGACGTCCAGGCAGAAGTCTTCTTTAGGGGAGGAGCCCTCATGGAGAACCACTACTACGGCAAGGTCCCCATTTGGATACTGCCTAGTGAAGCTGTGAGAAGAGGTCCACTGTCCTCCAGACCACAGAATGGTAGATCCACTAACAGCTTGCACCCTGTACCTGGAAAAGCCTCAAGCACTCAACACCAGCCCATGAAAGCAGCTGCTGGAGCTGAACCCTGCAAATACACAGGGTCAGATCTTCTAAAGGCCTTGGGAGCCAACCCCTTGCATCACCATGCCCTGGATATGAGATCTGGAGTCAAGGAAGGTTATTTTGGAGCTCTAAGACTTACTGAGTGCGTTGCCAGGTTTCAGAGTTGAATGAGGCCTGTGGTCCCTTTGTTCTGGCCAATTCCTCGCATTTGGAATGGAAGCATATAACCAATGCCTGTACCCTCACTCTATCTTGGAAGTAACTAACTTGCTTCTGATTTTACAGGCTCATAGGAGGAAAAGACTTGCCTAGACCCAAGTGAGACTTTGGACATGGACTTTTGGATTGAATCTGCAATGAATTAAGACTTTGGGGGACTGTTGGGAAGCTACAATTGTGTCTTGAAATGTGAGAAAGACATGAGAGTTGGGAGAGGCCAGGGGCGGAATAATATGGTTTGGCTCCATGTCCCCACCCAAATCTCACCTAGAATTGTAATCCCCATAATTCCTATGTGTGGAGGGAGGGATCTGGTGGGAGGTGATTTGATTGTGGAGGCAGTTTCCCCCTTGCTATTCTTTTTTTTTAATTTTATTATTATTATACTTTAAGTTTTAGGGTACATGTACACAATGTGCAGGTTTGTTACATATGCATACATCTGCCATGTTGGTGTGCTGTACCCATTAACTCATTTAGCATTAGGTATATCTCCTAATGCTATCCCTCCTGCCTCCCCACACCACACAACAGTCCCCGGTATGTGATGTTCCCCTTCCTGTGTCCACATGTTCTCATTGTTAAATTCCCAACTATGAGTGAGAACATGTGGTGTTTGCTTTTTTGTCCTTGCGATAGTTTGCTGAGAATGATGGTTTCCACTTTCATCCATGTCCCTACAAAGGACATGAACTCATCATTTTTTATGGCTGCATAGTATTCCATGGTGTATATGTGCCACATTTTCTTAATCCAGTCTATCATTGTTGGACATCTAGGTTGGTTCCAAGTCTTTGCTATTGTGAATAGTGCCGCTATAAACATACATGTGCATGTGTCTTTATAGCAGCATGATTTATAATCCTTTGAGAATATACCCAGTAATGGGATGGCTGGGTCAAATGGTATTTCTAGTTCTAGATCCCTGAGGAATCGCCACACTGACCTCCACAATGGTTGAACTAGTTTACAGTCCCACCAACAGTGTAAAAGTGTTCCTATTTTTCCACATCCTCTCCAGCACCTGTTGTTTCCTGACTTTTTAATGATGGCCATTCTAACTGGTGTGAGATGGTATCTCATTGTGGCTTTGATTTGCATTTCTCTGATGGCCAGTGATGATGAGCATTTTTTCATGTGCTTTTTGGGTGCATAAATATCTTCTTTTGAGAAGTGTCTGTTCATATCCTTTGCCCACTTTTTGATGAGGTTCTTTGTTTTTTTCTTGTAAATTTGTTGGAGTACATTGTAGATTCTGGATATTAGCCCTTTGTCAGATGAGTAGGTTGCGAAAATTTTCTCCCATTCTGTAGGTTGCCTGTTCACTCTGATGGTAGTTTCTTTTGCTGCACAGAAGCTCTTTAGTTTAATTAGATCTCATTTGTCAATTTTGGCTTTTGTTGCCATTGCTTTTGGTGTTTTAGACATGAAGTCCTTGCCCATGCCTATGTCCCGAATGGTATTGCCTAGGTTTTCTTCTAGGTTTTTTATGGTTTTAGGTCTAACATTTAACTCTTTAATCCATCTTGAGTTAATTTGTGTATAAGGTGTAAGGAAGGGATCCAGTTTCAGCTTTCTACATATGGCTAGCCAGTTTTCCCAGCACCATTTATTAAATAGGGAATCCTTTCCCCATTGCTTCTTTTTGTCAGGTTTGTCAAATATCAGATAGTTGTAGATATGCGGCATTATTTCTGAGGGCTCTGTTCTGTTCCATTGGTCTATATCTCTGTTTTGGTACCAGTATCACGCTGTTTTAGTTACTGTAGCCTTGTAGTATAGTTTGAAGTCAGGTATCTTGATGCCTCCAGCTTTGTTCTTTTGGCTTAGGATTGACTTGGCAATGAGGGCTCTTTTTTGGTTCCATATGAACTTTAAAGTAGATTTTTCCAATTCTGTGAAGAAAGTCATTGGTAGCTTGATGGGAATGGCATTGAATCTATAAATCACCTTGGGCAGTATGGCCATTTTCACGATATTGATTCTTCCAACCCATGAGCATGGAATGTTCTTCCATGTGTTTGTATCCTCTTTTATTTCACTGAGCAGTGGTTTGTAGTTCTCCTTGAAGAGGTCCTTCACGTACCTTGTAAGTTGGATTCCTAGGTATTTTATTCTCTTTGAAGCAATAGTGAATGGGAGTTCACTCATGATTTGGCTCTCTGTTTGTCTGTGATCAGTGTATAAGAATGCTTCTGATTTTTGTACATTGATTTGTATCCTGAGACTTTGCTGAAGTTGCTTATCAGCTTGAGGAGATTTTGGGCTGAGACGATGGGGTTTTCTAGATATACAATCATGTCATCTGCAAACAGGGACAATTTGACTTCCTCTTTTCCTAATTGAATACTCTTTATTTCCTTCTCCTGCCTAATTGCCCTGGCCAGAACTTCCAACACTATGTTGAATAGGAGTGGTGAGAGAGGGCATCCCTGTCTTGTGCCAGTTTTCAAAGGGAATGCTTCTAGTTTTTGCCCATTCAGTATGATATTGGCTGTGGGTTTGTCATAGGTAGCTCTTATTATTTTGAGATACGTCCCATCAATACCTAATTTATTGCCGGTTTTTAGCATGAAGGGCTGTTGAATTTTGTCAAAGGCCTTTTCTGCATCTATTGAGATAATCATGTGGTTTTTGTCTTTGGTTCTGTTTATATGCTGGATTACATTTATTGATTTGTGTATGTTGAACCAGCCTTGCATCCCGGGGATGAAGCCCTCTTCATTATGGTGGATAAGCTTTTTGATGTGCTGCTGGATTCGGTTTGCCAGTATTTTACTGAGGATTTTTGCATCAATGTTCATCAAGGATATTGGTGTAAAATTCTCTTTTTTGGTTGTGTCTCTGCCAGGCTTTGGTATCAGGATGATGCTGGCCTCATAAAATGAGTTAGGGAGGATTCCCTCTTTTTCTATTGATTGAAATAGTTTCAGAAGGAATGATACCAGCTCCTCTTTGTACCTCTGGTAGAATTTGGCTGTGAATCCATCTGGTCCTGGACTTTTTTTGGTTGGTAAGCTGTTGATTATTACCTCAATTTCACAGCCTGTTTTTGGACTATTCAGAGATTCAGCTTCTTCCTGGTTTAGTCTTGGGAGGATATATGTGTCGAGGAATTTATCCATTTCTTCTGGGTTTTCTAGTTTATTTGCATAGAGGTGTTTGTAGTATTCTCTGATGGTAGTTTGTATTTCTGTAGGATCGGTGGTGATATCCCCTTTATCATTTTTTATTGCATTTATTTATTATTCTCTCTTTTCTTCCTTATTAGTCTTGCTAGTGGTCTATTAATTTTGTTGATCTTTTCAAAAAACCAGCTCCTCGATTCACTAACTTTTTGAAGGTTTTTTTGTGTCTCTATTTCCTTCAGTTCTGCTCTGATTTTAGTTATTTCTTGCCTTCTGCTAGCTTTTGAATGTGCTTGCTCTTGATTCTCTAGTTCTTTTAATTGTGATGATAGGGTGTCAATTTTAGATCTTTCTTGATTTCTCTTGTGGGCATTTAGTTCTATAAATTTCCCTCCACACACTGCTTTGAATGTGTCCCAGAGATTCTGGTATGTTGTGTCTTTGTTCTCGTTGGTTTCAAAGAACATCTTTATTTCTGCCTTCATTTCATTATTTACCCAGTAGTCATTCAGGAGCAGGTTGTTCAGTTTCTATGTAGTTGAGCAGTTTTGAGTGAGTTTCTTAATCCTGAGTTCTAGTTTGATTGCCCTGTGGTCTGAGAGACAGTTTGTTATAATTTCTGCTCTTTTACATTTGCTGAGGAGTGCTTTACTTCCAACTATGTAGTCAATTTTGGAGTAGGTGTGGTTTGGTGCTGAAAAGAATGTATATTCTGTTGATTTGGGGTGGAGAGTTCTGTAGATGTCTATTAGGTCCGCTTGGTGCAGAGCTGAGTTCAATTCCTGGGTATCCTTTTTAACTTTCTGTCTCGTTGATCTGTCTAATGTTGACAGTGGGGTGTTAAAGTCTCCCATTATTATTGTGTGGGAGTCTAAGTTTCTTTGTAGGTCACTAAGGACTTGCTTTATGAATCTGGGTGCTCCTGTATTGGATGTATATATATTTAGGATAGTTAGCTCTTCTTGTTGAATTGATCCCTTTACCATTATGTAATGGCCTTCTTTGTCTCTTTTGATCTTTGTTGGTTTAAAGTCTGTTTTGTCAGAGACTAGGATTGCAACCCCTGCCTTTATTTGTTTTCCATTTGCTTGGTAGATCTTCCTCTATCCTGTTATTTTGAGCCTATATGTGTCTCTGCACACGAGATAGATTTCCTGAATACAGCACACTGGTGGGTCTTGACTCTTTATCCAATTTGCCAGTCTGTGTCTTTTAATTGGAGAATTTAGCCCATTTACATTTAAAGTTAATATTGTTATGTGTGAATTTGATCCTGTCATTATGATGTTAGCTGGTTATTTTGCTCATTAGTTGATGCAGTTTCTTCCTAGCCTTGACGGTCTTTACAATTTGGCATGATTTTGCAGTGGCTGGTACCGGTTGTTCCTTTCCATGTTTAGTGCTTCCTTCATGAGCTCTTTTAGAGCAGGCCTGGTGGTGACAAAATCTCTCAGCATTTGCTTGTTTGTAAAGTATTTTATTTCTCCTTCATTTATGAAGCTTAGTTTGGCTGGATATGAAATTGTGGGTTGAAAATTCTTTTCTTTAAGAATGTTGAATATTGGTCCCCACTCTCTTCTGGCTTGTAGAGTTTCTGCCAAGAGATCAGCTGTTATTCTGATGGGCTTCCCTTTGTGGGTAACCTGGCCTTTCTCTCTGGCCATCCTTAACATTTTTTCCTTCATTTCAACTTTGGTGAATCTGACAATTATGTGTCTTGGAGTTGCTCTTCTTGAGGAGTATCTTTGTGGCATTCTTTGTATTTCCTGAATCTGAATGTTGGCCTGCCTTGCTAGATTGGGGAAGTTCTCCTGGATAATATCCTGCAGAGTGTTTTCCAACTTGCTTCCATTCTCCCCGTCACTTTCAGGTACACCAATCAGATGTAGATTTGGTCTTTTCACATAGTCCCATATTTCTTGGAGGCTTTGTTCATTTCTTTTTATTCTTTTTTCTCTAAACTTCTCTTCTCACTTCATTTCATTCATTTCATCTTCCATCACTGATACCCTTTCTTCCAGTTGATCGCATCGGCTACTGAGGCTTCTGCATTCATCACGTAGCTCTCTTTCCTTGGTTTTCAGCTCCATGAGGTCCTTTAAGGACTTCTCTGCATTGGTTATTTTAGTTATCCATTCATCTAATTTTTTTTCAAAGCTTTTAACTTCTTTGCCATTGGTTTGAATTTCCTCCTGTAGCTTGGAGTAGTTTGATCATCTGAAGTCTTCTTCTCTCAACTCGTCAAAGTCATTCTCCTTCCAGCTTTGTTCCATTGCTGGTTAGGAGCTGCGTTCCTTTGGAGGAGGAGAGGCGCTCTTATTTTTAGAGTTTCTGGTTTTTCTGCTTTGTTTTTTCCCCATCTTTGTGGTTTTATCTACGTTTGGTCTTTGATGATGGTGACATACAGATATGTTTTTGGTGTGGATGTCCTTTCTGTTTGTTAGTTTTCCTTCTGACAGACAGGACCCTCAGCTGCAGGTCTGTTGGAGTTTGCTAGAGGTCCACTCCAGACGCTGTTTGCCTGGGTATCAGCAGCGGTGGCTGCAGAACAGCGGATATTGCTGAACCGCAGATGCTGCTGCCTGGTCGCTCCTCTGGAAGTTTTGTCTCAGAGGACTACCCGGCCTTGTGAGGTGTTGGTCTGCTCCTACTGGGGATGCCTCCCAGTTAGGCTACTCATGGGTCAGGGACCCACTTGAGGAGACAGTCTGCCCGTTCTCAGATCTCCAGCTGCTTGCTGGGAGAACCACTACTCTCTTCGAAGCTGTCAGAGAGGGACATTTAAGTCTGCAGAGGTTACTGCTGTCTTTTCATTTGTCTGTGCCCTGCCCCCAGAGGTGGAGCCTACAGAGGCAGCCAGGCCTCCTTGAGCTGTGTTGGGCTCCATCCAGTTCAAGCTTCCCTGCTGCTTTGTTTACTTAATCAAACAACTAACTTGGCAATGGCAGGCGCCCCTCCCCCATCCTCGCTGCCACCTTGCAGTTTGATCTTGGACTGCTGTGCTAGCAATGAGCGAGACTCCATGGGCGTAGGACCCTCCGAGCCAGGTGTGGGATATAATCCCCTGGTGTGGCGTTTTTTAAGCCTGTTGGAAAAGTGCAGTAGTAGGGTGGGAGTGACCTGATTTTCCAGGTGCCGTCTGTCGCCGCTTTCTTTGAGTAGGAAAGGGAATTCCCTGACCCCTTGTGCTTCTCAGGTGAGGCGATGCCTCACCCTGCTTTGGCTCGTGCACAGTGCACCGCACCCACTGTCCTGCACCTACTGTCTGGCACTCCCCAGTGAGATGAACCTGGTACCTCAGTTAGAAATGCAGAAATCACCCGTCTTCTGTGTCGCTCACGCTGGGAGCTGTAGACCAGAGCTGTTCCTATTCGGCCGTCTTGGCTCCTCCCCACCGGCCTTGCTATTCTTGTGGTAAAATTCTTAAAAGATCTGATGGTTTAAAAGTGTGGCACTTCTGCTCTCCCTTTCCTTCTGCCTTGTGAAGAAGGTACTTGCTTCCCCTTTACCTTCTGCCATGATTGTAAGTTTCCTGAGGCCTCCCCAGCCATGCAGAACTGTGAGTCAATTAAGCCTCATTTCTTTATAAATTACTCAGTCTCAGAAAGATCTTTATAGTAGTGTGAAAACAGATAATACAATAGCTTTCTTTTATCCTGCACCACCAGATAGTGAACTCCTAAAGAGCCTCTTATTTGAGAAGCAGACCCTCTGGTCATTGAGAACAGGACCTTAGAATCAGGCCACTCTGCCATTTTCTAGATATGGGATTAGAGTAATTGCTCTAACCTCTCTAAACTTGCTCATTTCCTCATGTAGAAAATGATGATAATAATTGTACCCATTGCATTTTCTTTTCAGGATTCAAGTGTATATAGACACATGACACTCAGTAATTGTAGGTCTTTAGCTCTTTTTTTGTGGGTATTCAACATTGAGTGCTCCATAAATGTGTGTTATGCCAAATCAAATCTTATGTTTTCCTTCAAATTCTTTTATATTTCTTTTTCTTGTATTTTAGCTTGATTCCTTAATTTTGTAACCCAGATACTGACACAGTGATCATTGAAGGCTATTTTAAATTATTTATATTCACCTTTGGGTCCTCCAAGAAAACAAACAGCCAGCTACATCAAATTTTGCCCAACAGCATTCTCTCTTTGTCAACACAGAGCAAAAAATGCAGCTATGGAAGTTTGTAAAAGCCTTTTTTTTCTGGTGACTCATCAGCAAAGGAGAGAGAAGCAAACATTAAACAGAAAAGTGAAAAATCAAAATAAGTAAGAAACAAAATGTTGAGTTTCTGAGTGTTCCTTGGGGTAAAAAGACATCAAGTGAAGGAATGATGATGCCCTTGTCTGCAAGAATCAGCCAAAATAGAAACTTTTCATGGAAATTTCCAGATAGTAATTGAAGAAAATTGTTATGAGAGGTTTTCACACAAATTAACTACCCAGCTGCCCCAACTCCTCTCTTGGATTTGCAATAGAGGCTTACTTCCTTATCATCAGTTATTTTTCACCTCTCTGGATTATTATAAGGTTAACTTATTCTATTCACCTTCAAATACATTACAACTCTACCCCACCATCTCAGTGTCTTCATCTGAAAGAGTTACTGCATGATCAAATGAGCATGACTCACTAGCTATGCCTTCAAAGACATCCCAAATTCACCTCACTACCCCATCACCTCTGACCTGAATTGCAAGAGCATCCTGTCTCTTTCTACTCTTGCCTTCTGTAGTTGATTTTCCACTCCATGGCCAGTGTAATATTTAAAATACACAGCTAAATGGTAAGGACAGTAAATTTCATGTGCGAATTTTATCTCAATTTTTTAAAAGTGTGAAATAAAATAAAATGTACAAGTAGGCTTTCCATTATCTTTAGAATAAAATGCAAACTCCTTACCATGGTCTCCAAGGCCCAACATGTTTAGGTTTCTGATTTTCTGTTTGACCTCATCTATTATTTTTTTTCCTGACTTGTTTCAAGTCATTTCTCAAATGCACCAAATGGGAACCAAGTAAGAGCTTTTGGTCTCCTTGTCCTCTCTGCTTGGAAGAATCTCTTTCCAGATTTTTGCATGACTCATGCCTTTGATAATTCAGATGGCTGTTCAGAGAGGCTTTTCCTAAATGCCCTAATTAAATGCCCTTACCTAAAACTTATTTTGCCTTACTTGAATTTATTTTCTCATTATCATTTATGTTCTGGAATTAATGAGCTACATGTTGATATTTTCTGTGTCTCTGCACTTGCACATAAACTTTGTGAAACTTTATCACCACAGCCTAAAGCATTGCATGGCATATGGTAGGTGCTCAATAAATAGTTTTTGAATGAATGAAGAATATAAAAAATATTTGTAAAGCTCTTAGTAGAGTGTTGGTCACATGTACACATGCAGAGAATTCATTATTTAAAAGTTATGCAATTTGAAATGTAATATGAGATCAGAAAAAAATGTTTAATGTAATACTACTAGGGTAGGATGACCTCTGCTATCAGGCTAGGAAAAGTATCAAGATGCCAATAGGTAGAGAAGAGAGTCCATTGAAGATTTCTCCATTTATATTCATTCCTATATGAACTGATTCCACCGAGGTTATACAAAATTCTACCAGACATATGCCTTTATGTTTGTAGATGTTGACCAGCCCTGGTGCATGTATTAAATTTAGTAACACAGTCTGTTTATGTACATCTAGGATGCAGCATGCAATTGAGTATAGCTTCTGCCCTGGAATTGACTGCAATGCTGCTCTTAGGAAACCAGACACTCAGACTGTCTTCAAGGCCAAAGAAAGTTTATTCCAGGCACCCAGACCTTCTTGTTTTATGTAGCTACTTCAGAGACTTAACATTGAAGGCATTCTGGGACAATGCTCAAAGCCTCGGAAAATAAATTTCTATCATCCAAGAAGAAAGCCTCAGAAAATAAATTTCTATCATCCAGTTGTGAGCTTGTGAACTGTACTTCCTGTATTGCCATCATATTTTCAAGCTTGTGATCCCTGACATGCAGACAGAGGCTATTATTTTAATTTGCATTTCTGGAAGACAATGCTGACCTAGATTTCCTTGTAGCCCATAGTCTGTGTGAAGAAGTGATTTTGGTGGCTGCTCCCTTAGCCCCTGTATATAATTAGTTATATCTCAGACTGAGACAGAGAAAAAGAAAAGTCAGGAAAAAAAATTGGCCTGGCCTTCTGCTAACTCCAGAAACCAGATGTATTTGTTTCTTTGAAAAAAGTGTCTCCCAAGTCCTTGGCAGAGTGCTCAAAGTAGCTTTATGTAAGTGCTGGAAGTTGTCTTTAGTCCAAGGCCCAAGGACTGCAGTTCAGTGCTTGCAAGATCAAACACAGGTGCAGCAGAGATGCTGTGCAGTTCAGCAAGTCACCCTGGGGATAGAGCCAGGTGGGAGATTGTGGGGGAAAAGCTTTTCATATTTTAAAGGATATTAAAGTACCACTGCCTGGAGATGAGAAGTATTTAAGAGAACTCCCGAAAAATTCCTTTTCACCATACCGAATTGGTAGGAATAACATTCAAAACAAGCACCATTCTTTTTCATGCTGCTGATAAAGACATACCCAAGACCGGGCAATTTACAAAAGAAAGATTGTTAATTAGACTTACAGTTCCATGTGTCTGGGGAAGCCTCACAATCATGGCAGAAGGCAAAGAGGAGCAAGTCACATCTTACATGGATGGCAGCAGGCAAAGAGAGAATGTGGAAGATGCAAAAGCAGAAACCCCTGATAAAACCATCAGATCTCATGAGGCTTATTCACTACCATGAGAACAATATGGGGGAAACCACCCCTATGATTCAATTAGCTCCCACCAGGTCCCTCCCACAACACATGGGAATTATTGGAGTACAATTCAAGATGAGATTTAGGTGAGGATACAGCCAAGCCATATCACATTCCCTCAGAGAAGTTCTGTTTTTACCTCCATCACCTCTCCTAACTCTAAGGTAAAAATAAACCCAACTAAAAATTGAGATCCCACAACTTCATAAGGAGAGCTAGAAATTTTACTCCAGCCACATAATTGTTTTGAGTTTATGTTCTTTTGTTCACCAAGTATTTATTAAGTGCCTGCTATGTGCCTCAATGTAGTGGGAAGCAAAACTTGAACTTCTCTCAGAGTTTACTACAGTCTTGTTTCAAAATAGAGTGCATGACTTTGCTTTCTTATACTAGTTGTGGAGAATGATTTGAAGAGCTATACCAGGAATCCTCTCTTGGCATGTGAAATCTAGGCATTATGAAGCCTTGAGGAATGGCATTGTATTTCTGTTTGTCCCTGCTTCTACGATCACTTCTCTGGACCAGCCCCTTCCTAGGCTCTCACAGATGTTAAATTCAATGATCTACTTCAGGAACATTTCCTCCTTGCTCCAGTCCACTTCCACAGCCCCAGATGTACTGCACAATATGGCAAAAAGAACATGGGTTTTGGCATTAGACAGAGCCAGTTTCCAATCTTAGCAGGTCTTCAAAGGCCACCACTTATGTGCTATGTGACTTTAAATAATTTGAATTTGAGTCAGTGCTCCTCTGCCTCCAGTGTATGAATTCTGGGTGCATGTGAATCTTATTCTCATCTGTATACTGAAATTACTTTTTCAAAGAAACATTTATTGAGTCCTAACTCTATGCAGGCCTTGAAAAATATAAAGCTAAGTAAGACATATTTGGCCTTGAGAGAGCTGGATGAAGTTCTAAATGCAGATGTCATGACAGTCCTGTCCCGTGTGGTTAGTGGAATCAACACTGATAGGAAGTTACAATTTATAATGTGATGTGCAGGAAAGAATCACTAATTCTTCCATTAATTGAGATGGTAAGAGAGGCTGAGGTTGGGGAGAGGTGAGCACAGGATTGATTGTGTAGGAGTTTATTAGGTGGACAAAGTGCAGAAGGACATTCAAGGCAGAAAGAACAACATGCTCCAACATGTTGAAGGTTGGGCAGCCTGACATATTTGAAAAACAGCAAATATTTGAGATTGGATATAGTGTTTTCCTTCATTTCCTATGTTTCTCAGGATTTCACTCAGCCACTGTATTTATAATGACATACCTACAAGTTTGTTGTTGTTAATTTACTTATTTGTTCAATAAATGTTTTTGAGTATCAGCTATGTGTTAGGCAACATAGCAAGTCTGATCCTATTGGTATAGTGAAATCTCATAATTGTAGTCACAAGAGGTGAATGAATAATAGTAGTTAAATATAGTTAAATAACTATTCCAAAGTTTTAAATAATGTTTCTGCTATGCAATTTTATTGTAGAGGTCACGATCATTCTAGCAAATTCTAATGCACAATCATGCTAACACAATAAGCATATTTTGAAACAGACCTTTGCCCATTTATGCATTGATCAAAGAGTGAACTTAACAGGGACCTTCTCTAGAGTATTTTACAAGAGATCAACAAATTACCAAGTATTAATTATCAAGCACTTTTATAAAAGATAGAATGCTCAAGAATAGCAAAAATATCTTACTCTTACCAAGTCCCTTCCAAAGTGATTATTTCTAATCAGATCGTGGCATTTTTTCAAACAGGACACATCAAGGCCTTACACCAAATATGTCTGCTTTCTAGTCTCCCAACATGATGAGGAATCCCAGAAAACAAGGACATAAGAGATTGTTCTTAGCTTTTGCTTAACGGAAATAAATGGCTAAGGTGTAACCCTCTCATGTGTGCAGCTTTGAGACATTAAAGGCTCCTCTGGTTGTGTCAGCCTGACACTGTGGAAGGGACAGCTAACGATAAGTTATGTGTGCTCTAGAGAGACAGAAATGGCTGTCACCATGGCAAGGGTTATCATGGTCAGACTTTGTTCTTATTTACAATGGTGAGCCGCCCTTCCCATGGCTCCTCCCTTCTGTGCTGCCCACTTTAACTCCATATGCAAGATATATACACAGTTCCTAAGGCAAATATCAGCAGAACCAGATCACTAGCTGGCTGTTTATGCCTTAAGAGAATCTGTATAAACAGCTCCTCTAGAGGTGTATGTTTCTTTGTAGCCAGCTAATAATTTAGAGTAGAAGATCCCTGCTTTTTAGACCCCAAGGACTACAAGGGAAGTGAGTTGACCTGAGGAGTTACTTAACAAACATTGAGTAGAACTAGGATGTAGTCATGGGCCTCAGCTATGGCCCAGGGCCCAATGACCAATTCTGTCTCTGTAAGCTAAGTAGCCCCTGCTCACCTGTCTTGTACCCAATGTCATATGATAAGTTATAAAGAAGGGAGGCTCAAAAACAAGGCCCACGTGACCCCACAAGACCAGCCACTCTGTTTAGCACATGAAGCCTTGGTAGAGTCATTAAGGGCAATCCAAATATACTCATTTTCCACTTAATTTATTCATTTAATTATTCATCCTTTATTTCTCTTCAGTTACTATATGTTAAGCAGTGTGTGAATTCCTGAGGATGCAATGATGACTTCTCTACGTTCAGACTTTAGTATGAAAGGAAGGTATATAAACAGGCATCTGTAATACAAGAAGAATCAGTGCTATAATTTATTTCAAAAAACATAAAATTGACATTACTACATGCCAAACATTATGCTAGACAATGTAGATAAGCTCAGAGTTTAGTAGAAAATGTATTATAAAAGAAAGACATGTTATTATAGTAGAACATTAGAGGTACACCAACAAAACTATATGAAGTGTAAAATAGTCTCCATGAGTAAGTAGTATCTTTATTTAGAGACAATCAGAGAAAACCTGCTGAGAAGGCAACATTGCAGTCAATTCTAAGAGATGCTTAGAGATTCGCGACATGAACTGTTGGGAGAAGGCTATTTCAACATATGAAAGGCACAGATTCAAGAAATGGTTGCATTTTTTTACTCCTCCAGTAAAAGTGGTGGGAAACAGCAGTACAAAATATCTAGAAAGTTCTTCCTGTAGATGCAGGAGAAAAAGAGGGCCAAAAGATGGAGAGAGATAAAATTGTAACTGTATTTTTAAACAATCTCTATAGTGGAAGGTTGGAAATTGAACTGCAGAGAATGTCCCTTCTCCTTAGCCACAGAAATCCTTCCAAGGGCCAAAAGTGAGCAGTTAATACAACTGAAAACAATATGAATCCTTTCTAGAATGATTTTTTTCTGAAACCAAGGAAGACATCTTCTCTTTGTTCTTGCGTTGTTAAGTTAGGTTGACATAGCTGGTTCTACAATGTCTTCTGCTATATGGAGCAAGCCTGTCTACTGTAAAACTGAGTAAAACAGTAATACTAAGAATGGTAGGGGTGTCAGAAAGAGAGAGAGTGAGGAGAAGAAACACACAGAGAGAGAGATAACTGAAGTAGATCTTGTCGTTCTAGTATCTGGATCCTGTTGAGTGTGAAGCCAGCCCCATCTCTGTCCATGATTTCCTTCCTGTTTAAATCATTTGAGTTGTGTCTGTCACTTGCAGCTAAGGGCTTTGACTCACACAGAAAGGCTGGGCTCAACTGATAAGTAGAAATATAGCAGCCAGCTAAGAATATAAAAGGCATTCTAGGCAGAGGGGCCAGCATTTCTAAAAGACCAGTGCATGTGACTTTATATGGTGAGATCTCAGTGCTGTGAATGGGAGAGGAAGAAGGAGGTGCTAAGGTTGGAGAATTGAGCAGGGACCAGGACATCAGTGACTTTGTGGATTATACCAAGATCTGGGACTTAACCCTATAGTTCAACATTTAGCAAACTGCTTTGGCAAAAGACTCATTTTTCTCTTTAACTTTTATTCTTTCACAGGCCAATCTTTTTGTAAAACACATTAAAATGAATAATTAAAAAAAATGACATAGTACCCAAATCTTTAATTATGAGATTAAACTACATAAAACCACTCTTCATTTCTGTACTTATCTTGTTGCTGAATGAAAATGAACAGTTGCAGTCCAATGCCAGCCCATAGACCACACTTTAGTTGACACTGATGGAGATGACATAGAGCCATTGAAATGTTTTCAGTGAAACATTCCAATGTTTCCTTTAAATTTTAGCTTCTTACAATGAATATACCTGAAGCATATAGATTAACAAATACGTCTTTAATGATGTATCACAAGCTCTGCTCTGAATTCTATCCTGTCTAAAATTTTCTCAGGGTCTTAAACGAGCACACAGAAGGCATGCTGATAAAAAGTTGGTGACATAAGTTGTTAGGTCTAACTAAAATTTGGAATGACAGCATTAGGATTTTATCTTTTTAACTGTGAGCGCAGGCCTAGAATGTAATGAGGTGACTTGTGAGATGCCAACTGTCTTCTTGACACTGGCAGTTGAAATAGAGACTCAGAGGAGCAGAGAGAGAGAGAGAGAGAGAAAGTGGGGGGGGGCAGGCATGTACACACATGCACAGACACATTTGCTAGAGGTGAAAAATGGAGTACCCACTGGAGGTCTTTTCTCAGTTCTTTTCCTGAATCTGACTGGTAAGCCACTTAGTCAAGAACAAGGGGAGAGAAAAAAGGATGCCCTGCCCTGCAATTGTCTCGGGTACATTACCTAAGTATCTGTAATTATTATCTCAGGACTGGAAAGCACGGGCAGCGATCTGTGCCTCCATTACCTCGTTATGTGAAATAGACCCTTCGCTATTTCAGAACCAGTGCTTCATAATGACCTTTCTGCAGTACATTTCCACTAAAATTACAGTTTACTTTGTGGTATGTACTCTATGTTAAAAAATACATCCTGAAAGGCAAATAAATACCCGTAAGCCCCAGAGGTTGAATAGAAAATCTTCTTGGAGTGAATTTTAAAAAGATATATTCAAAACTCCACATGCAAAAGGAAGGACTCTCCACATGGGGTTATCAAATACCATCCCTCTTGTACAGAACTAATCATTAAAAGAAAATGATCTCTCTACCTGTCTCCTCCTACTCCTGAAGCCTGACTGATTTCCTCAGCCACAAGCTGTCAGATATATTTTTGGAGTCATCTTTGAGGATGATCTTGATTGAGTTAATCAATCAATTTCCCACAGTGCTGATATTTCAACTTCCCACTAAAGGCTTTAGCAGGAAGGCACATAATTAAACTCCCTGCACACTAATAAACTACACTTTTGCACTAGAATATACAATCTATTTCTCAAAAATTGTCTGTTAGTTGAAGGTCTGGAAAGATTTTCAGATCATTTTTGGCAAAGGTTCAAAATATTCATCATCATCATCATCATCATCACCACCTCAATCTACTTTGATTGTTTACTGGGAGTCAGACAATATGCTAAATATCTGAATGTGTTAGCTATATTATCTGATTTAATTCTAACAGAAACTCAGTTAAGAATTTTTTTCTCAACTCATTTCTAGAGATATGAAAACTCATACATAGATTAGGTAACTTGCTCAACGTGAAAAAGTTAAAATCTAAATAGAAACTCATTGTAAATTATAAAACTTCCAAACCATTGTGAAGGAAGAATAAATGAATAATGAGAATGGAACATTCTAATAGAAGATAGAAAACAAGGAGAAAAAAGTGTAGAAACAGTTCAACATGTGATAAGAGAATGCATCCACATTGATCAGCAACAAGTATAAATATATGTAGAGAACTAGTATCCTTTTTATGAAAACACAATATAATCCCAAAGTATTGAAATATATCATTTTAAAATATGCCTGGAAAATGCGTAAATAAGGTTGATGTGGCTCTATTAATATCAGAATAATTACTTGTGGCCAAAAAAAGAAGTTAGGGATAAATATAAAATCATGAAAGAAATAGTTCAGTAAAAATATATATCAAGATTGAACTTATGCACACCTAACAACAGACTCAAAATATGAAAAGCAAATATTGATAGAATAATAAGAAGAAAGGGATAATCGCAAATCCATAATCATAATGAGAGACTTTTAATAACCTTCTTTTTGTAATATATAAATCAAGCAATCAAAAAACTAGTGAGGATAAAAAATTGAACAGCAAAATAAGATATAGAGTTGAATAATAACAAAAAAATAAAATAGAAAAGAGGCTAGATTGACATAAAAATTAGACAATGAATATTATGCTCAATTATATAGGGATCATTTTCAACAATTACCTGAAAATTAGTCCACAATATACTTAACGAAACATCAAGCAATTCCTATCATATGGATCACATTCTCTAGTGACAAAGCAATAAAATTAGAATTCCATTGCAAAAGTATATTTGGAAAATTTAAAATGTACTTCTAAATAACTCATGGGTTGTGGAAGATATAATATTTAAAACTGAGAAATAGTAAAACCATTACATGTCAAAATTTCCCAAATGCAGTTAAGTCAGCTAGGGGTAAATGAATAGTTTTAAATGCATGTATTAGAAAAAAATGAAAGGATGACATCAATGAAATAAGAATTACAACCCAATATACTAAAAAATGAGCCACCAAATAATTCAATAAAGTAGAAAGAGAAAAATAATAGTTATGAGAGTGAAATTTATAAAATTGCAAACAAAGATGCAATAGGGGATTAAAACAAGTAAACTTGTTTTATCCACTAGAGTAATAAAGTGAATACATCCTAGATAATAGTTATCTATAAATTATAACAAATTCTCACAAATAGCATTTGGCATGAAAAGGACAAAACACTGGAGATGCAGTGGCAAAAGAAAAATCCATAACCGAATATTCCAAATACCATTATGCCAATAAATCTTAAAACTTAGAGAAACTGAACTATTTCCTAGGACAACAAAATTAGTCAAAACCAATTCAAGATCAGAAGGAAAATTAGATTACATTTATAAACATAAAGAAATTGAATAGTTAAAATAATTTATTAAAATTGGCTATACAATAATTAGTTTAAAGTGTGTGGGGGATTTTACAGGAATTTTCATGGAATAGTTGATCTCAATTTTATAAAAATTACTCCAGAATATTGAAAAAAAGAAGAGCTAAATCTCTTTGTAATCGGTTGAAGAGTGGTCCCCTCAAAATATTTGCAAGTTCTAATCCCTGGAACCTATGAATATTACCTCACATGGCAAAAAAGTGAGTATGACCTTGTATATGGAAAAATATGTAATTAATTTAAGAACTTTGAGAGGAAGAGTTTATCCTGAATTATTTGGGTGGACCCTAAACCCAATCACATAGATCTTTAGTGTTTGTGTGTGTGTGTGTGTGTGTGTGTGTGTGTGTGTGTTGAAATAGAAGGATCTAATTTTCACTTTATGTTTAAAAACTTTTATAATTGTGATAAACACATATAATGTAAAATCTAGTATCTTAGCCATGTAAGTGTACAATTCAGTAGTGTTCAGTAAATTCACATTGTTTTTCAACCAATTTCCAGGACTTTTTTATCTTGCAAAACTGAAACTATACTCATTTAACAACTCTCCATTTCACCCTCCCCCGAGCCCTTGGCAGCCTCCACTCTATTTTACATTTCTATGAGTCTGACTACTCTTGATACCTCCTATAAGTAGAAATATATGATATTTATCTCTTTGTCACTTACTTATTTCACTTAGCGTAATGTTTTCAAGGCTCATTCATGTTATAGCATGAGTCAGAATTTCCTTCTCATTTAAGGTTGAGTAATATACCACTGTGTATATATTCCACATTTTGTTTATCTGTTCATCAGTCAATGGATATTTGGGTTGCTTCCACCTTTTGGCTATTTTGAATAATGCTGCTATAAACATGGGTATGAAAATATGTCCTCAAGATCCAGCATTAACCTTTTTGTGGCTGCTGGATCATATGGTAATTCTATTTTTAATATTTTGTAGAACTGCCATACTCTTTTTCATAGTGGTTGCACCACCATGATGCAAGAGTTCCAATTTCTCCACACACTTTTGAACACGTTTTTTTTAAGGATTCTTAGTAAAAAAAATTGTTTTGAGTTTTATTTTAGATTCGGGGGTACATGAGCAGCTTTGTTACCTGGGTATATTGAGTGATGCTGAGGGTTGGGATATAAATGATCCCATCACCCAGGTAACTGAGCATAGTATCCGAGAGTTAGCTTTTTAACACTTACCACTCTCCTTCCCTCCTCTTCCCTCTAGTAGTCCCCAGTCTATTATTGTCAGCATTATGTCAATGATTACCCCATGTCAGCTAGCACCCACTTATAAGTGAAAACATGTGATATTTGTTTTCTGATCCTGCATTAATTCGCTTAGGATAATGGCCCTAGTTCCATCCATGTTGCTGCAAATGAGATGATTTCATTCTTTCTTGTGCCTGTGTAGTATTCCATGGTGCATATGTGCTGTATTTTCTTTATCTAATCTACCATTGATGGGCACCTAGGTTGATTCCATATCTTTGCTGTTATGAATAGTGCTGCAATGAACATACAACTGCATGTGTCTTTTTGGTAGAATAGTTTCTTTATTATTGTTATTTTGTAATTATACTTTAAGTTCTGGGATACATGTGCAAAGCATGCAGGTTTGTTATATAAGTATACATGTGCCATGGTGGTTTGCTGCACCCATCAACCCATCATCTACATTAGGTATTTCTCCTAATGCTATCCCTCCCCTAGCCCCCCACCCTGCAACAGGCCCCGGTGTTTGATGTTCCCCTTTCTCTGTCCATGTGTTCTCATTGTTCAACTCCCACTATGAGTGAGAATATGAAGTGTTTGGTTTTCTGTTCCTGTGTTAGTTTGCTGAGAATGACGGTTTCTACCTTCATCCATGTCCCTGCAAAGGACATGAACTCATCCTTTTTTATGGCTGCAGAATATTCCATGGTGTATATGTGCCACATTTTCTTTATCCAGTCTATCATTGATGGGTATTTGGGTTGGTTCCAAGTCTTTGCAATTGTGAATAGTGCTGCAATAAACACACATATGCACGTGTCTTTATAGTAGAATGATTTGTAATCCTTTGGGTATATACCCAGCAATGGGATTGCTGAGTCAAATGGTATTTCCAGTTCTAGATCCTTGAGGAATTGCCACACTGTATTCCACAATTGTTGAACTAATTTACACTCCCACCAACAGTGTAAAAGTGTTCCTATTTCTCCACATCCTCTCCAGCATCTATTGTTTCCTGACTTTTTAATGATCACCATTCTAACTGGCATGAGATGGTATCTCATTGTGGTATTGATTTGCATTTCTCTAATGACCAGTGATGAGCTTTTTTTCATGTTTGTTGGCTGCATAAATGTCTTCTTTTGAGAAGTGTCTATTCATACCCTTTGCCCACTTTTTGATGGGGTTGTTTTTTTCTTGTAAACTTGTTTAAGTTCCTTGTAGATTCTGGATATTAGCCCTTTGTCAGATGGATAGATTGCAAAAATTTTCTCCTATTCTGTAGGTTTCCTGTTCACTCTGATGATAGTTTCTTTTGCTGTGCCGATGCTCTTTAGTTTAATTAGCAAAAAGAACAAAGCTGGAGGCATCATGCTGCCTGACTTCAAACTATACTACAAGGCTACAGTAACCAAAACAGCACAGTACTGGTACCAAAACAGATATATAGACCAATGGAATGGAACAGAGGCCTCAGAAATAATGGCACACATCTACAACCATCTGATCTTTGACAAACCTGACAAAAACAAGCAATGGGGAAAGGATTCCCTATTTAATAAATCTTGTTGGGAAAACTGGCTAGCCATATGCAGAAAACTGAAACTGGACCCCTTCCTTACAACTTATACAAAAATTAACTCAAGTTGGATTAAAGACTTAAACATAAGACCTAAAACCATAAAAATCCTGGAAGAAAACCTAGGCAATACCATTCAGGATTTAGGCATGGGCAAAGACTTCATGACTAAAATACCAAAAGCAATGTCAACACAAGCTAAAATTGACAAATGGGATCTAATAGTTTTTTTTCTTTTGGAATATCCCCAAAAGAAATTGTTGAATTAAATGATGCTTCTGTTTTAAATTCTTTAAGAAATTTATAAACTGCTTTCCACAGTGGCTGAACTAATTGACATCCCCACCAATGGTGTATATGCCCTTGCTTTTCTGCACAGCCTTGCCAGCATCTATTGTTTTTTGACTCTTAATAATGCCATTTTGACAGGTGTGAGATGTTATCGAATTGTGATTTTGCATTTCTCTGATGAGTAATGATGTGAAGCATTTTTCATATGTTTCTTGGCCGCTTGCATGTCTTCTTTTCAGAAGTGTCGGTTCATGTCCTTTGCCCATTTTTTAATGGGGTTATTTGGTTTTTGCTTGTTGCTTTAAGTTCCTTATAGATTCTGGATATTAGAGCTCATTGGATGCATAGTTTGTGAATATTTTCTCGCATTCTGTAGGTGGTCTGTGTACTCTGTTGATAGTTTCTTTTGCTGTGCAGAAGCTCTTTTGTTTGACTAGGTCCCACTTGTCAATTTTTGGTTTTATTGCAATTATTTTTGAGGAATTAGTCATAAATTCTTTCCCAAGGCCCTTGGTGTTTCCTAGTTAGTCTTCTAGGATTCTTAGAGTTTGAGGTCTTACAAATAAAGCTTTAATCCATCTTGAGTTAACTTTTACATATGGTAAAATGTAGGGGTCCAATTTCATTCTTCTGCATATGGCTCACCAACTATTCCAGCACAATTTATTGAATAGGGAAACCTTTCCCCATTGCCTATTTTTGTCAGCTTTGTTAAAGATAGATGGCTGTAGGTGTGCAGTTTTATTTCTGGGTTATCTGTTCTGTTCCACTGGTCTATGTGTCTGTTTTTGTACCAGTACCATGATGGTTTGGTTACTGTAGCCTTATAGTATAGTTTGAAGTCAGATAATGCCATGACTCCAGGTTTTTTCTTTCTGCTTAGGATTTCTTTGACTATTTGGGCTCCTTTTGGTGCCATAAGAATTTTAGAATAGATTTGTTCTAGTTCTGTGAAAAATAACATTGGTAGTTTGATAGGAATAGCATTGAATTTGTAGGTTTATTTAGACAGTATGGTCATTTTAACAATATTAATTTTTCCAACCCATGAGCGTGGAATGTTTTTTCATTTGTTTGTGTCATTTATGATTTATTTTATCAGTGTTTTGTAGTTCTCCTTGTAGAGATCTTTTACCTCCTTGATTAGATGTATACCTAGGTACTTTTTGTGGCTATTTTAAATGAGATTTCTTTCTTGATTTGACTCTCAGCTTGAACATTATTGATATATAGAAATGCCACTGGTTTTTATACATTGATTTTGTATTCTAAAACTTTACTGAAGTCATTTATAAGTTCCAGGAGCCTTTTGGTGGAGTCTTCAGGGTTTTCTAGCTGTAAAATCATATTGTCTGTGAAGAGAAATTTGACTTATTCTTTTTCTGTTCGAATGCCTTTTATTTCTTTCTCTTGCCTGATTGCTCTGGCTAGCATGTCTAATACTACATTGATCAGGAGTGGTGAGAGTGGGCATCATTGTCTTGTTCCAGTTCTCAAGGGGAATGCTTCCAGTTTTTGTCAATTGAGTATGATGTTAACTATGGGTTTGCCCTAGATGTCTCTTATTATTTTGAGGTATGTTCTTTTGATCCTAGTTTCTTGAGGGTTTTTATCATGAATAGATGGTAGATTTTATTGAAAGATTTTTCTGCATCTTTGGAAATGATCCTATGATTTTTGTTTTCAATTCTGTTTATATGATGAATCACATTTATTGATTGGCATACGTTGAGCTAACCTTGCTTCTTAGGAATGAAGCCTACTTGATCATAGTGATTTAACTTTTTGATGTGCTGTTGAATTCAGTTGGGTAGTATTTTGTTGAGGATTTTTGCTTCCATGTTCATCAGTGATATTGGCCTGTAGATTTCTTTATTCATTATGTATTTGCAAGATTTTGCTATCAGGGTAATGCTGGCTTCATAGAATGGTTAGGGAGGAGTCCCTCCTCCTCAATTTTTGGAATAGTTTCAGTAGGATTGGTACCAGCCCTTCTATGTACATCTGGTAGAATTTGGCTGTGAATCCATGTGGTCTAGGGCTTTTATTCATTGATATGCTTTTTATTGCTGATTCAATTTCAGAACTCGATATTGGTCTTTTCAGTGTTTCAATTTATTCCTGATTCAGTCCTGGAATATGGTGTGTTTCCAGGAATTTATCCATTTTCTCTTGATTTTCTAGTTTGTTTGCATAGAGGTGTTCCTAACTGTCTCTGAGGAACTTTTGTATTTCTGTGGGATCGATTATAAATGTCACCTTTGTGGTTTCTGATTGTGCTTATCTGGATCTTCTCTCTTTTTCTTTGCTAATGCTAGTGGTCCTTCAATCTTGTTTATCCTTTCAAGTAATCAACTTTTGGTTTTCTTGATCCTTTATATAGATTTTGGGGTCTCAATTTTATTCAGTTCTTCTCAGATTTTAGTTACTTCTTCTGCTACCTTTGGGGTTAGTTTGTTCTTATTTTTCTAGTTCCTCTAGGTGTGATGTTAGATTGTTAATTTGAGATCTAACTTTTTGAGATAGGCATTTAGCACTATAAACTTTCCTCTTAAAAAGACAGTGGCTTTTGCTACATCCCAGAAATTTTGTTATATTGTGTGTCTGTTTTAATTTATTTCAATTTTTTTTATATTTGCTTTGATTTTATTGTTTACCCAACACTCCTTCAGGAGCAAATTGTTTAATTTCCATGTAATTGTGTGGTTTTGAGAGATCTTTTTGGTACTGATTTTTAGTTTTAATCCATTGTGATCCAAGAGTAAATATGGTTGTTATGATTTCAATTTTTTTTTAATTATTAAGACTTGTTTTATGGCTGAGCATGTAGTTGATTTGGAGTATGTTCCACGTGAAGAGGAGAGGAATGTATATTCTGTGATTGATGGATGGAGTATTCTGTAGACATTTTTTATGTCTAATTGGTCAAGCAATCAGATTTATTTCTATAAGACAGAGGCAGAAAGACTTTTCAGACAGAAAGGGGAAGGCAAGGGTGACCACAGAGGCAGAGATTAGAGTGATATGACCACAAATCAACAGCTGCCTGTAGCCACTAGAAGCTGGAAGAGTCAAGAAGCTAATTTTCCTCTAGAGAGGAGGGAGCATGACCCTGCCACTGCTTGGATTTCATACTTCTTCATTTCTGTTGTTTTAAGCCACCAAGTCAGTGGTAATTTGTCACAGCTGCCACAAGAAACTAATATAACTCTCATCCATTCTAAAGTATAGTAAAATTTTGATTTCTAAATTGGACAAGGGTAGTATGAGAAAAGAGAAAATTAGGCAAAACTTCATATGTGAATGACTATAATGCAAGAATTCCAAAGAAATACCATGTTACTGGATTCAAACATATGTTTGTGTGTGTATGTGTGTAAAATATGTACATACAAGCACTCTTTATTGATTTTCATTCTTTCCTTTTTTCTAATACATCCATTTGGAAAATTATTTTTAATGTTTTCAGTATATATGTGTATATATGTATAAATATACATAAAAACTTAAGAGTTGTACAAAAAGTGAACATAGAAACATGAAAGGCATAAAATTATTAAGATAATAGTTAACTTTTTCAAAAATGAAATATATCAGTTTTTAGATAGAAGGAATCATCAAGTACGTAGCTCAATGACTAAAACAGGCTCACACTAAGGTACATCATAGAGAAATTTCAGAACACTGGGGACAAAGAAACCATCCTGTAAATTTCCAGAAGAAAATAAAAGATCATCAAAAGAAATGCTGACAACTCAAAGGCAACAGATAAGCACCTTCAAAAATCTAAAGGGAAATTATTTTCATCTTCATATTTGATACTGAGCCAGACTATTAAACATCAGGATAGAATAAAAACATTTTTGACATATAAAATGTCAGTAAATTTATTTTCCCTGTAACCTTTTCCTAAAAATACTGGAGAATATACTTCACAAAAGCTACCAGGAAAATCTGGGGGAAAGTATACAACAGATACAGTAAACAGAAGATCACGCATGAAATAGACATGAAGAGAACCCCTGGGATGATCATTTAGGGAGATGCCAGGATAGCAGCTATATGTAGAAGGCACCTGTCCAGAAAGCAGCAAGTCAGAAGGCTCCAAGATAAACTCACTTAGAAAAATAAAATAATAGAATCTCTGAAGGATCTAATTATCTTAGGATGAGATTTAAACAGCTGGCAAAGTTTGAAGTTGAATTCTAACAAGTATATACAAAATTAAGCAAACAAAGCCTAAGAAATTATTAGTTGTAAGTAAAACAAAAAGTTGTTCAGGAAACAAAATTATTATAGGTGGATGGACTGTGAATGGCATTTACATAGTCATAATATACAAACATTGAATATTATTGTTAACCAAAAGTATTATAATGAAAGAATGGGAGGATTTGTAAGATTTACGAAGGGTTGTAACTCTACAGAGAGGTAAAATCTTACCTTCCATAGTGGTAGTTCAATTGATAATGTCTAAAACTAGACATGTAATAAATAGTAATTCAAGTATATTATTTCAAAACATAGGGCTATATACCAAAAAAAAAGTAAAGGATTAAAATTTTGTCTCTGAGGAAGGATGAGGTTAGGAAAGATGTGAGGGGTAGGAAAGCAACTGCAGCTTTAAAAAAAAAAAAACTTGTTGACTTTTCAAACTATATGCATATATAACTTTGTTACAAATTAAAACTAAATTATCAACTCAATGAACACTTATACCTAATGCTAAATGACGAATTAATGGGTGCAGCACACCAACATGGCACGTGGATACATATGTAACAAACCTGCACATTGTGCACATGTACCCTAAAACTTAAAGTATAATAATAATAAAAAAAATCTGATAGAATTCAACACCATAAATGTTTGCTTATGGCAAACATTCCAAATAATAGCTAAACCACGAAAGCTTGCCATTTACAGTCAGGAATGAGGAGTGAACAGTGTCCCAACTACTTTAGGGTACAACTTGGCAATACCCAGTAAAGCTGAAGTTACGCTTCCACGACTTTCCATAACAGAGGAATTATTTAGTAGGTACACAAGAAGACATGTAAAAGAATGTTCACTTCAAGGTCAAGAGATTGAAACCATCCTGGCCAACATGGTGAAACCCCATCTCTACTAAAAATACAAAAATTAGCTGGGCATGGTGGCACGTGCCAGTAGTCCCAGCTACTCAAGAAGATGAGGCAGGAGAATCGCTTGAACCCAGGAGTTGAAGGTTGCAGTGAGCAAAGATCACACCACTGCACTCCAGCCTGGCAACAGAGTGAGACTCCCTCTCAAAAAAAAAAAAAAAAAGAAGAAAGTATGTTCATGTCAGTGGTGCTGGATTAGTGCAAAAAGGACAACAGTGGTGAAATAAATAAACTACATTTTATTTAGCAACCTTATTCTTGGTCTTACCTTATTTTCCTAGCCTTATTTTCCCTTTGCTTCATCTTCTGAGTGTATCTTAAGTAAACTTCGTCTTGCTACTTTACAAACAAACAAATGGGAAAGTATGTGTGCTAATATTTATGTTCTTAACCAAAATATTTGTGTGATGCTTTATTTTTTAGGTTTCCAACCTCTGCTTAATTGACACACACTCACACACATATATATACACACATACACACACATTTATTGAGTCTAAACAGCACATGTGCCAGCAATATAATATTAGATCAGTTTTCAAACTGTGTCCTACAAATTATAAAATATAATTTTCACTATTCAAAAAAATCTTTATAATTTATCACTGTCAATTTCTGGCAAGTTCTACTTCCACTAGTCTTAAAGAGTTTGCAGAAGTTCACACAAGAAATGTCTTAGTTCATTGATCAAAATCTGCTTACGTTTATGACATATAGCATGTGCTGTCCTTTGGAGATACAATAATATTAAGACAGTGACCATCCTCAAGAAGCTTGTAGTCTAGTGGAGACAACAGGCAAGCAAATAGGCAATTAAAGTAATGTGCTCCATCATAGATGACCTAACCCAGGCTAGAGGATAGATTGAAGTTATCTGTAGTGGGCTAAATTGTGTTCCCCCACAAAACATGTTCAAGTCCTAACCCCTACTACTTGTGAATTTGACCTAATTTGGAAATTAGGTCTTTGCAAATGTAATAAATTAGTAGGAGGTCATATTGGCATGGGATAGGCCCTAGCACCAGTGACTGATGTTCCTGTAAGAAGAGACACAGAGACACACAGCAAAGGTCATGTGAAAACAGAAGCAGAGGCTAGAGTGAAATGAAGACATGCCAAAGATTGCTGGCAACCACTAGAAACTGAAGAGGCAAGAAAGAGCTTTCAGATGGACCATAGCCCTGCAGACACCTTGATTTTGGACTTCTAGCTTCCAAACTGAGAAAGAATAAATTTCAGTTGTTTTAAGCTATCCAATTTGTGGTAATTTGTTATAGAAGCCCTAGAAATTGCAGATAGTATTGTATGAAAGATGACTTGAAATCTGAGATCCGAAGGGCCCATAGGTGTTGTGCAGAAGACAGTGGGGAAAATATTCCAGAGAAAATGGCATAGAACAGAGGCTTGGAGGTGTGACAGAGCTCCAGGCCACTTGGAGAACACATCCATTACTACTACCGGAGTTTAGGGCAGATCTGGCAAGAGTTGAGTTTAGAGAAGTAAGTCTAGGACTAATTATGGATGGTCTGTGTGGATATCATCCTTTGGGCTCCAGAGGGCCACTGAAGTCTTAAGCAGGGGCCTGAATTAACTGATTTGTGTTTCCAAGGAGGTCACTGCAATAATACAGGTGATTTACCATGATGACTCAAATTAGTCATCATAGAAATATAAACGGATGAATGTGAAAGATGCTAAGGAATCCATCTACACCAGTGGTTTTCAAAGTATGGTCTCTGAATCAACAGCATCACTTGAGAATTTGTTGGAAATTTAAATTCTCAGACCCTATCCTAGAAACTCTGAAGCTGAGGCCAAGCAATTTGTGTTTTAACAAGCCCACCAAGTAATTTTGATGCACGCTAAAATTTGAAAGCCACCAAGCTATGGAAATTGGTGATTGGATGCGCAGATTGAAGGAGAGAAAGAGAAATAAGGATAATGTCCAATTTCTGGCTTGAGCAACTGGGCAGTAAAGAGAAAAATAAAAATCAAGATAAACAATGTGCAAATGCTTTGTAAATTGGGTTCTGCTCACAGTCCACTGATACCTGGGCAGGGACCAGTTTAGTCTTGAGCAATCTCTGAACAGCAGAGTCTACCTTCAAAGCTCATGAAAATGTTAGACGTTTTACACTGTCCTCCAAATTTGACTTTCCTCATTCTAACTTCTGTTGAAAATCAATTTTTGCTTTATCAACAAATAGCGTTGCAGCCAGAGTCCTTTACAATTCCATTTCAAATGAAGGTTCTGAATTTGCTGCTGAGATAGCACGTGGGAAGGAGTTTAAAGAGGAGAGAGACCGCATTAGTGAAAA